>NC_091442.1:89842202-91335648 GCF_964237555.1 Oryctolagus cuniculus
AGCAGGAATGTGAGATCAGAAGTAGAGCACCTGGGACTCAACCGATTCTCTGATATGTGATGTGCATATCCAAAACAGTGGCTTAATCCACCATGCCACTATGCAGTGCAATTGGTATCTCCTTTGCTTACTTGATTATTTTCTGTACGAATCCTAAATGAGCAAAATAAAATCAGTATTATCTGAGGGTTCCCAGCACTAGTTCTAAAATATAAACAGTACAAGTGTCATTAACAGTGCTATTGAAATTCATTCTTAGATCTCATGCAATACATTCTTGCATTACATATTTTGACCAGGAATTTTTTTCAAAAACCCTGATTTCCCCCCCTTTTTCTAGTCAAGTAAAGTGGTCCATGGATCAAATCTGAGAAATATGTAACATGTGAAGGGCATGCTATAAGATGTAATAAACAAGCCAATCAATACTAAAAATATAATTTAATTCGTTAAATGAACAATTCTCAAAATGTACATAGTTTTATTTGTTTAGAGAAAATTGGAAAACAACTGTGTAAGAAATGAGCTGCTTTTGCTTCTTTGTTCTTTCCAGTTAGTCTCAGAGCAAAGGAAAAAATATCATCTGAGCTTTATATCTGTGTGCATATATATATGGATATACATGAATGTATACTAATTTACATATATGAATAAAATATATTTGAATTTCCTGTGTTGACTTTCAAAATAGCTATCTAAAAACCTAGGATTTGTTAAGCAACATGTGCTATTTTTAAAATTTTACCATACCTTAAGATTTAAAGAAATTTACATATTTAGAAAGAGTGGACTTGTGATGAAGATTGACTTTACTATCAGACCTTAGAAGTAAATTCCTGGGACAGGTGTAGTGGTGCAACTGGACAAGCTGACAGCTGGGATACTTGTATCTCATACCAGCGTGCCAGTTCCAGTCCTGGCTCTTCCAATTCTAATCCAGCTCTCTATTAATACAACTGGGAAGCAGATGATGATGGCTCAACTACTTGACTTCCTGCTACCCACGTGGGAAACTCTGATGGAGTTCATGGATTCTGGCTTAAGCCTGACCCAACCCTGGTTGTTGGGCAGCATTTGGGGAGTGAATTTGTGGGTGAAAGATTTTGTTCTTTCTTTCACTAAGCCTGTCACTCTGTCTTTCAAATAAATGAATGAATATTAAAAAGAATACTTGAATACCTAAAAAAGGTCAGTTTGTCCTTGTCTAGGGAATTTTTTGTCTTAAACATATTAATACTTAAGATCACAGAAAAGATTAAGTAAAGCATATTATAACTTTATGTTTTACCTTACCTATAAGTATCAGAGCAACAAAATATCTTAATAAACATAAAGTATGTTCAATAATTTCTAATCCCACACCAAATAAAGCCTATTACTCTGGCTTCACACCACAAGATTATAGAACTGTATCATCTGAATGACCTTCTTGATTGAGAATAAATGCTTCATTAAATTTAAATATAGCAACCTAATAACAACAGTAAAATCCCAGAGAATAATGACAGACATTAAAGGAACACACATATCACTCCTTGGAACATATTCAACTTCTGGAACAAATGTAAAGTTTAATATTCACAGTTGCATAATAAATGCAAAAAGTTATATGATAGCATGATGATATCATAAGATCAAAGTTCATTTGAGAGCAGGTTTAAATGTACAAAGAGATCTTGATGATTGTTTTTGAAATGGAAGTATTGAAGAAACAACAAATAATTATGATTCACAGTTATTGGCTGTGGAAACCTGTGAACAGTGAGTTAGTTCATTAAAAGCAATAAAGAAAAAGTTTCAGGCTTTGCAGACAGAGTTCAGAGTTTTTAACAGAGTTTGAGCAGTCTTAGAGGCCTCCGAGTGAAGATGTTTATTGGGAAGTCGGTTATTTGGATCTGGAGCTTCTCAGAGTTTTTGCTGGAGATGATTCTCAAAACTCTTACTGCCACCCAGGCCTCAGGCACACATAGCCAATGCCTGCTGGACATGTCTTCTGGGATGTCATAAAACCATACACAGTTGAGTAAATTCAATGCTTAACCCTAAGTAAGCCTTGATTAAATGTAATTGTTAACCATTATTCTCTATTTCATTATGATACAACATTTTTAAACACCCAATTCCACAACCAAAAAAAAATTCCTAAAAATCTGGAAACTTCACACAATTGCCCTCAAATATCTTTGAAGCATATACTCTTTTTTGTTTTTAAGAAAAATAAAGATCTATTGATTTATTTATTTGAAAGTCAGAGTTACAGAGAGAGAGACAGACAGACAGACAGAAAGAGATCTTCCATTTGCAGTTCATTCACCAAATGGCTGCAATGGCTGGAGCTGGGCCAAGCCAAAGCCAAAAGTTGGGAGCTTCATCCAGGTTTCCCACATGTGTTACAAGGGCCCAAGCACTTGGGCCATCTTCTACTATTTTTCCCAGGCCATCAGCAAGGAGCTGGACTGGAAGTGGTGCAGCCAGGACCCAAACCAGTGCCCATATGGGATGCCAGTGTTAAAGGCAGCAGTTTTACCTGCTAGGCCACAATACCAACCTCTAAATATATTTTTCTATATGCTGAATTTTCTTTTGTTTTATTTCCTTACCATTTTTTAATTGTCACTTTTTTATGATTTGTCATGCTGTGTATTTCATCTTCATTTCATTTTCAATTTTGGAACTATAAACTGTTAAACACATTTCAAGTCGTAATTCATTTGGCAATTTTTTTTAATTCAACTACATGAAAGTATGATTGTGGCATTGCTTTTGTATGTAAGCATTGTAAACTTTTTCAATAAATGGAGAGATGTCCTTTTTGTATATCTGTATTTGTGAATGATAAATACTCTTCAAAAACTGGCTTCCTGGCTGACTGCATCTGTGGTGTTGACTCATGGCAACTGTTGATCAGTCTCAGAAGACTTAGCTGGTTTGTCTCTATTTTCTATGACTTTAATTATAAAACTGGGTGAATACCTTTACTAACCATGGTGCTACTTGTGTATAAATTGCAATTTTTTACCCATTTCTTTATGAATTTGGTTCAACTGATCATTCCTATTATTCACATAAGACTGTCTGTATACTTGGCATGATTATGCTTGCAAAAATACACATTATTATTGCCTATCCTGTGTAATGTGGCCTATAAGATCTTCTTCCATGTTCTTATATATTTCTCCAATAAATCTTTCAGAATGTAAATAAATGACTTTACAGAAGTGTTAAAATTACTTTTCAGGATTGAAGTTTTTGGGATTCTAATCAGAGTTTTAGACTTCAGTGATTTTAGACTTTGGGGATTTCACATTTGGAAAATGATGTTCTGAGTTTAGACTTAAACCTAGCTGTCCCGTGTTGGATTACATACATACTCCTCAGCAGTAGAAAGACAGGAAATCTTGACCAACATACACTTAAAACATTCCACTGGAGGAGAGATAACCCTACAAAAGCAAATTAAGCTGCTATTACAATACAATCTGCATTTTTTGATAGCCAAAATCTTTTTTTTTTTTTTTTTTTTTTGACAGGCAGAGTGGACAGTGAGAGAGACAGAGAAAAAGGTCTTCCTTTGCCGTTGGTTCACTCTCCAATGGCCGCTGCGGCTGGCGCGCTGCGGCTGGCACACCGAGCTGATCCGATGGCAGGAGCCAGGTGCTTCTCCTTGTCTCCCATGGGGTGCAGGGCCCAAGCACTTGGGCCATCCTCCACTGCACTCCCTGGCCACAGCAGAGAACTGGCCTGGAAGAGGGGCAACCCGGACAGAATCCGGTGCCCCAACCGGGACTAGAACTCGGTGTGCCAGCGCTACAAGGTGGAGGATTAGCCTAGTGAGCCGCGGTGCCAGCCACAGCCAAAATCTTAAAAGCTTCATATCCTGCTTCAGAATCCTTAGTTTAATTTGCAGCTGTTAAAACCTGGAATATTTTATTGTTAGTAAATCATCAAAACCCTTGTTTTTGCATCTAATATCAGCCCAAATATAATGCCCCCAAGAAAATCTTTTACATATCAGGTCTAACTATCGTAACCTTTCTGAGGGCAGTATTTTTTTTTTCTAAATAACAATCAAAGATTGTATTTAACAAATTACTTACATAGTTTTTTATTAAAGGTTAATGAGCAAATCAGTTTGTTCTAATTTTATCCCTAGTACTAAACACTGTGCTCTTTTTTATTTATTCATTTATTTATTTGACAGAGTTAGACAGTGAGAGAGAGAAACAAAGAGAAAGGTCCTCCCTCCGCTGGCTCACCCCCCCAAATGGCCGCCTGGCTGGCGCTGTGCCGATCCGAAGCCAGGAGCCAGGTGCTTCCTCATGGTCTCCCATGCGGGTGCAGGGGCCCAAGTACTTGGGCCATCCTCCACTGCCCTCCCGGGCCACAGCAGAGAGCTGGACTGGAAGAGGAGCAACCAGGACTAGAACCGGTGCCCATATGGGATGCCGGCACCACAGGCGGAGGATTAACCAAGTGAGCCACGGCACTGGCCCCAAACACTGTGCTCTCTTAAAATGAGTGTTCAACTTAACAATGGCTGAATATAAAAACAAGCATATGGGTGCTATTTGATATTATAAGAGTGAATAAATTAGTTTTTTCCAGTAATTTGTGTAGAATAGGCACAGTATGAGGACATTTCAGGCTTGAATAATAAAATAAGAACCCAAAGGAACGAACACTCAATCCATTAGGAAACCAGGATTCTGCTGAGTCACAAAAACTCCTGGAAAAATATTTTAAGAAAGAAGCAGGGTGGGCATTTTGTGCAGTGGTTAAGAAGCTCCTTGGGAGGTTTGAATCCTATATTGGAATGCCTGGATTTGAATCCCAGCTCTGCTGCCAGTTTCGGCTTCCTGCTAATGCAAGGCCTAGGAGGCAGAAGGTGATGGCTCAATTAATTGGGACCATGCTACCTACATGGGTGACCAGGGTCGAATTCCTGGTTCTTGGTTCTAACTGGGCCCAGCTCCAGCTGTTGCAGGAATTTGGGGTGTGAACCAGCTTATGGTAGATGTCTCTCTCTCTCTCTTTGCCTTTCAAAAAATTAATTAATAACTAAAATAAGAGCAGTCACACCACAGGACATAGAATAGAAGGAGATTAGGATTCATAAAGACATTGGATTTGGCAGAAGGTTATTTTGGTTTAGGATAAAGTTTGAAGAATTGATAAGAGGAAGCAAGAATTCATAAATGTTAATGGTTCACCACTTGCAAAATGCTTAGCTTGGAAATTGTTCGTAACACAAAGGACAGTAACTGGAGAGGAATAGGAATTCTCAGGACTTCTGGTTGTCATCAGATGCAGTTAGGTTTTGTTCTGAATATTTGAGAAAAAATAACAAGCCTGAGTAAGTTCAGATTTTTACATTAAAATGAACTGAATGAAAAGTTTAATATACAGGCAATAAGAGTCAACTGAGGGAGTGAAGGAGGCTGGGAAATTCAGACTATTCCCTAGAAATAGAAAGAGGCTGTTCCAATGAAAAGA
Organism: Oryctolagus cuniculus; assembly: GCF_964237555.1. NCBI lineage: Eukaryota > Metazoa > Chordata > Mammalia > Lagomorpha > Leporidae > Oryctolagus > Oryctolagus cuniculus. The sequence goes on from NC_091442.1 coordinate 89,847,696, forward strand.
AGGGAAATGACTGGTGCTGCAAATGTGGCCACAGATTTAGAATTAGCCATTTGAGGCAAAAGAAGGCAAGATTACTTGGCTATTGAAGTAGTCCAAGCAAAAAGAATATAATAGAATACATGGTATGACCAGCAATAGCAAGAAATAAAGATAGGAGAAGTGGCTGGAGAATTAAAATGATAAGGCAGCATTAGATACCAGCTTCATTGGGCTTGAAGTTTAATCATGGTTTTCCTGCTTAAGAAAAGAACAGAAAATTGCAAACACAAAAATAAGCACAAATCTGAGCATGTGAGGGGCCCTCCCAACCCTAAGCAACAATTAATCTACTATCCTCATAATTTTGCCTTTTCTAGAATGACATACAATTGAAATCACCATACCATACACAATCTTTGTAGATTGGCTTTTTTCATTTAGTAATAGGCATTGAAGATTCTCCCATGACTTTTTTGACTTGCTAGCTATTTGTATTTTCAATACAGAACGTCTCATTGTCTGAATATACTAGTTTATTTACCCATTCATTCAGTGAAGGGCACATTGGTAGCTTCTATGTTTGGGCATTTGTAAACAATACACTTGATCTTGGCCAAAGGTCAAGAATCCATGGGCAACTGTAAATAAGGCTTCTACAAATGCCTGTGCCCATGTTTTCATGTGAACATGTTTTCACACCCTCTGTGCAAATTAAGTTAAAAGCTTAAAGGTAAAAATATAAACTTATGAAATAGTTAAATAATTGGGTAAAATATAAAACACAGCATCTCCAAGAAGTGTGATGCTGGATCATATTTATAAGAGTGTATTTAACTTTGTAACAAACTACTGTTTTCCAAAGTGGCCGTACAATTGAGTATTCCCACTAGTAACAGATGAACTTTCCTCTAGCTCCATATCCTCACCAGCATTTGATGTTGTTAGTGTTCCAGATTTTTATGGTTTTAATAGATGTGCATAGTGGTATCTCATTGTTTTTTTAATTTGCATCCTCTTGATGACAGATGATGTTAAGCATCTTTTCATGTTAACTAGTCATCTGTATATTTTAAGTGAAATGTCTGTCAAGATATTTGGCCCTTTTAATAATCAGGATGTTGATTTTCTTGCTGTTGAGCCTTCGACTATTTAGCTTCATCCCCAAAAAATCAAGCTCAATTAGCCACATAATAAATTCCTTGGTTGCCAAAGGCAAATTAACATTTTCATTCTTTTTCAAAATATAATAAGTAACAGTCATGCCTCATTTTTAATAACCAGACATTCAATATAAATATTTTATGACATTAATTTGCCTAGAGTCTCACTACAAACTAAATTAGTTTAATAAAATTCCTTGAGATGAACATCAAAATGACACAGAATGAATATACATGTGGTGTCAATTTTTTACTTAATTATATTCAACAGGAATAAGATTATCTAAAATAGCATTAAACCATTTTAATTAAAAGTTTTATTTGTATAATTGTAGATGCACATGCAGTTGTTAAGAAATAATATAGAGATATACCTTGTATACTTTGCCTGGTTTCTCCAAATGTTGACATTGTGCAGTAATACAGTATAGTAACTTGGCAAAGCTGCCTCAATACACATATCTGTATCAGATTTACTCAGTTTTAGTTGAACTAATTTTTGTGTGTATCTCTGTGTTAGGTATACACAATTTATACAATTTTGTCACTGTGTAGAGTCATGTATCCACCACTGTAATCAGGATAGTGGATAATTTCAATACCATATACATGAGGTATTTTTAAAGGATAAATTATATGAAATATTTTATTACTTTGCCCAAGAAAATAGATATATTACCCCACACCAGAAAACAAACTGGTGAATTGAAGTTTTTGAACTCAAACAGCAGGAACATTTGAAGAAGCATCACACTTCACATCTTTATTTTGTTTTAATCAATTAAATGTAACCATTAACAAAGTTAAGAGAAGACCAGATTCTAAGACATTTCATCAGACATTAGGAGGAGCTAGGGCACCCAGCTCAATAGACATTGTATATGAAATGATTTCTGGTTATAATATTTTTATAGATCTTTCTCTCTACTAAAAACAAAAACTCATGTATAATTTCATGAGAAAGGGCATTACATTCATTTTCTATATAGGCCATATGTGTTTTGTCAATGAAAAATATTTATGCAAAGTACATGCTTCAAGAACATTTATTCAATTTACACTATAATATATTCTGTATATATGTGAATTATTATATAATTTTGTATAAAGAAACATATTTTACTATTGAAAGTAAAATTATATTAAATGTATATTTAAAGTATAATTACTCATCTAATATTTGTACTGTATAAATGTGTAGATATATTTCATACTTGCATTTTTAGCCAAAATTTTAAGAGAAATACTGCTTGTATTTGAACTATTTTATGTATCGATGCAAAATTCCAGGGGAGTGTCAAGACAGAGAAAGGAAAATAGAGTTACCATACTCTCATCCACAAGAAATTTTTTCCTATGGCAGAAGTTGGACTTTCTTTGAGAAATTATCTTCCTTACTTCCATTTTACTTATTTATTTGAAAGGCAAAAGAGAGAGAGAGAGAGAAATCTCCCATCTACTCTTTAACTCCTCCCTTCTCCAATGCCACCAACAGACACTACTGGGACAGGCCAAACTTAGGAGCCGGAAACAACCCAGGTCTTCTACGTGGGTAGAAGAGAATGAACTACTTGCACTATCACGGCTACATTCCAGTTTGTATATTAGCAGGAAGTTGGAATTGGAGGTTGGAGCCAGGATTTGAACCCAGATACTCAAATATGGGGTACAGGCATCTTAACCAATGTTTTAAATGCTAGGCAACTGTTTCTTTACTTCCATTTTCTAGGCTCAGGGCAAAGACTTTAACACGGTTCAACTTCATGAACATTGCCACAGAGTTTCTCACTAAGGCTGGTAAGCCCCCAGTTTCAGAGGATTGATTAGACAATTCAAGGCCTCTGTTTATCAGGCTATATATTCCTTTGGGATGTCTTAGGTGTGGTCACATTCCTGTTTAGAAATAGGCATCACTGGAAATTAAGTTAAAAGCTTACAGGTAAAAATATGAAATAGTTAAATAATTGGGTAAAATATAAAACACAGCATATCCTGAGCATGACAATTGAATACCAAAGAGTAAATTGGACACCTTAAAACAAATTAGATGTTAATACTTGTATAGTGGTTTTGCGAGGTGAAGGCCTGGTTTTAAGGAAATATACATAGAAGTCTTTGGGAGTAAAGGGGCAGCGTATCTACAACTTACTCTCGAAGAATTCAGAACATCTCTGTGTGTGTGCTTGTGTGTGGAAATCTTCATGAAAATGTAATAGTATGTCAGCATTTGGGAAATATAGAATCTCTATACTATTATTGCAACCTTAATTGTCAAAATAAAAAAAAGATAAAACAAGGTAATTGGAAATTATCCAATTATTTTTGTCTGTATGTCAAGAGGTTATTTTTTGATAATGTATGGGGAGAAAAAAAACACAGAATATAAAGTCTCCTCACGAAGCAGGGAAGAAATAGTTATCAATGGAGAATAAATGAGATACATTAAAATTCATCAAAAATGACCCTTAATGTGATCACTCATTTTCTATTACAATGTCATTACTGTGTTTTGAATCCTGATATGTCAGTTGGATTGGTGCATCAATCTCCTAATTGGTATTCCTGTTGCCAAATTCAATATACTCCCAATTACTTTTCCTAAGTAATTGCATTACAGGAATTTTTTTATATCTCCTCACACTTACACTAGATTTAACTGCCAAAAATTAGAGATTGAAATTTACTAATTGCCATATGAACCAAATCTGACGCCCCATCTGATTGGCAGAGTTATTTGGTAAAAGATGATGATTTAATTAGAAACCATACAAATTAAGCAGTCATTTATTTAGAGACATCTGATATATCTTTTTTATAATAAACACAAGAATAATACAGAACAGTAGGTAAAGTATACATTCATAATTGAGTCAACAGACAACTGAACTGAAAGAGATTTGGAGATTAACATCATAGAACATGCCATCTTTTTCAGCTGGTTTATTCTTGGTGTTATTTTAACATTTGAGCTGGATAAACCATTATTATGAACTTATTTTTTATTTTCTCTTATTTTCATGAGAAATGAATTAGCAAATTTGTTATGAGTCTTATTTTAGTCAAAATTTCCATATAGCTGAACAATATCAAGAAGAGTGTAACAGGGTAATATTGCTTAGATGTCTTCTTTGATACTGGCTTTGTTGTAATGTTATACTGTAAGAGTGTTGATGCAAAAATTCTCACAAAATACCAGCAAAGCAAATTCAATAGTATGTTAAAGGACCATATACCATGATCAAGGGGGATTTATTCCTGGAATACAGCAATGATTAAAATCATTAATGCAGTTATCACATAAATAGAATGAAGGGAAAAAACTGATCACCTCAATTGATATAAACAAGCCTTTGCCTTTTAGGAATAGAAAGAAATTACCTCAGTATAATAATAATAACCAAATACAAAAAATCTTATAATTAATATCACATGAGGGTACTTCAAAAAGTGTGAGTAATAACAAATTCAAAAGCCAGTTGATTTTTAGTGCAAAAATATCTTGAAACCCATACATTATTTTGTGATGATACACACTTCTCATGAACTTTTTGATGACCTCTTGTTCTCAATAGAGAAATGCTAAAATCTTTTCCTCTATGATCAGGGACAAGGTGAGGATGTCTGCTCTTGACACTTGTATTCAACATAGTACCTATATTGCTGTAACAAGAAATAAGGAAGGGAAATAAACAAAATGCATCTGACTTTGAAAGGAAGAAGTAAAATGATCTCTTTTCACAGATGACATGATATGATCTTATAAGTAGAAAACCTTAAAGATGGTACACACAAAACACTGTGATAGAACTTATCAAAGAATTCAAAAAGTTGCAGGATATCAGAATAATATGGAAAAATTAGGTGAATTTCTTTGAATATACACTAAAGCAGTACAATAAAATGAAATTAAGCAAATAATTCCTATAGATGGTATATAAATGAATACTCAGGGACATATTTAACCAAAGTGACAGAAGACTATATGATGAAAACTAGAAAAGCATGCTGAAATAATTTAAAGAAGGCACAAACACATGGTTGCTCTATATAGTCTTCTACCAACCCAGTACTCCTTTCTGACTTGCATTTCACAAGAATAACTGAACAATGTGCTGGAAATGCAATATCCTGAGATGGTCGGGAGCTGGCCATAAGAGCCCAGGCTCTGTTCCACTCCCTGTCCACCCACCTCAACCGCTGGAAATAGACTACCTTTCAGTTCTATAGTGTAGCCTGTCATATGACTCTTGGTAGAAGACCCAAAGCTGTCCAGGGTCCCTCAGCTGCCGTACAAGAGAGGATTGCACAGGAGAGATTCCACCCACCCCTTGAAAGCCTTCCTGAGTCTTGGTGGTCAGCCTGCAATGATATTAGACTTCTGACTTCTGTTGTTCCTTGATGTCTATCTGGAAATAATAAACTTGCTTCATGTTAAAAAAAATAGTGTAACAAGTAAGTTGCATAAAGAAGAGGCAAAAAAATTTCTCAGTCTCTTGTGAATAGCAAGAATAAGATAAAAGAATAGTCTAATAGATAAACACCAGTGAAGGTGCCATACAGTGCATTCACTTATGAGCATGCGCATGAACACACACACACACACACACACACACGTATACTAATAATGAAGAAGCAGCATCTGAAAACTAAGAGTAGAATTTCTAAAATGAGTTGCATCATGGCACAAAGACAGCAGACCTTTGTAAAACAAAATAAAATACATAGACCTTTAATGCAAAAAGTGTTACTTGAAATCATAAAATTCTGTAATAACATATTCATTTAATTTAAAATAGGAAACAAGTCCAGGCATTTGGGGCAGTGGTTATGATGTTGCCTGAGATGTCTGTATCTCGTATCACAGCACCTGGGCTTGAGTTCCAACTCTGCTTTTAATTTCAGCTTTCTTCCAATGCACACCCTAAGAGGCAGCAAACAATGGCTCCAGTAGGTGGCTCCTTGATATTTTTCTGGAATACTTGGGTTGAGTTCCCAGCTCTTGGGGAATGAATCAACAGATGGAAGATTTGTTTCTGCATCTGTCTCTGTTTCTATGTCTGTCTCTCTGGATTTCAAATAAGTAAATGACTTTTTAAAAAACAATAAAATAAGAAATACATTAATGCATTTGTAAATAGAAGACGGCACACTGGAAGGCAAACTCTGTTATATGTATCTACATATTATGTTAATGCAGAATCTAATCTAATTTTCTGATTTTAATGAATTTTTTCCAAGGCCAGAAGAAGGAAGCTGTTTATTGACTATATTAGATCCCATAGTCTTGGATCAGTGGATATTGCTCTAATTATGTTTTTAAAAATATTTTATTTATTTGAGAGGTAGAGTTACACACAGTGAGAAGGAGAGACAAAGAGAAATGTCCTCCATCTGCTGGTTCACTCCCCAACTGGCTACAACAGCCAGAGCTGCACTGATCTGAAGCTAGCAGCCAGGAGCTTCTTCCAGATCTCCCACATGGGTGCAGGGGCACAAGCACTTGGGCCATCTTTGACTGCTTTTCCAGGCCATGACAGAGAGTTGGATCGGAAGAGGAGCAGCCGAGACTAGAACTGTTGCCCATATGGGATGCAGGCACTGCAGGTGCAGGATTAACCCACTGTTCTACAGCGTCGGCCCCATCTAAATATGTTTTATAGAAAGATTTATAAATATTAGAAGGGAAAGTATATTAACATATACATAGATAGGAGGTATGATTCAAAGTAACCTTTTTAACACTGAGATCCATTGTATTTAGAAAAAGCAACTCACTGTGTACAATGTTACTCAACTGAGAAATTTCCATTTCCATGGTAGACTTGGAACCGAGAATGGTTTTTTTTTAACCCAAATATGCTTGATCTGCATTTAATTTTTCCTGGTTCCTTTGAATTTTCACTGAACTCCAATACAGAAACTAAAATTATGCCAGTCATAGGCAGGTTTTTCATAAAATTCCTAGGAAATATGTTTTTTAAAACCTATGTTTACTATTAAAATGCTTGTTTTATTTTTACTTAATTGTATCTTTCTCACATCCTCCAAAGAGTAATGAGGATGATAATACCTAACACCATCTGTAGAGAATTTACCATGTCCTAGGCTGTTTGCTAAATATTTAATTTGAATCTTTTTATTTAGTTTTCACAGAAGTCCTGTTGAATTAAGTACCACTAGGAAACTGAAATTAAAGAGAGTAAAGGGACTTGCCTAATTTCACAAGAGTAATAAATGGTAGAAACAGAATTTGAATCAGGGAAATTTAACTCCAAAGCTTTTGCTTTTAACTACTATACTCTGCTCTTGGTCCTTGACAGAAAAATACATTTTACAGACTTGAGATCATTTTTTTTAATGTTTTTTTATTTATTTATTTTTTTGACAGGCAGAGTGGATAGTGAGAGAGAGAGAGACAGAGAGAAAGGTCTTCCCTTTGCTGTTGTTTCACCCTCCAATGGCCGCTGCGGCCGGCGCACCGCGCCGATACGATAGCAGGAGCCAGGTACTTACCCTGGTCTCCCATGGGGTGCAGGGCCCAAGCACTTGGGCCATCCTCCACTGCACTCCCTGGCCACAGCAGAGAGCTGGCCTGGAAGAGGGGCAACCGGGACAGAATCCAGCGCCCCGACCGGGACTAGAACCCAGTGTGCCGGCACCGCTAGGCGGAGGATTAGCCTAGTGAGCCATGGTGCTGGCCCTTGAGATCATTTTATACTACTACTAAGTTCATCAGAAATTCAGATATTACACTAACCTTCAGGGTAAGATTTGCAAAGATTTTGCACATTAAACTGTAGCTCATATCTGAGATCAAACTTAAATTTCAAATAATTTCATCTTGTGATTGGCATTTGGCACAGCAATTAAGTCACCAATTAAGACATTTGTATCCCTTATTCAAGAATGGCTACTCTTTTCTCATTCCAGCTTCCTGCTAATGCACACCCTAAGTGACAGCAGATAATTCTAGTTCTTGGGTCATGGCTACCATCGGCCTCCCTTAGCCCTGGATATGAATTTGGGGAGTAAACCAGCAAATGGAAGACCTTGTTCTGCCTGTGTGTCTCTGTCTCTCAACCCTTAAAATAAAAATGAAAACTTAGGGGTTGGCGTTGTGGCACAATGGGTTAAGCCACTGCCTTTGACGCCAGCATCCCACATGGGCACTGGTTTGAACCCTGGCTGCTTCTCTTTTGATCCAGCTCCCTGCTAGCACTCCTGAGAAAGCAGGTTCAAGTCTTTGGAAGACGGCTCAAGTCCTTGGAAATCTGTACCCATGTGGGAGACATGGATTAAGTTCCTGGCTCCTAACATCCCAGCCCTGGATGTTAGGGCCATTTGGGGAGTGGACCAGCGAATGGAAGGTCTCTCTCTCTCTATCTTTCCCTCTATGTAACTCTGGCTTTCAAATAAATAAGACAAATATTTTTTAATGAAAAGTTAAATATTTAAATAATTTTATGCAATTCTTGGTTCCATCATTATTAAAAATATTGTTTCAGGTTAGTAGAAGGTATTACATTTCAACTTTGGCAATTTGTTAAAATCTAAATATGTTTTTACATAATATAAATTATTTTTATTAATTAATAAATTTAAGATATTATTCAACACATCTTAATATGAGTATAATTTGCAATTCTTGTGATAGTTTAGAAACATGCATACTCAAATGAATAAAAAGTATTCCTTTGGATAGAATATCACCACCTATTCACCCATCTATTTATAGTTCTTCCCTAAAATATCTTAGCAAAGATAATGGGCACTTGCTTTTCTGCCAGCTTTCAATATTTTATTGAAAATGACTGAGTTATTCCTAATTTCCCCATCTCTTAACTCTGCTGCTGGAGAATCTGTCTACTTCCATAGGAGTTCCCCCTGCGTTATAGTATTGTGAAGTTCAATGAATCACACAAAAATACTACCAGTTGTCACGCCTATTAGTTCTTGAGCTCAATTGAAACTTGAAAATCACTCTTCCAAAATGCCACAATGCATTTAATTACTATTTTGCTGGTGTAGAGTTTATTATTATTATTATTATACTAGAGTTAATCATGGTTTATTGTTTATAAAAAGTTCATTACTAAAGGGTGTTTAATGGTTATCCACTAGCATTTTAAAATGGCATAGTGGTAATCAGCCCTCAAAGGAGCGTGTCTATGTAAGGTTAGCTGAAAAACACAGCAGCCTAATTAGCATCCTGAATCACCTCCCAGCCATCTGTTATCTCTAGGCAAAGCAGAAGAAAATGTAAATGTCTGGGAAATAAGGGCTTTGTGAGAGAAGTTAAAATTTTTTTTCTAGCTTTTCCCCAAAGCATTTATAGTTGAACTGATGCTATGGATGATGAAAAGTTTTCATTTTTGTTATCCTCCCATTACTAAAAAGTGTGTATGAGGAAAGGGGTCAGAGCCAGCAGAGCCAGCAAGTCACAGCACACCCATCTCACTTCATCTGGCTTTAAAAATAAAACAGAGCATGCAAAATAGGTGGACAAACAGAACATCATACCCTGGAGCTACTCATCTGACACCTTGTACAGACATAAACTCATTTCAAAAATGACACCTTTTGAAAATAGGTCATGCATTTTGTTGCCAGATTTGAAAAGTACACAGCTCTGTTCTTACCAGTAGCCACTATATTCAGTTTTCACACACAATTCAGTTTATATAAAATAATCTTTGTTTTGCTACAAAATAAGTGAGTGGTGTTGTAATCTTCTGGCTTTTTAAAGAATTTTTTTTCAAAAGTCAGTATTATGTTTCTTTATTCTGCAGAGTTTTCCTAGCATTAAACAAACAAACAAATAAACCAACCTTCATTAAGTCTATACTAATGAGGAAATGGGAATATAAATAAAGGAGCAGTATCCAAAATAATCTAAGAAGACCAGATGATAAAACTTAAAACTCTAACTCTTTTTATTTTCTAGTCTCACTTAGGTGGCTACTTTAAGCCTTAAAGCCATATATAAATATTCTATGATGCATGTCAAGACAGTACTGGGGCCGGTGCCGTGGCTCACTAGGCTAATCCTCTGCCTGTGGCACCGGCACACAGGGTTCTAGTCCCGGTCGGGGCGCCGGATTCTATCCCGGTTGCCCCTCTTCCAGGCCAGCTCTCTGCTATGGCCCGGGAAGGCAGTGGAGGATGGTCCAAGTGCTTGGGCCCTGCACCAACCTGGGAGACCAGAAGAAGCACCTGGCTCATGGCTTCAGATCAGCACAGTGCGCTGGTTGTGCATGCCAGCCGCAGAGGCCATTGAGGGGTGAACCATTGGAAAAGGAAGACCTTCCTCTCTGTCTCTCGCTCTCTCTCACTGTCCACTCTGCCTGTCAAAAAAAAAAAAAAAAAAGTACTGTGACTCCACATAGAAAAAAAAAGTAATTTTTATTCTAATTCCTTTCTGGTACACCACTGATATAAACCAATAATCAGTTAACAGTTAAAGTATTTTAGATAACCCTAGATTCTATTAAATCACATTCTTATACTCTTGGAAACCATACTATAGTTTTGATGTAACTTATAAGGTTTTTGTTTGTTTGTTTGTTTTGACAGGCAGAGTTAGACAGTTTGAGAGAGAGAGACAGAAAGAAAGGTCTTCCTTCCGTTGGTTCACCCCACCAAATGGCTGCTACAGCCAGTGCGCTGTACTGATCCGAAGCCAGGAGCCAGGTGCTTCCTCCCGGTTTCCATGCGGGTGCAGGGCCCAAGCACTTGGGTCATCCTCTACTGCCTTCCTGGGCCACAGCAGAGAGCTGGACTTGAAGAGGAGCTACCGGGACAGAACCAGCACCCCAACCGGGACTAGAACCAGGAATGCCGGCGCCACAGGCGGAGGATTACTCTAGTGAGCCACGGCGCTGGCCTTAAGGTTTGTTTATCAGATGGAATATTTAAAAATGATATATGATAATATACTAAAATAATAAGACTAGAAAGAATGAAGGATGGAGGTGGGGGTAATACGGCAATGAAGACACTCTGGTAATCATCTCCCCATAGAGATATGACTTTGGACAGCTATCCATATGGACCATATCACCTTCACAGGAGCTAAGGAAGCCAGAGGAGAGAGAACACTGCCTGGTTCTGGCATAACAATGAAAAGACGCATTGAGGAATGCTGTGTCACCCCTCCCCCAGCTGCAAACAGATAGTGTGGAGAGAGATGTCTCCCAGCTTCGGGAAGGAAAAGGAATTAAATCCCTGTCTTAGACTTGAAATAGTACCACCCTTACCAAAAGGAAACCAAGTGCTGAACAAGGCTGGGTGGTCCCAGACAAGTAGACACAGACTAAACCACTGTACCTTCCTTAGTCAGTTGGCCAACAAACTGTCTCCACCACCCTTCCCTCAACTTTGGGGAGACAGTGGAGCAAGATTCTAGCCTCAGGGAAGTAGGGTGGGAAAGTGAGCACAGGATTTTGCCTTGGAGGCTCAGTATCAGGCCCATTGCACTGCCACTCAACACCAGACAAAGCCCAAAGGCACTTATCCACAGGTTGGAGCTCAAATGGAGTGGTTAGACCAGCTTTGTCATCAGCCGCTGGGGCTTACATCACTACTAGCTGTGTTCAGGCCTGTTATTCACCCTCTAGGACTGTACCTGTGGCTGTTAAGACCCATCTTAAGTGTCAGCCCTGGAGTTAGAGGAATGCAGCCCCCACCCTTCTCCAAACCATGGGAAGACAGGAGTAAAATTCCAGTTGCTCAGGAGTAAGGCAAGAAAGTAAGCACAGTACCATGTCTTGAAATTTAGTGCTCGCTGGCAAGAATCTAACACTGGACAGAACCTAATGACCCCAGTGCTTGCAGTTGTAGTCTCTGGACCCACCCCCAACTGCAAACAGGAGACTTATTGCCCTGGCCAGCTTAATTATAACCCAGCCAGTATCACCTTGGTTGGTTGCAGTGGTCTTGAGCTGGGACCCCATAGCAGCATAATCCTTGGTCCTAGCCTCATGCTGCATTTGTCCTGGTGGGCTGTGGGTTCTGGGTGCTTTGTACCTTTTGGACATCATAGGATTGCCTACTCAATTCCCCCCCAACCACAGGTAATAGAACAAGGAGAGAGTACTTGTCCGCTTTAGGAGGGAAAGGGAAGCCTAATGCCAAGATGTTGCTTAGGAACCTGGACTTGGTTTTCCCATAGTGAGGGTGAGTCTGGGAGAACCTTGCAGTGGAAAAGACATACTCCTGTGTTTGTTGCAGTACTGTTCACAATAGCCAAGAAGTGGAAACAACCTGAATGCCCACTAACTGATGAACAGATAAAGAGATTGTGGTGCATATACACAATGGAATATTATTCAGCCCCCAAAAGAATGAAAGCCTGTCATTTGCAATGTCATGGATGTAACTGGAGGTCATTGTCCTAAGTGAAATAAAGCAGTCACAGGAAGACAAAAATTGTATGATCTTACATCTGTAGAGAGTAAGAGGGAAAAAAGAAAGGTTAATGGTTGATTAACAGGGACTAACAGAAAGAATTCCAGTACTGTTGTGTTCAGTAGTGTGGCTACAGAAAATAATGTGTATATTTTATCAAGAAAAGCTAGAAGAGAGGATTTTGAATGCTTTCACCTTTCGGAGATGATAAATATTTGAGGCGATAGATATTTACTCTGTTACTCTGAGTATTATACAACATATACATGTATCAAGACATAATATCTCAAATATGCATTTTAATGTATTCATTAAACTTAAAAATACTACAAATATGATATTTTTATTCTAAATTTATATTGAACTGATACAATTTACTATTCAGGTTCCTATCTACTTTGATTTTATTTGTAAATATGATACTATAACAAACAGAGCATAGTAAAAGCTTTGAAAAATGTTTTCTTTTTCTCACTTAGTAAAAAAATTATTGTGTATCTACCATTGTTTAAACAACATCTTACAGACTGTATAATAACAGTAAATATTCATAGTTCCATAGTATACTGTCTAGTGTGTAATGATATAATGGAAATAATATAAAACAAAAACCTATGTAAAATGTAATGGAATCTGGCCAGCTCCGTGGCTCACTTGGCTAATCCTCCACCTGCGGCGCCAGCACACCAGGTTCTAGTCCCAATTGGGGCACCAGATTCTGTCCCAGTTGCTCCTCTTCCAGTCCAGCTTTCTGCTGTGGCCCAGGAAGGTAGTGGAGGATGGCCCAAGTGCTTGGGCCCTGCACCCGCATGGAAACCGGGAGGAAGCACCTGGCTCCTGGCTTCGGATTGATGCAGCGCGCTGGCCGTAGCAGCAATTTGGGGGGTGAACCAACGGAAAGGAGGACCTTTCTCTCTGTCTCTCTCTCTCTAACTCTGCCTGTCCAAAAAAAGAAAAAAAAAAGTAATGGAATCTGACCTAGGCTAAAGAGAGAATCAAATGAGGTGCTTGAGAAAGCAACCCTTGACTTGAAATCTGAAGAATGAAGCATAAACTGAGAAACGTCTCAGGCATGAATAACCCATGAACACACTCTGTTATGAGAAAGTATGCCATGTTTAAGAAAAATAAGGCCAGGGAAAAAAAGTAATGAGTTATATAACTTGAAACATTATAGTCATAGTCCTTCCAGGATATTATCTCAGTTCTAAAATATCAGGAGGCCACCAAAGTGTTTTGTACAATGAAATTATATAACAACATGTATATTTTGAAACATTGTGATTATACTGCGGAATAATACACAGTGTTCTAATGAATCTGAATCAGGGGCCACAGGCCAGGCTGTGAGATTTTACTTTATTTGCAGTGAGTTGGGAGCAGTAGATAATGAGCCCAGGGGTACAGCTGAGAGGTTGTTTAGTATTTTGAGAAATTGCCACCTGCTTTCTGACCTTTTCAATTACAACATTTAAGAGATGGTGCTTTTTTAGAAGTAAAATCACAAATACTAATTCATTTAAATATGATAGAGATAGACTTATTAGTGAAATATGACAAAGAGTATTCTCAATTTATATCCTCTGTCTCCCGAGCCCATTGTTCTAGTCATTAGTGCCTTCCCCAGTGTTTAAATTTCTCTACCTTCCAGGCATGTGGCTTGCTTGCCCTTCCCCATCCTATTGCAATTAAACATGGACATGTGGCTTTTATTGACTAATAACAAGATGAGGGAGAGAAGTCACTGAAATCTTCTTTGACTGTATGACAAGATGGATTTTACAATATGAATACTAATTACCTGGAGAAACTGGGAAAAGGGGACTGACAAAACTTAAATGTTTTCCAAAATCATGATCAAAATTTTGCTGTAGAGCTACAAATTGACTTCAAAATATATAGAGTACATTTTTGAGAAAAAGCTAAAAGTACTGAAATGCTTAAATAAAAAGTTTACATTTGTCAAACACCTATTCTATATTGTGTACCATCCTAAATATTTTATATTTATACAAATGATCCCTTAATAACCCTAAAGGGAGACACACTTATGACATAGTCCCATTGACACACTGAGGAAATGGATGGACAATGATGTTAAATAACTAATCTAAGTCACAGAAATCTCACAAGAAAATATTATACTGCATAATTTAATAACCACAAAATTCTGTCTTCTTACTAGAAGATGGAAGGTAGGGGCCAACGAAGGCTCAAGAAAGATGCAAAGGTGGCAATAGGCGTTGAGTTGCATTTTGAAATGGGAGATGTCACTTACTAGTATTAGAAGCAATTCTTATGGGTCTTAATTGGGTATTCAGGAAATTTCCAGGAGGGATAAATTGTAAATTTTAAAAAATGTGGCTTTGATATTGGGTATGGGGAGTATAAAAATGAGAATGACCCTGGAAATATAATAAGGCACACATCATAAAAGATCAAAAATAGAAAGTCATTGAAACCCCGAATTTGGAAATGAAGCTTTTAAATATGTCATTATAGAAAAAAACAGGCAAACTTTTTGGTTTTAAAAGTAATATATTATATTATTATTACTAATAATAATAATATAAAGAAATAAAGAAAAACTAAAGTAATGGAATCCTGAGTTAAAACAATTGAAGGAATCAAAGATAAAGAAAAAACTTTGAAACTTTTTGGGCAACAAAGCAAGTTGCAAGAACTTTTGTGTTTGTTAAGAAATATCTATTTTCCTCATAAGGAAAATGAGTTTTCCACAACCCAAATAGAAAGAGTAGGAGGGAGAAAAATCATAGAGCCCTGAGGAAACTATTGACTCAATCTAACTTATCTCGGACTGATGGGTTAACAAGAAAAGACAAAAAAAAATCATCAAAGGCTCAAGAAAATGTGAGAAATTACAGCGTAGAAAAAACTTAGTGATTAATCGCCATACAAAAGCTTCTTTCAGCAGACAGTTGGTACAGCAAACATTGTCTTCATAACCATTGTATTGAACTTTTCTTTAGCTTTCTTCATTATACCACTTAGAAGTCATTTAAAGCACATTAGTGGGGCTTGCAGGTAGTTGATGAGCATGAGATTAACAATATCATCTACCTGGACCAAGTTCTGAATATGTTAAAAAGTAATTGAAAAAATGAATGTAGAGAGAAGATC
This sequence comes from Oryctolagus cuniculus, assembly GCF_964237555.1. Classification (NCBI taxonomy): domain Eukaryota; kingdom Metazoa; phylum Chordata; class Mammalia; order Lagomorpha; family Leporidae; genus Oryctolagus; species Oryctolagus cuniculus. The sequence continues at coordinate 89,863,382 of NC_091442.1, forward strand.
AACATATTTAATTGAACAATGTTCCCTCAGGGTTGGGGGCTTTGGCACAGTGGTTAGGGTGCTATGCTCACATCCCTTATTAGAGCCCTGGATTTAAGTCTTAGGTATGCTCTGACCCATATTCCTGCTAATGCACACCTTGGGAGGTAGCAATGACGGCTCAAATAGATGAGTCCCTTGCACTCCCATGGAAGACCTGGATTAAGTTCCAGGTTTTTGGCTTTGGCTAGGCCCAGCAGTAGCTATTGTGGGCATTTGGCAAATTAACCAGTGAATCTCTATTTGTCTGTCTCTATCTTTCTATCTCTCTAACCATATAGACTAAAAAGAAAAACTCTGAAAAACTTGAGAGATAAAAATTAGGAGAAGAGATTAATTTATAGCTATGGTAACAAGTAGCCATTAAGCTTTTTCAGAACCATTTCGTACAATTCCAATATTTCAATTATAGTTCACTTCAATGAACTAGGTTTCATAACCAATCAAGATTAGATTCTAAATTCTGAAAGTAAGCCAATTGGGAAGTGGCTCACTTCAAATACGTATCTTTAAGTCTCAATCAATTCACAAAAGCCTCACCTGAGTAACCGCTCCTAAAAATGATGTCAAGCCCTAAAGCCTTCGAAAGTTGAGTAATCCCAGAAGTATATATTGCCCAAATACCTGTAAGATTAGTAGTCTGCTCTGCCTTGGGAGTATGATCTGCCAATACAAGCAATCTCTCTCTCTCTCTCTCTCTCTCTCTCTCTCTCCCCCCCCCTTCCTCCCTTCCTCTATTCCTCCTTCCCCCTTTTAATTTTAGCCTCCACACTTACCTAGTTCAAATCTAGCATCTCACTTCACAGAAACAAAAATTGTGTATAGCGAAACACAGATAGGTTGGCTCACCCACAGCAATTTATTTTTTGTTAGCTCTGGAGGGAAGAAGTCCAAGATCAAGGTTCTCAGCAATTTGGTTTCTGGTGAGGGCTCTCCTCCCGGCTTACAAACAGCTACTTTCTTGCTATGCTCTCACATGATCTTTATTAGGGGTATATGTGTGTGTGTGTGTGTGTGTGTGCATGTGCACAGACAGACATAAAGAAAACAAGTTCTATGTTGTCTTTTCTTAATAAAGTTAAGGTGCTACTCTTAAAAATTCATTTACTCTTTTTTTAAAAGATTTATTTATTTGCTTGAAAGAGTTACAGAGAGGCAGAGTTAGAGAGAGAGAGGGAGAGAGGGAGAGAGGGAGATATGGAGAGAGGGAGAGACTTCCATCCGCTGGTTCACTCCCCAGTTGGCTACAATGGCAGGAGCTTCGCCAATCCTAAGCCAGGAGCCAGGAGCTTCTTCCAGGTTTGCTACACAGGTGCAAGTTCCCAAGGACTTGGGCCATCTTCTACTGCTTTCCCAGGCCATAGCAGAGAGCTGGATCAGAAGTGGAGCAGCCAGGTCTCGAACCAGAGCCCATATGGGATGCCAGCACTGCAGGCGGTGGCTTTACCTGCTATGCCACAGTGCCGGCCCCCATTTATTATTTTTTCAAAGGGTTTGATTATCTATTTTAAAGGCAGAGTTACAGAGTGGGAGAGGCAGAGAAAGAGATATCTTCCACCTGCAGGTTCACTCTCTCAATGGCCACAATAGCTGGAGCTGGGCAGGTCCAAATCCAGGAGCCTGGACTCGATTCAGGTCTCCCACATGAGTGCAGGGGCACAAACACTTGGGCCATCTTCTGTTGCTTTCCCAGCTGCGTTAGCAGGTAGCTGGATTGGAAGTAGAGCAGGCAGGACTTAAACCTGTGCTCATATGTGATGATGGCATCACAGGTGGTGGCTTAACCCGATGCACCAAAAAGGTGGCCCCCTTGTTTAATCTTAATTACTTCTTTAGAGGCCCCATTGTGGGGAGCAACTCGGACTAGACTGTTATTCGAATTAAGACTTATTCTATGCATCTGCTCTCCCACAATATGGCGCTGGGAGAGGAGGAAACAGCTTCTACACAGCTGCCTCCAGTTCAACCAATAAGCAGCAGGACCTGCTCCTGATTGGAGAGCAGCGTACTCGGCATGTGGGTAGCAGAGTTGGGATTGGTGGAAGAGGACTATAAAGGAGGAGAGAGACAACATGCACCAGGAATATCTAAGAGGAACACCTGAGCGGCCCCCGAGAGAGCGGCCTGCAGTGTGCCGCTCCCCCGTGGAAGTGGGGAAAGTGGCAGGGGGAACCGCCCTTCCACGGAGGTGGAAGGGACAGCAGCCAACCCGGGAAGAACCAGCAGCAAACCCGGGGAGGGCCGAGCAGACAAAAGAACAGCGCAGGGTCCTGTGTCGTTCCTCCATGAAGAGGGGGAGCGACACCATCTTTGTCACCAAAATAGAGACTGAACTCCAATATGTGAATTTGGAGAGGCTATTGCCAACTAATAAATAACAATAAATATAAATAAATAACACTTGGGTTTCTTCTTTGTTGTGATTAATACCAGTATGAACATTAGTCTATGACCATTTATTTGAACCCCTGTTTTTATTTCTTTTGAGCATACAGCCAGACATTGTATTGCTGGATGCTGTGGTAACCTTCATTTATTCTTTGAACAATTTTTAAATACCATAAAACAGGCACTGCATTTTGTACCTAGAGCAAGCAATGAATAAGGTAGTAACTTGGATTCTTCTTTCCACACATTTCAACCTCTAATCTTCCTGACTCACCACTACTCATCTCTTAAAGATTCATCTCAAGTGAGTGCCTGCTTTTAAAATTGATCTCTGGCTTCTCTAAGCTTGCAAGGTCAAGGGCATCCCCTAAAGCAAGAGTAACCAAATATTTCCATTTTCCTGTAACAAATCACCCAGGATTTAAATTTTAGCACTTCTCATTCTCAACAGTGTCTCTCTTTGGATGATAGATTTCAATCACTTTACCTAAAGCAATTTCTAAAACTCTGTCCTTAAAACAAAGCCACCTAATCTATATGCTTACAATTCTTTTTATTCAAGTAAATATTTCACCCACGAGAGTTAAAGTCTTTTCTTTTAAATGACTTTCCTATTTGCATCCTCTTAGTAATTTCAAGGATTTTTTTTCAGATTAATTAAAGATCAGTGCTGCTAAAATGTGAGTGAACAGTAAGTTACAATCTACAAATCTAAGGAGACATTCAGAAAAAGTCAGATGTAAGGAAAAAGACAATGAGTCTCATGTGATTAAGGAAACTGCAGTTTTAGCATTTCCACTTATCTGTCACTTCTTTTATCTTTTACTTTACTGTGATAAAACTTAAGGGAAATGGGTAAGGAAAATGGTTTTTGAAGTATAATATCATCCTTTCCTACTACTAGCTATGAAAATGAAATGAGAACCTTAGTTCTACAACAATACAAATTCCAAATAGTGTAAGGAATTTAAATAATACATCAAAACAGGAGAAAATAAAATTAATTTTGGGGGTGGGTGTTTGATGTAGCAGTTAAGAAGCTGTTTGGAATGCCCTCATCTGGTGTCAAAGTGTTTGGGTTTGAGTCCCAGCTGTTCTGATTGCAGGTTTCTGCTATTGCTGACCCTAAGTGATGGCTCAAGTAATTGGATCCTGCCACTGACATTGGAGACTGGGATTGAGTTCCCAGCTCCTGGCTTTTGTCTGGCTCAGTCCTGGCCATTGCAATCATGTAGGGGAATGAACCAGAAGATGAGAAGTCTCTGTCTTCCTGTCTCTCTGTCTCATCTTCTGTCTCTCTGTATGTCTGCTTTTAAAGTAAATTTTAAAAATTTAAAAAAAAAGCAATTGGTGTTATAATTTTAGTAGGAAAATACCTGTCTGAACTTAAAATTAGTTGAAGCAGTATCACTAAAGAATGACTAAAATGACGACATAAAATTGGTTAAGACAAAACAAAATTATGTTCATTCATGAAATCAGTTATTTGAATCTGTTCTGTGCCAAGATATTTTCTCTAAAATGTTAGAGAAACAAAGATAAAATGCACAACCTCCAGTGTCACAGCATAAATTAAAGTGTAACCAACATGGAATAGTCATAGACGATAATGTAGGATGGGGGGGGGGGATAAGAGTGAGAAAGGGAGAGAACTGCATATATCTGTATTGATATAGATATTTATGCTTTGTATTGATTGTGGCTGAAAAACTATGTTGTTAAAACCAATTAACAAATTTTATAGCTCACATTCAAGCTGCTACTTTTCAGGCAGAAAGGACATTTCTAATTTTTAATAATACATGCTTTCCTCCTACCCACCACTTATGGATTAGGTTCAAGCTTTATGTGCATGTAACCCCTACAATTTCATCTCTTCATTACAAAGCTCCCCTTGCTACTTCCGATTTTCACTGTTTATGTTGCTCATTTATTTAAACCATAGGGTGGCTATTAGAAAAACAAACAGCAAATGCTCAGAAGGATGTGGAGAAAACAGATCACTCATCTAGAGTCAGGATGAAAATTAGTGTAGCCATCATGGAGAAACGTATCCAAATTCCATAAAAAAACTTAAAACAGCTGCACCATATGACCTAGCTATGTCAGTTCCGCAAATACATCCAAAGGAAATAAAATCAACATGTGAAGGAGGATTCTATACTTTCATGTGCATTGCGGCACTATTAACAATAGTCAAGAAATGGATTGAAAAAATAAATAAATAACTAGATAAATAAATAAATAAATAAATGGAGCTGACACTATGGAGTAGCAGGAGCTGACACTATGGAGCAGAGGGTTAATGCCCTGGCCTGAAGCGTCGGCATCCCATATGGGTGCTGGTTCGAGACCCGGCTGCTCCACTTCTGATCCAGCTCTTTGCTATGGCCTGGGAATGCAGTAAAAGATAGCCCAAGTCCTTGGATCCCTGCACCCACGTGGGAGACCTGGAAGAAGCTCCTGGCTCTTGGCTTCAGATCAGTGTCGCTCTGGCCATTGCAGCCATCTGGGGAGTGAACCATTGCATGGAAGACCTCTCTCTCTCTCTCTCTCTATCTCTCTCTCTGCCTCTTCTCTCTCTGTGTAATTCTGACTTTCAAATAAAATAAATAAATCTTAAAAAAAAAGAAACGGACTCAACATAGATGTGCAATGAAATATAAATGTATAAAGAAAATGTGGTATTCACATTAGGTATTATTCACAATAGAACATTATTCAGCCGCAAAAAAGAATGAATCCTGATATTGGCAGCAAAATAGATGTGACAGGAAACTGTTATGTTAAGTGAAATAAGCCAGACAGAAAGACCAAAACTACATGCATTTTTTCGTATGTGGAAGGTTAAAAAATTTTTAAAAAGATGATCTGAACTTAAAATAAAAAATACCAGTACTTGGGAAAGGGGGCGCAAAGGGAGATGTTGACAAATGGTTCCAAAACAGAGTCAGATGGACGACGAAACAGATGTTGGTGTTCCACAGCCCGGTAGGGTGACTACAGTTTGCAACAATGTACTATATTCTTTATACATCCTAAATAAAGAGCTGGAAGAGAGGAGAATGGAAGGCTCCAAACAGAAGGAAAGGTAGGGAAATGAAAAGGCTTATTGCCTGCTATGCTTGGTTCACATCTGTATATATGCTGAAATATTGCACTGCATACCATAAAACAGGTAAGTATTAAATGTTAATGTAGAATTAAAAATGATAAAGTGGCTATTACTAAATATTCTATGGAAGTAAGTAAAAGTGAAATAACCCTCAAGTACAGTACAGTTTAGGTCCCTTTTATTATTAAATCATATTCTCGGTCTTATATAATATAATGAGAAATGGTAACATGATTTTGTTTTAATTGTTAGGATCTGGGTTTTTTTGTTGTTGCTTGTTGTTTGTTCGTTTACATTTTGTCCTGGTCCTTTGGAGGCATTTCTCATTTTGTACTTGGAGACAATAAAATATTAAGAGAATTTGTTAGCCCACCAAAACACCACAATTGAGTTTCTACTTTGTGACTCAATTTCCTTATTTATTAATGAAGCTGATCACTTATATTCCTATGATAAGATAAATAAAGCAATATAGATGAATGCTGCTATATTATACTCAAAGAAACAATATTATAAAAATACAAATAAATGATGTTATTTTTTAATGCTTGCTCATTTTTTAAAAGCAATTCATACCTTTGCATATCAAGATATAATTTATTTTCCTTTTCCTCTAACTCATGGCAGTAGTTGGCATGATATTATAATGTATTTGTGTATAAAAGATCAATTACATGTCATCCTTGAGGGAAACTTAAGGCATTACTCTTTTCCAAACAATTCTCTTTCACATAATCTGTTTCACATTATAATACCCAAGACATACTAACCTATAATTGTACAAATTAATCTAATTTCATCATGCTGGCTAAATTTTTAGATCCTGGCTTCCTTATCTAGAATTCCCAATGAGGCTGGTGCCGCGTCTCACTAGAGTAATCCTCCGCCTGTGGTGCCAGCATTCCTGGTTCTAGTCCCGGTTGGGGTGCTGTATTCTGTCCCGGTTGCCCCTCTTCCAGTCCAGCTCTCTGCTGTGGCCCGGGAGGGCAGTGGAGGATGGCCCAAGTGCTTGGCCTCTGCACCAACCTGGGAGACCAGGAGGAAGCACCTGGCTCCTGGCTTCAGATCAGCGTAGTGCGCCGGCCATAGCGGCCATGTGGGGGGGGGTGAACCAATGGAAAAGGAAGACCTTTCTCTCTGTCTCTCTCTCTCACTGTCTAACTATGCCAGTCCAAAAAAAAAAAAAAAAAAAAAAGAATTCCCAATGAAATTGCATTGGCAGAATTTTTAAACAATCAATAACAATTTTAAAAAAATTAGCGTCCATTTCAAAGATTCACCTAGTATACTTCCAAATGTATACTTTCATAGTATACTTTCCAAAGTATACTTTCATAAATTCATTTAGCTAAACTTCTTTGATGTACTTATTTCCCTACAACTTGATATTAAATATCATATCCTCATTGAGTCAGCAATTAAATCTATTTTATCTTGAAATCTTCACACAGATTTATGTAAAAATTCCACATAAAAGTTTCCTAATTGCTATTTGTTTGCATAGAACTTTGTTATTTAAAAGCAGCATCAACTTACTTAATAAAACTACAAAAAAAAAATGAAATTCTATTGGGAGATAATAGAGATACCTCCCTTCCAAAAAACAAGAAAAACTTAAACTGAAAGATTCAAAAACAGCGTTTCCACCACTACATTAGCAACTTAATTCTATAGTTTTATTATTAATGAAGCTTAGGTTCTAACTGTAAATATCTATCTCTCACTGCAAATTCTCAATAAAGAAACTTATCTATAGATTGAAGTGTCATTTGCAAGGCAAGTTGTCAACGGAGTTCTACTACTTTGAATAAGAGAAGAGATCTTGGTAGCATCATGCAACCAACCGCCCCTAATTCTTTGTATCCTATTATAACCATACATGTCAGTCTTGAATAACATCATGTGAACATTGTTTTCAGCAGAAGTAACACCTGGACAAACAGAAGCAACAAACACCCATCGTCTTTAAATTCTACTAGATTAACAGAAAAAAAAAAATGATTGCTCTTATAATTAATCAAGATAATGATTTAATACACAAAGTGCTGCGAAAGAAATGAGATAGAAGAACCTGGATTAAAGACTTATAGTTTCTTTTAAGTAAAGCATTCATGTCTGAGGATTTGCCTTCTAATCTAAGACATGAAGAAAAACAGGGAGCTAGTCAGAGGTGGGGGAAATCTTTCAGAAAGAGGCAACAGGAAATGAAAAGGCTAGAAAGAGAAGGAGCACATTATGTTTGAGTAAGCACTGGCAACAGCAGAATGAATGTCAAAGACAGTGGTTAAAAAGTATAGAGGAGGGGCCGGGCTTTGTGGCACAGCATGTTAACGCCCTGGCCTGAAGCACTGGCATCCCATATGGGCGTTACTCCACTTCGGATCTGGCTCTCTGCTATGGCCTGGGAAAGCAGTAGAAAATGGCTCAGGTCCTTGGGCCCCTGCACCCACGTGGGAGATGGGGAAGAATCTCCTGGCTCCTGGCTTCAGATCAGCGCAGCTCCAGCTTGTGGCCAATTGGAGAATGAACCATTGGATGGAAGACCTCTCTCTGCCTCCCCTTTCTCTGTGTAACTCTTTCAAATAAATAAATAAATCTTACAAAAAAAAAAAAAAAAAAAAAAGAATAGAGGAAGGTGGATACAAGAAAGATTTTTGCCAGACATAGACTTATGTAAGATGTTACTATAAATATATTCAAACAGGTATCCAAAAAAGAGTTTTAAGCATGCTTAGCTGGGAAGTGAAAATATATTTTAAGAGTTTATATTTCCTGAATTATAGAGAATGAACTGGTGGCAAGAAAGTATGGGAATGAAATATAGGTATCTGTTGCTATAGTTTAGATATGTGGTAATGGTGGACTTATCTACAGAAGTGACCATGAAGATGAACAGAAATTAAAACACACAGAATATAAATGGGAAAATAAATTGGCAGGAACAATATTGGAATAGAAAAATAAAAAATAGTTTTAAAAAAAAGGAAAAAAAATCAAGACTGACCCCAAGATTAATGGTGGATGATACCCTTTGCTGAGATGAGGACGATTTTGTAGTAGCTGAATCATTTTGACACTTTTGTTGAGAAGGACTTTTTCATATTTTCCAGGAGGGAGACATTTACCAAAGCTCTCTATTTTCAGAATCACTTTCTCAAAATTGAGTATATTCTCAGAAAGGTTAGACCTTATGTTCACAAGATAGCAGCCAACAGTTAATGGAACTTACTACTTTCTCAGAGTAGCAAAAATGACTGATGTCATTTCCTGATAAGTTATTGTATTTCTAGAATTGAATTATTTTATACTTAAATTTTTTGGTTTATTTTAATTTGGGTATCTATTCATTTTTGACCAGTTACTATGATTAGAAACATGGTCTATAGTGAATGGCTACTGTTTTCCTAGTGATGAAGAAGTAATTAAACCAGTCAATATTTTTAATAGCATGTTATATGCCAATAGGAATTTAGCAGTGGGCAAACAAAAGAAATCCAAACACCAAACACAAACTTTTAATATTCTAGCAAATTATTTTATTGCAAAGCTGTGAAATTTGGGCTGTGCTGAAGAAAAGACAAAAAAGACAAAAATGAAATAAAAATCCCATTCTACAAATGTGTACTAAACTCTCTTCTAATAGTTTTCAATTATTTTGCATTGTAATAAGCCAGGATAGAGAATAAAATAAAAGTGAACCTATACATATTATTATTCATTTTTAATTTCTCAGTGAAATTAAAAAGTAGAATAAAGATTATTTATTTTCATAAGGCTATTTTCCCAGATATATGTGACTTGTAATACTCTGATTTCATTTGCATTATTAAGTAACAATGTTTCACCCAATGAACTTTGATCTATGTATGAATAATTTCTCTACACAAATTTTCTAGTTCATAATTTTTTAAATTAAGGATAAATTTTTGACATTTTTGTAAATTGCTGTGTATATTTGTTTCTTCCTCTGTGTATCAGTTAGTAGTTAATATTTTCAAGTAATTACTTTTTATCTTCTTTTGTGGTCAATAATAGCTTTTCTATTAGGAATACTACAAATAGCATCCTGCAAATATAAGAAGTCAGCAAAGAAGAAAGGCAAAATAATTTTATGTTTCTCATCTTGATCTTTTTCTTTTACCACCCAACCCCCATAGAAGTCAAATAATGTGTATTTACACATTTTTTATTTCAATTGTGTAAATGATGTGGAATGGCTAAATCAAGCTAATCATCATATCCATTGCTTCATATGCTACGTGTCTGTTTCTCTGCTTATGTGTGGTGAAAACATCTTTTATTATTATTATTATTATTATTATTATTTTTTGACAGGCAGAGTGGACAGTGAGAGAGAGAGAGACAGAGAGAAAGGTCTTCCTTTTGCCGTTGGTTCACCCTCCAATGGCCGCTGCGGCCGGCGCACCGCACTGATCCGAAGGCAGGAGCCAGGTACTTACCCTGGTCTCCCATGGGGTGCAGGGCCCAAGGACTTGGGCCATCCTCCACTGCACTCCCTGGCCACAGCAGAGAGCTGGCCTGGAAGAGGGGCAACCAGGACAGAATCCGGCGCCCCGACCGGGACTAGAACCCGGTGTGCTGGCGCTGCAAGGCGGAGGATTAGCCTAGTGAGCCGCGGCGCCGGCCCAAAATCTACTCTTACAGCAATTTTTAAATACACAATGCTCATATATTAGCAATAGTCACCATACTGTACAAAAGTTCTCCTGAACTTATTTTTCCTATCATAAATAGACTTTAAAAATATATGTGTAGTTTTGTGACAGTGTGGAGCCACAATTTTCATATGTTCTTTGTCTGGGTGGTGGTAGTGGTGGTATATGTCTGTGTGAGTAACCTAACTACTGGGAACTTCAGAAAACATTTTGGCATAAATGTATGCATATATTGTGACAATTCTACTTCAAATATATACCATTGAGAAATCCTTGCACATATCAGAGCTTTCTTAGAGAAAGCTCAGAACCGTAAGCAATAAAAGTATTTTTCAAGCTAAAATGAGTAAATCAATGGTGATATATGCATGCACTGTAATAGCATGTAGCAAAGGATATAAATACTATTAGTTTCATTTATCAGTGTAGTTGTACTTCAGAAATACAATACCGTATTAAGGAAAAGGGGAAAGTCACACTAAAATTCATACAGTATTGTATCATTATTTGAAACTCATAGAGATGAAAATATGCAATATACTTACAATATACATATTGAAAATATGTCATATAAGTTAAAGAAATATTTACCATAGAACTTGGAATAGTGATTATAATTACTGATAGTGAGGGGCAGGCATAATAGAGCAGTTAAGCTACCACTTGGGACATCTCATCCCATATATCTGAATGTCTACTCCTGGTCCTGGTCCTTCTCTGCTCCCAATCCAGCTTCCTACTGGGAGGCAGCAGATAACAGCTCAAGTAGTTGGGTCCTTATCACTTAGGTGGGAGACCTAGATTGAGTTCCTGGATCCTGGGTTCAGCCTAGCCAAGCCAGAACATTTGGGAAATGAACTAACAGATAGATTTTCTCTCTCTCTCTCTCTCTCTCTCTCTCTCAAATTGAAAAAAAAAAAAAAGTTTAAAAACTTTACCATTAGTGAAAAAGGGACACACAGGATACTTCTAGTTTCTGCTTCAAAATTTGAATAGTGCATAACTGGTGTTTGCTCTCTTTTCATTAAATCCAATAGAAAAATCTAGATCCTGTACTGATATTTTAATTTACTGTCAGCAACCTTTGAATCTCTGCCTACCATCTCTCCAGCATTTTAATAAATCCACCCCTTCTAAAAACACTCAGACATTTATGGTCTGTTGCTGTGTTTAATTTTGTAGCTGATCAGAAGCTTCTTTTAAATCTGCCACCAGGAAGATTTTTTTTTTCCTTTATAACAGACGGTATGATTCCTGCTGCCTCATTCCTTTCAGACTTCCTCCCAAGGAGCTCATCCTCCAACCTAACAGCACCTCTTAACCTATGCACTTGTAAGGTAATAAATCTTTTTTTGATTATTCCAAAGGATGGCTTTCATGAGTTTTGAAATGCAAACAACTTTGAGAAGAGCCTTTCTCATGCCATAGTGAAGTAGTTATAGAAATGTGTTTGTATATGTCTCTCTGGGTGTGTGTGTGCATTTATACTGTTTTCTATGATAAAAGAGTTCATTGAAGAAAATAGGTAATAATTAGAGAAACTGTGAAGTGCTGAAAGATATGAAGTGATTAATTTTATTTCAAATTGTGTGAGATACAGTTAACAGTATCTGGAAGCAAATACACATGTGAAAGAATGGCTTTTTCAAAGGTTACATTTTTAATGAAATTCAACATACAGAGTTAGTATTTACTGTAACAATTACTTACAGAGTTTTTCTCAATATGTTAATATGTTTGTTTTTTTTTTTTTTTGACAGGCAGAGTGGACAGTGAGAGAGAGAGACAGAGAGAAAGGTCTTCCTTTGCCGTTGGTTCACCCTCCAATGGCCGCTGCGGCCGGTGCACTGCGGCTGGCGCACCGCACTGATCAGATGGCAGGAGCCAGGAGCCAGGTGCTTATCCTGGTCTCCCATGGGGTGCAGGGCGCAAGCACTTGGGCCATCCTCCACTGCACTCCCTGGCCACAGCAGAGAGATGGCCTGGAAGAAGGGCAACCGGGACAGAATCCGGTGCCCCGACCGGGACTAGAACCCCATGTGCCGGAGCCACAAGGCGGAGGATTAGCCTAGTGAGCCACGACGCCAGCTCAATATGTTTCTTAAAACCTGAGACTTTCTACATCAATTTCTCAAGTTGGGGTATAAATATCCAAACTTTTTTTCTTTTTACTTTCTCCCCATGAATAATTGTTATCCTTTCTGCCATCACACAATAGCATAAAGCTCTTAACACAACTTGTACTTCTCTACTTAATTGCATTTTATCTGAGAATGAATGATAAAGCCAAAGATAGGCTGTGATAATTACTAGACATTAGGTGACCTCGGGTGAATATGTAGGTTGGTATCAGAAATATACTGGTACTCCTGATGTTGTATCACTCTCTTCTCCTCTGCTATACTTTGTCATGCAGAAGTGTCAAGACTATCATAGTTGTGTAGAACAAAAGATACAACCAACTCTTTTGTTGAATATATTTCTCTCATTTTAAAATTATTTATAAACTTTCATTTCACTTAGATTACTTATTAATAAATAAAACTTGGAAAGATTAGGCCTAAGAGTATCTAAAGCCAGTGTTAAATCCAATATCTGAACCATAAAATCAATTTGTATTTCACTACAACATATTTATCTTCTGTCTAAAACTCCAGAGCACCCATAATGCAAAATCTTCCCAACAAATCTCAACTGTCCTAGCGTACTTAGGTGATTTGGTTGTAATAACTTCGGTGCATAAAAGAACCAAAAAATGTGGACATTAATGTTTACACATAATATAGAAATGTTTCTAAAGATTTTGCCCTGTAAATTTCTGTATAATAAATCTTAAAATCTATCATTTTTAAATGTCCAAATTCTTTGAAGGACATTTAGAATACCTTTATGTTTTATAACATTGGAAACAATTACAGTTTTATAAATAAAAACTCCTCATGCTTCACTTATTTTTAATAACTATAATTTATAATAAGTGCAACACAGCAGAGGATTCTCATAATGTAGATTCATGCTCTCTTGCCTAGGAACATTAAAAGGCCATGAGCAGCCAAAGGGACATCTATTAAAACTGAGCATAAGATTAGAAATATCAATCTGTTTATATGTATATACATTACAATGTTTCATGTCAGATGATGTATCCAACCATAGTATTTTTCTCTAAAACTATGAGCTACAAACAGCTCCCTGTTGATGTGCACTTTGGGAGGTTGATGATGACTCCAGTAGCTGGGTCTTTGACATCCATATAGGAATGTCAGATGGAGTTTCTGACTCCTGCTTTGACCTTGCAAAGCTCTGGATACCACAGGCATTTATAAAGTACTCTTACTTAATCACTTTATTATCTTTATAATAATCTGTGGGGATGGACAAATAGGAAAGGTAAAAGGAAACAGAACAACAAAAAGGATCTGAGGCTTTGCCAGAGGGTTCCTCAGAAGCTGGTCCTACCTTTAAGGAACTGCACTGGCAGGTTCACAGCGTGGTGAATGCCTTCTAGACACCATAAAGAGTTTGTAATGGAGTTAGCTGAAGTGTTGGTACCACTCTCCAGGATTCTATTCCTGACTGTGATGATTGCTGAATAATTTTTGCTCCTCACTGGGCCCACAGTAGTATGTGTTGGTCTATATCCAAGTCTTTATGATTAGGATACTAAAGAGAAACATGAATTTATTCATACTTGGCATTTCACCATCTGCTCTCATGCTTCTTGGCTTGGTATGTCCATAATGACAAACTTTTCAGTAACAAACCACAGGGTTGCCAATGATTTCCTTAATGTGCTCCTTAATCTCAGAATAATTTCTAGGGAGGAGATCTGAACGTTGTTCATAGTTTTTCTACTGGAAAAGATCATTTCTATTTTCATTTAACCACTGCCTACAACATTCCTGTTAAACATTTGCTGAAGGCATCTTTTGCTTAATGGTTGAATAAGGCACACTACTTTCAAAACAACCATTCCAATGTTCACATGTTGGAAAGGATACAGATGAAACCTGAATATCAAATTATGATCCAATTATTCAACATTGTGTGGTTCTGTATTTAGAATATGTGACTGAACCCAAGTTTTAACCACTTGTTTATATATTCATTGAAATGCCTTTATTTATTATGCATTTATTAGAGAGAGAGAAAGAGGGGAGAGACCATATTTTAGGTAGTATACTAGGGCTGAAAAAAACTCATTAAACATTACTGTACTATAAATATAGCAATATTCCAATTGTCCAAAATGAATTTCAGAATAATGTTTGCTATTATCTTTAACTTCTGTTATAGCTCCCAAACTACTTGCTTTACTTTTTTTTTTTTTTTTTTTTTTTTTTTATGACAGGCAGAGTGGACAGTGAGAGAGAGAGACAGAGAGAAAGGTCTTCCTTTTGCCATTGGTTCACCCTCCAATGGCCGCCGCGGCTGGCGCGCTGCGGCCGGCGCACCGCGCTGATCCAATGGCAGGAGCCAGGAGCCAGGTGCTTTTCCTGGTCTCCCATGGGGTGCAGGGCCCAAGCACCTGGGCCATCCTCCACTGCACTCCCTGGCCACAGCAGAGGGCTGGCCTGGAAGAGGGGCAACCGGGACAGAATCCGGCACCCCGACCGGGACTAGAACCCAGTGTGCCGGCGCCGCTAGGCGGAGGATTAGCCTAGTGAGCCGCGGCGCCGGCTTACTTGCTTTACTTTTAAAATAATACAGATACAACAAAGCAGTCTTTGATGAAATTTTTTTCACTTAAATAGAATAGCATCCTACAATTCATTCACTGTTCATATTAGCATGTGCTACCAAGACCACACCTTTAATTAAAGCTGCATAGATTCCCTTTGCTCTCTGTAGTTTTAATCTTAAAATCTTAAAGTTTTAATCTTCAGATGTTTTGTAGACTTTATTGGATAAACAAATATAAATATAAAAATGTCACACAAAAATTTGAAAAAGTGATACAGAACAAAATTTCTTTTATATGTAGAATTTACCATTGAAGTATATAATCCTACCCTTCTATCCCTTCCTCTTTTCAAAAATGAAAAATATGATGTTTCTGTAGGTGAAAAAACTACCAAATCAGTGGAGGAAATACAGTATAGAATTGGATTTAACTATGGGAGATATGAGTTGAGACTGAGTTGCCATCCATGGCATATATCTGCCCAGTTTTAGGTTGGTCCAAATCTATTCCTTGGCCCCATTTCCAACTTTTTAGTTCCCAGGTGTTTATAAGGGGTGTGATTATTAATTTTATAATCTCAATAGAATAATTTAAGCTACTCGTTTTCTGTTGTCCACTATAATGAAAGCTCAAAATCTTAGGGGTATATGTAAATACTTCCAGATTTTATCAAAACTCCGTAAGTCAGATGCACTTTGAAAGTTTCTGTAGCTTGAGTAACTGACACAAAACAGAAGCAAATTATGGTTGTCAGATTAATATAGTATCACAATCAATTGTCCAGATTCCACATATCACCAACCAACATTCTGACAGATGGTTCCTTTGAAAGGACCAATGTGTTTGAAAGATTGAAAGACTGTAATTTGTATGGGCAGACATCAGAATCTTTTTGGGTTCTTGTTTATATTTCAAGAACTATGGTCAACTAATCTGCTGAATCTGTACAACTCATTCCGCAATTTATGTCTCTCTCTCCCTCCCCACTCCTGCCAACTCTCTCTGATGTTGCTGATTATGCCCACAGAAAACATGTTTCAAATATTTCTTTCATGAAAAAACAATTAATAAGCAATAATGAAGTTTATGGTTGCAACCACTTAGGCAGGACATTCCTGCATATACAGGTAAAATTTATTAATTATTCATATTCAATGTGATTTTTAATTTGCTTACCATATTATCCATGAAAATTTGTTGAATTCTCAGAATTCTTTCCTTCCACAACAAAGGTTAACCCCTGCCAAGAGTAGACAGATCAATTATATAAAATAATTTTTTAAAAAGATTTATTTATTTGAAAGGCAGAGTTACAGAGAGGCAGAGGTAGAGGCAGAGAGAGAGAGAGAGAGAGAGAGGTCTTCCATCCACTAGTTCACTTCCCAGATAACCATAATGGCCAGAGCTATGCCGATCCGAAGCCAGGAGCCAGGAGCTTCTTCTGGGTCTCCCACACAGGTGCAGGGGCCCAAGGAGATGGAGGGGATATATATTTGTTTGAGGCCCAAGGCTGACTGCTGTGTCAAATGTATTATAGATTCTCTTTTTAGTATTTTACAATACACATTTACAAATTCTAGTTTCTTTTTTCTTATCTTTTTATCTTGCTCTCTTTCTCTTCTTTGCTTTCCCTTCCCTCACTCCCTCCCCACTACAATCCATCTCTCTTTTCCTTCCCCTCCCTCCCTTCCTTTCTTCCCTTCCTTCTTTTCTTCCTCTTTGTTTATGTAGGAACTAAGATTCAACCAATCTAACTACTGTCAATGTACAGACTAGGAGAGAGAACAATAGTGTTCACTTAGACCAAATCATGCAAGAAGTAGATGTAGCAGTTCCAAGACAATAGAAGCTGCAGGAAAAGTCAAATCACAATCTACAATACTGAATTGAACAGGCAAAGCAAATGACTAAAAGGTACTCACCCAAGCAGGATAGAAGGAGGTACATGCTAATTTCTACCTGCAGTAAGAAATGTGACTTTGGAAGGATGCAGAGAAATGAAATATTCATGGAGCTTTAACACATGTCACAGGTGATTGCATGCTTCATTTAAAATTAGCATGGAAGCAAAGGAATGAATTGACAACTTAAAAGGGAAAGAAGAACAGAAAAGCAAAACAAGACTGCCATTCAGAAATCAAAGGTGAACTGAAACGTTAACCATTTTAAATTGATTATAGTTTTCAAGTTGTTTCAAAAATTAAATGTGTTTTCTTTTTGAAGAGAGAGATATGAAGGTGATTAGATGACAATCTGTGACACTTTGTGAAACTAAATAAGGAAATGTTGTTCATTGGCTATCTTCCAGGAAGAATGAGTATGACTATTTATATTAGGATATTTATAACTTTAAAAGAATTAAATGATTCTGTCAGCATGCATCTTATGCTCTGTAATTTCTATAAAAAATAACTAAAACAAAATTCTACCAATACTTTTAGAATTAACTCATATGTGGAGAATTTTCTGTAAGCAGATAAATAGACTTTCAGCTAGTACATTATTCCAAGAAACTTTTATTAATCAACTCAAAAAGAGAAGGTAGGTGCTGGCCTTGTGGCATAGCGGTAAAACTGCCTAAGATGTCCGCATCCCATGTGGGCAACGGTTTGAGTCCTGGCTGCTCCACTTTGGATCCAGCTCTCTGCTAATGCACCTGAGAAAGCAGTGGAGGATGACCCAAGTACTTAGGCCCCCGCACTCATGTAGAAGACCTGGAAGAAGCTCCTGACTCCTTGCTTTTGGGGAGTGAATCAGCAGATTAAAGACTACTCTATTTGTCTCTGCCTCTCTTTCTGTCTGTAACTCTGCCTCTCAAATAAATGAATAAAATCTTTTAAAAAAACAATTTAAAAAAAATTTTGTCAGCCCTTTACTCTTACTCTTTCTAACTCATTCAGCATTTCAATATTTATGTAAAGTTTTATTCACATTCTAAAGAAAATGCTTCACTCCAATTATACAAGATGTTAGAGATTCAACATTCCTACTTCCAGTATTTGTTTTCAACCATTATTAAAAAAAATCATAAAACCTCTTGTTTTGAAATAGCAACAACAAACACTAAATGTATGGCCATGACTATTCTGAGTACCTTGCAATTTAATGAGGAATGGTAATGTACAGGGGAACTAAGAAAATTAGTTCAGAGTCCCACAGTCAGTAGGTGGATGAGTTAGTAAGTGACCAAGGAAGCCTGCCCCCAACTCCGGATGGCTCCAGGATCCTCTCCCTTATATAATTCTAGAGTTCTATCCTGGAATGTTTGATAATTCAACATGCTAGCTCAAAGTTTGCTTTTTAAACTTCAAAAATGTATTAATTGAGTTTTCTAACTTTTACTACTTTCTGTTTCACATTTGTCACAAAACACCTTGCTATCTTATCAATTAAGGTCTGGCACAACTCAAGTAAGTAGATATTCAATATCTGTGGCGTGACTTCACAACGGAAATATAAGTGAATTCATGGAAGCTGCAAAAAAGAGTATATTCTCAACATGTCGATAGGAAACAGTGACAAAAAAAAGTTTAAAAAGTGACAATCTTTCAACAATCCACAATTTAAAGCACATAGTTATAATTCCTAAGGCCTAAGCCAATTTTAAAAGAGTGGCCCAGTTGAAACACCAGCAATGCTGTACTGGTATTGCAATTTTCAACATTTTTTTAAGTTTATAGAAATCTCTTGTAATTTATCTAGAATCTGTGGGGAGCAACTGAGACTAGACTGAGTTACTGGAATTAAGACTTATTCTATGCATCTGCTCTCCCACAATATGGCGCTGGGGAGGAGTAAACTTCTACGCAGCTGCCTCTCGCCAACTTGACTGATAAACTGCAGGAGCTGATCCTGCTCCTGATTGGAGGAGAGCAGCGTGCTCGGCGTGTGGGCAGCAGAGTTGGGATTGGTGGAAGAGGACTATAAAGGAGGAGAGAGACAACATGCACGAGGAACATCTGAAGGAACATCTGAGGAACCCCTGAGAGCAGGCTGGTGGTGTGCCG
Source organism: Oryctolagus cuniculus (assembly GCF_964237555.1). Lineage (NCBI taxonomy): Eukaryota > Metazoa > Chordata > Mammalia > Lagomorpha > Leporidae > Oryctolagus > Oryctolagus cuniculus. The sequence continues at coordinate 89,882,291 of NC_091442.1, forward strand.
CAGGCCGGTGGTGTGCCGCTCCTCCGCGGAAGCGGGGGAAAGCGGCAGGGGGTGCCGCTCCTCCATGGAGGTGGGGGGGGCCTGCAGCTAACCCTGGACGGTGTCGTTTCTCCGCGAGTGAGGGACCAGCAGTTAACCTGGGAAGAGCCGGGCAGAAAGAACAGCGCAGGGTCCAGTGTCGTTCCTCCGCGAATGGGGGAGCGACAGAATCCTTTTTGTTCTAATTTAATTTTAGTATAATATTCTTTTTGGGAAGGGATTCTAAAGGAAGCTTATTTTTGTTTCATCCATCTTGAATCATCCACATTTATTTTCCTACAGTTTTAGAAAACCCTTTTCTAGTTTCAAATATTAAACCTAGCTATGCATATTCAACCTTTTTTTAAAAAAGATTTATTTGTTTACTTGAAAGTCAGAGTTAAACAGAGAGAGAAGAGGTGCAGAGAGAGAGAGAGAGAGAGAGAGGTCTTCTATCTGCTGGTTCACTCTCCAATTGGCTGCAACGGCTGGAGCTGCGTTGATCCGAAGCCAGGAGCCAGGAGCTTTTTCCAGGTCTCCCATGTGGATGCAGGGGCCCAAGGACTTGGGCCATGTTCTACTGCTTTCCCAGGCCATAGCAGAGAGCTGGATGAGAAGTGGAGCAACTGAGACTAGAACCTGCACCCATATGGGATGCCAGTGCTGCAGGCGGCAGCTTTACCTGTTATGCCACAGCGCCGGCGCCTGCATATTCAACCTTCTACCTCACAACTGGTGAACATATTTTTTAAAATATTGTTTAAATCATAATGTCATTTTGGAATCTTTTTAGGGTTGAGTGGTTATATTGAAAGTTACGGTAATATTATTTTTAAAAATACTGTTTTGGACTTCTTTATAAACACAACAAAAATAACAGTTTTCCAAATAATTAATTCTTTTAAGTAATTATTTTTTATCAATTCAAATAAAATAAAGGCTGATTTTTTTTCTTGATTGTCTGAAATATGCTATGTTGCTGGGCCAAGGCAGAAAGGACAGCACCAATGCTTGGCTCAGGAGTGGACCAGAAACCTATTTGTTGTAAAATCTACAGCCAAAGATAGGTCTTGGTGAGACTAAACTTGGTTCAACCTGTATCAATTTCATTTGTTGAGTAAAATAACCAAATTACAGAAATTACAGGTGTTAACTCTACACTGTCATTTTCAAAAATTGATTAGAGGTCATTTAATTGTTACTCAGATGTCTGCTGTAAGAAATATATTCAGAGTTCGAGGATGCTAGAATAGAAAAGTTATTCAATAAGTTAATGACAAAATTAATTTGGAAAAGATTGTTGGCACCTTAGGAGATAAGATAAAATTTTAATGACCTGACAAGTTGTAGTGTAGGAGGATGTCAACAAGATGTCTTAGTACTGAGGTCGAAGGAAGCTAATTTGCTGTAGAGGAAAAACAAACTGCATCAATACAATGAGAATAAAATATTTGCCGAGATGTAGCATACATACACACACATAGCATGACATAACATAAGGTGTAGTTTAAAATGTTCTATAATACAAATAGTTGCTATAACTGATACATTAAAAATAGATCTTTGTTTCTATTTTACTCTAAACCTAAATAATGGAATAATTTATCCTTACATTTATCCAATCACAATTTCCTGCTTATATATCTTCCTTTGTTCAGATAATGAAACAAAGGAGCTCATAATACTGACCTTCTAAGATAGAACTAAACAGGAGAAGGAGAGAGATCTCAATTTTAATCAAGACTTACACATAGACTACTAAATGAACTGGATCGTTAATTGCTGCTTGGAGAATTGTTGCCATGAATTGACTACACACTAATGGGATTTACCTACATTTCATCAAAGGTGAGGGAAAGAAATAACCCCAGGAAATAAATGTTAAAATGTAAGGAGAAGAAAAATAAAGTCCCTTTGTGATTACATCATAAGCATAGTGCTTAAGTAAAAATTATAAGAACTTCTTTGAATCAGGTGTTTTCCAAATATTTTTACATGCCATGTGTGTTTGTGTGAGTGTATGTATTTATTCTCATAACATCTGTTCCATTTGACATTATCAACACCATTTATTTTTTTGACAGGCAGAGTTAGACAGAGAGAGAGAGACAGAGAGAAAGGTCTTCCTTTTCTGTTGGTTCACCCCCCAAATGGCTACTACGGCCCAGCGCGCTGCGCCGATACGAAGCGAGGAGCCAGGTGCTTCCTCCTGGTCTCCCATGTGAGTGCAGGGCCCAAGCACCTGGGCCATCCTCCACTGCCGTCCTGGGCCACAGCAGAGACTGGACTGGAAGAGGAGCAACTGGGACAGAATCCTGAGCCCCAATTGGGACTAGAACCTGGGGTGCCGGCGCCGCAGGTGGAGGATTAGCCTAGTGAGCCGTGGCGTCGGCCAACATCATTTTATTGTATATGAGAATAATAATATTGGTAAATTATAGAATTTGCCTAGCTCTAGGATTGTTAGTTATACCCAATAAAATACAGGATGAGTAGCTGAATTTCAAATTCATATGTAGAATTCATCTTTAAGCATATAAATATATCTCATGCAGTATTTGAAACATTTTATTAAGTAGCTATCTATTAGTCATTTAAAACTTAAATTAAACTATGGGTCCTAAGTTTTTAATCTAGCAACTCTACATAGATCACACAGCTGCTAAATGTTTGTCCCAGGATTTGAAATCAGAGCCGTAGCTTCTGTACACGTTTTTGTCCCATAGGTCTGTGGTCTCCTCTTAGAGAAGAAAAAGTGGAAGCTTGATTGTTTCTTTGCACCACTAAATCTCAGAATCTTCCCCTGCAGCTTTTGGCTCGATGTGTTTCCAGTATCACATGCTGAAACCTATTGCAACTACGTCTCTATATGATTCCTTTGAACCCAAAGGAATCATTCATCCAGAGACATGAAGCATATAGTCACCTCGGTTTCTATGGTTTTGTTTATTATTCCCCCTATGTTGAGAGCCTCCAAGTATTTTTGGCTTTTCTCCTAACTCAACACTCTGCTTCCTAGTGCTTACCCAATTTGCATTTCATAAGCCTCTCAGCTTGTACTACCAATCACATATTCTGGACCAGTGGTTTTTCAAGCTGCTTTTACAGAAAAGGCTTTCCTTGAAAAAAAAAAAAAAAAAGCACTTTGTTTGTTAAAATATAAAACTCTATTTTGAGACAGAGCAAGCTACAAAATATATTTGATACACTGTATTTCAATCATATAATTTGAAATAAAAATATAAGCAAATGTGATACTATATTATTTAGTTATCCCATTGGTGTTAATCTTGTCTCCTTGAAATCAACTGTCAACTTAGTATGTTTTATAAAGATAAAATGCACAATAAACAGTAACGGAAACACTAAGTTCAGAGTTTCAGGAAGCTAAAAAAAAAAGGACATCAGGTTATTCCTTGAAAATCTTATTTTTTTCCTATGGAACTTATATAAAGGTCATAATAGCTAAAAATGACCTAAGTATTTAGCAAGTAGACCTACAGAGAGCGTAGAATACTTAGCCTGATAAAGACAATGTAAAAGATGGAAAAATCAGAAAAACACCAGGAATCCTTCTGTGCATATAGCATTGGACTAATTGCTTATAAATATTTTCTCAGAGAAACACTTGGCTTAAGATGTTTTCTTCAAAGGAGAAAACCAGAACAGATTATAGTAATCTGTATGAAGGTAAAAGCATATATCATATAAAGACATAATATATTCCATATACAAATGCCCCAACAAAGCACCATTCATATTACACATAAATATAACAATGTGACAAAGTCATGAAAATAAATTGTTGCATTAAGGTATAAAAGTATATAAATAGTAATAGGAAAAGGAAAAATAAGGTATGGAAGTCTTGAAGTGACCTGATAAATACAATCAATGTAGCTATCTGGAAAGAGGTGAGGGAAGTAGTGAGGCTTACACATGAGTGTTGGTTACAGGAAAAGAAATGAGTTAGGAAGGATGAATGGGAATCCCTTGTATCAGCAGCGAGAAAAAGGAGAGTGACGATGGTAAAGTTGTCTCCTGCCTCTTGTGAAGGTGTATGAACAACTATATGTTATATGAATTATGGAAGGAAAAGTGAGATATTTGGTAAAGAGAAGATGCTAAAGACCCCCGATACAGTGAGAAGATTATTTCTCCTGTGATATTATTAAGAAAAAAATTAATTTAAAGGTAAACAAAACAATTTACGTCAGATTGTGAAAAGGAATACTATGCTCAGCTGGCTATTCAGCACATAAGAAACATTGCTCAAATGTTGTTATTTTCAAACTGATAGTGGTGGAAAAATTTACACTATGGAAACATCCAAAGGTAAAAGTACAAGTTGTATTTTTCTAGAGAGCTGGTTTACCGGCATAAAATAAAGTGTTACAACTGGAAATTGCTTTTTCAGAAAAGGCTAAATAAAATATTTTGGGGACTATGTTCTAAGAAAGTATTGCATCAGTATATCCCTCTTAAATTATTCCTTATATTATTTAATAGATCAGAAGTCAAAACATAGCTTCCTCAGTAAAATTGTACCTGAGCTAATTAATTCCTAAGGGATTTTTTTTTCTAAATTTTCTTCATTGATTTATGATACATCTAGATTTTTTTTAGATAACACTGAAAGACTCTTCAATATCTCTTGATTCAAGGAGAAGAAATAAAACTTATGCCTATTAAATACAGAGAAAATTATCAAATAAAACAAACAATAGCAAAACAAAAAGACATACTTTTTTTTTTTTTTTTTTTGGACAGGCAGAGTTAGTAAGAGAGAGAGAGAAACAGAGAGAAAGGTCTTCCTTTCATTGGTTCACCCCCCAAGTGGCTGCTATGGCTGGCACGCTGTGCTGATCCAAAACCAGGAGCCAGGTGCTTCCTCCTGGTCTCCCATGCGGGTACAGGGCCCAGGCACTTGGGCCATCCTCCACTGCCTTCCCGGGTCACAGCAGAGAGCTGTACTGGAAGAGGGGCAACCGGGACAGAATCCGGTACCCCAACCGGGACTAGAACCCGGGGTGCCAGTGCAGCAGGCGGAGGATTAGCTAAGTGAGCCGCGGCGCCGGCCATACATTTTTATTTAAAAATTGCATCATTTTCCTTTTGTAACATAGTTAACTGTTAATTCATATGATTCAAAATTTGTGCTTCCCTGCTCTGGTGTTTGCATATTAGTTGCATACTTATGTTTAATTAATCACAAATGATCAGTGACAAAATACACAGTATCAGGACCTTAAAATACATATCCTTCAAAATTTGAAGTGACTAAAATATAGAGCATAAAATAGCTTTCACAGATAAAGCAGTTATACTCTATTGCTTTTTTGGTATTCATTGCTTGGATAAATATCCTAAATGAATATACTATATAAAGCAAAATATTGCATTTGTTAGAGTAAATACATGTTCAAATGTGCACAGCTACAGATGGCTACAGCTCTTAGAGAAATAAATAGGGCTTAGTCTAGAATGAATGTACGACATTGAAAGAAGCATAAAACAGTTTTACAGAACATGATAAAATGAATATTGTGCCATTTAAAACTGATTGACAGGTAATGAACTATAAAATCTATATTGAAATGAAAATGACTCAGAGAAAGAATAGCACATGGCCTTATCCCTATAGTCTTAGAATTGAAAAATGGAAAATTTTCTAAACCTCCAGCTCACAAAAATTAAGCAAATTAAAAATTGATGAAAAAAATCTATGTGCTAGGATTGAATTAGCTAGTTCCTAAGAAAAAGAAATGCAATGCAATTTAACTTGGTGGTATTTGATTGACATTTTTACTCATATCTGATTGAATTAGCAGTTTAAAGTGATATGTTTCCTCAATATATGTGTGTTTATCTCTGCAACCTTATGTTTCTAGATAATTCTTTATCAACTAGGGGATTGAAACATATGTTGGATACCTACAGTCTGTATCTCAGCCTATCAATGTATCCATGTAGATCTTCGATTGCTGCTTTATAATTTGTCGAAATAGTGTAGCCATAATGAGAACATACTGGGTTTGATTGCTAGTTTTGATATAATTGTTCTGTGTTAAATTCGATCTACCTCAATCACAGGAAGGATGTCTTATCCCTTTCTTTAACTTCATTTCTTTTTTCCTTGGCTAATGAATCTGACAGGAAAAAAAAAATCAAGGCTCTCACAGAGAGCAGAACTGAAGTCTGTACTGAAGCTTAACAATATAAAACAAACAGACCAAAAAAAAAAACCCCTAAATTTATTTTATAAACAAAGAGCAGTATTGCAATAGCTATGCTGCAAGCCTATTTCAGGTTGCACAAATACCTGACTGCTTTCCTTTATTGATGACCTGTTGTTTACCTGTGCTATGGACTATTTGTATCTCCTTCAAATTCTTATGTTGAAGTATCATTCTCAAAGTGATGGTATTTGCAGGCAGGGCCTTTGCGGATGTCATGAGATTAAGAAGGAGCAGCTCCTGAATAGGACTGGTGTCCTTATAAGAAGCTGGAAACAGCACAATTCTTCCTTCTGCCATGGGAATATACATCCTGAAGGCACCACGTGTGAACCGGAGAATGACCCTTCACCAGACATACAATCTGTTGGCACTTTCCCAGCTCCCAGATCCAGGAAAAATTAATTTCTGTTGTTTCTAAGTTACCCAATTTATGGTATTTTGATTGTCTAGTCACTAGAAATCTAGAGGTCTTTTTACAGTGCAATGAAGAAACTTAGAATCATGAACACCTGCCTTAATACCTACTCCATAGGGTCTGCAATCCTCTGAAACGTGCACAGATACATGTGTGTGTCTGTTTGTAGATAACACCTCTATCTTGATTCCAGGACACTGAACCAACTTTTTAGAGTATGTAACTCAAATTCTCTTCTGAAATCCTATAATTCTTGAACCATCAATAAAAATGACAGAGATTAGTGGCAAGAGGGAGCAGTCGGAAAGCTAGATTGTATAATGGTTAAGAGATCATATTTGGGAGTTAGGTACAGGGTTTGGCCCTTGGCCTTGACCATTTAACACTTGTATAAATTTTAGAAAATTTGTGTCAACAATTCTGCACCCCAAGTTTATCTCCAGAGGTTTGGAGTCAATATGAGTACATATCTTATTGCAGTTCTGCATAAAATAAAACTATATTAATAAACATAAACTTTTTATTGGATTATAAAATCTTAGCTTGAGTCTAGTAGTCCTACAGCTGAAGGCAGTAACTTTCACTGACACTGCGCTGGCGGCACAGTCGTGAGCTGTGGTGACAGATGCCGTGGGCGTGCAGCGACCCCGTACTGCCCCTCTACAGGACACGGGAGCTCGCCAGTGCTTGTCCCCAGGCTGCTCGCTCACACCAGCCCACTCCAGTGCCGATGCCTGCCGTGTGGTCCCCCGTGAACGGGAAACCACAGACTGTTCTGGGCCTTCCATGTGAGTGCAGGGGTCTAGGCACTTGGGGCATCTTCCACTGCTTTACCGTGGCTATTAGCAGAGGGCAAGATCCAAAGAGGAGCAGCTGAGACACAAGCCAGCACCCATATGGGATGCCAGTGCTGCAGGTCGAGGCTTAACCTACTACACACAGTGCGGGCCCTGAGACTCTCATTAATAAAATGAAATACAACTACCCTAATAACCTAGGCAGGAGAATAAATGTTGTAGGCTATTGAGTTTTGGGGTTTTTTAATATGCAATATTATTATGGAAATAGCTAACATTAAATATTTAATAGCTAAGTGAGAGGAAGACAAAAATAAATGCTGCCAATAGTCTATCTATCCTATAATAAGCTATGCACAGGGTACTGCAGGAAAACCAAAATGGGAATTAAGCAAAGACATCATAGAGGTAGAATGGTCAGAGAAGATGTTCTGTAAAAAGTAAATCTTTACATCAGAGTGGGTATGTATTCAGGGTTATGTGTATGGGTTATTTAATCAGAACAAGGGAGGAGTAAGGCATGAAGAAATAAAAAATATGACATATATAGGAAGCCTAAAGTAGCTAAGATCTGCATGAATAAAAGGGTATCTATGTGAGAGTGAGTGAAAATAAGGTCAGAGAATAAGTCAGAAGCCAGATTATAAAGGACTTTACACGACACAAATATTATTTTTTGAAAACTTTTATTTAATAAATATAAATTTCAAAAGTACAATTTTTGATTATAGTGGTCCCCCCCTACAACCACCCTCACACCCGCAAACCATCCCATCTCCTACTCCCTCTCCCATCCCATTCTTCAGGAAGATTCATTTTTAATTATCTTTATATACATATATATGATTATCTTTATATATATATTATCTTTATATCAACTTAGTACATACTAAGTAAAGATTTCAACAGATTTCACCTACACAGACACACAAAGTATAGAGTACTCTTTGAAGAATAGTTTTACTGTTAATTCGCATAGTACAACATATTAAGGACAGAGAACCTACATGGGGAATATGGAAGCCTCTTGACTTCACAAACTCTGAGCTTATTTAGACAAGGCCATAATCAAAGTGGAAGTTTTCTCCTCCCTTCAGAGAAAGGTACCTCCTTCTTTGATGGCCCGTTCTTTCCACTGGGATCTCACTCACAGAGATCTTTCATTTAGGTCATTTTTGCTACAGTCCAAAATGCCTAAGAAACTCTCATGGGCTTTTTAGCCAGATCTGAATGCCTTAAGGGCTGATTCTGAGGTCAGAGTGCTGTTTAGGGCATTTGCCAACGAATAGATTTTGTACAAAGCCAATTTTAGTAGTGCTATGCTCCCTGTTGTCAGTTCCTTATGAGATGTCCAGCTCTACAATATAAAAATTTAATAAACTAGGCATGGTATTGGCAGATGAGTTACTTAATGATAAATAACTTATTCAGTTTTCAATACCATCTTCTGAATCATGTATCCAATATTAAATTCAAATCTATATACATCTATGTGTACATACATGAATGTGTGTGTGTGTGTGTGTGTATGTTATAATTTCTTAATTGGAAAGCAATTCACCCATGTGCAAATTCAAATCCTGGCATCTTCATCTATCTTAAAGAAAGTAACTTCCCTTTTGCCTTGGCTTTATTATTTTTAAAAGTGAAGTACTGTCTTGGGAACCATGTGGCATCCTAGGAAGAGACTCCAGTGAACACCTCCACACAGAGACACAAATGTGCATAGTTATACACATACCAGATCACTGTAACAAGAGCTAGAGAATCCAGATGAGAAGAGCCACAGTGCCTCATCTTGTTACAAAAGTCACATTGAAGCAAGCAATAAGGAAATTGCTGCCTCTTTCAACCCTCACTCAGTTCCAAGAAGCACTGTGTGGAAAAATGCCCCCTGCTTGTGAGAGGGAGACTAAACTGAATCCCAGAGCCAGGCTCACAGCGAAAAACTGTCAGACTAAACACCCAAGCCCCAGGCCCCAGGCCCATAACTATGTAGTGCAGTGTAAAGCTTCCACAGACAGGCAACCTCTGCCACCATACCTCAACAGCCAGCTGACAGCAGAATCCCCATCTTAAAGAGAGAGGGATTGCTGTACCAAGCCTTGCAGCCCAGAGCCAGTACTACCACACCAAGAACTAGCACCAGATAAATGCCTCTGGCTACTGGTCAACTTGCCAACTGAGTTTTTTCACTTGCCTGGCATCAGTGAGACACCTGTGCTTCAAGGGTTGGACTCATTTTGGTGTTAGTCACTGCAGGTCTTTACTGGGCTTGATGGATACTCCAAGTACTTCAGACTCTGTAACTATGGGAATCAGATGTGACCAACCAGGGGCTGGACTGGGGGCTAAAGGGATAATCTATCAATTTTCTCCAACCTTCAACAGATAGCCAGGGGCCATGTGAGTGTCCCTTGTAACTCAAGGCTAGACTAAATCTAATACTAGGCAGATCCTACTGGTTTTCACCTCTAGTACAGTGGCTAAGGACAAACCTCTGGACTTAGAGACCTATGCTTTGATGAAATGGAATTGTTTTGGTTTATATAGCCACTCATCATTTGAGACCTTATGTGTACCCTTAAGATTGCATAGGGCCTGGTGATTGTGAGACTAAGTTGTGTATCACGTAGGGCCTAGCTGTGTAGCTTAGGGTCTGCCTCTATCACCCGTCCTAAAACCTCTGGCAGATAGCAAGTAATCACATGAATATTTTGCAACTTAATGTGAGGCTAATAAAACCTAGCAGTGAGCATATTCTAATGATCCCTGCCCCTAAGCCAGGAACTACTTCAGGGCCCAGTGAATGTCTATGGTCCCAGTTGACCAGTCTTTTACCCCAGTCAGCAGCACAAGTGGCTGATAGCTGATAGGTATGGTATGAGCAAGTGAGACTACTTCAGCAACAGATAGCCTATAGCCAGATAAGTTTTGGTCCTATCCTCAGGTGCAATGGTGGTAGGCTGAGGACTCCAAATGTGATCTAGCATCATGGCACTTGCCGACACAGGACAAGGAGTCTTAGCTACCACAGACCCAGGAAGATGCTTATAGAGGTACACTACTCCTTTTCAGGGGCTTTCCCTGTACATACTGAACAATATATCAACAGCAAATTTGGAACAAACTTGAGATTAGGGAAAATTTAAAGTCTGAATCAGTAAAAACATCAATCATGGACCTGGGACAAATAGAGAAGGATGCTATCTAGTGCTGAATTCCATAGAATCAGTGAAAATAAGCAGAGTGCTTAGAATTTCTAGGACATCCAGAAACAAAGCCAGATAGACATAAGCAATCCTTTAATGCGCAGAAGATTTTGAACATCAACAAGCATCAGTAATGACCAGGGAACCAAGGACATTAGAAACCAACCATCTAGGAATTGGAATTTCCAAATGCTTAGGTTTCAAAATAGTTGTCATAAGGAAATGCAACAAAATTCAAGGAAACAGAGAAGTGAGTCAATATTTTAGCAGATTTTTTGAACAGATTTATTTATTTATTTGAAAGTCAAGTTACACAGAGAGAGAAGAAGAGGCACAGAGAGAGAGAGAGAGAGAGAGAGAGAAAGAGAGAGGCGTCTTCCATCCAATGGTTCACTCTCCAATTGGCTGCAATGGCTGGAGCTGTGCCAGTCTAAAGCCAGGAGCCAGGCAGGAGCTTCCTCCAGGTCTCCCACGTGGATGCAGGGGCCCAAGGAGTTGGGCCATATCTTATTGCTTTCCCAGGCTATAGCAGAGAGCTGGATCGGAAGTACAGCAGCCAGGACCAGAACCGGTGCCCATATGGGATGCCGGCACTTCAGGCCAGGGCATTAACCCGCTGCACCACAGCACTGACCCCCTTAGCAGATTTTTGATATAGGGTTGGGAATAGCTAAACAAACTCAAGCAGAAATCCTTCAAGTGACAATTAAAAACATGGTAGAAGTCATCAATAGCAGAATAAAGCATACAGAATAGAGAAGCAATGAGCTGAAATACAGGCTATCTGAAAATATATAATTGGAGGAATAAAGAAAAAGAATCAGAGGAAGGACTAAAGATTATGAAAAATACGAACAGTATGAAAAGAGCAAATTTTGAGTTATCAGGATTCACAAGGAACTTGAAAATGCCAAAGGATTACAGAGCATAGTCAAAGAGATAATTGCAGAAAACATTGCAAAACCGGAGAAACATACAACTATCCTGGAATAGGAAAAGCAAAGCTTATTAGTCAGATTCAGCCCAACTCAAGTCTACCCCACGTCATATTAGAGTCAAGCTCTTCATGGTTAAAAAAAAGGATTCTGAATCCTGTAACCTTCTTTTGAAGGAAATAACACCTAAAGTGGTCCCAATTCACCTGAAAACAGACTTCTCAGGAGAAACCTCACAGGCCAAGAGAGAGCATTTCATCCAGAATTTCACAGTATTGAAGGGAAATAATTTCCACCCCAAAATACTGGAACAATATTTCAGATATGAGGGGGAGATAAAGGCATTCCCTGACCAAAAAAAAAAAAAAAAAAAGCTGAGAGAATGTATCACAATCAAGATGCAAGAGATGCTAAAAAGAGTTGTTCAAAATGAAAGAAATAGATGTCAATAAATAAGAATATATACAGAAAACACACTGGTAAGACTAACTATACAAACACAGAAGGCCATCATATACTAAACATGGTGTATAAACCATCTATCTTTACTGTGAGGACTTAAAAATTAAAATCACTAATAATCATTAAAATGTTAAGAGACTGGCTATATTGGAAGACATCAGATATAACATTAAAAATTCAAAATATGGGGAGTAATGAAGCACAAATGTAGAATAGAAAGAGTTTAGAAAGTGTAGGAGAGACACAGAGAGAGAAAGCTTTCATCTGTTGGTTCACTCCCCAAATGACTGCAATGACTACAGCTGGGCCAGGCCAAAGCCAGGAACTAGGAATAAATTCTGGGTTTCTCACGTGGGTGGCAGGAGTCCAGGGACTTGGCCATTTTCTGCTGCTGGATCAGATGTGGAACAGCTGGGACTCAAACTGGTGTTCATAGGGATATTGGCACTGCACTTCTTTTTTTTTATTTTGTGCTTGTCTCTCTATTTTTATAACAATGTTAAGTTGTTCTCATATCAGTGTAACTTGTTACAGCCCAAATAAGGTTTCTGTAAGCCTCAAGGTAACCACAAAGCAAGAACCTGTAACAGATTCACCAAAACAATAAACAAGGGGTCAAAGTACATCACTGGAGAAAATCACTTATTCACCAATGAAGATAATTGGAGAAGAAGAAAGAAAGAAAGAAATGAACCACAATAAAACCACAAAACCTGTATCAAAATGGCAGTAGCAAGACTTTACCTATTAATAATTTGCTTAAATGTTAATGCAATAAATTGTCTAATGAGAAGACACAAAATGACTAACTGGATTAAAGAACAGAACCCAATTATGTGTTGCTTGCATGAAACCCACTCCTTTAAAAACACATATATATGTTGAATCTGAAAGAACGGGACAAGATATTCCTTGCAAATGGAACCCAGAAGAAAACAGGAGTAAGCATACTTCTATCAGATAAAATGGAGTTTAAATCAAAAGCAACTAAAAGAGACCAGAAAGATCATTGTATAGTGATAAAAGGCTCAATCCAGCAAGAGATAATTACACTTGTAAATATATATGCACCCAGTATTGAAGTACTTAAATATATAAAACAAATACACCACTTTCAGAAATCAACATATAATATAAACAGAAAATCAACAAAGAAACATCAAGTTAAATTGTGCCTTAGATCAACTGGATCCAACCAAAATCACGTAAGTTTCCATCTAACGGGTATTGGAATGCACACTTTTCCAGACTAGATCATATGGTAGGCCAAACATGTCTCAACAAATTTAAAAGAATATGAATCATATTGACTATGATCACAAAGAAATAAAACTAGAAATAGAAATCAAAAACAAGTAAATTTTGGAAACTATATAAGTATATGAAAATCAAACATCTTACTCCAGAACAATCAATGGATCAAGGAAGAAATCAAAGAGGAAATTTAAAAATTTATTGAGGAGGAAGTCAGAAATGTCCACTTCTGATCCAACTTCCTGCTAATAAGCCTGGGAAGGCAGTGGAAACAGCAAAAGTTCTTGGGTCCCTGTAACCCACCTGGGAGAACAAAATGGAGTTCCAGGCTCCTGGCTTCAGTCTGGCCCATCTCCAACTACTGCATCTACTTGGGGAGTGAATCAGCAGATGGAAGATCTCTCTCTGTCTCCTTTTCTCTCACCTCCCCCCACCACACACACACTTTGTCTTTGTAATTCTGCCTTTCAAATAAATAAATAAGCAAATCTTTAAAAAAAATTTATTGGAACAAATGAAAAAGGAAACACAATATACCAAAACTTACAGGATATAGCCAAAGTAGTATTCTGATTAAGATTATATAAAGCAATGTTGGTATTTCCCCCAAAAAATTCTTGGAAAATAAAGCTGATGAAGACTAAATCACAAAGAAATAGAATACCTAAGCACACCAGTAATAAGGAGTGAATTTGAAACTGTTATGAAATATGTTCCATCAAAAAAATCCCAGGACCAGATGACGTCACTGTTGAATTTTACCAAACTTCTAAATAAGAATTAGCACCAATACTTCTTAAGTAATTTCTAAAAAATAGAAGAGTAGGGAAGTTTTTCAAATTCATCCTATGAGACCAGTATTACTACATACCAAAACCAGACAATGACATGACAACAATCAAATACAGTAAAAGTAAATATCTTTGATGGAGATGGATGCAAAAATCCTCATAAAATACTAGCAAACTCAATACAAGAATACATTAAAAAGATCATTCACTATAATCAAAGGAGATTCATTCTGGGGATGCAAAGATGGTTCAATATATACAAATCAATAAATGTGGTGCATCATATCAACAGAATGAATGACAAAAACCATGGTCATTTGAATAGAAGCAGAAAGGACATATGATAAAATTCAATAACTCTCCATGATAAAAATTCGCCAAAGTAGGTATAGAAGGAACATACCTCAGCATAATAAAGGCCATTTATAACAAAGAAGCAAGAAACATCATATTAAATGGGGGGAAAGTTGAATTCTTTCTAAGTTTTGAAACACAAGAATACCCCTTTTCATTACTTTTATTCAACATGGTACTGGAATTTCTGGCTAGTGCAATTAGGCAAGATAAAGAGAAATAGGCACACAAAATGGGAAAGAGGAAGTCAAATAGTCATGTTTTGCATATAACATAATATACATAGAAAACTCCAAAAATCTCACTAAAAGCTGTTAGAATTCACCAATACAAAAAAATCTGCAGAATACAAAATCAACATACAAAAATCATTACAATTATATACTAATAATAAATAATCTGAACATAAATTTAAAAAAATCCCATTTCCAACAACTAAAAATAAGTTAAAACCACCACCACCACCACCACCAATAAACAAAACTGGGAATATTGGGAACAAATATAACCAGAAATGAAACTGTATAAATTGGAAACATGGAAGAGGACACACACTAAAAATGGAAAGGCATGACATGTTCATGGATCAGAGGATCAATAGTAGCAGAGTATCAGAGGATCAATAGCATACTATCCAAAGCGATTTACAGATTCAGTGTGATATCTATCAAAATCCCAATGACACTTTTCATAGAAGTAGAAAAAGTACTAATAAAATTTTATAGAACCATAAAAGATCCTAAATAGCCAAAGTGATTATTAGCAAAAGAACAAAGCAGGAAGTATTACACTACCTGACTTTAAAATAATTACAAAGTAATTAAAACAGAATGGCATTATTACAAAGAGATATCTACAGGCCATCTGAACAGATTATAGATCCTACTCCTATAATAATCACCTACATCTCTACAGCCAACTGATCTTTGACAGAGTTGCTAAGGACATGTACTGGAAACAGGATTTTTTTTTTTAATAAATGGAGTTGGAAAAATTGGATATTGACATGTAGAACAATCAAACGAGACCACTATCTCTCGCTATGTACAAAAATCCACTCAAAAATCAATTCAATACCTAAATGTGATACCCTAAATGTTGAAGCTATTAGAAAAAAAGCATAGAGGAAACCCTCAGACCTTTGGAAATTGAAACAATTTTCTGGATTAGAGCCCCAAAACATAGAAAATAAAATTAAAAACAGACAAATGGAATTTATCAAACTAAAGAACTTTTGTACAGAAATGGAATCAATCAACAGACTGATGAGACAACATGCTGAATGAAATAAAATATTTGCAAGCTATATATCTGGTAATGGAGTTAAAATCCAGAATACATAATAAGCTCAAACAATTAAATAACAAACTAAAAAACTCAATTTAAAAATGGACAATAGGTCCACAATAGATCCAGACATTTCTGAAAGAAAGGCATACAAAGAGCCAACACATACATGAAAAAATTCTCAACATCACTAGTCCTCAGGAAAATACAAATCAAAACCACAATGAAAAGTAACCTCACTCCAGTGAGATTGGTTATTATTAAAAAAAAAAACAGATAAATGTGTTGGCATGGAAGTGAAGAAAAGGGAACTCTCGAGAGGCCTGCACTGTGGCTCACTTGGTTAATTATCCGCTTGTGGTGCTGGCATCCCATATGGGCGCCAGGTTCTAGTCCCAGTTGCTCCTCTTCCAGTCCAGCTCTCTGCTGTGGCCCGGGAAGGCAGTGGAGGATGGCCCAAGTGCTTGGGCCCTGCACCCACATGGGAGACCAGGAGGAAGCACCTGGCTCCCGGCTTCGGATTGGCGTAGCTCCGGCTGTAGCAGCCATTTTGGGGGTGAACCAACAGAAGGAAGACCTTTCTCTCTGTCTCTCTCTTACTAACTCTGCCTGTCAGAAAAAAATAAATAAAAAGAAAAGGGAACTCTTGTACACTGTTGATAAAAATGTAAATTAGTATACCCATTATATAAAAAAAAAAACAGTAAGGAAGTTCCTCAAAAAACTAAAAATAGATCCACCATATTATCCAGAATTCCCATTACTGGTTATATAACCAAGGAAAACTAAATTTGTATGTTGATGAGAAATCAGCATTCCCATGTTTATTGCAGCACTCTTCACAATAGCCAAGAATGGAAACAGCCTAATTGTCCAAACACTGTGGAACAGATAAAGAAAATGTGGTAGATACACACAATGAATTACTACTCAGCCATAAATAGAATAGAAATTTGTCATTTACAATAACATGGATGCAACTGGAAGTCATTAAATTAAGCCAAGCACAGAAAGACAAATATCATATGTCTTCATTCCTATGTGGAGTCTAAAATACAGTTGACTTCATAATAGTGAAAAACACAGTAGTTACCATAATGTGGTAGGGAAGTCAGGAGGGAGGGATGGAGAAAGATTGATTAATGAGTACTAAGTTACAGCTAGATAGGAGTAAGAAGTTCTTGGGTTTTATTGCACATTAAGGTTCTATTAATATTATCTATAGTGACTATAGATATATATATTATATTATAATTATATTTAAATTATTCTTATATATAATTATAATATAATATATATATCTATAGTCACTATAGATAATATTAATATACTGTATATTTCTCTATTAAAAATCCTAAAGGGTAGAATTTTGAAAGCTTTCACTGCAAATAATTGTTAAATCCTTGGAAAGATAAATATATTTATTGTGACTGTATATTATACAATGTATACATATAACAAACATCACATAATTTCCCATAAGTATAAACAATTTTTAGGTTTGCTAAATGAAAAGAGGTCAATGTTAAAAAAAATAGAAATACTATGTTTCCTAGTTTCTGGGATGGGGAAAATATTTCAAGAAATGATGTCATAAAATGCCTAATGCAATATCTGGCATCTAGTAGGCATTTAATTAATGGTAGTTATCATTATCATTGCAGTATGAATCCCCTACTCCATTACTCTTACTGATGCCCAAGACTGTGGATGTTGAAGTCTATACAACCATAAATAGAAGCACATTTGTCACATCTTGTCAGAAAAAATTTAATAAAATTCTAGGCAAAGACATAAGATTAGTTTTCTTCTGCCTTCATTTTTAGCATGCATCAGTTGTGCCACCTCTAAATAGCTCATTAGCAATACTGCCTCATCAATTGCTATAGGCATCACAGTAAGAGAGATTATTTTTCATTCTTGCTCCTAATTCATCCTCTCCTTTGCTCTTTCACACCCTGCATAATAAAGGGATTTTTTTTTTCTTAAAAATTTTACAATAACCCTCTTCTACTCACAAGCAATGAATTGCCTTATCATATGGCAGGATATGCTACAGTCCTAATGCATAAGCTTAATTCACTCATTAGTGAGAAATTCTGTACCTGGAAAAAGATAATGGAGATCTAATGCATATGCTGTGTAGCTTCCCAAAAGAATATTCCTCTTAAAAAGAAATAATTAAGTGAATAAATTAGATTTTAAGCACTGGTCTACATATAGACTCCAAAGAATACATAATTAGAAATCTAAGCAGTGGGCTAGATACCATTAAGTCATTGGAGACATTTCTATTAGAAGCCAATAACGCCAAGATGTTAATTGTTTAAAACCATTTTAAAATCTGTAAATGTTACAAAGTATACATAAGGTTGATTGCACAAGCCCTTTAGATAAATATGTCAGGTAAATAATTCTGTACCTATGGAAAATACATGACATACTCCAGTTATTAGGTTAACTTCATACTTAAAAATCATGGCAAAAAGATCAGGGAAATGATTCGACAGACTAATTTACATTAAAAATTATTCTTCTTCTATGTTCCTAAGTTGTATTTATGAAATGTATGAAGTTTATATTCCTTAAATAAAAGGTCCTGGGACAAAAAAACTCATTTGGTAATCACCTGATGATGATGTTGTGCTGGACAATATACAAAAATAGGTTATCTGCTATGGCTATGATATAATAAAAATGCAAAGAGAAAAGTAGGTGTTTGTCATGACAGATTGGTCTGTTCAGGCTACTGTAAAAGAGTATCAGACTGGGTGGTTTAAACAACAGAAATTTACTTTGTTTTCTCAGTTCTGGAAGATGAAAATCCAAGACCAAGGTTCCAGCAGAGTTGTTTTCTGGGAAGACCTCCCTTCCTGGCTACAGAGAGACTCCTTACTGTGTTTTCACATGGCTTTTCTTCATGTTTCTTTACTTCAGGTATCTCATCTGCTGCTTTATAAAGATACTAGTCCTAATGGATTAAGGCCCTACTTTTATAACTCACCTTGATCCTAAGTACCTCCTTAAAGACCCTTTATCCAAACATAGCCACACTGGACATTAGGGCTTCAACATATGAATTTGATTCTTTCTATGAAGAGGGCACTACATGAAATTTTTATTCAGTCCATAACATTTTGATATTCAAAATAACCAAATGAATACAAATGGTTTTAATGTTTTATTCTAATAAATTAACAAAATAGGACAAAATAATTGGAGAAGCATGCATGTAGATGTTTTATTAACACATTAAAATAAGAAGCAGCCACATTTGCAACCAGATGTTTTACTTATAGATGATTAGAAATTGCTGGCACACTATTCTGTTTATTTTTGCTTTTCCTTATATAGTGATATATTCTATTTTTTGCTATTTTCAATATAGTAATAAATCCTGGACTAATTCTTAACTGTGTGAACCTTGGAAATATTGACCTTTCCATATGTGCACATAGATTGGTAGGAAAAGTTTACAGAGATCCCATTTACTCTAGGATCTAAGGAGTATCTTGGGGAAAACACATTCTAAGAGAAGGAGTCAGAGGCCATAAGCCTAAGCAGTAAATATATATTTATAATATATATTTCATCTATAAAGATTATTATATATATAAATATATTTATATAAACTTCCTGAGGACTCAAGATTTAATATAAATATATAATAGGGTGATATTTCCTCATATACTGAAAGAATCAGAAATTACCCAGAGGAAATTCAGGAACCATGATAACTTTTAGAAAAGGGGAGTATCTTGTACATTTTCCAACTGTACCCAATCAAAATGGAATTGTTCTCCGCTCAATGTCCAATAGCTTAGGAAATTCTGATTATCAATAGATGTGATCTCAAACAGAAGAAGAATTAAATCACAAATGACAGTGTTAAGTGACTTCTGTAGTTGGCATGGATAATTATCAAGTTTGCCAGAGACAGTTCTGATATACACCTGATTGACAGACTACTTAATAATGTATCTTAACTACATTCTTCAAAACATAACACTTTACACATAAACTATGTGGTAATTAATCCTTTCAATAGGGAAATTTGGAAGCTGGAACAGAGCCTTAGAAAAATAAGGACAGAGTAAATTAAATGCAAATAATGTTTTATGAAATTATTATATTGCATTGAACTTTATTGAGTACTAAAAAACATCAAGTAGTCTCAGTCATGGAACTAGCTGATCAGCAAGTCCTGCTAACAGTGACAAAGGTAAAACTGACAAGAAAGTCCTATAGTTGTGTGATTGATTTATGTGCAGGTCTAAATTAATATTCCTTCTTGTAGACATTTCAGTGCAAGGGCAATCCCTTATTTGAACCTGTTAAGGATGGTGCTCAATTTCTTAGAGGGAAGGAGGGGAAGAGAAGATGGCAAAATTGGAGTCAATCTTGTTCAGTGAAAAACAGAGGCCCTTCTTTTTTTTTTTTTTTTTTTTTTTTTTTTTTTTTTTTTTTTGACAGGCAGAGTGGACAGTGAGAGAGAGAGACAGAGAGAAAGGTCTTCCTTTGCCGTTGGTTCACTCTCCAAGCTGCCACGGCCGGCGCGCTGCGGCCGGGGCACTGCGCTGATCCAATGGCAGGAGCCAGGTGCTTCTTCTGGTCTCCCATGGGGAACCCGGTGTGCTGGTGCTGCAAGGCGGAGGATTAGCCTAGTGAGCCGTGGCGCCGGCAACAGAGGCCCTTCTAACATTTGCATGAGTCATCTCTGGGTACATCAGTTAAAAGCTTATCTTGACTCCAGGAAAAAACAGAGGGGGTTTCAGACATTTCCGATAGAGTGGGAATTAGAAAGGAGTTCTTTTATTACTTGGGATCTGTGGCAGAAATCTAGGGTCCAGATTGATTTTATTGCTGAGAATAACTCCCTAATAGATTAGTTTCCAGAATTAAAATTATACCATGTTATACTGAGTCTGGGAATTCATCCTATTGGAAATGAGATTTCACTAAAATCAGCATTATATATAGCAAATACCATTATTATCTGATGTTAGTTTTTTTCTATAAGTGCCAGAGAAATTGAGTGTTTATGAACTATTAAGGCTTAGATTGGTTTCACAAATTCAGCACTACTGCCGTTCAGAACTTGGTAACTATATAGAAAGCTATTTTATGCCTTGTAGAATTTTTATCAGCATCCTTGACCTCTATGCCCAAGATGCCAGTAATACAACCCTGTCCACCTCAAATACATACACACAGTATCTCTGGACACTGTTGCATTTCCCTAGGGTAGAGGAGGATGGAGAAGAGAAAGCTGTCTCAAGGTGAAGACTACTGGCTTGAATAAAATAACTTTGTGAATTTCTTGAAATGGGGCTACAGGTACATGTATTCAATGAAGCAACATTTAGAAATCTCACACACAACCTCACTTGTGTAGAAACAGCCTCGCTGTCTGGGCTTAAAGCCAGAATTAGAATTAAGTATCTCCCAATTCCCTAAGACAATCAGGAAACACATTTTTCTACCTCCCTTCTCTGTACCCTGACACCATTTCTTTTGGACAATTAAACTACAGTACTTTAGGCTCCTTAGAGGAAAGCTGCTGTGTAAATGCAAAGTCATAATGGATAGTAGCTGGCCAAGTAAAATGAAAGATACTATGCAAAAAGCTAACTATCAAAATTGAGAAGTCCATGTTCATGAATGAATGGATATTCATGGACATATTTTCATACTAACATACTGAATGAAGTAATACTGGACTCCTGATAACAGATTAATTTAAAGAGAACCTATTTGTGAACCTAAAAACATTGATCTTGCGATAATGATCTATAAGAATGACTGCAATTCTACCACCAATGGTGAACTATGTAATAATTTTAAAGTGATGAATGCTGATGGCTTAGTGAGATGCATGTTTATTAATTTGATTTGCTTTAATGGAATTTTCACCTGAAGGGTCTTGGTACTGGACAGCAAACTCATAACACATAAGAAATGGTTGTTCTTACTATTATTTTTATCACAGAAAATACAATCACTCTGACTACATTTCAGCACCATCATAAGTATTCAAATACTAATATCTTGCTGCCCAGTGGGAATTTGATAGTTTGGTGATGAAATGTATACTGCTGAACAGGAAGTTTCATTAATTCTAAGAGGAAAGAAAATGCCATTATATTACCCCTGAAAAGAATAATCCTATTTAATTAGTTGTTGAATTGCAGACTTGATTTCACTGTGAAAGATAATGAGATAAGTAGTTAATTAAGCTACAAATTTATGTAGTTAATTTATTTGATAATCTACCTGAATTGAATAGCTGATTGAAGGCTAATACCTTAATCCTGGTACAATAAATAACATTCATTTGGAACAGAGGTTAGCTCATGTGTGGTTATCCACAACCCTCCAACCCCTTATATATTCTTTGAATCTAACTTGATCACTTATCAGACTCTTTTTTTTTTTTTTTTTTTTAAACAGGCAGAGTGGACAGTGAGAGAGAGAGACAGAGAGAAAGGTCTTCCTTTTTGCTGTTGGTTCACCCTCCAATGGCTGCGCGGCCGGCACGCTGCAGCCGATGCAGCGCGCTGATCCGAAGGCAGGAGCCAGGTACTTCTCCTGGTCTCCTATGGGGTGCAGGGCCCAAGTACTTGGGCCATCCTCCACTGCACTCCCTGGCCACAGCAGAGAGCTAGCCTGGAAGAGGGGCAACTGGGACAGAATCCGGCACCCTGACCGGGACTAGAACCCTGTGTGCTGGCGCCACAAGGCGGAGGATTAGCCTAGTGAGCTACAGCGCCAGCCCACCTACCAGACTCTTATCCTCATTTATCCATTGACTCATTGACTCAGCTTGCAAAGTTCCAATCCATCTTTAATAATCTTTAACTCATCCTTTAAAATTAAGTATCCTAGATCTTATGCCCTCATGATATATTACCTCTACTCCTTTAAGCAATTGAACTTCTCTTTCCATAATTTACTCCATCTCCTACCTCATTGTGAAGCAGTATCAGTTTACACATTTGTCACTCAGCAATCTGCATATCAACAGTTGTTGGGCACTGGCTTGCTCATATTATGTGATTATTATATTCCTATTTTATTGCACACAACTACAAGACTTCTAGAAAAAACATGAATATATTTTTATTCAAGTTTAAATAACTACAGTTGTCATTAAAGATTATGCCAATTAAAACCACTAAAATAACAAACACTGTCTTTACTCTACTGGAGGCACACTGATTTTCTAATAGATGCTAGCCTCTGCTACCAGTGACTTATAGGATACTGATTATATGTTTTCTTTACACAACTCTGTGTTTCACTC
This sequence comes from Oryctolagus cuniculus, assembly GCF_964237555.1. Classification (NCBI taxonomy): domain Eukaryota; kingdom Metazoa; phylum Chordata; class Mammalia; order Lagomorpha; family Leporidae; genus Oryctolagus; species Oryctolagus cuniculus. Next base: position 89,905,358 of record NC_091442.1, read on the forward strand.
CAACTGATAACAAGACAGTTATTACTTATAATGCAGGCACACCAGAGTCCTAAGCAGTAAAGTTTTGTGAAATACATTTATATAAGTAGAAAATAGTTTTGTGCCTTTTCAATCAACATGAACATTTTATTACTAATATATATTTTCTTTCAGAAGTATGTTGTAAAATTAGCATGTAGTTGCAAATATTCAGAGTACTATATGGTGAACAGAGTTGCCCATACATCCCCCAAAAAGAGACTCTGTTGTTAGTAAAGTTTTGCTTTTATGTTTTATTTTTCATTTTTTCTCCTTCTCTTGGTTCCTGTTCTATAAAGTCCTACAAAAAGAAAACATTTACTCTCTTCTGCAAACACTTGTTGAACTCACATGAAGTTATAATCAGGTTATGTACTGGAGATAAGAGAGCCGTCTCCAGTTCATATCTACATATTTTAATTGGATAAAAAAATCTCAACTAAAATTCACAGAATTATTGTTAAAATGAATATATTTGGAACTCATCCAGAATCAAAACCACTTTTGAGGACAGGCATTCAAAATGTGTCCCAAATAAATTTTCAGGTCACTAAATTGGGAGAATCACTAAAATAAGAGGCTTTTTATAAAATTATTTATAAATGCAAATATGTTTCTGAAATGGAAAATAAAAGTCTGACAGGACTTTCAAAAGTATTTTTCTAAAATAGTGTATGTGTGGGTGGGAACTGGGCAATAAGCCGCTGCTTGTGATAACAACTTCCCAAATCAGATTGTCTGGATTGAGCGCCATCTCTATTTCTGATCCACTTGTCCTGTTAATGTACCTGGGAGCTTGCAGATGATGGCTCCTGGATATGGGTTCCTGACACCCACGTGGGAAGACCACATGGTGTTCTGCCTCCTGGTTTTAGCCTGACGCACAGATGGCTATTGCAGATATTTGGGGACTGAGCTGTCAGATAAAAGCGCTCTCTATTTCTCTCTCTCCCTCATTCACTGTCTTTCTGCCTTTCAAAGGAATAAATAAAATAATGTATCTGCTTGCCTTGCAGGTGGTAGCTCTATGACATCATAGACAAGAAAAAAGTACATTCAAAGCTTCCAGGATACTGAAAGCAACAGAGAAACACAGACAGGAAAAAGCTTTTTACTGCCCCAGTTTTGCCAAAAAATAGAAAATAGATTTCCCTTTGTCAAGATTTTCCTCATTGCTCTCTTATCAAAGAGAGGATGACAACTCTCATCTCTGGAGATTTTTTTTTATTATTATTATTTGACAGATAGGGTTAGACAGTGAGAGAGAGAGACAGAGAGAAAGGTCTTCCTTCCGTTGTTCACCCCCCAAATGGCCACTACAGCCGGGACTACGTGGATCCGAAGTCAGGAGCCAGGTGCTTCCTCCTGGTCTCCCATGCGGGTGCAGGGCTCAAGCACTTGGGCCATCCTCCACTGCCCTCCCAGGCCACAGCAGAGAGCTGGACTGGAAGAGGAGCAGCTGGGACAGAATCCGGTGCCCATATGGGATGCCGGTGCCGCAGGCAGAGGATTAACCAAGTGAGCCACAGCACTGGCCCCATGGAGACAGTTTTATCACTCTGGATTTTGTCTGAGATTATTGATCTGCATAACAAATCTTACCAAAATTAGCCTTATCTTCCATTCATTCTCCATGTATTTACCCTCCCACAATTTAATTCTTCTAGAAGTTCAGACTCCATCCTTTTGTCTTGTCACTTCATAATTTAATGGTTCTTTGTGAAGATAGTATGCAAACCCCAGTCTAACCAATCTTTGGATTTTCACTAATTTCTTATGAAGTCCTTTATATTAACATAAATAATTTTCTTCACTTAATCTGTCTTTTGTCATTTTAATTAGCATGGCTTTTGGTTGAAATTTAAATTATGTCTGTTAAGAGGAAAAAGTTATTTTCTTCTCTATAGTGTGTCAAAATTAGGAAAATGTTAGCAGAATTACATGTGCCTTCCTTCTACAACAATTTTATAACATCTTAAAGTTTTGAGAGTGTGTAAATTTTTGTTTTTTAAAAATTTAAATTCATAAACTAATGTATGCATATATTGCATACATACAAAATGATGGTTTTATAAATGTATACATTGTGGATTGGTTAAATGCAGCTATTTAACCAATGCATTAGCTCACTTATTTATAATTTTTTGGTGGTGAGAATACTTATGATCTCTACTGTTTGCAATTTTAAGTATATACTATTTTGTTATTTAGTATAATCACCATCATGAATTTTTATATCTTAATTAACAACATTTAGGAAAAATCTTAGATTATAGCAATGCATACATCAATGGTAATTTTAAAAGTTTCATTACATTTCCCATTTCCTGGTTCCATGTCTCCATATTTAATATGCACTCAAGAGTATCACCATTGTTGTTTGCATCTGCAGTTCTGCAGCATTTCAGTGGCTATCTGGATTGAAAAATTTTTTTTTCATTTCTATCTAATATCAATACTTTCTTCTTTTCATCCACTGCCTTGCAAATGTAATGAAACTTCCACTTCCACAAAATAATCACAGACTTGCAATTGGGAAGTAACAATAAACATTTTTATATGTAAAGACCTTTAGAATTATGAAGTAGAAAGATGGAAGAAATGAAAGCCTAAAGAAAACCAGAAATCCTTTTTCTCAAATTATAGATTCAGGAAAAAAAACATTTTTTATGTTTCTAAAACTAAAACTCCTTTCCCAGCTGCTTTCAACTGATTTTTTTTTCTTGACAGGCAGAGTGGACAGTGAGAAACAGAGACAGAGAGAAAGGTCTTCCTTTGCCGTTGGTTCACCTTCCAATGGCTGCCGTGGCCAGCGCGCTGCGGCCGGCACACCGCGCTGATCTGAAGGCAGGAGCCAGGTACTTCTCCTGGTCTCCCATGGGTGCAGGGCCCAAGCACTTGGGCCATCCTCCACTGCACTCCCGGGCCACAGCAGAGAGCTGGCCTGGAAGGGGGGCAACCGGGACAGAATCCAGCGCCCCGACCCAGACTAGAACCCCGTGTGCCGGCGCTGCTAGGTGGAGGATTAGGCTAGTGAGCCACGGCGCAGGCCTCAACTGATTTTTAATTTTAAAATTCCCTTAGAAATCTTAAACACAGAACCTATCCAATTAATAAAAGAACTATTTTTTGATTTTTTAATTTCTTGCTTTTGTCTTTAAAAATGTATTTTATTATGTCATAAGAATAGCTATTCATTCAAAATTATGTCTGTTGCACTTTATCCAAAATTTCTAGGTGTTTTTTAGTAGGGTTGTTTTTAATACATAGAAAACTAATTTGAATTAAATGTAAGTGATATAATAATTTTTCCAATGTAATTAAGAAAATACAATAAATGTTTGCCCCCAAATATTTTACATGAATGTCTTAACGTCATTTTAACCTTCATGTGATCTTCATTTACAGCCAATTCTGGAGCAGGAATGGTGAAGCGACAGAGGAGTTGATCATTCTAGAATCTGAGAAACAGAATGGCCTCCCTGTCAGTAATTTCTCTAAGTCCATATGAATTGCAGAGGGGAAGGGAGGCTACAGGATGGGTTCAGTATTGTTGAAAACCAGCTTTCTTAGTGCCCAAGAAAATCCCTTTTTGGCTTATTTTTTGGAGGCTGAGTGCTAATGATTACCTTGCAACATATAGATTTTGGAGCAAAAGAGCAATGAAGAATCTGCCTGTACTGCCTGTAGCAACATAAAGAATCACTAAGCAATGCTGGTGTAATTTGTAATTGATTCTTTTGAAAAGGGAAAGTAACAACATAATAGAAGGTATTCGGTAATATTTACTAATTTGCACTAGGTACTGAGCAAGTAAGGGGATAACGTCATGTAAGCATCAGATGAGTATGCAGAGGTAAATGGATTGTCAAACTCATGGAGTGTAAGCCTCATGTTCCCTTATCTTCTGTAGACTCATTCTGGGATAGGCTTTATTAATATTTGATTGTATGTTTCATCACTAATATGATAATATGTTTTTGTAACATATGCATAAGTATTCTGCATTCTCCTGAATTAATGGAATCCCCGCCCCCTCCATATCGTATAGACTTTAGTCATCTTCATCATGCTATCATGCTTCTTCCTGTGAGCATACCCCGTGAAATTGTTAATTAAGACAGCCACTTAAGGTTGCTCCAGGAGAAAGTATATAAACTTAATGTCCTTGCAAGATTTGACTTTTTTTTTTTTTTTTTTTTTTTTTTTTTTTTTTTTGCGATTTGCAGGGCTTCCTCCAACTAGGGACTTCTGGGCATTCTGGGCAGAGCAAAAACAACCTGTACTTGTCAGAGTGCATCCTGGACAAGTGCTGTCAAAAACTTTTGTTATTTGGTCTCCATTATCAGTGATGAACTTTATTCTCCAGGAGGAGTCATGTCAAGCAGTATCTGCAGAGCTGCCCTAACAATTCTGTAACTAAAGTGATGGTGGATTAATGTATTTTTCAGGGCCAGCACAGACTCAGCACAGTCCTTTTTGAAGTTATGGCAGAAAAGGTAGTTTACTTATAGAAATCTGCTATGCTTCTCTGTGACAGCAGTAACCAAGGTGCTAAAGAGCTACACCTAGATTTTGCTATGAGGGAATGGATGGGGGAGCATGCTCAGGGGTATAAGCCACTGACCACATGAACATCACAAATTACTTTGCCTCCTCTGGGGTCTCTCTGATCTGTAACAAAGAATAGACTCATAAGTATACTTTTGTATTGATATTTTGACACCTGTGCACACATTCATTATTTTGTGACAGTGTCTTATCTCTTTCTGCCAGTTTGGATATCATGGCTCCCCTTCCTACACATTAGAACCTGAGAAAAATCAGAATTAATAGTACAAGATCACATTTATGTTAATGGCACTTGTTGGGAGATAATAGCCAAAATATAGTTAATTGGCTAATGTGAACTAGATGGTTATTCTGAAATTAGTATTCGGAGAGCTGAGCCTCCAAGTTGATTACTCACTAACACCTAGTTTTTGAGTAGTTACCTAACAGAAAATGAGATTCCAAAAATACTCTTATTCTAATTCCCTGGATGTGTGAATATAACACTTTACAAGGGAAAAGGTGCTTTGCAGATGTTATTAAGATAAGGATACTGAGATGGAGCAATTATACTGGAATCTCTGGAGGGCTTTTTTTTTTTTTTTTAAGATTTATTTATTTGAGAGGCAGAGTTACGGAAAGAGAGAGGGAGAGACAGAGAGGGAGGTGTTCCATTCACTGTTTCAATCCCCAGATGGCCTCAACGGCCAGAGCTGGACCAATCTGAGGCCAGGAGCTTCTTTCCATTCTCCATTTCCCAGGCCATTAGCAGAGGACTGGAATGGAATAGGAGCAGCCAGGACTTAAACCAGCGCCTATATGGGATACTGGCGCTGCAGGCAAAGGCTTAACCTACTACGCCACAGAATAGGCCACTCTCCAGAGGTTCTTATAAAGAGGAAGGCAAGAGAATCAGAGTCAACAGCAGAAATGTGACCAAAGTAGCAGAGGTTGGAATTATACAGTTTCTGGAAGAGGACTGAGAGCCAAAGAATGTGGCAATCTCTAAAACCTAGAAGAGAAGGAAATGCATTTTGTCCAAGAGTCTTAGGAAGGAATACAGCCTGTCAACATCTTGCTATTAGCCCCAAACGAGTCATTTAGGACTTCTGACTTCAGCACTGTAAGATAAATTTCTATTTTTTTTTTTTTTTTTTTACAGGCAGAGTGGACAGTGAGAGAGAGAGAGAGAGAAAGGTCTTCCTTTGCCATTGGTTCACCCTCCAATGGCTGCCGCGGCCGGCGCGCTGTGGCCGGCGCACCGCGCCTATCAGAAGGCAGGAGCCAGGAGCCAGGAGCCAGGAGCCAGGTGCTTCTCCTTGTCTCCCATGTGGGTGCAAGGCCCAAGCACATGGGCCATCCTCCACTGCCTTCCTGGGCCACAGCAGAGAGCTGGACCGGAAGAGGGGCAACCGGGACAGAATCTGGTGCCCCGACCGGGACTAGAACCCAGTGTGACGGTGCTGCTAGGCAGAGGATTAGCCTATTGAGCTGCGGCGCTGGCCAAATTTCTATCATTTTAAGCCACTAAATTTGTGGTAATTTGTTGTGGGAGCAAAAAAAAAAAAAAAAACACAATGACCACAAAACCCGTGGTGACCATTGGTTTAAATTTTAGGTGTTCAATCTTAAAACAAATAACACCGGTGGTGTTATTTCCGACTTATATATAATGACTTATATATAATTATATATATAATGTTCTGGAAACAACATGCGATTAAAAGATAAGTTTATTTTGGCGTAAAAATGTGGAAATCCATGCATTTTTTTTCAGAATGTGCATTTTCATGAACTTTTTGAAAACTCAACAATTGTCCTATCCAGTGGATTTTTGTGTTATTTTTGAGGATATTTTTCAAGAAGTGTTTTTCAAAGACTTACTATATGTCATTCTTTGTGTTGATGCTGAGAGAAAGAAAATTGCCAAGATTCTGTCTTTAGTCTGAGCTTAAGGTCAAATGTAATGTACACAATTGTGGAATTATGAGAGCTTTCTATGCAGATTTGTTTGTTGTTTCCCCTACTTGGCATTCTTTATGATAAAAAAATACACCTTCCCAAAGCATGATATCTATTTTCATACCTATATTTAAGTTGTAGATATTGGGATTAAAATAATTGGGAGAAACTTTAAAGTTGAATTAGGAAGCTATAGAAAATGACAAGATATTGTTTATAAATACGTACTAAAAACAGGCCCTAATGTGAGCAGCAAATTCTTTCTATTTCACCAGAATGTACATATGAAAGAAAGAAAAGCCACGGATTTCTCTACTGCTATATCCTTAATATTTTCTTTATAGAATGAAGTTCTTCTTCATACCCCTCCCCTTCCATCACAGCCATTACAAAATGCTGGAGATCTGTGGGCCATGATTAAGTCACAAAGAAAAATCACCCAAGTGTTATTTCTTCTAGACTACAATGACAAGTATACTAAAAAAAAAAAAAAACAAACACACATTGTCATGTCTTTCCCCAATTATATTTTCCCAATCTAGAGTTTTCTGGCACTTCTTTACAAATGATACTGAATAAATAAATCCTCCAACACTTATAAATTAATTAGAAAGTTAAAATAAGAAGAAATATAATTAATCACCACAGGAATTTGAAAAGACTAGGGAAAATCCCCTAAATTAATGTATAATTGCTTTCAATAATGACAACTAATAGTTGAATTTAACCAAATATGATTAATATGAAACAAAATTAAGAGATCAACAATAATCTGATATGCTTAAACCGCTGAAAGGAATTTTTTTTTAAGTACACAGTAAAGCTGGGCATACTATATGTGATTCACACAGTATGGCATTTAGCACTAAATTAAAATGAAGAACAATGTGATTCACAATATATTAGCTTTTATGCTAAAATAGGAAACATTGTTAAATATGCAATTTATGAATTGTTCTGCCCAATAAAAATCATTTCTAAAAGTAAAATGATTGAAAGAAATGAATTCAATTGCAAAATATTCTCCAGGGCATGTGAGTTGGATGTAGCAGTTAGGACATTGCTTGTAATGCTTGCATCCCATGTCAGAATGCCTGGATTAAACTCCTAGCTCAGCTCCTGATTCCAAACTCCTGTTAATTTACACCTAGGGAGGCAGTACATGGTGGCTCAAGCAGCTGGATTCTTGCTATTTATGTGGGAGACACAGATTAAGTTACTGTCTCAGCTTTGGTTTGACCCAGCCCTGGCTGTTTCAGGTATTTGGGGGTGAATCAGTGAAGAGTATGTTTTTGTCTATCTCTCTTGCTGTGTCTCTCCGCCTTTCAATTAAATGAAATTGATCAAACATTCTAAAAATAAAAAAGATTTTTCCATAGGAATGCTTTAAAATATAAGAACCATTTCTTTTTTTTTTTAATTTTTATTTATAAAAAGGAAAGAATTTCATGTATTTCATATGTACAATTTTTAGTACAATGACACTTCCCATTCTACCCTTTGTTCCTCCCTCATTCCCACCTTCCCTCCTCTTTTAATTTTTACAAAGACATTCTTTCAACTTTATTTATTATCATAAGCGTAACTCTCCACTAAATAAAAAAAATTCAACAAGTAGTAAGCAGAAAAAACACTTTTCCTCAAGAGTATAGACAAGGTTGTTAACAGTCAAATCTCAAAATGTCAATTTCACTTATATACATTACTTTTTTTTCTTCTCTGTATATTAGTTATCAAAAATCAGGGAAAACATGGTATTTGTTTTTATAGGGACTGGCTTATTTCACTAAGCATAATAGTCCCCAGTTGCATCCCTTCTGTTATGAAAGACAGGATTCCATTCTTTTCTATGGCTGAGTAGTATCCCCTTTTCTAAATGGAATATTTTCATTCAGTGTTGGCTGATATTTCCATGATTCACGTTTCTGTGTTTTTCTCATGATTTGATTTAGGTTATTTTTTTCTTACATGATGTTGTGTCCTTCTATGTATATTGCAAATCCAGGTATATGATGTCCATCCAGGTATATGATGTCCATTTCTACATATATGCGCATGTATATGTGTATGTATATTTGGAATTATATGAAACTAATTGGGAAAAAAGTATAACAAAACTACAGAAACCTCCAAATTCAGGAAAATCCTATTTTTTGAAAGATCTGTTTATTGCATGAAAATCAGTTACAAGAGAAGGAGAACGAGAACGAGAACGAGAAAGAGAGAGAGAGAGAGAGAATCTTCTATCCATTGATTCACTCCCTAGATGGCCACAATGGCCAGGACTGAGATAGGCTGACACCATGAACCAGGATACTTCTTTCAAGTATCCTATCTGAGCAGCAGGGACCCAAACTCTTGGGCCATCTTGCATTGTTTTCCCAGGCCATCAGCAGGGAGCTGAATCAGAAGTGAAGCAGCTGGAACTTGAACTGGCATCCAAATGGAATGCTATCAGTGCAGGTAATGATTTTACCCACTATGCCACAATGCTGGCTCCAAATCCCTATTTCTAACAATACTTTATTATAGTGAAATTTTTAAAACTTTTTATCTTTAAAAGTATTTATTTATTTTATTTGAAAGGCACAGACACACACACACACACACACACACACACACAGAGGGCGAGAGACATCACCCATCTACTGGTTTTAAGCCCAGGCTTAAAACCACAACTGAAGCCTGGATCTGGGAACTCTATCTGGGTCGCCCCCTAGCAGGCAGGACACAATTACTGAGTCATTACCTGCTGCCTCCCAGGGTATGCATCAGCAGGAAGCTGGAATCAGGAATGAAGCCACATTAATCCCAGGCACTCCAATATGGGATGTAGGATGTAACTGTTAAGCCAAATGGCCACCCCTTATAGTGGAATTTAAAGATAGATTCTCACTTTGTGCTTTAATTCTTGTTACTTCTAGAAACTTAAGGAGAAAGAAATATATGTTTGTGAGGGTTGGGGAAGAGGGACTGCTTTGTCTTCAGGTTTTAAAAAAAGTAGTGAAACAGTTCACATTGATTTACAGTGAGCACATAGTTTTCTGAAGTAGCAACATCACTGAGCATAGTAAATAAACATACAGAACAGAGAACAGCAAGTGAATCAGTGTCCCCTCTCACAAAGGCTTCACAGATGTGCTGTTAAAACTGCACACTTTTAAAGACAGTTTTAGAGCCAGGCGTGCTGTAAGAATTAACTGCCTTAATAGGACATGATTTTTAGTCATATTATTACATCAGTTTAATTGTCTGCTTCTATATTGACATCTGCAAGATTAACCAGATTTTCTAAAGCCTCAGAGACAAATATCCAGACTAAATTTTGCTAATCTCACCGGTTGTTATCTTGTAACAATTTTCTCCTCTGTACAATTATTCTCTTTTGCTGTTACTCAAAATATTGAGCCCCTAACCGTCAACTCTGTTAGGTGCTTCATTTATTCGAGTTTGTAAATCTGAGTGCAAGACTCAGCAGTTCACGGAAAACTTTTCCTTTCCAGAAAAGGTTTCAAGCTGCCTTTTTTTTTTTTTTTTTTTTTTTTTTTTTTTTTTTTTTGGACAGGCAGAGTGGACAGTGAGAGAGAGAGAGACAGAGAGAAAGGTCTTCCTTTGCCGTTGGTTCACCCTCCAATGGCCGCCGTGGCCGGCCCGCTGCGGCCGGCACACCGCGCTGATCCAATGGCAGGAGCCAGGTGCTTCTCCTGGTCTCCCATGGGGTGCAGGGCCCAAGCACTTGGGCCATCCTCCACTGCACTCCTGGCCACAGCAGAGAACTGGCCTGGAAGAGGGGCAACCGGGACAGAATCCAGCGCCCCAACCAGGACTAGAACCCGGTGTGCTGGCGTCACTAGGTGGAGGATTAGCCTAGTGAGCCGCGGCGCCAGCCCAAGCTGCCCTTGATAGCCCATTTGCAATGACAGTATTCAAAAACAAAGCAAAAAGTCCCCAGACCTGACTGACCACCAAAGCACTCAGAAGTAAGCACATTTTATTTCAGTCCAATTTGTTTTACATTTCTTAGTATTATGGAAAAATCATAAAAAAAAAAATCCTGAACATATAACCTGATCACTGCTTATTACGATTTCCCTGTTATAGACAACAGATGGCATAAATTGATTGGAACTATTACATATTGCTCCTTAAAAAATGTGCCAAAATATTTACTGGTTCTAGAAATTGGCTCACATGCATAAGTGATACCTGCAAATACTCTCTTTAAACTCTTTTTGTTTAGGAAATTTCCATTTTCTATTTATGAACAGGAAAGGTCTAGCTCATCACATGCTAAGTAATGGAAGCCGTGGGGTCACTATTTCCACAATGACAACACTTACAGAAGAGGTCAGAACAGCACTTCTTCGTTCCACCAACTATATCCCACAGTCACTATTCCCCACACAACTCACACAAACATACTTTTATATGTTCCCAGACAGGAGTGCAAATGTTCTGTTGGAGAGAGCATATAATTGTCTGTTTTCTTAGTATTTCCCAGAGCACTTAATAGTACTTTACATATACTAGGAACTTCATAAGTATTTATTACGTAACACATGTTAGAAACAAATACTGTTACATTGTCCTTAAGTTTATAGCACACTTGCATAATAGAAAATTAAAACACATTAAAAAGCATAAAGGATAAAATGAAATAACCTATTTTAAGGGCAACAAAATGTTGTATAAGACCATTCCAAATGATAAAATTCTCAGATGATTTTTCAAAATCATCATGGCAACATTTTAAACATACAAATCATTTGTAAGAACATGATGTGTAAATTCAATTAAGGTCAACAAAGTTGGAGCCAGCACTGTGGCATAGTGGGTAAAGCCGCCACCTGCAGTGCCAGCATCCGATATGAGCACCTGTTCAAGTCCTGGCTGCTCCACTTCCAATCCAGCTCTCTTCAATGGCTTGGGAAAGCGGTAGAAGATGGCCCAAGTGCTTGGGCCCCTGCACCCATGTGGGAGACCTGGCTGTAGATTGCCAAAGCTCCTGCAGTTGCAGCCAACTGGGGAGTGAAACATCAGATGGAAGAACTCTCTCTCTCTCTCTCTCTCCCTCTCTTTCTCTCTCTAACTCTGACTTTCAAATAAATAAATAAATCTTTAAAAAAAAAAGATCAACAAAGTTAGCATCATGACTACTATGAGGCAGGCACTCTTCTTTTTGATGATAATACAAAGAGGAGTCTTTAAGAGCATAGTAACTAGGCCGGCCCCACGGTTCTCTAGGCTAATCCTCCACCTGCAGCGCCAGCACTCCGGGTTCTAGTCCCAGTCAGGGCGCCAGATTCTGTCCCAGTTGCTCCTCTTCCAGTTCAGGTCTTTGCTTTGGCCCAGGAGGGCAGTGGAGGATGGCCCAGGTCCTTGGGCCCTGCACCCGCATGGGAGACCAGGAGGAAGCACCTGGCTCCAGGCTTTGGATCAGTGCAGTGCGCCGGTTGCAGTGTGCCGGCCACAGCAGCCATAGGGGAGTGAACCAACGAGAAAGGAAGACCTTTCTCTCTGTCTCTTTCTCTTACTGTCCACTCTGCCTGTCACACACACACACACACCCCAAAAAAAAGCATAGTAAATGTGACAAGAGAGGCAGACTGTGCCAAATGGACTTAAGGCCAATAAAAAAAGTGCTAGGGTAAATATAGCTAAATAAACCAGTGTAAGAATCTGTAATATTAGTAATTCTCTTTCAGAAATAGAATCACAACCTACTTTATGCTTTCTACAAATATGTATCTGAACCTGGGACTACAGTACAAGGATAGCAGTCATCTCCTATGCTAATCTCTCCAATCCTTGTCTTCTACTGCTTCTCATACAAAAGTATAAGCTCAAGCATGACAGAGAAGGTACACAAGGAGTGAGTGACCCACAGTGACATTTGAGATCTGAGATTAGGAGGAACTGGAAAATCAGAGTACTGAATAGGATGACAGAATTAAGTGACTTGCATTCCAAAGCAGGCATTAGATCATATGCAGCACATACATAAGTTATATATATTATATATAACTTATATATGTTATAACATATAATTATATATAATATATAACACATAATGTGTAATTATATATTATATTATATTATATTATATTATATTATATTATAACATAACATCAAGGGTACTAATGAATTAGGAGTTGGTATTGAGAGAAGAATCTGGAGAACATATCTGAGCACTCTTTTAAATCCTAGGGAGAGGCAGTTAAATGAGATCCTGGGAGGGTTTATATGTGTTCCTTGCACTGAAAAAGAAACTCACGGTTGATCTCCATTTTGTAGGTATAGTGAGTACAAAGGTGGGATAGCAGATTTTACCCTTCTAGCAGCTGCTATTTTGTAGAACTTGAATGTGAAGATATTGTCCCATGGGGCTGGTGTAATGGCAGAGTGGGTAACGACTGCCACCTGCAATGCCAACTGCTTCAATTCTGATCCAGCTCCTTGCTGATGTGCCTGGGAAAGCAGTAGAAGATGGCCTGAGTGCTTGGGCCCTTGCACCCTCACAATCATACCTGGACACAATGATATACCAGCTGTCTGCCTATCGCTTAGCTTAGTGAAGTTGACAAATAAAATGAACTACTACAATGTTATTTTTAGCACATTCACTAAATATGTTTCTAAAATGGTTTACCTGCCAGTTACATGAATATTTTTTCTACTCAAAAGTCTGTATTTAATGCAATGTTATTTGTTCAGAAGTTTAGAAGAAAACCAGTTATTTTGATATATTGTCAGTACTGCTTAGTATTGAAAAGTTAACTGGTTCAAATATTTTTATTTGGAATTTCTAGGGATAAACATTCTATTTTCCCATTATTTCTCAATACCAGTGCTATCCAAAGAGGTTTAAAAATACCTATGTCAAGGTGCCAGTGCTGCGGCCTAGCGGGCAAAGACACCACCTGCAGTGCCGGGATCCCATATTGGCGCCAGTTCAAGTCCCAGTTGCTCCACTTCCGATCCAGTTCTCTGCTATGGCCTGCGAAGTCAGCAGAAGATGGTCCAAGTCCTTGGGCCCCTGCACCCATGTGGGAGACCCACAAGAAGCTCCTGGCTCCTGACTTTGGATTGGCACAGCTGCAGCTGTTGTGGCCAATTGGGGAGTGAACCAGTGGATGGAAGACCTCTCTCTCTGCCCCTCCTTCTCTCTTTGTGTAACTCTTTCAAATAAATAAATAAATAAATCTTAAAAAAAATACCTATGTCAAGACACGCCCTTTGGAAAGCTTACGTCCCATATCTGGGTGCCTGGGTTTGAGTTCCAGCTCCTCTTCTAATTGCAGCTTCCTGATAATGCATGCTCCAGGAGGCAGTGGTTGCTGCCTCAAGTACCTCAGGTCCTCCACCCATGTTGGAGACCTGGATTGAATTCCTGGCTCCTGGTTCGACCTCACCAAGCCCTGGCTATTGCAGACGTCTGGGGGAGTGAATCGGTGAACGGAAGTGCTCTTTGTGTATGTGTGTGACTCCTCACCTCTCTCTATCTCCATTTCAGTCTTTCTGCCTTTCAAATAAAATAAAAACAAGCTTTAAAATACCTATGTCAGACTAATTGAGTGTAAATGTTTGGGAATGAGATGTATTAGTTACCTAGTCTTGTACAGCAAATCATTTTAAAACTTGGGAGCTTAAAAATAAAACAATGTATGAACTTTTTCTTTTGGCCTGGACTCAGCTGGCTGGACATTCTCTGGAAAACTTAGTAACAGTAATTCATAGGACTTCTGAGGAACAATCCTTCAAGAAACAGTCAGTGGCAGATGCAGATTCCAAGACCAGGGGAAATTAAAAGAACATGGGAACAGGGACTGGAACAGAGAGACTCAAAATATTCAAAATAACTGCCAAACCAGCTATCGTAATTAAGATGTGTGGTATAAAACAGGGCATTTAAAAATCATTATAGGACCATACAGTAATATGGAAATTTGAGTTTCTAATCATTTAAGGGGGTTCTCATTTCTACATAAGAGAAGAAAAACACACACAAAACTAAGTGAAATAAAATTAAAACAAATCAAATGTTTCAATATTATCATAGTTGGCTTTTCCAAGACCACAGAGAATGATGATTATCTTTATGAATAATTAAAAAGTGCTAAGCCATGCTAATCTTTATAGAAATGTTCACATAATTACATCTATTTGAAAACCATTGTATTTTTATTTTAGATATTTTTCATTTTAAATCTCTACACATTTTCTTACTTCAATATCATGACCATATAGGTTATTTCTGGAATCAATTACATAAACAAAATATTTTTCAGTTTGGTTAATTAGGTTTATAAGAGATGAAAGCAATTACTTGACTGGATTTCATAAGTACAGGATTTCAAAATTATTCAGTAGGAACTCTTTGCCCTATGAGAGATAAATTATTTTTGCTGTGAAGTATTATTCTACCATTTCCTAGGTAGTATCATATTCCTTATATCAAAAATATCATAATTATACTTGATCATTATGATCTTACATCAAATTTTTATAACATGGCATGGATGGCTAGAATATTAACAACACTGTAGCTATTTTAAACTAGCTTTTTATAACAGGTGGCTTTGTTAGAGAAGAACCTACAGATAATGTAAACATCTTCTGCATGTACTTCTTACACATGAAATAAATACAAGTTCATATTTGTTCTGTTACTCTATTTACTATACTGATTTACTGAAACATACTAAATAGCTCTCTCTCTCTCTCTCTCTCTCTCTCTCTCACACACACACACACACACATTTTATGGGTTTTCCACAATGTGAAATACTTTAGTGTATCATTTCTCAAAATTTCTAGAAAAAATACAATACATAAAACTGCAGGCCAGTGCTGCAGCTCAATAGGCTAATCCTTTGCCTGCGGTGCCGGCACCTCAGGTTCTAGTCCCAGTCGGGGGGCCACATTCTGTCCCGGTTGCTCCTCTTCCAGTCCAGCTCTCTGCTGTGGCCAGGGAGTGCAGTGGAGGATGGCCCAAGTGCTTGGGCCCTGCACCTGCTAGGAGACCAGGAGAAGCACCTGGCTCTTGGCTTCAGATCAGCGCAATGTGCTGGTCACAGTGCGCCAGCTGCAGCGGCCATTGTAGGGTGAACCAACAGAAAAGGAAGACCTTTCTCTCTGTCTCTTTCTCTTACTGTCCACTCTGCCTGTCAAAAAAAAAAAAAAAAAAAAAGGAAAAAAAAAAACTATAAAAAATTATTACACTAAGTTTTAATGTGATGACTTCTGCTATAACTGAAAGGATGTAAGGGTGGCTTCATAATTTTTTTCCTCTGTATTTATTTTGGGGAAGTTACAAAATTATATTTCACCAAGAAAATTTTTAAAGTATGATGTTTCTATGTTTGAGGCACTTTTAACATGGAGATTACTGGTCCATGAGGCTTTCTTGATTCCAAAATACAGTGCTCAATTCACTGAGCAAAAAAATAGCACTCCAGCTTCAACTGACAATGTGTGTTATTCTGTGTACAGTAATAACTTTCTAAACAATAATGAAAGAGCATTTTTGTATGAAATATGACTAAATCCATAAGAGAACTTGAGTTTCTAAGGCTCCACTGACATCATAAAACAAGCAACATACGAAAACTCTATGTTGAATGGAAAAGAATGCTTTGAAAACAAAAAGGTTTTCTAAGCAGAAAAGTTTTCTGACAAAGTCATATTGTAAAACAAGATTATTTGGCCGGTGCCATGGCTCACTAGGCTAATCCTCCACCTAGCGGCGCTGGCACACCGGGTTCTAGTCCCGGTCGGGGCGCCGGCTTCTTTCCCGGTTGCCCCTCTTCCAGGCCAGCTCTCTGCTGTGGCCAGGGAGTGCAGTGGAGGATGGCCCAAGTGCTTGGGCCCTGCACCTCATGGGAGACCAGGAGAAGCACCTGGCTTCTGCCTTCAGATCAGCGCCGTGCGCAGGCCACAGCACGCCAGCCCCGGCGGCCATTGGAGGGTGAACCAAGGGCAAAAAGGAAGAACTTTCTCTCTGTCTCTCTCTCACTATCCACTCTGCCTGTCAAGAAAAAAAAACAAAAACACAAGATTATTTTATAAATAAGTATTGTACTGGACTATCTTATTCAGTAGACAGTTTAATATTGAATATATTTCAAGATCCTTAAGAAATCTTTTATTTTTTAAAATAAATAAGAAAGATATTCCAGAACAGTGATGAGAACATAAACTAGGTAATAAAACAATTTCTGTTATTCAAGGAATGCAAATCAATACATGACACTCTTGAATATTCTCAGTATTCTTTGCAATCAAGAGCATATAGTTGGTTTCACAGAAATGCTTATTTGGTTGTAATAATCAATCATTTGAATTTTAAAACACAAATTACCTCTAGCAAGCTTTGCTAGATAATCGTGTCTGATATTGTCACAGCAGGCTTACTTATAAAAGGAGGAGGAATATATATTAAGATAAAATATAAATATAATTCTGTTTTTATCAAATGCAAAGATTATAGAGGAATTTGAATTTTGTGAAAATATATTTTGTACAAAAAATGTAAAGGAAATTAATAATATAAAGGACATTTGACAAATAATTGCTGTACCTGTATTATAGAAACAGGATAATAAAGCAGTATTAAATATTGAAATTCTAAACAATATTTGGGTTGTGTTTTTGAAATTCTATATGTAGTTGAAAAGTGAAAGAGATCAAGAGTGAGAAAATGTTCTACATTCTGCTGAGTTTTTAGACATCTCATTGAGCATTCAACTAATATCTTGATTTTATCTGACTATCCTCATAGAGCAATGTTTTAATCTTCTCCCCCATTGGCTCTAGGCTGGTTTTGTGGTTTGTTTTAGTCAACAGAAAATGCTAATGTACTAGAATGAAAGGAATGCTGGTCTAATTTTGAGATTGCATCCTTCCACTTGAAGCTCTATGTTCCTAAATCTGTATATATAAAATGCATGAAATTTGTATGCCTCAGATAAAATTTAAAAAAAAAAGAAAGCTCTAAATTTACCATCATAGCAAGCCCAGTAATGGAATACTGGAAGAAACGAGACACAGAAAGACTAGCAGCCAAGAAGACCCAAACTGTTTGAATCAGCAGATCAGATTAACTCATTTTTATCAGGCTCATGAAACATAATAAATGGATATTATTTTAAGCCACTAGATTTGAGGATGGCTTGTAATATGACAATGTTTAATAATAGATATTACAACATGACTAGGTAATATTTTATCCAAATAAGGAGTTTTGAGAATGAAAGGGACTACTGATAATAATTATTCTGAGGGGGAAAAAGTATAGTTTTGCATTGTTCAAGCAATATTACACATACAGTCACCTATCAAAATAGTTTTTCTTTTTCCTTTTGATAGTTAGGAACATGAAGAATTTGGGAAAAAAAAGGCATAATTATAAATACTATTAAATATACATGCTTTCATGTTTCAGTTGTCAATAATACAAACAATTTGAAATGACTATAAAGATAGTTCTACTCAGTCATGAAGATTTAGGGTTGATAGTTTGATTTTCTATTGGAGATTTTCTTCTCCCATAAGATGCAAATTATTTCAACATCATAAAAATGTATGAGATTACTACAAGAATAATTAACAAGTCCTAATACTTATCAAGACAGTATTCTAGAATGTCTTCTGCTATTATAGAAGCAGAGGGATATGTTTCTTCAAAAAAAGGAATGGAAATTATTTAAATAAGCTGTATTACAGGATTTAAATAGAAAATTACAACTCCATTTTTCTTTAGCCTTCAATTTGATCTAATTTCTCTGTCCTTGTGATGTACTTCTTTGCAAAAATTATATCATGTCTCACCTATTTCTGAAGAAGTAAAGCCAGAACAAAGAACCTTTTTGTGGCTTTGTTAGCAGCAATCTCAGACTAAACTTCTCTGAATTCTCACTACTTTAAAAAATGTGATTTCAAGATTTTCTATAAGGATGAGTTAGATTTCAGGATTTTCAAATTTGTGTTATGATTATTTTTGTTTTCTTAAGAAAACTGTGAGGAAACTTGGCTCCTTATGAAATAATGCTGTAGAAACAGAGTAGACAGGCTACATTTTAATATACAGTTTGGCTTGTTCTGTGGAAGATGATAATAATTATTTTGTTTCCAGCATGACACAGAGTAATATGAAATTTGCAGAGAATAATAAACAGAATCTAGGCGTAGCTTCTGCCTCAGAATCATCAGCCAGATCAAATGAGCACTGGGTGTTGTACAAAGGGAATGCAATGTTAACTCTGCAGCCAAAATGAAAACATTTCGTCTGATAACATATTTTAAAATTACTTCAGAGATACCTTGCATTGATTGATGATAGCTTATTCACTGAGCATTACAGAAATTGTTCTTTATTGACAATATTTTTGGTTAATATTTCCTCCAAGGTTTAATCTTTTACTGAAAGAACATGCTTGGATTTACATTTCAAATGAGTTTCTATTGACGCTTAAATGGTTATTGAATCTCAAAAACATATTTTATTGCTGAGAGAAGAGTGTTTCAAAATTCCCACTTTGTGATTGAATATGTGTGATCAGGAATTTGCTGAACATACGTGATTTCAAGAGTTTCATTTCAGCTAAGATTCTTGGCTCTCAGATACTTAGGTTTCAGCCTGGGTTCAAGCTTTTACTTTCTATGGGATCCGGCAAAATTACTATCTATTGACGGTAAGAGCATAATAATTGACCTTGTGTCAAACAGCTATGATGAAAAGTAAATGAGATAACCCAAGTCAAACTTTGTACACAGTACCAGACATATACTGAATGATTAAGAAATGCTAGATATGTATTATTATTAATGCAAGTGAATTTGTGATATAGTGAGAATACTCCTGGCCAAAAATACACTAAGCCCGAGTCAAAATGCTATCACTTAATGACTCAAAAAGCTTGGTGAAAACACTTAGATTCTTCCTGAATGTCTTTTAATATTCATTAAATGAACATTTTCATAAATTCCATGCATATATTTATGATTACGACTTAGTCATATAGACCTTTTGTTTAAGGCCCTATGCTTTTTATTATCTCCCTTTACATGCAAATTTCTCCTAAAAACATAAGAATGCTTAACGTTTTCTTCAGAGGCCCATATTTGAAATAAATTGAAACTCCAATCAAGCCACAGATAATTACATGTAGTGTATATATATATATTTTTTTCCTATTACTTGGGTTTTTTAAAAAATGGATTTTTCAATACCACATTACTTTATTCCCAATAGCTGGCTTTCAACCATATATTTCTAACATTTCAATACTCAAAACATTCACAACATGAGCCATATTTATTTTTTCCCTTTGGAATACTTTGGCACTAAAATTTAGCATAGAAAAAGAATGAAATGGGATATATACTTCAAGTAAGCTATTTTGGTCACCATATCTCCCAGGAACAACTTGCTGTAGATTTATAATCCATCTTTAAAATTGATGAGCCTTAGGGATGGAATAGAAATGAAATATTCAGGCTCTCTAACTTTAACATGATTTAAATATTAAAGTAGATTTTAGGGGGATAGCTTGGAGGAAATAAAGCAAAAGAGGAGGAAGGAAAAGAAAGAAAGAATTAGATTGCTGTCCAATGTGTTTTGCTGCATTTTGTATACAAGACCAACATATTTATCAGCAGCATATAAATATCTACTTCCACTCAGTGTTGCCAAGAATATAGTAGGTCAATTCAGCTGAATAAATCCTTTTGCACACTCCTGAATGCTCCAATTTCTTCCATAGAGAGTACTGATTGTCTTTATTTGTGTGTAAATTTAAGAGGTAATTGGCACCTCCTTTCTCTGAAGGGAGGAGAGAACTTCCACTTTGACCATGGCCTTGTCTAAAACTGATCAGAGTCAGTGAACTCAGGGGGCTTCCATAGCCTTGGCAGCTCATGAAAAGAGCCTAGGGTGATTACTGAGGCCATAAACAAGAGTGTCAATTTGTTAAGTCAACAGCAGGAGTCACTGTGCACTTCCTCCTCATGTAGGATCTTTGTCCTTAGTGTGCTATACATTGAGATTTAATGCTATAACTAGTACTCAAACAGTCTTTTTCACTTTGTTTCTGTGTGGGAGCAAACTGTTGAAATCTTTACTTAATGTATGCTAAACTGATCTTCTGTATATAAAGAGAATCGAAAATGAAACTTGATGTGAATGGAAGGGGAGAGGGAGTGGATAAGGGGAGGGTTGCGGGTTGGAGGGACGTTATGGGGGGAAGCCATTGTAATCAATATTCTGTACTTTGGAAATTTATATTCATTAAATAAAAGTTTAAAAAATATTTTCAAGTGTGCCTTTCAATAAAGGAAAATGTCACTTATATCCTGAAAAAAAAAAAAAGAGGTAATTGGCAACTCAGCTATCTGCGTGGAGATTAATAGCATGTGATCAGCACAATTTTTTCTTCTTAATTTATTTTTTTCTGTTTTTAGAAAGGGAAAGAGGGTGAGGGGGAGAGAGAGAGAGAGAGAGAGATTGATTCCATCCACTGGTTCACTCCCCAATTGGCCATGGTTGCCAGCTTTGATTCAGGACAAAGTCAGGAACGAAGATTTTCATCTCAGTGCCTCAATGAGTAGCAGTGGCCAAAGTAGTTGAGCCATCTTCTACTGCTTAGCCAGATATACAGGCATGGAGCTGGATAGAAAGTGGAGCAGCCAGGGATTGAACTGGGGTTCCAATATTGAGTGGCAGCATTGCAAGGCGCAGCTAATCCCACTGCTCCACAACACTGGCCTCTGCACAATGTTTTAAAGTGGGATAAGGTACCAGATTCAATATTACTTAATTATAGAGTATAAGCCAATGTAGTTCTCAACTGCAAATATTTGGCCAATGAAATCTATAGAAAATAAAAAAACTGTATTACCAGAAAGCTTACTCTAATGAACTGAATACTGTGTCCTCTTAAAATAGATGTGTTGAAATCCTAACTCCGATTGTATTAGTAGGTTTGTTTTCTTCAGGAAATTTGGTCATGAAGGTTGAGCCCTCATGAATGGTGTGTGGATAGATAGATAGATAAAGTAGCTCCAGAGAGCTCTCCCATCCTCCTAGTTCCATGTGAGGCTACCAGGGTTCTGAAACCAAGAAGATCTAGAATCAGACTGTGCTGGAACCCTGATGTCAGACTCCAGCCTCCAGGAATAAATTCGTTGTTTATAAACCAACCATGGTACTTTGTTATAGAAGCTTAAATTAAGGCACATATCCACCATTTAAATACAAAATATAGGGGCTGGCGCTCTGGTACAGTGGGTAAAGCCGCCACCTCCAATCTGGCATCCCATACAGGCACCGGTTTGAGTCCTGGCTGCTCCATTTCTGATCCAGCTCTCTGCTATGGCCTGGGAAAGCAGTAGAAGATGGTCCAAGTCCTTGGGCCTCTGCACCCATGTGGGAAACCCGGAAGAAGATCCTGGCTCCTGGCGCAGCTCTGGCTGTTGCAGCTAGTTGGAGAGTGAACCAGCAGATAGAAAATCTCTTTCTCTCTCTCTGCCTCTCCCTCTGTCTCTGTGTAACTCTGACTTTCAAATAAATAAATAAATCTTTAAAAAATAAATAAATGCAAAGGATATTCAAAGTGACATTTCACTGAGTTTAATAGAATAGTTAGTATTTTCCAGTAGATCATTTTATTGAAAAGCAATCTTCAATGATGTTTCTACAAACTGTATAACTGCTTTTTCCTGGGCTATCTTTATTAATAAAATAAATATTATCATATATAATTGAGGTTTACAATATAATTTTGGGAAACATATAGATTGTAAAATGGCTACTTTAGAGAAGCAGGTTAACATATCTACCATTACATGTATGACAGGAGCTCCTAAACTCTACTTACTAAATAACAATTCCAAACAGAATACAATTTTATTAGTTACAGTCTTCATGTTTCAATTGCAACTCTGGACTTTCCCATCTAACACAACTGATTTTTGGATCCTTTGAACTACACCTCCTCATTTCTTACTGTCCTGTATCAGTGATAACCCCTGTTTCATTTTGCATCTTTGTATTTGAGTTCTTAAAAATATGCATATAGCTTTACACATAAAAGTGAGATCATTCAATTTTTTTTTTTCTGTCTGGCTTGTTTTATTTAGTATAATCATCTCCAGGTCCATCTAGTGTGGCAAACAGAAGTATCTCCATTTCTAAGGGTGAATAATATTCCAGCTGTATATACATCACATTTTCATTATTCATTCTTATGTGAACTGACACTAACTAAATGTTGTTTTCACATCTTGCTGATTGTGAATGATGCTGCAGTGAAGATGGGAGTACAGATATCTTTACAAGGTAGTGATTTTATATTTTTGGGGTATAGACCCAGAAGAGAGATTGTTGATTCATATTGTGGTTGGACCAATCTATATTTCCACCCACAGTGTGCTATGGCCTTCTTTTCTCTACCCCCCCCCCCCCGAAATTATAATAGTCATCCCTTTAGGTGTGTGTTTATATGTCTTAATGGATCAATTTCCTTGATGATTAGAGTATATTTTCAAGGATGTCTATATATCATGCATCCTGGAAGGTTATGGATAGTATCTGCGTGCATGTCACTCAGAAGATTTACATCCTGATGAGTATAATATAGATAATGTATTCTCAGGGTAGGTTTGTGTGGGGAGCAACCCGGACTAGACTGAGTTACTGGAATTAAGACTTATTCTATGCATCTGCTCTCCCACAATATGGCACTGAGAAGGGAGAAGCAGCTTCTACACAGCTGCCTCCGGTTCAACCAATAAACAGCAGGACCTGCTCCTGATTGGAGGAGAGCAGCGTACTCGGCGTGTGGGTAGCAGAGTTGGGATTGGTGGAAGAGGACTATAAAGGAGGAGAGAGACGGCATGCACCAGGAACATCTAAGGGGAACATCTAAGGGGAACACCTGTGCAGCCCCCGAGAGAGCCGGCCGGCAGTGTGCCGCTCCCCCGCGGAAGTGGGGAATGTGGCAGGGGGAACCGCCCTTCCACGGAGGTGGAAGGGATGGTAGCCAACCCGGGAAGGACCAGCAGCCAACCCGGGAAGGACCAGCAGCCAACCCGGGAAGGACCAGCAGAAAACCCGGGGAGGGCCGAGCAGACAGAAGAACAGCTCAGGGTCCTGTGTCGTTCCTCCACGAAGATGGGGAGCGACATAATGGTGCCGTGACTCGGATAGGAAACTTAGGAGGGAAGAAACGGGAAGAAGTGGAAAATACCGGAGAGAGAGACTAGCAAAGAGCCTAGGGAAAAGCCGGACGAGAAAGGTGCCGGAAGAAGCTATTGAAAGCCTAGGCATAGACTCGGATACGGACTGTGGGAAAGAAGTTAGGATTTAAAGTGAAAGCAAGAAGAAACTTAGACTCAGATACGGACTGCAGGTTGAAAGTGAAAGTGAAACCTATAAGAAACTTAGACTTGGATACGGACTGTGGGGAGAGGCCAGGAGAAATGAGGGAGGAATATTGTTGGAAGAAAACTTAGGGAAACATACCGGGTAGAGAAAAATGTTAGGGAGGATGAAGCCGCGAGTGCAGGCCGAGGCGGAGACGTAAGCCAGCTTGGAATTCTTCAAGTCAGCCCGGGGAGCAAAAGGCGAAAATCTGGAACCAGAGGCAGAGACGTGGGCCGCCAGGTTGGAATTCGCCAGGTTAGCCTGGGGAACTTAGATTGAATGCCAGTGGCGGAAACGTGAGCTGGGGCTGTGTGACTCGCGGAGGCTGCCGCGTGCAGAGAGAGCGTGTGGGGCACAAGTAGATAGGGAACGCTGGGCTGGTGCGAGGCCGTGGTGCGGGCGCGAAGCCGGGAAGCCGCCAAGAAGCAGCCTCGGGGCAGGCGCCGGGAAGCCGCAGGGATAAGAGAAACAGAAGTTTAGAAGTAAAATGAGAGAAATAGGAATGCTGGTAGATAGAAGTAAAATAGGAGAAATAGGAATGCCCAGAGATAGAGAAATAGAGAAAGGCCTCCCCACAACATGGCAATGAGAGAGCTTGGATTCGGTCTGCCTGATTAGGGAGGTGGTGAGCACCTGCGGGCGGCTAGCAGCTTATGCGCCGCAGGTCACCGAAGACAGGCACGAATTAACATCAATAAGTCTCCCCACAATACCGCAATGAGAAGGCTTGGATTCGGTCTGCCTGATTAGTAAGGCGGTAAGCACCAGCAGGCAGCTCGACCAGAGTATGAGCTGCAGGTCACCGAAGATAGGCACGAATCAACACCAATAAGTCTCCCCACAATACGGCAATGAGAGGGCTTGGATTCGGTTTGCCTGATTGATAGAGCTTGTAAGCACCTGCAGGCAGTTCTAGCAGAGCAGAGCATGCGCTGCAGGGCACTGAACACAGGCACGCATCAGCGCCTAAAAACCTCCTCACAACATGGCGAAGAGAGGACCCGGATTCGGTTTGCCTGATTGATAGGACTTGTAAGCACCTGTGGGCAACTCCAGCAAGCAGAGCAGAGTGTGTGCTGCGGGGCACCGAAGACAGGCGCGTATCAACGCCAAAAAATAAAAAGAAAGGGGGATCTGTGGGGAGCAACCCGGACTGGACTGAGTTACTGGAATTAAGACTTATTCTATGCATCTGCTCTCCCACAATATGGCACTGAGAAGGGAGAAGCAGCTTCTACACAGCTGCCTCCAGTTCAACCAATAAACAGCAGGACCTGCTCCTGATTGGAGGAGAGCAGCGTACTCGGCGTGTGGGTAGCAGAGTTGGGATTGGTGGAAGAGGACTATAAAGGAGGAGAGAGACGGCATGCACCAGGAACATCTAAGGGGAACATCTAAGGGGAACACCTGTGCAGCCCCCGAGAGAGCCGGCCGGCAGTGTGCCGCTCCCCCGCGGAAGTGGGGAATGTGGCAGGGGGAACCGCCCTTCCACGGAGGTGGAAGGGATGGTAGCCAACCCGGGAAGGACCAGCAGCCAACCCGGGAAGGACCAGCAGCCAACCCGGGAAGGACCAGCAGAAAACCCGGGGAGGGCCGAGCAGACAGAAGAACAGCGCAGGGTCCTGTGTCATTCCTCCACGAAGACGGGGAGCGACAGTTTGTGTGTAGCCTCCATACCACAATCAGAGAAAACATAACCTCGAGTTACTATGCCTATGATACACTGCAGAAACTCCTCAGGTCATGATACATGATCCCCCTGGGCCAAAGGCTAAACAAATGAAGAAAAGCCAAGTATCAAACTCATGTCAAATATCAAACCTGCTGTGTCATGAGTGACCAAGTCTTTTCTCTTTGTCACAGCATCTTGGGCCTTTCCTTAGCACCTCTGAAATTGAAGAACAGCTACTTGAAATATCAGAAGTAGGGTAAAAGCTCCCCTCCTCATTTTGCAGATTCATGGTCACTCTGCTAAATGCTATAGGAGAGGCAACAAGATGTTATGGACCACACCCTAAAACTTGGACAAAAGATCATATAGCCAATATTTTTGAAGTGCAAAATAACACTTACCAATGTAAAATTTAAAATAATAAACATGGTAGTATGAAAGGATATAGGGGATTTAAGTTTACTCAAGTCCTGAGCTTGCCTCTTCCTCCACCAAGTTACTCCAAAGCCAGCTACATCTATAGGCCAGTGCCTGAGGAAGAAGTGGTAGGAGAAAAATAAAACACAGTGGGACATCTATAGCATGTACAGCAGATTAGAGACAGGAGAAAGGAATGAGGCAGTGTCTGGGACCCCAGGGCCCAGACAGGAGATCATAAGTGGAGCCCATCTGTGCAGATTTCTCACTTGGGTGATCCTCCCTGGAGAGGAATCCTGCTGTTACAGGTCAGCAGCTCAGTGAAGAATGATCCCTTGAAGACCTGAGGTTCCCAGACCCACATGGTTCCCTCCCCCACACTTCAGATCAAGGATTGTGGCAGTGGAAATTACAGTGGAAAGCCTAAATAGCAGTCTTGATGAGGCAGAAGAAAGAATATCTGATAGAAGACATGCCTTTGGAAATATCACATTTGGCCAGACTCCTTGCCCCTTCCAAAAAAGAAAAATTTAAAAAGAATAAAAACAGTGGTCAAGATATAAAGGATACTGTCAAATGACCATATATCTGAGATCTGAGTCTTAGTAGTTCTTGAAGTGATTTAAAAAAAAAAGGTCTTAGAAATCATATTCAATTAAATAATAGCAGACAGTTTCCTCAGTTTGGAGAAACATATGAACATTCACTACATGAAGTGCATATAATCCCAAACAGCTAGGTATGATCTGAAAAGATCCTTACCATAACATATTATATAGTCAAACAACTAAAAATAAAACATGAAGAGAATAATGTAAAATTTGCAAGCTAGAAATGCCAGATCACTTTTAAAGGAACTCCCATGAGATTGACAGTATGTTTCTCAACAGAAACTTTAAAGGCTGGGAAAGGATGGAGAGATATAGTCCAAGTTACACATATATTAGAAAAAAAAATCCCTGCCAACCCGAAATATGTTACCCAGGTGATAAATAAGATAAAGGTGAAAAAACAGCCTTTCAAGAAAAGCAAAAATTGAATTTGTCTTCACCAAGCCAGCCTTATAAACAATACTTAAGAATATACTACATAGAAACAGAGAAAGACAATCGGAATTATGAAAGAAAGTGAAAACAGAAAACCTCCTAATAAAAGAAACAAGTACATTCAAAACAAGCAATAGGAATATTTATGGTAAAATGGCAAGACCAATTCGATATTTATCAATAATAACATTGAATGTAAATGCATTAAATTACCCAATTAAAAGATGTGGACTAGTTGACCGGGTAGATGAAAGAACCATTTATATGACACCCACAAGAAACATACTTCTCTAATAAAGATAGACACAGAGACAGTGAAAGGATGAAAAAAGATAATCCACGCAATGAAAATAAAGTGAGCAAGCATAACTATCCTCATGTCAGACAAAACAGACAATAAGACAAAAACTGTTAAAAAAACAAAAAAGGTTGTTATGTAAGGTTCCGCAATAAATTCAGCAAGAGGATGTGACTATAGTAAATGTAGATGTATCCTATGGTAGGGCATCCAGTTTTATAAGACAAGTGTTAATGTCTCTAAAAGGAGAAATAAAGTAATAATGAAGGACTTTAGCACTCCACTTTCATCACTGGAGAGATCAACCAGACAAAAAGAGCAACAAATAAACAATAGGGTTAATTTACACTGTGCACCAAACAGACATAAAGGTATCTACAGAACATTCCATCACACAGCTGCTGCAGAATACACATTCTTTACATCAGTACATGGAACTAGGACAGGTCATATACTAGGTCATAAAAGAAGTTTCAACAAATTTAAAAAACAAACTGATATCATGTCATGTGTCTTTTCTAGCTACCATGGAATGAAGCTGGCTGGAAATTAATAACATAAGAAAATCTAGAAAATTTAAAATGGGGTCATAGATGAAATCAAAATAGAAATTAAAAATTCCTTGAAATGAATGAAGATGACAACACAAAACTTATGGGATACAGTGAAAGCAGTGTTAAGAGAAAACTTTATGGCAATAGGTGCCTACATCAAAAAATTGGAAAAGTATCAAGTAAATGATCTAACGATACATTTCAGGGCCTTGGAAAAGCAAAAACAAATCAAATCCAAATTAGCAGAAGAAAAAAACAGTAAAAATTAGAGAATAAACAAAATAGAAATTTAAAAAACTATACAAACGATCAGTGACATGGATACTTTTATTGAAAATTAAATAAAATTGACAAAATTTGGCCTAACCAAAAAAGGGAGAAAGCCCAAATTAATAAAATCAGAGATGAAAAAGGAGATGTTACAATGTATACCACAGAAATACAAAAAATCATCTTCAATTATTACAAACAGCTATATGGCAACAACTTGGAAAATCTAGAAGAAATGGATAGATTTATGGACACATGCAATTTAACAAAATTAAAGTATGCAATTCGGGACATGCTCAAGCTGACTTACCTCAAACGGTAGAGTTAGAAACATACCAGGGGATTCGAATTCAATCCCATCAAGGTGGCATGTACCAATGCCATCTCACTAGTCCCAGTGATCAATTTCTGTTCACAATTGATCATAATGATAGGACTAAGAACCAAAGGGATCACATAAACAAGAATAGTGTCTGCAAAGACTAGCTGATAGAATGAAAAAGGGAGAGAATGATCCAACATGGGAAGTGAGATACACAGCAGACCCATAGAATGGCAGATGTCCTAAACAGCACTCTGGCCTCAGAATCAGCCCTTAAGGCATGCGGATCCGGCTGAAATGCCCATGAGAGTATTTCAGGCATGGAAAGCCAAGACACTCTGGCAAAAAAAAAAAAAAAAAAAAAAAAAAAAAAAAAAAAAAAAAAAACCAACTAAATGAAAGATCTCCCCGAGTAAGATCCCAGTGGAAAGAACAGGTCATCAAAGAAGGAGGTACCTTTCTCTGAAGGGAGGAGAGAACTTCCACTTTGACCATGGCCCTGTCTAAATATGATCAGAGTCAGTGAACTCAGGGGGCTTCCGTAGCCTTGGCAGCTCATGACAAGAGCCTAGGGTGATTAATGATGCCATAAACAGGAGTGTCAATTTGTTAAGTCAACAACAGGAGTCACTGTGCACTTACTCCTCATGTAGGATTTCTGTCCTTAGTATGCTGTACATTGAGATTTAATGCTATAACTAGTACTCAAACAGTATTTTTCACTTTATGTTTCTGTGTGGGAGCAAACTGTTGAAATCTTTACTTAATATGCTAAACTGATCTTCTGTATATAAAGAGAAACGAAAATGAATCTTGATGTGAATGGAAAGGGAGAGGGAGTGGGAAAGGGGAGGGTTGCGGGTGGGAGGGACATTATGGGGGGGAAGCCATTGTAATCCATAAGCTGTACTTTGGAAATTTATATTCATTAAATAAAAGTTAAAAAAAAATAAAAAAAAAATTAAAGTATGAAGACATAGAAAACCTGAATAAACCAATAACAAAGGCTGAGATTGAATCAGTTATAAAAAGCCTTTCAAAGGCCGCAGCCGTGACTCACTAGGCTAATCCTCCGCCTGCGGCGCCGGCACCCCGAGTTCTAGTCACTGTCGGGGCATCAGATTCTGTCCCGGCTGCTCCTCTTCCAGTCCAGCTCTCTGCTGTGGCCCCAGAAAGGCAGTGGAGGATGGCCTAAGTGCTTGGGCTCTGCACCCGCATGGGAGACCAGGAGGAAGCACCTGGCTCCTGGCTTCGGATCAGTGAGGTGTGCTGGCCACAGCGTGCCCGTGCAGCAGCCATTGTGGGGTGAACCAATGGAAAAAGAATGACCTTTCTCTCTGTCTCTCTCTCTCTCACTGTCCATTCTGTCTGTCAAAAAAAAAAAAAAAAAAAAAAAAAAAGCCTTTCAACAAAGAAAAACCCAGAACTGGATGACTTCACT
Organism: Oryctolagus cuniculus; assembly: GCF_964237555.1. Classification (NCBI taxonomy): domain Eukaryota; kingdom Metazoa; phylum Chordata; class Mammalia; order Lagomorpha; family Leporidae; genus Oryctolagus; species Oryctolagus cuniculus. The sequence goes on from NC_091442.1 coordinate 89,935,331, forward strand.
GCTGTATTCTAACAAACTTTTAAGAAAGAACTAATGATTCTTAAACTATTCAAAGTGATTGAAAGGGAGGGAATCCTTCCAAATCACTCTATGAGCCAAAATTACCTTAATTCTAAAACCAGACAAAAATGAAACATAGAAAAGAACTATAGACCGATATTCCTGATGAACATAGATGTACAAATCTGCAACAAAATACTAGCCAATATCATCTGACAACAAATCAAAAACACCCACTCTGACCAAATGGTATTTATCTTAGGGTTGCAAGGATGGTTCAATATATCCAAATAAATGAACATGATACATCAACAAAATAAGGATTAAATCACTATGATTATGTCAATAGATGCAGAAAAAGCATTTGATAAAATAAAAGATCCTTTCATGATAACAAAAACTTTTAAAAAAGAAGATGTAGAAGGAACCTATTTCTACACAATATATGACAAGGGGATATGAAAAGCCCAAAGCCAGCATCAAATTCATCAGGGAAAATTTGGAAATATTTCCAATTAGATCCAGAGCCAGACAAAATGATCACTCTTACCACTATTATTCAATATGGTTCTAGAAGTTTTAACCAGAGCCATCAGGCAACAACAACAACAAACTAAAATGATACAAATCAAAAAGGAGGAAGTAAAATTATCCATATTTGCAGATGGCATGATTCTTTATACAGGGGAACTAAAAGACTCTACTAAAAGACCACTAGGACTCAACAGAATTTGGCAAAATGGCAGGATATAAAATCAACCCACAAAAATCAATGGCATTCTTATCCATCAACAATGTTCTGGCTGTGAAAGAACATAGATCAGTTTCATTCATAATAGCTACAAAAATTTTAAGTACCCTGAGATATTTTAAACCAAGGATGTGAAGGATCTCTACAATGAAAATTACAACATATTAATGAAAGAAATACAAGACAAAAAATGGAACATTCTTCCATGTTCATGAATTGGAAAAATATCATCAAAATGTCTATACCCCAAAAAGCAATTTACAGATTCAATTGGATCTCAATAAAAACTTGAAGGACACTTTTTTTTGATCCCAATAAAAATTTAAAAGACATTCTTTTTTTATAGAAATCTTTTATTTAATAAATATAAATTTCATAAGTACAACTTTTGATCAAAGGACATTCTTTACAGAACAAGGAAAAAAAATTCTAAAATTCACATGGAAACACAAAATACTCCAAATAGTCAAAGCAATCTAAAACAATGAAATAAAGATGAAGGAATCACAATACCAGATTTCAAGATATATTACATGGCTGTTATAATCAAAACAGCCTGGTACTGGCACAAAAATGGACAGAGCGATCAATGAAACAGAATAGAAACCGCATAAATTAACCCACACATCTACAATCCAAGTAATCTTTGAAAATTGTGCTAAAATCATTCCTTGAAGAAAGATCAGTTTTTTCAACAAATGGTGTTAGGAAAAATGGATTCCCTTATGCAGAAGTTTGAAACAAGACCCATATAATCCACCCCAACAAAAATTACTTTACAATGGATCAAGGATCTGAACTTAAAACCTGAAACTGATAATTACTAGAGGAAAACATAGGGGAAATTCTGCAAGATGTTAGCTTAGGCAAAGAGTTCTTGGATGAAATCCCAGAAGCACAGGAAATAAAAGCAAATGTTGACAAATTGGATTACAACAAACTAACTCACTTCTGCATAGCAATGGAACCAAAGTGAAGAGGCAATAGAATGGGAGAAAATATTTGCAAACTACGCATCCAATAAAGGATTAATATCCAGAATATTTAAGGAGCTCAACAAGATCCACAAAAAGAAATCCAGCTAAGAAATGAACAAAATATATGAACAGGCATTTTTCAAATAATGAAATATAAATGGCCAACAGACACATTTTAAAAAGGCACAGGATCATTGACCATCAGGGAAATGCAAATTAAAACCACAACCGCAATCAGTATCACCTCATTCCAGTTACAATAGCTATTATCCAAAAGAAAAAAAAAAAACACAAAAGCTGTCAAGGTTGTGGAGAAAAAGGTAGCTTAATACACTGTTGCTAAGAATACAAATTTGCACAACCATAAATGAAGTCAGTGTGGAGATTCCTCAGAAAAAAAAAAAAAAAAAAAGAAAACCAAAAATAGATCTACCATATCACTTAGCTATTCCACTCCTAAGAATATACCCAAAGGAAATGTTATCAGCATATGAAAGAACTAGCAGCACAATTCACAGTAGCAAAGATATTTAATCAACCTAGATGTCCATCAACTAATGGTTTGATAAAGACAACTTGAACTATATATATGTACATATGTACCATGGAATATTACTCAGTCATAAAAAATGAAATTCTGATATTCCAGAAACTAGACCCAGAAAGACAAATTTCACATATTTTACACATACAGTATTAAAAAATAAGTAAGATTGGCAGTTTTCACTTATTCTTTATATTTTGTATAATTAAAACCATTTTGCCTGTGAAAAAACTTCCCTCCATTTTCATTGAGCAGTGGTTTAACCAAACACATAAAGGCATACAAACAATTTGACATATTGAGAAAAGTCCAAAGAAAGTCATTCAGAAATTTTTGCAACAGCACACAAGATATGTTGTTCTAACTGTGTTGACAGCGTGTTCTCCTCTTGTTCTCAGTGCCATCAGAAAGTGGGAATTTTTGTCTAATTTATTCACGAGAAAATAATCACTCAGGCATCATTTCACTTTCTTAAAACAATTTTAGATACTGGATCTAAATTTGGAATTGAGCAATTTTGACTCCAGTGAGTCTGTCTTCCCATAATCATACCTTCCCACAAAACTTAGTAGTGGTTGCATGCAAAAATGCTTTCTGTTCATTTTTGGGCTATATTCATGGTAGAATACTTGCAAATGCAATGCTGGTTTTCTTAGTAAGAAGAAAGACCCAGTGAAGGTGTTCTTATCAGTTGATTCAGCTTGGTCACTTGGCTTCTACCACTCAGAGTCAAATTTGCAAAAGACCACTTCACTGCCAGCAACCACCACTGGTTTAGAACTTAATTTTAAGAACAATCTTCCTGAAGATTTAAAAAAATAAACAGAAAAATGTCAAAAGCCTTCAGAAGTTATATTTTTATTTTAGAGTCCATTTTAAATGATAGACTTCTTTTTGTGCCTCAAAAAATTGAGTGTGAAGATAGTTCTGTAAGTCTTACTGAATTTAATTCAGCTTTTCCTAAGCTTAAATGAAGAAAGCATTAATAAATACTGAATTTCCTGTCTCAGATCTGTCTAGAAAAGATTTTAATAAGTTGCATTTCATGCTGCAATGCAAGCATTGAGCTGACATACCTATGATTAATAGAGCAGCATTCTTATAAGTGAACAAGAGTTCTAAAAGAAAAGAATTTTATTATTCACAGCTGTTGCATTGATATTTAACAGAGATGCATTTTTTAATTTAATTTATTTTTTATTTTATTTCATTTAATGAACATAAATTTCCAAAGTACAGCTTATGGATTATAATAGCTTCCCCCCCCCATAACTTCCCTCCCACCCACAACACTCCCCTTTCCCACTCCCTCTACCCTTCCATTCACATCAAGATTCATTTTCAATTATCTTTATATACAGAAGATCAATTTAGCATATATTAAGTAAAGATTTCCAGTTTGCACCCACACAGAAACACAAAGTGTAAAATACTATTTGAGTACTAGTTATAGCATTAATTAAACACCTAAGAGTAATTGTGTATTTTTTTTTATTTTCCCTCCCACTCACACCCCTCCCATCTCCTGCTCCCTCTCCCATTCCATTCACATCAAGATTCATTTTCAATTATCTTTATATACAGAATATCGATTTAGTATGTATTAAGTAAAGATTTCATCAGTTTGCACCCACACAGAAACACAAAGTGTAAAATACTGTTTCAGTACTAGTTATAGCATTACTTCACTTTGGACAACACACTAAGGACAGATCCCACATCAGAAGTAAGTACACAGTGACTCCTGTTGTTGACTTAACAATTTGACACTCTTGTCTATGGCATCAGTAATCTCCCTAGGCTCTAGTCATGAGTTGCCAAGGCAATGGAAGCCTTTTGAGTTTGCCGACTTCGATCTTATTCCGACAGGGTCATAGTCAAAGTGGAAGTTCTCTCCTCCCTTCAGAGAAAGGTACCTCCTTCTTTGATGGCCCCGTTCTTTCCACTGGGATCTCACTCACAGAGATCTTCCATTTAGGTCTTTTGCTTTTTTTTCCAGGGTGTCTTGGCTTTCCATGCCTAAAATACTCTCATGGGCTCTTCAGCCAGATCTGAGTTACTTAAGGGCTGATTCTGAGGCCAGAGTGCTATTTGGGATATCTGCCATTCTATGAGTCTGCTGTATATCCCGTTTCCCATGATGGATCATTCTCTCCCTTTTTGATTCTATCAGCTAGTATTAGCAGACAGTAGTCTTGTTTGTGTGATCCCTTTGACTCTTAGACCTATCAGTGTGATCAACTGTGAACTGAAATTGATCACTTGGACTAGTGAGATGGCATTGGTACATGCCACCTTGATGGGATTGTATTGGGATCCCCTGGCATGATTCTAACTCCACCATTTGGGGCAAGTCCTATTGAGCATTTCCCAAATTGTACATCTCCTCCCTCTCTTATTCCAATTCTTATATTTAACAGAGATCACTTTTCAGTTAAAATTTTAACACCTAAGAATAATTGTGTTTTAATCACAGAGTTCAACCAATAGTACTAGAACAAAACAAAGAGAAAATACTAAAATGGATAAAGTATTACATTGTACATCAACAGTCAGGACAAGAGCTGATCAAGTCACTGTTTCTCATAGTGTCCATTTCACTTCAACAAGTTTCCCCTTTGGTGCTCAGTTAGTTGTCGCCAATCAGGGAGAACATATGGTATTTGTCCCTTTGGGACTGGCTTAATTTAATCAACATAATGTTTTCCAGATTCCTCCATCTTGTTGCAAATGACCGGATTTCATCGTTTTTGACTGCTGTATAGTATTCTATAGAGTACATGTCCTATATAATTTCTAAATCCAGTCTACTGCTGATGGGCATTTGGGTTGGTTCCATGTCTTAGCTATTGTGAGTTGAGCTGCAATAAACATCAATGTGCAGATAGCTTTTTTGTTTGCCAATTTCATTTCCTCTGGGTAAATTCCAAGGAGTGGGATGGCTGGGTTGAATGGTAGGGTTATATTCAGGTTTCTGAGGAATCTCCAGGTACCAATGCCAGCACACTTGGTAAAGTGATAAGTATAAATACACAACTGATCAAAAAGATATGGTAAGTGTCGAAGAGATTACACAAATAAGACCAGTGTAAGCAAATAATGAAAGATAGAATAAAAAGGGAGAGAATGATCCTGTGGGGGAAGCAGGACACACAGCAGACTCATAGAATGGCAAATGCCCAAAATAGCACTCCTGCCTCAGAATCAACCCCTGGGACATTCAGATCTGACTAAAAGGTCCATGAGAGTCTCACAGGCATGGAAAGCCATGACACGGTGGCAAAAAACAATCTAAATGAAAGATCTTGGTGAACAACACCCCAGCAGAAGGATCAGGCCATCAAGGAGAGAGGCGCCTTTCTCTGAAGGGAGGAAGGAACCTCCACTGTGATACGGCCTTGACTGAACAAATTCAGTGAACTCAAGGGGCTTCCATAGCCTAGACAACTCATAGCAAGAGTCTGGGGTGATTGCTGACATCATAAATAAGAGTGCCAATTGTTAATCAACAACGGGAGTCACTGGGTTCAAGCTCCCCACGCAGGATCTCTGTCCTTAATATGTTTAACTATGAAACTCAAAAACAACACTACAGGTCGAACAATACCCTATACCTGGTTTGGTTGTGTGAGTGCAACCTGTTGAAATCCCTGCTTAGTATATAAGTTTATCTTCAGTATATGAAGGTAATTGAAAATAAAACGTGATGAAGGGCAGGATGGGAGAGGGAGTGGGTGAGGGGAGGGTCACGGGAGGGAGGGAGGTTGGCGGGGGGGAAGCCACAACAATACAAAAGTTGCATTTTATATTCTACTTAAAACTATTGGTTGAACTCTGTAATTAATACACAATTACTCTTAGGTGTTTAATTAATGCTATAACTAGTACTCAAATAGTATTTTACACTTTGTGTTTCTGTGTGGGAGCTAAATGTGGAAATCTTTACTTAATATACGTTAAATTGATCTTCTGTATATAAAGATAATTGAAAATTAATCATGATGTGAAGGGGAAGGGGAGAGGGAGTCGGAGAGGGGAACGTTGTGGGTGGGAGGGAATTTACGGAGGGGAGGAAGCTATTGTAATCCATAAGCTGTACTTTGGAAATTTATGCTCATTAAATAAAAAAAAGATTGAATAAGTAAATAATGGAATTTTTAATGATACTTAATTCTATTATGTATCAATTTATTACTTATAACAGCAATAATTGCCGCCAAATGTTAAATAATAATATGTTAAAGAAATGGAATATATTTGCTCTTCATTTTGTATAAAGCTTTGAGAGAAGTTTCATGAAAAATCCTTAAAATAGCAAGATTCCAAAAATATACACTTCATTTGAAATCTAAAACAAATGGACACAAAAAATAAAAGATACCAGTCATTTTAAAATTTGAATGAATGTGTTGACAAACTTCAAGCACACATTTAATGAATTATATTTCAATAGGTGTTAATGATCCAATTAATACTGAAATTATTTTATAGATATTAGCAAACATTTGCCAATCAACTTTGACTTTTCAACACAGTGGTTGTGAAAATGTGTTCTCCATAACTGATACCAGAATGTTTCACCGAATAACCAGTGTGTTAAGGGATGGGTGTTTGCCACAGTGGTTAAGATGATACTTATGAAATTTGTGTTTTATTTGGAGTGTCTGGGTTCAAGTTTGAGCTACATTATCTATTCCAGCTTCCTGCATCTTATGTAACCTGGGAGACCGTAGGTGATGGCTCAAATGGTTGACCCTGAACCTTTGTGAGAGACCTGGATTGTATTCCCAGCTACAGTTTCTGGTTTCAGCCTGGCCCAACCTCACCTGCCATGGGCATTTGGAGAGTGAACTGGAAGATGATTTCTTTCTCTCTGTCTCTCTCTCTCTCTCTCTCATCTCTGCCTTTCAGATAAAAATAAATTAAATAAACAGACATTAAAAAATAGGGAAAGGAGAATGACGTTTGGAAAATAACTAAATAACTAGGTATTTAGTTTTTGGCTTATGGGAATAGATGAGTCACAGATTGCTTGCACTACACAAGAGGAGAAATTAGATATAAAGAGAATACATAAAAGAGAAGAACATAAAAGATGATACAGAGTAGGCATGTAGCACAGTGGTTAAAACTTGGGATGCCTGCATCAAGTACGAGAGGGCCTCCATTCAAGTCCTGGTTCCACTCCCAATCCCAGCTTCCTGCTAATGTGCCATGAGAGACCACAGGATGGTTCGAGTCATTGGATTCCTGAAGCCCAAATGGGAGACCCTGATTGAATTTCCTTGTCCTAGCTCTGGCCTGACGTAGCCCTGGCTGTTGCAGGCATTTGAAAAGTCAACCAATGAGATATCTTCCTCTCTCTCTCTCTCTCTCTCTCTATGCCTCTTTAGATAAATAAATAATTTAAAAATTATTGAGGGGGAGAAGTCAAGTAATGTGGAGGTCGCCATTGCCTGAATTTCAGCAATGGCTGAAAAACTTTTAGCTAGACATCTACCAGTGATTTTGAAGTTGTTTGGCTACAAAAACATTTCTTCACTGTAGTTCTAGGAAGTCCACTGCACACCTTCTCTAAAAGCATGCATACTAATAAACAGACAACCTCATTTAGAAGTTAGCCGTTCTGAATTATTTTCTTTAGCATATTACCTTCACATCTTGTCAGAACGTCCTCTAAACAATGGCTTCCCAACTTTAGTATTCATCAGAACTGAATGGGTTACTTTGTAAGACTAGTAGGATATATATTTAAAATGTATTTATTTATTTGTTATAAAGGCAGAGTTACTGTGGGAGAGAGGAAGGGAGGGAGGGAGGAAAGGATGGAGGGAGAAAGAGAAGAAGAGGGAGGGAGAGAGAGAAAGAGGGAGGGAGGGAGGGAAAGAGAGAGAGAAAGGGAGAGAGGGAAAGAGAGAGAGAGAGAGAGAGAGAGAGAGAGAGAGAGAGAAAGAGAGAGAAATTCCATCTGCTGGTTCACTTCCAAAATGGCCTCATTGGCCAGGTTGGGCAAAGCCAAAGCCAGAAGTCTGGAGATCCATCTGAGTCTCCCTGTGGGTGACAGGGGCCCAAGCACTTGGGCCATCTCACACTGTTTTCCCAGGCACATTATCAAGGAGCTGGATCAGAAGCAGAGTTGCCAAGATTTGAAACAGTGCTCATATAGGACACCTGTGCTGTGGTGCAGTGGGTTCTAATGCAGCATTCCCAGAGTTTATAACACTATACGTGTTGAATGCGGCTTGATGCTGCTGATTCAGGAACTACATTTTGAGAATGGCTGTTCTAGGGATAATCTAAATAGACAAGTTGCATTGTTTTCCTTGCTACCCTGTAACTCAGGCCACCTTTTATCATCGAGACAATTTCCTCCTCTCTGATCTCTCTAACACTCCTCTTGCTTCATCCCCACAAAATCTGTTCTCTACTCAGCAGCCTTAGTAACCTTTCCAAAATGTAAACCAGACTGTATTAATATAACATCCTTGAAGAAGCCTCTTCTGGAAGTTTTACATAAAGGTAAATCGACTCCTTTCCCCACCTCTTGTTCCTTCAAGCACAACACTTCATTGTTAAGACTATGTACCACTATGTTATACTTTGTCACTTAATAGTTTGTGAAACATACATTTGTGATGTGAGAGATCTTGTCTCTCCTGTTTGTATCCCTTTTCCTAGATAGTGTAGTGCCCATATTGGAGATTTAACTCTAATATCTTGGAAGAATAAATGAAATGTTGTGTTTGTTAGGGGTAGGGATTGTATTACTGTTTTATAGAAATCAAAGGGAAGAAATCTATACTTATATCAAGACAGTAGGAGAGAAATTAAATCTCCAACTGACAGAACTCCCTGGAATAAGATCCCAAAGGCAAAGTTTATGAGAATCTTGTTTATTTTTCCCTACTTCTGGAAATTTTAATATGATGCAAGATTGGACTTTCTATGGATAATCAAGTGTGTGTAAAATAAGTCATCTCTTGAGCCGGAGGAAAGGGTGATCTCACCCTCTAGGAAAATCGTAAATAAGCAAACCTGTGCCTTTTTTGACACCCTAGTTCAGATGCAATGGTGTTAGTAAGTAACTGTTGACTACAAATAGAGTTCTGTAGGCACTGGACTATATGCTTTAGAATTTAGCATGCCCTATTAAAGCACTGACAATTTGATTCTTAACCCCACAAGATGTTTCAGCCTGATTTTCATAATCTTAAAAGTACTTTTGTTTATGTTCCAACACACATACATACACACACACACACACACAATGCAACGTAGAATTTCATTAAATTATTTTGGGCATTTAAAATTATGTACATGGAGTATGACAAAAGGGACAGTAATGTAAACTGAATTTTACTTTTTCCAAAGTAGAAACTCCTTACAATTATCACTACAGGTTGATAGATTTGTATGTGATTCTGACTTTAAGGTATCTGTGGAAATTCAGAATTGAGAATTTTTATTTTATTTACATTCTTATTCATAATCCAAAGTCAGCCTTGTGACTTTGGGCCAGATTTTTGTCTTTTCTGTGCTTCAGTTTTTTCAGTCATAGAATAACAATGCTTGTGTAAAAAGTTTACTTTTGAAGGGCCAGTTAATCCTTACATATAAGAGCCTTGATGCATAACAACTTTATAAAATAAATTAGCCAGTATTATTTTAAATTTGTATTCTTTTACTGACCAATTGGGATGCTCCTCTAGATTACCACCAATCAGAGGACATTTTTTTGGACAATGGGATAGGATGAAAAAGCACAGTCAAAAAGTGATATGATGAATGAAAATGATGTTGTCCCACAGCTGAAGTCGGCAGCCCGTAGGTAGGAGTTTATCTGGCTGGAACATAAGGCACATGAATACAGCCCAGCTGGCCCATGCAGCAAATGTTTTTGGAAAATGAAGTTGTCTGGCACTGCATCCCTGATTGTGGAAACTGGGAAATGGAACAAAAATACAATTTATTGAGCACCTGCTACAAGTCAGGTAATTTTATTCATGCTGTCTTAGTCCAGAGTTGTCCAGGATTTCAATTTTTGGAGATTATAAAAGAAAAGAGACAGATACAGAAGATATCCTACAGAATATTCCACAATTTTAAGCTGTAAAGTCTGAAATAAATCCTAGCTTTCTTAAAATTCAAGCTAAAACTATCTTCTCTCTTGTGTGCTCTTAATAATGGCATTAAGCAATAGATTTTTCAGAATTTCTGACATAAAATTAAGTCTATCTGCAGTGCAGAGAATGCCTTCATTTCATATTAGAATCAAATCTCTCCTCTTGGGAATGAGGCTGGCTTCCTAAAGCCAAGGATAACAAATGAGATAAAGGGATATAGGTAGCCAGGACATTCAGGGGATGGAGTGAAGAAGAAACTACACTTGGGTGAAGACAGAAATTCCAGGATTACAAAATTCCAGGATTATAAACACCCTAGAAATGCCACCCTCCTAGAGGAAATGATGTGCCCCCCCGACACTACAAATCTTTGTGTTCTTCTATCTGTGGAAGGAAGGTGAACACTGGGACTCTAACAAACCAAAGAAGTGCAAAGCGCTTCTGCCACAACCTAAAGCTACTAGAAGGAGCTTCTATCAGAGCTAAAATCTTTCTTAGAGATAATCTAGCCCACCTGGAGGATTTGTTAAGTAAAGCACACATTGCTGTCTGGCTCCTATCACCAGAACTTCTGATTAAGTCTCAGGTGAGCCAAGAAAATTTGCATTTCTAAAAAATTCTCATGCCATCCTGAATCTGCTGAACCAATGCCATGCTCTGAGAGCTACTGCTGTCATCTAAGGCACTCATTTTGTAAGGAAATAAACTAAAGTCCAGGCAGGGGCTTATTCCAACTCTCCCAGGGAATGAATCTGGAAGACTGAAAGGAAAGAAGGACCACTGAAACTTGTCCAGAGAAATTATGTGACGGCAATCTTGTTGTAATAGTATGGTTGCAGCTTTTTCCACCAGTAGAGCCGCAATGGTATCTAGCCACTTTGACAATGAGAAAACCATCAGAAAAAGGAATGCATGTAATATATTTGATTTTGTTTCCTTATTACTCTTGCTAAATCTTTTTTCGAACCTGAATATATCAAATATCATAGGTCCTTTTTAAGGTTGTAATGAAAATGGACACAATAGATTTTGTCTAGTCTTCAGTTGCTAAAATGCATTAGAAAAGATGTGGAGCTCTTTAAATCATGAACTCAATGATGTTTCCTCAAAGGAAAATTGATTTGATTCCCCAGGCCAAATAAGATGGTTTGGAAGTGGTTGTGTAAAGTACTGTCTTGAAAATATTTGAGGGCTAAGCAAGGGTTGAGAGGAAAAGAGAGCTGTTTGCTAGGCTAAGAAAGAAAGAAGAGATACCAAGAATTATACATTGTCAAATTTTGGGTTTCTACTGACATTTGTAATAGCTTTTCACATTGTTTATATGAAAAATGCTTATGTAGTTTTAAATTCGCTAAACGTTTCTGCTTCTGATTATGACAATGGGAACATTCTTCATTACACATCATTTAATTGAATATTGATGGACCCACCCAATACATTTTTCTATGCATTTATGAGAGTTAACAACATATTCATGCTAAGAGTTTACCATCTTATTCCGTTTTCTATGTGACTGTCCACATAGCACAAACTTAAAGCCTATGGCTCTCACTTGCCAAGTTACTGATCTTATATTGTCATTTTTGAGAAGTTGTAGAAAAGAATGTGCACAATGGTGCACTTGATTTTTAATTATACTATTACTTGCAGCAAATATCTAAAAAATTAAAATATGAAGGGAATTGGCTCTTAAGGACTTTGTATTACTCTTCTATCCTGCAATAAAATTTAGCATCTGTAAGCAATATATATATATGTATCAAAACATTACATGGTACCCCATAAAGATATATAATTTTATGCATCATTTACATTGTTTTTATTATTAAAAAATTAATATCTCACAGACTCTGTGGTCCAGGAGTTTGGGTCCAAGTTCACTGACTGAAATCCAATCACTTCTCAATGCTGTCAGCTAAGCTGAGGCTTTGGATCCCTAGTTATTGGTAGGATTTAGTTCCTTTGTGGCTGTGTGACTAAGGCCCTTGTTTTCTTCTTTAGAGTGACAGGGTCTGCCTAAACTCCTAGAGGATGCCCTCAGAAATCCCTACTATTATGATATCCTCCTTATTCAAAACCACTAGGAAGTCTCTCTTAGGCTCAGTTCTTCTTAATGGCTCATTTGATTTGATCAGACTTGTCCAGAATAATCCGCCTTTTGATTAACTCAGAAACAACTCATTTTGACCTTAAACACTACTTCCAAAATCCTTCAAATACCCCATGCCACTTGATCTAATAATGTGAGAAGCGATTTTACAGGGTATAAACATTAGAGGGAGGAATCTTCTTATTCTCTTGGAATTCTTCTTATCATTGGCTACTAATTAAATAATGTCTTTTGTTCTGTAGTCTTTCAGATTACAAAGCATTGAATATTGATTATGAAAATTCAGGAAATATAGAAATAAAAAACAAAGAAAATATATTCTCTATGTCCTACCATTTAAGAGTAAACATGAACATTTTGTTTGTTATGATTTTTCTTTATTGCTTTTCTACTCACATCTATGTATAAATCAATTTTAACTTTTTAATTATTAGATCTTATTTATATAACTATATTTTTCACTTAAAATTCTATACATGCTTTTCTATATATTTATATTATTATAAAATTTTTAAAAGATTAAGCATTACTTATATGAATCATTATTAATTATTTAACCATTTCTTTGGATTCATTTCCATTATTTTCATATTTTAATGATATATGCAATGGGGACCCTTAAATGTTATTCTCTGTATTTCTATTTTGTTCAGATAAAGTTTCTGGTGCAATTTGATGACAGATATAATTTGTCATGTCTTCTTATAACCATGCTGTCTGGAAATATACCCCACCTCTACTAATTTTGTGCTCAAATGACTACTTTGGACAATGGAGCAGTTGTAAACATAATTCAAGTAGGGTCATAAACTAGCTCTGCACAATCTAATTTTTTTCCTTACCCACTGCCACTACTATGAAATGTCCCAGACTTCCTTGTGCAGGAATATGCCTAGTTAAGGTCAGCCACGACCACACAGTTCCAGTCCACCACCAGCTGACTACACAAATTTGTATAAGTCCTGTCAAGCACAGCTGAACCTAATCCAGGAAATAACCACCTAGCTGACCCATAGACTCATGTGACATAATGGTTGTTGCTTTAAACAACTAAATATTGGGAGTTCATTTTTATCCACCAAAAGCTAAGTTATCCAAAGTTTTAAAAATTAAATATTAAGGATAAATGTAGAAGCATCAAAAAATTACGAAACAAACGGTAACTGTTCAATATAAGTGACATTTAAACACCCACTGAAAAAAGTGAGAAGAAATTTTCTTTCATAGAAAAAAAAAATGGAGTAGGTTCATTTGTAAAAACCTAAAGAATTCCACTGTGGAGAAAGATATCCCAGAACATTGGCTTGAGGCATGCAAACAATAGAATGACATGAAACATTAATTCTATTGCGACTTTCAGAATTTTTCTCTCTGATATGACAAGATCCATGACCACATATTTCCAAGACACTACTGGGACAACATCCAACAAATATAACATTTTGTTAAAAAGTTCAGAGGAAATGGAACTTTCAATGCTCAGTGGCAATAGTGACATTCCAGACAAACCAAAGCCACTTTTCATCCCATTTAACTCAGTGAAGCAAACAGCTGACTGCACTTCAGCCGCAGTAAGCTGACATCCTCAAACACAAACCCCATTTTTATTTCTTTATATTTTTTTGCATTCTTCAGAAACAAAGGCCTTCAGAAGTTCTTAGGGGAGCGGAGCCAACAGAATTAAAACATGCAGACATTTCACATAAATTGATGGACTCTCATTCACACTAGATTCATATATTCCCTTGATTCTGAACAGCCAATTAGATGTACTTGTTTCAGGCATAATATCACATGGCACCAATCAACAAGGTACAGAAGAGAGACCCATCCACAAAAACAAATCAATTATCAGTATCCCTCTGAATCTCTATATTAAACACCTACTGAATTTTAAGACAGGTGTGAAATAATATGGTGTTGACATCACCCTAGGTATTACTACCAGAGCTAGTTGACAGCAATGGAACTAAAAACAAACCAGGAGAGGAAATTATACATTTCATCACTAAGACACCTAATTCATTAGAAGGGTACCATATTTTTGCCTTGAAGGAGAGTTATTTTCATTTGTTCCATTATTTTTCATTTCTTTAATAATCTTTTTGGAAGCACACAATGTTAAGTTGCCAAAGGGAAGGAAAACAAAATCAGATTACTCACCATCTTTTCCACGCATTCTGGGGAGAAAATAAAAAATAAAGACACTAAAGCCTCTGGTTTACATATATTGCAATTGACAACAACCAGCATTTGATTGTAATGAGTTTTAATTAAAATCAAACAAAAGACTTCCCAGATGTTTTGTCATTTAGAAAAGTATTTATGGGTTTATTTGTGAGGCAAGAAAGAAACAGCACATACTCCCATCTGCTTATTCAGTCCCCAAATGCTCACAATAGCTGGGGCTGTACTGGGGATGGGACTGGGCTGGAGTCAGTAGAAAAGACCTCAATCCAGGTCTCCCATGTGGCTGGCGGGAGCCTTTAATTATTTGAGTCATCATCACTGCCTCCAAGGTCTTGTTTTGACAGAAATCTGGAATTAAGAGCTGGAGCCCGGAATCAAACTTAGGTACTGCAATGTGGGACAGGAACATCTTAACTGGCACCTTTATTATTGGGTTAAACTCATGGCTTTCCCCCCACTCTCAGATGTTTTATCTTATACTTCACTCTTTATTTACATTTCCACCTTACCACCATAACTTGCCCCCTCAGAAACAGATATTTAAAATAAATAATGACTCAACATACGCTAAATTATCAAGAAGGTTGAGGCATTTTGTGAACATGATATTTCTTTGAAATATGCTTGTTATAATCATAGTGAGAAGAAATTAAAATAGGAAGGAAAAAACTTTGATAGATTAAAGATGGTCATACATTATTTGCTACTCATCCAATTATAAAGCAATAGGTAATAGAAAAATAAATATAATTTTGGCTTAAGAATTGGTCTTTAAATTATGATTATATGAAAAGAATGATAGCAGTGTAAATTGAACATACATATAATGACAGGAATACAAAGCCTTGACAGGTTTTCTGCTCCATTTCTTCACTGGTTAGCAGAAAGGGAGAAGCAATGAAATCAGGGAAATTATTTTACTAGGATAATCCAATAATAAATAAATCTTAATTCTCAGAAGACTTAAATTTAATTCTTTCATATATTCCTCATTATATTTATAAGGTTAGTTCACCTCCAAGTTGATAAAAAGCTAAATGTTTGATGTTTATATTTGAAATGTATTAGTCATCACAGATACCTTAATTATGATCCTTCAGTCCATTATTTTCCAGAGTAATGTCCAGAAACCACCAGTCCTTCAAGATATGTAGTTAAGCAAGCCCCAAGATGTTTTTTAGGAAGGATCAGACAATATGCATAATTTGCATATGTAAATTAGTAGGGATTAAACAACATGTAAAATTTCTCATTTGGAAAATCACAATACATATTAACATATGAGGAAATCCCTGGGTTTTCCCATTTCAGGAAGGGTTTTGGGATGCACCTATATTGGCTAATAATTGAGGATGCGAACATTCCATTCATTAGTCTGATCAAGCTATTAATTTTTAGACTAGATCAAAATGTGAAACATTTTATGTTCAATTCATACTTGTCTTGCACATTATAAATATATTTTTATTTTTTAGTAATTTAGGGGAGGGTGGGAGATAATGCCCTTGGCATAATTCACAAAAGCAGCTGCAACAACCTCCAATCATTTTACTTCATTTCAAAACTATTTCCAATCACAAGGAATGATTTCTTTAAAATACACGTGTACATTTCACCTGTGGATGTCTCTCACTTCATCCTCAGTATGTTCCCAAATCTGTGCTGGCATTGAAAGGACGAACATTATACTGGTGGGTTTTTCTACTGATTATTTTTTGAAGCGTTATTTTTCCCAACACAAAAGAGCTTTTTTTCTCAGTATAACAAAAATTGAAATCCTATGTGTATTCAATAGTAAATAGACAAATTTTATTTTTTATTTCCACTTGAAGAGTTAAATTTCGTACAAAAGTTTACAAATAACGGTTTTTATTTTGATTTTTTCAGTATAAAAAAGTTGCCTTGATGGCATATTATGATGTAATGCTAACTGCTTGTAGGATAGTTAAATGTCAGTATTGAAACCTAATCTCTAGCTGCCGTCTTGTAGATACAAACGAATGTTCACCAAGCATGTATTTTATATTTTGTTGCATTGTACACTGCAACTAATAAGCCAAGGAATCTACGTATATTAGGTGCGTGTACTGTTTCTAAAAACCACAAACTAAGAATGATAAATTATCAATATAGTTTAGTATTTGCTAATTTTACTACACTCTTTTGTTATGTATATGTAGGGAAGGCATAGGGATTATAAATTCAATTTGAGTAAAGTTTAAAACCATATATTTTATGATAAAGGGCCTTTAACTTAAGATGGCCAAAGCACTGATATTATATATTTGCTGTAAAGAGAATTATAAGAGTTTTATTTTTCTGATATTAAAAGTTACTTAATAAAGACTTGTTTCCATTAACTTGAATGAAAAAAAAAATCCCTTATTAAAGAAAACCTCAACATGGAACCCATTATCACTCCACCAAACTAATGTTCTATGGGCATATCAAAAGAAAGGCTACAAACATAATTTCAGACACTCACTACAAATGAAAATTAAAAAAAATAATCAGAATGGTGATTACCTAATATAGCTGAAAACATGAGCACATAAATGTTCATTTGTAAAAATTTTCATGGCTTTAAAATGCAGAAATAAGAATATAACAATTGTTTGATCCAAGTAAAATAACTGACCACTTTTGAGACTCATTTAAGATTGTAGTAGTGATGTAGAAGCCAAGAGATTTAAAAAGCAAATCATATGGAAGTTGAACCAGCAATAAAGACCTTCCCAACAAAGTAAAGCCTAGGGCTGGATGGTTTCACTGCTGAATTCTATCAGACATTTAAAGAAGAACTAATTCCAATTCTTCTCAAGCTATTCAAAATTACTGAAAGAGAGGGAAGTCTCCCAAACTATTCTGTGAAGCCTGGATCACTTCAATTTTTAAACCAGAAAAAGATACAACAGAGAAAGAGAACTGTCGACTGATAGCCTGAATGAACATAGATGCAAGAATCCTCAACAATATATTAGCTAATTGAATCCAACAACACATCAGAAAGATCATTCACCTGAAACAAGTGGGATTTAGCCCCAGTATGCAGGGCTGGTTGAACATTCACAAATCAATGTGACACCTTGCATTAACAAAGTGAAGGACTAAAACCATTTGGTTATTTCAATAGATGCAGAGAAAGCATTTCATAAAATACAACATTCTTTCATGATGAAAACCTTAAGCAAATTGGGTGTAGGAGGAACACTCCTCAACACAATCAAGGCAATTTATGACAAACCCACAGCCAGCATCCTATTGAATGGTGAAAAGCTGGAAGCATTCCCCCTAAGATCTGGAAACAGAGAAAGATGTCCACTTTCACCATTGCTATTTAATACAGTCCTAGAAGTTTTAGTCAGAGCCATTAGGAAAGAAAAACAAATCAAAGGGTACAAATTGAAAAGGAGGAAGTCAAACTACCTTTATTTGCAGATAACATGATTCTACTTTAAGATCAATCCCACTCACAATAGCTACAAAAAAAGAATTAGATATCTTGGAATAAATTTAACAAAGCATGTCAAAGATCTCTATAATAAAAATTATAAAACATTAAAAAATAAATAGAAGAAGACATTAAAAATCGAAAAACTTCCACGTTCATGGATTGGAAGAATCAGTATTGTCAAAATGTCCATACTACTGAAAGCAATTTACAGATTAAATGCAATCCCAATCAAAATACCAATGACCTTCTCAGATCTAGAAAAAAAATACTAAAATTCATATGGAAACACAACAGACCCTGAATAGCTAAAGCTAACTTAACAACAAAACCAAAGCCAGAGGCATCAACAATGCCAGATTTCAAGACATACTACACAGCAATTATAATCAAAACAGCCTGGTACTGGCACAAAAACAGATGGGTATACCAAAGGAACAGAATTCAAACTGCAGAAATCAACCCATGCGTCTACCGCCAACTTATCTAGAACAAAAGAGCTAAAATCAATCCCTGAGTCAAGGGGAGTCTCTTCAACAAATAATGCTGAGAAAACTGGATCTCCACATGCAGAAGTATAAAACAAGTTATACCTTACACAAAAATCCACTCAAAACGGGTCAAAGACCTAAATCTACAACTCAATACCATCAATTACTAGAGAACAATGTCTAGAAGACATTGGCACGGACAAAGCCATCTTCAAAAGGATCCCAGAAGCACAGGCAATCAAAACCAAATTGGACAAGTTGGATTATATCAAGCTGAGAAGCTTCTGCAATGTGAAAGAAACACTCAGCAAAGTGAAGAGATAAGCGACAGAATGGGAGAAAATATTTGCAAACTATGCAAATGATAAAGGGTTAACATCCAGAATCTATAAAGAGCTCAAGAAATTCAACAAAAAATAAATTCACTTTGCAGAAAATACTTGAAATCCATGCATACAAGAGTATGAAACTATTTATTGAACAATTCAGTCAATAAGCTTAGAAAATCATAAATATAAAATAATCCACATGCATACTAATTAACAATTTTATTGAGTTGAGAAATTTCAGAACAATTTTTATAAGAAAATATTTATATTACTTACCAATATAAAAATGATGCAAAGTCTTTAGTTCAACTGAGTGGCCTGAGATCCTAAACTTTATCACCCTCCAAATTGCTGCTCTCACTTGCAGTCAGAGAGGACTACGTCTAACTAACCCAATTAAATGGAAAATTTAGCATAATCTCCTCAAAAAGGCTATTCATGTTTCAAAATATCATACATTGGCAATTTGGTCTACAAATCTCCCATGTGTTGCCTAAAATTTTCAGATAAGGCATCGATATTCTGAACATATCCTATGAAATATAAACTGATTTGAGAGGAGAAATTAAGTAACTAATATTGTTTATAATCCTATTATCTGGAAAGAAGAACATGAATCCTAGTGAAATACAAGGCAAAGTGAATGTTGAGGGTGGTATTGTGATGTAAAGCTGGAAAAAAATGTTAGATTTAGTCTTTCAGTAGCAGAGATTGATAGAATGGGTAGGCAATGAAAATGGATATAAGGGGACTAAGAATGATGCCAGAAATTAGTATCTTTCTCTAATAAGTGGCATTGACATTGTGCATAAGTATGGCTAATTGTATACATATGAAGTTATGCTTAAAGAAAACTCTAGTTTTAAGAAGAAACTACAGATTATTCATGATTAATAGAGTTTAAGTTTCTTAGTTGAAAGTTGTTAAAATTCATACCGATTTATGACTTTGCTTTTCCTAGGTACTGTATTAAAATATTTTCCACAAAAATTTGCCAATTTATAGCTCCCATTCCTTTCATTGTGTGACATAAGATCAAATGCAGGTAGTTTGCACATAGTTTGTCTGCCAGATGGAATGTATTGATCAAGCTCTTGGAGAATATCGTGAGACCACTAGGTGGTCTATTTGAAAACAGAAGAGGTGGTGAAATAGATTACTGGGCATAGGGTCCACTGACTGCTGAGCTTCCAAAGGGCTAAATGGATAGAGAAACTTGTTCACCAGAAATGAAATCCGAGGCACAATGAACAGGACCTGAAAGTCTACATAGCACAAGAGATATGAATTGGTAGTCGAGACAGAAACAACTATTAGAAAAAAAAATTGGGATTATTCTAGTTTGCATGTAAAAATGTGATGCATTCTTTCTTCCCTCACTCCATAAAATCTTTTTTTTTTTTTTTTTTTGACAGGTAGAGTTAGACAGTGAGAGAGAGAGAGACAGAGAGAAAAGTCTTCCTTTTTCTGTTGGTTCACCCCCTAAGTGGCCGCTACGGCCGTTACGCTGCACCTATCAGAAGCCAGGAGCCAGGTGCTTCCTCCTGGTCTCCCATGTGGGTGCAGGGCCCAAGGACTTGGGCCATCCTCCACTGCCTTCCCGGGCCACAGCAGAGAGCTGGCCTGGAAGAGGAGGAACCGGAACAGAATCTGGCACCCCGACCGGGACTAGAACCTAGGGTGCCAGTCCCGCAAGCGGAGGATTAGCCTAGTGAGCCATGGCGCTGGCCCTCCATAAAATCTTTAAACACCTAGGCCTTAATAGTGTTTGTACAGTACTTAATTTGGGAGAGACAAACCCTATAACTTCATAAGAAGGTATAATCTTTCAATATTATTTACTGTTGCAGTAAGTGACATTTATAAAATATTTAACGCAATCACTTGAGAGGCAGAAATTAATATCCTTATATTTCCAAAGTTTGTAGGTAAGAAAAAATAAACCCAGCAAAATGAAATGATTTAGTTGAATGATAGAAACAAAGATTAAAAATGAGAATTCAGTTCTGCCGACTCTATTTTGATTCTTATTCTGCCTACAAACCCAGTTCATTTTGTTATGTGTATGTATTAGATATATTTTTTGGATGTATATTATTGAATATACTTATTTTGAAGCTGGAAAGAAAGGTTATCTGGTAAATTTCAAATTTCTCTAGCAAAAATGTCCTAGTGGAAGAGGAAAAGGAAAAACAGTTTCCAGAAGAAGTCATTTTTTATACTCTGTACAAGTATGTATTATCTGGTAAGTACTGAATATTTTAGAAAATAATCAGGCTGCGATTTGACATTTGAAGGAGACAAAAGGACCCAACCAGAGATAATACCTATACAGTGCATGACCTATATAAAATATCCATAACACCAAGAGACAAGCTCAAAGAAAACAACAAAAGGATGGGGAAGTCAGGGAACGCAGACTAACAGTGGGAGTAAAAATAAATCTTTCTTTAAACTCAGTGAGAGTGAAGAATCCTAATAGAAAAAGGATATTGCTTATGAAATGAATGTGGTGATAGCCACAGAACACTTGAGAGAACAAAATCATAGGTTAACAAGTGAGTCACACATTTCATGATTTTAGATATTAACTCTGACTATAGGCATATTCCAATTACTAGAGAAAAATATTACATCTCACAGAACTTTGTATAAACAGACCCCAGGAAATATTTTCCAAAGGTACTGCCAGGGTATTTCATAAAAGGAGGCTACTGTCTAGGTGGGATAAAAGGGTCATTCTGGCTTTTGTGTGAGTCCAAAGCTTGAGGGCAAGGCACTCAAGGGTCAGATTTAAAGACAGAAAAGTTTTCAAATTGGGGTCGCAAAGGAACATGGTTTGTGCAACAAAGAACTACAAACTAGGTCCACTGAAAATGTCAATAATTTGTAAGGTAAAAATGGTGGGAAGTGGGAGTGAGGGAAGGATAACCACTTAACTTGTTCATTGTAATCAAATGCTAACAAATTCAATATACAAGTTGCCAAGAAGGCTGCCCAGAAAAAATTTCTGTGCAGATTTGATAATGATAATGACCCAACAAAATAAACAAAGACATACATAGCAGCCAGGGGATTTTCATTTGTTTTGAAGGACTTTAATAGGCTGATCTTGGTTATGCCTACACCTTCCTGTCATGGAAGAGAATGAAATTTATGGTGTCCCATTGGTAGTAGACTTAGAGCTTGTTCAAAGTCTTTGTTTTCCATGAAAACGTCCTTGAATTTTAGAAGCTTCATATCTCAATCCTCTTTCAGTGTTTATAACTGTAGACTTTTTAGCCTGTCACAAAATGGCCAAAACACTTACAGACTGAAATGCAATTAGATATACCAGGGATTAGCAAACTATTATTTGCTGCCTATATCTGGTGCACAACCTGCTTTTACTCCTCCAAACTAATAATGTTTACATATAAATATATTTATGTTATACACATATTTTTAAGTGGTTGAGAAAAATATCAAAGGAAGACTCATATTTCATGTAATTAAAAACTATGTAAAATTTGAATGTCACACCTATAAAGTTCTATTAGAACACTTACATGCACATTTGTTATTGTGGGTATAAGTTAATGATAATTTGTCTATGGTTGCTTTTCATGACGCAAAGAGGATTGAGTAGCTGCAACAGAAACTCATCAGCCTGCAAAGCCCAAAATACTTACTATTTGACTGCTTTTGGAAAAAAAAGTCTGTCATATGTCCTAAACATGACATTTTAATGTCATGAAGTTGTTGGGCTGTGTTCATTTGATAAAAAATGCCCCTTTCTGGTGGAGTCCTCTTTATCACGCAGTATGAAATCTTCAATAAATTGTGAATTTTCCAAAAGACAAACAAAAAAAGATCTGTGTCTACCACCATTCTTTGCACATGAGAAAAAAATAATAAATGTTTGTTAAATCATGTAACTGAATTAAATCATTTGATTAGATTCTTTAGTATGTTTCAGGTGTATGTCTAATCCTGAATAAAGTAAAGCATTAGATTCTAATAAGGTTAGAAAGGATCAAGGAAAGGATGACTTTGTCACAACCTTTGGTCAATTCATAATTTAATTAGGGAAACAAAACATATTTGAGAGCATCCTGTACATAATAATATAGTGCCACAGGTTATTTAAGGATTAAAATTCTTGTTAGAGATTCTGACCACACTACCACAATAGTAGATATTAATCATCATAATAATCTACTATCCCTACATGTTTATTATATCCTGCTGCTTGGTTAAACTCTAAATTTGAGTTACTGAATTTTTATATTAAATCCTCATGGTAAATACTATTGACTCCCATTTTAAGATGGCAAAATGGTATCATTTTGAGGTAACATGAAGTGAACTGAGAATTGAATCCAAGAAATATATTTTTTATTTTTAAAAACTACTTTTAGAAAGAAATATTTGAACTTGGAATGCAGTAGATTTGATAATTAGTACTCAATTTGGAATACAAAAGTGAGCTAAGGGAGTAAAAGGGCGAGTATTAAAAAGCAAAGTGTCCTAATGAAAAGTGGGAATAATTTGTGCAGGTGAAGAGAAGGAAGAAAGTCACCCAGGATTTAGGTGAGGGGAAGTCATCACTTGCTACAAGGAAGGTGATTTGACTCTACAATAATAAATCACATAATGATAGGAATCTGCTGTAATTAACTAAGGAACCAAAGGAGATTTACAGATGTAATTTCAAAATTGAACGGTGCCTTCTTAAGTTAACAAAGTTTTATTTGCCAATTTTCTGTTTCAAAGGTTTTCTGCAGAGGAGGGGTATGCTATTTTTTTCCTCCAGAAATTATACAAATCATGAAAGAACAAAAGACAAATCATTTTGCTTTTCTTCTGTTGTCTTTCAAATGAAGAACGAACTTCAAGGTAAATAATAAGTTGACCCTGACATCATTAAAGTCAGCAGCAGGAGCCGCAAAGTGAATCAGCGCCATCACTCACAGGGCTGCTGCACAGTTACTGAGTCAGAGCATCTTCAAAAAAAGAAAAAAAGACACCCACCCCTGAACTTGAGATGAGGCCTGTGTGCTCAGCCTGGTTCAGTGTTCCTTCATATTAAAACAAAACCCTCGGAGTTACTTTCTACTTCACGTCTTTATCTCATTAAGGTTTACACTTCATCAGGCAAGGTGACGAGAAAGGCAGTAATGATAATTACATCTTCTCACTCATGGTGTATATACTTGTGTTTATTTCAGTGGCCGATCTAATTTCACAATCCTAAAAAAAGAAAATTACTACCGACTAAGAGATGAGATGGTATCCCTACATGTAAAGTGTTTCCGGTTATGTGATCAAACCCTGTTGAAACAGAAGCAATAGAAGTGATGACCTTGTAGTGTGATTTCAGATACTAAGAAACACAGAAATCATCATATGCCCTAAAGCATGGATCCATTATTATATAGGAAACATGTCTAACACTGCATGCTATAGTACTGTGTAACATCTCTGTGCTAATCTCATCTTGCCATAGTTATTTATATTTGTTTCTGCCTCACCACTTATATTGTGGCTGATAAAAGAGTAGAAAATATAATACAAAATACTTTCCATGTATTATATTATTTCATTTCATCTTCACACCATCATAAGATCTAAGTATCACTAGTAACTGAATTTCAACATGTAAGACAAGGAAGGCTCAGAGACAGTAAGATAATTCCCCATTATAACACAGATTACAAAAATTCTAGACTGTGGTGGGCATCTGAGGCTGCAACTGATTCAGCGCTTGAGATGTCTGGGTTCAAATCTCAACTCTACTTTTGATTCTAGCTTCCTGCTAATGCACACCCTAATAGGCAACAATGAAGTTTTAAGTGTTTGGGTCCTGATATGCATGTAAGAAGCACAGATTGAGTTCTAGCCTCCTAGCTTTGGCCTAGTTTGGCCCAAACTATTGTGAGCATTTTAGGAATGAACTAAGAATTTTAGCAATTAACTCTTTTTCTATGTCTCTCTCTCTCTCCCTCCCTCACTCCCTCCCTCCCTCTCTCTCTCTTTCATACACACACAGAGTAACACAGACTTTCAAATAAAGAAAAGTAAATGAAAAATTTTTAAAAAGGTAGAATCAGAATTGATATTAATTTCTCAATACGAAGATTTTACGTGCTTTATTTTTGCTGATGTTCTATAGGTACACACCTTTCCCACTATTACTTAAACCAGCATGATGCTTTGCATGCTACAAATTTTTTCCATTAATTATTTGAAATAAATAACCCAGTAGAGACTCATACTTTAGAAGAAAAAATGCGAAAATGTCCCATTTCTACATTATCATTTTCAAAATATAAAAAGAAAGAGAAAAGAATAATTCTACAAACTTTAACTACTTTGTAATTTTCCTCAAAAGCTTCAGCAACATAGTAAAACCTTGCACATGTTACACTAAGTGATATGTTGTATCATATCATTAAAAATTATCTTAGGCAGTCCTCTAGGGATTATGTGATATTCCTTTTAAAGAGTTTTTTCTTAAACATTTTAAGGAACATTCTGTTTATTTTAGGCCATGTGTTCATATTTGAGTGACTCTGTATAAAGGAAAAACTATACACTTCATTTCTTTCAGGACATAGCAAGTTTCTAGGAATTTAATATTACAACTATTATTTTAATCTTATTCTCTTGCTGCTGATTTTCAACCAGTTTCATTTTATGAGCCATTTTTTTCTTAAATAATTATTTTTGCCATAGAAGAAGTATGCATGCAGTGGTGTTCTCTGCCATGATTTCATGCATCAGTAATATATTTTCATAATAGTATATGTAATTTATGGGGCCCTCACATCTGTAATTTGCAACACCTTTGAAAAATAACCTAAGGCAATTTGGCCATTCTTAATTTCCCTGAACTTTGAGCAGATAC
The DNA here is from genome assembly GCF_964237555.1 of Oryctolagus cuniculus. NCBI lineage: Eukaryota > Metazoa > Chordata > Mammalia > Lagomorpha > Leporidae > Oryctolagus > Oryctolagus cuniculus. The sequence goes on from NC_091442.1 coordinate 89,961,186, forward strand.
AGTTGACTTGTAACAATTAATGGTAAATGAATATATACAGGCTACTCACCAAAGTCATTTTCAAGCATTATGTTCTGATGAAAGTCAGTTTCATATTCAATTTTACCCATCAAACATAAGTTACCCAACAAGCACAATAAAATTATCATAAAATGTCTTTCGTAAATTCCATAAAGTCCTTGCACTCTGTCCTTTTAAGCTGTCTGACAAATTTGTTGTACCAAAGTTTGTTCCAAGACTCTTTAATACCCTAAATACCACTGGACACTCTATTAATCAAACCAAGCAAAACTGAACAGCAATCAATTCAGGAAGGCAAAACACCACCTTGCTAGAGTACCGGGAGGGGCCCATGAGAAGGAAATGAGAGGTTTATAAAAACTTGTGGTCTGGTTTTAAGTTTTTCTGAGGTAGATATTTCAAGATGTGAAACTGGATTTCGACAGTTTGTGATGTAATAGCTGAGGACTAGTGGATACAGAGAAATGAAGAATTTGAAAGTGTTGATAAATAAACTGCTGCTTGATAAATAAGATGCTTGCCCAAGTGTGTAGATTGTTTTGGTTGATAAATTGGTCTGTAGAAACTTCCTGAAGCAAACACTGAAGTTATTTGTTAGTTTACAGTCATATATTGCTAGGTAAAGTTTTTTTGGCAAAAGCAGTGTAAGTCATGTTGTTTTTTAATGTTTAATGTTTACTTATTTTCATCTACTTGGGAGGCTGAATGACAGTGAGAAACAGACAGAGGAAGAGAAAGAGAGAGAGAAATGGAGAGATGTAGAGCACACTCACAAATTCACTCACCAAATGTACACAGCAGCCAAGGATGGGTTGGGTCAAAGCCAGGATCCAGGAATTACATTCCGATCTCCCATGTAGGCGGCAGGGGTCTGGGCACTGGCCATCATCTGCTGCCTCCCAGGATGCACCAGCAGGAATGCTGTATCCAACGCAGAGTAGCCAGAATTAGACCTGGCACTCTGATGTGGGATGTGGTTGTCACAAAGAGCTGTGTTATCTGCTGAGCCACAGTGTCTGTCCCAGGTTGTCACAGGGTTAGTGACAGTCGTTGGCAAGCTTCATCTCAGTTTTCCAGTCCAGATCATCTGGTCTTGAACAAAACAATCTATACATATCTCCCTTAAGTGAAAGAGCATATAACTGAACAGAATTCAAGATTTAAAGTACCTCTTAAGGGCTTACAAAACGCTAGGCTATTTATAATCTCCATTCCTATTAAAACAGCACTGGAATACGTATTTCTAGTCAACTGTGAATCTTGAACTTCACTTAATTAAAGAAAAATTACTTCTCTTGTTTCTTAATCTAATTTCTGTTTGTATAGTAATATTTTAAAGGACTTGCTATAGCTACCTTTGGAATATATCTTCTTATTAAGCACTTACGTTTTTTAAAAAAGCTGAGTAAATACCCAATGTGAGATACTCATTTGAACAATTACTAATGGTTGTAATTAAAATTCACTTATTCCCATACCTATTGATATCATCATATATAAAAAATTGCTTGCAATAACTAAGACATATACAATCATATACAAGTGCTCAAGCAGGGTGTATGACCTAAGTAAGATGTTTTTTAAGTGGATATCTTTCTGTTGCTGAATAAGCAGTATGGACTCTTAGCTATTTTACTATGCTATTTTTTCAAGATAATTTTTTTCATGTTTTTTTTATTTAGTAAATATAAGTTTCCAAAGTACAGCTTATGGATTACAATGGCTTCCCCCCCCCCCCAAATTTCCCTCCCACTTGCACCCCTCCCATCTCCCACTCCCTCTCCCATTCAATTCACATCAAGATTCATTTTCAATTATCTTTATATACAGAAAATCGATTTAGTATATATTAAGTAAAGATTTCATCAGTTTGAACCCACACAGAAACACAAAGTGTAAAATACAGTTTCAGTACTAGTTATACCATTACTTCACATTGGACAACACATTAAGGACAGAGATTCCACATGAGGAGTAAGTACACAATGACTCCTGTTGTTGACTTAACTATTTGACACTCTTGTTTATGGTGTCAGTAATCTCCCTAGGCTCTAGTCATGAGTTGCCAAGGCTATAGAAAGTTTATAACAATAGGTGCCTACATCAAGAAATTGGAAAGGCACCAAATAGATTAGCTTTCAATTCATCTCAAGGATCTAGAAAATCTGCAGCAAACCAGACCCAAATCTAGTAAGAGAAGAGAAATAAAATCAGAGAAGAAATCAATAGGTTTGAATCCAAAAAAAAAAAAAAAAAAAAAAAAAAACAAAAACTACAAAAAATCAGTCAAATGAGGAGCTGGTTTTTGAAAAAATAAACAAAATTGACACCCCATTGGCCCAACTCACTAAAAAAAGAAGAGAAAAGACCCAAATCAATAAAATCAGAGATGAAAAAGGAAACGTAACAACAGACACCACAGAAATAAAAAGAATCATCAGAAATTACTACAAGGACTTGTATGCCAGCAAACAGGAAAATCTATCAGAAATGGATAGATTCCTGGACACACGCAATCTACCAAAATTGAACCATGAAGACATAGAAAACCTAAACAGACCCATAACTGAAACAGAAATTGGAACAGTAATAAAGGCCCTCCCAACAAAGAAAAGCCCAGGACCAGATGGATTCACTGCTGAATTCTACCAGACATTTAAAGAAGAACTAATCCCATTTCTTCTCAAACTATTCAGAACAATCGAAAAAGAGGGAATCCTCCCAAATTCTTTTTATGAAGCCAGCATCACCTTAATTCCTAAGCCAGAAAAAGATGCAGCATTGAAAGAGAATTACAGAAAATATCCCTGATGAACATAGATGCAAAAATCCTCAATAAAAATCTGACCAATAGAATGCAACAACACATCAGAAAGATCATCCACCCAGACCAAGTGGGATTTATCCCTGGTATGCAGGAGTGGTTCAATGTTTGCAAACCAATTAACCTGATACACCACATTAACAGACTGCAGAAGAAAAACCATATGATTATCTCAATAGATGCAGAGAAAGCATTCGATAAAATACAACACCCTTTCATGATGAAAACTCTAAGCAAACTGGGTATGGAAGGAACATTCCTCAATACAATCAAAGCAATCTATGAAAAACCCATGGCCAGCATCCTATTGAATGGGGAAAAGTTGGAAGCATTTCCACTGAGATCTGGTACCAGACAGGGATGCCCACTCTCACCACTGCTATTCAATATAGTTCTGGAAGTTCTAGCCAGAGCTATTAGGCAAGAAAAAGAAATTAAAGGGATACAAATTGGGAAGGAAAAAGTCAAACTATCCCTCTTTGCAGACGATATGATCCTTTATTTAGGGACCCAAAGAACTCTACTAAGAGACTATTGGAACTCATAGAAGAGTTTGGCAAAGTAGCAGGATATAAAATCAATGCAAAAAAATCAACAGCCTTTGTATACACAGGCAATGCCACGGCTGAGAAAGAACTGCTAAGATCAATCCCATTCACAATAGCTAAAAAACAATCAAATATCTTGGAATAAACTTAACCAAGGACGTTAAAGATCTCTATGATGAGAATCACAAAATCTTAAAGAAAGAAATAGAAGAGGATACCAAAAAATGGAAAAATCTTCCATGCTCATGGATTGGAAAAATCAATATCATAAAATGTCCATTCTCCCAAAAGCAATTTATAGATTCAATGCAATACCAATCAAAATACCAAAGACATTCTTCTCAGATCTGGAAAAAATGATGCTGAAATTCATATGGAGGCACAAGAGACCTCGAATAGCTAAAGCAATCTTGTACAACAAAAACAAAGCCGGAGGCATCACAATACCAGACTTCAGGACATACTACAGGGCAGTTGTAATCAAAACAGCATGGTACTGGTACAGAAACAGATGGATAGACCAATGGAACAGAATTGAAACACCAGAAATGAATCCAAACATCTACAGCCAACTTCCATTTGATCAAGGATCTAAACCCAATCCCTGGAGTAAGGACAGTCTATTCAATAAATGGTGCTGGGAAAACTGGATTTCCATGTGCAGAATCATGAAGCAAGACCCCTACCTTTCACTTTACACAAAAATTCACTCAACATGGATTAAAGACCTAAATCTACGACCTGACACCTTCATTATTAGAGAGCTTTGGAAAAACCCTGCAAGATACAGGTACCGGCAAAGACTTCCTAGAAAATACTCTGGAGGCGCAGGCAGTCAAAGCCAAAATTATCTATTGGGATTGCATCAAATTGAGAAGTTTCTGTACTGCAAAATAAAAAGTTAGGAGGGTGAAGAGGCAACCAACAGAATGGGAAAAAATATTTGCAAACTATGCAACAGATAAAGGGTTGATAACCAGAATGTACAAAGAAATCAAGAAACTCCATAACATCAAAACAAACAACCCACCTAAGAGATGGGCCAAGGACCTCAATAGACATTTTTCAAAAGAGGACATCCAAATGGCCAACAGGCACATGAAAAAATGTTCAAGATCACTAGCAATCAGGGAAAATCAAATCAAAACCACAATGAGGTTTCACCTCGCTCCAGGGAGAATGGCTCACATACAGAAATCTACCAACAATAAATGCTGGAGAGGATGTGGGGAAAAGGGACACTAACCCACTGTTGGTGGGAATGCAAACTGGTTAAGCCACTATGGAAGTCAGTCTGGAGATTCCTCAGAAACCTGAAGATAACCCTACCATACAACCCAGCCATACCACTTCTTGGAATTTACCCAAAGGAAATGAAATTGGCAAACAAACAAGCTGTCTGCACATTAATGTTTATTGCAGCTCAATTCACAATAGCTAAGACTTGGAACCAACCCAAATGCCCATCAACAGTAGACTGGATAAAGAAATTATGGGGCAGGGTCTGTGCACCAGTGCAGGAAGGGGAGTGGATGTCACACAGACACAAGCGGGGAGAGTTGGGATGCCCAGGGCTCTGAGTCCACACATCGGCGCTGGAAGGGGAGGTGAGCTCAATAACCCGAGACATTGGCGGGGAAACCGTGGTCAGAATCTAGAGGGGAGTGGGAAAGTGCACCAGACTGACTCCAGGAGAGAAAAAGGTGGGGGGTTTCTCTCTCTGCCAACCTTGCAAAGGTTGCAACGCTGCAAGGCTTGCAAGAGTTTGCAAGAGTTTGTAAGAGTTTGCAAGAGACAAAGAGCAGGCCACCTCTCTGGATTTACATAACAACAGGGGAGAGCTAAGGTACTGAGTCACTACAATTCAGTAGCCTAGGCAACCCAGTGGGAGTCCAGAGGAGAAACAGAGCCTGCACAGACTCTTTGGGTAGTAGCCAGAGATCGGAAGCTAAATACCATCAATTCTGCACAGCCATGCAGTGTGGTATTACTTACCCCCTGAATAAATAAAATAAATAAATAAATAAATAAATAAATAAATAGATATTTACCACACATAACCTGAGTGTGTCACCTTTGCACACCTGTAACCCGGAAGAACCAAGCAGAGCTCTCAGGCCACACCCATCTCAAGCCTCCAAGTCTCCTCCAACAGCAGGCAGTCCACTTAACACAGACATAGTATAAAATAGAAAAAAAAAAAAAAACGCACAGTGACGAAAGAAGAATTAACTATTCCAAGCAACAAACACAGAAATCGAGGGAACAAGATCAACGATGACACTATGATGCCTCCAAATAAACAAAACACCCCAAGCCAAGATTATGAAGATGATGAGATAGAAGAAATGCAAGATACGGATTTCAAAAAATTTATGATAAGAACATTTAGAAGTTTTCAAAAGCAAATCCTTGAACTCCAGAAATCCTTATTGGACAGGATTGAAAATCTCTCTCATGAAAATGAAATTTTAAGGAAGAATCAAAATGAAACACAGAAACTAGTAGAACAGGAAAGTGTGATAGTGAAGAGAAATCAAAATGAAATGAAGAGCTCAATAGATCAAATGACAAACACATTAGAGAGCCTTAAAAACAGAATGGGTGAAGCAGAAGAGAGAATATCGGACTTAGAAGAAAGAGCACAGGAAAGGATACAGTCAAACCAAAGAAAAGAAGAGGAAATTAGAAATCTAAAAAATATTGTTGGGAATGTACAGGATACTATTAAAAAAACCACCATTCGAGTTCTAGGAGTTCCTGAAGGCATGGAGAGAGAGAAAGGATTAGAAGGCCTTTTTAGTGAGATACTAGCAGAGAACTTTCCAGGTTTGGAGAAGGACAGAGACATCCTAGTACAGGAAGCTCATAGAACCCCCAATAAACATGACCAAAAGAGATCCTCACCACGACACGTGGTAATTAAACTTACCACAGTGAAACATAAAGAAAAGATCCTAAAATGTGCAAGAGAGAAACGTCAGATTACTCTCAAAGGATCTCCAATTAAACTCACAGCAGACTTCTCATCAGAAACACTACAGGCTAGGAGGGAATGGCGAGACATAGCACAGGTGCTAAGAGAGAAAAATTGCCAGCCCAGAATATTATATCCTGCTAAGCTCTCATTTGTGAATGAAGGTGAAATAAAGACTTTTCATAGCAAACAGAAATTGAAAGACTTTGTGGCCACTCGTCCGGCCCTGCAAAAAATACTTAAAGATGTGCTACACTCAGAAACACAGAAACACGGCCATCAATATGAAAGAAGGGAAAGGAAGAACACCTACCAGTAAAAGAGCATGGGAAGCTCAAAGCATATACTAGAAAATATTTCCGGGAAAATGGCAGGGCAAAGTCACTACGTATCAATAGTCACATTGAACATTAATGGTCTGAATTCTTCAGTTAAAAGACACTGTTTAGCTGATTGGCTCAAGGAACACAACCCAACTATTTGTTGTCTACAAGAAACACATCTCTCTAACAAAGATACATGCAGACTGAAAGTGAAAGGTTGGAAAAAGATATTCCATGCCAACAGAAACCAAAAAAAGCAGGTGTAGCCATATTAATATCAGACAAAATAAACTTTAATACAAAAACTGTTAAGAGAGACAAAGAGGGACACTATATAATGATTAAGGGTTCAATTCAACAGGAAGACGTAACTATTATAAATGTATATGCACCTAATTACAGGGCACTGGTCTATTTAAAAGATATGTTAAGGGACTTAAAGGGAGATTTAGATTCCAATACAATAGTACTGGGGGACTTCAATACTCCACTCTCAGAAATAGACAGATCATCCGGACAGAAGATCAACAAGGAAACAGCAGATTTAATTGACACTATTGCCCAAACAGATCTAACAGATATCTACAGAACTTTCAATCCTACATCTACAGACTTCACATTCTTCTCAGCAGTGCATGGAACCTTCTCTAGGATTCATCATATACTAGGCCATAAAGCAAGTCTGAGCAAATTTAAAAGAATTAGAATCATACCATGCAGCTTCTCAGACCACAGCGGAATGAAGCTGGAAATTAGCAACTCAGGAAACCCCAGAAAGTATGCAAACACATGGAGACTGAACAACATACAACTGAATGAACAATGGGTCATTCAAGAAATCAAAAGAGAATTCAAAAACTTTCTGGAAGTAAATGAGGATAACAACACAACATATCAAAACTTATGGGATACAGCAAAAGCAGTATTGAGAGGCAAGTTTATAGCAATAGGTGCCTATATCAAGAAATTGGAAATGTACCAAATAAATGAGCTTTCAATTCGTCTCAAGGATCTAGAAAATCTGCAGCAAACCAGACCCAAATCTAGTAAGAGAAGAGAAATAATTAAAATCAGAGAAGAAATTAACAGGATTGAATCCAAAAAAACAATACAAAAAATCAGCCAAGTGAAGAGCAGGTTTTTTGAAAAAATAAACAAAATTGACACCCCATTGGCCCAACTAACCAAAAAAAGAAGAGAAAAGACCCAAATCAATAAAATCAGAGATGAAAAAGGAAACGTAACAACAGACACCACAGAAATAAAAAGAATTATCAGAAATTACTACAAGGACTTGTATGCTAGCAAACAGGAAAATCTATCAGAAATGGATAGATTCCTGGACACACGCAATCTACCAAAATTGAACCATGAAGACATCGAAAACTTAAACAGACCCATAACTGAGACAGAAATTGAAACAGTAATAAAGGCCCTCCCAACAAAGAAAAGCCCAGGACCAGATGGATTCACTGCTGAATTCTACCAGACATTTAAAGAAGAACTAATCCCATTTCTTCTCAAACTATTCAGAACAATCGAAAAAGAGGGAATCCTCCCAAATTCTTTCTATGAAGCCAGCATCACCTTAATTCCTAAGCCAGAGAAAGATGCAGCACTGAAAGAAAATTATAGACCAATATCCCTGATGAACGTAGATGCAAAAATGCTCAATAAAATTCTGGCCAATAGAATACAACAACACATCAGAAAGATCATCCACCCAGACAAGTGGGATTCATCCCTGGTATGCAGGGTGGTTCAACATTCGCAAAACAATCAATGTGATACACCACATTAACAGACTGCAGAAGAAAAACCATATGATTATCTCAATAGATGCAGAGAAAGCATTCGATAAAATTCAACACTTTTCATGATGAAAACTCTAAGCAAATTGCGTATAGAAGGAACATTCCTCAATATAATCAAAGCAATTGATGAAAAGCCCACGGCCAGCATACTATTGAATGGGGAAAAGTTGGAAGCATTTCCACTGAGATCTGGTACCAGACAGGGATGCCCACTCTCACCACTGCTATTTAACATAGTTCTGGAATTTTAGCCAGAGCCATCAGACAAGAAAAAGAAATTAAAGGAATACAAATTGGGAAGGAAGAAGTCAAACTATCTCTCTTTGCAGACGATATGATTCTTTACTTAGAAGATCCAAAGAACTCTACTAAGAGACTATTGGAACTCATTGAGGAGTTTGGCAAAGTAGCAGGATATAAAATCAATGCAAAAAAATCAACAGCCTTTGTATACACAGGCAATGCCACGGCTGAGAAAGAACTGCTAAGATCAATCCCATTCACAATAGCTAAAAAACAATCAAATATCTTGGAATAAACTTAACCAAGGACGTTAAAGATCTCTATGATGAGAATCACAAAATCTTAAAGAAAGAAATAGAAGAGGATACCAAAAAATGGAAAAATCTTCCATGCTCATGGATTGGAAGAATCAACATCATCAAAATGTCCATTCTCCCAAAAGCAATTTATAGATTCAATGCAATACCAATCAAGATACCGAAGACCTTCTTCTCAGATCTAGAAAAAATGATGCTGAAATTCATGTGGAGGCACAAGAGACCTCGAATAGCTAAAGCAATCTTGTACAACAAAAACAAAGCCGGAGGCATCTCAATACCTGATTTCAGGACATACTACAGGGCAGTTGTAATCAAAACAGCATGGTACTGGTACAGAAACAGATGGATAGACCAAAGGAACAGAATAGAAACACCAGAAATGATTCCAAACATCTAAAGCCAACTTATATTTGATCAAGGATCTAAACCCAATCCCTGGAGTAAGGACAGTCTATTCAATAAATGGTGCTGGGAAAACTGGATTTCCATGTGCAGAATCATGAAGCAAGACCCCTACCTTACACCTTACACAAAAATCCACTCAACATGGATTAAAGACCTAAATCTACAACCTGACACCATCAAGTTACTAGAGAACATTAGAGAAACCCTTCAAGATATTGGCACAGGCAAAGAGTTTCTGGAAAAGACCCGGGAGGCACAGGCAGTCAAAGCCAAAATCAACTATTGGGATTGCATCAAATTGAGAAGTTTCTGTACTGCAAAAGAAACAGTTTGGAGGGTGAAAAGACAACCAACACAATGGGAAAAAATATTTGCAAACTATGCAACAGATAAAGGGTTAATAACCAGAATCTACAAAGAGATCAAGAAACTCCACAAAAACAAAACAAACAACCCACTTAAGAGATGGGCCAAGGACCTCAATAGACATTTTTCAAAAGAGGAAATCCAAATGGCCAACAGGCACATGAAAAAATGTTCAAGATCACTAGCAATCAGGGAAATGCAAATCAAAACCACAATGAGGTTCCACCTCACCCCTGTTAGAATGGCTCACATACAGAAATCTACCAACAACAGATGCTGGCGAGGATGTGGGGAAAAGGGACACTAACCCACTGTTGGTGAGAATGCAAACTGGTTAAGCCACTATGGAAGTCAGTCTGGAGATTCCTCAGAAACCTGAAGATAACCCTACCATACAACCCAGCCATCCCACTCCTTGGAATTTACCCAAAGGAATTTAAATTGGCAAACAAAAAAGCGGTCTGCACCCTAATGTTTATTGCAGCACAATTCACAATAGCCAAGACCTGGAACCAACCTAAATGCCCATCAACGGTAGACTGGATAAAGAAATTATGGGATATGTACTCTTTAGAATACTATACCGCAGTAACAAACAACGAAATCCAGTCATTTGCAACAAAATGGAGGAATCTGGAACACATCATGCTGAGTGAAGTAAGCCAATCCCAAAGGGACAAATACCATATGTTCTCCCTGATCGGTGACAACTGACTGAACACCAAAAAGGAAACCTGTTGAAGTGAAATGGACACTATGGGAAACGGTGACTTGATCAGCATAGCCCTGACTGTTAATGAACAACTTAATACATTATCCCTCTAAGTAGTTTTTTTTTTTATTGTCTGTTATACTTAATATGACTGGTTTAATTCTGTAATTAATACACAGTTATTCTTAAGTGTTGAAATTTAACTGAAATGTGATCCCTGTTAAACATAAGAGTGGGAATAAGAGAGGGAAGAGATGTACAATTTGGGACATGCTCAAGCTGACTTGCCCCAAATGGTAGAGTTAGAAACATACCAGGGGACTCCAATTCAATCCCATCAAGGTGGCATGTACCAATGCCATCTCACTAGTCCAAGTGATCAATTTCAGTTCACAATTGATCATAATGAAAGGACTAAGAGTCAAAGGGAGCACATAAACAAGTCTAGTACCTGCTAATACTAACCGATAGAATAAATAAAGGGGAGAGTGATCCAACATGGGAAGCGAGATACTCAGCAGACTCATAGAATGGCAGATGTCCTAAACAGCACTCTGGCCTCAGAATCAGCCCTAAAGGCATTCGGATCTGGCTGAAAAGCCCATGAGAGTATTTCAGCCATGGAAAGCCAAGACACTCTGGCAAAAAAACAAAACAAAACAAACAAACAAAAAAAAACCCAACAACTAAATGAAAGATCTCTGTGAGTGAGATCTCAGTGGAAAGAACAGGTCTTCAAAGAAGGAGGTACCTTTCTCTGAAGGGAGGAGAGAACCTCCACTTTGACTGTGACCTTGTCTAAACAAGATAAGACTCGGAGAACTCAAAAGGCTTCCATAGCCTTGGAAACTCATGACTGGAGCATAGGGAGATTACCAATGCCATAAACAGGAGTGTCAATTTGTAAAGTCAACAACAGGAGTCACTGTGCACTTACTCCTCATGTAGGATATCTGTCCTTAATGTGCTCTACATTGAGACTTAATGCTATAACGAGTACTCAAACAGTATATTTCACTTTGTGTTTCTATGGGGGTGCAAACTGTTGAAATCTTTACTTAATGCATACTAAACTGATCTTCGGTTAAAAAAAAAATAGAAATTAGCAATTCCCAACTTGACTCTCACTGGGATTAAACATGACAATAGGTCTGATCTGATTTCATCATCATTTAAAAAATCATCTATTATTTTTCACTTTATGTTTCTGTGTGGGAGCAAACTGTTGAAATCTTTACTTAATGTATACTAAACTGATCTTCTGTACATTAAGAGAATCGAAAATAAATCTTGATGTGAATAGAAGGGGAGAGGGAGTGGGAAAGGGGAGGGTTGCGTGTGGGAGAGACGTTATGTGGGGGAAGCCATTGTAATCCATAAGCCGTACTTTGGAAATTTATATTCATTAAATAAAAGTTAAAAAAAAAAGAAATTATGGGACATGACTCTATATAATACTATACAGCAGTCAAAAACAATGAAATCTAGTAGTTTGCAACAAGATGGAGGAATCTGGAAAACATCATGCTGAGTAAATTAAGCCAGTCCCAAAGGGACAAATAGCATATGTTCTCCCTGATCTGCGACAACTAGCTGAGCCCCAAAGGGGAAACCTGTTGAAGTCAAATGGACACTATGAGAAACAGTGACTTGATCAGCTCTTTTCCTGACTGTTGATGTACAATGTAATACTTTATCCATTTTAGTATTTTTTGTTTTGTTTTGTTCTAGTACTATTGGTTGAACTCTGTAATTAGCACACAATTATTCTTAGGTGTTTCAATTTTAACTGAAAAGTGATCCCTGTTAAATATAAGAGTGGGAATAAGAGAGGGAGGAGATGTACAATTTGGGACATGCTCAATCGGACTTGCCCCAAATGGTGGAGTTAGAAACATGCCAGGGGATTCCAATACAAGATAATTTTTAAAAAGTATTTAACTACAAACTCCAAAAACTCATTTTGGGCATATGACAATCCTATAATGTAGCTTCTTCTTCTTTTGGTTTATGATTTTTAAGATTTTTATCAGCATCTTTATTAATATTTTCAAATATGTAGGTTAAAGAAATACTATAATCACAACTTAGATTCAAAAATTATCAACATTTTATCAAAAATTGCCTCATTTGTCTATTTTTCTATCTGCCATTTATCTACTGATTTTGTTGAACTTTTTCAAAGTAAGTTGCAGACATCATGACACTTCAAATAGTTATAATCATATGGCTATTGAGAATGAGGACTTAATATAGGGGAGATATATATATATATATATAATCACAAGATAACCTCACGTTATTGTTATCTCATCTAAGAAAGTTATTACTAATTCTGTTATATATAATACCTAGGTCATTTTTAACCTTTAATATATTTAATCATTTTATGGTAATTGAAATATAAAATTTAGATAAATTTTATTTTAATTTCTGTACAGCAACCTTCCAATGTGCATATGTGCTTCATACTTATAAATAACAACTTTCATATAGGAGTTGTAAAGAGACCTTCAGATATATTAAATCTTTCAAAAATGTATTAGTAAAATTAATTCAATGGCCCTATTGTAAAGTAATGATTACAACTTGTGTTGTAATTTGCATCATACATCATAGAAAATGGAATTTTTAAAGTCATATTGTGCATCCCATTAGAATTTATTTTAGATTCCCATTTCAAAATATTTTACATGCTTCACCTATTCTAATTAGTCAATATTATTTCTTTCTTATTTTCTTACTGAATCGGTTAAATTATATTTGTTAGGGTTCTTGGGATCACGTTCTTGGTAACTGACTTTTCTTTTTCTTTTTCTTTTTCTTTTTCTTTTTTTTTTTTTTTTTTTTTTTTGACAGGCAGAGTTAGATAGTTTGAGAGAGAGACAGAGAGAAAGGTCTTCCTTCCATTGGTTCACCCCTCAAATGGCCCTTACGGCCAGCTCGCTGTACCCATCCGAAGCCAGGAGCCAGGTGCTTCCTCCTGGTCTCCCATGCGGGTGCAGGGCCCAGGCACTTGGTCCATCCTCCACTGCACTCCCGGGCCACAGCAGAGAGCTGGACTGGAAGAGAAGCAACCAGGACAGAACTGGTGCCCCAACCGGGACTAGACCTGGTGTGCCAGTGCCGCAGGTGGAGGATTAGCCTAGTGAGCCGCGGCCACTGGCCGGTAACTGACTTTGGTTCCAGCTCACTGTAATTGAGATGTGACTGAGAATTAATGAAGCCCCTCAATGACTTTTTTCAATATTATAAAATGTTTTAGCAAGTCCATATAAACAGAATGGACCCCCTATCTAAATTGTGATTTTCTTGTTGAGACTGAGGACATCCCCAACCACAGACACATATATTAAGAGAGTATGAGAAGGTTTATACTCATATAATGGGGTTTGGAGGCAAGAATAGGGTAGGTTCCAAAACTGTTCTGAAAATACACTGCCAGAAGATGGCCCACCTTTGCCCGCTGATCTGCTATAACACAACACAGACTATATGCTTTACAAATGACAAAAATGTATTTCTCGCAGCTCTAGGAACTGGGAAACCACAAATCAAAGCACTTGCACATTGAGTATATGCAAATTCCTGTTTCCTCAAAGCCTGAGTCTTCTCACCATGTCTTTTGGTGGTACAAGGGCAAAACAACTCTCTGTAGCCTCTTTATAAGGAAACTTATCCCCAGTATGTGGGTTCTGCTCTCATGAGCTTATCACCTTTCAAAGGCCTCATCTCTTAATACCATTAACTTGGCAGTTAGGTCTGAACACATGTGTTCTAGAAGGACAGAAAGACTCAGAGCACAGCACAGGTTAAGGTGTTTGTTGTTTATGGGTCAGTTGGGCTGGGAATCTGCAGTTCCTGCCGGTACCCCGGAAGGAAGCATGGAGGCCTTATCGGGTGTGGGGCTGAAGGGCAAGATGGAGGGGTTAGCTTGAAAAGCCGCAAGCAGTGAAATCTCAAAATACAAATTCAGATTCTTTATTACACATAACATTTGGGTTACTTTGGGGAATCTGATTCTTTTTTAAAATTATTTTAATTATTTGAAAAGCATTATGACGAAGAGAGGGAGAGAAAAGAGAGAGAAAGCAATCTTCCATCTGCTGAATTACTCCCCAGATATCCTCATTAGCCAGGACAGAGCTACTCTGAAGCCAGAGCAGGAACTCCATCCAGATCTCCCAAGTGGGTGGCAGGGGCCCGAGGCTTCTGTATTCCCAGATATATTAGCAGGGGGCTGAGACACAGCTGAGACTCAAACATGTGTTCCAATATGGTAAGCTGGTACTACAGGCAGCAGCTTAACCTGCTGTGCCACAGTGCTGGTCCAGGAAGCTGATTCTTATTACCACCTACTTTTTTAAAATTGTCACATGATGGAGCCGGCACTGTGGCATAATGGGTAAAGCCGCCGCTTTCAGTGCTGGCATCCCACATGGGTGCAGTTCAAGTCCCGGCTGCTCCCCTTCCAATCCAGCTCTCTCCTGTGGCCTGGGAAAAGCACTGAAAGATGGCCCAAGTCCTTCAGCCCCTGCACCCACATGGGAGACCCAGAAGAAGCTCCTGGCTCCTGACTTCGGATTGGCACAGCTCCTGCCATTGTAGCCAATTGGGGAGTGAACCAGCAGATGGAAGTCTTTCTCTGTCTCTCTCTCTGTCTCTCTCTTTCTCTGCCTCTCTTTCTCTCTGTGTGTAACTCTGACTTTCAAGTAAATTAACATATCTTCAAAAAATTGTAACATGATGTTTTGTGGTTCCTGGGGAACGTAAACACTACTGACTTAAAATTTCCAAATCCATTTTTAAGTTAATTAATTTGATTTTTGAGGCGGGGTGGCACTCTCATCTGCTAGTTAAAATTCAAATGTCTTCACCATGCCAGGGTTGGCCCAGACTAAAGCTAGGAGCTGGCAAACCTATCCATGTCTCCCACATGGGTTTCAGGATCCTAATTACTCAAGACATCACGCTTGCTTCCCTGGCTGCACATTAGCAGAAGCTGGAATGGGCATTAGATCTGAGATTTCGAACCAGATCCTCTGACATGGGATGTAGACATTCTAACCAGTGACTTAACAGCGAAGCGAAATACCTACTCCACCAAATCTTTAAAAATTTGCATTATATTTAAAATAAAGATAAGAGATTTTCTGAAGTATATTTAGTATATTTAGTCTGGGAGTTTGTCTTCACTAGAGTCTTAGGGTGAAAGAAGAAAAACATCACTTATCACTATGTATTTGTTTTAAAGAACAATAATGTTAACCTCTCTTTTAAATAGTATAATTTCACTTACTTGCATCCTGCAAATCCATAGAAAATTTGTCTGTAAACACAACCATTAATTCGAATTAGTCCCTTGACTCTTTAGTATAAAATGTTTGATATTTTCAAAGAAAAATAATGTATTAACCTATGGGTTAATTTGTGTTTGTAAGTTTTCATTAGGCAATATGTCAAGGGGACAAGTTAATTTGAAGGGAAAATAAAAGAAGCACAGTCAATTAGGTTGACTTCGAGGTAGGAGAACATTATCAAACTGAGATTGATATTATCCCACCCTATATGTGCACATACAAGAAAAAAAACAATTCTAAGCAAACACAATTCCTTTTGCAAAGTGCATTGACATATTTTAGACACTGAAGAACAGGCCAACCATTGTGCCTGCAAAAAAGGAATTAGCACACCATACAAATGTAGGCCAAGATGCCATGCTCTTCAGAAACTTGTTAAAAAGTGACAACAACATCTGAAAATATCCACTAAGCAGAAGTCTGGCTTGGAAGGGCTGAGACAAATAAATAAGAGTGGTTTGGTTGACAGCCATTGCTCAACAGTGGGTAGTGGAGCTCTTCAGCTAGCAACTCTGACTGATCAGATAACAACAAATAATAATTCTCCATCAAGTACATGCTCTACTTCCTCTCAATTTCATACTTTCACCCTCAGCATTTTGTTGAAAGATTTCTTTGGAAGCTCTGTTTTCCTGCTAAAGAAACTAGAAATGGTGGTTGCATGCAGCTACTCCACACGTTTTTGAGTATGTTCTGCAATTTCATATACATAGAAATAACAGGAAATTGAAAATGCACCCAGAATAGTTCTGTGTTGTGCTTCTTAAAACTATTATTTTAAAGATACACAGAATTTCTTGCTTTCAATATCTGATGCCAACAGAAAATACACTGTTCTGTTTTCGTTAGTTGTGATATTGGAAAATAGCAGATGAAGCAAAAATACTTGAATAATTTTAGAATGCTATACTGTAAGAGGGGATGATTTAGAGTGAGGTGGCAAAGCAAATGGTGCTAGAGTCAGAATATTTGAATTCAATTTAATATCCACTATATTGCAGTATAACTTGAGCCAATAATTTTTATTGGCCTCAGTGTTTTTAAAGATTTATTTATTTATTTGAAAAGCAAGTGACACAAAGGTGGCGGCGGGGGGGTGGGGGGAGAAAGAGCGATCATCCATTTGCTGGTTCACTCCCCAGTGGCTTGGGCAGGGCCAGATTGAACCTAGGAACCTAGAACTTCACCATAGTCTCCCACATGGAAGCAGAAGCACAAGAACTTGGGCCATTTTCCACTTTTATTTCAGGTGCATTAGCAGGGAGCTGGATAGGAAGTGGAGCAGATGGGATTTGAACTGGAGCCCAACTGGGATGCCAGATCTACCTGCAGGGGGTTAACCTGCTATGTTACAACTTTAGACCCTCAACTTTTTTTTTTTTTTTTTTTGAATAATGAAGTTACTAGAGACTATCATATGAGTTTTAGTCTAAGGGTTTTAGAAAATGGCCTGATGCCAGTCCTTAATTTTTATTAAAGCAATGCTTACAATTAATATTTTAGTTTATTAATTTGACAATAAACCATATTTTCAATCACATTCCTTAAACTTTCAATAAACTTTACCTTTTTTTATCTTTACTGTCACCTACAATGCAGTATCCACACTAAGTTGTGCACAGCTTTTTTTGTTTGTTTGTTTAACTGTTAGTGTTTTCCAAGTTTCTAGGTTTAGAACATTTTTATTCTAGTGAAATGGCATTACTCTTTGTTTCAGAGTCTCTTTCTGGTCATCAATTCTGTTTCCTCTTTTCTGTAGACATAGACAGGCTGCTTTTTCTGCCTCTTCAGCAGGTAGATGAGTCAATGTGTTTGACTAATAACTTATGGAGCAGAAATGATGCATTTTACATTCCAACTCAACCCCTAAAATCCTCCCACAAATGAATATCTTGCCTTTTCTCAGTCCACTGGTTTCATACAGAGGAATAAGGCAACAATGGAATTCACAATTTGAATATGGAAAGAACATAAGGGGTAAGCAGGTGGGTCTCTAACATACATCTTGAAAAATTACTGCAGACTATCAGAACCATTGTTCAGACTTATATGATGAAAAAATAAACTTCAATTTCTTGTAATCCCTGATACTTCAGAGAATAACCATGATAGCAGCTGTTATTACCTTAACTAAAACATTTTCCAAGGTGAGAGATTCCCTTATATATGTATAAAATTTCAAGCCATAACAAATATCCAGGTTATCTGTACTCCTACAAAATTTATTAAACTGACCTTTTAGGAATTAATTGCAATAAGCATTATAATCCAAATTCTTACCTATGTTACATACCTTAAAAGTTTATTTTTATATGTAGCTTATCAAGCCAATGCATAGAATTTCTCCTCTACTACTTCTAAAGAGTAACCAGAAGGTGATACCTAAATGCCATCTAAAGTTAAGTTATATTCTATGAAATAAAAGTCCTTCATTAAGTTTTAACAATATAAGCAAAATAAATATATGAAAACTATATTGGGTTTAGATCAGCAAGATCTGGGTTTAAATCCAAACTCTAATAATTTTTCTTTATGTTCTATTGGGGAAGTTACTTTCTGAAACTCAGCTATTCAGTTTACAAAATATGAATAAGAGAATAATTATAGAGCTTAACACTTAAAACACTTCTATATTCATGAAAATGGCATATGCAAAAGAAAGAAATTAACATTTATTGAGTGTAGGCTCTCCCAGTTCTCCCCACTTTCTTTCTGGTTCTTTGTAGAGAAACACAGACTACTTAGCCAGCTACCAGTTTTTGCAGCAGACTTGATCCCAAGCTGGAGTCTTGCACATTTGCAGACTCTGATAAAGCTGTTTAAGTTGTTTCTGGGAAACCCTGTGATATGATCCCTGTAGCTAAAATATGTAAAAACGAACCCAACTCTGAACTAAGTTCCTTAAATTCCATGCCTCAGCCTCCTCGTGAGGGGCGTTAACAGCTTTAGGACCACTGTGGCAATCTGCATGCAGGTTCCCCTCATAAATGCTTCAGGCTGATCCCCTAGTGTTTATGGCTTCTTTCTTTCAAATTCCAGCTGCTTCCATCTTGGAAAGGTTGGAGACACTGTTTCCTGGGATGTTGCTTTACCAGTGATGTTGGATGATGTTGGGTTCTGCTGGTTACAACACTAAGCATGCCCACACATCAGGCACTGCACTAAGTGTTTTTTAGCATGGATGCTATTTCATTTGTTACTCATAACAACACTTTGTATGTCAGTTTGAGAACCCTTATGAAATCATAGCATCTCCACGCAGTATAATAAAAGTTAATCTAATCACTAAGACAGAATGATTGGGGAAAAAAATTGAAGCTGAAGGGTGAAGGTCAGGATGGCTACAGCTAGGCTAGCCATCTGAACAAGGACAGACAGAAAATCCCAGTCTCAGAACTGGGAACACAAAGTGGATGCTCAAGGAAAGATGTGCAAAGCTGTCATGATTTTACAAACCATTCTATTAAATACAGCCACTCTCCTTGACCTACATATATTTCTCAATCTCAAATGAGTTGTCCTCCACAGACTCTAACTCAGAATCATACAACAAAGAGAATTCTAAGAAAAGCAGCTCTCAGCCTTAGAACTGACAGCATTGATACCAACTTGGAAATACATAATCCAACATGTATAGATACTAGTTTCCCCATAATACAGTTAAGAAAGATGAGCAGAAGTTACAGTAAAAGAGCAACTACATGTTTGGCATTAACTATGTTCCAGCCACATTTCATAGAGTGATTCACATTTACTATCTCAATTAATTTTCACACTCTTTTTCTGGTTTATGTTTGAAGATATCAAAGGAGAAAATGTTAAAGAAATGTGAACAAGACGCAGAGATATTTAAGTGTAAGGGCCAAGATTTAAATACCCTTCTTTATGATTCCAGAACTTGTTTTTTAAAAGATGAACCCAGAAGGAAAATTCTTACCTGTTTACAATGCAAAACTGGTGCCACTGACACCTGCATCAATTCTATAGTAAAAAGCATGGAGCTATTCCCTTGAAGATATTTGCTAACATAAAGATAGAGTATTCAGCAAATTGCATAGTATTAATGTATAAAATCATTTTATATACATATGTTTAGAATGTCTGATGTATACGAGAGTTACTCCAAAAAATCTTGATAAAATAATCACTCAACTAAAGCACATAAGTCAAAGTTAATAATAGAGTTGTCATAGATTTAATAGTGCCCACCATTTATATATTGAATCTCTTACCCCTCATGTGACTGCTTTTGGAGATGGGCCTATAAGGAGGTGATCAAGGTTAACTGATCATTAAGGGCAGGACCTTGCTCCAAACTTAGTGGTGTCCTTATTAAGAAAAGGAAGAGTCATTGGGGATGTGTACACACAGAGAAAAGGCCATGTGAGGACACAGAAAGGAGAGAGGTCTTGATAGAAACCAGTTCTGCCAACATCTTCATTTTGGACTTGTAGCCTCCAGGGCTTTCAGAAGTATATTATTTCTGTTGTTTAAGTCATACAATCAGTGGTGCTTGGTTATGACAGTCTTAGTATACTAATACAATGGCTTTTACATAATAGAGTGGAAAGAAGGATGAATGTGTGTGTGCACTGATATAATGGGAAAGATTCTGATCGTCACATAAGAAATGCATTTGTTTTACTTACATTATATCTATGCTAGTCAGTATTCTACTGTGGATACTAAAATCATTCTACTTAATTGAAATAGAAAATAATTTAACAAGGGAATAAGTTCTTTATAACATGATTGGAGTAATAAGAAAACGTATTTTGAGGTCTAGGCTTCAGCAAATATCTTAAAATAATGAGCGAATTCTGTTCAACATCAGATGGAGCAGCAGGTACTGGATATATGTTTGTACCTGCAACAATGAATATGAACAACATACTATGAAACAATCATTTTCAAGATATCAGACAGAAGATGAAGGAAAGTGATTCCTAAGAGAGAGGAAATAAAGTGGATTCTGTGAGTATCCTAACTTACTTCCTAGAGGGAGACTTCTCTGTCTGGGGCAGAGGTAGGTAGATTTTTGAAGGGACAGAACCAAGACTCCAGGAGGATTAAGGCAGCCAGAATTCATGAGAAAAATAATACAGAGAAGAGAGTTTCACAGATAGAACACTTGTGGATCGGTAAGGGTCACCACAAATATTCCTCATAGCATTGTTCAGCCAATGCTTGTGAAGAGACAACTCCAAATTGAGCAAGGAAATAGTATGAAACATGAGAGGAAACAATGCCCAGTGCTAACTAAAAATGAAGAGTATGATTGGGGCTTATGTCATGGCACAACAGGTTAAACTGCTGTCTGTGATGCCAGCATCCCATAAGAATGCTGGTTCAAGTCCAAGAGTCCCAGCTCCCTATTAATGGCCTTGGAAAGCAGTAAAGATGGCCCATGTACTTAGATCTCTGCAATGCATGTGGGCGATCTGGATAGAGTTCCTGGATCCTAGCATCAGCCTAGCTCAGACCCAGCCATTGTAGACATCTAAGAAGTGAACCTGCAGATTAAAGACCTCTCTGTGTTGTTTTCTTCCTCCACCTCCTTCTTCTCCTCCTTCTCCTCCTCCTCCCCTTCCTCACTCTCTGTAACTCTTTCAAATAACGAAATCATTTTTTAAAAATATGATTAAGATGCCCATGTCACATACCTCAGTGTCTGAGTTCAAGTTCCAGTTTTGGCTCCTGATTCCAGCTTTTTGCTAAGGTAGACCCTGGGAGGCAGCAGTGATGGATCAAGTAGTTGGGTCCTTGCTACCATGAAGGAAAACTGGATTGAGTTTTCAGCTAGCTCCTGGCTTTAGTTGGTCCCAACCCCAGCTGTTGTGGAATTTGGGTATTAAACTCACAAATGGGAGGTTTTTTTTTTTCTCTCTGTCTCTCATTCCCATCTGTCTTGCAAATATATACACACACACACACACACACACACACACATATATATATATGAATACTAACAGTTCACATCAGTTAGAATAGAAAAGTGTAAGAATGCATTGGACATTGGATAAAGCACTAAGAGGACCTTACCTCAGTAGTATGGATAAATAGTACTAGATTGAAAATATCTTTGGTCTTAAGTAGCAAATACTGAAGGAAGATAGGAAGATTCAAGGGGGGAAATACATATTACTAACAATTAGAATTAGCAAAAAAGAGACACTAAGTTATTCTAGTTATAACAGTCCATGTTTTTAAAAATAATCAGACACACAGAAGATATAGTAAGAATGCTCATGTAATTTCTACTGGTATAAATTATGATGTCTGAAATGAAAATTCTATTGGATAGGATGAAAACAAAACACGGCAAAGAAAAAGATTAGTGAACTTGAAGTCATCACAATGAAAATGATTCAAAATGAAATTCATAGAGAAAACTGACAAAATATTGACAAAGCAACATTGAGATATGGAATAATTTCAAGCAAATGGACATATGTTTAATGGGAGTTCTTGCAATGAGTAGAGGAGGATCAGTGAGATTAACAGAAGAAACATTACCTGATTTTTTTTTTAAATTGAACAGCAGTACAAACCCAGAGATCCAAAAATGTCAACAGACTTTAAGAAATAAACATAAAAGAAAATTATAGCAAGACACACCTTACTGAATTTTTTTCATAATCTAAGGTAGATAAATGCTTTCTAATATTTAAAATATAGGAAAGAATTTATCACTGGCAATCCCACACTGTAAGAATTATAAAAGAAAAACCTTTCAGACAAACATAAAATGGTATTTGATGGAAATATATACCTAAAAAGTAAATGAGAAAAACAAGAAAGAGAAATTATATAAGTAAATATAGTTATTTCATATAAATTGATGTGATTAAAAGGTGACTAAGTCTTTAAACAAAAAAAAAACACAAAATATTTAGACTTTATAATATAAAGAAAATTAAATATAAGAACAATAGCAAAAATGCTGGGGAAAATGGAAATATGCTATTTTTAGATTATTAAAATACTGCTTTACAATATCATTCTAAAGTTCATATGATAAGGTAAAGGTGTATACTTAAACTTTAAAGCAATCACTAAAATAACAAAAGGAAGAGTTATAACTAGTGAGTCAAAATTGTGATTAAATATTACCATCAGGAAATGTTCAGTTAATCCAAAAGAATCAATAAATAGTGCAAAATTGAATCAAAACAGTGGGTTAAATAGAAAGCAAAGAAGATGATAGATTTAAATCTATGTATCTTTACTTTCAAGTTGTACGGTATAAACACACATTAAGAGGTAGAGATTATCACAACTGATAAAAAGGGAGACTCAACTGTATCCTGCCTAAAAAAAATGCCTTTGAGTTGTAAAAACACAAGCTCGTTGTACATAAATGAATGGGAAGAAATATACACCACTAGTAATAATCAGAGGAAAGTTGGATTGGTTAGACTATTGTCTGACAAAGTGGATTTAAACTACATGACATTACTAAGGAGAAAGCTTTCCTTTCATGATAAATGAAGACGCCGCTTCAAGATGAAGATGTAATAATCCCAAACATGCATGTGCCTATTAGCCAAGTTCCAATTTACATGAAGTGAAAACTGATATTACCGCAAAGAATATTAGATAAAAACATATTTGAATTCAGATAACTTAACATCCCTCTCTCTCCTTGTTAGGAGTTGAGAAAGAGGGACCAGGGATGCAGAGACTTGAACTACAAAAACAATCAAATAGACTTAAAGGCATTTATAGAAAATCATCTAGAAAATCACCAAATATTTGAAAACAAATGCTTACAAAATTATAAGTCAAAAAAGAAGCCAAAATAGAAATGTTCAATTTAATGTAATTGAAAAAAAAAAAAACATATAAAAGTACAAGGATGCTGCTGCAGCAGTATTTTTGGGAGGATCTATATAATAAACTGCCTCTATTAGAAAAGAACATATCAAATCAAGGTTCATAATTGCTATCTTGAGCAAAGGAAGAACAAATAAAGATAAATAGAAAATAGGAGGCCAGCACCGCGGCTCACTAGGCTAATCCTCCACCTTGTGGCGCCGGCACACCGGGTTCTAGTCCCGGTCGGTCGCTGGATTCTGTCCCGGTTGCCCCTCTTCCAGGCCAGCTCTCTGCTGTGGCCAGGGAGTGCAGTGGAGGATGGTCCAAGTACATAGGCCCTGCACCCCATGGGAGACCAGGATAAGTACCTGGCTCCTGCCATCAGATCAGCGCGGTGCACCGGCCGCAGTGCACCAGCTGCGGTGGCCATTGGAGGGTGAACCAACGGCAAAGGAAGACCTTTCTCTCTGTCTCTCTCTCTCACTGTCCACTCTGCCTGTCAAAAAATAAAAAATAAATAAATAAATAAATAAAAAGAAAATAGGAAATAGAGATCACAAAGAAAAAATAAAAATTAGAAGTCTATGAAACCAGAAGTGCCTTTGAAAATATTTCAAGTAGGGGCCAGCGCTGTGGCATAGCAGGTAAAGCCGCCAGTTGCAGTGCCGCATGCCATATGGGTGCCTGTTCGAGTCCCAGCTGCTCCTCTTCTGATGTAGCTTTCTGCTATGGCCTGAGAAAGCAGTAGACGATGGCCCAAGTCCTTGGACCCCTGCACCAACATGGGAGACCTGGAAGAAACTCCTGGCTCCTGGCTTCAGATCGGCGCAGCTCCTACCATTGAGGCCAACTGGGGAGTGAACCAGTGGATGGAAGACCTCTCTCTGCCTCTCTCTCTCTGTGTAACTCTGACTTTCAAGTAAAATAAATAAATCTTTTAAAAAATATATTTTAAGATCTTTCTTGATTTTAAAAAGATAAATATAATTCAAAAAACCTTAAGATGTTGGAGAAAAGGAGAAAATAGATACAAATTACCAACACCAGCATTGAGAGAAGTGACATTAAGGAATCTTCCACAAATATAATAAATATTAAATTGACATTATAAACAATTTTATATTTATAAATTTGCTCATTGATGTTTCTATTGAAATGCATAAGTTCATAAGCTCTCATATAATTATATTTTTAGAATTATATCTACAAAACACCTTGGATCTGTAAAAACTAATTAAAAATTTTTTTAAAAGAGATAAAAGTAGATAATCTGAAAGGCTCTGAGTCTATCAAAGAAATTGAGTTTGTGGTTAAAATGTATTCCCATACAAAATAACTTAGGACAATATAGCATTCTTGGTGATATCTACCAAATATTTAAGTTAAAAGAAAACCACAATTTTAGATAAATTCCTATAGAAAATTGAAAACAGTAGAGGCATTTTCCCACTTTATTCTGTAAAATCAACATAATTCTGTTATCAGAAGTTTATAAATATAAAAAGGAAAACAAAAATCATAGACAAGCATCCTTCACAAATGCAAAAATTCAGAACCAAATTTTAGCAAATCAAATACACCCAAAATAATATAAGATGACTAAGTGTAGTTTATCTTTAAAATGCAGTATTGATTTAATACCTGACAATGAATTAATGTAACTCACTATATTAAGAAACTAGAAAACAATAGTCACCTCAGGTAGCAAAAAAATTGACAAAATTCACATCTATTCTTGAAAATAAAACTTAGGGAATTAAAAACAAGTGTCTCAATCCAATAAGGAGTATCCATGAAAGCTGTTATCATATTTAATGGTGTTAGACCGAATGCTTCACCCTAATATCAGCAAGATGAGGATGTCTGCTGCCAAGACATTTATTTTCCATATTACTGGGTACTATAATCAGTGCAAACATGCAAGAAAATTAAAAAGCAAGTTCTAAGACTTATTATATAAAGCTGCAATGACCAAAACAGTGAGCTATTGACACAAAGATAGACGAGAAGGATTATGAGGCAATAATGAGGAAACTTTGGGCTACATGTGTGTGATCATTACCTTGATTGTGTTGATAGCTTTATGCATATACACAGAGGTATACGTATTTACTTATCTCAAATTGTATAAACTCTGCATGTATAATTTATTCTATGTATGTCAAGTATACTCAGCAAATCTATTAAACAAATAGACTATAACAAGTCCTGCCAAGAAAACAGCAGATGTTACATGTAAGGCCAAATAACAGGAAGCCATACTCCATATAACTAATTCTAGCAGCGCACCATTCTCACTAAAGAGACCACCAAAATGGATGGATCTGGGGCACATATAATGCAACCATATCAGAAATTTTCTATCTTGTGCACTGCATCTCTTTTCAATTAGTTCTTTGTTATGTCTTGAACAAATGCATCTGACCGACAGGAGCTAATTCAAATTCAGAATCCTTGAGCAAAGGACCACAGGAGATGTGATTTTTGACCTTCCGCTTCCAATATTCGATCAAACACACACAAAAGAGTTTACACTATGTACTGAGAAAGCCAATCTAATATATGACAGAGCATCCTTATGTTAACACTGTTTTTTCCCCTTGGCCTTATATTAGGCCTCTTTAAGTTGTCTCACAGTTCACTGGTACTCTGTCATTTTTATTTTCTCTCTGTGTTTTATTTTGGATAGACGCTACTGTCCTGTTTTCAAGCTAGTGTCTAATCTACATTTCATCTAACCCAGTACATTTTTCACTTAAAACCTGTATTTTTCATCTATAGAAGCTTGCCTTAAGCCATTTTTTACATCTTACATATTCAGTGCACAGTCCTAGCTTTTTCAACATATGGAATACAGTGATAGTGCTCTAATATCTTTGTCTATTAATCCCATCATCTCTGTCATTTGAGGTTGTTTTCATTTATGGATTATTGTCCTTATTAAGAGGCATATGTAGTGAAGGTTTCATATTGTATACTGGGTATATTTGTGTGTGTATAAAATTTCATCTCGTGCTGGAGACACATACACACACACACACACTCACACACAGCATATAATTACATATATGTGCTTTGTTCTGAATAAGAGTTAAACTGTACAGTTTTTTTTTGAGTTTCTGATTTTAAGATTTCTAAGGTAAGAACAAGCATCATATAATTTAGGGTTAATTATTCTTTCAGTCCTCACACCCTGAGGCAGAACCCTTCCCAGAACTCTACCAATAGCCTCCAGTTGGGCTGTCTGGTTTTCCATCCCGACTGGTGGTAAAAAGACACACTTCTACCCCTGTGCATGTTTTAGGGACCATTTCTTGTAATCTTTCTCATTCTCACCCTGGGGCGGCTTTCTTATTTGCTTGCACTGATCAATACTCAGTTGGAGACCAGCGGGGACTCTGAACATTTCTAGTGTGTTCTCTAACGAGTCACCTTGGACTTCCAGATGCACTGTTTCATCTGCTCGATTTAGAGACAGTCTAACTATGCCTGGATTCCCTCTTTGGGCCGCAGTGTACAAATTCTTCCTAGACAAGAAGTCAGGGAAATTGAAGAGCTCACGTATCTCTTGGGATTTTGCGATTTACTGTCTTTTATAGCCTGATGGCTGAAAATTACTGTTCTCTATATAATTTGGTCCAGTTTTAAAGTTCTTTCAGGCAGGGGGTTAACCTTGTTCTATATACATTATTTTGCATAGAAGTAGAAATACCAAAGGCTTATTAATTATGATATAAAATTCAAGTAATTTATTCAACAGAGTGTGCATAGTTGAGGGGGATAAAGCAAGATGAGAAGGAATCTGAAGATGTGGTCTTATTTTTATCAATTAGAGGCTATGGCCAAAAACAATTCTCTTAGTCTTTCTGTCTTTCAGCATTCTCACCTGTAGTATTAAGATTTTTTTTTAAAGATTTTATTTATTTATTTGACAGGTAGAGTTACAGACAGTGAGAGAGACAGAGAGAAAGGTCTTCCTTCCGTTGGTTCACTCCCTAATGGCCGCAATGGCCGGAGCTGTGCCAATCCGAAGCCAGGAGCCAGGTGCTTCTTCTGGGTCTCCCACGTGAGTGCAGGGGCCCAAGCACCTGGACCATCTTCTACTGCTTTCCCAGGCCATAGCAGAGAGCTGGACTAGAACTGGTGCCCATATAGAATGCCGGCGCTATAGGTGGAGGATTAACCCAGTGCACCACCACATTGGCCTCAAGATTTTTTTTAAAAAAAAATATTTATTCCTTTGAAAGTCAGAGTTACATAGAGCGAAGGAGAGGCAGAAAACTATCCGCTGGTTCACCCCGCAGTTGGCCACAATGGCTGGAGCTGCACCAATCTGAGGCCAGGAGCCAGGAGCTTCCACAGGGGCTTTCATGTGGGTGCAGGGGCCCAAAGACTTGGACCATCTTCAACTGCTTTCCCAGGCCACAGTGGAGAGCTGGATTGGAAGTGGAGCAACCAGAACTTGAACCAGCACCCATATGGAATGCTGGCACTGCAGGCAGCGGCTTTACACACTAAGCCACAGCTCCAGCCCTGTATTAAGATCTTAATATCCACTATTTCTGCTCTACTTTGTTATTGTGAGCCTTCCATGGCATAAGTTGCATATTTTAAAGGAAATATTATGACTATTTCAACAATGACCATATTTTTCTATGATAAGGGAATGATCACGTAAATACATGCTGGATAGAAAATGATCTTTGGCTCTAATGTCTCAGACTTAACATTCCTGTTCTTTATTAGGTAAAAGTCATGTTAATTAAACTCCATGAATCTCAATGTATTCTTCTTTAATGTGAGAGTAACTGTACCTACCTTGAAGTGCTGCTTTAGAAAATTTAAAAAGAAAATATATGAAAGATTGCTAGGAAAATACACATAGTAGAATACCAATAAATGCATTAATGATTGAATTATGTAATGAGGACAGAGACAAAAAGACAAGCAGGTTACTGAAAAATCAGACAGCTCTACACACTACGGTTAAATGCTCTGTGTTGCCTGGACTTTTTTTTTCAGAGAAATTGATATCAAAGTTACCATTGGTCTACATAGCAACTTTTTGTATGTGTTATAAATAGAAGTCTCCTGTGTGAGAGCACATAGGAAAAAGATGCTTCTTGCTTCAGCGATACAAAACTTTACTAGAGTGTATGGATTAAAGAAAACATATAAACTGGATTTCAGCCTCTCACCCTCAGGGGCAGGCTTCTCTGTGCAGTGCTCAAATTGCACAATTCAACACGGAAGGCCTGGTGGTAACAATCCCAAGGGTATATTCCCATTATGATTTCACCCTCATGATTCCTTGCTCCAACCCTATGACATCTGACAAAAGGCATAATCTGAAAGGAGAATGAAGTTGTCAGTTTTGTTTTTATATATTTAGAAATGTACTTTTCTTGAGTCATGAAAAGAAATTGAGTTGGAGTATATGCTATTTGGGAGAAAATATTAGGGATAAAAATATTTTATATGATCTACCCTATTATGAGCAAGACAATCCAGGAATTCTTGTAAGTTTTGGTACTTTTAAAATAGATATCTCCTTTTCTCCAAATAAAAAATAAAGAAATAAATAAAATAAAAGAGCAAAGAATTATAAGGCTCTTCTGTTAGGTTTTGTTTTCCTCCTTACATGGAAATATTTTATTTAAAGATTGTGATTCTGTTAAGTTACATTTCCTGCTTTCAAGTTGTATCCAAATACATTGTTAAATATCTATTTAGATTTTAAAAAGTCAGGTAATAATAACTCACATTTTAAAGCCTATCTTTGAAGGATGTGTTTATTTCAAAAAAGAGTTAGTATGAGAAGAAGTGGCATTCTGCCAAAACAGGT
Organism: Oryctolagus cuniculus; assembly: GCF_964237555.1. Lineage (NCBI taxonomy): Eukaryota > Metazoa > Chordata > Mammalia > Lagomorpha > Leporidae > Oryctolagus > Oryctolagus cuniculus. The sequence continues at coordinate 89,990,762 of NC_091442.1, forward strand.
CTCTAAAGGCTGCCAACATTCTGATCAAGAAAAAATATCATTATTTATGAAAAAGTAACAACATCTAAAAAAGCCCATAAATCCAAATTTCAGTGAAGTAAGGATGCAACACTATGAATAATGTGCTATTTTAGTTGTATTTGCAAGCAAATAGCAATTTCAAAGTATCTCAGAAATATTTACATTATGTTTACATCTTCCCTTGTTAATTTGCTCCTATATTTATATAACTATTTAAAATTAACCACACCAGCTGGCTGAAAAGCTCATGAGAGTATTTCAGGCATGGAAAGCCAAGACACTCTGGCAAAAGATCTCTGCGAGTGAGATCCCAGTGGAAAGAACAGGTCTTCAAAGAAGGAGGTACCTTTCTCTGAAGGGAGGAGAGAACCTCCACTTTGACTATGACCTTGTCTAAACAAGATAAGAGTCGGAGAACTCAGAGGGCTTCCATAGCCTTGGAAACTCATGACTGGAGCATAGGGAGATTACTGATGCCATAGACAGGAGTGTCAATTGGTAAAGTCAACAACAGGAGTCACTGTGCACTTACTCCTCATGTAGGATCTCCATCCTTAATGTGCTGTACATTGAGATTTAATGCTATAACGAGTACTCAAACAATATATTTCACTTTGTGTTTCTATGGGGGTGCAAACTGTTGAAATCCTTACTTAATGCATACTAAACTGATCCTCTGTAAAAAAAAAAAAAAAAAAAAAAAAAGAAATTATCAATTCCCAACTTGACTCTCACTGGGATTAAACATGACAATAGGTCTGCTCTGATTTCATCATCATTTAAAAAAAATCATCTTAATGTTTCTGTGTGGGAGCAAACTGTTGAAATCCATACTTAATGTATACTAAGCTGATCTTCTGTATATTAAGATAATCGAAAATGAATCTTGATGTGAATGGAAGGGGAGAGGGAGTGGGAAAGGGGAGGGTTGTGGGTGGGAGGGACGGTATGGGGGGGAAGCCATTGTAATCCATAAGTCGTACTTTGGAAAATTATATGCATTAAATAAAAGTTAAAAAAAATATATATATATATATAAAAAAAAAATTAACCACACCATCCTTCAGCTTATCATTTCTTTACCATCTTCATAGAAAAAACAGTCAAACACAGTTCTCAAAAGTACTGTTGATAATGATAGACTCATACTGTTAGGAATTATTTGTTAGGGCTGGTGCTGTGGTACAAATGGTTAAGACATATGGGCGTTGGTTAGAGTCCTGGGCGCTCCACTTCCAATCCAGCTCCCTGCTAATGTCCCTGGGAAAGCAGTGGAAGATGGCCCAAGTGCTTAGGCCCCAGCACCCACATGGGAGACCTGGAAGAAACTTGACTCTTGGCTTTGAACTGGCCCAGCCAATGATGCAGCCATTTGGAGAGTGAACAAGAGGATAGAAGATCACTTTCTCTCTCTCTCTCTCTCTCTCTCTCTCTCTCTCTGTCTCTCTCTAATTCTGCCTTTCAAATTAATAAATAACTCTTAAAAAGAAGAAATTATTTGTCAACTACACATTAGAACTAATTTTGTTAAATTTGAGAATAAATTAGAGCTTTCTAATTTCAATAGTGATTTCTTCTCATTTAGCTAATTCCTTCACAGCATTCAAAAATGACTTTCAAAACATGCCTTTATAAAACAGGCTATTTTCCTCTATAGTATAACTGGAAAAAAAAACTCTTCTGCTGTTTTTTTGTTTGCTTGCTTGTTTTTAGCAATACTCTCCACTCTTCTAATCTCTTCTATTAGATCCGTGTGGAAATGGTGATTAACTATATTTGAAAGTTTCTGAGCTTCCTTTTTGAAAACATGGAGTTTTTGCTTATAATTTGTTGCCTGCCCCCAGAGACTGCTGTACTGCACCTCTAGGTAAGGCTATGCAATTAGCTCTCACCCACAGTGTGTGAGAGAAGGCGAATTGTGTCATTTTGAGGTAATGGGTGTATATGCCCTCCTTTGCATTCTGAAGATACAGTTCATGGTATGTTGAACCTGATAGAAAGAATCAATGGGCTGGTGCTGTGGTGTAGCAGTTAAAACCACCACAGGCAGTGCCAGCATCCTATATGGGCACCGGTTCGAATCCTGGCTGCTCCACTTCCTATCCAATCTCTGCTATGGCCTAGGAAAGCAGTAGAAGATGGCCCAAGTCCTTCGATCCTGCACCAACATGTGAGACCCAGAGGAAGCTCCTGGCTCCTGGCTTTGGATCAACGCAGCCCCGGCCATTGCAGCCACGTGGGGAGTGAAGCAGCGGATGGAAGACTTCTCTCCCTCTTTCTCTGCCTATGCCTCTTTGTAACTCTGCCTTTCAAATAAATAAATAAATATTTAAAAAAGGAAAAAGAAAGAAGGAATCATTGTCCGTGAGTCATGAAGCAAAGGAAAGTCATTTCTCTTAGAGCAGGAAGTCTGGCCTTGAACTACTGGGTGAGAAATTTTTCAACTCTTATTGTGGGTTGTCTTATGCATCATACCATCTGTTTTTCTAGTGGCTTTTACTAGTTCAAGTAAAATACAACAAATACATGATTATGATTATTATTATTAAATACATTATTATTATTATGACAGGCAGAGTGGACAGTGAGAGAGAGAGACAGAGAGAAAGGTCTTCCTTTGCCATTGGTTCATCCTCCAATGGCCGCCGCGGTCGGCGTGCTGTGGCCAGCTCGCTGTGGCCAGTGCACCGCGCTGATCCGAAGGCAGGAGCCAGGTGCTTCTCCTGGTCTCCCATGCGGGTGCAGGGCCCAAGCACTTGGGCCATCCTCCACTGCACTCCCAGGACACAGCAGAGAGATGGCCTGGAAGAGGGGCAACCAGGACAGAATCTGGCGCCCTGACCAGGACTAGAACCCGGTGTGCCGGCACCGCAAGGTGGAGGATTAGCCTAGTGAGCCGCGGCACCGGCGGCTTTATTTTCAATAGGAAATATGAAGCAAAGCAAACAATAGTAGGAGACCAGGTGACTAGAACACATTAATGAAAACAAGCAATGTGAAATGGTCACCTCAAAGACTGAAAATATGAAGCAGAATTGCCTGGAAGTATTAAAATCAAATTGAAATTCATAACTCCTAATGAAGTTTTCTCGTAGTATTCAAGTGTTTACTAGGGTTTACCCAAAGAAAGATAGTAATCAAATGAATTTAATTATTAAGGGTCAGAGGGACAAAAGATTATAAAAGACTGTTTACAAAGGAATAACTGTAGTATCTGAACCAATTTTTGAAGGGAGTAGGGACATGAAAAGGGTTCTGGATGGAAAAATGTAGCGTCAGAGGAAGCTGTGTCCTTCATAGGGGTCATACAATGGCAAGAAGTATTGGGATAAGTAGACAGAAGGCAGTGTTCAGAAACTTGAGGGGAACTAGGTGTTGCAACCTAGTGTTCCACGTTTTAATTGAGTTAAAATGTTTTTAGAGAAAGAGGAGAAATAATTTCATTATTCCTTATCAAGTAAGCACAACAATTCACCATTCATGAGTCCCTGAATTGCTGGCCTTTGACTTGCCTCCAAATAACTTTCTTCAAACAGTACCACAGAACTGCACAAGAAGGCATTGTATAATTCAATAAAATGAGTTTGAAGTTAAAGATGACTTATAATCTTTACCTGGTTTGGTCATTAACTAATTAGTTGAATAAAGGTTGTTTAAACTTTTGTGGTTACAATTTCTTCAGGTCTAAGATGCAAATAATGGCAACAGGCTGAAAGGAGAATATGAAGTATACATAACTGTGATTATAAAGAAAATTATAAATATGGCATTGTGAAAATTGGAAGAAAAATAAGAAAGACAGAGGGTGGGAATGAGGGACAGAGGAGGATAAAGTGACAAGTATCATTGTGCTCCTAAAACTGCATATATGAAATTGGTTCCCTTTTTACAAATAAAATATTAAAATGTAATCAAGTCTAACTTAATGATCTTTTTAAAAAAAAGAATGTTAAGAACTATACTGTCTCAAAAATGAAATGTTAATAAATAGAAATCATTAGAAAATTGGCTATTATTATTTTGCTATTTATTGTTATGCTGTGGCTTCAAGAAACATAATTAAGAATAAAGATTTGAAGCTATAGCAAAATGAATATCAATTAAATTTATGAAGAGCTCTTGAACAGCTAGAACCATCCTTAATGAAAAATTAGCTCAAACATATTTTTCTCCAGGCTGCGGATTCATCAGGAAACAATGAGCAAAGTAGTGATATTTTATCTTATCTCAAGGGTACAAGTATTCTGTTTTCTATAAAACCCAGTTACAATTCTCTCAAACTAGTATTGGCCGATTTTTTTCCTTTTAATTCTGAAACTGATGGGAACTGAAGATGTCAATTTTTTAAAATGTTTGTTTTTTGGAAAAAACAGACAGACAACACCCCCACCATCCCCACACCCTCCCCCTAACACACACACACATACACACACACACACACACCTCGGGGAGAGAGTGAAAGAGAGAGAGAGAAAGAGATGGATTTCCCATCTACTGATTTACTCCTCAAATGCCAGCAATAGCTGGAGCTGGGCAAGGTTGAAGCCAGGAACTCAGACCTCAATCCAGAGCCCTCACAGGGGTGACACAGACCTACGTACTTGAATCATCAACTGCTGCCTTCCAGGTTCTGAAGAGCAGGAAGCTGAACTCAAAAGTGGAGTAGGGACTGGACCCAAGCACTCTAATACGGGATGTGGGCATCCCAAGCAGTATCTTAACTACTGCTTCACAATGCTCACATGGAGAAGCTAAATTTCTGATGGGGATAGTAGAGGAATATCAGAGGATTAAATAAGCATTGCTTCAGGTACCGCAGCAAACTAAATTTAGCCAATAAGCGGTTAATATTAAAATAAGCACAGGGACGACACTGTGGTATAGCGGGCTAAGCCTCTGCCTGTGGTGCCGGCACCCCATATGGACGCAGGTTCAAGTCCCAGCTGCTCCACTTCCGATCCAGCTCTCTTCTACGGTTTGGGAAAGCAGTGGAAGATGGCCCAAGTGCTTGGGGCTCTGCACTGGCGAGGGAGACCAGGAAGATGCTCCTGGCTCCTGGCTTCAGATTGGCTCAGCTCCAGCTGCTGCAGCCATTTGGGGAGTGAACCAGCAGGTGGAAGACTTTTCTCTCTGTCTCGCCTCTTCTGTGTCTATAACTCTATCTCTCAAATTAATTAATAAAATCTTTTAAAAAATCAGAATGAAGAGGTTTGGATTACAAGTATTTTGGTAATGAAAATGATGCACTACAAAGGGTCACTCTACAAGTTTCATAGATTGTGTTAGCCACAAGGCTTTATATCATGTCAAGAGAAGACAAATAAACTTACTGAAATTGACTAGGTCTATAAGAGTGATGTATAAGAGATGGGTTAAACATTAAAAGTAACATTAAGAAAATACTATATTGTGCATGATGTAAAACAATAAATATTCTTTTAAGCCTTACTAACCTTTCACCACTGAATTGACTTTTTTAAAAATTAGTTGAGACCAGTGTAGTGACACAGCAAGTTAGCTGCCACTTATGACACCAACATTCCATATCACCTGTTACAGTCCAAGCTACAATTCTTCCTATCTGTGGGGAGCAACTGGGAGCAACTCGGACTAGACTAAGTTACTGGAATTAAGACTTATTCTATGCATCTGCTTTCCCACAATATGGCGCTGAGAAGGGAAACAGCTTCTACACAGCTGCCTCCAGTTCAACCAATAAACTGTGGGACCTGCTCCTGATTGGAGGAGAGCAGCGTACTCGGCGTGTGGGCAGCCGAGTTGGAATTGGTGGAAGAGGACTATAAAGGAGGAGAGAGACGGCATGCACCAGGAACATCTAAGGGGAACATCTAAGAGGAACATCTAAGGGGAACACCTGTGCAGCCCCCAAGAGAGCCGGCCGGCGGTATGCCGCTCCCCCGCGGAAGTGGGGAAAGTGGCTAGGGGGAACCGCCCTTCCACGGAGGTGGAAGGGTCGGTAGCCAACCCGGGAAGAACCAGCAGCAAACCCGGGAAGGGCCGAGCAGACAGAAGAACAGCGCAGGGTCCTGTGTCGTTCCTCCACAAAGACGGGGAGCGACACTATCTGCTTCCTGCTGATGTGTCTGGGAAACCAGAAGAGGACAGCCCCAGTACTTGGAACCCTGCTGCCCATACAGGAGACCAGGATGGAGCTCTTGACTTCTGGCTTTGTCTTTAACCAAGACTGGCTGTTATTGCCATTTGGAGGGTGAGCAAGTGAATGGAAGATCTGTCTCAGTCTCTCTCTCTCTCTCTCTCTCTGTTGCTCTGGCTTTCAAAGAAAGAAAGAAATAGACAAGTGTAAATCAATTAATTAGTTATAATTGAAAAATAAAAACTGCATATTTTATGAGGTACAACATGCTGTTTTGATGTATGTATACATTTTTGAATGGCTAAATCAACATTTTTAATATATTTGTTACCTTACATACTTATTTTTTGCATGGTGAAAACACCAGAAATCTATCCTAAAAAATTTTCAGATATACAATATATTGTTATTAGCTGAAGCCAACATGCTATACCATAGATGTCTTTAATTACTCCTCTTATTTAACCAAAGTTTTGTGCCCATGGATCAGAACTGACTCTCACAGAATATTTTAAAACAGGAAAGTTACTTTACATGCCATTGTGAAAATCATACATGCAAACTTCAAAAATTATAGCAATAAAAAATAGGTAAATTAAAAAGCACTAAAAATTCCCTCTCCCTTAGTAAATCTATGTTGTCTGGTGAATAACTTTCTAGTTTTGTGGGGGAGGGAGGGACAAAAATATTAATTGGTACAATATTTTTCATTAAATTACACTGTATTTCCAGTTTCAGAACAAAGTTTTTAATTTATTTCTCATGGGTACACAATATCCTCATGTTTGCATAATCTATCATTTTATTTTACTACTATCTTTTAATAAATTTGAAGGGATTTCCTTCTTGTATGGATATAAAAAGGGCTTTAATATGAATCTGCCATATTTTTGGTTATCTCTTTAATGAAAAAAGAAATTTTACACATATTGCCAAAATTCATAGCAGGGAAGCTGCATTATACTTTCACCAACAGCACATAAAACTACCTTTTCTTATATCCTTATGCTAATATTATCTGTTACTCATCTTTGCAATATTTTAGATAAAATATCTCATTAGTCTGCAGAAATGCCACCTAGAAGACTAACAACTTCCTTGCTCATCTTCTGTAAAACAGCACAAACTGATTTTGCAGTCACACTTTGCCTCCTTTCTCCTTTCTCCACAGCAATATCACTACCTGACACACCCTATGTTTATAGTTTGTTAGCTGTCTTTCCCCTCCAGGAGTTAATCTGCATGCAACTGTAGCCTTGTTTCTTTATTTGAAAGGCAGAAAGATAAAGATGCAAGAGAGATCTTCTATCTGCTGGTTCTCTACTCAAATTGCTGAGCCAGGCTGAAGCAAGGAGTCTGGGACACATTCCACAACATGGGTGGCAGGGATCCAAGTACTTGAGCCATCATCTGCTGTCTCCCAGAGTGCACATTAGCAGGTAGCTGGAATCGAAGGCAAAGCTGGCATTTGAACTCAAGCACTCCCAAATAGAATGCAGGAATTCCAAGTTGCATGTTAATTCTACACCAAATGTTCCTCCTCCTTTTTACTTAGTTTTCTCTCGCTAACAAGTTAAGCACATTCTGGTATACAATAGATATTTAAGAAACAAAATGTCCAATAAATGTTGCATGAATTTAAAAAACAATGATGTCTTCATTATGAACACTTTTTTAAAAAAATTTATTTATTTGAGAGGTAGAGTTACAGACAGTGAGAGGGAGAGACAGAGAGAAAGGTCTTCCATCTGCTGGTTCACTCTCCAAATGGCAGCAATGGTCGGAGCTGCGCTGATCCATAGCCAGGAGCCAGGAGCTTCTTCCGGGTCTCCCATGTGGATGCAGGGGCCCAAGGACCTGGGCCATTCTTTACTGCTTTCCCAGGCCACAGCAGAGAGCTGGATCGGAAGAAGAGCAGCCAGGACTCAAACCGGTGCCCATATGGGATGCCAGCACTGCAGGCGCCACGGTGCTGGCCCCTGTGAACACATTTTAAAACCTGGTTCTCTTTCTATAAATTTTATTATATGCTAAATTTTTATATTGATTGATGTCCACTTTTTGATCCTTCACTGTGGTCTATAGTTTAATATATCTATTCCTAAGTTGTTATATGATACTTATGTTAAGATATTCTTCTAATACATTTAAAATTCTCAAAGGGCATGCCTAGTTCTACTTTGATCTTAACATGTTTCTAACAACCTTTTGAGCTTCTTTTCTTTTTTCTTTCTTTTTTTTTTAAAGATTTACTTATTTATTTGAAAGGCCAAGTTACAGAAAAAAAGGGATATACAGGGAGAGAAAGATCATCCATCTGCTGGTTCACTCCCAAATGGCTGCAAACGCCAGTGTTTGGCCAGGCAGAACCCACGAATTTGCAAATCCATTTGGGTCTCCTACATGGTTGGCAGTGGCCTACACACTTGAGCCATCTTCTGCTTTTTTCTCAGGTGCATTAGCAGGGAGCTGGATTGCAACCGGAGCAGCTCAGTTATGAACCAGTGCCTATAGAGGATGCAGTACCAGCTTTATCCACTTTACCACAGCACCCAACTCTGCAGTTTTGTTTTTTTTTTTAATTGCCACATAAAAGTTGTAGATACTTACAGGATATCATGGTTTTTTTTTTTTTGATACAAGTATACAGTGTATAATGTTCAAAATAGGATATCTATCTCCTCATTTACCAGTTCATTGTGGTGAAAACATTCCAAATCTTTTCTTCTAGATTTTCTGAAAACTAAAATATGGTTTTCTTCACATAGGTATAGTGTTCTTTTTTTTTTTTGCTTCTATAAATGGGCTATTTTTCCATTTTATGTTTAACTGAATTTAGGATTGTGCTTTGAAAAACCTTGTAGTAACAGCTCTCAGAAATGCTACTTTATAATTCCATACAGCAGAGTGAAACTAAACTGTTAGTTGTAAATAATTTTTAGAAAACATGGATTCATAATCTACAAATAACAGTCAATTTGTCTTGAAGTTAAAGGTTGATCTGATTTTTTCTTAAACAAGAGAAATACACTTAACAATAAATCATAATTTTAGAGCCTAGAGACCTTTGTATTCAAGAAGTATTTTGGAAATGGGTTGAGTCATCTCTCCAAATTTTTAGATAGTGATTCTCGTGATTCTCTTGCTGTGAAATAATTTTTTCCAATCCTACATTTTAAAAATAACCTGACATTCAAATATTAGAAGTTGAGATATAAACACACATTATAAATCAACACATTCTCCTTCTAGATTCTAACTGAAAAGAAGTCAAGTCTATCTCAACCTGAAGAAAACCAAATGCTCTCTTGGATGGACCTGTGATTTTTTTTGTTTTTATGTTTTTGTTTGTTTCACCTAAGTGCTGTACTAGCCTTTGCACAGTCATGAAAAGTTGCATAGCTTAGTCATTAAAGGGGGGAATGAGAAAATTTAAAATGAGTGAAGTTTCCCAAGGGTGTCTCTAAACCAAACAATTGTTGCTGGGAGAATATGATTACTAATAAATGTGTTCAGCATCAGTTCAGGGAAAAGCTTGAGTAAGAACAAAGCTGAATTGTAGCCTTCTGAGTATTTCTAAAATGACCATACATTTAATATGTTATAGGACTTTTGGGTACTGATTGCTGAATTGATTACAGCTTTTTTGATAGGCCAATTTCTTTATGTCCTATTTCATCTCACAAATATAAACCATAATTCCTACACTGTTACATTGCCATGATCTGAATGAATCTTCCTGTGTAATTTTCACTAATCATTTTTATGCCCCCATCTGTGCAAAAGACTCCTTGATATTATCAACTAACCATCTGCACATTTATGGAAAGGCTGCACCGCGCGTGCTTATGTGAAACCAGCCGTCTCCCTTCCCATCACATGCCAAGTCCACCAAAAGAGTGACTATATGAATAGTTTTAAATGTTCCCTTTATTAAACAAAGATATAGGAGGTAATTAACGTACCACAATCAAGTTGCATCATACAGTTATCCACCACAATATTCCAAAGTGAGTTTTATTCTTTGTGGGGGAAAATGTTTTAAAAATTAATGCATAAAATAGGGAAATGATGTTAAGGCAAAGCTGTACTGCTAAGTTGACAGTCTTGCCTCACAACATTTTCTTGGAAGATAAAAAAAGGCAATTTCTGCCAATTAAAAAAAAAAACCCTCCTTTTTTTCTCTGCCTTAATTGCTATCTCCCAGGTGCTTTTTATCTTCTCTAGTAGACTAAGATGGCATTCCTTTAAGGAATGAAGGAAGAACTAATCTCACCATTTGATATTCACCATAATCCTCTTTAGTTTTCTGAAGTCCTCCAAAGCAAATCTGTGATGTGGAGGACCGTGTCTTCTCTTCTCTCCCAGCTTCCAACCTTGCCTCACTGGAACCCACACCAAAAGGCCTGTAGTAAGCTTTCTTCCCTAGCAGAGTTGGAACGCTTTGTATCCTCACTCACAAGTTATTGCTTCTTTTGAAATATTTTATACTTGACAACTGAAACCACATATTTTACTAATTTTCAAACGTATTTTAGTCTCTAAAATTGTCTTTAATAGGATTTACTCAACAGGCTGCATATTTTAACAATCAGCTGGTGAGCTTCCTTGATTGTGCCGCACATTTGAATGCTTGAGGTTTATGTATTTTTGATTGAGAAGCAAACTTTAATGAGCCACACAAATTGCATTGGTGCAGAAAAAGTCTCAGAAACTTAGCATCGAAGTGTTTTAAGGACATTCCTTCTGTACCCCTTTGTATACCTGAGTGTGTGTGTGTGTGTGTGTGTGTTGTGAGGGGTTTTATTAGTGTCTGGGTAGTTGGCAGTTAGAGATAAGCCTTAGGACAATACATTTGCTTTAAAAGAAAGAAATATGAGTACCAATTTCTTAAGTTTTCCACAAATACAATTGTGCTTTAATTTTTAAAATGCCTGAAATCCCATTCCTTAGATAAAACATTAATATTTTAGTGACCAATCTTTTACACATCTCTGTCTGTGTGTCATGGGAAGGGATGGGTAAATTCTCAAACATGCTTGTTTTATAATGATTTGCTAGACTTTGTAGGGTAAAAATCAGATAATAGTTTTCTTTTTCATTTATGAAGGAACATTTAAAAAGCTCTGGTGCTTTTTAAAAGCTCTGGTCCCATCTCCCTGCTCTGTGTCAGCCATGTGATCAAAACTCAAGCTTAACAATCACTTTTAGGCAAAAAAAAAAAAAAAGCCAGTTTAAGTATAAATAAATATTTTAACGCTATATTCGGTACAAAGTTTCTCTTCTTTCCGCAGCCCAGGGAACAACAGTAAAAAGAAAATAAGTGTTGTCTTCTTAAGTCTTCCCTTTCTCCTCTCCCATCTATAACTGGAATCAATGAATGTCCAATCTTTCAATTAGCTTGAGCTATCTATTAACCTTTATGACTGCCAAAATCCTCTGCCAAAACAAGGGTCCAAATACTCATCCAGGGTTTCTCTTTGTCTCTCTCTTTCTCAGAAACCTGCAGGCATTTTCTGCTCCCCTCAAGAGTTGGCTGGTACAGAACATGAACTTTGTTGACTTCTCACAATGGGCTCTAGGCCTGCCCTCCGGCAATAAGTCCCTTGAACATTTTCACCTGAGACTGCTTTCAACTAATGCCTTTGGAGACAGCTTAACCTGGCTAGCACTGAGGCCATCAAGTAACAAAGTTTTTGCCATGCTTTCCCCTTTCTACTTCTGCTGGAGGAAGTTCACACTTTCAGACTTCTCCAGAAACCATGCTTCCCAAACAAGAGAGTTGTGTCATGCTCTTTCAAGAATTCTGTCAAGTGCCTACTCCATAAGGGGAGAACATTCTAGAATTTCCAATTTCTCTGAAGAATTTGTGGCCCAGTTCCCCCAACTGTTGTCTAAAGAATGAGGGAGATATCATTAAGGCTTTCTATTCTTATAATTTACTGACTTGAAAACTCATTTCTTAAAAATAAGTTTTTAATATAGGATATTAGGGTGACAGTCTCTGGGCCAGTGAGTCAGTCTTCATCCCATGAAGTTGTGTCTAGATCCTATATTTAGTGACTTCTTGTAACCCCTTGTTCTTAGCTTTGATGCTGAAGCCCCAAGAAAGACCCTAATCTTTCTCCTATTAAACACATACAAAACTTACATACACAACATCACACAGAATGCCCCATTTTCACCAGACAACTTTTTAATATGACCCATTTTTTCCCATATTTTCCTACTCCTCACTCATCTACACTCATTAATAACCTAGTAGACAACCTGCAAGCTTTTCACCTTAATCATATGCAAAAATATTTATATGTATATAGGATTTGCCATTGCTCATTTAAAAGCTTAGAGTCACATATGGACATGTATCTGCATCTTAGCTCTGTTAGTTCAGAACGCAATGTGGCATTATCTCCCATTCTTCTGGTAAGGAATTAACTCCTTCTTTAATGACTGCCTGACACCATATTCAACCATTGGTCACATTCAAGTATTCCCTTTTTTCTTTATTAATATGTTTTAGTAAGCATTTGCTGGTGTTATGTTTTTATGGGATAGATTATCAGAGGTGTTTGGATAAAATTTCAATTTAGATTGTTTTGTAACAAAAAGCTACAAGAATGCATGCAACTACTTTCAATGTGTGGAAATCCTTATTTTCTTTCTTTTTTTTCTTTATTTTGACAGGCAGAGTGAACAGTGAGAGAGAGAGACAGAGAGAAAGGTCTTCCTTTTCCGTTGGTTCACCCCCCAGTGGCCACTGCGGCTGGCACACCGTGCTGATCCGAAGGCAGGAGCTAGGTGTTTCTCCTGATCTCCCATGTGGGTGCAGGGCCCAAGGACTTGGGCCATCCTCCACTGCACTCCTGGGCCACAGCAGAGAGCTGGCCTGGAAGAGGAGCAACCGGGACAGAATCCAGCGCCCCAACCAGGACTAGAACCCTGTGTGCCTGCACCACAGGTGGAGGATTAGCCTATTGAGCCGCGGCGCCGGCCAGAAATCCTTATTTTCAAGAATCACTACCATTGGCAGCAATTAAAATTTTTAAGAAAATTTTGTATTATCCGTATTTAGATTAATTTCCATTCCTTGGGTCACCTGTGATATTCCCAATTAGTAGTTTTGATATTGCAAATTTTCTGTTTGTATCCTTTGCCAAATCTATTTCAGATATTTCCTTTGCCAATTTCTAAAAATTCTTAATGTAATACAGATATCAAATTCATTTTTCATGTGAAGTTGTTTTGAACTTTGAACTTTTACTATTACAATTTTAAATATCTATAAAAGCAGATGGAATAGTATTATGAATATATATAGTTATATTTATTAGAATTCTCCTATATCTATTCTAAATGTAGATTATATTATTTGTTGCAATTGTTTACCACTTTCTACATACAAATTCATATGGTGTTCGAGTTTCTTCCATAAGACATAATATGTTTCTGTACTAATTTGGGACTAACTTAAGTGACTTGCTTTCAGCAATAGAGTGATACAGAAGGGATTACAGCTCCATTTCTCAGCACTGAAGTGGAATTGAGTACCCCTGCTTGTCTGCTGACATCAGAGAAGGATGAGACAAGTGGACCAAAGCAGCCCTAAACCCCCTAGAGGACTGCAGTGGGTACAGATCTCACCCCCACTAACAGAGCTTTAAGCAAAACCCTTCAGCCTTCTTGACTTTTATCAGCCAAACACAGATATTTCACAAGCTCCTGGGTTATAATAGATGATTGCATTTTAAATTTGGGGAACTTTGTGACCAAATGATTGCTAAATAGCACAGAACAACTATTATTGTTTATTTGTACCCTCACATTTCATTCCTCAGTCTTCTTCCATAACAATAATGCCCTTTATTCCACAATATTATCTACAGGAGACAAACAAGTGCCCTCAATAGACACACAAGAAAAACATGAGATAAAAGTCAATCTTCTTTCATGATTTAAAGTCTCATAAAATGAAGATAGGAAGAGTATTTCTTCAAACTGATTAAAGGTATCTAGCAGAAACCAATAGCAAAATCATATCTAATAGTGAACCATTGCCTTTAAGATTGGGAACAAGACAAGAATAATGACTGTCAGAGCTTTTACTCATCATTGCATTGAATATTCTAGGCTGCTCAACAGGGCAAGAAAAACAAACACATGAATACATAAAAGGCAAAAAAATTGGAAAGAAAGAAGGAAACTGTCTTTGTTCATAAATGACATGATTGAGGGCTTTAAAAATCCTTATAACAAAACCAATTTATAGACTAGTTATTCAAGACTGGGGCTTGACTTGAAGAAACACAAAACAGAACATTTGTTCAATAAGGCTTGTGCTAAGTTCTCATGAGTTACTGTAGTTAAGGCAAAGTAGCAGTATACATGCTATTTACTTTTAGGCATCTTTGCTTATCTCTCAGAAATAAAATTGTATTGATTTATATTTTTAATTGTCTAAATAGTGATTTAACTGGGTTAGAAATGAGGTCTACTATCATGTGTTTAGTTTAGCAATAATTTATACCCTGTTATTATAGTAAAAAAAGATTTTTAAGTCTTAGATTTTCCCGCAACATGGAATGAGATATTTACAATCTTTAATTTGCATTTTATTGAGAACCCTTTGGAAGGGAATCTAACTATAATCATTATTTATCATGGTCTTTCTTAGGTGGCTACAGAATGAGAAATGAGATGGTAGTTTGTATTGTCACGCATTCACTTATTATGGGAAATTATGGCAAGTATCTTCTAAAACTATGTGCTGCTTAGTTCGGGGTTATAACTATGAAAAAAGCTGTCCCTAGTATCAACAGATCATTACATCTGTACTGAACAGTTTGTTTCTCACTCTCCAGAATTCAGTTCCTCTTGATTTTTAAATGAACTGTTAATTCAGAAACTAGGAAGGGCTTGGTATTTTATGGGACTTGCAAGATAAGTTACTTTCCTACATTTTCATGTATGCTAATAAAAAAGCTGAAACTCTCTGAGTCAGAAACAAAGGCAGTTTATCGCGAACAGAAAAGACAGTAACTAGAATACCACGTTAGTGCTGGTGAAGTGAGCTCCAGTTTCATCAAAGCAACATGACTAAGGCCAATTCTCAGATACACATACAGTGGAAATGCATAACGAGAGAAAATCCAATATTAGAAAGCCTGGTCTTACAAAGTAGCTAAAGGCAACCTGCACACCATCTCCTCTGAGTCACCTTGTCTTTACCACACCAGATAGAAGAAGTAAAAGACTCAATGGAAGGAAGACATTGATATCTTCACTACACTAGAATACAAACAAATCTTAGTATATTTGGCTTTAATGCTTAGATGTGGTATAATGTGAGATCAAGGGTAATTTATTTCCAGAAAAGGGAATATATTATCCTACTATACTTTGAGGGTTTAACCTAGGAAAAAAGGAGTAGATGACTCCTTATTCCCACTTTGTACATGGTGCTTTGTTTAGAAAGTACATATAAGCCCAGATAGATGAAACACATTTATACTGAAAATATGGGTAGTTTCTCTCTCTCTCTCTCTCTTTCCTCTCTATTTTTTCTTCCCATTGAATTAGAGAAAACAGTAATTTAACAAGATTACTAAGTTCTAGACACAATCTTCAAGGGAATGCTGCCTATTTGATCAATAATATTTTATTAAACAATGAATAAATGCTGGACACATAAGACATGAAGATGAATTGGACTACAGCCTTTCCATCAAGGAGCTCAATAATCAGTGTGTTGGGAAGGGAGATGGTGGGCACATACATAAGTTGGATACCACGTATAGGATGACAGCAGAACATAGTTCTTAAGAGTACAAGCTCTGAAGAATATCTTCTAGGCTTCCCTAGTTATACTTGAGGCAACTTATTTAGACTTCTAGCTCAGTTACTTGATTTATATTTATATAAATAAATATGAGTTAATCTACAAAAAGTGCTTAGAATAGTATATTTACTAACAAAAAGCACATTATGTATTTTAGTATTATGCTAAATAATTAATATGGCTTTGTCCTAATTGTTTTCTATTTATGGTGAGAAAGTACTGTCTAATCTGTTGTCCCTCTAAAACTTTCTTCACAGCACTTAATATGATCTAAATTGTCATCTTTGAGATATATACATTATACATATACTACATATATATACATACATGAACACATTCCTTTCGACTGATATATTTACATATATATTTAGATCTTATCTTTCGTATAATTTCACAGACAACAGAGCCCATGTCTATTTTCTTTTCTGTATTTTAACTCTAAGAAAATTGTCTTTCACAATGTAAAATCTCAGTAAAAATCATCAAATACAACCTGCTTAAAGTAGTCAGAGAAAATAAAAAGTGCTTGAAAATTTCAAAACACCTCCGTATTGACAAAACATAGTGTGTTTTTCATGAGACTGGAGAGAGTAACTGTTAGCTGCATATTAATCTGAAAAAATGATAGGACCAATTTACAAAGGGTCCCTGTATGAAGTTTGGATTTTTACATTGAAACAAAGAATATCAGAAGTCTCCTCAGCAAGAGAACTATTTGCGGGTATTTTCTTTATACAAAAGAGTAGATAAACAATATTATGAATGGATTGGAGGGATAGATAGAAGAGAAAGGACATATGCATATTACATAGAAAGTTATTATGAAACTCCAGAAGCAATAAATGCCAGTTCTAGACCTCAGGGGATGGATTCAACTGACAGTTAATAGAAAGGACTGGTGTGAAATTGGATATGGAGAATGAAGCAATGAAGCTAGGTATAGTCAACAGAGTTTGGTGTTTCAGATTGCAGCATGAACACACAATATGAATCACCATACTTGAAACATTCACAACAGCCATTGGTAATTGCCAAAAGAATTCCTAATGGTTCTCTAAGGAACTGGGAGTCTAAAACAGAAGCCAATGTCAATCCTTCTAGATCCAGTCAGCATACCAATTTACATAAGATTAAAGCAGCTGCCTCCCTGAAAGAACTAAGGAGACAGAAACTAGTATTTTGTCTTAAAAAGTATAAATGAACTTATCACACGTGCACAGGTGGTTGAACTTATTATTCCTTTAATTAAAAACAATGATGTTTCAAATCCTGAAAATTAAGAAAGTCAAACCAAAGTCTACAAAAATTAAGTTGAGGAAAAATTAAGGATTTATGTAAGCAGAAACTTTCAGTATAAGATTAAGAACTTTCTTTACAGAGCTTGAGACACGTCACAATACAAATATAAATGGCAATATATCTATCAATAACAGTACTAAAAAACCCTTCCTCAGAAGGAAGCCACTATGTTTTAGGCCAAAGAAACACCCTGATCATTTTTAAATTTTGGCTTCAGATGGAAAAGGATATAATACAGAATCACGGAAATTAAGAAAGGCTTATGTTTTCTCTGGATCTACATAGAAGCAGCTTTCCATGAACTAAATAGAAAGGACTTTGAAAATAAATTTGAAAGGTGAAAGTGATTTGATGTTAGACATTCAGCTTTAGGTCCTGAGGAGTCAACAAAACTGCAATGTTAAGAAAATCATGGTTTGTTCAGCACTTCAGGAACTGTGAAGAATAAACATCAGTCTCTCTTCCCAGATAGAGTTAGTACCACCTTTGGGGACTGGCTTTAGATTTAAAAGGTTTTACTGGTTAGGTGAGAAGTGCTCTTGGTGCTGTTAATGGATGCTAAGTGCAAAAACAATGCTGGCTTTTTTTTAAACTATTTTTTTATTTTAGTTTATGCTGTTTAAGTACTTTTTTATGCTACAGAGACATGCTGTTGGAACCAATGAAGTGTGTGTGTGTGTGTGTGTGTGTGTGTTCTTTTTTCATAAAGAAGCACTTTGATGAAAACTCTGAAATATGTTTCTATAATTACTACCCAAACAGAGATTGGAATGACTCTTCCAGAATGAGGATGTAACTAGCACCTAGGTGATGGGGGGGGAAGCAGCACAGAACATAGATGCAAGGGAATTTTTGCATGTGGCAATCTTCTGTTTGAGGTCTCTGTGTGGACTGATTTTGGTGTACTAAAACTGAAAAGGACAGTTTCATCTGTGACATAAGAAGGTCTACGTGATCCTGCCCATGAAGCACAGAAAACCGTAAGATGGTTTTCTTTCAGTAATTTTTTCATACTTACTTTAATCCAATAACAGAAAAATTATTAAAGTTCATGGCAATATAGTACCCTTAAAGTGGAAGAATGAGGTGGGGTGGGGGGTGGGGTGGTGGACTGGCATTGTTGCACTTTTGATACCAGCAGCCCATGGGGGAGCACAAGCTCATAGCACGGTTGTTCCGCTTCTGATCCAGCTTCCTGCTAATGTGCTAGGGAAGGCAGCAGAAGATGGTCCAAGTACTTGGGTCTCTGTCACCTCCTGGGAGAACTGGATGAGTTCCTGGCAACAGCCTTAGACCTGGTCCTGCACTGGCCCTTCTGATCATTTGAGGAGTGAACCAGTGAATGGAAGATCTATCTCTCCATCTCTCCCTTTCTCTGTGTGTGTCACTGTTCCTCTCAAATAAATAGAGTAAATCTAGTGAATGCTTCAGAGTGAAGCAGCCTGACTTAAAATGTCAGAGATAAACCTAGGCAGTATATCTATCAGAAGAGTATCACAAATTCACTTGAATATTTCTAGCCCCTTGTTGGTACTATACCTTAATAATAATTTGAGTATAATTGCCAGAAATAAGATTTGTCATGAATTAATAACTTGGGGAGTATATTACAAGGCATTTCACTGTCATGCAATACCCATATTCTATGATAAAATTCTTTTTACTCATTCATTAAAATGATCATTTATTCAAAATGTATTTATTAAGTGAAAGATATTGGGCTAGGCTCTGTGTTTTTATAATTGAAGGAGATAAAATCATTATTTTCAAATAACTCATATTTTAACATTATTTAAAATCTTGATATAATTACATTTTTAGAAATTAACTTTTGTTAATATTAATAGTATCAACAGTAAAATGGTGAATGTAGAATGATGGATTATGTTAGAAGTTAAGTTTCAAAAAACCTGTTCAGCTGTTTTTGAGACATGGCCAACAGAGTGAGAAAATCTATTTTATTCCTTTTTCAAAAGTTGCCCTTTTCTAATGTCAAGCAACTACAGAACGAGTGAACTTTGGAAGTGTCAGTCTCTGAGTGTTATGTAATTTGTTCTGAGTATGAATTAGTCAGGCTGAGCCTTTGAGTGCATTAAAAACAAGGAAGATGAGCTGATCACATCCCTAAAGGGCAAAAAATACTGATAGGTCTGCTTGGCTCAGTGTGCACGATATTTCTTTTATAGTGGACTTTCCTATTTTACTGCATCGTCATCACACATGCCAATATATCCTTAAAAGGATTATGGTCAGGCCATAATAGACAGAAGAATGGTATAGAGTAACCCCATGCTCTATGTTTTTACTAACTATTCAGTAATAATGTAACATATAAGGACATTTTTCTATAGTTCTGATGGTTCAGCTTTGAGTATACCAGTTTAAATTTTAAAATTAAATAGTTAATTTACTTTACTAGTGTTTATCTGAAGAATATAAAACCATTAGTATGGATTTGGTCTCATTGGATTTACAAATGATTCACCCAAAGGGGCCAGTGTCTTACATTGTCTAGGTGAGAAAGGCATGGCAGCACCCATACTGAAGCCACAGTGAGATCCCAGAATGGAGGGAGGTAGGGATAAAGAATTTGATGGAACAAAAAGAAGATACTAAAAACAGGTGGGGAGAAGAAGGGCCTGGATGGAAAGATGTCAACTCCTATTTTGCATCCCTTATTCTTTACTTTACCTAGTCTCAATTAACATCCGTTTGAACAACAAAATCTACTGGATTCTGATATAAACTTGATAAAGACAATGAACCTTGGAGTACTGAGCATATTCTGTATTTATTCTTTCATCTCTGATTCTAAGCATTGCCCTTGTCCCATTTCATGTGATTCCAATAACCTTGCCACTCCATCCCCCACACCACCCCCTACATACACACAGAGATAGGTGTACAACTGAGCACATTACCCAAAGAGAGGCATTCAGGGTCCTCATACATGGTGTCCTCATACAGGGTCCTCATACATGGTGTCCTCATACAGGGCCCTCAGGCATGGTGAGAAAGACTGGCTACTCATATTTATTTTTAGATAATATTAATGAGATCTTTCTCATATTCCAAATACTATTTGAAGTGTTTTAAGTGAAAGAAATCATGTGATTCTCTCAACAATTTTACAGTCTTTCATTCTATGACTATGATTATGATTATTCTCACTTTATAAACAAATCAACTGATGTTCAGATGTGTGAATTGCTTGCCTAAGGTCACAGAGGTAGTAAGTCATAAAGTTAAGATCCTCAGTCATACTGGCTCAAGCTGTTTTCTTTAACCACTTTCTGCTATTATTTTACTTTTGAAACGGTAAGTTATGACAGCACATAAGCCTAAGCATATTAGGCATGTTACTTGCCAACAAAGGAAACAGAATAAAGCATAGACAATAATGATAATAGCAATAATAATAACAGAGAAGGACTGACTGACTCAAAATAACATTACTTGAGCTTACTTCTAACCAATTTTGAAATGAATCATAATGCTCTCTGTCCTCCCTCCCATCTCATCTCTCCCTCCCTATTTCACCCTGCTTTTCAAATCAACAAAATAAATCTTTAAAAATATGCTTTAGAAAAAAGAAATACACAGGAAATGTGACAAAATGATAACTCTGGGTAGAATATGCCAGGCATTGAGAATAGAAATACAAACACCTAAGCAAGAGTATGCTTGGATTTTTGAGGAATATAAAAAAAAAATCAGTATGACTATAATAGAGTAAGCATAGATTAGAGATAGGAAATGATTTTTTTTAACATTTATTTAATGAATATAAATTTCCAAAGTACAGCTTATGGATTACAATGGCTTCCCCCCCATAAATCCCTCCCACCCGCAACCCTCCCCTTTCCCACTCCCTTTGCCCTTCCATTCACATCAAGATTCATTTTCGATTCTCTTTATATACAGAAGATCAGTTTAGCATACATTAAGTAAAGATTTCAACAGTTTGCTCCCACACAGAAACATAAAGGGAAAAATACTGTTTGAGTACTAGTTATAGCACTAAATCTCAATGTACAGCACACTAAGGACAGAGATCCTACATGAGGAGTAAGTGCACAGTGACTCCTGTTGTTGACCTAACAAATTGACACTCTTGTTTATGGCCTCAGTAATCACCCTAGGCTCTTGACATGAGCTGCCAAGGCTATGGAAGCCCCCTGAGTTCGCTACTCTTATCATATTTAGACAAGGCCATGGTCAAAGTGGAAGTTCTCTCCTCCCTTCAGAGAAAGGTACCTCCTTCTTTGATGACCCGTTCTTTCCACTGGGATCTCACTCGCAGAGATCTTTCATTTAGGTTTTTTTTTTTTCCCCCCAGAGTGTCTTGGCTTTCCATGCCTCAAATACTCTCATGGGCTTTTCAGCCAGATCCGCATGCCTTAAGGGCTGATTCTGAGGCCAGAGTGCTGTTTAGGACATCTGCCATTCTATGGGTCTGCTGTGTATCTCACTTCCCATGTTGGATCATTCTCTCCCTTTTTGATTCTATCAGCTAGTATTTGCAGACACTAGTCTTGTTTATGTGTTCCCTTTGGTTCTTAGTCCTATCATTATGATCAATTGTGAACAGAAATTGATCATTGGGACTAGTGAGATGGCATTGGTACATGCCACCTTGATGGGATTGAATTGGAATCCCCTGGTATGTTTCTAACTCTAGCATTTGAGGTAAGTCAGCTTGAGCATGTCCCGAATTGCACATCTCTTCCCTCTCTTATTCCCACTATTATATTTAACAGCGATCACTTTTCAGTTAAGTTTCAGCACTTAAGAATAATTGTGTATTGATTAGCAATCAGGGAAATGCAAATCAAAACCACAATGAGGTTTCACCTCACCCCAGTTAGAATGGCTCACATTCAGAAATCTACCAACAATAGATGCTGGAGAGGATGTGGGAAACAAGGGACACTAACCCACTGTTGGTGGGAATGCAAACTGGTTAAGCCGCTATGGAAGTCAGTCTGGAGATTCCTCAGAAACCTGAAGATAACCCTACCATTCAACCCAGCCATCCCACTCCTTGGAATTTACCCAAAGGAAATGAAATTGGCAAATAAACAAGCTGTCTGTACATTAATGTTTATTGCAGCTGAATTCACAATAGCTAAGACCTGGAACCAACCCAAATGCCCATCAACAGTAGACTGGATAAAGAAATTATGGGACATGTACTCTATCGAATACTACACAGCAGTCAAAAACAACGAAACCCGGTCATTTGCAACAAGATGGAGGAATTTGGAAACCATCATGCTGAGTGAATTAAGCCAGTCCCAAAGGGACAAATAGCATATGTTCTCCCTGATCAGCAACAACTAACTGAGCACCAAAGGGGAAACTAGTTGAAGTGAAATGGACACTGTGAGAAACAGTGACTTGATCAGCTCTTGTCCTGACGGTTGATGTACAATGTAATACTTTATCCATTTTAGTATTTTTTTTGTTCTAGTACCATTGGATAAACTCTGTAATTAACACACAATTATTCTTAGGTGTTTAAATTTTAACTGAAAAGTGATCCCTGTTAGGAATTTGGAAAACATTATGCTGAGTGAAATAAGCCAATCCCAAAGGGACAAATACCACTTGTTCTCCCTGACAGGTGACAACTAACTGAGCACCAAAAAGGAAACCTGTTAAAGTGAAATGAACACTATGAGAAACAGTGACTTGATCAGCCCTTGTCCTGAGTGTTGATGAACAACTTAATATGTTATCCCTCTTAGGAAATGATTTAAATGGGATGGTGAGAATCTACAACCCTTGGGACAGTACTGATCATGACACGGCCTTTGGAAGGAGAAATAGACATTAAATTAAAGGAAATATTCAGGGACATGTGTTTGGTGCACCAGTTAAGACACTTATTGGGATACTGGCATTGCATATTAGAATGCCTTAGAAAGAGTCCTGGCTGAAATAAAGTATATAATGCTAAAAATGAATATAAATAGTGGTGTATGCTTTTGAGATTAGCTGCCACTCAATACATAGTCATGAATTTTTTTTCTTTTTGTCTCTCTTCTCCCTTCCTTCTTTGCTTCATTTCTTCCTTCCATCTCCTATTTCCCTCTCTCCTTTCTGTCTCCCTTCCATCTCCTCTTAATTTCTTTTTCATTTTGAAGCAAGAACAAGTAAAACATTAATAAGTTAATAATGCAGGTACATAATGTTAACCAAGAGGGACTGATCTCACTTATCAAGATATAAGATGAACCCACACTGATAGAAGGCAAAATAAAAAAAATAATAAAAAATAAAGCTTTTGGTTTTTGCTTGCTTGTTTATTTTTGCTATGAGATCAGCAGAATGAACAATAACTTGATATATAATGTTTAGGCTGGCAATAGGGAAATCTGTGAACAGTAAAAAAGAAGCCAGAGAGTCATTTTTTGATGTAATTTTCTCCAAACAATATCAAGTTACTCGTATTCTTAGTTAATATCTTCTCAATATATCTCTTGAGATCCCGCCAGAGAGAATCAATCCTCCTGAAGCCACTCCTGTACTTTCTGAATTGTCATAATAAAGATTAGGCAGAAATTATAAAGAGGATAAGTTTAACACTAACTAGATTATGTTAAGAACAACTTTATGAGATGGCATGTCCTTGTCTAATCAAAGCATATGCCTATTCACAACACTTGCCTGCAACAAATCACTTATAGCTGATTAAATGTGTCTTTACTTTTAAAGTGGGCATCATACTTGAAAAAGAAAAAAAATCCAAAAATATTATTGGAATTAACTTTGTAGCAATTTATTTCTCAGCTTTACCATTTTACTTCCTTATAAAAAAGGAAACCAGGCAGAATAATCATAAACTCATTTTCATACAAACTATAAAACATAAAAATTTATTTGTTTTTAGTGTTGATAAAACAGCTGATATCAATATTGTGTATTGGTATAAAATATTGTGTATAATGGTGTAGAAAGTCTGTGAAAAACTTCTCATGGAGTGGATGGACAGAATCGTAATTGCTGGAGCCGGCGCTGTGGCTCACTTGGTTAATCCTCCTCCTGCAGTGCTAGGATCCCATATGGGAGCCGGGTTCTAGTCCCAGTTGCTCCTCTTCCAGTCCAGCTCTCTGCTGTGGCCTAGGAGGGCAGTGGAGGATGGACCAGGTCCTTGGGCCCTGCACCCACATGGGAGACCAGGAGGAAGCACCTGGCTCCTGGCTTCGGATCTGCGCAGCATACCGGCCGTAGCGGCCACTGGGGGGTGAACCAGTGGACGGAAGACCTTTCTCTCTTTCTCTCTCTCTCTCACTGTCTATGACTCTACCTGGGAAATAAATCAGCAATTAGGATTGTTCTGTCTTTCCCTTTCTTCCTCCCTCTCATTTAAGTTAAATAAATCTCTCAATCAAATAAATGAACTGATTAAATTAAATAAATTAAATAGATGAATGAATATGAAAAGCACTTCCAAAAGAGGTGACTGGACAGGATCACTATATTTGAAAGGAGCAGTAGTCCACTTTATCCCATAAGAAGAAGGTATTGGGCTGCAAAGACTAGAGATTTACATCATTAGTCTCAGACACACTACGTACATGTATATGTATATGTATATGTTTGTGTTGGAAACACTATTTCTATTTAGAAATGCAACCAATTCATCTATATTTTCTTATATTCACGACTTTGTGTTTTTGTGCATTTTTTTTGCCTTTGAATCATTGATCTTTGTAAAGTTTACATGACCATACAGTATGTATTTTGAACCAATTTTATCATTTCCAGATGAATACCTTGTCTGAACATCACTCATATAGATAAATCTTTATGAAATCAGCAATCTTAAGCATTATTGGTGAGAGTTCAATATGATACAATACTGGTAGATGGTAATTTGCCAGTGTCTATCCAAAATTTCAAACACTGGGGTAGACATTGTGGAGTAGCATGTTAAGCCACCTCTTGGAACATTTACACATTGGTATGCCAGTGCAAGTCCTAATCACTTGTTTCCAATCCAGTTTCCTGCTAGTGCATCCCTGGAGACAGTGGATGGTAGCTCTAATATTTGGGCCTCTGCCACTAACACCCTGAAAGGCAGTAAGTTGTGGCTCAAGTAATTGGGTCCCAACCCACTCGTGAGATCTGGATGGAGTTCCCAGATCCTGACTTTGGCCTAGCCCAGTCCTGGCTACTGCAGGCATCTGATGATTGAGCCAGCAGATGCAAGACGTCCCATTCTCTCTCTTCTCTCTGTCTACCTCTCTCTCTCTCTCTCTCTCTCTCTCACACACACACACACACACACACACACACTTCTACACCTTTCAAATAAATATAATTTTAAAAATTTTAAAGGAAGGAATAATGCTCCTGGAAAAGTAAGTAGGGAATTCATAATACTCTTTCCTACTTCTATCTGTGTCTTATATCACATTAGTATTATATTGAATTATGAAGATATATACAGCTAAATATTCCAGACCTAAATTATCCAGCTGAGGCTGGGTCACTCAAATTAGTGACTCTGTTGATCGTTGGGCTACCTACCATGTGTTGGGAAACAGTTCTCCCTGGGGAACTAACAATTTTGCATGCCTTGCAAAGCCAGAATCCCTGACCACTATTTGTTCCAGATTATGTTTTCCAAGGATGTTTGAAAAGCAAAAATTTGGAAAATACAGTGTGTTCATGTGGTTAAAGAGCAGTTTTGTCTGTCCAGTATGATAAAGATGATGCCTTCCTCAAAGACAAAAAGAGGCTTGCTTGAAGCTTAGTTTCAAAAGATTGAAGTTGGGACTGGCCCTGTGGTGTAGAAAGCTAAGCCTCTGCAATCAGTTCTGGCATCCCACATGGGTGCCAGTTTATGTCCCAGCTGCTCCACTTCAGATCCAGCTCCCTGCTAATGACCGGAGAAAGCAGCAGCCAGAGATGGCCCAAGTGCTCGGGTCCTCACACCCATGTTGGAGTCCTGGAAGAAGCTCCTGACTCCTGGCTTCAGCCTGGCCCAGCCCTGGCTGTTGCAGCCATCTGGGGAGTGAACCAGCAGATGGAAGACTCCCTTGCCCTTGCCCTCCCCCTCCCCCTCCCCCTTTCTCCTTTGACCTCTCCCTCTTCCCTTCTCTCTGTGTCTCTACCTTTCAAATAAATAAATATATTTTTTTTAAAGATTGAGGTTTCCTGAGTTTGTGCTTCCTTTTCTGTTATACAATCCCCACTTCATGTATAGGCATTACCTTGTCCTTACTGCATTGTCCTGTCAGAATTTGGGTTTAGGGTACCATTACAAGAAAATGATTGTACATTGGGTGCAACTGCATTGAGTAATAAATGATGATTTGTCTCTGAGCCTGGAATCTCATGTTTGCTGCTAGCATCTTTAAAATTTCAGTAGACTAACTTGGTATCTTGCAAGTAGCATAAAGTCTCAGATCATCAAAATATTTAGATTCACATATTAAATTTTGTGATAGATATTTTATGGCCATATAAACAAATTTTCTTGTGCTATCAATCATTTAAAAATATTAATTTAGTATTATGATCAAAGAATGTATGATATTCACTTGTGCATGAATGCATGTTTATCCTGTAGAAAAATATGTAGTGAAAGTGGAGCTGGCATTTGGGTACAGCAAATAAAGGCACTACCTGCAATGCCGGCATCCCATATGGGCACTGGTTTGTGCCCTGGCTGCTCCATTTCCATTCAAGTCTCCTGATATTGGCCTAGGAAAAGCAACATAAGATGGCCTACATGTTTAGGCCTCTGCCACCCACACAGTAGACCTGAAGGAAGCTCCTGGCTCCTGGCTTTGGCTTGGTCCAGCCCTGACTGTTGCAGTCATCTGGGCAGTGAACCTGCAATGGAAGATTTCTCTGTCTTTTTCTCTTTCCTTCTCTGTGTAACTTAGACTTTCAAATGCATAAATAGATGTTTTTGAAAGTACATAGTGCAGTTGAGTTAGGATTAGTCAAATATTTTATATCAGTTTGACAATGTGTCATAGGTGCCAGAATTCTGGTGCAGTGGGTTGTCACCACTTATGACACTGACATCTCCTATTGAGGTACCTGTTTGGGTCCCTGCTGCTTCACTTCTAATCCAGTCCCTGAAGATGTAAGTGGAAAAAGCAATAGAAGATGGACCAAGTACTTGGGTACCTGTCATACA
This sequence comes from Oryctolagus cuniculus, assembly GCF_964237555.1. Classification (NCBI taxonomy): domain Eukaryota; kingdom Metazoa; phylum Chordata; class Mammalia; order Lagomorpha; family Leporidae; genus Oryctolagus; species Oryctolagus cuniculus. The sequence goes on from NC_091442.1 coordinate 90,018,197, forward strand.
TGCGGGAGACCCGGATGCTGTTCTAGGCTCCTGGTTTCATCCTGGCCAACCCCTGCCATTGCAGCCATTTGGGGAGTGAACCATGGATGGAGGATTTCTCTCTTCCTCTCCCTCTCCCTCTTCTTCTCCCTTTCTTTAATTCTCTATGTCACTCTGCTTGTAAAATAAATAAAATAAATCTTATTTTTTAAAAGAATTTATATTATAAGGGATACTGGATTCTAGACTGCATTTAAGCTAACTTAGATTTATTAATGATTTTCTTATAATAGGAAAATAATTCTTATTAAAGCTGAAATGGTAAGGCCAAAGAAAAGAAATAAAAATTACTCATTATCTGAAGACTAATTATATTCAGATCCATTTTAAAAAGCAGGAATTATCCTTTTAACCAAAACTGTTATTATATGATTATTCATATTGAACCAGTCAACTGTCCTCCAAGTAATGGAATAAAAATATTTTATACAACAACAAACACAGAATGATTGCATTTATGCAAAAATATTTGCATAAATATAGAAAAATAAAATTTTAATGGTGATGTACTTTGGATGGCAATAGGTCATATCATCCTAATTTGCTTCCTTGTGACTAGTAACATTTTCTAATTAAACAAAGAACATTAATTAGTTTCTTTTCAAAATGCCTTAAATTACTAAAAGAATCCATTTATTTATTTCACCTTTTTTTTTAAAGTTTTTTGACAGGCAGAGTGGACAGTGAGAGAGAGAGATAGAGAGAAAGGTCTTCCTTTTGCCGTTGGTTCACCCTCCCATGGCCGCCGCGGCCAGCGCACTGCGGCCAGTGCACCGTGCTGATCCGATAGCAGGAGCCAGGTATACTTATTCTGGTCTCCCATGGGGTGCAGGGCCCAAGTACTTGGGCCATCCTCCACTGCACTCCCTGGCCACAGCAAAAAGCTGGCCTGGAAGAGGGGCAACCAGGACAGAATCCGGCACCCCGACTGGGACTAGAACCCGGTGTGCTGGTGATGCAAGGCAGAGGATTAGCCTAGTGAGCTGCGGCGCCCCCCTCACCTTTTTTATTTGCAAACTGGTTTGTGACTATAGGCAAAATACCTTTAAAGCAATGCTGTCATTCGTCCACACTGCTTTGTTTTAAATCTTTTCTCTATCATTGTAACCTAAAAATAAGACAGTAGAAATTCTATCCTTTCTATTATGTCAAAAGTTGAAATACCAGAAATAAAATTCATGAAGACTTTTTATAGGAATAAGCTACTATAATGACCTAACATTTGAAATAACCCTTCCTTTTTTAAATATATGTTCTGATGATGATTTTGTACTTGCTCTAAATGTGCTGAATTTATTAACTTAAACTAGAGTATGCAATTTTTGAACATTATGAGTGTCCACAGTTTTAAATCTCTTTTTTTTTTTATCTATAGTTGAGTTAACTTAAGCAATTGCTCTCTCCCTCTCTCTCTCCCTCTCTCTCTCTCTTTTCTCCTTAATGTTATTCTTTCAGAATCATATACTACATTTGGGTAATAAGATGATTTAACGAATACATACTCTATTCTAACATAGAGGGTCAAGAGACTGAGACAGATTTTTTTTTAATTTACTGAAGATGCACTTGTGATATTCTTAATGAAAACCTAGTATGGGTTGGGAAAGCTGAAGAGAGGGCTTTTTTCATTCCATATTAAAATTGATTCACTTAACTTAATTGTTCTAATAACTGTCTTCAGCAATTATACAGATTTATTTTATTGAATCATATAAGTAAGTAGTCAGTACTTTTCACAGTACAAGAATAAATTAAGGAAGCAAAAGGTTCTCCATTTCTGCTTTACTATTCAGTGTGGCTTCTCAATCACAACAATGTTGATAATTTGGTCCACCTAATTCTTTGTTGTTAGTGAGGACTTTGATGAGTAGGGTCTTGTGCTTTATAAGATATATATATATATATATCAGCATTCCTGTCCTCTATCCAGTAGCTAACTGTAACTCCTCACAGTCACCACAATCAAAACTATTTCCAGACATTGCCAAAATTCCCCTGAAGGTTAAATTACACCCAGATGAATATCATTGAATCAAAAAATAATTATAATCAGTTTCGTTGTAGGTAGTAGATTATACTGGCTGGCAAATCTAAGAATGGGGTGTATTAGTTAACCAAGTCATATGACTTACTGAAGTGTTAATCTTTTTCATACTATTTTTATTTTAGCCTGGTAGTATTAGTTCCTCAGCTGATCTTACTCTAGGAAAGAAAATTTCTAGAGAAGACATTATCCAGCGAAATTGTGCTAAAATGGTATTTGACCCATAGGTACACCATTACACTCGTAAGTTACCACATATAGATAGGGAACTATCAGTTATCCACTTTCCAGGATTCTCTTAGGGAACTTTCTCAAGGAGTCAATCTGAGCACTCCAGAAATATAAGGTAATGAGCTATCTCAACTTGACTGAGATAGTGGCTTCTTAATGCCTGTTTTTATTGCATATTTATTAATACCAATCCCTTTCAATCTCAAGTGTTTAATTTTGATATGAGCATCTCTTGTTATCTTTTGTCAGTCACAGTCTATTACTTTGAACTCAATAACTAGTCCCTAATCTTCTGCTCTTAATTATAGCAGAAGGACCCATGGGAACATATTCCAAGTAAATTCTGGGCAAGCTGGTGTCAAAAGCACAGACTCTGAGGTTAGAAAAGCTAAATTTGATGGGGTATGGGGTTTGGCTCAGGGGTTGAGACACTGCTTGGATACCCACATCCCATATTGGAGAGCTGGGGTTCAAAACCTGGTTCTGCTTCTGATTACAGCTTCCTGCTAATGTGCACATTGCAAGGCAATCAATAACGACAGTACTCACGTGGGAGACTCAGGTAGAATTCTGGACTGCTGGCTTTAGCCTGCACTAGCATTGGCTGCTATAGGCATTTGGGGGAGTGAAGCAGTGGATAGATGATCTCATTCTCTCTCTCTCTCTCTCTCTTTCCCTTTTTATCTCTCTCTGCCTTTCAAAGAAAATTTTAAATTAGTTAATTTTAAAAAAGAAAATCTGGCCAGCGCTGAAGTGTAGTGGGTAAAGTCGCTGCCTGCAGTGCCAGCATCTCATATGGGCGCCAGTTCTAGTCCCAGCTGCTGTACTTTTTTTTTTTTTTTGGACAGGCAGAGTGGACAGTGAGAGAGAGAGACAGAGAGAAAGGTCTTCCTTTTGCCGTTGGTTCACCCTCCAATGGCCGCCGCGGCTGGCCACAGCAAGAGCTGGCCTGGAAGAGGAGCAACTGGGACAGAATCCAGCACCCCGACCGGGACTAGAACCCGGTGTGCCGGCACCGCAAGGCGGAGGATTAGCCTAGTGAGCAGCGACGCCGGCCCTGCTGTACTTTCAATCCAGCTCTCGGCTATGGCTTGGGAAAGCAGTAGAGGATGGCCCAGGTGCTTGGGCCCCTGCAACCACATGGGAGACCTGGGAGAAGCTCCTGGCTCTTGGCTTCAGATCAGCACAACTATGGCCATTGCGGCCATCTGGGGAGTGATTCAGCAGATGGAAGACATCTTTCTTTCTCTTTCTCTCTCTTGCTGTAACTACTCTGCCTTTCAAATAAATAAATAAATCCTTTTTTTTTAAGAAAATCTAAAATAAAATTATAATTCCACCAATTAGCTATGATATTTGGTTATGTTTTCTTGTGTTTAAAATAAAGTTAATAGTAGCAGTTGCTTCATTGTAAGATAGCATACAAAATACTCATCACATGCCTATGACACTATTGTTCCATTCCTGCCTCACTGTCATGGTTCTTCTCTTTATCAATGTGTATATTGTTAAAAAGATGAGAGGGACTATACACATTTTTTCCTCACAACATGAAATTATGCCATCAACCTACTCATTGAACAGTTCTGAAATTTTGATATAATATTTCAATGACATTTGAATCAGTTTACATTTATTAATTTATGATATTTTATGTACTTAATTTGTATTGATACAGATTTCAATACTATATTTAAATGGTGATGATGTACTTATACATGTACTTATTCTCTCTGTTTTAAAAGTTATTTGAGAAATGAGGTCTGGGGATAGAGACAGACAGACAGACAGATGGACAAAAATAGTTCCCACACATTGAATTAATCCCCACACGCCCAAAATGGCTAGAGAGCTTAAGCTAGGAGCTGGGAACTCAATGTAGGTTTCCTATATGGGTGGCAGGAACTGAATATTTCAGGTATCACCACTCCCACCTATCATCCACATTAGCAAGAAGCTGGACTCATGAGCTGGAACTCACGGGGTTGAACTCAGGTTTTCCAGTGTGGATGTGGGCATCATAACCAATGTCTTAATGAGTAGGCTAAACATACAATCTTGGACCTTGTTTGATATTTATGTGGTCAAGAATTACAAAAACAGTATAGGTAGATTCTAATAAAAACAAATTTATCTCTTAATAATCACAACCTTGTCGAATCCCTTCCACTTTGAAAATGGATTTAATGACTTGCGTCTAACCTATGAAATATAGCAAAATTGATAGGATATCACTTCTATGATTAGGTTAATAAATATTGTGACTTCCATGTTCTTAACAGATCGCTCTGCATTGTTTAGACGCCGATTTAGCAGAGTGCCATCTTGGAAAGGCTTGTGTGGCAAAGTACCTAGACATTTCAAAAAAACTGAAAAAATGTCAATATCCACATGTTCTTGGAAGTGGAACCTTTCCCAGTGAAGTTTTGAGATAACAAAAGACAAAGAACTCTTTAATTTTGGTCTGTGACTGACCTTGAAGCAGAGAACCCACCTAACCTATACCCAGAATCTAACCAATACACATTCTGAGATAAGAGATATCAATAGAAAATTCAGCAATAGATAACAAATACAGGAAAAGGACTGGGTACATATGTTTATGAACCCTTCTTGCCTACAAGTATATTGAACTAAAAATAAACTTGCTGCTTCTCCTTTGCATTTCTGTTGTCTCACTGAGAACATCAAATCCTTCATCTCATCTAAATCTCTTTGTCAGCATTTTCAAGAAATTTCTAAGTAACAGAAGGAGAAGCAGTAGGAATAAGGGGGGAACTTACTTGCTTTTGTTTCACTTTGCTGTGAGACAGGAGGTTACAATGGTGTGAATGCTTGTATCCCCCTAAAGTACATATGTTGAAATTTTAACACTTAAGGTATAAAAAGTGGACTTTGGAAGGCTACTGGAACATGAATGTGGGGTTCTCATGAATGATATCAGTGACCTAATGAGAGAAGCCCCAGAGAGCCATCTTTCCCTTCCATCATGTGAAGACCCGGCAAGAAGGCATCATCTGCAAGCCGGAACCTGTGTCCTCCCTAGGCCTGAGGCTGCCTTGATTTTTTTACTTCTCAGGCTCTGAAGCTGTGAAAAATAAATTTCTGCTGTTTTCGAGTTACTTGGTTTATTTTGTGTTAGCAGAAACAAAAACAAAAATGACAAGAAAGAGATCCAATGAAATAGTGCCAGGCTTAAGTGAACATGAGAGTAAGAGGAAGACATGGACGACAAGGGAGACTGAAGGAATACCATGGAGAAGTTTCTGAGAGAGTCAAATGAGGCGGCAGCCAGAGGAGCACAGGAGAAGAGGCTTGTTCTGGTCAAGGGAACCACACTGTATCCTTTACTTCACAGAAGTCAGGAAAGAGGTATAATTATTCAAGTATGCTTATAAATTTGCTGCATATCAGGAAAAGGGTTTCATGAATCAGGGTTTGCAATCTCTGTATTACCAACAAAATGATTTAAATGTAATAAGATATAGTTAACAAATTAGAAAGCACATAAGCAAAGCCATTTATCACAAAAAGGAAGTAGTCTTAATTCCTCTCATTTACATTGAGAGAACACAAAAACACCACTCATGGATGCCATCCTCTGTGTTCCACTTTATGAACATTTTGAACATGTGAGGAACTACAAGAAAATGAGGGCTTTTATCTGCCATCAGAAATGATTAATTACTGAAACTGATACAGTACTAAATCTGCAGCCAGAAAGAACTACAAGTGAACCTGTATATTTGAAGAAATACTCATGTTTCAACTTAGCCTCAAACAGGGGTATTTATTCATGCTACTATCAATTTACATTACCTAGTTTTGAAGAATCAGCTTTCTCCTTGCCTTTGATCCCTGAGGTCTCTAAAAAATACCTTCTTGGATATGAACTCAAGAGGATCAGGATCTTTGTCTAATTCTCTGAGGCTGCTGGCTTCCTGCCCAGACACCCTGAAATGCAGGTCATGTAGTGAAATGAACATGTTCTTGTCTCCATAAGGAACGAATGATGCCCTTTTGCCGTGTATAGACTCCCAGGACACGTTAGGTTCCATTCTAGGTAGAAAGAGATATATATAAGAAGAAAGGTTCAGGGGAAAAGTACATAATATACTCCAGTGCCACTCTATTCACTGTTGCTGTATAGGAAGGTGTTATTATCAGGAAGCAATGAAATAAGAAAAATGAAGACAGTGCACTCAATGCATCATAATTTTTATGTCAATGTAAAGAATTCTCTTATTATCATGATTACTTTTTGTGCTAAAATGTATTTTATTGCACACAGCTTAAGCAATAGCAACTTTGCTCATACCATTCTTAAAGAAAATGAAAATTGTCAACATTATCGTGAAATTCAAATAAGTGGAAAATACTAATCTTGACCAAGCTGGGTGGTGAATTTTTATTTCATAGCTGAGTGGTTAAGAAAGTTTGCTCAGGGGCTGATGTCATGGCTCGGAGGCCAGCATTGTGTCACAGTTGGTTAAACCACAACCTGCAACGTCAACATATTGGAGTGCCAGTTTGAGTCCCACTGCTGCACTTGTCATTCAGCTTCTTGCTAATGCACCTGGGAAAGCCGTGAATGATGGTCCAGGCACCTGGTCCCTTGCTACTCATGTGGGAGACCCTGATGCAGTTCCTGGACCCTAGCTTTGATGTAGCCAACATGACTGTCATGGGGACAGCCATTTGGGCAATGAACCAGAAGATAGAACATCTATCTCTGTTTCTTCCTCTCTCTCTCTGTCACTCTGTTTTTCAAATAGAAAAATGAATCCCTAAAGTTAAAGTAAGAAAGTGTGTCCCAAAGTCAGGTTGTTTGGGTTCATATTTTAGCCCTGTGAATGATGCAAATCTTGGACATTTTACTTACTAGTTTATTCCTTAATTTCCTCATGGGTAAAATAGATTGATGAAAGGAATTTATCTCATAGGGGAGCAATCCACCTGTTCTTATATAGACAGTGCCTAGCAAAGAGGAAGCAGGCTCCACCAGGATTGCCTACCATCATCTCCAAACACTAGAACTTTTCAAATACAATTATAATCAATTTTCATAATCACAGCAACGAAAAACTTCAAAAATCCACTTGTTCATTAATCAGACATTTGGTGTGAAAATGTTCCAGAAAATAACCTATAATTGAGAAACACCAAAGTAAACAAGGCAAATTCCTCAGAGCCTGCAAACTAAAATAATTTCTTAATTTCCAACGAGAACTTCATTTTTATTTAAGTAGGTATTTAAACTGGTCATCTGTGCTTGGAACTATAAGACAGGTGTTGGGGAAATTAAAAGTTAAAAACTGGAAGGAACCAATAGGATTGCCAGTCACCAAGGAGACTGGAAGGAATTAACCCCAGAGGAGAAGCAGAGACATATGCTGAAAGCAACCGATAAATATGGTTTATATTTATGTTTGAGATCAATGGGCATGCGAATGTGTTCTAGAAAAAGCAGCATTTCTGCAGTCTTCCTTCTAACACAGAGTGAACAGAATCATTTTCCTAAATATTCACATGATGCCTAGACATTAACAAAAAGAAACAGGTAACTGGTAGGGCTTGCAAACTCTACAGACATGATTCTGAATAGTTACAATCATCAAGATTTTCAACCAGTTAATTCAATTATTTTCTATTTATAAAAAGGAAAGTGAATGATATAGTATGATCAAATTATTTCTTAAAATATTCCATCATCCTCTACCCTTCCATGTAATCCATTTTCAATCTCAGTTGATACTAATATTTCCTTGCAAAAATACATATCCTCTTAACATAAATTTCATTGCTCTTTTTATTGCATCTTTTCACTTTCTTGGGTTCAGTTTGGTAAGCTGATACTCCGAGAAGCTGAAAGTCAACATGATACAATCTTAAAAATTCAGGGAAATGGGAATATTTTCATGATCTCCTCAGTCTATTCCTATAAACATCTTAGTGTTTAGTGTCCTAAGTATGCATGGAAAATTGTTAGAACAAGCGATTCATGCTTTCTGAGTCAGGAAACTTGACAGTCTCCACCTGTGTCAAGGATGTAGGTGGAACCTGTGGTACATTTGCCTTACCTGAACATATTTAAAAAAAAAAGAGAGAGACTTATTTTACTTTATTTGAAAGGCAGAGTTAGAGAAAGAGAGAGAGTTCTTCCATCACTTGGGTCACTCTGCTTATGGTTGCAATGGGTAGGGCTAGGCCAGGACTAATACAGGAGCCTATATTCCATCTGACTTTCCCATGTGGGTGGGTGGAAGGAGTCCAAGAAATTGGGCCATCTTCTGTTATCCTCCCAGGCACATTAGCAGGGAGCTGGTTCAGAAGTGCAGCAGCTGAGACTTGAACTGGCATCCATATGGGATACCAGGACCATAGGCTGTGGCTTTATCTGTAGGACCACAGTGTTGACCCCAACATCTTGACTCTAAATGATAAATAATCTTTTTCAATTGTTCATGCACTTATTAATCTATGAACAGACTTGATGACATAAGTAAATCATGGTCCTTTTCTAAAGACAAAGATGAAGATAGAGCCCTAGATCTAATTACCAATTTAAAAATATATCTGTAGGGGCTGGCACTGTAGCACAGCAGGTTAATGCCCTGACCTGAAGAGCTGGCATCCCATATGAGCGCCAGTTCGAGACCCAGCTGCTCCACTTCCAAGCCAGCTCTCTGCTATGGCCTGGGAAAACTGTGGAAGATGGCCCAAGTCCTTGGGCCCCTGCACCCTTATGGGAGACCCAGAGGAAGCTCCTGGCTCCTGGCTTTGGATTGGCGCATCTCCGGCCGTTGCAGCCAACTGGGGAGTGAACCATCGATGGAAGACCTCTCTCTCGCTTTCTCTTTCTCTCTCTCTGCCTCTCCTCTCTGTGTAACTCTGACTTTTGAATAAATAAATAAATCTTTAAAAATATATCTGTGATGTTAAATTATGTAGGTAGACATCTTAGAGGCTCCAAAACTGAGAAAGGAAAAAATTAATTTATAAAAAGTCAAACTTGAAGCTTGGCTTAGTTTTTTTTTGTTGTTGTTGTTGTTGTTCTTAGCTTTTTTTTAAAAAAAAAGATTTATTTATTTGAAAGAGTTAGAGAGAGAGAGGAAGACACACACACACACACACACACACATACACACACAGATTTTCTATTTGCCGCTTCACTCCCCTAAATGCCACAATGGCCAGGGCAGGGCCAGGCTGAAGCCAGGTATCTGGGGCTTCCCCTGGACCTCCCACATGGGTGCATAGTCCCAAGCTTTTGGACCATTCTCTGCTGCTCTCCCAGTCACACCAGCAAGGAGATGGATTGTAAGCAGAGCATCTGAGCCTTGGACAAGCACCCACATGGGATGCTGGCATGCACCTGCTGGTTTCCACCCTCTACGCCACAATGCTGGCCCCTTAGCTCAGATTTTTAACAACAAAAGTTGTAAAGACAGACTAATTTTCTGCTACAGTATTCCTGCTATGTGAAGTAGTAAAATACAAGTGTGGAGTACACTAGGCCATAGATCCTTCTCAGGGAAAAATCTGGAAGGATATAGAAAGGAATGAATATGCCCTAAAATGAATTCTAGTCAACGGATGAAGAGATGGAGTTTTCAACGTCTGTCCAACTCTGCAGTTACCTATCTAAGCAAAGATATCTCTCTATCCCTGCACACCTAATTAAGGAGAGATTTTGGGTCTGCTGGGGAAGACCCCTGGTTCTTATTGAAAACATCAGCTTTTATGGGCTGGTAGGTAACCACGGCTACTTGGACACATGGAATCAAAAGCCTTTGTGTAAGCAAAACTGATTAGACAAATGTTTATGTCTATACTTAGGTAATATTGGAAGTATATAAGTGCTTCCTCTCAAAGTTTCTCTGTATTTAATTGATGCTTTGAAATCTGTATCTTATAATTTATACTCACCAGTATCAAAAAAGTATTTTTCATTATGTGATGCTTTTTTGCATGTGATAGTTGATTGGGCTAGCTTTCATTTAAATTCCGTTACAATGTTAAGCAAACTATAATCTCAGGAAGATTTTCTTTTATGTTTTCTGGCATGTAGTGTCTATCTTCCATCATACAACTCAGAAACAAATTACTTTGTCCTGGGTATTAAAGCTGGCAGAAACTGGTGAAAAGCTGAACCAACAGGCATTCTGAAGTAATCCCATCCATTTCCCAAAAGGATTAAAACAAACTGCTCATCAATCTGTTTTTGTACTCAATAAAAATAGGTGTCAGTAAATCCAACTTAAAATGACAACCATGAATTCTTTAATCTTTGGGATCAATTTGTGCAGAGGACAAAAAATTTTCAGAGACATAGCAGAATACTCTAGCCTATCAGAAAGCATTAGCTTTAGATACAAACTAGTTATTCATCAGCAGAAAGAGAATGTAATCCCAGAGCTAGACTATTATTTCAGATTCAATTTCTAGTTATCCCTTGAATATTTTTGCTGTCACAGAAAAATATGCTGGCAAATTCACAACATTGATCTTATGTTCAAAAACATTTTTTTGAATCTTCTACAAAAAATGCAAAACTACTACAAAATTATGCATTATTTTCCACCTGATGTAGTTTTAATGTTCATAAACATTGCTCATAGATTAATTTCAATGGGATGTAATGCTACAGTGCACAAATACCTCTTTAAATAAAAACATGCTTGTGCTTTTGACACCTTTCTAAATCTATCTTTTTAAATGTTTGTAGTTAGAAAAAATATTCTCAACACAATCTCTTCTTTTCCCTGTGTCTTAATTAGGCTTTCTGCCACAGGTTTCTCACCATCATCATGAAAATTCACTCTTTAGTATCACTGAGGTGTTTCATTTAAAAACAGATCTGATCTTCATACACAGCACAGGATGTGCTCAGTCACCAAAGATATCCGTTGAACACCTGCTGTGTATCAACCACTGTAGAGGAACTAGGGACACACAGATAAACATTATTAAGGTATACAGGATTTGTTAGTTGCATTGTTATTTTTTCTCTAGTTTGACACCTGTGAATCGAATTCCAAACCCCACAAACTTCTGCTTGTTAATTTCTATTTACTACACTTCATGCACCCAACTCTCTCCTCACATTGAACTTCTTTCCTTACTTAAATTGCCTATGTCTTCTAATTCCTCTGTGTTTTTGTTCATGTTATACTTCTTTCCCCCAAAATCAAATGCCCTTCTTTTTCCAACTTGTCAAATACCCATCTACTTTAAGAACAAGGTCAAAGTTATATCACAGATAGTTAAATATTTCTTAAATCCCCTAATAAGAGCATTTCACTTCTTTGTCTCTACTCTAAATATGTCAGTCTTCACTCAGACTAGTGCTATATTAGAAGTATATTGCAAAGTTGTATTTTCACAGAAAATGAGAGATAAAAATTTTAAAGGACACTTAAGTGTTTTAAAATTTAAAAAGAAAGAGGTAAAGTAAATCTATTGCTGTATATTAAGTAAATAATGTTAGCAGAAAGAAATGTCATTGTTTTGTCTTTTTTACAGCAAAGTAGACTGAGTGAGGGTAGATAATCTTTTACTTTGCCATACTGTCAGAAAATGTATGCACCAAAGGTAAAAGTGAGGAAATAAAACTGCTTTGTGCAACCAAAATACATAAATATGTATTTTTTCAAGCAGTTATTTTTGCAGGACCTTGAAATCCCTGGTACTCAGAGAAACTAATATTAGCATATCAAAGAGGTAGAGACTTGTTTTTTCAGATTACTCTAGAGTATTCAGAAAATGCAGTCAGTCTTGGGGGAAGAATCACCAGAAAATAATCTATTAAAATAAGTTAGGAGAAATTCTGAAGGCAGGTAAATTCAAGGACACACATGTTAAAATCAATATCTAGTGAGGATTAATTCACCTGGGCCAAAAGCTTATTTTGTTGTATTAGAATCTTTTTTCTGATGTGAACAAAAGAAAACTAACTTATTAGAATTAACTCACAAAGTTACAGTAAAGGAGGGAATAGAGTGTGATGTTCAGTTTTATGGGTCAACTTGACTGCAATAGTCTGCAGTTAATCAAATACTAATCTAGGTATGGCAATGAAGACATTTTTGCAGGTGACTGAAGTCCATAAACTGGTGACTTTCAGTAAAGCCATTATTTTTAGTTAATCTGTGTGGGCTTGATTCAATTAGTTGAAAATTTTAATGACTGAATTTTTCTTCAAAGAGCTTTAGATATTTGTCTTCACTAGATTTGTAGTCCATCTAGAATTGATTTTGTCTATCTTGTAAGACAGGCATTGTCATTGTTTCCACAGATATATTTTAAATAATAGTAGCTATTAATTTTTATTTACTAAGTAAATGATGAATATATGGATGAATAAAAACATTTTGATTACTTTGTACAGTGTATGTAGCATGACATAGTAGGTGGGATGCCCAAAATTCAATTAAGACCACATTATCCTGTCTCTAATATAATTGCTAAACCTTTATATCCTGGTTTCTATGGCCACTGGAGATAACCAGGGGGCAATGTTCAGGCCAATGAGATACAAGGAGAAGCAAGTCTCAGGCATTCCTTTCTGTTACCCTACCACTGGCCTGTAATAAGCACATAGAGATGAAGCCTGGTATAATAGTCATATTGTGAACATGAGATTACAAGAATGAAGGCAAACTCAATAACAAAAAACTTTTAAGCAAAGGTAAAATAAGAGTCCTCATCCTGAAGGGTGTTATTGACTGTCTGTACTAATTGTTTGCCTCAAATTTCATGTTACATATAAAAAATCACCATTTGTGTCATTTTATGACATATATATGGATTCAATTCACTCTTGTTTGCAATCATGGCAATCCTAAATGGAAAAATTAGAGATCAATCTGTATATCTGGTTTGACAATGCCATAGTGTTTTTCTTTTATTTTTTTTTAGATTTTTTTTTAAATTCATTTGAAAGACAGAGTTACAGAGAGAGGTGGAGACAAATAGACAGAGAGGGATCCTCCATCCGCTGGTTCACTCTCCAAATGGGCAGAACTGCCAGAGCTGAGCTGATCCAAAACCAGGAGCCAGGAACTTCTTCTGGGTCTCACACATGGGTACAGGGGCCCAAGGACTTGGGCCATCTTTCAGTGCTTTTCCCAGGCCACAGGAGAGAGCTGGATTGGAAGTGGAGCAGCACCAAGTGCCAGCCCCTGCCATGGTGTTTTAAAAGATCTCTTACTCATCCACCATGAATGAAGACCTGAGAAATTCTTTTCATATCTGTGTTATGCTAATATGAATCAGAAAGTCCTGGATTGAATGTTGAATTTTGACTCTTTAGTCTACCAGCCTTTGTCTCTTTTGAGAACTTTACTTATTGGTATTCACTGGTTTTTCATTGTCTATCAAACACCTTCTCTGAGAGTGAATTTGAAGGAGGTGTTATGATTATTTATGAAAGATGCATGATACAAGGTAGGTGATTATGTTTTAGGTATATGCCTTCATATCTAATTATAGTATATTTAGAATATATACATGAGAAAAGCATCAAGTAAACAACAAATAAAAAAACAAGGCAATTTTTTTTGGTCTTGGATAAGTTACTATATTAATAATGATATGCACCATAATTTATCTAAATGACAGCTCTCTGGGAACCTATATAATGGCACATGTATGACATATTTAAATTGCAGTTAAAACATCTTTAACCTTGTAGAAAAAAGGACAGAGCCATTTTCTGTTATTTATAATGTTAAATGTTACTTATAATCACAAATTTTAATTATCATGTTGGGGCAGTAATTTAATAAATTATGGTGACCGAAAGCAAAGTCTGTGATTTTTCCAAAGATAAGCAAGTTATTAGAAGAAAAATTTGACATCGAATAGTATCAGAAATACATTTCATTTTTATCAGGAAAATGACCTTATTTTATACAAAGAAAAGATATTTGCTCAAATATTTAGAATCTTTTTGGAAATATTTCTTTAGAATATTTTCATATTGTTTTTCAAGAAGGTAATAGGCAAAATTTTGAGATTTAGATTGTCATATCTGTAACTATTATATGTGCCAATGCACTAAGAAAAACAAATTTATCTTTTTTCAGAATAGAACATTGAATTATATGTTAAATCAGTTTATGCTAATAGGGTAATACATGGATTCAAATATTTGATTTGTTTTTCAAGCAAGACAGAAAAGTGACAAAGAAAAATAAGGGTAATTTTTTAAGAAGACTGAAATGCACTTGAAATTGATAAAGCACCAATTTTAGATGGCATACGAAGCATTAAGAAGATTAAGGGAAAAGAGCAAAGATATCAGTAAACCTTTAGTCGACCTTTTAAAAATTTCATTAGGCTTAGAAATGTTCCCAAGGAAAGAAAAATAACAGATCTTTCTGTCTTGTTGTTGTTGTTGTTCAGAAATAAATCAAAAATTTATTCTAATCAATTGAAGATGTGCATTTCAGAAGATCAGCGAGCTGTAAGGGATCAAATAGTAGTGCAGCTTATTACTACACAATCCAGTTATTTCAGTATTCAGAGGAAAAAGTTATGCCAAATTTTCATAGCTCTTTGGAAATATTACAACAATCAAACACAAGGGAATTCAGACGTTGTTAAAAATTTCATCATTAGCTTCCCACAGAAAATTCTTGAGTAGGCTACCAAAAGGTACAGTACATATATTTAATTCTCTTCCCAAGAAACAATCTGAGGAATCTGTTGGAAGACCAAGGCAATAATAACACCTTGTACTTATGGCTTTTATTCCTGTTTAGGCACAGTCACGTTTATCATCTCATTTGAATCATTAAATAAGTTTGAAATACAGGGGAGGTTAATATGCTTCACTTTACAAATTAAAAGACATGCTCCAGTGCACACAGGAAATTATGATTTGCGAATAGAATTCAGCTCTACTCACTTTTTGTACAGGGTTGTCACTATTGCTTTACATTATGGAAATAAATTACAACAGGATCAAGTCAGTTTTAAGAAGATATCTGTGTATTGTATTACAGGTAAGCAGAAAAACTCAGGGAAAGGGGATAAAATTAAAATAATTTATGTCCTGAAGCTATGAGTATTTATTCTATTATGCACTGTGGGCTTCTGAATTTTACAGTTGTGCCACCAAATGTTAATTTGTAAATAACATTTTGGATAATAATTATACACATGTACGTGGCCTAACAGGCCTAACTATTCAATGTAAGACTGATATGAAAAACAATGGGAAACATGGGACAAAATGCAATTTCTAAAAAAATTATAACATGAAGTCAGCATATAGACAGACATATAAAATACTTGTATATGTATTGTGACATGTAAGAGTTTTCTTCCTATGTAAAAGACTAAAATCAAGGCAAAAAATGTTATCTTCAAAGAAGTTCACAATGTAGGGGGATGGGCACATGACAACAACTGTAGGTATGAATAACAAGCATCAATAAAATGGTCAAGAAATGAATAGCATTTCCTTGCAATTTAAAATCCAAATCCTTCTACTATTTCCACCATCCCAGAACTCTTCCCCAGCCACTTTGGCTTATGATAACAGAAGCATTAGTTGTTATAAGGCCTTATACCTTAGGATGTCATAAGGGGCCTCTGTATGTTACAGCATCAGATGTGAGTATGAAAATCCCCAGCAAACTTATAAATCTCACTGCTCAAAAAAGGGACGACTACATGCACTTTTTGGCCTGCTGGGATGCTGCAGGAATGGATGTGCTAACTCCTCAAGGAGTGGTTTGTGTTCACTCTAGGCTCAGTCTGGCCATACATTGCTCTCTCAAATGCTCTGCAGTGCTGTTTCTTTTCATCCAAGAACAGTGAACAGTCTCTAAGATGGAGCTTCTTAAAAAGCTGGGTGGAACAAAAGGGAGAGGTATAAGCTTGCTTCATTCTCTTTCTGATACTGACACTGAAAACTCCTTGAGAATAAAAATGCAAGCATCCTTTAGATTAGCAGAGGAAAGATAAAAAGAAAATAAAAATCCAAGAATTATGTTTGCAGTGATGTATGGTAGATCCTGATTAGCCTAGTTTACCTAGGTTTGTAGATTAATTGTTCCTATGTAAGAAATAGACAAAATCAAATAATGATTCAGGTGAAAGAGAGAAATTTGAAGACTTTCCGCATTAATGAGGAGCCTTGGAAGCCATTATCAATGATGGGGAAATTAGAAAAACATCTCCCACACGCATACAAGAAAATAATGAGATAATTTAGCTATCTCATTTATGGGTAAGCATGAAGAGAAAAATTTGGAAGGAAAGGAGGGAGGCAGAATGATGGAGGGAGGGTGGAAGGAAAGAAAAAACAAAAGAAAGAAGACTGAGAGAGGGAGGTAGAGAAGGTGGCTTCTTTTAGGAATACTTGATTACAAAGTATAGTCAGTATGTGACCATAAATCCAAGCATGTAATTTTTAAAAACAATACCAATTAGGTAGTGTATCTTGAGGATTTAACAGAAACAAGGAATATTTCTTTTGGATAAAAGCAATGCTATACACAGAATTCAAATTGTTACTATATATTAAAAAGAGCTTAAAATGATAAATTACAAAAAAGAAGATGACAAATGATCTATTATAATATAAAATCAAAAATTTTGGAATCAGAATCACGAGTACTACAAACAACATTATCAAATAAATGGTATGCTAATAATAAAAATGTTTAAAATCTATAGAGTATAGAATATATGATTAATAGGCAATGTACTTTAATTTTTTATTATATAAGGTGAAAAAAATTCTTGTATTTAATATATTCAGACTTAATGCATAGTGATAGTTCCCACTCTATCTTCCCTCCTGCCCATGCTCCTACCCTCCCTCCTCCTTCCTTTCTAATTTTTTCTTTTAATTTTTACAATGATATAATTTCAGTTTACTTTATAATCACAAGTTTAACTATCCAATAAAGAATTCAACAAGTAGTAAGTAGAAAACTACTGTTCCTCAAGAGTATAAACAAAGGCTGTAACATCAACAAAATCCCCAAATGTCAATTTCACTTATATACCTTACACTTTTATACTTTGTATATTAGTTGCCGCACATCAGGGAAAACATATGATATTTCTCTTTTGGGACTAGCTTATCTTATTAAGTGTAATAATTTCCAGTTGCATCCATTTTGGGCAAGATGCATTTTATAGTAGACAAGCAAAATAGAAAAGGAACTAAATAATTCTCTTAAATAATTTAATACACATACATAATAAGTTGAACTGTAAACTCATTGGAAAATTTAAATGGGCAAAGATGAAAGGAGAAAGTGAATATAACTCTACCTGAAGATATTATCCATAACAAAGAACTGAAAAACAGGAACATGAATAAATTTAAAAACAGAGTTAAGACACACAAAAGAACAAATTGTTCTAGTGTACATTTGCGTTCATATGAGATAACTGGAAGGATGGGGGTGGTAGTTGGCAAAAGAGATGATGCCTGAGCATGTTCCAAAAATTCAGGAGTAACACTAATTTCAAAATAGGGAAAACAATCAGATCTCAGGAAGACTAAGTAAAAAGAAGCTGAAGATTATTCTAAGCTCCATCTAGCCACATGCTGCTCTGTCTAGATTTTTTTTTTAAAGATTTATTTATTTTGAAAGTCAGAATTCCTGGGTGTGTGGGGAGGAGAGCCACACTCACACACACACACACATACACAGAGAGAGAGAGAGAGAGAGAGAGATCTTCCATTCTCTGGTTCACTCCACAGATGGTTCTACCGGCCAGCTCCAGGCCAGAGCCAGGAGCATCATCAGGGTCTTCCATGTGGGTGGAAGGGGCCCAGGTACTTGAGCCATCTTCTGCTGCTTTTCCACGCCATTACTAGGGAGCTGGATTGAAAGTGCAGATGCCAGGACAGGAACTGGCGCCCATATGGGATACTGGCATCAGAGAAAATGTCTTTTCCTGCTACACCACAACACGCCCCTCTGGCTGCTTTTAGGAGCATTGACTCCATAACCTTTTCCTTCAAGAACAATGGACCAAACCTCTAAGAGAGTTCAGCTTTTAAAACCCAGGGAGTGAGGGAAGGCTTCTTTTATTCTTTAATGAATATGTTTAAAACTAAAACCAGGAAAAGATGGTTAAAGCGGAGAAAAGACAGCTTTTATGCAAGGGAAAACAATAAAGCTGCGACATCTCGACATAACAACGGCAGCCAAAAGACAGTAGAATAATGTATTCAAAGTGCTGGGGGAGAGGGGAAGTTTACATTTCTATAAGCCAGTAAAAATGTCTTAAGAATTATTATACACTACAAATACTAATACTAATGGACTTTCACAAAAATAACTTCTAAATGATATTTTTCATGGGAAAAGGAAAATTATGCTATATGATTGCATTAAATGTATGAAAAATCTTGAGAAAATATTTGGGTAAATTCAAACAAACAGGACACCACTGTAGTGTAGCAGGTAAAGCCGCTGCCTGCAGTGCCAGCATGCCATATGGGCACCGGTTTAAGTATCAGCTGCTCTCCTTCCAATATATTTCTCTGCTATGGCCTGGAAAAGCAGTAGAAGACGGCCCAGGTCTTTGGGCCCCTGCACTCATGTGGGAGACCCAGAAGAAGCTCCTGGCTCCTGGCTTCGGATCAGCTCAGCTCCAGCCGTTGCAGACAATTGGGGAGTGAACCAGCAGCATATGGATATACCTCTCTCTCTCTCTCTCTCTCTCTCTCTCTCTCTCTGCCTCTCCTTCTCTCTGTGTGTAACTCTTTCAAATAGATAAATAAATAAATAAATATTTTTAAAAATTTAAACAAATTCTTAAAATATAAATTATGTCTAATTTGTGGAGTTAAAGAAAAACAAGAAGTAGGAAGAATGCTGTATAACAACTGTACATAAATTGTAAGGGGGTACCACTGAAATTAAAAAAAAAAAAAAAAACTTGTAAGGCTCTTATATTTTCCTGGTAGTGGATAAAGACATATGATTAATGTTAGTCTTTTGAAAGTTAGACATGCATTGAACTACTAAATGAATATAAATAGTCCATTTAACTTCTAATCTTCTTGGGAACAAAATAGTATGAGGTGAAAAAACAATCAATCCAAGCAAAGTAAAAATGAAAATAATAAAAAGGAACATAGAGAGTTTAATAAATGGTGAAACAAGGACCTGCGTTATGGCATAGTGAGTTAAGCTGCCCGTGACGCTGGCATCCCATTGGGCTCCAGTTAGAGTCCTAACTTCTTCACTTTCAATCCAGCTCCCTGCTGATGCGTCTGGGAAAATAGCAGAAGATGGCCCAAGTACTCGGGCCCCCGCACCCACATCCTGGCTCCTGGCTTTAGCCTGGCCCAACCCTGGCTGTTGCAGTCATCTGGGGAGTAAACCAACAGGTGGAAGCACCCTCTCTTCCTCTCTCCATCTCTCTCTTTCTCTCTCTGTAACTCTGTCTTTCAAATTCTCATGACTGTCACAGTATGCACCACATAATCAGTCACTGCAAGATTAGCGAGTGTTTGCACTTGGCACTAAGTGTCCATCCCACACCTTTTACATCCACTGCACTTTTTAGCCCAGTCTCAGGGAATGCTTCTCAGACCTGAATTCCAAGCATCACCCTGAGTGACGGCCACAATGATATGCTTCAAAATCTCCTAATTGGCAGGTGTATTCTTGTGTCCCAGAAATCAACCTCAGTGTCTGGCTTTCCTCCTGTGTGGAGAAAAGCATTCTCTCCCTCTTCTTTTTCACCCCATCTTCTGAGAGAGTAAGTCTGTTACGTTGGGCTTGGCGAACAGCATAGCATTTTGTTCTTTATAGACCTGATTCATGCCTCCTGAATCTAAAACCCCTAGAACAAGAGTTCTCTGTGCGATGGATTCTAACTCAATTTTAAATTAAGACATTTTTCATCTGCCTTCTAGCACTGTCAATGTTTTCTGCTTTTAATACTTCTCAAAACTGGGACACTCAAATATTCCACCAGGGTTTCTTAAGTTGTTTACTTTATAGCCTGAATTCACATAGCCTGAATCCATTTTTTACTACTCTAACAAACTATCATAGACCAGGGGGCTTACAAACAACAAAAGTGTATTTCTCATGCTTCTGGAAGCTGGGAAGTTCATGACAAGAAGCCTACAGATTGGGTGTCTGGTGGACCTGTTTCCTGGCTTGCAAATGTCTTCTCACTGAATCCTCATAGGATGATTTGGTGAAGAACCTCTCTGGGGTCTCTTGTATAAGGGCATTACCCAAAACTGATGAAATCTTTACTTAATATATACTGAATCGATCTTCTGTATATAAAGATAATTGAAAATGAATCTTGATGTGAATGGAATGGGAGAGGGAGCAGGAGATGGGAGGGGTGCGAGTGGGAGGGAAGTTATGGGGGGGGCATTGTAATCCATACGCTGTACTTTGGAAATTTATATTTACTAAATAAAAGTTAAAAAAAAATAAGGGCATTACCCATACACCTGACCTCCAAGAACTAATCATCTCCTAATAGCTTCTCCTCCTAATATAATCACCATGAAGGCTGAGATTTCAGCACATGAATTTATTGAGCAGAGATTATCTTAGAGACCACGTTTTTGTGGCACTCGTTCCTCAAATAATTATCAGTTCCTGACTTCAGCTATCTGTTACTGCTGCACCATCTTGGTAGAGAATACTGAGCAAGATTTCAGTGCTCTTCTGCTGGGACATTTTCTTGTTACTTGAAATCATCCATTTCTTACAGGTCATTATTTCTACAGAGGTGAATCAGCACACACTGGGGTTAATGGATCTGTATACCCTCAGAACTCCTACAACACTGTTTACTACATGTCTGCTCTCTCCAGAGAAAGAGATGATTTTTGACATTGTTATCTCCTTCCTTGCCTATCCTTTATGTGCTGTATCTTGAGATTTACAGAAGAAACTAATCCTCTCAGAAAACTTTTTAAAAGCACATTTTTTAGTTCTCTCCTTTTCCTGAAACTTCTGTGAGCTATGCTTTATTTGCTCAGGAGTGTTTTTTTTTTATATAAATCTATTCAGAGTTCACTTTTATTCCCCAAATCAGCAGTAATTTTGGCAATGCACATACAACCTGCACATCAATTCCTCAAAAGGCTCAAAGATTGCCTAAAAACTAAGTTAGCTTGAAATTCAAGAGGTGTAAGTAGCACAGGATTCATGTAAGTATGCTGCACAGGGTTCTTAGTAGTTCAAAAGACAGAATCATTCATCAGAGAGATATTTCACTTCCAAGAAATCTGGTATCAAATAAATGTTACATTTATTAAATGACCAGCAAAACCTGATAATTACTTTATAATTGAAGTATATTAGTCTGCAGCATGGTGGAAACCCCTTGACCGTATTACTAAGTGTGAAATCTGACTCTCATGGCAGTCATTTAAAGGCATAGTTTATATTAAAAAACAAATGGCATACAATTTCAAAGCAATGTATATTATATGAATTTCTTTAAGGTGACAAATAGTCTGGAGCACAGATTATTTTCCCTGGTTACATTTTTAAAAACGTAACTTGCATGGCCTTATTACTGGTTCAACTTTCCTATGTTGAGTTAGATATCTTTATCAATCCACTTATTTACACATCTGAGATGACAGAAATGGCAGGGGGCGTGAAGTGGGAAAGAGAGAGCGAAGAAGAAAGAGAATGATGATTGGGAGTTGGTGCTGTGGTGTAGAGGTTAAACCTCTGCCTGCAGCTCTGGTATCCCATATAGGCACTGGTTTGAGTCCCAGCTGCTCTACTTGCAATCCAACTCTTTGCTGATGGCCTGGGAAAGCTGTGGAAGATGGCCTAAGTGCTTGTGCCCCTGCACCCATGTCAGGTACCTGGAATAAGCTCCTGGCTCCTGGTTTCTTATGGACCCAGCTCTGGCCGTGTGGCCATTTGGGGAGTGAGCCAGCATATGGAAGACCTCTCTCTCTGTCTCCCCCTCTCTCTGTCTATAACTCTGCATCTCAAATAAATAAATCTTAAAAGAGAGAGAGAGAGAGATTCTGAATGTATATAGTTGAATTGTAGTGGTAACAAAGGAGCATAAGATTTAAAAGTTTGTAAAACTAGTATCCAACAGCTAAAATAATCATCCAAAATACATTTAATCTTACTCAACTTAAATAGATTTTTAGGGTCTTATCTGACAGTGTAGTTGAAAACTCAATTTCAAATATTAAAAAGATTCCCTCCTTTTTGTTGGCTTAGGCAATAGGGGAGATATCTATGGGGCTCAGAGGAAAGGTGGGAAAACTTCAACCCATCATGATTACAAGATGTGCATACTGTTAAAGCCCATATCCATCAGGGGTCTTATCTCTTGTGTACAAGATTAGTATATAGATTATTTTCAAAGACTGAAACCTTGTTTTCTAATGTGCCTCCTCCCTGGGTAAGCCAGGATGTAGAGCTGCTGACTATTCCCCAGAAAACTGGGGTTGAGGGTGGTGGAGGTTGGTGGGAGTGGCCAATACTTTAAAGAAACTCATCCTTCCTGTTCTAACACAATGCCCTTTCACTTCTACTGTCTTCAATTAAAAACGAAAACATCTGATTTTCTCTACTGTAGACACTAAATAATCACAGAATTATCTCATTTCTTTTTTTTAAAATTTATTTATTTATTTGAAAGAGCTACACAGAGAGAGAAGGAGAGGCAGAGAGAGAGAGAGAGAGAGAGAGAGAGAGGTCTTCCATCCGCTGGTTCACTCCTTAATTGGCCGCCACAGCTGGAGCTGGGCCAAATCGAAGCTGGGAGCTTCCTATGGGTCTTCCCATATGGGTGCAGGGGCCCAAGGACTTAGGCCATCTTCTACTGCTTTCCTAGGCCATAGCGGAGAGCTGGATCGGAAGCGGAGCAGCCATGACTCAAACTGGCATCCATATGGGATGCCGGTAGCACACAGGGTGGCTTTACCCGCTATGCCACAGCGCTGGCCCCTATCTCATTCTTGAGATTAGGTTTTTAAATAAAGCAGAAATGGCTCTTGGCTTCCAGCACTTTCTTCTTCTTATGTCCCTATGAATTCATTAACTAATTTATTCATAAAATGTTTATACAGCAACAACTATCAAATACTGTTCTAGGAACTGAAGATAATACAATAATCAAAACAAATTTTCCATAGAGTTTACACTTTATTATAAATATTTTGGGCAACAAACATACAAATATACAAACAGATAATATTTCAGGTAAAAGCAAGTGTTATGAAAATAAAGTGAGTTAGAAGGTTAGGTGTTGGTACAAGTAATGGAAGGTTCTGTTTTGTATAGAGATCAAGGAGAGTGTTTTTGATATAGTGTTTGAGCAGAGTTGGTAATGAAAAGATTCAAGCTGAATGATTCTTTGTGAGTACACATTTCTAGAAAAATGGAAGAATAGTTGACAAAATCCTGATAAGTGTGTGATTGATAAATTCAGGTAAGACTCAGGGTCAGGTTGGCTGGATTTTAGTTATAGTTTTAGATGCAAAGTACAAAGAGAAAACCAAAGGTAGTACAATTAATAAGGCTGTGCCATAATGCTTTGGATTCTTTCTATAAAAGCAAGGCATAAATTGGCAATGGGTGCTGACTAGCAAGTCTCACCATTGAAGGTGTCAAGCTGTCACCTCAAGGGAAGCAAAGGCATGTACCTAACAGGCTCCTATCCACATGCAAAAAATCACAGGACCATGATTCTGATTTGCTATTAGGAGTTCATTGTTAGAATAATACAATGGAGGGCCGGTGCCGCGGCTCAATAGGCTAATCCTCTGCCTGCGGTGCCAGCACCCCGGGTTCTAGTCCCAGTCGGGGCACCGGATTCTGACCCAGTCGTTCCTCTTCCTGTCCAGCACTCTGCTGTGGCCCAGGAGTGCAGTGGAGGATGGCCCAAGTGCTTGGGCCCTGCACCAGCATGGGAGACCAGGAGAAGCACCTGGCTCCTGGCTTTGGATCAGCGTGGTGCGCTGGCTGCAGCACACTGGTTGCAATAGCCATTGGAGGGTGAACCAACGGTAAAAGGAAGACCTTTCTCCCTGTCTCTCTCTCTCACTGTCCACTCTGCTTGTCAAAAAAAAAAAAAAAAAAAAAAAAAAAGGAAGAAGATACAATGGAAATACAAGATTCAAATTATAATTCTGTCATGTAATCAAATTAGTTTTATTTAATACAATTTATTTACTAATTATTGGTCAAATGTTTATTAAAATTTTATGTAACCAAAATGTTAGAGATAGAATTATATGCTATTTATTGTCACTTAATATTTTGCTTACTTTTTTCCATAGCTTTAATTTCTATCCAAGTTAAATCCCAATACTACATAACCGATATTAATAAATTAATGTAAATCTTTACACAATTTACTCCATGTTACACAAATACAATGACTCATAGGAGGGCACTTCAAAAATTTATGAAGAATGGAATTGAAAACTAAGTTTATATTGCTGAAAAAATTTAAATATATGTGTATTTATTTCATAATATACATTTTCTGAACTTTTTGAAGACTTCCATGTAGATTTATTTATTTCATGTTCACTTTTAAAACATGAGATTATTAAAATTTATTGGTAACTTGGTTTTTCTTCATTATCATTGCACCATGGAAATTCCTTTCCATGACATGCTCTATAGCTGAACTGTAAATATCAGGTTATTTCCAGATTTGTGGCACTGTGAACAATAATGAAGACATAATACATATATCTTTCTATACTAGTGCTTTTATTTCTTTGGCATAGTGTAGTAACATAAAGGATATGTTTATTTCCTTTGTTGGTAGATACAGACAGCTTATCTCACAAATGGACTGTTATAATTCACATCTTTGCCAGTACTAGGTTTTAACATGTGTTTGCTTGTGACAGCATAAAAGGGTGAATGTTGATATGTGATTGTTGATTTAATTTTATTTTCTTGATACTGTTGCATGTTTAGTTATGTGGATTTTATTCCATTATAAATTGCCTGCTTGTATCTTTTGACCATTTTCTTGTTGGGGTATTATTCCTTCTTATCAATTTGAAAAAGCTCTTTCTATATTTTGATCATTAATTTTCAGGTGACTATGTGGACTGCAAATAATTCCTCCTGTTAAACACTTCCTTACAATGTCTTTTGCTTCAAAAATATGTTTAACATGTATTCATTTATATTTTTTTTTCATTTTCGATTATCTTAATATACAGAAGATCAGCTTAGTATACATTAAGTATGGATTTCAACAGTTTGCTCCCACACAGAAACATAAAGTGAAAAATAATAGATGATTTTTTTAAATGATGATGAAATCAGAGCAGACCTATTGTCATGTTTAATCCCAGTGAGAGTCAAGTTGGGAATTGATAATTTCTTTTTTTTTTTTTTTTTTTTTTACAGAGGATCAGTTTAGTATGCATTAAGTAAGGATTTCAACAGTTTGCACCCCCATAGAAACACAAAGTGAAATATATTGTTTGAGTACTCGTTATAGCATTAAATCTCAATGTACAGCATTTATATTTTTGTTTCACAGATTATAATTAATAATTTAAAATATTAGCTGCTAACAAGAGTTCAACTATTTATTGTAAAATATATAAAAGTACAGAAAATATGAGGTTAATAATAATTACAAGAAGCCATGCTAAAATTTTGCTGCATCAATTTCATATAAATATGTGAAGATAAATATATGCATATGAATATAGGTATTTTCCATGTATATCCATGTTTTGGAGACCAAATTCCATTTTGTGTTTGATTAATAAACATTTGATTCTTTTAACATGTTGCAGTTCTTTATGCCAGTAAATAATTGTCAAAGCAGTCAATTAACATGTTGTTTGACCTTATGAATATTAAATCATCAATTTAAACACACAAAATTGATGTGCATAAAGAAAGTTTCTAATATTCTGCCATTTTTAAATCTGCAAAAAAATGTGTGTATGCTCATGTTTCTCTTCTTACAATGAAACCCTAAAGGGTTAATGGTTGTGTTAAAGGTCAAGAACAATATGAGAGATTTTGGCACTTAATGAAGTACTAACATCCAGGAAGATTAGAGTGGTATATATATATATACTGTAGAAGCAAGGAATGACATGCCCTTAGACTCACATTTTCATTAATGGTATTTCAAAACAATATACATTACTCTATTAACCTAGTGATAAATAAAAGCTTTAATGGGACTTAAAGTATATTAATGTTCTTATTTTATAAAAAATTTAAATTAAAGATGAAAAGGAACACAAATAATACATTAATGTTGCCATTACTTTTATTGCTATTGATGTGGAGGCTGAGAAAGGACAAGAATAAAATAAAACTATGTGAAATATTTCATCTTCATAAATCTCATTGTGTTCTTTACCTTAATAAAGAAATAGAGTTCAAATATCTTTCAAAATATACTTTTAAGAAACACCAGCTGTGGAAAATAATTTCCAAATGATAACTCTAGCAAAAATTTTAATAGAAAAAGTGTTATAATTAGAAAGCAAATAGGAAATATAAGATTTCCAAAGTAAGAATAAAATAAATTTAATAAAGATGAATACATAAATTCCTTTATGTAAAAAATTCTTCCTTATATGACTACTACAATGCCTTGCTTCTCAACTTCCTCAAAAGATGTTTTTAAAAACTACATCTTTTTAAATTTTATTTAAGCTATATAAGTTCTATATAATTCATATATACAGATTTAGGGACATAGTGGCACTTCCCCCTCAAAAATATATCTTAAAGAAAATTCTATTTTTTTTAATTGAAGGAAAAAGGAAGGGGAGAAATCAAGTAAAAAAGCAAAGGATGTGGAGCATGAGAACAGAGAAAAGAACATTCTATTGTCTAAAAATGAAAAAAAAAAAAAAAGAAACCAGCAACAGGGCACTGGACTCTCAGGCACCTTATACTTGAGATTTAAAGGCAATGGGAATTAAGTGCAGAGGGGATGAAGCATCTTCCTAATTTATTTGAAAACCCAAGAGTTGTTCACTCTTCTTCCTGAAAGCCATACATGAGATAAAATATCTCTTGGCCTCTTTCTCTCATCATTTTGGATTGCTAGAATGCCCTTCGAAGAGTTTTAGGAGACCTTGGTGAAATACATTTTATAGACCTGTAGCCAGCCCTTTCACATTCACTCTTATGTTTTCATCTTTCTTAGTAGGGAGAAGAATGGATATAATAAATCATGACTGTTAGCTATTTTTCTGAACAAACCTGCACTTAAATATGTGTATATTTTTCTCAGTCAGGTAGATTTAATGCAATTACAGCAAATGAAGCATGCAAGTCCTACACATTTCCAGTGAGAAACCGTAGTTCAAAAATCCCATTATCTTGCTTTTACTGCTCTTCTAACAGGTGTGGAAGCACTTGACCATTAAACTGGCTTTTTTTTTTTTTTAAGGTTATGCATTTTCTTTCATTTGTTCAAAAGGCAGAATGAGACAGAGGTATCTTCTATTTAGTGGTTCACAACTCAAATGGCTGCAATAACTGGGGCTAGCCCCAGTCAGGCTGATTCCAAGAGAACAGGAATTCCATTAGGGTCTTCCACATGGGTAGCTGGGCACAAGCACTTGAGTTATCACCTGCTGCCTCACAACATGTGCAATAGTGGGAAGCTGGATGAGAAGCAGAGGCAGAACTAGATCCCAGGCACTCTGACATGGGATGCGGGCATCACAAGAAGTGGCTTAAACCACTGTTCCAGGAGACCTGCTCCTTTGACATAATCAATTTGTAGGCAAAATACTCTCTCTACTGCTCCATAAAAGGTGGAGTTATGGTAGGGTCTAGCATATAAGAAAAGAGCTAAAAACACTGTAGTACTATTGTAGAATTATGGAATATTACCTTAAGAAAATAGAGAAGCATATTTGATCTTATTTTTAAGCATATTTTACCCTCAAGTTTTGGCTTCTAAAATGAGACCTGACTTAGAGAATGAATATATTCTTAATTTTCACATGTACCTGAAAAACCTGATGACAAAGCTACAGGACAAGAGGTTCACATATTCATAACCTCATCTGATTTTATGCAACAGGATTTCTCAGCTCGCATCCCTTAGGTTTGGGGAAGGTATAGGACAGTACATTCAAAATGAAGTAAAGAGAGAAAAAAATGGAATGAAGGGAACTTAAGAATTTCTACCTCTATTGTTTCCTTTGCCTGCCAACTCTCTTCCTGTTTCAAGAAAACAAAAGTCTTGCCACTCCTAAAGGCTATAGGGAACAGTGAATTTTCCACGAATGTCTTGGCAATGAAAGGACCTTGGCTTTTTGGTATCCCCACCCTTTTGCACACACATGTCCTCTGATCAAGAAATAGCACAACATTGGTGGATGGGGGTGGCAGATAATAACATGGAATTTGTACACTCTTCACTCTTTACTCACTTTTGTTATAAGAATTATTGATGCTGCTTTCAGCTTTTGGGGTTAGATTGGGTGGCACATAGAAGCCAATCCAGACAACTTTTCTGTATGTATGATAGAAAACAGAAACTGGCACGGGAAAAGTTACAGATCATGTACAATAGAAGAGTCTCAGATAAATCGGTGACCATGAAGATGACTACCTAAAGCATCAATCACTTAATAGAGATACCCTCTATCTTTCAGCTTTGCAATGACAAAGAATCCTGGTCCAAAAGAAAATAAAAGAGGATCAATTCCAATATTTTTTGATGTGGTTAAATGTGGAGGGTGAGAGCGCAGCATACAAATAAAAGAAAGAAAGAAACAAAGAAAGAAACAAAGAAACTAAAAGTCCTGGCTATTCAGAATTCTCCATCCCCCCCCTCCCCCCGCAGAAATACCTAGTAAAAAGACTAAATACAATTAAAATTAAAATTCTATGCTTATATTCTGCAACATGTTATCACTTTCAACCACGAGTAGCTCTGTTTAATATGTGTGAGTTACTCTTTCTGTTTTTCCAGATAAGGACACATAATTTCTGAAATAAGTCAGAGACCTTGAAACTATGAGTTGAACAAATGTATGAACTAATTAAGTCAAAATTAGTACTCTGAGGATCAGTCTCAAAAATTACTGTCGATGTGGAAAAGTCACCTTCTAAATACACAATTAAACTAATTAACTCCAACATTATAAACTTTCACTGATAAAAGAATGATAGAAATCTTTTGGATACTATTCTTTTAAGGGGGAATGGATGATTTTTCCAGGAATGTGTTGTTTAAAGGAAAATGTTTTAATATTCATTGATTACAAGACTAATTCCAACCAAGTAAAACAAAAATGCTATCAAGAATTGGACCAGATGTTAAAGCACAATTCCGCTTTTTAATTTTTTTTCAAAAGAAACATTTAATTTAGCGACTTCCAATTAGAATTATGATGATGTCAAAAATGGATAAGCTATCATTTTAATACCAAGTTCCCATTCTAAAAATCAAAAAAATATATAACCTCACCAATTGAAAATAAACATAGTGGGCTGGCGCCGCAGCTCAATAGGCTATCCTCCGCCTTGCGGTGCCGGCACACCGGGTTCTAGTCCCGGTCGGTGCGCTGGATTCTGTCCCGGTTGCCCCTCTTCCAGGCCAGCTCTCTGCTGTGGCCCAGGAGTGCAGTGGAGGATAGCCCAAGTGCTTGGGCCCTGCACCCCATGGGAGACCAGGAGAAGCAGCTGGCTCCTCTTCTATGTTCATGGATTGGAAAAATCAATATCATCAAAATGTCTGTTCTTCTGAAAGCAATTTACAGATTCAATGTGATAACAATCAAAATACCAAAGACATTCTTCTCAGATCTAGAAAAATGATGCTGATATTCATATGGAAACACAGGAGACCTCGAATAGCTAACAAAACAAAACTGAAGGGATCACAATACCATATTTCAAGACATACTAAAGGCAGTTATAATCAAAACAGCCTGGTACTGGCACAAAAATAGATGGACAGACCAATGGAACAGAATAGAAACACCAGAAATCAATCCAAGCATCCATAACCAACTTATATTGGACCAAGGAACTAAAACCAAACCCTGGAGCAAGGAAAGTCTCTTCAACTAATGGAGCCTGTAATCCTGGATTTCCACATGCAGAAATATGAAGCAGGACCCCTACCTTAGCCTTACACAGAAATCCATTCAAAATGGATGAAAGACCTACATCTATGACCTGATATCATTAATTAGAGAACATTGGGAAACCCTGCAAGATATTGGCACAGGCAAAGAGTTCTGGGAAAAGACCCCAGAGGTACAGGCAATCAAAGTCAACATTCACAAATGGGATTACATAAAATTGAGAAGCTTCTGTACTGCAAATAAAATACTCAGGAAAGTGAAGAGGCACTGAACAGAATGGGAGAAATTATTTGCAAACTATGCAACTGATAAATGATTACTAACCAGAGTATATAAAGAGATCAAAAAACTCCACAACAACAAAACAATCCAGTTAAGAAATGGACTTAGGCCTGCGCCATGGCTCACTAGGCTAATCCTCCAACTGTGGCACCAGCACCCCGGGTTCTAGTCCCGGTCAGGATGCCAGATTCTGTCCCGGTTGCTCCTCTTCCAGTCCAACTCTCTGCTGTGGCCCGGGAGGGCAGTGGAGGATGGCCCAAGTGCTTGGGCCCTGCACCTGCATGGGAGACCAGGAGGAAGCACCTGTCAAGGAACAATTTTTTTCTTCTTCAAACTATTTGTTGAACACTTTGCTTAACACGGAGTTAATCATATGTGTATAAAGTCAATTGAAAATAGATCTCAGTAAAAAATAAGATTGGGAATAAGAGAGGGAGGAGGAAGTTTGTAACTGTAAAGTTTATAGTGCTGCATACATTCCTATGGACTTACATCTAAGGGTACAGTTTAAAAACTTGCTATGGGATCCCAAATCCCTTTATACTAGGTGGCAAAAACAACATCTTAAGTGTTAAAGTGATCATATAAATAAGGTCAAATGTCTGGTAATAATAATAGAATTAAAAAGGAGAGAAGGTTCCAACAAGGGAAACAGTCCACACAGCAGTCTCATAGAATGACAATCGCTTTAAACAGCACTCTAACCTCAGAATTAGCCCTTAAGGCACTCTGGTCTGGCTGAAAAGTCCAGAAGAGCATTTCAGGCATGGAAAGCCAAGAAACTATGGCAAAAAAAAAAAAGTCCTACATGAAGGATCTCTGTGAGAGAGACCCCAGTAGAAAGAAGTGGCTATCAAAGAAGGTTGTACTTTTCTCTGAAAGGAGGAGAGAGATTCTACTTTGCTTATGGCCTTGTATAAAAGGAGATTGTGGATTCAAAAGGCTTCCATAGCCTTGGCAGCTCATGTTAAGAGCCTTGGGTGATCACTGATGTCATACATAAGAGTGTTAATTGTTAAATTAACAACAGGAGCCACTGTGCACTTACTTCCTATGCAGGACTTCTGTCCTCAATGAGTTGTATTATGAGAATTAAATGTAAAACTTGCTCTCAAACAGTTTTTTTGAGGAAAGGGGGCATGTGTGAACAAATTGTTGAGATCTTTACTTAGTTTAGAGTTGGTCTGCTGTGTATAAAGTTAATTGGAAATGAATCTTAATGGAGAATGGAACTGGAAATTGGAGAGGGAGAAGGGGGTGGGGTCAGAGTGGGATGGGAGGGTAGGTATGGTGGGAAGAATCACTAGATTTCTAAAGCTGTACTTATGAAATTTATACTCATTAAATAAAAGATTTCTTTGGGAAAAAAGATTTATTTTATTTAAGTTGAAGGTAGTGTGACAGAGAGAGGGGCAGAGAAAAAAAATGTGGAAGAAATCTTCTATCAGCTGGTTCACTCCCCAAATGACTGCAACATCTGGGGCTGGGCCAGGCCAAAGCCAGGAGTCAGGAACTCCATCCTGGACTCCCACAAGGATAGCAGATGCCCAAGTACTTGGATCATCTTCTGCTGTATTCTGACATGCACTAGTAGGGAACTAGATCAGAAGTGCAGCAGCCAGGACTCTTAACGGGTAGTCCAATATGGGATGCCTGCATGTGCCATAATACCAACCCAAGAAATCTGATTTTACGCAAACAGAAGATGAGGCACACAATAACTTGCAAGATGAGTAAATAATTCTAATACAGAAAGTCAAATAAAACATGAATTTAATACCTGAATTATGATATTCTAATACTAAAAATACAGTGAGATTTCCTGTAAAACATTAATGGATTTAATTTATACACACGAGGTTAAGGGGAATCATTATATTTCTTGGAGAGAGTTTTATGTGGGATAAGACTTGTGAAGTGGGGAGTAAAATGCCATCCAAGTTAGTGGCAGGTGTTAATGGATGAGACACGGAAGTTTGGCTCAAAAGACAAGGATCAGGAACGAGTGAAAATTTAGTGAGCTAACTTGCATCCTTACTGAGCTCCCCAAAAGTCTATAAGCTTGTAATTAATGAGGCCTGAGTCAAATTACTTAGGGATCTTAGAGACCTCCAGACTGAACCTGTGAATAATTTCATGATTTTTTTTCAAGAATAGGTAAGTGAAGGTTTAGAGTGATTAAGTTACTAAATTCACATAACTCATCATGGAAGAATTGTTGAAGTTTTGAAACTAGACCTCTATTTTAACAGCATTTATCTCCCTTTTGTGAGGTGTTATATATTGCAGACACGGATGATGACATTTCAGTACATCTAGAGACTTGGAAACAAGTTAATTTTTTTTCTAATGCCTTTTTATTCTCTAAGCAATTCTACACTGATGCAGTGTGGGGGGTAGCTAGCAAGGAAGGAGCTGGGGTGACTATCTCCTCCCTGCAGCATCAAATATGGCCTGCCTGCAATGCCCAAACTTTCCCCCTTTTATGTGTAAGCAAATTCCATAGCTTCTGGGGTTTCATAGCTTAGAACCAGTGCTGGCCCAAAATAATCATCATGACTACCAGCTGCATCCCCGCAGTGACCTTTAGCTCATTTTAAGTCATTATAATAAAATTAGCTTGGCTGAAACATCTTCTCCATTATGCAGCTGATGCCATGACACATCTCAGTTTTCTAAAAAAGGTCAAGGAAATGTATGGTACTCAATCCCCATCTGAAATTCCAGCCTTTATGAATATTCAATTAAGCCCACCCTAGATATCACCCCCTATGCCTCCAGAAACTTGTTGAAGGCAGCTCTCCCTTGAATATGCCCATGTTCCTTTTTAAGCATGTACTTTTGCTTTGTATGAAACTATATCTTGCTTCTCTGCTGACTTTTTCTTATTTTTACCCTTGAATTTCTTCTTGTATCACAGACAATAACCTGGACCCAGCCACCACATAACTCCATATTTAGATATTACCATGTTGGATTTTTTTTTTTTTTTTTAGTTTTGTTTTTGGTTTTGGTTTTGATTTTGGTCTTTGAACCATATCCTCTTTAGGTTTTTATTCCTTGTGAAAATTATCTCTTTGTTTTTGAGGGGAATGCTTTGAAAATTCTGATATGTGTAAATACCCTCATCTGTGAAGAAATGTAAAGAAAAGACATTTATCAAAGTGAGATAGCGGCTTGATGTTACATTAACTTCTAAAATGCTTTAAAGATAATGTTTGGTGAATGAAATTGAGCAAGACTTGAAATACACATTTTTGTTTTTTGTTTTTTTTTTTTTTTTTTATTTTTTTATTTTTTATTTTTTGACAGGCAGAGTGGACAGTGAGAGAGAGAGACAGAGAGAAAGGTCTTCCTTTGCCGTTGGTTCACCCTCCAATGGCCGCCGCGGCCAGCGTGCTGCGGCCAGCTCACCGCGCTGATCCGATGGCAGGAGCCAGGAGCCAGGAGCCAGGTGCTTTTCCTGGTCTCCCATGGGGTGCAGGGCCCAAGCACCTGGGCCATCCTCCACTGCACTCCCTGGCCACAGCAGAGAGCTGGCCTGGAAGAGGGGCAGCCGAGACAGAATCCGGCGCCCCGACCGGGACTAGAACCCGGTGTGCCGGCGCCGCTAGGCGGAGGATTAGCCTAGTGAGCCGCGGCGCCGGCCGAAATACAGATTTTTGTTATGTGAAGAGCAGAAAGACAGCAAGAAAGAGAAAGAGAGACAGAGTGTGTCCCTGTCCACCAATTCACTCTCCAAATATCTGCAATAATCAGAAGCTGCTCAAAGCCAAGGGCAAGAACAGGGTGTGGGGAGCAGCTCGGACTAGACTAAGTTACTGGAATTAAGACTTATTCTATGCATCTGCTCTCCTCTGTGGGGAGCAGCTCGGACTAGACTAAGTTACTGGAATTAAGACTTATTCTATGCATCTGCTCTCCTACAATATGGCGCTGGGAGAGGAGAAAACAGCTTCTACCCAGCTGCCTCCAGTTCAACCAATAAACTGTAGGACTTGCTCCTGATTGGAGAGCAGTGTACTCGGCGTGTGGGCAGCCGAGTTGGGATTGGCAGAGAAGGACTATAAAGGAGGAGAGAAACGGCATGCACCAGGAACATCTATGGGGAACATCTGAAGGAACACCTGTGCAGCCCCCCAGAGAGCCGGCCGGCGGTGTGCCGCTCCCCTGCGGAAGTGGGGAATGTGGCCAGGGGGAACTGCCCTTCCACGGAGGTGGAAGGGATAGTAGCCAACCCGGGAAGAACCAGCAGCAAACCCGGGGAGGGCCGAGCAGACGAAAGAACAGCGCAGGGTCCTGTGTTGCTCCTCCACGAAGAGGGGGAGCGACATAATGGTGCCGTGACTCGGATAGGAAACCTAGCTCGGATAGAAAACCTAGGACGGATAGGAAACTTAGGAGGGAAGAAACGGGAAGAAGTGGGAAAATACCGGAGAGAGAGACTAGCAAAGAGCCTAGGTGCCGGAAGAAGCTATTGAAAGCCTAGGCATAGACTCGGATATGGACTGTGGGAAAGAAGTTAGGATTGAAAGCGAAAGTGAAAGCTTTCATAGACTCGGATGCGGACTATGGCGGGGAAGCTAGGAGATTGAAAGCGAAAGTGAAACCTGGAGGAGGCTTGGACTCGGATATGGACTGTGGGAAAGAAGTTAGGATTTAAAGTGAAAGCAAGAAGAAACTTAGACTTAGATACGGACTGCAGGTTGAAAGTGAAAGTGAAACCTATAAGAAACTTAGACTTGGATACGGACTGTGGGGAGAAGCCAGGAGAAATGAGAGGAATATTGTTGGAAGAAAACTTAGAGAAACATACCGGGTAGAGAAAAATGTTAGGGAGGATGAAGCCGCGAGTGCAGGCCAAGCCATCTTGGAATTCTTCAAGTCACCCCGGGGAGCAAGAGGCGAAGATCTGGAACCAGAGGCAGAGACGTGGGCCGCCAGGATTCGCCAGGTTAGTCCGGGGAACTTGGACTGAATGCCGGTGGTGGCGGAAACATTCGCGGAAGCCGCCGCGTGCAGAGAGAGCACGGGGCGTGAATAGATAGGGAACGCAGGGCTGGCGCGAGGCCGTGGTGCGGGCGCGAAGTGCGTGGAGACCGCGGAGCGTGCGCGCAGAGCCGGGAACCCGCCGGCGGGGCGAGGCGCCGGGAAGCCGCGCAGAGCCGGGAACCCGCCGGCGGGGCGAGGCGCCGGGAAGCCGCGCAGAGCCGTGAAGCTGCCGCGGGGCAAGGTGCCGAGAAGCAGCCTCGGGGCGAGCGCCGCCGGGAAGCCGCAGGGATAAGAGAAACAGAAGTTTAGAAGTAGAATGAGAGAAATAGGAATGCTGGAAGATAGAAGTGGAGTGGGAGAAATAGGAATGCCCGGAGATAGAGAAATAGAGAAATAGAAAGGCCTCCCCTCAACATGGCAATTAGAAGGCTTGGACTCGGTCTGCCCGATTAGTGAGGCGATGAGCACCTGGGCGGCTAGCAGCTTATGCGCCGCAGGTCACCGAAGACAGGCACGAATTAACATCAGTAAAGCTTCCCCACAATGCAACAATTAGGAGGCTTGGATTCGGTCTGCCTGATTTAAGGCGGTAAGCGCCAGCAAGCAGCTCGACCAGAGTATGAGCTGCAGGTCACCGAAGATAGGCACGAACCAACACTAATAAGTCTCCCCCACAATAAGGCAATGAGAAGGCTTGGATTCGGTTTGCCTGATAGAGCTTGTAAGCCCCTGCAGGCAGAGCAAAGCATGCGCTGCAGGGCACCGAACACAGGCACGCATCAGCGCCTAAAAACCTCCTCACAACATGGCGAAGAGAGGACCCGGATTCGGTTTGCCTGATTGATAGGACTTGTAAGAGCCTGTGGCAACTCTAGCAAGTAGAGCAGAGTGTGTGCTGCGGGACACCGAAGACAGGCGCGTATCAACGCCAAAAAAATAAAAAGAAAGGGGGATCTGTGGGGAGCAGCTCGGACTAGACTAAGTTACTGGAATTAAGACTTATTCTATGCATCTGCTCTCCTCTGTGGGGAGCAGCTCGGACTAGACTAAGTTACTGGAATTAAGACTTATTCTATGCATCTGCTCTCCTACAATATGGCGCTGGGAGAGGAGAAAACAGCTTCTACCCAGCTGCCTCCAGTTCAACCAATAAACTGTAGGACTTGCTCCTGATTGGAGAGCAGTGTACTCGGCGTGTGGGCAGCCGAGTTGGGATTGGCAGAGAAGGACTATAAAGGAGGAGAGAAACGGCATGCACCAGGAACATCTATGGGGAACATCTGAAGGAACACCTGTGCAGCCCCCCAGAGAGCCGGCCGGCGGTGTGCCGCTCCCCTGCGGAAGTGGGGAATGTGGCCAGGGGGAACTGCCCTTCCACGGAGGTGGAAGGGATAGTAGCCAACCCGGGAAGAACCAGCAGCAAACCCGGGGAGGGCCGAGCAGACGAAAGAACAGCGCAGGGTCCTGTGTTGCTCCTCCACGAAGAGGGGGAGCGACACAGGGAATTCAATCTAGATCTCCCATAGAGATAGCCAGGTCTCAAATACCTGAGCATTTCCTGCTGCCTCCCAAGGTCTATAGTGGCCAGAAGTTAGTATTAGGAATCACAGACCAAAACTGATTGCAAGCACTTTGATGTAGGAGATTGATCCTTTACTGCTACGCTACATGCCTGCTTCTGACATAGTTTTTTTGTAGTATTTGTAAATATTTATCTACAAGGCAGAGTATTATTTGAAAGGCAGAGTTATAGTGAGAGAGAGGGAGAGACAGAGAGAGATCTTCCATCTACCAGTTCACTCCCCAAATGGCTGCAATGGCTGGAGCTGGGCAATCCAAAGCCAGGAGTCAGGAGATTCTTCCACATCGCCCATGTGGATGCAGGGGCCCAAAAACTCAGTCCACCTTTGACTGCTTTCCCAAGTGCATTAGCAAGGAGCTGGATCGCAAGTGGAGTGGCCAGGACTCAAACCAGTGACCACATGGGATGCTGGTACCACATGTGGCAGCTTTGCCTACTACATGGCAATGCCAACCCCTGCCATTTTTTAAAAATCCATTGAATATTTAGCTACAGAAGATAACATCACTACAAGAGTGGACATGAGATAGAGTCTTAAAGAACAAAATTTGTGAAACGTTTATCCAAAAGTGGTCCATGAACCACCATCATCTTGGTGCTGCCTCTGAGAGAAAAAGTAAACCTACTAAATCATAGTCTGCTAGTGCAGTCCAGGATACTGCATTAAAAACAGAGATCTTCATGCGATTCTTTCACATACTGAAACACTAGAACCACTCAACTACAGGACTGGTAAAGTGAAGGAAGCCCACAAAAGGGGACCTGAAAGATAAAATGTAATCACAAAGACATTAGTCTCACTTTTTGACTCAAGGAATAAAGGGAGAAATGATGAAAATATTGGAATATTGAATGCATGACAATACATTGATTTTCATATTAAGTCAAACATTGAAATAATAGGAAGTTCGGCTGGCTCCACGGCTCACCAGGCTAATCCTTTGCCTGCGGCGCTGGCACTCCGGGTTCTAGTTCCAGTTGGGGTGCCAGATTCTGTCCTGGTTGCTCCTCTTCCAATCCAGCTCTCTGCTGTGGCCCGGGAAGGCAGTGGAGGATGGCCCAAGTGCTTGGGTCCTGCACCCACATGGGAGACCAAGAGGAGGCACCTGGCTCCTGGCTTTGGATCAGCGCAGCACCAGTCATAGAGGCCATTTGGAGAATGAACCAATGGAAGGAAGACCTTTCTCTCTGTCTCTCTCACTCTCACTGTCTGTCTGTGCCTGTCAAACAAACAAACAAACAAACAATAAAAAAAAAAAAACAGAAATCATAGGAAGTTATGCAGAGATAGTATAATATCTATTCAGATATATTAAGAAGTTCCCAAATTCTTATGTGGAAACCTATGCATATCTATGGGGATAATAAAAGGAAAATAACCATTAAGAGTGATTCAGGGAAACTTTATAGTGACCATTTGTAAATAACCATAGCACATTCTTGTTGGTTCTGAAGCAACTGATCACAGGCAAGAAAATGAGGAACTAGATTCAGCAGTGAATGGTAGCCTTCTCCTATAAACTCTCAAATGTCAACTGTGTATCTGAGGGCAACGATGTGACATAACCAGTAAAGCTGCTGCCTGCAGCGCCGGCTTGAGTCCCAGCTGCCCCACTTCCGATCCAGCTCTCTGCTATGGCCTGGGAAAGCAGTAGAAGATGGCCCAGGTCCTTGGGCCCCTGCAGTCACGTGGGAGACCCGGAAGAAGTTCTTGGCTCCTGACTTCGGATCAGCACAGCTCCGGCCATTGTGGCCATCTTGGAGTAAACCTGCTAATGGAAGACCTTTCTCTCTCTCTCTCCTTGCCTCCCTCCCTCTTTCTCTGCCTCTGCTTCTCTCTAACTGTGTGTTTCAAATAAATAAATAAATAAATCTTTAAAAAATATGTATCTTTAGCTTCAAATAGCTCTACTGGAAATATTAGACCACAGAAATCATAAAATGTTAAAAAGCAACTTCTCCCTAACACCTCAGGCCTGAAATGGCAAAAATTGTCCTGAATGATAAAGAGAAACATAAAGAAATACAGGGAAGAACTCGAATCCCTAAGAAATCTAGAGATATTTGCTTAGAAAAAAATAAAAAACAAAAGAATTAAATATGTGAAATATAGCCACACAAAGCTGTAGGGGAAATATAAGTTATCTAAGTAATATGAGGAGAAAAGGAGAACATTGTAGGTTAGCTCTAGAGATTAAACAGGGGCTAAAGTGACTACTTTTAATTCAGAAAAACTTAACTGAAAGTGAAAAAATTTTGGAATGTAAAAAACATGATTAAATATTGTTACAATGATTTCTAGAGGCATTATAAATTCTAGAAATATCTACATATTATACAAACAAATTTAACCCAACACAGAAACTAGAAGACCCAATAAAACTTGAGGAAAAAAACATTTTCTATTCTATTGACTCTGTGATCATCATTATTATTATAAATTGACAAAATCTAAGATATTTCTCCAAAAGATGTTTATATTTACATTACTAGTACACATTTGATAGGATAACAGAGACATGAAAGATGCAGATATTGTACATTCTGTTTAAATATAAAACTTTCAATTATGTTTAGTGCATGTTTTTCATTTTGAAAATGGTAATAAGATATTCAGAAATTGCAAAGGAAAACAAAAAATGAAAGTACATTTTCACAACTATAATTAGGAAAGAAAGATGGATGACTAGATTACTTTTTCTCTGAAGGTCCATGTTTCTGGCAAGCTTATGCTGAATTATCCCCCAATTCTTCTCACTTCTCAGAAGGGATGTATAATTTTAAAATACAGGAAAATCCCATTTCAGGTTTAGTAAAACCTATTCTGTATTCATTCTCATGCTTGAATTGCTATGACTATGTCAAAGGAATCAATATATTTAGAACTGAATTAAATTTCTTTATAATGTTTTCCATGGACTTAGATATTTCTTAGAACAATTGGGAACCATTATGCAGCTATACACAGAGGTTTTATGGGCCTTTTGTTGAAATTTTAAAAATGTAATGTTACATAGGGGAGTATGATATGCCAATTTTTTGATAAAAGTTCTTTGCATTTTAATATCGTGTAAGTATTATGCATATCTTAACTAGCTCACAGTCAAGGCCATCACCTCTAAATAACTCAGACTTTTGAAAAAGCCACAGTACCATGCATGTAAGAATTTATATCAGTTCAGTCTGAAGAATACATCTACTTTAATGCAAGTTCTATAATTATTATATTTCATAAGACAGCCTGTACTGGAAATTTTGTTGTCCCTCCATTGTTCTCAGTAATAACTGGTTTCAATGAAGACTGTATGATGGTGTGTTATTAGCCCATTTACTCTTGAACTTCCCTCCCACCTATTTTTTTGTTCTGCCTCTTTAAGCTGTCAATTGAATTCAATGGAGCATCAAAAAATACCAGGTTCTTTCAGCAGCACAGCAGGTGCACATTTATGAAGCATGTCTGATATATTCCACAACAGTCAACAGATTAATGTCACTGCTCACAATTCTTGTTAGGAGAAAGGGAAACTGATATAAAAATAAAAGTGAAATTTCTTTTACATATTTAAAGAAAACTTTAGAAAATATGGTGAAGTAGTCTCTCTAGATGCCTTATTGACAGTAGGTATCATTTTTCAGCCTAGTTGCAACACACATTTTGGCATTAAATATGTTAGTCACTTGTCCATTTTTCTTAAAGTAAATTGGACTATGAATAAGACTAAACATAAGTGGATATAAAACATGGATTTAAAAGATACAAAAATTCATTGTACTTTACTATTTACATGAGCTTTTATAATTGCCAAAGAATTAAATTAGAGGTTTCTTAGATGATATTTTTAAAAAATTCTATGTAGGTAATGTGTAGGAGAAACTCAGTTATCTCCTCTATCTTTTCTTTCCATTTTACCCCTTTATTTCCCTATATTTAATAGTGACTGTGTGTGTGTGTGTGTTTACATATAAGATTTTTTTCTTAAGGTAAAGATTAAAAGCTCCCTTTAATTTGTTGTGGACTTCTGAGTAATTTCTGGCCACCAGAACATAAGCAGAAAACTTGTGAGGCAGTTTCTGCAAACTCTTTATTAAGGGAAATATCACAAATGTTCTTTGTATACAATTCCATTTCTACCTCCATTTTATTACATGGAGCATATAAGTTGTTATCATGCACTAAGAGGTCAAAAGTCATGGTATATGCATTGAGGTAAAGCAATAACAAATGGACAGTAGATGCTTGGAGCATGTTTTCTTACCATAGAAAGAAAAGTTACAGATAAGCAAGAATAAGTGTGCATCCAGGAAAACAAAAAGTATTGGGAATTCTAAGGTTCTCTTCTTGGCAGACCTTGTGTTTTTTTTTTCCCCCTTATAAATCTTATTTACTTTCCATATTGCAGCAAAATCTCACAGTGACACTTGTTCTTGCCTAGCACTCCTACATTTACTTTTTTCCTTTTATTTAACTCCCCCCAAATGTACTTGTATTTAATTGTAATTTGGAATGTCTTTGAATTATTATTTTTCTTTTTTAAAAAAATCTAAGCCTCAGGGAACCTTTCACCTCACCCCGGTTAGAATGGCTCACATACAGAAATCTACCAACAACAGATGCTGGCGAGGATGTGGGGAAAAAGGGACACTAACCCACTGTTGGTGGGAATGCAAACTGGTCAAGCCACTATGGAAATCAGTCTGGAGATTCCTCAGAAACCTGAATATAACCCTACCGTTCGACCCAGCCATCCCACTCCTTGGAATTTACCCAAAGGAGTTTAAATTGATAAACAAAAAAGCGGTCTGCACCCTAATGTTTATTGCAGCACAATTCACAATAGCCAA
Source organism: Oryctolagus cuniculus (assembly GCF_964237555.1). NCBI lineage: Eukaryota > Metazoa > Chordata > Mammalia > Lagomorpha > Leporidae > Oryctolagus > Oryctolagus cuniculus. Next base: position 90,060,269 of record NC_091442.1, read on the forward strand.
GACCTGGAACCAACCTAAATGCCCATCAACGGTAGACTGGATAAAGAAATTATGGGATATGTATTCTTTAGAGTACTATACTGCAGTAAGAAACAACGAAATCCAGTCATTTGCAACAAAATGGAGGAATCTGGAACACATCATGCTGAGTGAAGTAAGCCAGTCCCAAAGGGACAAATACCATATGTTCTCCCTGATCGGTGACAACTGACTGAACACCAAAAAGGAAACCTCCTGAAGTGAAATGGACACTATGAGAAATGGTGACTTGATCAGCATAGCCCTGACTGCTAATGGACAACTTAATACATTATCCCTCATAGTATTTTTTTTTTTTGTCTGTTCTACTTAATATGACTGGTTTAATTCTGTAATTAATACACAGTTATTCTTAAGTGTTGAAAATTAACTGAAATGTGATCCCTGTTAAACATAAGAGTGGGAATAAGAGAGGGAAGAGATGTATAATTTGGGGCATGCTCGGGCTGACTTGCCCCAATTGGTAGAGTTGGAAACATACCAGGGGATTCCAATTCAATCCCATCAAGGTGGCATGTGCCAATGCCATCTCACTACTCCAAGTGATCAATTTCAGTTCACAATTGATCATAATGAAAGGACTAAGAGTCAAAGGGAGCACATAAACAAGTCTAGTATCTGCTAACACCAACCGATAGAATAAATAAAGGGGAGAGTGATCCAACATGGGAAGCGATATACTCAGCAGACTCATAGAATGGCGGATGTCCTAAATAGCACTCTGGCCTCAGAATCAGCCCTAAAGGCACTCGGATCTGGCTGAAAAGCCCATGAGAGTATTTCAGGCATGGAAAGCCAAGACACTCTGGCAAAAAGATCTCTGTGAGTGAGATCCCAGTGGAAAGAACAGGTCTTCAAAGAGGGAGGTGCCTTTCTCTGAAGGGAGGAGAGAACCTCCACTTTGACTATGACCGTGTCTAAACAAGATAAGAGTTGGAGAACTCAAGGGGCTTCCATAGCCTTGGAAACTCATAACTGGTGCATAGGGAGATTACTGATGCCATAAACAGGAGTGTCAATTGGTAAAGTCAACAACAGGAGTCACTGTGCACTTACTCCTCATGTAGGATCTCTGTCCTTAACGTGCTGTACACTGAGGCTTAATGCTATAATGAGTACTCAAACAGTATATTTCACTTTGTGTTTCTATGGGGGTGCAAACGACTGAAATCTTCGCTTAATGTACACTAAACTGATCTTCTGTAAAAAAAAAAAAAAAAAGAAAAAAAAAGAAAGAAAGAAATTATCAATTCCCAACTTGACTCTCACTGGGATTAAACATGACAATAGGTCTGATCTGATTTCATCATCATTTAAAAAAATCATCTATTATTTCTCACTTTATGTTTCTGTGTGGGAGCAAACTGTTGAAATACTTACTTAAGGTATACTAAGCTGATCTTCTGTATATTAAGATAATCGAAAATGAATCTTGATGTGAATGGAAGGGGAGAGGGAGTGGGAAAGGGGAGGGTTGTGGGTGGGAGGGACGGTATGGGGGGGAAGCCATTGTAACACATGAGTCGTACTTTGGAAATTTATATTCATTAAATAAAAGATAAAAAAAATAAAAAAATAAAAATAAAAATAAAAAAATAAAAAAATCTAAGCCTCAGGGAACCTTCTTTTATGAATTGCGTAATACTGACAAGGTTGTTTTCAACTATGTTTGCTTAAAAAAAAAACCTCTGATTCAGTTACTATAAAATAAAACAAGAGGTGGGGGTTTTTTTTTGGTTTTTGTGTGTGTGTGTGTGTTTTTTTTTGTTTGTTTTTTTTTTTTTTTGTAAAGCACAGAAATAATGTGTAACTAAAGGAGAGACTGGCAAATGCACATGTCCCCACCACTCAGGTTAAGATACACAGTATGGCCAGTTCCTCCAGTAACTCCTCCATGTGCCGCCTTCTATCTCCACTTCCTACCTCTCCACAAAATATTTTCCCGAATTTTACAGGAATGCTTTCGTTGTGATCCTTTATATTTCAGCACACATATATGAATTTCTATTCACTGTAATTTAGTCATATCCATTTTAAAAAGACCTTTTAAATCTCCTTTAATCTGTTAATGTCTCATCTATTCCTTTCTATTACTTGTAATTCAGCTTTTGAAGAACCCAAATTTCCCATATTATACATTTTACTGATTTCATAGTCATGGTACAATTCAACATGCACATTGGTCCTCTACACTTTCTACAAATTGTCAACTGCATTAAGAATTTTAATGAGATCCATGTTCAAATTATTGGTCAAGCCTATATAGGTAACAGTGGTTTATTCTTATTAGGAATCACAAAGTGCCTGATTTTCTTTATATGTGTGTAATGTCAAAAGTTGTTGATGTTCAAAGTCTAGATGCATCTGGCAAAATGGTAAGATTTCTGATTTTGTCATTTCCTTTTCATGTGTTATTTCACCAACTTTTATATAAAGAGATCCTGTTAATATTCTTTTTGGGAAAACTTTGCCCAGGCCAATGTCATGAAAAATCCAACTGTTTTCTCCTTTAAGTATTAATATTTTGCTTTCATATTTACATGCAGTTAGGTATAATTTACAACAGAAATTATTTTTATTTTCTTTTTCTACACGGATATCTAATTAACCCAGCATTTATTTTGGAGAAAGTCTACCTTTTCCTTGTTATATTGCTGCATCATATTAAGCATAAATCAAATAATGATACATGTTCAGGTCAATTATTTTTGGTTTTTGTATCTAATATTATTTTGGACAAAGTTGATAGTTTTGTTCAGGTTAGCCATGTCTTCATTGATTTTTTTTTTTAGGATTTTATTCATTTACTTGATAAGTAGAGTTACAGACAGTGAGAGAGACAGAGAGACAGGTCTTCCTTCGGTTGGTTCACTCTCCAATTGGCCGCAACGGCCAGAGCTGCACCGATCTGATGCCAGGAGCCAGGTGCTTCCTCCTGGTCTTCCATGCGGGTTCAGGGGCCATCCTCTACTGCCTTCCCAGGCCATAGCAGAGAGCTGGATTGGAAGAGGAGCAACCAAGATTAGAACGGCATCCATATGGGATGCCGGTGCCACAGGCAGAGGATTAACCCAGTGTACCACAGCGCTGGCCCCGTCTTCATTGATTTTTTTAAATGTTCTTTCAATTACTGAGAAAAAAAAGATACTTAAGCTATTAAATTGTGATTTTGGATTTGAATGTGTTTCCATTTATTTTAGTAATGTCTGCTTTTTGTATTTTACTCCTACTTATTTCTCAGATGTGCAAAATAATTCACCAGCAGAAAGAAAAACTCAAGTAGGAGAGAGGCCAGGACAGAGAGCTTAGGACCTACCTCCAAGCCGAGAGCCTGGCCTACTGCCCTGAGATCTAGCAACCAAAGATTCTGGCTCCTGACCAGTGCTCACCAACTGAGCCTCTGGATTCGCTTGGCATCTGGTAGAGACCTGCACTCTACGGGGTCAGATTCATTTTGGGGCATGCTACTGCTGGCCTCTGTTGGCTTTGGCAGATACCCTCCAGCCTTTGTGGGGACCTGTGACTGAAGGATTCAGGTATGACCAGCCTGGGTATAGTCTGAGTGATGAAAGGGCTGCCTTTGTCATTCTTCAAATGTGGGAAGACAGCAAGGGGACATGGAACTATGTCTTGGGACTTGTGAGACAGAGTTGTTTTGGCATGTAGCACCACTATTCTCTTGCAGGCCTGATGTACACAGTTAAGATACCAGTGACTATGAAACCCACGTGTGACCCACCTTGAGCCTGCCTGAGTAGGTGAGCAGCTGCCTCTATCAACCTTATGAAATCTTGGGAAGATAGCAAGGACTGGTTTGGGACCCAGTGCTGTGCTGATAAATCCCAGCATTGAATACATCCTAGTTGTCCTCAGGCCAGTGCATGAAGACAGAGCCTCTGAACCTGTTTCAGTGCCGAGTGGAGTTTTGTGATCCAACAAATACCATCATGGGTACAGTTACAACATCAAGCAGTAAGCTCACCTCAATAGCAGACAGAACATAGCAAGGTGAGCTTCAGTATTACCATAGGCTGTACTGGAATTTGTGAGCTTAAGGATCCAGATGTAAACTAGAAGCATGACATTTAAAGGCTTGGAACAAGGGGGCTGGACCTACCAGGGGCACAGGATGAAGCTGTAAGAAAGGACTAACCCATTTTAGGAATTTTCATGTGCATACTGAAAAATATTTCAACTACAGATTTGGGACAAATTTGACTTTAGGGAGTACAGTTAGATTGAGTTAATAAATATATATGAACAATAGACCTAGGGAAAACCACAATTTAGGGTGCCGTCACTGAAATAGCAGAGGAACCCTCAAGCTCAGAGAAAACAGATCATTTATGATTTCTAGAAGGACCACCAAAACCAAAGCAAGATTTCAAAACTAATCTTTCACTGCACAGACAGCGTTGTACACCCACAAGTGTTACAGGCTTGCAGGGAACCATGATCTAAGCTAAACAGCAAAATAAAGTGCCAGAAACCAGCCATCTAGCAATTAAAATTTCAATATGCCTATATGAAGATTTCAAAATAGGTGTTTTAAGGAAATATGACAAAATTCAAGAGAACAGAAATGATTCAATATTTTAACACAGAGAATTGATAGAGAGATGAAAGTAATCAAACAAAATTTAGTAGGAAAACTTCAACTGAAATATAAACTACGTGAAATTAAAAACATGATCAAAGGCATCAATGGCAGAATAGATCTAACAGTAGAATGAATCAGTGAACTTGAAAGTAAGCTCCCTGAAAATCAACTGTTGAGGGAAAAAGAAAAAAAGAATCAAGAACAATGAAGAAAGCTTATGGGAAATATGGGATAGCATGAAAAGAACATGAAAAGCATATTCAAAGATATAGTAACAGGAAACTTTCAAAACCTTGAGAGAGACACAGCTATAAGTACAGGAAGCTCAAAAGTCACCAATCAGATTCAAACCAACCCAAATCTATCCAAAAACATAGAAGCAAGCTACCTAAGATTAAAGATAGAGAGGATTCTCAAAATTGCAAGAGAAAGCAAATAACACAAAAAGTGGCCCCAACTTGCCTGACTGCACACTTCTCAGCAGAAATCTTACAGGATAGTAGGGAGGGATGAGACTTTTATAGTACTGAAAGGAAAAACAGAGTACTGTATCCAGCAAAACTATACTTTAGATTTGCAAGAATGATAACAATATTCAAGCAAAACCTGAGAGAATTTATTAACAGCAGATTTATGATGCAATAAAATGTAAAGGATCTTCTTCAAAATGAAAGAAAAAGATGCTAACAAGAAGAAAATACCAGACGGTAGAAAATTAACTGGTAAGTCTAACTAAACCCTCCTCCCCAAATCAGAACACTATAATGATATAAACATGGTATGAACCATTTATATCTTTACAATGAAGAATAAAAAAAATTATAATCACACATTAAAATGCTAAGAGATAGGCAATATTTAAAGAGTCAAATGTTAACATTAAAATTCAGAATTTGGGGAGTAATGGAGTACAAATAGACTTCCTCAGCGAGATTTCTTATCTGTGGATTTTGCTTGTCTTATTCCCTATCTTTACAGTCAAAATCAAACTATCATCATTTCTAGATAGTCTGCTACAGATAAAAGAAGTTGTTTGCAAACCCAAGACTGTGTAAGCAAGAACCTATGACAGATTTCAGTAGAGTCCAGACTTCCTCAATTTCTACAATGGGGAATCATAACAAAACATATATTTGTTGACAAAACTATGCATGTTTCCAAGCACATGCCCTCTCCCTATGAAATCTATCCCTTAACTTCAGCAACCTGATTTACATTAGATGGTGACTAGTTCACAACTAAAAATACTTTAAGGAGCTAGTGAAAAATAGTTGATTGAAGTTTCATCTTTTGCTGTAGAAATTCAGAATCACATTTAATTGACTCATAAATGGTTATCATTTTAACTGCAAGGTGTACAATCCCTTGTCTATCTGTCATATGAACAATTCCCTTGGAATTATGTTTTATTCTTATCTATCATACTGGTTTCATCTTTCATCTGGCTTCCTCCCCACCATACAAAAAATAAAATCCATTAGTTACCTAGCTTTGCTTTTCCATGTATAAGAATCTCCTTATACATTTAAAATTTAGTTCTTTAATCACCTAGTAACATTAAGGGTTTCAGCTTAAAAGAACATCCCTAGGATAAGAGACTTATTGAAATCTTGCTACTTATTGGGAGACTGAATAAGAGAATTTCAAAGCCAAATACCCAATATTAAATCTAATTAGCCCTATATCAACACTTCTCTGAAAACCCAAGTGCCATGCTGTTAACAGTAAACTGAAATTCTAATGCCTTTCCAGAACCCCGAATTACAATATTCAAATAATTAAATACACATATATTTAACCTGAATTACCACGCAGACATGCTGTTCTCACCTCTTGCCTTCCATCCACCCTTGTCAATTATTGGTAAAATACTAACATGGCACTAGAGAAGAGGGAGAAACAAAGGGAGCTGGAACACTATAGCCCCTGCCTTACTTAATCCATAAAGCAGGAAGAACAAACAGGTGAACTGGTAAGATGATATGGTTACACTGAACTACAAAAAAAGACCCTTTAGGGGACTAGCAGGAAGTAAATTAGGTTTTATTTTGAAATGATGGTTCATTTACATTGTTGTAATTATTAAATAATTAATTTTATAATAAACACAAAAGCCAAAGCCCCACTGAATTCTAAATCCATAATTCCCTATGCTACTTCAGAGCTGTTTGTACCTCATACTATATTGATAAATCTATTTAAGAAAAAAATCTGTTTGTAAGGAGGAAGATCTTAGCCACATTTGACTTAATTGATACTTTATATTAAGAAAATGCAGGGACTATCTTTTGCAGAGACTTACTCTAATCCAGAGCAAAAAGTCTTTCTCCTTGGCAGCAAACCATGTAATGTTCATTCACATCCATGTAGGCAGTCAACATCCCTACAGGAAGAGTCAAGAGGATATGCAAGGTCAGTACTAAGGAGACTGAAGAAGCAGAAATTTGCCAGAATGCAGTGAATCAGGTCAGTAAGGCAGCTGTCATTCTATGATAAACAGGTCAAGACTAGCTGTAAGTCAGAGCATATTAAACAAAGACAGTGAGTTAAACACCCCACGGTCAGGTTAGAAAGATAACTCTAGAATCTCAGAAGATTTTCAAAAGCCTAAGGTCAACAATGGCTGAGATAGTTGGTAAGGAAAACTATAGAATCAAAGAGAAAAGGAGGAGAATCAACTTGACTTCTCCCATAGGTTTCTTTATTTTTTTCTTGCCCTCCCAGAAGGAAAAAGAACAAAATGAGTATGATCCTAGTTTTCAGCACTTAGCTGAGATATATAAAGGGAAGTTTTAAAATTCAATAAACATTCAAAGCAATTATTTTTCTTGCTCTGTTACAGCCTCTGCTCATAGTTTATCTTTCCTCAAATTTCTCTGAAAGTATTATTAGCAATGGATATTCATGATTCCTTTCCCTTCCTAACCCTAAGATCTTCATCTCTGTTCCACCTCAGCCATTCACTCCCAGTAACACTCCCTCAATTTTCTCATTCTGAATTGCAGTATCCCTGAAGCCTTAAACACATGGTATACTACTTTTAAGCTATAACTGCCTATCCCACATCTAACTTCAAACTCCATCACCAATATTCAACCTCATCAAAATTTGAATACATTTCATTTCTATTGGATCTCAAAATTTGGATTTAATTTAACATTTAACAAAAAAAAAAAAGTTCTAGTTCTTTCCACTCTCTGTTTATTGTTTGCAAGGAGGATAACACAGTGGTTAATAAGCTAACACAACCATAAGAATGACTGATTTTAAACTCAAGCTTCTTCATTTGTTTTGTACATGACATTTGGGCACTTTTTAAATATCATTAAGATACAATTTCCTTTCCAATATATTATTATAAAGTAATATTTGCCTCATGAGGTCACGATAAATATTAAAGAGTTTTTCATGTAAAGTAGTTAGAACAGTTCCTGAAACATTATATTTTACCTGATACTATTACTAGTCTCCACTTATATTTTACCAACTCAACTATTCTAATACCCAACTTTCATACAAAATTTCTGTTATTCACAATTTGTGTAACCATTTCCACTCAATATCCACAGGCAAGTTCATCCAAAAAAATGTGTTGTCATCAAATGCTGATGGCATTCCCCTCTAGCTTTAGTCCACATTGCCCTGTTTGATCCTGTTTGAGCTTCAGAACATGTCTCGCACATTCTATGACAGTGCTACAGAGTGAATATCACACAAAATTTCAGTCTCAGCTTACGCAGATATGAAAGTATCAACACCTCTCCTTCAGTCTAGGGTGCTCTCCAGTGATTTTCCTCAACCCTGATGAGTGTAAAAAGCAATGATCCGTGAGGAAAAACATATTTAGAGACCAAAGTTGATTATTCAAAATATTTATTCTAATCACTTCTCAAACCACAGCCTAGATATCCACATTAAGGATGACTGAGACTATTTTCCAGTAGGATTCCAATGAACATAAAGAGAACCACTTGAGAATAATGAGAAACAAATATGCAATATGCAACTCAGTAATTGTCTATTCACTGAATATGATTGTCATAAGGAATACAGAATATGTATATTGCCAGGTGTTATTATCAAGTTGATGACTGGAAAAATAATCAAGAAAAATGACTACAATAACCATTCTGTGGAGTTCACCTAAACTGAGAAGGAGAAAAAGGAGGGGATCAAATTTCAATTTTTTATGGCTGTGACTACTTAGCATATATTGTCAAAATTCATTGATATCCCTTTTCTTTCTACTTCCAGGCAAATGGGAGAATTGTACCTCCCCACCTGTGATCTAAGACATAGACAAGAATCCTACATGGCTTCCCAAGTGGTCTGCTTTTTGATAGGAACTGACTCATTCCTCTTTTCCAAGGGTATTTTCAGAGCACATACTGTGCACTCCCCACTGAGGATGGAGACATTACAAAGGGAGAAATAATGCAAATTCTGACATCTGTAACTTCATCCCCTTCATCAGATCCCCCACCTCATTTGGGGAAAACTGAGATCCAGTTGAGTGGGTAGATTTACTTCCACCTGGCGAAGGAACCAGCTGAGAATGCAACACCTGTTTTGCCCTCAAAGGCCTATTCAAACAGGAAGAGCCTTCCTCCAGCAGAATCCCAAAATATGTAGTTCAGAGTCTAGTAATCAAGGCATGGCCGGAAATACAGACAGTCAGTGCTTAAAGAGTGTGCATTTTACATCTGTCAATCAGTTTAATCCACTGGTTATGGGCCTTGTACATTCAGGAAAATTGCAATCAATTAAGTACTCCTCACCATGAACTTACTGATTACAGTAATTCTGGTGTCTCCATACATCGATGTTTCCATGTGGTAGAAGGGAATGGAGAGAAAAAAAAAAAAAAGGCTGGAATCTGGAAGGTGATAACTATGGCTTCACAAGGAATATAATCTTCAGAATCTGCTCCAAAGAAGAAAACAGAAGTTCTGAGCCATGTTCCCCCAGAGAGGCCTGGATAAGACCAATTCACTTCCAGGAGAGAGTCCATAGTCCTTGGCTAGTTGGAGAGAAACTTCCACAGGGAAAGCTACCTAGGAATCTACTTCCAGCCCTCAAAGGGCAAGGCCATCTAATGCTGTAACGCACAGTGGCTCACGTGTCTGTTGCACAGCACTGCCCTGGATGCTTTGAGCCCAGGTCTCTATCTGCCAGGGAGGACAGCAGCTGATCCTGTATGTTAATGATCAACTGCAAGTGCTTTCCTTTCCCTATGTGGAACTTCGTTCAATCAGACATGAACACCCAGAGAAACTGGAAGATTATATTCTGAAGATTCTGAAATATTCAAGAGAAAGATGCTGACATTTTAAAGCCCTCTGTCAAAGAATGGACCCCTTTGTCAACTAGTCACTCTAAATCAGGATTCTTAGAACCCCTAAGGTACCTGAATAGAATTCAGGATGTCCTTAAACTTGAGTGGGAAACAAGTCAGTATAGTTCAATGTTAGCCATATTGGTGACTTTGTCATTAATGTAAATCAAAATAGCTTCCTATCACATTAACGATTGCCAATTATGTTGTAATACTATTCATGGTCATCACTTCTTCAAAATGATAGCAATTACATTCAGTGCTAGATCTTTTTATGTAATATATTAATAAAGTATATAAATTAATGTATCACAAATGTAATATCTTGATAATCATATTTCATTATAAATTTGATATAATTTTTACTTTATGTATTTAAAAGCACTATTTTGAGAAGGTGATAAATAAGCTCTGCTTACACAGAACTGCTAGTCATCTTATAAAAGCTTCAGCCATTTTAACTTAATTTTAATTTTTATTGAATTAATATATGTTCATACTTTTGAAAAATAAATGGGGATGCCAGTGTTGTGGCATAGCAGGTAAAGCCATCACCTGCGACTCTGGCATCTGAATGCCAGTTTGTATCCCTGCTAATGGCCTGGAAGAAGAATGGATGATGTTCTAAATGCCTGGGCCCCTGTACCCAGGTGGGAGATCCAGATGAAGTTCCTTGCTCCTGGTCTCAAACTGCCTCAACCCTGACCACTGCATCCACCTGGGGAGTGAACCAATGCATGGAAGCACTCTCTGTCTCCCCCTCTCTGAATTCTGACTTTCAAATAAATAAATAGATCTTTTAAAAAACAGTGGAAGCACAAACAAAAAAGGCATAGCTATAAAGCTTGCTCAAACAAATATGAATGAAACTGATGCTTGGCACTTTTCTATGATATTATTTATCTTTCTCAAATTGGTCGGTACTTCTTCCTTGACTTCATGATCATGGATGTTTGAATAGATAACAACATGTTCAGTGAGCCATCTCATTAATAACCACTCCTCTAGAGAGTATAAAAAAAAACTTTGAATATTCATTTTATATATTATTTTTGTTACTGTACATAAACTCTATCAGTATCCTACTTATATGAGTCAGCTTTTCATTACTTTAACTAAAACCCCTGAGAGGCGCTGCTTAGGAAGGAAGAGGTTTATTTCAGTGTAGGAGGCTCACAGTTCAAGACTGGGCTACCCTACTGGCTTAGGCTTCTGAATAGGCTGGAGATAGTGAAGAATGAACACATGGTGAGCCAGGAAGTAGAAAAAACGAAACCAGGCCAAATTCTGCTTGGGTAATCAATGCTGTTCAAAGAACTATCTTCTCAATGCCAATCCTCAATTAACTTAAGACATCCTCCTGTGCCCACTTCCAAGATACCGTGATTAGATCAATTCTCCACCTTTAATTCATTAACTTTTAACATAAGACTTAGACATTTAAACATATTTAGGAGTTGGGGGAGCCAAATCCTATTCAAACACAGCAGTACCTGATATAGGATCTGTTTATGTACATTAAGTGAATTTTCTAAAACATCAAAGAAATTAATTGAAAATCATTTTCCAACTGATGAATTAAATAAGAAATAGTTGGTCAGTTAATTCACTTCAAAGAATAGATACAACTTCTTAAAAAGGAAGACATTCCTAACTTTGTTTCAGATAGTAAAGTCCCCAAAGATGCAAAGTGAAAACAATTAAGTGAAATAATCTTCAATGCTAGAATTGTCATCAAATAATTAGATTAGTTTTAGGATGCATGCCATCATACTAGGTGGCATGGGGTTTTCAAAGATTAAAATTAATCTCTTTTGAACTCCTTATGACTCAAAGCAACCTTAATTACAATAGTATTTCCCAAGACTAAACCTCCTAATGCTATTTCAGACACAGCTGCTTATTAAAAGATTTCAAAACTGTTTGTTGATATGCATATGGTATGATCTTTTAAAAAAGCTATTATATTAAGGAGTAAATGAAAAAAGAAATATAATACAAATTGTTAGTAGGTGTTCAATTGATTCTTGCTTTTTTATATACTAAAGCTCTTGGTGTATATTTGAAAAATCTTTCACATGCAGTGCCTGAGGAATGGATTTAAATGGGTTCCATTTAAAATTACAGATGCCCAGAAATATATAGCAGAGCAGCTGCCTTGAAATCATTTCCTGCATCATTTTATACTGGAATGAAATCTTCTTGATTAATCTAACTGTTGATTATAAAAAGCAATGGAAATGTTGATCTTCCAATATTTTTTCTAAGAAGTGATGGCGGGGAGAGAGATATGAAGGAATAAAAAGACATTTTTTTTTTCCTTCTCAGGAAGCAACTGATATTTCCATCTGTTCTGGAAGAATTTGGACAAGAAAGGCTAAACAACAAGGACTAGCTTTCTTTAACCTTTGTCATGGTTATTTCATTTTGATGAGGCAAGTTATCCTTTTATTCATTCCAAAATTATTTATCAAGTTTATTATTTGTCCAGTAATGTTGAATTGCTAAAAAGTATATGGTACACAAAACAAGATGGAGTTCCCACCTTAAAGACATTTTAGAGTAATGTGAAAGTCATGTAGTAATCATACAAATATTTTAAATGTGGAACAAATTATCCACAAAAGCAAGATAGAAGGCATCATGAAAGTACATAATAGAAAAAAATGAGAATCAACAACATCAGAAATATCATTCTTGAATATGGGACCCACAGACTGGTTATGAATTCATACACATGTGTACATTCAGCATTCCCAGACTAGGTGAACTTAGATGTAGAGGACTTGTTCTAGGAAGGAGTTCAAATTGTAAGGCTCGATAGTATAGTGGGTACGGCTCGCTAGAGTAGAGGAGTACAGAGAAATGTGGCTTGCAAAGAACTAGAAGTGGAGCCCCAGCAGCACTGGACTAAGATATTCTTCCATGCTTTCTGACTTTTCAAACCCACATTCTGTGTTCATTTTCAGTTTTTCATAAGAAGTCTCTTAACAGTATCTAGTTCAAGTACTGTCCTAATTTTTATTCTGTTATATTTTATGCATGTATTAATAGCAGGAAAAAATGGGAAGAAGAGGGTTCTCTCCTAGAGGTCAAAACCCCTACAGCTTCCCAGGATACATATTCAGCCTGTGTAATGATACAATGTCATTACTGTGAGAGAGAAAAAAGCAAGCTGCTTGTGAAAGAAAAAAATGAAGAATTTTCAACATGTACTCCAAATCCATAAAATTATATTCAGTCTATACAAAATTAAATTCAGGACTAAATATATCCCAATTTAAAAATAAACTTCCACTTTTCTATATTCTTCTAAATGTGGAGGGAAAACTACTCTCCATTTTTCAGAAGTGCTTATTCAACATTTCAGTAATTAAACATGGAAATAACATGGCATGAATACAGTGGAATTTCTCAAAACAGAGAAGATGCTTGTAATGGAAGTTAGGTTACTTTGGTATTCTTTCATTTAATTCTTTTTTTTTCTTTTTTTTTAAAACTTTTATTTAATGAATATAAATTTCCAAAGTACAGCTGATGGATTACAATGGCTTCCCCCCCCATAACGTTCCTCCCACCCGCAACCCTCCCCTTTCCCACTCCCTTTCCCCTTCCATTCACATCAAGATTCATTTTCATTTCTCTTTATATACAGAAGATCAGTTTAGCATACATTAAGTAAAGATTTCAACAGTTTGCTCCCACACAGAAACATAAAGTGAAAAATACTGTTTGAGTACTCGTTATAGCATTAAATCTCAATGTACAGCACACTAAGGACAAAGATCCTACACGAGGAGTAAGTGCACAGTGACTACTGTTGTTGACTTAACAAATTGACACTCTTGTTTATGGCATCAGTAATCACCCTAGGCTCTTGTCATGAGTTGCCAAGGCTATGGAAGCCCCCTGAGTTCACTGACTCTGATAATTTTTAGAAAAGGCCATGGTCAAAGTGGAAGTTCTTTCCTCCCTTCAGAGAAAGGTACCTCCTTCTTTGATGACCCGTTCTTTCCACTGGGATCTCACTGGCAGAGATCTTTCATTTAGGTTTTTTTTCTTTTCTTTTTTTTTTTTCCCCCCCAGAGTGTCTTGGCTTTCCATGCCTGAAATACTCTCATGGGCATTTCAGCTGGATCCACATGCCTTAAGGTCTGATTCTGAGGCCAGAGTGCTGTTTAGGACATCTACCATTCTATGGGTTTGCTGTGTATCTCACTTCCCATGTTGGATCATTCTCTCCCTTTTTTATTCTATCAGCTAGTATTTGCAGACACTATTCTTGTTTATGTGATCCCTCTGGTTCTTAGTCCTATCATTATGATCAATTGTGAACAGAAATTGATCACTGGGACTAGTGAGATGGCATTGGTACATGCCACTTTGATGGGATTGAATTGGAATCCCATGGTATGTTTCTAACTCTACCGTTTGAGGTAAGTCAGCTTGAGCATGTCCCGAATTGCACATCTCTTCCCTCTCTTATTCCCACTCTTATATTTAACAGTGATCACTTTTCAATTAAGTTTCAGCACTTAAGAAGAATTGTGTATTGATTACAGTATTCAACCAAAAGTATTAAGTAGAACAAACAAAAAAAATACTAAGAGGGATAACATATCAAGTTGCTCATCAACAGTCAGGGTGAGGGCTGATCAAGTCACCGTTTCTCATAGTGTTCATTTCACTTTAACAGGTTTCCTTTTTGGTGCTGTTAGTTGTCACCAACAAGGAGAACAAGTGGTATTTGTCCCTTTGGGATTGGCTTATTTCACTCAGCATAATGTTTTCCAAATTCCTAACAGGGATCACTTTCCAGTTAAAATTTAAACACCTAAGAATAATTGTGTGTTAATTACAGAGTTCAACCAACGGTACTAGAACAAAAAAAATACTAAAATGGATAAAGTATTACATTGTACATCAACCGTCAGGACAAGAGCTGATCAAGTCACTGTTTCTCATAGTGTCCATTTCATTTCAACTAGTTTCCCCTTTGGTGCTCCGTTAGTTGTCATCGATCAGGGAGAACATATGGTATTTGTCCCCTTGGGACTGGCTTATTTCACTCAGCATGATGTTTTCCAAATTCCTCCATCTTGTTGCAAATGACCGGGTTTCGTTGTTTTTGACTGCTGTATAGTATTCTATAGAGTACATGTCCCATAATTTCTTTATCTAGTCTACTGTTGATGGGCATTTGGGTTGGTTCCAGGTCTTAGCTATTGTGAATAGAGCTGCAATAAACATTAATGTGCAGACAGTTTGTTTGTTTGCAATTTCATTTCCTTTGGGTAAATTCCAAGGAGTGGGATGGCTGGGTTGAATGGTAGGGTTATATTCAGGTTTCTGAGGAATCTCCAAACTGACTTCCATAGTGGCTTAACCAATTTGCATTCCCACCACCAGTGGGTTAGTGTCCCTTTTTCCCCACATCCTGTCCAGCACCTATTGTTGGTAGATTTCTGAATGTGAGCCATTCTAACTGGGGTGAGGTGAAACCTCATTGTGGTTTTGATTTGCATTTCCCTGATTGGTAGTGATCTTGAACATTTTTTCATGTGTCTGTTGGCCATTTGGATTTCCTCTTTTGAAAAATGTCTATTGAGGTCCTTGGCCCATCTCTTAAGTGGGTTGTTTGTTTTGAAGTTGTGGAGTTTCTTGATTTCTTTGTAGATTCTGGTTATCAACCCTTTATCAGTTGCATAGTTCCAAATATTTTTTCCCATTCTGTTGGTTGTCTCTTCACTCTCCTGACTGTTTCTTTTGCAGTACAGAAACTTCTCAATTTGATGCAATCCCAAATGTTAATTTTGGCTTTGACTGCCTGTGCTTCTGGGGTGTTTTCCAAGAAGTCATTGCCGGTACCTGTATCTTGCAGGGTTTTTCCAATGCTCTCTAATAATTTGGTGGTGTAGGGTCGTAGATTTAAGTCTTTAACCCATGTTAAGTGAATTTTTGTGTAAGGTGAAAGGTAGGGGTCTTGCTTCATGATTCTGCACATGGAAATCCAATTTTCCCAGCACCATTTATTGAATAGAGTTTCCTTACTCCAGGGATTGGTTTTGGATCCTTGTTCAAATATGAGTTGGCTGTAGATGTTTGGATTGATTTCTGGTGTTTCAATTCTGTTCCATTGGTCTATCCATCTCTTTCTGTACCAGTACCATGCTGTTTTGATTACAAGTGCCCTCTAGTTACGTCCTGAAATCAAGTGTTTGGAATTATCAGGTATTTCAAAAAGTTCCAGGGCAAATGGAATTAAAAAATGAACTAAAAAGTTGCTACACAACAAAAGAAACAGTCAGCAGAGCTGAGAGACAACCTACAGAAAGGGAGAGAAGATGTGCAAGCTATATATCTGACAAGGAGTTAATATTCAGAATATATAAAGAACTCAAGCAACTCAGTAGCAAAAACAAACAAGCAACTCACTTAAAAATTGTCAACAGATATAAACAAGCATTTCACAAAGGAAGGCATACAAATGATTAACAGGTACATGAAAAAATGCTCAATATCACTTATCACCAAGGAAATGTAAATCAGAATCATATATTATCTCCCAGTTAGAATGGCTACTATCAAAAAGACACAAGGTGACAAGGTTTTTTTCTTTTTCACTTTTAAATTAATGCATTTTATTCTTTTTTTCAAAATCAGTTCATTAAGGCCAACACTGTGCCACAGGTGGTTAAGCCATAGCCTGTGACACTGGCATACAATGAGTTCCGGTTCAATTCCTTGCTGTTCCTCTTCTGATCCAGCTCCCTATTAATGAGCCTGGGAAAGCAGTGGAAAATGGCCCAAGTTCTTGGGTCCCTTTTACCCACATGGGAAACCAGGATGGAGGTCTAGGCTCCTGGCTTCAGCCTGGCCCAACCTTAGCCTTTGTGACCATTTGAGGAGCAAACCAGTTTGTGGAAGATCTCTCTGTCTCTCTGTCTCCATCTTGGTAACTGCCTTTCAATTAGTAAATAAATCTTTTATGAAAATTACTTCAATGTTTTGATCAAACTAATATAACCCTCCTGAGAACTCAAATAAAACATTATAAGTTTTGGCAAGAAGAGAAAAGGAAACCCTTACAAGCTGTTGTTGGGAATGTAAATTAGCACAGCCATTGTGGGAAATAGTATGTAGCCCCACCCCACCCCCCCAAAAAAAACCCTAAAAAATAGAACTACCTTAGGATCCAACAGTCACACTCTTGGACATATAGCCAAGGGAAATGAAACCTATGTGTCAAAGAGACATTTGCAGTCCCATGTTTATTTCATCACTTTTCAGAATAACCAGAAATAGAAACAACCTAAATGTCTATTCAGTGATGAATGGGTGAAGAAAATGTGGTGTATATAGTCAATATTTTCCTCAGTCATAAAAAAGGATACAATTTTGTCATTTGCACACCACAGTTGGAACTGAAGGTCATTATGTAAAGAGAAGCAAGTCAAGCACGGAGAGGCAAGCATCACATCACCTCTCTCATATGTGCAGTATAAAGACAATAGGTGATCTCAAAGAATTTAAAAACATAATCATGGTAACCAGAGGGTGGAGGGAAAAGAGCAGAGGGATTTGGAAAACTCGATTCATGGGAACTAGGTTATAGCTAGACACGAGTAAGAAGTTCTGAGGTTCTATTGCACAGTAAGTTGAACATAGATAATGTAAATTTAGTGCATATTACTCTATTGAATTATTAGGAGATATGGTTTTTTGAATGTTTTCACTGTACAGAAATGTAAAATGCTTGAAAGGATGAACATATTTACCCTGATTGGACATTGTACATTATATACATACAACAAAATCACAGAATATCCTGTAAATGCATATGATTTTTTTTTATTTTTTAATGTTTTATATTAAGTTGTTTATAAAAAATACTTTAACAAACTTATTTCCTAATTGTTAGGGGAGAAGTCACCTGATAAATCAAACTGTGAGTGAAGTGGCAATGCCAGAAATCCACGTGCCCCCTTGAAGTCCTGTCCAGATTCTCTCGTCCAGAGTGGGAGCGAGGCTGAATGTGGAGGGGAGGAGACAGTTCCAATTTGGGTTTTTATTTGAATGTATTTTTTAAAGCCTTCAGAAACACTCCACCTAAGAAAGGGTTTCTGCTCTAAAAGACTCCAGCAACAACCATCAAGTGTGTTGTCCCCTGTCGCTCCCCCACTCGCGGAGGAACGACACCGGACCCTGCATTGTTCTCTTTCCCCGGCCCTTCCCGGGTTTGCTGCTGCTCCCCCCTGCCTCCGCGGAGGGGCGGCACCCCCGCTGCTTCCCCTGCTTCCGTGGAGGAGCGGCACACCGCCGGCCAGCTCTCTCAGGGGTTCCTCAGATGTTCCTCTTGCCTGTTGTCTCTCTCCTCCTTTATAGTCCTCTTCCACCAATCCCAACTCTGCTGGTGTTCTCTCCCCACGTGCTGAGCACGCTGCTTTCCTCCAATTAGGGGCAGGATCAGCTCCTGCAGCTTGTTAGTCGAATTGGTGAGGCAGCTGTGTGGAAGTTGTTCACTCCCTCTCGGCGCCATATGGTGGGAGAGCAGATGCATAGAGTTAGTCTTAGCAGTTCCAGTAGTTTAATCTAGTCTCAGTAATCTCAGTATTTGTCCTCAGTATTTATTTGTCCACAGTCTTAGTACTTATCTGTCTCCCGGGCGACAGGCCCTGCCATGTTATAGCAGATGGGCCCTGCTCCCCACAGTCCCCTGTGGCCATCTCCCATCCCTGATCTCCTCCTGTCGCCACTATAGGGCCGTCCTCTGACATTGCGATGGTACTGATAACCTTCATCCCGGCCTCTGCTTGGCTTCCCTTTTCAGGGCTCCTCAGCTCTCAGGTGCTGATAGCCACCCCTACCAGAATAGCCCCAATCACTTTTGTATTTCCTGCCTCCATAAGTTTGATTATAGAACTGCTTGGATCTACCACTTCTCAAAATATTAGATACTTCATTTTCATCTTCTGAACTCTCTTCTTTTGGTCTTTGTACTCTGCTATCCACAGAGTTGGTCCCAGGGCTAACCACATCAGCAGCAGTCTTAGGATCTTTTACTTTTCTTGGTTTTTCTTCCAGATTCTGAATGGTCCTTTTAGGCTCAGGTTCAACTGGCACAGTTTCCCTCTCTGTGTTTAGAATCTGAACGGGAAGATGAGCCGTTCCCTCTCCTCCGGGAGGGACAGAGGCCAGTGCCAGATCTGCTTTCCGTGTCTGGGATGACTGCTCTGCCCGGCCTTCATGCTTACTGCTCACACTTGCTTCAGGGAGAGAATGTGCACCTTCACCCCTGGCTTTGGGAAACTCCTCTACAGCTGAAACGGAAGCACATTCTTTAGACAGATCCAGATTTTCCAGCGGTAGATCCAATTCTCCTTTCTCATCAGAGGGCAGGACAATATTCTGCCTCATTACTGGGTTTTCTAAGAATCCCTGAAAAGGGTACCCATATCTGTCGCTCCCCCTCTTCGTGGAGGAACGACACAGGACCCTGCGCTGTTCTGTCGTCTGCTCGGCCCTCCCCGGGTTTGCTGCTGGTTCTTCCCGGGTTGGCTGCTGGTCCTTCCCGGGTTGGCTACCGACCCTTCCACCTCCGTGGAAGGGTGGTTCCCCCTGCCACATTCCCCACTTCCATGGGGGAGCGGCACACCACCGGCCAGCTCTCTCGGGGGCTGCACAGGTGTTCCCCTTAGATGTTCCTCTTAGATGTTCCTGGTGCATGCCGTCTCTCTCCTCCTTTATAGTCCTCCTCCGCCAATCCCAACTCGGCTGCCCACACGCCGAGTACGCTGCTCTCCAATCAGGAGCAAGTCCTACAGTTAATTGGTTGAACTGGAGGCAGCTGTGCGGAAGCTGTTTTCTCTTCTCCCAGCGCCATATTGTAGGAGAGCAGATGCATAGAATAAGTCTTAATTCCAGTAACAGTCTAGTCCGAGCTGCTCCCCACAGAGGAGAGCAGATGCATAGAATAAGTCTTAATTCAAGCAACTCAGTCTAGTCCGGATTGCTCCCCACAATATCAAACATGAGGGAAGAAATGAGGTGCAATGGGAACTGGGCCCAAGAATGGATTAGGTCCAAAGGACGGTTGTGGGAACATATGCTTGCCACTTAGTGATTCGTCATATTCAGCATGAAGAAGCTGCCCAGGGTTCTCAGATTCAAGATCAGCGTGGTAAGACAACTGTCCGTGACTTTCAGACACCTGAGATGGAGCGATAACCAGAGGTGAAGAAAACGTTGGCGGTCTAATCTCTGCCTTTGGTATTTGGCCATTAACACTGGCCTCAGTCTGCATAGGAAAGTGTGTGTCGGTGCAGGTACAATCACTTTCATTCTGAGCAGAAGGGGCTTCTTGGAACCAAGGATTATGAGGATAGACAAGGACAGGGACCTTTGGGTACATCCTGCAGGCTGCCAGGTAGGCCTGGTGCAGAGGGTACAGGTAAGAATGTGGGGCCCACATCGGACAACTATATGCCTTCACTCCAAGATTGAAGAAGAAACGAAGAATATTCTTATCTTTAGTCAAGTCCTCTCCAGTGTGACACAGTGAATAAGGTGGTGCAGTGGCTCCATCTCCCTTTTCATTGTAAGGAAACCCAGGATACAGTGGGTCCTGGTAAAGGCTCAATGTCTGAGGCAAAGGCATCAAGGGCTGGTTAACTGCCTGTATTGACACAGGAACTGGAGAAGGTGTTAAATGAGCTTGGGATACAGCAGAATCAGGTCCAGTGGTCAGAGTCTGTGTCACCGATAAAAGAGGAATTGAAGCAGGGACACCTGTTGGTCCAAAAGTTGTAGGTTCACTTGGCCAGGCTGGCACAGTGGCTGGTAAAGAAGGCACCACAGGAGTTAGATGGACCTCTGGAGACACTAGAAGGGGAGCTGGATTTGACAGAGACCCATGTTCTGCTGGCTTTGGTTCTGCAGGAAATGGGCACTCTAATTTCTTTGACTTTAATGGTGATGAAATTCTTGCCCATCTATCATCGCTAATATTCTCTAATGTACTTGGTTCAGGTTTTTTATCCAAGTGAGTAGATCCATGGACAGAGTCTTTGTCCTTCCGTTTTTCTGTGTCCATTCTCCGCCTGTTTCCTTTTTTTTTTTTTTTTTTTTTGGACAGGCAGAGTGGACAGTGAGAGAGAGAGACAGAGAGAAAGGTCTTCCTTTGCCGTTGGTTCACCCTCCAATGGCCGCCGCGGCCGGTGCACCACGCTGATCCGATGGCAGGAGCCAGGTACTTATCCTGGTCTCCCATGGGGTGCAGGGGCCAAGCACTTGGGCCATCCTCCACTGCACTCCCTGGCCACAGCAGAGAGCTGGCCTGGAAGAGGGGCAACCGGGACAGAATCCGGTGCCCCAACCAGGACTAGAACCCGGTGTGCCGGCGCCTAGTGAGCCGCGGCGCCGGTCCTGTTTCCTTTTCTATCACTTCCGTGGGATGATTTTCTCTGGACACACGGGTTGCTACTTTGAGAAGCTGATGTACTGACTGATGACATGGAACCGGCTGGGAAAGCCTGTTCATCTCTGTTCTGAATCTCATAAAGTAAACGAGATTCTTCTATGGCTTGCTTCTCTCTGCGTTCTTCAGGCGAGAGGCCAAAATAGTGAGATTCTCTATTCGTGTGATCAAAATCCTCAGCTCTCTCACGATCAGGTTTTCTCATGATCTGTGAAGGTGTCCTGGCAAGATTTTTGTGTTCACTGGAGGATTTCTGAGACTGTGCCCCTGAAGAGTGACTAGAGAATGCGTGTTGTCTTATTCCCAAAGGATGCTGGAGCCGAGGAGGTAGTATTGATGGGGCTTTTATTGGCTTGCTTGGATTCTTTGGCCCTCTGTAATGCATTTCAGAATGAAAATTTTGTCCTGAAGTAGAAGGTTTTTTCATCTTCTTTCCTGACACTGTGCTCCAGCTTTCTGGGGGAGGTGGTTTGAGGGTCTTCACAGCATGTTTTTTTTTCCCAATTCTTCAACCAAAACTGGTCCATTCTTAGAGTGAACTCCTTGAATATCTGCATTAGGAAATTTTCCATTGTGATCCAACCTAACTTGGCATTTCTCTCCAACTTCATATTGTAAACCAGCAGCAATGGAATAATCACGCTTTTGTTGAGTTTGTTTAGACTTCAGCCAAATTTCATATTCCACAGTTCTGTAGACTGCTGGATTGAGTGACTTAAGAACCTTTCTAGACAAGGGAAGGCTAGTAGAATTCCCATTGTTCTTCAAGTGCTCATCGCCTGACAAAGGTTTAAATCCATTCACATCATTAGCAGTTTTCCTCTTGCAACTATCATCCTCTGAATCTGATATTTCACTGTTGTTTCCATCAGCTACTTCAGAAGTGTCTAGTCCCATCACGATTTTACTGACATCAGCTTTCAACACCTTCTCATAGAGCAATTCATAAAGAAGAGACTGACACATAGCAGAACTATCTTTATACTTTATGGGGTAAACAATATCATGGTGATTTCCATTTGAAAAACACAGTAATACCTTTTCAGGAAAATTATTTTCAGTTACTTGTGCTGGAGAAACATGTGGTTCCCGGTAAATTATAAAATCTTTCATGTTCATTGAGATTTAATGCTATAACTAGTACTCAAACAGTATTTTTCACTTTATGTTTCTGTGTGGGAGCAAACTGTTGACATCTTTACTTAATGTATGCTAAACTGATCTTCTGTATATAAAGAGAATCGAAAATGAATCTTGATGTGAATGGAAGGGGAGAGGGAGTGGGAAAGGGGAGGGTTGCGGGTGGGAGGCATGTTATGGGGGGAAGCCATTGTAATCCATAAGCTGTACTTTGGAAATTTATATTCATTAAATAAAAGTTAAAAAAAAAACTTCCATGTTTAAAAATCACAAATTACCGCTTCAAATTTCTCTCTGTTTTCTCAAAGATAGTGAATACAGGCCATTCTAACTTCAACATGACGAGACTGAGAGTGCAACACCTGCTCCGCCACGGCCCAGAACAGGCACGACCCGTCCTTGGCGACCAGTTTGCGATACAAGCCCAGTTTCCGCAGATAGGCGTCCATGGGCGACGCGTCCTCGCGGGGCCCCGCGCCGTCCTGGTCCCCGCCATCTGGGGCACCGACGGCCGCCTCCATGTTGCTGGTTCTGCTGCAGGCCAGGTGCGGCGCGGGCTAGCCCCATATGGCCGCACCGCAGACAGCTCGACGCCCCGGCCTGGCTCCGGCTCTCGCTCCGCGAGCAGCAGCCGCATATGATTTTTATATTTCTGTTAATTTTTTAAAGAATTATTATTTATTTGAAAGTCAGAGTTACACAGTTACACAGAGAGAGAAGAAGAAGAAGAAGAAGAGAGAGAGAGAGAGAGAGAGAGAGAGAGAGGTCTTCCATCCACTGGGTCACTCTCAAATTGGCCACAATGGCCTGATCTGCACTGATCCGAAGCCAGGAGCCAGGAGCTTCTTCTGGGTCTCCCACATGGGTGTAGGGGCCCACGGGCTTGGGCCATCTTCTACTGCTTTCCCAGGTCATAGCAGAGAGTGGAATCAGAAGTGGAGTAGCTGGGACTCGAATCAGCGTCCATATGGAATGCTGGCACTGCAGGCAGTGGCCTCACCTGTTATGTTAGCACCCGCCCCTATTAATCTTTTAAAATAAAAAAAAAATAGTCCAAAAAAGGGAAATTTTTATTTTGAAATCAATTTTTTTTTCAGTTCTTGGATAGTTTTTCAGCATAGGACTTTCACAAACTTTGAATACCCTTTCTATCCATGGCTTTCAAGATTTGTTTGTATCAAAAAAACCTATCTTTAATTTCAATTTCCATGAGCTAAAGTGCCTTTGTATCAGTAGTGTCAGTGTGTTTCAGTAGTGTCTTCCATTTTTTATTATGGTAGAAGCATCATTTTGCACCAGAATCAATTCATATTCTTATTTGAAATGAGTTGTCCATTTTCCTGCACAGATTTTTTGGCTTAGTTTATTATGGCATTGCTACAAGTATATTTAATAACAATTAAATATTTATGTTCTCCCATTATCATTTCCAATAACAAAGTTGCCAAATTTGTACAATTGCAGCCTGTTTAAGTGTTAAACACAATAGTATTGTTTACGCCTTTTATAAATATTAACTCTGATATTAAAATCAGGTATTATCCATGATGGGAAACTTCTATAACTCAGAAACTTTAAGTATTTCTGTAAAATCTCTCATGAGAATAAAATACAAATTAGAAATGCTGAACTACAAATTATGAATATTATCAATCTATTTTATTCATAGACTTTATGTTTTAGAATAGTTTCAGATCTACAGTAAAAAAATTGAGCATGGAGTACAGAGTTCCCATATTATGCTGATATTTACACAATTCTTACTCTTATTAACATCTTTTTTTAGGATTTATTTATTTATTTGGAAGGCAGAGTTACAGACAGGCAGAGGCAGAAGAAGAGAGGGAAAGAAGTCTTCCACCTTCTGGTTCATTCCCCAGATGGCCGCAACAGAGCTGGGCTGATCAGAAACCAGGAGCTTGTAGATTCCTCTGGGTCTTCCATGTGGGTTCAGGGTCCCATCTTAGGCCATCTTCCACTGCTCCAAGTGTATTAGCAAGGAACTAGCTCAGAAGTGGAGCAACTGGGACTTGAACCGGCACCCATATGGGATGCTGGCACTGCAGGCAATGGTTCTACCCACTACGCCACAGTGCTGGCCCTTTTTATTAACATCTTAAATTAATATGACACATTTGCTAAAATTAAAGAACCAATATTGATACCATACTATTAATTGAAGTTCACAGTTTATTCAGATTTTATTGTGTTTTTTGGTTTTGTTTTTTTCATAATGTCCATTTTCTGTTCCAGGACCATCCATGGTACCATGACACATTTATTTGTCATGTCATCATGACTTTGCTCTGACATTGCATCAGACTTTCATTGTTTTTGATTATCTTGATGGGTCTGAGAAGTCCTGATCAAGTATATTAAACAAGATGTCTCTCTACTAGAATTTTCCTGATTTCTCTACTGTTAGACTAAAATTACAGGTTTTTGGGGAGATGATAACAGAGATAAATGCAGTTTTCATCACATCATTCCAAAGTTATATTCTATCAGCAAAATTTATGACTTTTGCTGTTGACCTTGATTTCCTCACTAAAATGAAGTCTGTCAGGTTACAGTAATGCTATTCCTTTCCTTTCCTTTCCACACTATTTTTTAGAAAGAAGTTACTTTACTCTGTCTGTATTTGTGATCTAGGAAAATATGCTTCCTTTCCATCAGAGTGGGGTATCTACAATATTTATTTGAGATTCTTCTTCTCTTCTCTATACTAACTAATTAATCATTTATTTATATCTGAATCAGGGATATTTGTTTAATTCTTTGGGTTATAAAAAATACAATTGTTTTTGTTGCTTAAGTTGGTCCATATTTGGACTCCAGGTACTGTTTCAGTTGACTCCAGTGCTCCTTTAATATGTCCCAATCAGTGGGTATTTTTTTCAGTTTTGTTCATTATATTCTGATACTGCAAGAAAGATTCTTTAGGTTCATATGGTTTATTTCCTCCCCTATTCTTAGAATTATTCATTTTTCTAAGGAGTTCTGATGCCCTTAATGGAGAATGGTATTAGAAATCAAGATCTGGTAACCCCCCAATCCAGAGAAATTTCCCTGGGCAAAGAAAGAGTAAGTGGGCGGTACCCTGCGCCCTTATTCACCTCGAAGACATCTGAGGCATTTACTTCTGGAGAATCCTGCCAGCCTTCCAGGTCTCAAGCCCAATTTGAGTAACTTCCGGGTGACCAAACTGTTGAATTGTGCTGAGAAAGAGCCCAGCCATTGTTGCAGCCTTTCTCACCTGAGTACTGACTTCATAGAGCCCTCTTGAGGTTCTACCTACCCAGAATTCCATGTGGTTTCCTAGGCAGTTTCTCTAAAAAAACTCTACTAATCCAGCCCTGTGAACAAGCCAGGAGCACCCTCCAACATCCAACATGTATATGAGCAAGCATACACACATAAACACACCCCCACTGTCCAGCAAAAAGACTAGGCTGCACATTTGAATGGCTCATCCTGAAGAGGCCTCAGAAAAAAAAAGCTGGGTGGTCCTGCTCCCACTCCTGCTTCCCTAAAAATAGCTAGGTAATTCCACCCATACACCTTGTATTCCAGAAAGCAACCAGAGAACGAGTCTTCAGTGACTTGGCCCATAAAGACCCAGATAAGCAGATAAGAAACCCTGACCATCAATCTGACTTTAAGCAAGTAGAATTCTCAGTAACTTTGCACACTGAGGGCTCTTAGAAGCATCTGGGCAACCAAATCCACCCTCCTGCTGACCCAAGAATCAGTTGAACATCCAATTCCAAGGTTTAACGTGATTTGTGGTTATCAGAAAAAGATATTAAGCAATGTCCTTAGCTGAAAGGCTCTATGGAGTTGTTTGTGCAGTGCAATCTTTAGACATTGTCCCATTACATACACTGTCCCCTCTCACTTGGGCCCAAAGGGATGCCTTAGATCTCACATGACTCAGAGAAATCAACAGGTGTACCATACTCATAGCTGGGTGCATCACACCCAGAGCCGCCAAGCAGACACACCTTGTCTAATGGACCTGACTCCCAACCAGTAGTGCTGCACCACAGTCTCTGCAGCCTAGGTCACTGAGACACCTGTGCACATCATCAATATTTATTACAGTTCAAGAAACTAATAGGACCTATACTAAAGCTCCTACGGGGAACCAAAGCCAATGCAGCATATCCAACCAACACCATTGGTGTCACAATCAGAAAGCCTTTTATTACAAAAGCTACCTTATAAAGTTTGTAGAAGCAACTGACCTACCAGATGAACAAAAACACAAACAGGGACAAAAGAAACATGAAAAATCATGGTAACATTGTATCTATAAATGAATGCAATAACTCTTTGGCAACAGACAACCAAGAAATGAAAACTGATGAGTCTCCCAACAGAGAACTCAATATAATAATTAAAAAAAACTTAATATATTGATTCAAGAGAACACAGGCAGAAAATTCAATGAAATTAGATTGACAATTCATTATACAAATGAGAAATTCATTAGAGATAGAGATCCAATCAGAGACAATCATTGTGACACATTGTGTTAAGTTGCTGCCTGTGATGAAGACATGCCTTAAAGAGCACCATTCAGAGTTCCAGTTGCTTTACTTACAATCTAGCTTCTTGCTAATTCTCTAGGAAAGCAGATGAAAATGTCTTAAGTATTTGGGGCCTTGCCATCCACATAAATGAGTATCCATGGATATTATTGGTATTCCAGATAGAGAACAAAAGGTAAAGCTTATAAACCTATTTAGTGAAATCATTGTTGAAATCTTTCCTAATTTTGGAAAATTTCCAGATCTAGGAAACCAAAGGACCCATAAATTCAGCCAAAAAGGTTCTCTCTCCAAGGCATATAATATATTTATAAATATATTATATTTATATATATATAAATATAGCCAAACCATCACAGGTACATAACAAAGCAAGCATTCTAAAAACAGCAAGAGAAAGACACTAAGTCAATTATAAGGAAATTTCCACTAGGTTAATGGCAGACTTTACAGCAGAAATCTTTCAAGGCTGCAGAGAATGGCTTGAAAAATTCAGTGAACTAAAAGGAAAAATTTGCAAGCCACGAATATGGTGTCCAAGATGGCTCTCTTTCAGAAATGAAGGAAAAATAAAGACGTTTCATGAAAAGCAACAACTGAAGGACTTTATCGCCACCAGACCAGCCCTATAAGAAATATTTAAAGGAGTTCTACATTAAAAGCACTAGGATCCAAAAAAAAAAAAAAAAGCATTAGGATAACAGCTATTAACATGGAATCACATTAAAGTAAATACGTTAGCAGTAGAGTAGATTTACAAGAGGAAGAGGGGATACAGTGGGTTAGGACACAACCTGAGACACCTGCCTCCCACTATAAGGAGGCATTTGAGAGCCCACTGCTTCCCTTCTGATCCAGCTCCCTCTAGCACACCTGGAAAAGAGCAAAAGATGGCCCAAGTGCATGGGCCCTGTCACCCACATGGGAGACCCTGATGAATACCCAGGCTCCTGGCTTTGGCTTGGCCCAGTCCTGGCCATTGCAGCCATTTGGGGAGCCAGCGATGGAAGATTTGCTCGCTCCCTCTCCCTGTCCCTGTCCCTGTCCCTGTCCCTGTCCCTCTCCCTCTCCCTCTCCCTCTCCCTCTTTCTCTCCTCTCTAACTCTTCTTTCAAATAAATAAATAAATTTTAAAAAAAGAAATAAAGAAAAGAAAAAGCTAATGACTGCATTTTATCTCTACCTTTTTCTAGATTGATTTTGCTATGTATTTGGTTAAGGATTGTCACCTAAATTAATAAGGTCTCTAGTTTGGTAATATTTTTTCTTGTGTTCATTAAGATTGATACTATGGTGATGCTGGTCTCTTAAAATTAGTTAGAAACTCTTTAATCCTTCTCTAATTTCTGAAAGAATGCACTGTTGTGTTATTAATTTTTCTTTAAATGTTTAGTAGAATTCATCAGTGAAACAAAGACTTTAGTTATCTCTGGTAAAAGATTTTAGAAATTAATTTAATTTCTTATACATATGGGCTCCTCAAGTTTTTTTTTTTTTTTTTTTTTTCTTTCCATGTCACCTTTCTGCATTTGGGATTTTGAAGAAACATGTGCATTACATATAAGTTGCCAAAATCTTTGTCATAAAATTGCTTAACATCCTTAAAAAGTTCTTTCAGTTCAAATTCAATAATGAAGGAAAATGATCCAATGTAAAACTAGACAGAGCACAAAAGTTTGAATTTATATTCTCCTGAACTGTATACATACTTAGAATGAATAAGATGCTGAATTCTTTATTTTAAAAAATTGTATTTATTTATTTGAAAGGCAGAGGTACAGAGAGGCAGAGGCAGAGAGAGAGAGAGAGAGAGAGAGAGAGAGAGAGAGGTTTTCCATCTGCTACTTCACTTTCCAGACGGCCACAATGGCCGGAGCTGTGCCGATCCAAAGCCAGAAGCCAAGAGTTTCTTCGAGTCTCCCACGCGGGCTCAGGGGCCCAAGGACCTGGACCATCCTCCGCTGCCCTCCCAGGCCACAGCAGAGAGCTGGATAGTAAGTGGAGCAGCCAGGAGTCAAACTGGTGCCCACACAGGATGCCAGCACTGCAGGTGGCAACTTTACCTGCTACGCCACAGCGCTGGCCCCAATGCTGAATTCTAGGTTATGTATGCTTTACCACAATTTAAAAAAATTTAATGTCTATACACATTTCTCCAAAAAAGGCACAGAAATGACATAGTTTATAAAAAAGTCAATTAATATCATTATTAATCAGAAATGCCTAAAAATCATAATGAGTTGTTACTTAATACTCACTGGTATGATTATAATGAAAAAGATAATAACAAGTGCTTTTAGGATGTGGCAAAATTGGAATCCTCATATATTTCTGGTAATTCTGAAAAAATGGTCAGTCACTGAAAATTATTTACTTTCTCAATGATTAAACATATAGTTAATACATGACTCAACAATTTCATACCCAGTTATATTCATAAGATAATTTTTTTTGTTTTTTATTTTTTATTTATTTATTTATTTATTTTGCTTTCAAACTGTTATTTAATGAATATAAATTTCCAAAGTACAGCTTATGGATTACAATGGCTTCCCCCCCATAACGTCCCTCCCACCCGCAACCCTCCTCTTTCCCACTTCCTCTCCCCTTCCATTCACATCAAGATTCATTTTCATTTCTCTTTATATACAGAAGATCAGTTTAGCATACATTAAGTAAAGATTTCAACAGTTTGCTCCCACACAGAAACATAAAGTGAAAAAGACTGTTTGAGTACTAGTTATAGCATTAAATCTCAATGTACAGCACACTAAGGACAAAGATCCTACATGAGGAGTAAGTGCACAGTGACTCCTGTTGTTGACTTAACAAATTGACAATCTTGTTTATGGCCTCAATAATCACCCTAGGCTCTTGTCATGAGCTTCCAAGGCTATGGAAGCCCCCTGAGTTCACTGACTCTGATCATATTTAGACAAGGCCATGGTCAAAGTGGAAGTTCTCTCCTCCCTTCAGAGAAAGGTACCTCCTTCTTTGATGACCCATTCTTTCCACTGGGATCTCACTGGCAGAGATCTTTCATTTAGGTTTTTTTTATTTTTTTTGTTTTTTTTGTTTTTTTTTTTTTTTCCCCAGAGTGTCTTGGCTTTCCATTCCTGAAATACTCTCATGGGCTTTTCAGCTGGATCTGCATGCCTTAAGGGCTGATTCTGAGGCCAGAGTGTTGTTTAGGACATTTGCCATTCTATGGGTCTGCTGTGTATCTCACTTCCCATGTTGGATCATTCTCTCCCTTTTTTATTCTATCAGCTAGTCTTTGCAGACACTATTCTTGTTTATGTGATCCCTTTGAATCTTAGTCCTATCATTATGATCAATTGTGAACAGAAATTATAAGATAATTTAATACATTTTCTCCATAAGACCTTTCACATAAATATTTATAGTATCAGTGTTCACAATAACTAAAATGCAGAAACAACTCAAATATCTGTTAACTCATGAATTTGTAAATAAAACATGGTACAAAATACCCAAACAATGGAATACTACCTGATCATAAGAAGAAATGAGGATACTTGCTGCAACATTGATGAATTTCAGAACATTATGCCAACAATGAATCAAGCCAGTCACACACAGCCATATATTATCTGATTTCATTCAGTAGATTATTGATTGCCTTGAGCTGGGCTGGATGGGTAAGATGAAAGTCATAGCTGAAAGGTATGAAATTTCTTTTTGAGCTGATAAAAAGGCCCCAAAATTGACAGCGGTGATGTCTGTATATATCTGTGAATATACTAACATCCATTGAAATGCATACTAACAATCTGAATTGTATGCTGTGTGAATTATATCTCAAGAAAATTGAATAAAAACAAAATAAACCAAGAGCTGGGTGATAGGTATGGTCATTGATTTTGCCATGCCATTTCTTTAAGGCTATCTTAGCTGACACAGTAAGGAAATAAGAGTATGTGTGTACATATTAACAACTGTATTTATAAATACTTATAGATGTTTCAGTATATATAGATGTTTCTATAAGTAACCATCTGTATCTATATTAGATGTAACATAAGTACTTATTGATAGCTTCAACTCTAATTCATTACATTTATCAATTTTCCCTCCTCTTTCTTTGATTATCTATAAATTTCCTCTCTAATGGCAAGAAATCTGGCTCTGGATTGGAGCAAGTTAGTATGGATCTGCCCTCCATTTACATAAATATTCAAATTAAAGTAACCTCGTGTATATACACACACACACACAATTAGCATGAGAACTGATAACATCTATTCTCATCAAAAAAGAACTGTATCAACTAGAATGCAGTGCTTATGTACAAATTATTTTGCATTTAATCATTTCCAAAGTTACTTAGATCAATACATACCCCCATCTGTGAGATTATTTCATACATCTATAATACAGTTAAATTTTATCTTCACAGTCTGTAATATTTTCTGGGACTTCTCAATTTCCTAAGGATTTTATATATATATATATGTGTATATATATATATATATATATGTATATATATATATATACACATGAATTCATTAAGACCCGCTTTCTGTGTTGTAAAATAATGTCTTTTATTCACCACTATATTATTATACAGAGTAGTTTCATTACGAAGTATTTTTAATTAATGGTAATATGCATGTCAGAAAAAGAAAATTTTTCTTAATGTTCATCTGGGTCTTTTTATTTATTTATTTATTTTTGACAGGCAGAGTGGACAGTGAGAAAGGTCTTCCTTTACCATTGGCTCACCCTCCAATGGCCGGCGCGGCCAGCGTGCGGCAGCCAGCGCATCACGCTGATCTGAAGACAGGAGCCAGGTGCTTCTCCTGGTCTCCCATGCGGGTGCAGGGCCCACTGCACTCCCAGGTCACAGCAGAGAGCTGGCCTGGAAGAGGGGCAACTGGGACAGAATCTGGTGCCCTAACCGGGACTAGAACCCCGTGTGCCGGTGCCGCAGGCGGAGGATTAGCCTATTGAGCCATGGCGCCATCCTCATCTGGGTCTTTGAAAAGTACCATCCTTAGACACATGTATTCATTATTAGTTAGAAATGATGGAAAATGCTATGATGCTACATTTATTGACATTACCAAAATTAATTTTGTCATCAAGAAAAATTCAACAGCTAATTAAAACTTTGGAAAGTTACAATGACCTATTTAAGATAATGATATCAGGACACCTACCAATTTGATCTAGTTTGTATAAATCAAATTTATTACAACACCAAGCAATAGTTTCTATAGACTGTGCTGTCCTGAAAACATATTCCCTCAGATATTGTTTGAAATAACTGTGCAATCAGTCTGTAGCTTGGGGATATTTTGAATACAACTTTTGTTTGAACAATATTTTTTATTACTTTTGAGTAAGTCTTCATGCTGACCAGAGTTTGCCAGACTTGTGAACAGTAATATGCATTGCAAACCACTACAGATCTAAGGAACACTTATTTTTTCAGATCAATAGAATAGGTAATAAAGTAGCTGAGCTGTAAAACAATGTCAGAAAAAAAGCAATCAAAGTTATATCTCTAAATGTTAACAGACTATTAAATAAACATGATTATGTCTGTATCTTGGAAACAGTGTTTCATAAATCCTCAGACTTCAGGTATGAAAAACAAACAAAAGATCCAACCCTTTAAACATTTTTCTTGTCACTCAAAGAAAGTTTATCCCACAACACTAAAATAAGTCCACTTAAGTCACTGTATTTGTTTTTAAATCTTTGAATCTTAGATTCTACCTTGACAATTATATCTAGACCTTACATGTCCAAAAATGGCATAATAATTTATGGCATATTTCATATTAAATATTACTTTAATGAATTATTTTAAATTTTAGTATCTTTGTAACTTAAAAATAATAATTTATACATATTCAAAAATTAATTCATTTACTTAATGCAATAAATATTTTTAACAAAGAAAAATATAAGATAATGTAGAAACTTTCAATTATTACATTACTGGATCAATTCTTCAAGAAGTTTGAAGACCACATATCAACATGTCTTAAGTGTGAAAATATAAGATAATTATACAGAAAATATAAAGATGTGAGTATTTATCTACAATGCATAGACTAAGATGTAAGTAAGAGATAGTAAAGATGGTAGGAGTTGATTACAAAAGAATGAGCAGGGGCATACAGGAGCCATAGTAAGAAGAGGTTAAGTATACTTTTTGGTTTTCTTCCTTTCTTTTATTTTTCTTTTATCCTTTATAACAGAGGTGAAAAAGAAAAAAATATGTTCTCATAGTCATTTTTAAAGGGAATTCTGTGTATTTGATATTTTTAGATTCAGTGTAGCATGTGTAGATGTTTCCTATTTATATGTCTACATGTAGGCATATAAAATATATACTTTTACACAATCATATTTAATGTTTATATAATTTTAAATACATGTCAATACATATATTGAGAGGGGAAGCACAAGAAAATACTTTCATTCATTTTGGGGAACATGACAGATGATCAATAAAAAACAAAATAATTGATGACTTTTTTTTTTTTTTTTTTTTACAGGCAGAGTGGACAGTGAGAGAGAGAGACAGAGAGAAAGGTCTTCCTTTGCCATTGGTTCACCCTCCAATGGCCACCGCAGCTGGTGCGCTGTGGCTGGCGCACCTCACTGATCCGATGGCAGGAGCCAAGTACTTATCCTGGTCTCCCATGGGGTGCAGGGCCCAAGGAGTTGGGCCATCCTCCACTGCACTCCCTGACCACAGCAGAGAGCTGGCCTGGAAGAGGGGCAACCGGGACAGAATCCGGCGCACCGACTGGGACTAGAACCCGGTGTGCCGGCGCCGCAAGGTGGAGGATTAGCCTAGTGAGTCGCGGCCGACTTTTATTGAATAAAGAACTAATGGATCCAATGAGAAAGCAATAATAACACACAAAAAATAGGGAACAAATAGCAAACAATGAGATGGTGCCAGTGTATTTTAAAGAAGAAACATACAACATCAAAGAAGACATACATCTCTGAATTCATTTTCTATCATCCTGTTCTCCACCAAATGTACTCTGATCACATCACTATCCTTGCTCATCCTCCTAAATGCTAAATACATTTCTTCCTCAAGACCTTTGTCTTTGATGTTTCTTTGTCCAGAAGAACATTTCTTCAGATATCTGCATAGATCATTTAATATTCTATTCTCTGTTCAAATGTCCCTTAATCAGAAATGACTTACTGGGGCAGGTATTGGTAGAGTGAATGAGTTGCCACTTGGGGCCAGTGCATTCTGCATCAGAATGCCCATGCTCAAGTGCTGGATCTGCTCCCAATTCCAGCTTCCTGCTAAAGTACACCCTGGGAGGTACCAGGTGCTGGCTCAATTTGCTGGGTGCTGCCACTCACATGCAAGACCTAAACTGAGAGTTCCTAGTTCCTGGCTATGGCCTGGTCCAATCCCAGCTATCGCAGGCATTTAGTGACTCACACAATGGGAAATCTTTCTCTGTCCATTTACATTTCCAACAAATAAAACAAATATATAAAGACAAATGCTTACTGATCCAGTTTCTATTTTAGACATAGGTGCACTTTCTTTCCACCACCTCATCCTGCTTTGTTCCCCTCTGACTACATCTTACACCATATTTACATTTACTTCGTGTATATGTTTACTTATTTTCTCACATCTATCTTCTCTAAATAGAATTAAATTTGACAAGAACAGGGTCATTGTTTGGTTCATTGCTCTATCACCTGTATCTGTAATAGTGAATGTTCATTATGTATTTGTATACAGTCTCTTCCACATTAAAATAAAATCCAGGTAGAATAAACTTTGACTGTATCTGTACCAGCTAAAGAGACTGGTAAAGCATGATGAATGGAGAGATTAGAGCTGAATTTGGGAACAATATGTCATAAAATCAGGTGAAAATTGGAAAAATAAAAGTAGATTTAGGAAGAAAGGATTGTGATAACAAAAATATTTTCACATTTATGAGCCAGTTCTTGGTAGTAGGTAAGAATTTTGGGGGAGGAATTGTGGCATAGCAGTTTAAGCCATTGCCTACAGTGCCGCCATCCCATATGGGTGCAGGTTCCAGTCCCAGCTGCTCTAGTTCTGATCCAGCTCCCTGCTAATGTACCTTGGGAAGCAACAGAGGACTGTGCAGATGTTTGGGCCCCTGAACCCATGTGGGAGACGTGGAAGAAGCTTCTGGCTGCCGGCTTCAGCTTGGCTCAGCTCCAGCCATTGCAGCCATTTTGGGAGTGGAGCAGTAGAAAGAAGACCTCAATTTGTGTGTCTCTCTGCCTCCCTTTGTCACTCTGCCATTCAAATAAATAAATAAATAAATATCTTTTAAAAAGTTTTGAAATAAAATCTAATAAAGTGGAAAATTATTTGGATATATAGAGTAGAAAGAAAAGTTAATTCAAGCATCTAGAGTAAAGGAACTAAGAAACCTAAACGCCATCATTGTTCATTTCACTGAAAGCTGGATGAATGGCCCTGTACCTTCACAGTAATGACATTGAAGATGGATGAAAAGGGAGTTGACAATCTAAGTGAAATTCTAAAGGATAAGGTTTCTGAATTATGGCAGCAGACCAATGACAGACAAATGGCAAGGAGAAATAACGTAAGTTCGGGTATTCTTTTGAAATGGAAGAGGCAATGTTTTCACTTACTGATTTCAAAGGAAGTTGATTTTTAGAGGAAAGTAGAATTTCAGTAGTGATATGAGGAAATAAGAATAATTTTTAAATTAAAATGAGAGATGCTGAAGCATTTTTTTTCATAAAGACAAGACAGTGAGAACATAATGTTTGTGGATCAGAATGTACATGCATTTGGAAAGATTACAAGGATGGGGCAGAAAAAATTGTGCAGAAATGCTTCTTGAATAGGAATTAGAAAATGGAAATGGTGTGCATGTGAAAATTCATTCTGTAATCTAAAATTCCTTATACAAAATTAAAAGAATAAATTATACATGGGGACAAAAACATAGTTATGATCTGCATTTTGTTGGCCACTGTGCCCTTCATCTCAGATTCCTCTCCTCTGCCTTATTATTTGTTAACCACACTGCCTCACTGTTGCTGAAGAACACCAAACTCTCACTCTCTTCAACATCTTTGCATTTACTGTATATTCACCTGCTTCTTTTATTCCCTGATTTAGCTACATGAATGTTTCCTTCTCATCTTCCTCATGTCTCACCTATTCACTGTGATAAAGCAGAAGGAATACCACTTGGACAAAAACCTTCATCTAGTAGAGAAAATTATAAGGTAAATAGGTTACTGGATGCATATTTTAACAGGAACAGGAACTGCAATCATACAGGACTTGACTATTACCCAAGCCTTAAAGGGGAGGGGAAGTACCATCTGAGCTATACTCTTGTGAATGAGTATATGTTAGAAGCAAGGGATGAAAGGAGAGATGACAGAGTTGAGAGAGAGTTGGGCCCATCCAAATTAGTACATAGCAGCTAGAACAGGACAAGTGTGTAAGGGAACTCTTGTAGACAGCCTTCTGAAATCATTTCTTGGAAGAAAAAAGTAGGTCTTAAAAACCAATTGCTATTTATTATTATAGCTCAACCATCTCCAGTCTTGCCTCTCCTAGTATCCACTTCCTACCTGAAAGCCACAGTGATCATTCCAGGTCCTAGCATGCCACTCCCTTCCTTAAATCCTCTATTAAGCACTCCCATCACTTGGTTTTCCTTAAATACACTATCCATACCACACACACAGGCTTTGCAGTGGTTGTCTTCTTTTCCTGGAAATCTCTTTCCCTGAAAATTTTCACGGGCAATTTCTTCATTCTATTTCCTGTTTAAATGAAACATTTCATCTAGTCAGTTGACTGACATCTGGATTGATTCTTTATCTTATTGTCAAATGAGCTGCAATAAACATGTGGGTACAGATTATGTTATATATACACTATGAAATACTACTCAGCCATAAAAAATGAAATCTTGTCTTTTGCAACAAAATGGATTCAACTGGAAACCATTATACTTAATGAAGTAAGCCAGTCCCAAATGACAAATATGTTTTTCATGATCTGCGGTAACTAACAGAGTACCAAAAATGTAATATATGAATGAAATTGACATCTTGAGATTCAGTGATTGTTTACAGCCCTTGTCTAACTATTGAGGAACAGTGTTGTTTTCTTCTTACTGTTTGTTGAACTCTTTACATCTTTATATTTATGAATATAAGTAAACTGAAAATAGATCATTATAAAAATTGGGAATAGGAGAGGAAGAAGAAGGAAGGAAGCGTGAGCAGGAGGGAAGGTAGGGTGGGAAGTACCACTATGTTTCTGAATCTGTATTTAGGAAATGCATGAAATTTGTATATCTTAATAAAATTTAAAAATATTTAAAAATAAACATCATGTCTGATAATTCAAAAAAAAAAAGTGGAACACCTCAAAGAGGCCTAAACTGATAGGTCCATCAAAAATAGTCCCTAACTCTCATCTGTTCTATCACATACTCCTACTTCCATCTGTATCCTAGCTTCAACATAAATGTTATGTAGTTGAGAATTTTTCTGCATTTTCTTCATTGCTGTGTCCTGAGTACATATAACTAGTACCTGAATGTAATATATAACAAATCCACCTTTACTGAATGGATCAGTAAATAAGTAGATAGCAGTTGAAATACTGAATAAACACATATTTGTTGAAGAAAGGAATAGATGAGGGAAAGACATACACAAGAGTAATGTTTACTGAGTGATTTTCTGTTTTGGGTCAAGAAGTCTACATTTTATCTTGATGAAATGGAGCACCAAAATAATCTTTTTAATGTAGGTATTTATTTATCTACTTGATAGGCAAAATGACAGAGATGGGGGAGAAAGAGAGAAGGGAGAGTGAGAGATCAAAATTTTCCAGTACCAGGCAGACCCAGAACTCCATCCATGTCTCCTATATAGGTGGCAGAGAACCAAGTGCTTTGCCTCTCTTACACTGCCTTCCCAGGCACATTTGCAAGAAACTGGAATGGAAGTGGAGCAACTGGGACTTGAACCAAAAATCTGATACAGGCTGCTAGGGTTGCAAGCAGTCACTTAACCAGTTGTACCACAATGATGATCCCACCAACAATAATCTCATTCAAGGAGTGAGATTTGATCAGATTTTTATTTCTAAAATATGGTCGTGGCTACAAGGTAGCAAGCAAATTAAAGGGCTTCAAATTGTATCAAGGTGCACACATAGAAAGGCTGAGGCAATAATACTAAGTAAAAGAAGAGAGAATGTTCTTGAACTTTCAAAAATTAATTTAGTAGTTGGCTACCTGGAGGGAGGCAGTGGAACAGAGATTGAGTGAGAAGAGGGTTATCAGTTCAGACTGACCTTACCTTAACTGTACCAGTCATGGAGACAGACATCAAGATTCAGAAAAGAGGAGGCATTAGTTGACCAACAGAAGGTTGAGTGTTTGGGTCTTACTATACCTCTCAAATGTCATAGGAAATAAAAATCAGCAGTTGGTTAGTGAAGACAGGAGTTTGGGAAGAAAAACCACAGTAGAAATAGTTAAGTGTCATTAACAGAACTGGCTAAGGAAGCCATTAGAATTGGTTTCATAGTTCAAGGAGAATGGAAAATGAAAAAGAAGAAACCAGAAGGCCACATTCATGAGAACGTAGTCATTCAAGTGGTTGAAGAGGTGCTGGGACCAGCAAACCAAGAAAACAAACTGAGAAAAGAGTAAGGCTGCAAATGAAAGTAAGAATAATTTTGAACAATAAGAAGTTATAAGTAATTAGCAAGGTCAAAAGATATAGAAAATTGTAGCAAGACAGAAATAAAATGATTTCTTTTTAAAAAAAAAAAAAAAAAAAGGAAAGAGGCTACCACGTGGGGAGAATAGAACCAGACCATAAATTTCAATAAGTCAGCAATAAATGTGAGGTAAAATGATGAAAACCATGTCTGAGTAACTTAACTATGAAAAGGAAATAAGATAATCACCTCTAAGTAGATGTCAGGTAGATAGGATATTTTATGATGGAAGGTACTAGAGATTATTTAAGCAATTGAAAGGAAATGATTGACAAGAAAATGTAGCTAATACATGAAAGAAAGGGTATATTTAATAGATTTCAGAAAAGTGTGTATTCAATGTATTCAAAGTTTAGGTAGAACTGTTGGCCTTTGACTTGAGAAAATAGGTTCATTCATTGAGATAGGATGTTAGAAGAAAGTGAGGCTGGACTATAACTGAAGAAATATTTACTGAGGGTGAAATATCCTGCTGAATATAATGGTAACAAAGAGTTGTTGGCAGACTAAAGAGAACGGTTTAAAACCGTTGCTGGTGAAAAAAATTCAGAAAGTTAAAAAAAAAAAATAAAGCAGAAACTGAAACATCAGTTGAGAGGAGAGATACACAGTGGCAGCAGTCAGGGAGAATGCATGAATTCCTTGAACACAACATTTAGAAGTAGGGGACAAGGAAATAGTTGATTATGTGTAGTTAAGCACTTTCACCAGAAGTAAAAAGTAAAGGCAAAGACAGGAAGGAATGAAAATACAAGGTATCAGCAAGAATGTAGTCAAAGCAGCAAACACTGGGCTCTAAGCTGCAGAGCAAAGAGGGACATGATGGATCTGAAAAATGAATTACATCAAAGAAGTCAAAGTTTAATCAAGTTAATTGGGCAGAACTTGAGAAATGATTTGATATGATAGCAATTTTCTTCTTCAGACTAAAATTTAATCAGCCTTCTGAAGCAAGGTTTGGCGGATAGGGTGAGAATAAGGACAATCATTTGAATATCTGCTTGTCCGAGCTTTATGATCTAGACCCCTGAAAGTAGTGGGGTTTTCTTCATCTCTGCTTGATATTAGAAATATTGGCTTAATGACAAAACTATTAATGTATACCTGAGTCTAATAGGTAGCTTAAATTACTATAATTCTACTTAGTATTACAACTGACTCATCTCATCAGGCTGCTCCCTGGGATTCAAAGTGCTGATGACAGCTCAAAACTCTTTTGCATTGTCAAACTCAAAGAAAAATATTTTGCATTTTGATTGGTATTTGAACTTTGGCAGAATGCCCAACTCATACATCTGCTTTTATTCTACCAAAGTCTACTTCCAATTGGGAATCACAGACTTCTGACACATGATGCCATTTCTAGAGCAGGGAATACAAAAAGCACTTGTTTTATATAAAAAAGAAAAATCTTATCTTGGTAATAGACATCAGAAAAGTGCATTTTGCTTAAATTTTAATCACAGATTTGAATTAGTAGATGCTCCTATTTCCCATACTGCTACAGCTTAAAGTAAACTGGAAAAATGCAAAAAGGAAAGATACTCAAATTAAGATTAAAATATTTGTTCTTTTCCTAAAAAATATATTAATTCTCTTTAGATAGTAGCAATCACTAGATATATGGAATATTTTTATTTGCCTCTAATGAATTTAAAAATGTGCACATACAACATTTATAAATTCATTAGAGGCAAGCATATAAACATATATGTGAATCTATGGTGATATATACACATATGTGTATCTAGAAAGATATGAGTATCAAGTATATTGCATAAGAACTATTACTATTTATTTTCTGCTAATAATATGTACAGATGATCTCCAGCTGAGGATGATTTGATTTAAAATTCTTCAACTTTACCATTATGTGAAAATTATGCACATTCATTTGACACTGTACCTTGAAGTTTTAGTTTTGATCTGTTTCTCAGACCAAATTTGTTCTAGGACACTATCTTATCATACTGGGCAATGGCAGTGCGCTTCAGCTCTCATTCAGCCAGTCATGAGGGTAAACAACTGGTACTATGTTGCTGAGCCATGATGCTCCTTCAGTTGGTGTGTGAAATAAATTTTCAGTTTATTGGTGGCAATCCCACCATCAATCAAGTAGTATCTAAAATTATTTTACTTGTTCTTTTCATTTGTCACCTTGGTGACAGCACAAGTTTGAATATCTCATTCATATTTCTTAGTTGCCAGCAGAATAAATTAATTTATATACTCAATTCCCCCATATAACACCACAAAGGCATTACTGGAAATACTAAGTGGTTCACAGAATATTAAGAAGAACTCTCCAAATTATGGTTATAGAACTGGCTCTGAAAACAATAACATTGCCATGAGCAGACACCCAGTATCAGTTATACCACCAGCACTGCATACTACATGGCCAGTGATTTGCTAAGTCTGCTCCGTATAAAAGCAGACACGGATTGACAACTGCTCACACCTTCAATTTGAGAGATCCTTTGTCATCTATGTTTCTTTGCATCATTAGCTTTTGTTCAAAGTTCTAAGTTCAAAGTTCAAAGATGCATCAGTTCTGTAAACCTCACTATTAATGTCACACCCTAGCTACAAGGAGCCTAGGAAAGAGAGATCACCTCTGCCTCCATCTCGTAGAGCACAAGTTCATTTTTGTTTTTTACACTGGAATTCCTATTCCATCAGGCAAGAAAGTATATTTCAAGAAACCTTGTTCTGCTGATAATAATTGATTTTAGCAACTCATAGAATTCAGGAATACATAGAAGTTGGGCGGTTTTTTTTAAAACTTTTTCAAAGAAGGTGACTAATTTTTTTTGTAATCACTAAAATCAACAAAGCAGGACTCAAAAGCAAATAAATATAGCATAATTACAGATATGTTTCAATATTCTTAAACACAGAATAGATTTCTTTGTAAATCCTATGTTTTTAATAAATCAGTAAATGAGTATACCACAATATTATTTTCCTCTTTTTCAATTCCCATGTCCTCTTCTCCTTCAACAATTACAGACTAGTCAACCCCATGAAAACCATATGAGTTAATTTATTTGCAATAATTTAGTATAAGGAATCAATTAAACAAGTTTCAAACAATTTTAAAAGCAAAAAGGAACACGGGGGTGACAAAGATGTGCAAAGATGTGAGAACTTCTTGAAACAGTTCTACCTACAGCAGTGAGGGAACAAAGAACTTAGGATCCTAGAGGAGAGGAAACACAGAGCTAGCACATGGAACACTGTGGAGAGGCATAGTCCAACTGTTGCTGTTTCTGAATAGTGAAACTGGCTCTGGGGTTATCAAAGAGGGAGAACCAAGGAACCAACCACTGCTGCCAAGGGCTGTTTCTGGCTTCCCAGCTTCCCAGGAGCTAGAAACCCTGTTGGTAGAAAGTAACAGGGAGTCAGCAGGAAAGACACAATGTAGTTTGGAGAAACAAAGCTCAGTATTATAAAGCAGTGCATAAATGAAGAGTTTGCATCTGGGAGATAGTAGTTTAATAACTAACAAATTTCCTTTTTGATTAAACAGAGGGATATGTGATTGATGTCCAGTAATATTAAAATTCAAAAATTATTACATTTTTCCAAATTTAAAAATTCTAACAATGTTTAGTCCTAAAAATAGCCTAAATAAAGATAAATAATTTATAATTACTCTCTGAACATCTCAATCACTTTCCGTGAGAGATGGAAATACATAGTGAGCTTACACTTAGCCCTGGATTTATTGCTTATGAATTGTATTTGGCACCACTTATAAAGTTCTCTACCTAAAAGCTTTTTATGTATAAAATCTGACTTAGAAATGCTTCCATGTTTCTTATAGAAACATCAGATATTTAGATGATAGTTCTATTAATACAATATACAAAATATATCTTAGTATAATATACATCTAGAGGTATATTATATTTTTCTGAAAAATATGCAAATTTTATTATTCTTGAAAGCCATACAAACATTTAGATATAAAATGATAATTTAAACATAGGCATTTCATTTAGTTCCCATTCTGGTGTCAGAATTCGAAGAAATCTCTGATACAATCAGCTGTGATCTCAGTGCTATGAGTGACAATATCAGCCACTGCAGATGGGGAGACACTGAGGGGTGTTCTGCAAGGATGCAACCTGAGAAACTGTAACACCTATTATGATATAGCCCATTAATCTACATAATTTTAGAGGGACAAAAAGAATTTTAGGCATTAAGAGGAGAAAAACAATATATCCAGAAATTTGAAGAAGAAACTAGAATGTTTCCTAATTAATTCTATGAGGTCATCATTGTGCTGACTTTAAAATAAACAAACAAGAAAGAACCCTATAAAACATCACCTCTCCTGAACATAAAGGCAAACAAAATAAAGAAAATTTAATTCTATGATATATAAAATGCCAGAATATCATGACTACTTGCCAGGAATGCAAAGTTG
Organism: Oryctolagus cuniculus; assembly: GCF_964237555.1. Classification (NCBI taxonomy): domain Eukaryota; kingdom Metazoa; phylum Chordata; class Mammalia; order Lagomorpha; family Leporidae; genus Oryctolagus; species Oryctolagus cuniculus. The sequence continues at coordinate 90,103,643 of NC_091442.1, forward strand.
TTTTCCCATTTTAAAGTTAATGAAATTCACCATAGTAAGAAACTAAAAAAGGAAATTTATATTATGATCTCAGCAGATGCAGAAAAAGCATTCGACAAAATACAGCATCTTTCTCTAAAAGGAAAAAAAAAGATCTACCAGCAAATTAAGAACAGAATGGAATTTCCTCAACTTGAAATAGGGGCATCAACAAAAAATCTACAGCTATTTTCAGAAGTAATAGTGAAAGATTGAAATGTTTTTTCCTTGGAAGATGAGGAATGGACAATGTTTCTTTCCAGATTAAAATGGAAGAAGTGAAACAGTCTTGCTGTGGTGGATGTGGTGGTTGATTTTGTTTTGTTTTGTTTTTTGCAGATTACCAAATCATCTGAGTAGGGACTCAGGTGGATTCTACATTAAAGATATAACAATAAGAAGTGAGTTTAGTGGAGTCAAAGAATGTAAGTGGAATATTTGAAATCAATTATATCCTTATAAACTGACAACAAGTAATCAAAAATCAAAATTCAAAATTATTATTTAAATATCATCAAAAGGCAGTAAATGCTTAAGTATAAATATGACTGAAAATTTGTAAGTTCCATACAGTGAAAGTAGAAAATAATTCCAAGAGAATGTGTAGGAAGACTCAGTGTTGTTAACATGTTGATGCTTCTCACACTGGATCTATAGATTTAACACATTCTCAGTTAAAATCCCACCACTGGGGCTGGTGCTGTGGCGTAGTAGGTTAAGCTTCCACCTCTGGCACTGGCATCGCATTTGGGCGCCTGAATCCCGGCTGCTCCACTTCCGATCCAGATTACCAAAGCTCTGGATTAACTAGCTCCCTGAAAATGTCCTGGGAAAGCAGTGGAAAATGTCCCAAGTGGTCCATGGCTCTGCACCCACAAGGGAGATCCATCCAGATGAAGCTCCTGGTTCCTGGCTTTGGATCAGCCTAGCTCCAGCCATTGTGGCCATTTGGAGAGTGAACCAGCTGATGGAAGATCTACCCCTCTCTCTTTCTGTCTTTTTCTCTCTCTCCTTCTGTAACTCTGTCTCTCAAATAAATAATCTTAAAAAAAAAAAAAATCCCACCACTGTTTGAAGTAAATTAATGAACTGTTTTAAAAATTCATAGGCAAATATAAAGTACCTAAAAGGCAATACAATTTCACAGAACAAATTTAGATATCTAATACCACGTGATTTGGACATAGTATAAAGCATTGTCATTAAGAAAGTGTACTAGAGTGCTAGAACAATGGAAAAATACAAGGTGACTTCAAAATGTTCCGGAAAATTTGTATTATGAAAAACACATACATGTATTTCAAAAATATTTGCACCAGAATAAACATGTCTTTTCATTGCTTTTCCATGAACTTCTTGTAGTATCTTCACAAAAAGTCAAGAAATAGATTCACATATATGTGCAATGGATTTTTTTACAACTGTACAGATGAAAGACTGGAGAGAAATGATAGCATTTTCAACAAACGATGATGAAAAAGTTATATTTGTATATTTTTCACTAAAATTTTAAATAGGACCCACAAAATAAAATATTATCTAATGGTAATACCTAAAACTATAAAATTAATAAATGAAAGAAGACAAAAACTTCCATACTTCGGCTTTGGTGAGGATTTGTTAAATAGGATAGCACAAAGGGAAATTTGATGTGCTATACTTCATTCAAATTACAAATATTTGCTCTCAAAAGACAGTTAAAACAGTAAAGACACTGACCATTGGTTGGGTAAAAGATAGGTGTAAATGTTCCTGATGAAAGACTTTGAGTCATGTATAAAGAACCTAAAAGTTGAAAATTAAAAAAAAAAAGTCAGACATCCATAAAAATGCGCCATGGTTTTGTTAGGTATGAGCTTATGTGTGTGTGACATAAAGGCCTAAAGAGAAGACATCTATGTCCAGCATATGCATCTGCATCTCAAAGTCATCCTGACAATGTTTCAGGGGCAGCCTGGTATTGGCATCCTGCCCTGCCCCCTTCTACCTGATAACCTGCCAGGTGGAGGTCCCCGCCCCTTCTGCCTGACAAATCTTCCACAATCTCCCAGGTGCAGCCCAGTATCTGCACTTCCAACACCCTGCTCAGGATCCCCATTCTCAAGGGGTCTTGCTCACCCTTCCTCTAAACTCAGGCTGGCGCCAGCTAGGCTTCCTCCTGTCTGATACCTTCAGGGGAAAACTCAGATAGAAGTTTTTCTATTTACATCCAAAAAGCGCTTTGTTCCAAGAGGAGCAGAGATGGGGAAGCAAGACCCATCTCCTTAAACCCCCCCACCCCTCCCCACCCCCGGCCTCAACTGGACTGAGCGCTCAGCCTCTCAGCCCTCTGCCTCTCTGCTGAGCCGCCCGCCTGGTCTGGCCAGGTGTAATCTCTCCACTCAACCATGTAACCTCCCCCTCCCCCACCTAGTCCAAGCGACTGGGCACTCTCTCAGTCTCAGGCTCTGTCTGGAGAGGTGCCCATCCGTCCTTACAGATGTCCCTTCCCTAATAAACCTTGCTATTTTACCTCCCACTACTCTCTGTCTCACGCCTGAATTCTTTCTTGCGCAAAGCCAAGAATCCTGAATTTCTCCAGTAACAGTTTGTATCAGACATGTCACTAAAGAGGCAAATAAACTTATTAAAAGATGTAAAGCATCATTTATAGTCATCACTGATCTATTACTGAGTTAAATAATGTGATTACCTTATCTTGCTAATCACCAAGCAGAACCAAATAAGTGGAAAGACAGACTTGAAATTGGGGCTACGAAGGATTCCCAGAATCACTGGAAGGACTCTAGATTTTTGTAAGGTAATGACAATGTGGATTAGTACCAATGTTATCCAATACTTCCTACTTCTTAAAATCAGGGGAATCCAGCAATTAATTAGATTGTTCATAGTGCAGGAAAAAAAATAAGGAAAATAAACTGTGGTTATCCCACAGAATGACTATGATTGATTTTATATTCTTATTTGCACTTGTCTTGTGTCTCATGTTTATCATAAAAATCAAATTATTTTTATAATTTGAAATGCTTTTTAAATATGAATAGTTACAGAAATATATTCTAATCAAAACAAAAACAAAGGATACTAAATTATCTGAGTATTTTGGAGACTAAAATGATTCTAAAAGCCTTAAAATATGAGCACAAAGAAAAACCCAAAGGCAATTTTATTTTCTGCCTTGTCACAAGACATGAAGCAAGTCGTGCCTTTCAAACAATACTACTGATTACTTTGCATTTTGTTAACAATAGAGCTTTTGAAGTTGACAGACCATCAAACAGAAGGTGAAAGGTACAATCAATTTCAATAGATATTTATCAGAATTATATTGCAAAGCAATTAAGATTGCTGTTGAAATCAGTGCAGTTCACCTCCTTAGGATTAAAGGACACAATGAGAGTACAGAGCCACACCCAATCAGTATGTATCCTTAAAGCAAGAGAGACCTAGTATACATGGAAGGGATGAATGGTAAAAGGTAAGCTGCTATGAAATACTTAGTGAACAAAGAATTATCAGAAAATAAATATTATGGCTATTTTTAAAAAATTAAAATTTACATGAATCTAAAAAAGTATGTTTATTATAAAGAACAAGTATACTTTAAAATTTAGTATAAGATTTCCTCTCATGTTATTACTTTAATATATTGAGGAGAGTTCATCAAGATAAAAAAAATATGAGTTTTAGTGGTCATTCTGCATGAGCCACCATCTCAAGTTGTAGAATCCCAATACACTGATGACCATTCAAGACTTCCTTCATGGAGTGTTATTATAGCTTAGTCACAAAGGAGAACAGGCAGGGCCAGCTTCCTGGGAATATGACCTTTGCAATCACAAAGAATCCTGAACTCAGCATGGCATACATTTAGTTAAATGCTTTGCTGTGATTTTTCTAAAAATCATAATATTTTTTCATGAAGTCCCATACTTTCATTTTTCACTGGGCCCCCCAAATAATCTAGCTTACCCTTAAAGTCACTGTAAATAAATAAAAGTGAGGTGGTAAAGACGGAAAAAATTCTAAACAGAAAAGAAAATGTGCAAAGATTGTAAAATGCTATGGCTATGATTTTATAAGAAATAAAAATAACTTCATTCCTAGAGATCAAAAGAGAAAATTGCACTAGGCAATGCCAATATAATACAGGAAAATTTCAATCATGGCCTACTTTTTAGGCATTGTTATGGATTCTGTTTCTGTTCAAGCACTCCAGGAAGCAGATGCCAAGATATAATTAGAAGTATACAGATTTATTGGCGAAAATGCCTATAAACATGTATACTAGTCAGGAGAACCTTTAGACCATGATGTAGATCTTGACACTTGTGGGAAGAAAGCAAGATTGTGTAGGAAGAATCTACGCCTGCAGCACAGTGCCAACAAAGTCTTACCTAAACTAAAGATACCCCAGGGCATGGATTAACCATTACCAAAGTCTTGGATTGGGTAATAATGGAATGCCCAATAGGCTCAGTTATTGGTTGGCAGCAGTTTAAGGAAAGAGTCACCTTGACATGAACCCCAATGTAAATACTGTTGTCAACTATTGCCACTCCTGATAGTAAGTACTCTGATGAATAAAGATCTGAGTGTAGTTTCAGAAATTTGCATTTGGCTGTCCAGATTTAGACCATTTTTACCTGACAAGCCAAGCATCCAACATGGGTATTATACAATAATCAAGTAAGTCATTCCAATTATAAACTTGAGAACTGGCAAAATGACAGAAACTGACGTATACCTTGATGCTGTATTACAGTCCAAGCTGAACTTTAGTCAGCACTCCACTAATTACCTGGCTGTCTTATGTCACCAATCTAGCCAAAGGCTAAAATAATGCTTTGTATCTTCAAGGATCAATGTCAACTAAGAATTTAGAACCAACTGTTCTGTGATAATTCTCTTTCCCCAGTGTTTAATCAATTAAGTAAATATGCCACAGGTTCTATTGGGGAAGCACTAGGGAAATCTTTGGAATAGTTGCTGTGGTGATACAATGTCGTCCTACCTTTAAAGATTTTATTTATTTATTTGTGAGGTAAAGTTACAGGAAGAGGGAGAGACAGAGAGAAAGGTCTTCCATCTGCTAGTTCACTCCCCAAATAGCCACATTGAGCCTATCTGAAGCCAGAAGCCCAGAGCCAGGACTATTTCTGGGTCTGCCATGCGGGTGCAGGGCTCAAGCACTAGGGCCATCTTCCACGGGTTTCCCAGGCCATAGCAGAGAGCTGGATTGGAAGAGAAGCAGCTGGGACTCAAACTGGCATCCATAAGGGATGCTGGCATCACAGGCGGAGGCTTAGCCTCCCACGCCACAGCTCCGGCTCCAGTATGGACCCATTATAATTGACTCAGGTATGGAGTCTGAGCAAGAGATTAACTTCATTTAGGATTATTGTCCTTAAACTTTTTCTCTTTCATTGCTTATTCTGATTGTGGACACACAATAGAATCTTAGGTAACTAACCTTCTGTTTGTCCCTAGGGATGCCAGGTGCTATTAACCATCTTAAAAACCATCTATACTTCTATACTTCTTGGCTAGCCCTTGACCTTGCTATTCATTACAAAAATTGTAACTCCTTTCTTTTCGATGGCTACACACCGATACTAGACACCAATTTTTAGAGGGTCCCATCATGCTTTTATAGATTTAAGACTGACAGTCCTTGTTTGCATATGAAAGAAAGCACTGAATTTGTTGATGCAGTCTTGGTACCTTTTCTCACTAGCATATTTTGGTGGTTTTAGTGTGGGTTATGTCCTCTGAGTATCCTTGTGGAATATAATCCCATAGTAACTCATATAATACAACTATTTCTACTTGCCCATATTCCTAAACCATTGTATCCTTCTGCCTACCAAGTGATATTGCAACCCAAACATCTTAACCTTTGCTTAGCATTAACTCCCCCTCTCCATTGTGGGCAATCCCATGAGGCTGCCTTCCCAGCCTATGCAGTAAGACTAACTGCTGGCAGGTGGCGGGAGCCCCAGGTACATTTCTCCCCACCCCCACCTTCTGCCAATCAGGCAAAGTGCTCGGGTGTGTGGCTCAGGCCCATTAAGCCCACCTGGAGAGCTACTGTGACCTTCAAGCTGATTGGAGAGGTATGTTGGCACCAGTGTTGGTTCTGTCCTATGATTAGTGTTCCCAGAGTTAGTTATGTCCCTTCTCCCTGATTTTAAAAAGCGTACGTGGCTGTTATTAAATGGACATGTTCACTGAAGCCCAGTGTTTCTTTGTGGGAAAAGGTCACCGCCATCCTGCTCTCCTCGACAGTGTGGCTTTGCAGGACCAAACTGCACTCCAGTCTTTTAAGAGCTACTGTAGTCATAAATTTTCTCCTTCCTGAGCAGTACTTGCCAGGGTGTTAAAGTCATATTCCAAATGAGTTCCTCTAAATCAGTTTCTGCTCACTGATATTTTTTTCCAGTTTACCTAAGAATTTGGTGATTTTTTAGCTTCTCTTTACTGATATGTTTTCTTCTCTAGTAGTCATAACGGATAGATTCTAACTCTCTCAGCATGTAATTCTAACCCTCTCCTCTCCTCTCTACTCCTCCATCACTGATTTATGAAAAGCATGCATCCTTTCCCCTATCTACATCTAAAAGTACAACACTGTTGGAATGAACACTCAGCTAAAGGACATTCTCTGACTCCTTAGATTCACTAAGTGTAAGTCAAATCCACCACTGTGTATACGTAGTAAATTCTCCAATAGCCTCTTTCAAGCTTGTTTCTCTTGATTTTAAATAAAGAAGCAGAGAACCTACCTTTTTCTTTTGTGTGGGGTAGGAAATGAAAATCACATCAAAATGGCACTTTTTCTTTATATAAATCTTCCATGCCAAATCTTCTCTAATATTAAAATCTACACTCATTCATGATACCCATGTGTCTGAAGACTTTCATAATCATCTAAGCCTTTTCCCATGCTTAATTCTTAAGTATTAATATAGGCATGCCTTAGAGATATTGAGGGTTCAATTGCAGACCACAATGAAGTGAATTCACAATAAAGGAAGTCACATGAATATTTGGTTTCCTACTGCCTAGAAAAGTTATATTTACACTGTATTGTAGTCTACTAAGTGTGCAATATCATGTCTAAAACAGAATGGGAATTTGACATAATGATTATGATGCCTCTAGGGATGCATGAATCTCATATCAGGTTGCCTGGGTTCTCCAGATCAATTCCTGATTTCACCTTCATGGTAATGTACCTTGAGGGTTAATGAATCATGCCTCAAGTACTTGTGTCCCTGCCAGCCGTATGGGAGATCTGGATTGGATTCCTGGCTCCCTGATTTGGCCTGGACCATTGCTAGCTGTTGTAGGCATTTTTTTTTTTTTTTGACAGGCAGAGTGGACAGTGAGAGAGAGAGACAGAGAGAAAGGTCTTCCTTTTGCCATTGGTTCACCCTCCAATGGCCGCCGCGGCTGGCGCGCTGCGCCCAGCGCACCGTGCTGATCCGATGGCAGGAGCCAGGAGCCAGGTGCTTTTCCTGGTCTCCCATGGGGTGCAGGGCCCAAGCACCTGGGCCATCCTCCACTGCACTCCCTGGCCACAGCAGAGAGCTGGCCTGGAAGAGGGGCAACCAGGAAAGAATCCGGCGCCCCAACCGGGACTAGAACCCGGTGTGCCGGCGCTGCTAGGCGGAGGATTAGCCTAGTGAGCTGCGGCGCCGGCGCTGTTGTAGGCATTTAGAAAATAAACTAGCAAATGAAAGATTTTGCTCTCTGTCTCCCTCTGTCTCTCCAATAAAGATCTTTTTAAATTAAAAAAAAATAAATTATGAAAATTTCTAAAATATACTTTATTGCTTAACAGTGTTAACAGCAATTTGAGCCTCCAGTGAGGCAATATCTTTTTGCTGGTAGAGGATCTTGGCCCAGCGTTGAAGAGTGCTGGCTGATTTGGGTTGTGGTTGCTGAATATTTGGGTGACTGTGAGAATTTCACATTGATTGACTCTCCCTTTAACAACTAAGTTTATGTAATATTCATAAACACTTTTTTGATCATTTCAACAATGCTCACAGCACCTTTACCAGGAATATATTCCATCTCAAGGAATCAGTTTCTTTTCTCACTCATAAGAAGTAACACTTCATCTGTTAAAAATTTTATCATGAGATTGCAGCAACCCAGCCCCATCTTCAGGCTCCATTTCTAATTCTAATTCTCCTGATTCACCTCCTAGGCAGTTACTTCCTTTACTTAAATCCTAAATCTCTCAAAGTTATCCAGGAGGGTTGAAAAATTTTTTCCAACTCCTATAATGTTAATATTTTGATCATAAATGTTCTTAATGACATCTAGAATGGTGAATTCTTTTGGGAGGGTTTGCATCAGCGAAATCACTATGCATATGGCAGCTATCCTATTATGAAATGTATTTATTAAATAATGCAGCTTCAGAATTACTCCTTGATCCATGGGCTGCAGAATGGATATTGTGTTATCAGGCATGTAAACAACATTTATCTCTTTGAACTCCATCAGAGCTCTTGGGTGACCAGGTACATTGTAATGAGCAGTCATATTTTGAAAGGAGTCTCTCCTTCCTGAGCAGCAGATTTCAACAGTGGGCTTAAACTATTCAGTAAATTATGTTGCAAACAAATGTGCTGTCATCCAGGGTTTGTTGTTTCATTTATAGAGGACAGATAGTGTATATTTAATATAATTCTTAAGGCCCCTAGCATTTTTGGACTTGTAAATGAGAACTGATTCAATTTAAAGTCACCAGCTATATCAGCTGCTAACATGAGAGTTGGCCTATTTGTTAAAAGATCTGAAGGCAGATGTGACTTCTCCCCTTTAGCCATGAAAGTCATAGCTGTATCTCCTTCTGATATTGGGCTATTTCATCTATTTCTGGATAACTCACTAAGGTGTCTACATCAGCATTTGCTGTTTTATCTTGGACTTCTATGCTATCAGATACAGCTTCTTTGCTCAATCACGGGAACCAACATCTCTAGCTTCAAATTTTCTTCTGCAGCTTCTTTACATCTCTTAGTATTCACAAAACTGCAGAGAGTTGGAGCTTTGCTGTAGATTAGGCTTTGACTTAAGGGAATGTTGTGGTTGGTTTGATGATCTATGCAGATCACTAAAACTTTCTCAATATCAGAAATTAGGCTGTTTTACTTTATCCTTTGTCTTTTCAAAAGAGTAGAAACTTTAATTTCCTTCAAGAACTTTTCCTTTCATCTCAGAACTTGGCTAACTTCTTACTCTAAGTAGCCAAATTTTTAGCCAATATTGGCTTTCAATATGTAAGTTGTACAACTATTTCTTCAACTGAACGCTTAGAAGCCATTGTAGGGTTAATTGTAGGTTAATCAACATTTTGGTGTTAATTTAAGATGCCAATTGGGACACCAGCACCCAGCATTGAGTACATAGGTTATATCCCCAGCTCTGTCTCCTGACTCCAGCTTCCTGATAATGCAGACTCAGAAGGAGCTATGGTAGCTCAGGTAACTGGTTTCCTTTTAGCCACGTGGGAGATCTGGGTAGAGTGTGTGACTTGGCCCTAACCCACTGGTTTTAAGAATTGAGGAGTAAATCAGCAGATGGAAGCACTCTCTGTTTCTCTCTCCCTCTTTATTTATTTATTTATTTGACAGGTAGAATTACAGACAGTGAGAGAGAGAGAGACAGAGAAAAAGGTCTTCCTTCCGTTGGTTCACTCCCCAAATGGCTGCAGAGGACAGGGCTGTGCCTATCCAAAGCCAGGAGCCAGATGTCTCCCCCGGTCTCCCATGCGGGTACAGGGGCCCAAGCACCTGGGCCATTTCCACTGCCTTCCCAGGCCACAGCAGAGACCTGGACTGGAAGAGGAGCAGCCGAAACTAGAACCGGCACCCAAATGGGCTGCCGGCACTGCAGGTGGAGGATTGATATGTTTTTTTCTCTCCCTGACTCTAAAATAGATTCTGTAATTAACACACAATTATTCTTAGGTGCTTAAATTTTAACTGAAAACTGACCCCTATTAGGAATTTGGAAAACATTATGTTGAGTGAAATAAGCCAATCCCAAAGGGACAAACACCACTTGTTCTCCTTGATAGGTGACAACTAACTGAGCACCAAAAAGGAAACCTGTTAAAGTGAAATGAACACTATGAGAAACAGTGACTTGATCAGCCCTCACCCTGACTGTTGATGAGCAGCTTAATATGTTATCCCTCTTAGTATTTTTTTTTGTTTGTTCTACTTAATACTTTTGGTTGAATACTGTAATCAATACACAATTCTTCTTAAGTGCTGAAACTTAACTGAAAAGTGATTGCTGGTAAATATAAGACTGGGAATAAGAGAGGGAAGAGATGTGCAATTTGGGACATGCTCAAGCTGACTTACCTCAAACAGTAGAGTTAGAAACATACCAGGGGATTCGAATTCAATCCCATCGAGGTGGCATGTACCAATGCCATCTCACTAGTCCAAGTGATCAATTTCTATTCACAATTGATCATAATGATAGGACTAAGAACCAAAGGGATCACATAAACAAGACTAGTGTCTGCAAATACTAACTGATAGAATCAAAAAGGGAGAGAATGATCCAACATGGGAAGTGAGATACACAGCAGACCCATAGAATGGCAGATGTCCTAAACAGCACTCTGGCCTCAGAATCAGCCCTTAAGGCATGTGGATCTGGCTGAAAAGCCCATGAGAGTATTTCAGGCATGGAAAGCCAAGACACTCTGGAAAAAAAAAAAAACCTAAATGAAAGATCTCTGTGAGTGAGATCCCAGTGGAAAGAATGGGTCATCAAAGAAGGAGGTACCTTTCTCTGAAGGGAGGAGAGAACTTCCACTTTGACCATGGCCTTGTCTAAATACGATCAGAGTCGGTGAACTCAGGGGGCTTCCATAGCCTTTGCAGCTCATGATAAGAGCCTAGGGTGATTACTGATGCCATAAACAAGAGTGTCAATTTGTTAAGTCAACAACAGGAGCCACTGTGCACTTACTCCTCATGTAGGATCTTTGTCCTTAGTGTGCTGTACATTGAGACTTAATGCTATAACGAGTACTCAAACAGTATATTTCACTTTTTGTTTCTATGGGGGTGCAAACTGTTGAAATCTTTATTTAATGTATACTAAACTGATCTTCTGCAAAAAAAAAAAAAAAAAAAAAAAGAAAGAAAGAAATTATCAATTCCCAACTTGACTCTCACTGGGATTAAACATGACAATAGGTCTGATCTGATTTCATCATCATTTAAAAAATCATCTATTATTTGTCACTTTATGTTTCTGTGTGGGAGAAAACTGTTGAAATCTTTACTTAAAGTATGCTAAACTGATCTTCTGTATATTAAGAGAATCGAAAATGAATCTTGATGTGAATGGAAGGGGAGAGGGAGTGGGAAAGGAGAGGGTTGCGGGTGGGAGGGACGGTATGGGGTGGAAGCCATTGTAATCCATAAGCTGTACTTTGGAAATTTATATTCATTAAATAAAAGTTAAAAAAAAAAGAAAAAAAAATTCCAATGAATAAATGAATGAAGCACTACAGGTGGTCAAAATACTTGTGGTCACAGAATTAAAGAGAGTGACTCTAGCTCAAAGTGAAAGAAACCTAGCTGAACTTAGCTTAAACAATACTGAAATTTATGTGAAATCAAATAAGATACCAAATAGCTGAAGTAACTTTAGGCAAAAAGAGCAAACCTGTACATACACTACTTGCTTTCAAATATCACATTGCTGTAGTAATCAAAATAGTGCAATACTGGCATAACAACACATACACACACCAATGGAATAGAATAGATACCTAAGGAATAAGCCCAAACATATATTGTTAACTAGTCTTTGACAAAGATGCCAACGACAGAGCCTCTTCAAAAAATGGTGTGAGAAAGCTGGATATCTACATGCAAGAAAACAATATCGGACCTTATATCATACACAAAAATCAACTCAAAATGGAGTAGACACACATATGAGTCCACAAACTAAAAAAAAAAAAAATCTGTAAGAAACATAAAAGAAAAGCTTCTCAGTGGTTTTGGTAATTGATTTATGAATATGACTCCAAAAGCATAAACAACAAAAGTCAAAATAAGCAAACAGGAATACACCAAACTAAGACACTTTTGTACAGAAAATGAAACAAAATGAAAAGGCAATCTATATAATTGGAGAAAATATTTGCAAATATACATTGAACAGTGGAATAATATGTAAAATATCTAAGAATTTCATGTAGCCCTTGGTAAAACAAAAAATAACATGATTAAAAAAAAAGACTTTCAAATGGTGAAAAGGTATATGATAAAGTACTCCATACCACTAATCTTCAGGAAAATGAAAAGTCAAAAGCACAATGAGGAATAAGCTCACATCTTTTAGGATGGCTATTATCAAAAAATCAGTGAAACAAGTGTTGATGAGGATGTGGAAAAGAGATGACCCTTGCACATGGTTGGGATTATACATTGGTACAGCCGTTGTGGAAAACAACATGGGGATTCTTCAAAAAGTTAAAATAGAACCACCATAATGTTCAAGTAATCTCACTTCTGGATATACAACCAAGGGAACTGAAATCAATATCTCAAAAAAATTGCATTCCCATGATCATTGTAGTGTTATTTACAATAGATAGCCAAAATATATAGGAAACAGCTATGTGTATATTGATGAGTGAGTGGATAAAGAAATATGATATATGCATATGTGTATGTATGTATATGTATCAATCTTGTCATTTGCAACAATGTAGATGAAGCATTATGGTAAATCAAATAGACACAGAAAGACAAATACTGCATGACCTCACATTCTGAATCTTAAGAATCTGAAGTCATAGAAACTGAGAAGAATGGTGGTTTTCAGGAACTGGAGATGGGAAAAATGGTTGAATTTCAGTTATAAGATAAATAAGTTCTAGGGATACATTACGGTGACGGTTGCTAATAATGATGTTTTGTATATTGGAAAATTGCTGAGAGCAGATCTTAAGTGTTGTTGCTTCAAAAAATAGGAGGCACAGAACTATAGGAGATGATGGATATGTTAGCTTAATTGTAATTAGTTCATGGCATAAACATATTTAAAATGTCATATTATATACCTTAAATATACAAATTTTTTCATTCATATTGCAATAAATCTTGAAAAAATAAAAATAGATAATAAAGTAAAATGTGTGGAAGAAGTTCTTCATTGGACAATGTCTCTAAAATAAAGAAGGAATTGCATGCCAAGCAAGCCAAAACACCAGATGTCCATTCCAGGAAAAACACACAAATTCACCTAAACCAGCTCTTCCATGACTCTAAATCATTGCTCTCCATCTCTAACCTGTGAACGACATTCAATTATAAGGCCTTGTTTTTCTTCATGTATTCATTAATGTATGAATTGTATTCATTAATGTATTCACCATGTGCCAAATGCTGTGCTTAGGTGCCATCCTAGCTAGAGGATCAGAGAGATAAACAAGAGATTACAAGTACATCTTGTTTCCTTTGACTTTCATAAACTATCCTATTAAAAATTAATTTAAATTAACTACATGATGCAGTGATAATTTATTTAAATAAAGTATGATTATTTTATGTCAGTACTTATTTTGGCTCCCAATCATACTTTAAATGTCTAATCTTAAGATCTACAGTAAAGCAAACTGTATGATATGAAGAAAAAAATAACAAAAGTAAAAAGAGAATTGACAAAGGGATAGAAATTTTCAAAAGAAAAACAATTTTATGTTTTTCACAAATGGATTATTTTTAATAATTGAAAAGTATATCTTTGGAAATCTATCAGAAACGGATAGATTCCTGGCCACATGCAACCTACTTAAATTGAACCATGAAGACATAGAAAACCTGAACAGACACATAACTGAGACAGAAATTGAATCAGGAATACAGTCATTCCCAACAAAGAAAAGCCCAGGACCAGATGGATTCACTGCTCAATTGTACCAGACATTTAAAGAAGAACTAACTCCAATTCTTCTCAAACTATTCAGAACAATCAAAGAAGAGGGAATCCTCCCAAATTCTTTCTATGAAGCCAGCATCACCTTAATCCCTAAGCCAGAGAAAGATGCAGCACTGAAAGAAAATTACAGACCAATATCCCTGATGAACATAGATGCAAAAATCCTCAATAAAAGTCTGGCCAATGGAATGCAACAACACATCAGAAAGATCATCCACCCAGACCAAGTGGGATTTAACCCTGGCATGCAGGAATGGTGCAATGTGCGCAAAACAATCAACGTGATACACCACATTAACAGACTGCAGAAGAAAAACCATATAATTATCTCAATAGATGCAGAGAAAGCATTTGATAAAATACAACACCCGTTCATGATGAAAACTCTAAGCAAACTGGGTTTGGAAGGAACATTCCTCAATACAATCAAAGCAATCTATGAAAAACCCACAGCCAACATCCTATTGAATGGGGAAAAGTTGGAAGCATTTCCACTGAGATCTGGTACCAGACAGGGATGCCCACTCTCACCACTGCTATTCAATATATCTGGAAGTTCTAGCCAGAGCTATTAGGCAAGAAAAAGAAATTAAAGGGATACAAATTGGGAAGGAAGAACTCAAACTATCCCTCTTTGCAGATGATATGATCCTTTATTTAGGGGATCCAAAGAACTCTGCTAAGAGACTATTGGAACTCATAGAAGAGTTTGGCAAAGTAGCAGGATATAAAATCAATGCACAAAAATCAATAGCCTTTGTATACACAGGCAATGCCACAGCTGAGGAAGAACTTCTAGGTCAATCCCATTCACAATAGCTACAAATATAATCAAATACCTTAGAATAAACATAAACAAGGTTGTTAAAGATGTCTACAATGAAAATTACAAAACCTTAAAGAAAGAAATAAAAGAGCATACCAAAAAAATGGAAAAATCTTCCAAACTCATAGATTGGAAGAATCAATATCATCAAAATGTCCATTCTCCCAAAAGCAATTTATAGATTCAATGTGATACCAATCAAAATACCAAAGACATTCTTCTCAGATCTGGGAAAAATTATACTGAAATTCATATGGAGGAGCAGGAGAACTCGAATAGCTAAAGCAATCTTGTACAACAAAAACAAATCCAGAGGCATCGCAATACCAGATTTCAGGACATACTACACAGCAGTTGTTATCAAAACAGCATGGTACTGGTACAGAAACAGATGGATAGACCAATGGAACAGAATTGAAACACCAGAAATCAATCCAACCATCTACAGCCAACTTATATTTGATCAAGGATCCAAAACCAATCCCTGGAGTAAGGACAGTCTATTCAATAAATGGTGCTGGGAAAATTGGATTTCCACGTGCAGAAGCATGAAGCAAGACCCCTATCTTTCACCTTACACAAAAATTCACTCAACGGGGATTAAAGACCTAAATCTACGACCCGACACCATCAAATTATTAGAGAGCATTGGAAAAACCCTGCAAGATATAGGTACCGGCAAAGACTTCTTGGAAAACACCCCAGAAGCACAGGCAGTCAAAGCCAAAATTAACATTTGGGATTGCATCAAATTGAGAAGTTTCTGTACTTCAAAAGAAACAGTCAGGAAAGTGAGGAGGCAACCGACAGAATGGGAAAAAATATTCGCAAACTATGCTACAGATAAAGGGTTGATAACCAGAATCTACAAAGAAATCAAGAAACTCCACAACATCAAAACAAACAACCCACTTAAGAGATGGGCCAAGGACCTCAACAGACATTTTTCAAAAGAGGAAATCCAAGGGCCAACATGCACATGAAAAAATGTTCAAGATCACTAGCAATCAGGGAAATGCAAATCAAAACCACAATGAGGTTTCACCTCACCCCGGTGAGAATGGCTTACATTCAGAAATCTACCAACAACAGATGCTGAGGAGGATGTGGGGGAAAAGGGACACTAACCCACTGTTGGTGGGAATGCAAACTGATTAAGCCCTTATGGATGTCAGTCTGGAGATTCCTCAGAAACCTGAATATAACCCTACCATTCAACCCAGCCATCCCACTCCTTGGAATTTACCCAAAGGAAATGAAATTGGCAAACAAAAAAATGGTCTGCACATTAATATTTATTGCAGCTCAATACACAATAGCTAAGACCTGGAATCAATCCAAATGCCCATCAACAGTAGACTGGATAAAGAAATTATGGGACATGTACTCTATAGAATACTACACAGCAGTCAAAAACAATGAAATCCGGTCATTTGCAACAAGATGGAGGAATCTGGAGAACATTATGCTGAGTGAATTAAGCTAGTCCTAGATGGACAAATATCATATGTTCTACCTGATCAGCAACAACTAACTGAGCACCAAAGGGGTAACCTGTTGAAATGAAATGGACACTATGAGAAACAATGACTTGATGTACAATGTAATACTTTATCCATTTTAGTATTTTTTTTTTGTTCTACTACTATTGGTTGAACTCTGTAATTAATACACAATTATTCTTAGGTGTTAAAATTTTCACTGAAAAGTGATCCCTGTTAAATATAAGAGTGGGAATAAGAGAGGGAGGAGATGTACAATTTGGGACATGCTCAATCGGACTTGCCCCAAATGGTGAAGTTAGAAACGTGCCAGGGTATTCCAATACAATCCCATCAAGCTGGCATGTACCAATGCCATCTCACTAGTCCAAGTGATCAATTTCAGTTCACAATTGATCACACTGATAGGTCTAAGAGGCAAAGGGATCACACAAACAAGACTAGTGTCTGCTAATAATAACTGATAGAATCAAAGAGGTAGAGAACTATGCAACATGGGAAGCAGGATACACAGCAGACTCATAGCATGGCATATGTCCTAAACAGCACTCTGGCCTCAGAATCAGCCCTTAAGGCACTCAGATAGGGCTGAAGAGCTCATGAGAGTATTTTAGGCATGGAAAGCCAAGACACCCTGTGAAAAAAAAAAAAAAAAAAGACCAAAATGAAAGATCTCTGCGAGTGAGATCCCAGTGGAAAGAACGGGGCTCCATCAAAGAAGGAAGTACCTTTCTCTGAAGGGAGGAGGGAACTTCCACTTTGACTAAGACCCTGTCGGAATAAGATCGAAGTCAGCGAACTCAAGAGGCTTCCATAGCCTTGGCAACTCATGATTAGAGCCTAGGGAGATTACTGACGCCATAAACAAGAGTGTCAAATTGTTAAGTCGACAACAGGAGTCATTGTGTACTTACTTCTCATGAGGGATCTGTCCTTAATGTGTTATCCAATGTGAAGTAATGCTATAACTAGTACTGAAACAGTATTTTCCACTTTGTGTTTCTGTGTGGGTGCAAACTGATGAAATCTTTACTTAATATATACAAAATCGATCTTCTGTATATAAAGATATTGAAAATGAATCTTGATGTGAATGGAATGGGTGAGGGAGCAGGAGACGGGAGGGGTGCGAGTGGGAGGGAAATTATGGGGGGAGGAAGCTGTTGTAATCCATAAACTATACTTTGGAAATTTATATATACTAAAATAATTTACTAAAAAAATGAAAAAAAGAAAAGTACATCTTTGTAGTATATAAATTAATTTTCATCTAAACCATTGGTGTTTTTTTTTTTATTTTTTATTTTTGACAGGCAGAGTGGATAGTGAGAGAGAGACACAGAGAGAAAGGTCTTCCTTCGCTGTTGGTTCACCCTCCAATGGCTGCCACGGCCGGCGCGCTATGGCCAGTGCACCACACTGATCCAATGGCAGGAGCCAGGTACTTATCCTGGTCTCCCATGGGGTGCAGGGCCCAAGCACTTGGGCCATCCTCCACTGCACTCCCTGGCCACAGCAGAGAGCTGGCCTGGAAGAGGGGCAACCGGGAAAGAATCCAGCGCCCCGACCAGGACTAGACCCCCGTGTGCTGGCGCTGCAAGGCGGAGGATTAGCCTAGTGAGCCGTGGTGTCGGCCTGGTGTTATTATTATTTAGTTAAATTTACTCACTCTCATTAGACATTTCAGTATAGCTGAATATTGGTTCAGTGTTTGCTTTTGTTTTGACTGTGATACATGGCTCAGTTTGTTTCTGAAGAGTAGAAGAACAAAGGCCTTTGCATACTTCAAATTCATGCAGCTTTTTGCTTCCTCAACTTTGTATTTTGTTCTTCATATGTAATAACTACCAATATTATGGAACCCTGTTTGTATATATAATGAATGCTTCCCATTTAAGAAAAGGTATTTTTTAAAATTCCAAACAAATTTAGAAATGACAAAAATAATAGTAAAACTTCATTTGTGAAAATAATTTTGTTCATTTGAGGTTGGCACTCCACAACTATTCAAACAGCAATGGTAATGTTTAATTTAATAAGAAAAATTGGAGAAAATCGTAATTTAAATGTTCAAAATTGTCAGAACACCTAAAAATTACCAAAATTTCAAGAATATTTTTCATTGTCAATAATACTAGATCCCTGAATTAAGTATAAAGTAAAAGAAATAAAATTGGTCAAAAGAATTTATCAAGATTCAAGTGTCCAATAGCTACATGTGGTAAGTCTGCATGTGGCTAATCACTGCCACATTTGACAGTGCTGTTCTCAAACATAAAATAAGAGAAAGCCAAATGTCACATTAAGTTATAACTAAAGATTTTAAATAAGTCAGGAAATTATATTCTTTGCCAAAGAGATCTAACTCAAATACGTTTCACAATTCACCAGATACATGAATCCTGGTTGCTAATATTTGAACAGGCTATCCTCTAAACTCAAACAGGAATTTAACTGTAAACCCCCAAATCATATGTTAATGGTACTGAAAAAATAGAAACTTAACCTATTTTTGGTATTTGAAAGGTAGTCCTAGTGGAGTTCTTGAGATCATCAGATTCATGTCCTTGAACAAAAGGTTCTCACAAGAAAGATGGGCACGTACAGCTGAGCTGGCTCTAGGCAGCTCTCTTGGCTTCCTGGCTCATCAGGTGATCTTTCCTCCATATATCTTCTATTCCTGCCATCCTCCAGCCTCACCAGACATCCAAACCACTGCAGGCCATCTGACACTGGACTATTAATCTTAAGAACTATAACCCAAAATAAACCTAGTTAATTGATAAGTAGCCTGTGTTAGGTATTTCATTATACCAATGAAAAGCTGACTAGTACATTGATTTATGTATTTGCAAACTAAAAGGCAAATTATAGGAATATTACTTGGTAAACTAGAAGGCTGCGTGAAGTTATATGTGTGTGTGTGTGTGTGTGCATAATGAACATATTGTATTTGTTAACAGGGTTGTATTTGAGGCTCATAAGTGATAGAATCACTAAAGATATTTCTTAATAAATGCTGATTTCCTGGTTTCTACTAGCAATCTATAGTTTTAAAATGTCTGGAGTTGGAGCCTGAGAATCTCTACATATAACTGTTCCATGTAATTTTTTAAATCCTTATTTATTAATTTGAAAGGCAGACTTACAGAGTAAGAAAGGAGAAACAGAGGGTCTCCTTGATCTGCTGGTTCACTCCCCAGATGGCTGCAACAGCGCGAGCAGCATAGCCAGGATCCAGGAACTCCATCAGCATCTCCAGTGTGGCTGGCAGGGCTACAAGTACTGGAGCCATCATTGGCTGCTTTCTCAGGCACAATAGAAGGGAACTGAGACAGTAGAGGGGCAGATGAGACTCAAATGAGCACTCAGATATGGGATGATGAATCACAAGGAACACCTTAACCTGTTGTGCCATATGCTAGTACACTTCTGCATGTAGTTTTTATGCATTTTAATATTTGAAATATATGGCTACTTATTATAGCCCACATAAAAATTAGTGATAACCTAATAACCAATAAACAACATTGCTATATTGTGCCAAACAAATCATAAACTTTATGAGACACTAGTACCTAAAATGCTTCCATAAATTAAACAACCCAAGTTCTCTAAAAGAAAGATCCAGATTCATGTATGTGGCAATCTTGAATTAGCCATACACAACATTCTAGAGCATGCCGAAGAAACACAAATATACAATTAATCTATTAAATAATCAGAACAAAGAAAAGCAATACAAAGTTTAAAGTAGGAATAAGAAAAATGTGAATAAGTCTTAAAAATGGTTTAACAGCAAGTTTTATGGGTCATGCATTCTAGGTTCTGGGGACACAGACTTTTTCTTTCTTTTTTTAGAAAGGGAAAACAGTCAATGAATAAATAACTATATAAATATTTATTACAGGCAAAAGAGAAAACAAATAGAAGGAAAATAAGGAAGGCAGAGTACACTGCAAGTAAAATGTTCATTGAAATTCTTTCTAAGAAAGAATTTGAGCAGAAACAAGGGCGAGGTAAAGGAGAAAATCAAATACAATCTGTAGTATAACAGGCAGAGAAAAGAGGGTGTTCAAGGCACTGGGGTAAGTTCTTTGGCATGCTCAATGAAAGGCTAACCCTAGTGGGAACCTGGAAAGATGGAGTAAGCAGGAAACTGACAGGACCTGATATAGAAGACAGAGCAGAAGCCAGGTCATTTTGATCTTCAGGGCATGGTAGGGGGTTTCAATTTTCTTCTCAATGTGATACAAATCACATGCTTAGCACAGGAAAGAGACATAGTTCATGTTGTTAAAAACCACTCTGATAGGAAAAAAGCCATTGTAATCCATAAACTGTACTTTGGAAATCATATTTACTAAATAAAATAAAAAAAACACTCTGATAGTAAGTGACTTGGATTAAGTGATGGCAAAGGAAAACAGGTGGATCATTTTTTGTTATATTTTAAGAGCTCACTTAGTTCATCTACAGTGAGGAAAAATTCAGAGACTCAGATACAATGGATAGATATGTGAGTAGCTTAGTGGATTTCATGGCGGAAATTAAAGTTAGCTCTTTTAATTGCTTGTTTCTCAGGAAACTAAGAAACAAGAATATGTTGGTGAGTAGGGAATGCACATCCATTATTTATGAGAACAAAATCTATTTCATTTCATTGCGTGTTGAAGGTTAAGTTGGCTAAGTTTTTAAGTTTCAGGGCCTCCTTGAGATTTTTGGCACTAATAGCATGCTTGTATTTTTTTTTTTTAATCCCTCTAAGTCTAGCTATGTATGTATTACCTTATGGAAGTGAGTGAAAAAAATTCTACTTTGTTAATATAATGAAATGCTACAACTAGTATTGTCAACTAAGACAGCGGAAAGTAAATGAAAGATAACAAAATTGAAGAACTTATGGGCATATCAATATAAATTCGTATTTTCATAATGCAAAATGCAAAAGTGAAATGTTTGATACTTTGAAGGAACTCAAAAATTTTCATTCAAGTTAAGAACAGAAAAGGAGTCAGCATACAGAAAGAAGAAAGATTTTGAAAATGGGACTTACTGAGAAGATACCAAAACAGTCATTCCATGGTCTCATCTCACTACCACCAACCACTCCAGTTGGCATATAGCTCTTTTACCTCAAGCATGGTGAAATTAGGTGTCAGCTAGGCTTCTCTGATCCTGGGTTTCTTGAACTTTGAGAAATAAACACCAGGCCTAAGTCTAGGCCTAGCTAAAGAATCTGAAGAACAGCAAAGATGGACTTGCAAGTTATTATGGAAATGCAACAAAAGTTTGCTGTTGTTGTTTTGGATTATCAGATTTCTCTTTTGGTGTTGATCAAAGCAAAAATATAGTAATGTTTCTTTTGGAAAAAATCAGAGTCATATTAGATAGAAATAGATGGCAAGGTGGGCTTCTTAGATCACTGCCCATAGGACCAACCAGCACAAAAGCAGAAAGTAATCTTGAGGTGTACTCCTGAACTCATCATGGTTTTCAGAGGAAAATGAAAATGATCAATAATTTTGAGAATATATAAGGTATCCACAAAAGTGCTTATCATGACAGTATATTAGATTTTTTTTTTTTTTTGACAGACAGAGTGGATAGTGAGAGAGAGAGACAGAGAAAAAGGTCTTCCTTTCTGCAGTTGGTGCACCCTCCAATGGCCGCCACGGCTGGCACGCTGCGGCCAGCGCACCGCGCTGACCCGAAGGCAGGAGCCAGGTGCTTCTCCTGGTCTCCCATGGGGTGCAGGGCCCAAGGACCTGGGCCATCCTCCACTGCACTCCCGGGCCACAGCAGAGAGCTGGCCTGGAAGAGGGGCAACCGGGAAAGAATCCGGCACCCCGACCGGGACTAGAACCCGGTGTGCCGGCGCCTCTAGGTGGAGGATTAGCCTACTGAGCCATGGCGCCTGCCTAGTATATTAGATTTAACATTTGTTAGGTCCACAAAGGATGAGGACAATTCTTTAAGGATGAACTCATTTAACATTCTGGAGCAGGCATTTAGTCTAATGATTCAGATGGCTACATCCCACATCACAGAGCCCTGCTTCGACTCCCAGCTCCAGCTTCCTACTCTATCCTGTCAGTGCAGACCACAGGAGGCTTTGGTAATGGTTCCTGCCACTTGCTTGGGAGACCTGATTTGGGGTCCTGCCTCCTGGCTCCTGGCCCTAGCCCCAGCCCTAGCTCAATCTGAGGCCACTGCAGAAATCTGCAGGTGAACCAATGAATGATAATAAACCAGAGGGCATTACATTGGTGGAATAGTTAAGATGGAGTGGGGAAAATGATCATGTTAGTGAGAATGCTGAGAAATTCAGAGATCAGGTTGCTAAACTGACTGCCTATAAAGATGTTAATAAAGAATTAGAATGTGAGTGTTTTTGCGGAGATCTTGAGACATGTTTTAAAATCCCCAATGAATGATAGAGAAGGAATAGAGTTAGAAGATTACAAGTAAGAAAAGTAGATGGTAATATAGTATCATCATTCAGTTTTAGTTTTTTTTTTCAAAGATTTATTTATTTTACTTGGAAGTCACAGTTACACAGAGAGAGGAGAAGCAAAGAGAGAGAGAGAGAGAGAGAGAGAGAGAGAGAGAGGTTTTCCATCGGCTGGTTCACTCCCCAGATGGCCGCAATGGTCAGAATTGCGCCAACCCGAAGCCAGGAGCCAGGAGCTTCTTCTGGGTCTCCCACATGGGTGCAGGGGCCTAAGGACTCAGGCCATCTTCTACTGCTTTCCCAGGCTATAGCAGAGAGCTGGATCAAAAGTGGAGCAGCTGGGTCTCAAACCGGCGCCCATATGGGATGCCAGCACCGCAGGCAGTGGCCTTACCTGCTATGCCACAGAGCCAGCACCGATCATTCTGTTTTAAAAATTTTATTCTAATGTTGGCTTCCATAGTTTTTATTTTAATTCAGAAATAATTTTAAAAACTTTGTATTAGTTTCCTGGCATAGTATACACACAGACACACACACACACAAATTAGGATGTTTAAGACAACAGAAACGTGTTTTCCCACAGTTCTGGGGGCCAGAAGTTTACAATCATGGTGTTGTTGAGGCTGTTCTTTCTGCACAATTTCTGTGGGAGATTCCTTCCTTGCTTTCTTCAGCTCCTAGTAGCCACAGGCATTCCTTTGCTTGTGGTAGCATCACATAACCTTAATCTCTGACTCCATCTTTACATAACCATCTCCATAGACTGATTTCTCCATGTGACTTTGTCCAAATTTCCACCTTCTTAATCATACACCAAACATAATTGATTAGGATCCATCCCAAGAATCACATTTTAACTAGTTCACGTTTTTAAAGATCCTGTTTTCAAGTAAGTTCATATTTAAATTCATAGGGATTAGGGTTTCACTGTACCTTTGCAGGAGACACTACTATGACCTGAATGTTTTTAACTCCCTCCACACCCCAGTTCATATGTTGAAATCCTAACCCTCAAGATAATGATACTAAGAGGTGAAACATTTGAAAGGTGATTAAGGCAGAGCCCTCATGTTTGTGATTAGTTCTCTAATAAAAGAAACCTAAGGGAGATCCTCTGTTCCACTGAGGAGACAGCAGGAAGGCACCATTTATGAACCAGAAAGTGACCCTAACTGCATACTGAATCTGCCAGCCACTTGATCCTGGACTTCCCAGCCAACAAAGCAACAAAATTAAATTTCTGTTGTCTACAATCATTTGTGCTTATAGTATTTTTCTGTAGTGGTTCAAAAGTGCTAGGACAGACACAATTCAACATTTAAGAAACCCTACACTTTTGTTTCCATTACTTAAAAAATAAAATCAGCATCCAAGGTGAACCATCAGTGGAGTGGGCTAAGCATTAAGTATTGTGAAGGTAATAGAGAAGGTGTCTTTTTTTGTCTTCAACATCATCTCTCTAGGTAAGAGTAATAAATGATGTTATTGTTCTTGCTTAATTTAGTTGTCTTATGTACTGTTACTTAGGAAAATGCTCAATTTTTTCAAGTTAGAAAACTATGAAAACCATTTTTCTTTATGAGAAAATATAAATGATATCTCAGTATATTGGAGGCAGTGTCTTAAAAAAGCCTCCTACTTTCATTTTTCCTCTCATTTTATAAATATGCTAAATTTAATAAAACAGTATTAAAAAAGAAAAAATACAATAAACAGAAGCCAATATGTGTCACCTAGAAAGAAAACTATGAACACAATAGCTTGGTAATGTCTCAGAAAATATTTGGATGTAACAATTTAATAAAAGAACTACAAATATCTAATTCATACTGTCAGTGTCCCATACAATATTATTTTATAGGAACAATGAAATGAAATTTGTCTTCATTTTTTCATATTCAGTATGCCATTAAATACTGGTTAGGTAGTGGGCACAACAGTTACTTGGTTTCATCAGTGTGTGGCATGTTATACAATAGCAACAGCATAGTTGTATTTTAAATGGAGAATTAAATGTATTAGCATGTAATTAGAAATAAGCATACTCCTACAAAATCTAAACTTATGGTAGTATCAGATAAGTAGGCTTCAAACTGTGCAGTTCTATTTATAAATCTAATTTAGACTTAGAAGCTGAAAATTGTCCTATCTTCTGGCTTTTGGTGATACGATCCATGATTTGATACTCTGTCATTCTGTTCTGACATTTAGACCACTAGATTCTAATACACAGAATGACAAAAGGCATTTTTGCCTTGTTCTTTCTATTTGAGATATGATCATTCTGCTGAACTTTACGTTTGTGATTCAAGTTAAAACCTTTCATCTACTCTTATTATAGAAAAAAGCTTGATGGCTTAATGGATAAAAGTTCTGACCTTTTCAAATCCGTGTTTTAAGCACTAACCCCCGATGAAGAGTAACCCACAGTTCGAATACAAATACATGGTGCTATTTAGTCAGGTTGATGTTTAGAGAAAAATCCAAGGAATAGTTTGCACCTATGTTTTCTAGGTCTTCACCTGTGATCATTTATACCTGCAGCTGACAAGAGAATAATCAAAATAATAAATATAAACTTTTGTTAAGAAAACTCCACCAAGGGGGAAGAAAATTGCTTTACGCAAACATGCGACCATTATTCTCAGCTTTTCAAAGTAGCTGCCTTGGTCTTCACAGGCGAATCTGTGACTGGAGTTGCCCTAATACCCATGAGCATGGGAGTTCCCCACAGAGGAGTGCCCCAAACTGTTCAAAGACGGGGTTAGTTGGAATTTTGGAGAAAAAAATACTAAAACGTGAGGGCAATCAATCGAAAACATTTATCAACACAACTTCCAGAGGAGGCTACAGCAATCTTCTCTATGGCCAGCAAGAGAAAATGTTTTACTGTGGTATGTCTGCAGGAAGAGACTGGTGTTTATTTGAGAGTATAAAGAAGTTGACTCAAAGTGAGGGCTGGTTTATTTCCGTGTTAGGAGCAACAACCTAAACAGTTTTATGTGGGCCTGGGAATGTTCAGGCCTGGATCTGGGAACAGGCCTTTAGAAAAACCAGGCAGTTTGCCAGGTCACAGAACACTCAGGCATTCTGTATGTCTCAGTCAGAATAGAGAAAAAAAAAATGGGGGGACCTGAGAGATTCCTACTTTTAAAAAGATAAAATGGGCCGGCGCCGTGGCTCAATAGGCTAATCCTCCACCTTGCGGCGCCGGCACACCGGGTTCTAGTCCCGGTTGGGGCGCCGGATTCTGTCCCGGTTGCCCCTCTTCCAGGCCAGCTCTCTGCTATGGCCAGGGAGTGCAGTGGAGGATGGCCCAGGTGCTTGGGCCCTGCACCCCATGGGAGACCAGGAAAAGCACCTGGATCCTGGCTCCTGCCATCGGATCAGCGCGGTGCGCCGGCTGCAGCGGCGGCCATTGGAGGGTGAACCAACGGCAAAGGAAGACCTTTCTCTCTCTGTCTCTCTCACTGTCCACTCTGTCCACTCTGCCTGTCAAAAATTAAAAAAAAAAAAAAAAAAAAGATAAAATGTATTTTAGAGTCAGACAACATTTTTTATTTGTGATGATATAAATAATTTAGGGATGGACACTGTGGTACAGCAAGCTAAGCCACCACTTGGGATGTCCACATTCCATTTTGGAGAGCCCAAGTTGCAGCTTGTATGCCCCAGGGCCTAGGGCCCAAAACAAACAGATTAGGATTCTGACAGGTCAGAGAACAATTTGCAGCCATTTGTGGGTTTATATCTCCTTTACTCACAGTGGTGGTGAGAAATACACAAGGAACAGCCGCTTGCCCTTGATGTCGACAGGGCCACAGGAGATATATGCCTTTGTGTCCTTGGCAGTGGTTGGACAGACACACACATCTACACACATCCACAGACAGCCACATGTAGCCACATATCCACAAACAAGGGCATCTTACCCTGTCCCTCAGTAGCTTACATGGGTCTACAGACAAAAGTGGCCCAAAGCCAAGTCATTACATCACAGAGCTGTGGGGAGCTTGCCAAACAGGTGGACCTACTGGTTACCATGAAATGGTTACCATAGACAGACAGAGATATGGGAGAACAGAGATAATGGGCTGAGGAAAAAAGTGTGGGAACTTGATCTCTTCATCTTCCCAAGTTTATCTTCTCAACACAGCCTCACTTTCTCTGCTTCTGATCAAGCTTCCTGTTAACGTGCCTGCGAGACATCAGATGATGGCTCGAGTATTTGAGTCCCTGTCACCCATGAGAGCTCTGGCTGGAGCTCCAGGCTCCTGGCTTCAGCCTGGCCCAGCCCTGGCTGTTGTAGGCATTTGAAAAGTGAACATGTGGTACCCAGGATGTAAGATATCTATCTCCCTCCCTTTCAAGTAGATGAAAATAAACATTACCAAAAGTAGTTAAATTCCTTTACTTTCTATCTCACACCCCAATTCCTGAGAAATCCAGGCAGGGATCCACGTTCATTCTCACTTCATCCCCTTATACACATATCTAAAAAGGGATCAAAGCCATTCTGTTTCTTTATTCTTAACATTTTTCGTAGCCAATCCCTCCTCTCCATTCTGACCACCATTGTTTTGGTTGTCTCTTATTGCTACCTGTAAATCCTCCTCCTCTGTACCTATCTCCTCAATGATCCATGTCTAGACCAACCAATTCTGTTTCTATTTTATAATCCTTTAATTATTTCTTTCTCTATCTAGAATGTCTTTGAGTGTCTATAGCAAATATACTACTGTTTCAAGATTCAGATAAAACAAATGACTCCTGTTTCTGAAGTTTTCTAAATTTTCAAAAATAAAATGAACAGATAAGTATAGGGAATATATTTAAAATATTTAATGATAATTTCTTATATTAATCACTTCATAACAGAAATGGGAGAAACTGTGATCCAGAGTTGAGAGCCAATTAAATACATTAATTGCACCTGGGTGCCACAGGTCAGATTAGATTTACTAATGGAACTCTAAGTTCTCACTGTGCAAGGACAATGAGAGAAATATTCTCAACAATCATTAGGCATTGAAGTGCAAATCAGCTGCATCTTTGGCATTATTTGCCTAAAGGATAGAGAAAATAGCCATAAAATAAATAGAAAAGATACCAAATGTGGGAACTTAAAAATTCTTCACCTGTCATTTCACAAGGATATTGAAGCTCCTTGTTTTTGACCAATCCCTCTGTTTTCAAACTGAGAAACAGTAATTTTCTTCTGGGAGAAAAATAATTGCTGTAGCTTAAATTCTAGTGAGCTGTGAAATCCAGAGCTTGATGTTTATGTTTCTCTCACTGACATTTTAAGCTTAATAAGAAACAAATCAGAACAAAACAAACACACTTATTTTTAAGACATTTCGTATCTTAAAGCCTAATAAAATATAATACATTTTTCCAATACATGTCATTTCTTATGAACATCTGAAATACTTTGCTTCTGTAAGATGCTTCAGATAGATTTAATTTCCTCTGTAGACATGATATATTGAATGGAATGAAGTACAGCTCTAGTTTGTATTTTGATAAGAATTATTCAAAATATGTTCACATATAACTGGAAGAATATGATGCTTGTTGTGGCAATTTTAGCATAAAAATATAATTGAGAGAAATCATTATAATTTGCCAAATATTTTGTGAGTGCTGCTGGTGAATTCTTGAACTTGAGTACTTGAACATGAGTAGACAGATATGCATATAAATAAAAGGCTCAGGGACATGCGAAATTTTTTCCACTTTTGGTGTTTTTTAAGTGACTGGTACACAGTGCTCACTTCTCAAAGTGTCATAATACAACCGAAGAGTAAGATATAATACTTACTGACAATTTCTATGAGAACATTTTCTAAATATTTTATATTCCAGAATTGTAGCCCTCAGAAAACTGTGTAAAGTGAAGAAGTTGAAGAATAAAAGACTGATTAAATTTATATTGCTAAGTTTTACCCCTGGCTGCTCTGATTTTGAAGTCTGTATTTAACCTTTAAATACATCTGAAAATGCATGGATTTGGAGGGGGTACTCAAGACAACTTATTAAAGGACATTTAACTGAAGTTCAAATAATAATATTTTCTAATTAAATGAAGGGAGAGAAGGGAAATTGATGAGCAAAGAGAAGTAAAGAGGAAAAAGGATATTTTAGGCCAAACTGTTGACATTTGTTGGCTTCTAGAAGTTTGCAATAGAGTACTTGTATAGGGGAGGAAACAATAATTTCCTTTCTACACTTTTTAGTTCCCAGTTCAAACCACTATAACAAAAGACAGCAACAGAAGTACACGTGTATCTCATATATGTTTATGTATACATATGTTTTTGTGGAGGAGTGGGAGGTAGAAATACTCAGGGAAATGGATGCTCTCAAAGACATAGCATACATCAAACCAAAAATAGTGTTTAACATGTGAGTTAATCAGATAAAGCAAGCAAAATAAGTTCTGTTGTTTTTTAATATCACCATTGATAAGTATTTTATTTAGAGTCAAGCATCTCTTCTTAGCAGAGAGAGAGGACAACCTTACAGATGGAGATTTGTTACAAATATAATATTCTTACAAAATGATAATTTCAATTTGAACTTCTGGTCAAAATAACCCTTCCTCCAAAGACGCTTATTTTGGGGTGGCATATTCTGGTCTCTGCATTTTGAACATAGGATATGTGCAGAAACATGAGAAAGGAAACAGAAAACAAATCACAAAAGCCCACAAGTCATGCTAAAGGGTATGAATGATTTCTTCCTGTCTACAGCAGTCTTAGTAAACTTTGTCAAAAGTTAGATATCTGGATTCAAGTTTTGAAAAGATAATATTGGGAGGAATGCGTATGATTAAGAAAAGGAATAGTAATAAAAGGATTTTTTTAATTAAAAAAAGCACTGGAAAACAGGGCTTCTTGTATTATTCATTCAAATATATGTAGTCAACAATTATGTGTCAAATTATTGAAATAAGAGTTAGAACAGATAAATGTTATCCTTGGGGCTGGTATTACGGCATAGTGGATAAAGCAACCACCTGAGAGGCCAGCATCCCATTTATACAAATCTTTTTCTCTGCCTCCTGTTATTGTTTCTCGTATTTCTATATATGATATAATGGCTGTCTACTTTTTAATACACTAATTAAAATTCATTTATAACCTCATATCAATAAAATGTAGTGAAAATTGATTACATAATAAGGGTTCAAATTTTTAAATTTTCACAAACTGAAAAGTCTCACAATATCAAGCATCCAAAAATATCATTACCAGTTTCTAAGAAGCTCAGTTTTGCTCAAGTGTCCCACTCTTTTTTTTAATTAATTAATTTATTTTTTTTAACTTTTATTTAATGAATATAAATTTCCAAAGTACAGTTTATGGATTACAATGGCTTCCACCCCATACCGTCCCTCCCAACCGCAACCCTCCCCTTTCCCACTCCCTCTCTCCTTCCATTCACATCAAGATTCATTTTCAATTCTCTTTATATACAGAAGATCAGCTTACCATATATTAAGTAAAGATTTCAACAGTTTGCACCCACATAGAAACACAAAGTGAAAAATACTGTTTCAGTACTAGTTATAGCATTAAATCACAATGTATAGCACATTAAGGACAGGGATCCTACATGAGGAATAAGTGCACAGTGACTCCTGTTGTTGACTTAACAAATTGACACTCTTGTTTATGGCATCAGTAATCACCCTAGGCTCTTGTCATGAGCTGACAAGGCTATGGAAGCCTTTTGAATTCACTGACTCTGATCATATTTAGACAAGGTCGTAGTCAAAGTAGAAGTTCTCTCCTCCCTTCAGAGAAAGGTACCTCCTTCTTTGATGACCCATTCTTTCCACTGGGATCTCACTCGTGGAGATCTTTCATTTAGGTCTTCTTTTTTTTTTTTTTTTCCCAGAATGTCTTGGCTTTCCATGCCTAAAATACTCTCATGGGCTTTTCAGCTGGATCCAAATTTCTAAAGGGCTGATTCTGAGGCCATAGTGCTGTTTAGGACATCTGCCATTCTATGAGTCTGCTGTGTATCTCACTTCCCATGTTGGATTGTTCTCTTTTTTTGATTCTATCAGTTAGTACTAGCAGACACTAGTCTTGTTTATGTGATCCCTTTGACTGTTAGTCCTATCCTATCATTATGATCAATTGTGAACAGAAATTGATCACTGGGACTAGTGAGATGGCATTGGTACATGTCACCGTGATGGGATTGAATTGGAATCCCCTGGTATGTTTCTAACTCTACCGTTTGGGGCAAGTCAGCTTGAGCATGTCCCAAATTGTACATCTCTTCCCTCTCTTATTCCCACTCTTATATTTAAAAGGGATCACTTTTCAGTTAAGTTTCAACATTTAAGAATAACTGGGTATTAATTACAGAATTCAACCAATAGTATTAAGCAGAACAAACAAAAAAATACTAAGAGGGATAACGTATTAAGTTGTTCATCAACAGTCAGGGCAATGGCTGATCAAGTCACCGTTTCTCATAGTGTTCATTTCACTTTAACAGGTTTCCTTTTTAGTGCTCGGTTAGTTGTCACCGATCAGGGAGAACATATGATATTTGTCCCTTTGGGACTGGCTTATTTCACTCAGCATAATGTTTTCCAGATTCCTCCATTTTGTTGCAAATAACTGGATTTCATTGTTTTTTACTGCTGTATAGTATTCTATGTGATACCAATCATGATACTAAAGACATTCTTCTCAGATCTAGAAAAAATGATGCTGAAATTCGTATGGAGATGCAGGAGACCTCGAATAGCTAAAGCAATTTTGTTCAACAAAAACGAAGCCGGAGGCATCACAATATCAGATTTCAGGACATACTACATGGCAGTTGTAATCAAAACAGCATGGTACTGGTACAGAAACAGATGGATAGACCAATGGAATAAAATAGAAACACCAGAAATCAATCCAAACATCCACAGCCAACTTATATTTGATCAAGGATCTAAAACCAATTCCTGGAGTAAGGACAGTCTATTCAATAAATGGTGCTGGGAAAACTGGATTTCCCAGCAGAAGCAAGAAGCAAGACCCCATACCTTACACCTTACACAAAAATCCACTCAACAGGGATTAAAGACCTAAATCTACGACCCTACACCATCAAATTATTAGAGAACATTGGAGAAACCCTGCAAGATATTGGCACCGGCAAAGACTTCCTGGAAAAGACCCGGGAGGCGCAGGCAGTCAAACCAAAATTAACATTTGGGATTGCATCAAATTGAGAAGTTTCTGTACTGCAAAAGAAACAGTCAGGAGAGTCAAGAGGCAACCAACAGAATGGGAAAAAAATATTCACAAACTATACAACAGATAAAGGATTAATAACCAGAATCTACAAAGAGATCAAGAAACTCCAGAACATCAAAACAAACAACCCACTTAAGAGATGGGACAAGGACCTCAATAAACATTTTTCAAAAGAGGAAATCCAAATGGCCAACAGACACATGAAAAAATGTTCAAGATCACTAGCAATCAGGGAAATGCAAATCAAAACCACAATGAGGTTCCAATTCACCCCAGTGAGAATGGCTTACATTCAGAAATCTACCAACAACAGATGCTGGCGAGAATGTGGGGGAAAAGGGACACTAACCCACTGTTGGTGGAAATGCCAACTGGTAAAGCCACAATGGAAGTGTCTGGAGATTCCTCAGAAACCTGAAGATAAACCTACCGTTCGACCCAGCCATCCCACTCCTTGGAAATTAAATTGGGAAACAAAAAAATGGTCTGCACCTTAATGTTTATTGCAGCTCGATTCACAATAGCTAAGACCTGGAATCAACCTAAATGCCCATCATCAGTAGAATGGATAAAGAAATTATGGGATCTGTACTCTACAGAATACTATACAGGAGTAAGTGTCCTACTCTTTTTAAGAAAAGCCAGTCTTCTGATTGTTAATAGCTCATTTGATTTTTGCCTATTTTTCTCTAATTGCACAAACTATTTTTATAGTCACCTTCTTCTCATTGCATTACTTTGGTAAAAGGTGTACTTATTGTTTCATATCATCTTGCATGAGAGATATTATTTCATATCATCCTATACAGTATTCTCTTTTCGTTATCCCATCAGCTCCTGATGTGCCATTGTAATTCATTCATGCTTACATGACTACTGATGTTTGGATTTTTCCTTCTGCTTTTCCTGTATTTTCATTTATTATTCCTCTTTTTCATATTTGTGCTATATTTTGGATTGATTTGGTTTTGTGCATTTTTTCTTCTTGATATTTTATTTTTTATTTATTTTTTAAGATTTTATTTATTTATGTGACAGGTAGAGTTACAGACAGTGAGAGGGAGAAAGAAAGGTCTTCTTTCAGTTGGTTGACTCCCCAAATGGCCGAAATGGCTGGAGCTACGCCGATCCTAAGCCAGGATCCTGGTGCTTCCTCCTGGTCTCCCATGTGGGTACAGGGCCCAAGCACTTGGACCATCCTCTACTGCTTTCCCAGGCCACAGCTGAGAGCTGGATCAGAAGAGGAGCAGCTGGAACTAGAAATGGCGCCCATAAGGGATGCCGGCACTGTAGGCAAGGATTAACCTACTGAGTCATGATTGCCGGCCCCTCTTCTTGATATTTTAGTAAGTTACCATTGGTTCTTAATTTGCTTATTTCAAAATATATGCTAATTCTTATATTCCCTAGAATTGTCCCTATCCTACTTTTCCACCTATCAGTTTAAACTCACCCTTATTCATCAAGAAGATGACTCAAAATTGACTTGAAAATCATTTAATTCCTTGTTTTCATTCCTGTATTTTTAATTCCCAAAATGGTACACAGCACAGATTAGCCACTCAATTGTATTTGTTGAACACACGAATGACTACTATGATTCCTATGAGAATCTACAGATGTATGACATAAACAAATCCTCAAACTTGGACTTTGTTAGCTCTCCTCCTTCTCCATCCAACATTATCTGCTGATTTGAGATCACCTAGGAATTTAGTTTCATGTAACTATTTTTCCATCCCGTTTTCTCTTTCCCCTTCCCTCTCTTTCTTTCCTCATTTATTGTGTTTATTTTTCCTTTTTTCTTCCTTTTTTTCTTTCTTACAGGTTCTTTTGTTGAATAGTTTTTATATTCCATGCATCCTTTTGCATTTACTGTCTATCACATCATCTCATTGTTCTGAGAATATTAATTCTACTTCAAGTTCTCCTTCTCTTGACTTGATCATCTGTATTCTTCTGAAGCTATTTCTTCCATTTTATTTATTTTCTGTTGATTTTAAATGTTGGAGTCTATTTCAAAATACTGGTATTCCTTAAGTATTTGAAGATTATTGTCTGCCCCTTTATGAGAAATCTATTAAACTGTGTTAGTGCATCTGTCTCTAGTGACTTTGGGATTCTGGCCTCTGTGTTTTGTTAGCTCATTTCCTATTTGAGGGAAGAGGGATATTCTGATCAATCTCAACACATTGTCACATTTCAAATCACACTCACTCTTTTGTTCTTCAGAGAAATGATTGTGCTAACTACTGTTGTGCAAGAATTGAGACAGAGGGTAGGGTAAGAATGAATTAATATACTAACAGTGCTGTTTTTCAATCAATCATCTTCATGATGGCTCCTTCCTGCTTCTAGTTTCTATTCCGTTACTCAGGGGTCACCAAAACACCACCCTTCTTTCAGTAACAATTCCTTTCCTACAATCTTCTCCCCTTCTTACTAATCTTTGTCATAGAAGGCTTATGTTAGGTTTTATTGGCAAAATTTTAATATTTTATTCATTTTCTCCTTTTTTCTCATTCTCTTTTATTTTTATTCTATTGTCTTTCATTTTTAGATATTTGGGAAATTAGGAGAAATTAGTTTATGTGATTAGTTTGCCAATTTGATTTAACTTCCAAAATCCTTTCCTTGTTGTTAAGAACAAAAATGTTGCTAAATCAATTAAATATGTTTTAGCAAAGAAGTTTCCAGGGTCTTCATGGCTTACTTTCTCATAATTTGATAATGACTTAATACCTTCTTATATGCAGAGTTGGAAGTATAATTTTCCTTTCCCAAACAAGTGATACTCTATTAAATTTTTCATCTACAATCCTACTCTGGCAACTCTCATTGTGACTTAGCTCTCCTCCTGTTACTGGTCTTGTTTTTCTTCTGGTCAGTTAGAACAAACAGCTCCTGTTCACTGACTTTCTAAATACTCACACAGATAAGTCTATGCAAAAGATGATTGTAGAATATATAAGGGATAACACAAGATATGCCACATCAAGCACAGCCAAAAATCTAATATTAAATATTACAAAGGCCTATATCTACAAATTATTTCCCTGCATACAGCATTGCACACTGGTTGACAACCTCTGTGTGTCTTTCCTACTCAGGTCCATATCCTCCTACTTTGTCTGATATTCTAACCTGAAATCCCTTTGTCAAAGTAACTATTGACATTTTTCATTTAAAAAATCTCTACAGGGGCTGGTGTTGTATGTGGCGGATTAACCTCACATCCCATATTGGAATGTTTCGAGTTCTGACTACTATCCCTCTGATCCAGTTTCCTATGGGTCTGGAAGGCAGCGAGTGATAGTTGGGCCCTTCCAGCACTTGTGGAAGAACTAGATGGAGTTCCTGGATCCTTGCTTCAACCTAGCCCAGATCTGGCTGTGGCAGCCATCTGGGTAGTGAACCAGTTGATGAAAGATCTCTCTCTATTTCTGTCCCTCCCCCTTCTCTGTCTTTCAGTTAAATAAGTAAATCTTAGAAAATCTCTACATCGAGTCATCGTAGACAAAGGAAATGAGCTCTTTTCCCTGGTGCTGACATTTAAATGTGTAATAAATTTTAGTCTTCCAGGTTGCTGCCACTATATTTTTCAACTTGTTCTTTAATATGTCTTAAGTGTAACAGGGCACCATGAAAAATGTTATTGGAAAAGAAATATAGATTTTCCTTGACTCTTGCTTCTAATCATGATATTTTGGAGGGATGTTTTGGTCTGAGACAAGGCATACGGGTAGCTATTCTATCATGAAGACAGCTGTAAGTAACAATTATGTAAAGACAAAATATAGTGGAGAAACCGTATAGCCTGAAATGGGAGACACTAATGAAATCTCAACAACTAACAGTAGGTAGTGAAATAGGGAGAAAATAGAACATCAGATTAGAAAGTCAAACTAATCTGGAAAGAGGCTTGTAAATGAAAGGTCAAAGACGCATATTAAAATGAGGCCAGTATTATTTTTGGAAGTTTATAACTTTCATGCAAAAGTCAAAGGAAAAAATACTCATCGATGGGAATACATTTAGGTATTTATGTTATATATAACTATTCATATATGTAAAGTATGTTGATTCAAGAAGTCAGATAGTAATAAAAATAACCAAAAATCTAATCTGCATTCCTGGATTCCTTCTACTGAAATAACTCTTATTAGCTATACATGTGTTAGTAAATAATACTCATGTTATATAACTATAAAATGATTAACAATGAGAATGCTATTATAAAGTAATAATTTTTGAAACTATGTAAATAGTAATGCATAACTGTCATTTTCAAAAAGAAAGAGCAAAGTAAACTAATTCATCCAGAAGATAAATTCTTTGTTTTGGTTTCTCATTTAGTTTTGAGTATTAATGGCATCTAAATTATTACGCCTAATTTATAGAGGCAAAACAAAATCAAAATATGAATTATTTTTCTGTTTACCCCAGGAAGGATGTGGAAAGTGAGAATTAGTTGAGATTTGTCCCTTGAAAAAATAGTGGGTGTGACTTGTTTCAGGGGAGGGAGCATTTTCTATATGTTCCTCTGATTCATATACTTCTCTTTGAGGACTCAGTGGAGAATAAAAATGATATATAGTCATGTCCTAAAAGGTAAGATAGAAGCAACTTAAAATATTTTTGAAATATAGCTCTGTGACAAAATCATGGTATTAAGTTATATAAAATAATCTATAAATATGAGCTGCAGGTAATAATAATTTCCCATTGTGTTAGCATCTCAACATAAGATTTTGTGTCTTATGCTTGAAAGGTATAGATTATGAGGGCAGAGTACTATACATGGCTGGCTGTTTATACAATACAGGAATAGAAAGTGAGAACTCAATGGATTCTCCATTTCCTGAATATTCAGTAAGTCAACTTTAGCCACTGGCTGTTGGGAATTCTCATTCATACACAGAACGATGGTGAGTCTGATTCTACTCATCAGCTTAGTCCTTGAAATAACGCACCTTTGACATCATACTTGGATGACTTTGCCAAGTGCCTCTTTTTCTGCTTACAGGGTCTAAATTGATTTCCAAACTCTGTCCTTTGTTGTTTTCATTGTTATTGTTATTTGTATATTAATGGCAACTTTATAAAGTCTTCACAAAATTTCTATACTTTAATCTACATTCATATATGTAGGAAATTAAAAAATTAAATAACTTTAATATTTTCCAAAATATTTTAATTTAGAGATATTATTAAGAATACCCAAAATGTTATAAAAGTATGATTGCTGTACTTTAGCATTTACTTTTATTCCTAAAGAAAGAGTCGTTGATTTTCAGTGAGATGAATACGGAAGTATCCATTTCCTCAGTGCATATGTGCTACGTCTGTGTGTTTCCTCATTCAGCTCTATTCTCAGTGCTTCTCGTTTTTTTTTTTTTTGTTTTTTTTTTTAAGATTTATTTTACTTCTTTGAAAGACAGAGTTACAGAGAAAGGTAGAGACAGAGATAGAGGTCTTCCATCCGCTGGTTCACTCCCCAGATGGCCGCAATGGCCGGAGCTGCAATGATCCGAAGCCAGGAGCCAGGAGCTTCTTTCTGGTCTCCCATACGGGTGCAAGGGCCCAAGGACTTGGACCATTTTCTACTGCTTTTCCAGACCATAGCAGAGAGCTGGGTCGGAAGAAGAGCAGCCGGGACTAGAACCGGCGCCCATATGGGATGGCAGCGCTTCAGGCCTGGGCTTTAACCCACTGAGCGACAGCACCGGCTTCTCAGGTTTAAGGAAATCCCTAGTTGCTGTCAGATACAATTTCAATTATAGCAAAGGAGGAATTAAGGTCTTATACCCCATAATGAACCACTTATTTGTTTAAAATATCTTTTACCAGCTCCTCTGTATATCTGCATCCATCTCTCTCTCTTGCTCAGAGTCTACTGCTTCTTATGGGTTTTGTATTTGTTGGCAGGGTATGGGGTGTAAGAGGGAAGAAGAATTGTGAAGAAGAGTGAGATCTTGTGTATGTTTACTGACAATGGTAACATTGATTTTTTGTTTCTCCTTTGCCTCTAAGCTGTGTAGAATCATGAAGCTGAAAGCCTGATTTTATTATTTTTAAAAACCTTTTCATAAGCTTGGAGTAAAAAGGACTTCACTTTGGAGATGGAGAGCTTGCATTTGATCCACTTTACAATACAGGTATTTGTCCTATTTTTATAAATATCTGTTCTGGATATGTGGAAGAAAAACTGAAGTTCTTTTCCATTTTGTGTAAGCCCTACTGCCCATCTAGAACTCCTTCCAAGTAGAATATTCACCTCTTAAAAAGAGAGATCATATACTTGCAGACAGAGCATTCTACTGTTACCAACCCTCTGTAAGCAAAGGAACAGGAAATGACTCAAAGGATCCACTAGCATTTCTTCTTCATTAACAAAAAAATACATCTTATTTACCATATGTCAGGTACTATTCCAAAAGATAAAGATATAGCAGAAATATGAAAACAAAAATAAATGTCAACAAACATTATGCCTCAAAGGATCTTACATTCACGTGAGAAGACACAGATATCAAACAAAATAAGATTAATACCTACAATGTTTATAATACTGTATTACTAACATTCAATAATACAAATAGTTATATTATACTAGAATATAATATATTCTTTATTTATTATAAATACTTAAATATTAATAAAGAAAATAAAGTTAAAAAAAAGCTATGGAGAGGTGAGGGAGAGTATTAAAGTTATATATATGGAAACAGGTACTTGGTAAAGGGGTTAAGGCCCAACTTGAGACTTCCAATTCCTGTATCAGAGTGCCTGGGTTTGGGTCTTAGTTCTGTTCTCTCTTCTACTTTCCTGTTAATGTGTATTCTGGGAGGCAGCAATGATGTTTCAAGTGGTTGTGTCCCTGTCATCCACATATGAGTCCCAGATTGAGTTTCTGGCTCCTGGCTTCAATGCAGCCCAACCTTGGCTATTGTGAACATTTGGAGTGTGAACAGTAGGTAGGAGATTTCTCTCTCTCTCTCTCCTTCTCTCTCTCTCTCTCTCTCTCTCTGTGTGTGTGTGTGTGTGTGCGTGTGTGTGTCTATTTCTGTCTATGTGTTGATCTCTATCTCTCCAAGAACTAAAATAAATAATATTTTTAAGAGTGAAGCCAAGAGATCTCAGAAAGCCAATAAAAGTTATAAAAAAGTAGTTAAGAAAGGCCTTACAGTGAAGGAGGGCTTTGAAGAAATTCTTGCAGAAAGTAAGAGAAAGAACTATTTGGTTTCCTGGAGGAGCACATCCTGGGCAGGTAAAAGGCAGTCGGTGCCCAGGCTCAGGTATGGAAGTGCCCTGGCAACATTAAGGAGGCTGCATGGCTGCAGCACATGTACTCAGAGGGACTTTCGATAACGTCAGAGGGGTAGTGGAGCACAAGACTATTAGGGCCCATCAGGCCACTGTGAGAACACTGGCTTTCACTGTGAGTTAAGATGCAGACTTATGGGAGGGTTTTGAGCAGAAGAGTGACTCGGTATGCCGTAATTCAGACAAAAACTTGGGAGGGCAATAGTGGAAGGGTTACAATTGTTTGTAACCTGCATATAGTTGGTAGCTGCAGCTGATATTTTAACTGAAAGGTGGAATGAGCGGTAAATTATATCTCCCACCATGGTCTCTAATAATCTGAAGATTGCACACGAGTCCCTTCCTGTACTTGGTGAACTTAAACTCGAAAGTTTCCTTATGGTCCCCTGGGAACAGCTGCTACCACCTCTGTAACAGCTTTCCTGTGAGTGTTTTTGGTTGCCATTTCATTTTTCCCATCTCTCAGTCAATTTATTCTATGTGCTTTGTACTAGAAATTACTTAAAAGTGTCTACTCATAATTCACTTTCCTGTTTTCAGAATAGTTATAAATTTCTTTTTCTTTCTTAAACATAATTTTCTATAATTTCAATAAGAGTTAAGGGGAAAGGAGATAAACATATGTGTTCAGTCAACCATACA
Source organism: Oryctolagus cuniculus (assembly GCF_964237555.1). Lineage (NCBI taxonomy): Eukaryota > Metazoa > Chordata > Mammalia > Lagomorpha > Leporidae > Oryctolagus > Oryctolagus cuniculus. The sequence continues at coordinate 90,143,687 of NC_091442.1, forward strand.
TTTTCTATTTACTTCATTAAAAATAGGAAATTCAAAGTTGAAAGCAAAGGGTAAAAAGTCATTTTCTTTAACATCTGTGTCAGGACGTGGATTTATCTGCCAGTAACAGCTTGGCAACAACAGCTTGAATGAAAAGATGGTTTATTTTTCTCTCTTGTAAACAAAGTCTGGGGGTTTTAATTCAGGGCTGGTACAGCAAACCCATGATGAACAGGGACCGGATTCCTTTTCTGCTTCATTTTTTTTTTTTTTTATCTGAAAAGCAAGTAAGACACAGAGATAGACACATACCCAGAACTCTTAGCTTCCGGTTTACTCCCCCCACCTCTCAAATGCCAGTAACAGCTAGGGCTGGGCCAGGCCAAAACTGGGAATTAGGAACTCTACCCAGAACTCCCACATGGATCGAGGAACATAATTATGTGAGCTATTACCACTGCTTCCCAAGGTCTGCATTACTAGGGATCTGGAGTCAGGATCCAGAGCTGGGAATCGAACCCAGGTACTCCAATATAGGATGTGGACATCTTAATCAGCCTCTTATATGCTAGACAAACTGCCCACCCCTGCTTTGTCATTTTTAATAAGTGATTTTCATTGTAAAGATCAGCTCATTTTCTATGACAGTTGGCTGCAGAAATAATGTCTACATTCTAGATAGAAGAAAGAAGCACGGGTATTAACAGTAAGAAGTTTATGCAAGTTCTTTTTTAAGTAATGATGGGATGACAGCTATATGTTACAAAAATCTGTGGGCATTAATCTAAGAGCTCTAACTCCTTTTCATGAATTGATATGTTATTCTTAAAACATATTTCACAAAGAAAGCAAAATTAGTTTTCAAATAATTTCTGATCTTTAAGAATTAATTAAATCACCAACTCCCATTCATAAAATGGAAAAACATTGAAGTTATCTATTGAGACCTTTGAAGTTTTTCATGAATATCTCATTTCCTAGATAACAGAGAGTAAATATATATATGTATACACACACAGACACACACAGACACACACACACATATATATATCAATAGTGAACCATCAGATGGAAGAACTCTCTATCTCTTCTCTCTGCCTCTCCTCTCTCTGTGTAACTCTGACTTTCAAATAAATAAATAAATAAATCTTTAAAAAAAAACTACAGGAAACAGAATGAGAACAACATGCAGAAGGAAATATGGTAGGCTCTCAATGTGCTATATTGCCTGAACATTGATCCAAAGTCTAACCTATGTAGTAGTTCAATGGGACCACGGTCAAATAATTTAATCTCAGGGTGCTACATGTTTCTATGTATCAAATGAATAAAATACTATTGTTATCTACCTCACGCAGAGTAGTTTCAAAAAGTTAGTGGGAGGCAGCCAGCATTGTGCTGCAGAGGGTAAAGCTACCACCTGCAATGTCAGCATCCTACATGGGCGCTTGTTCATGTCCCGGTTCTTTCACTTCCGATCCAGCTCCTTACTAATGACTTGGAAAAAGGAATAGAGCGTTTGTGCCACTGTCAACCATGTGGGAGGTCTGGATGAAACCCTTGGATCCTAGCTTCAGCCTGGCCCACCCCTGACCATTGCGACTATCTGGAGAGTGAACCAGCAGATAGAAGATTGATCCCTCTCCTCTCCTCTCTCCCTCTCTCTCTCTCTCTGTAATTCTGAATTTCAAAATAAATAAATAAATCTTTTTTAATAAGTTAGTTGGAGAATAGCATTATGGTATAGCAGGTTAAAGGGCAACATGGGATGCCTACATTTCATATTGGAGTGTCTGATTTCAAGGCCTACCTCCACTTCTTATTTTTTTTTTGCAAATATTTATTTTATTTATTTGAAAGGCATAGTTACAGAAAGAGAGAGGGACAGATAGAAGGATAGAAGGAAAACTCTTCCATCTGCTGGTTCATTCCCCAAATGGCCACAATGGTTAGGGCTGGGTCAGGCTGAATTCAGGAGCCAGGATCTTCATCTGGATCTCCCACATGGGTGGCAGGGGCTCAAGGACTTGATCCATCTTCCACTGCTTTCCCAGAAACATTAGCATGGAGCTGGATCATGGACTCGAACCTGTGCCCTTGTGGGATGCTTGCATCGCAGGCAGAGGCTTAAGCCATTACAACACAACACCGGCCCTCCACCTCCACTTCTATTCCATCTTCCTGCTATCTCACATCCTGGGAAGCAGCAGAGATGGCTCAAGTACTGGGGTCCTTGCCACCCACATGGGAGACCCAGTTAGAGTTCTTGGCTCCTGCTGTTGACCTGGCACTCAATGGCTATGACAGGCATTTGGGGAGTAAGCCAGCTAATGGAAGATCTCTCCATCAATATATTTATCTCTATCTCCATCTCTCTGTTCTATTATTCTGACTTTGCAAATACATAAACTTTTAAAAAGTTAAGGGAAAATACATATTATCTTTCAATTGCATTTTCCCATGAACTTTTTGAGCTCCCTCCTATTTGTACATTTTAAAATTAGGTTGAGCAGTCAGAGGGGTTCCTGGGACTCAAAATCTTGTAACAAGTACCACATCATTGTTATTGTTATTTAAATCCATCTCTTTGTTTCTCATTTTTTATAGTTTTGGGGATGAGTTCTTCTGGAATGCATACATCCATATTTGATGTAAAATTGAACTTCTTTACATATTCTCAAAGAAATAAAATAAATTATTGAAACCTAGACACAAACAACACAGAAAATGAAAAATAGAACATTCTTATCTCTGAACAACTAAGAATTCAGTTAAGGCCTTAGAACATTTCCTTAGTATTGGAGTTCAGAGGAAGACACCATACCTATGTGCAGGTCCTCCCTATACAGTAAAATGTGATATGGTAAATATAAAGTACTTTTCCTCCAGAAAAAAAAAATCACTTAATAACATTTTACCCATACCCTATTAGAAAAAAAGTAATTGGTAGTGGGTGAAGGCATTAATTTACCTCGCCCCAGGAAATATTCATATTCATTTATAAAATAAGGCAGCTTCTTATTTGTTGTGCATTTTTATGCTTTTCTTATTTCTAATAGTTACACAGTTATTCCTTAAGTATCTGGAGGGGGGAATGGTTCCGAGATCCCTGGCTGATATCAAACTCTTTAGATGCTCAAGTTCCTTATATAAAATGGAGTAGTACTTGCATATAACCTACATAGATCTTCCTATATACTTTACATCATCTCTAGCTTGCTTATGATAACTAATGCAATATAAACACTATGCAAATAGTTGTTATACTATATGAACTAGGGCTGTGGGACAGTGGGTTAAGCTGCCATTTGTGACACCAGCATCCATGAAGAGTGCCAGTGTGAGTCTCAGCTTCTCCACTTCCTTGCTGATGTGCCGGGGAAAGCAGTGGAAGATGGCCCAGTGTTTGAAGCCCTGACACCCATGGGAGAGACTGAATGGAATTCCAGGATCCTGGCTTTGATGTGGCCCAGCCCTTGCTATTGTGGCCATCTGGGGAGTGAAGCACTGGATGGAAGATTTCTCTCTCTCTGTCTTCTGCTCTGTCAGTCTGCCTTTCAAATGAATAAATAAACCTTTAAAAATAGTTGTTATATTATAGTGTTTAGGTAATAATGACAAAAAAATCTGTAAATGTCTAGTACAGGCACATGTTTTGCTTTTTAAGTGGTTTTCATCTGTGGCTGATTGAGTTTACAGATGAGGAATCCAGAGACATTGAGAGCCTACCGTATTTCCTTCTGCACGTTGTTCTCATTCTGCTTTCTGTAATTTTTTTTTTTTATTTTTTAAAGATTTATTTATTTATTTTAAAGTCAGAGTTACACAGAGAGAGGAGAGGCACAGAGAAGAGAGAGGTCTTCCATCAGATGGTTTACTCTCCAACTGGCCACAAGGCCAGAGCTGCGCCAATCTGAAGCCAGGAGCCAGGAGCTTCCTCCTGGTCTCCCACACAGGTGCAGGGGCCCAAGGACTTGGGCCATCTTCTACTGCTTTCCCAGGCCACAGCAGAGAGCTGGATTGGAAGTGGAGCAGCTGGGTCTCAAACGGGTGCCCATATGGGATGCCAGCACTTCAGGCCAGGGCATGAACCTGCTGCGTCACTGCACTGGCCCCATGCATTCTGTAGTTCTTATAATCTCCTTCTCTTCTCTCCAGTCTTCATCCTTTTTCTTTCCATGTGCAACTATTAGCTTTGTTTTTAATTCACGTTATAATTTCTTGATAGATGCACTATTGGCATTCAGGGTCAGAAAAAGGATCCCTGGACTGGCTGGTTGTGTTAAAGCATTTTAGGGTATTTGCCATCACCCTGGCCTCTGCCCACTAGATTCTAATTGCTCTCTTACCTGCCAAATCATGAAAATTAAAAACAATCTTCAGAAATTCATAAATACTCCCAAGGGATGACAATCATTTGCAGTTGAGAGCTATAAATTGATACAATTTTCATTTGTCTTCCTGTGTGTTTTCTGATTTATTTGGTTTTTGTTACACTGTATATTTTGTTATTTTCTATATGTCAGTCCTTGTAACTTTCCACACAAGGTAGTATGGGACACTCAGAAAAACAACATAGACTTCAGGAGCTCTGGATTTACATTTCTATACCTGATTCTGGCAATCTGATCTTGGGAAATCTACTCATCCAGCTGATTCCCCAATTCATCAGACACAAATGGTTGGATTAAATGATGTCCAAGGCTTACATAAAACTTAAAATTTTAAGATGACACTGAAATGGACATAAAAGATTTCTAAGAAAAGAATTCAATATAATACTCATTTTAAAATTTTATACAGTGTTTATTACATCTCTGTTTCCTATATTTTCCCTATTTATAAGTGTTAAATTATTGTTGTTACATGTTCTTACAATAAGCCTACCTTATACTAATGTCTTTCTCTAGATCTCTCCAATTGTCTTCTGATTTTTCCAGTTTATTATCAAAGTGTAGTTTTCTAAAGAACTCAAAAACTAGATAAGTGAGTACTACTCAGAACTTAAGTTATTTTTGTAGGTTAGGGAAGAATTAACTGGTCATATTGTGATAAATTTTGGAATATAAATATAGGATTATTCATCTACTATATTATTTTACTTGTTGAAAAAGATAAGATATAGTCACACTTGCCCTAGTACCCCAGCCAGAAATCTTGCTGAAAGTTTAGATGAAGAACTTGGCATCAAAAGGAGGTACCTGACCCACTTAGTAACTTGACATAACCTTGAATCCTGGCTTCCCAACCAATTGCTCCATTCTCACCATTAACATAAAAAAGATGCCTTATTTAAATATGTTTTTCCCAAATCTTTCTGGTGGGATGTAGGCATGTTTTGAGTTGATATGTTAATATTTCCAATGACTCCAAATTAGGTGGATGGTATTTTATTCAACAAAAAGAAAATAAATTTGGTTGCTTCAGTTAAAAAAAAGTTTACAAAATTAAAAGAAAAATAAAGGAATTCTAAAAGTGTCTGGCCTACTTGATTAAAATAACAGCAAAATATTCAAAATTTTCTAGAATATTATTTTAAGTATGGACTTAGGACAACTGTGCTTAGCATGAACTTCACCCAAAGTATATATTTGAAATAAATTTTTAAATAATGACAGCAGAACATGTGTAAAATTTATGAATAAAAATATATTCATTTTGGCAGAGAAGCGGCTATACTATTTTTATTTTACTGATAAGGGCATCTATTAAGCACAGAAAAACTGGATTTATGTATTTGTTAAAAGGGTAGTAAGAAATGAAGGTCAAAAATTAAGCACAGAATAGAAGAAATGTTTAGTCACTAAAGTTTTTTGGAGCAGAAACATGACATGCTTTAGAGAAGAGAATTTGACAGTCTTAGTATAAACTACTCCATGGGGTAAACACTGAGCAGTAAGAAGAAACCTGGTAGTATTTTTTGTAATCAGTATATGGTACCAAATACCTTTGCTTTACATTATGGTGTTTTGTATTCTTGTCCTGATTATGTCCTATGCATTATTATAGTTTTCTTCTTTGCATTTTTTTCAATATCCAAGGACATGGAGAATGTGAGGTATTTGGTGGACAAATGAGTGGTCAGTTAATTGCAATGCTTTAGAGATTCTAGGGGAATCAACTTGATGACAAGATATGCCAGATTTCAAATTCATGCTCTCTATCTGTCTCTTTCTCTATCTTCCCTCCTCCATCCTTTTCAAATAAATAATATGAAATAAGTAAACTTTAACAGAATAGGCAGGCATTGTGGTTCAGCAGTTTAAGTAACGCTCCAATCACATCCAAGTGCCTGGGTTTGAGTCCCACCTCCACTTTACCCAGCTTCCTGCCAATGTGCACCCTGGGAGGCATCAGGTAATGACTCAACTATGTATGTTGCTGCCACTCATGTGGGAATCCTGGATTCAGTATTTGGCTCCTGGCCCAGGACTGACCTGGTCTGAGTATTTTGGTAAGTGAACTAGTAAACAGAAGATCTCTCTGTCTCTCTCTCTCTTTTACACACACACACACACACACACACACACACACGGTCTACCTGAAATCGGACAAGACCCCCTAAAATTTACCCTGAAATGTGGCCCTTTAAAGTTCCATAGAAATGTTATCTGGGGTGCCACATGCACTACCGGAATTTGGGGTGCCTTACGATTTCACCACGGGCTTATTACTAAATCTCCGATATTAGTAAGCCCGAGAGGGTTCTTGCCTAATATTTAGAGAAGAATTCTAAATACCGGCACAGATAAACCAGGCAGCATGGTATGTTTTAAGCTTTTTTTTTGTAAGAAAGGTGCATAAGAGAGTGAGAGCTTTATTTAGGGGAGAGAAGTGAATGGGGGTTCATACCAAGCACCAGGAACCAGCCACGTGGATGAGCATCTAGGCCAGGAAGCCTAAAGCACATGGCCCGAAGGCCATGCACCCTGGAGGGGCAGGGCTACATACAGCAAGCCCTGTCCTGGCAAGAGGCCAGGGAAGAAGAGCAGCAGCCCCGGGCACACTGTGCCCTAGGCTTTTAACCCACTCCAAAGGGGAGTGGTTAATTAACCTGATTGGCTGGTGGGCACCCAGGTGTGGCCAGGTAGGGGAGTGAGGCCACACAGGGGCGTGGCAAAGGCATCAGGTAGGAGAATGAGGGCACACAGGGGCGTGGTCTTCCAGTTCACAAATCTGATCAATTTTAACCTGTATGCCTGCCTACTTCATACCTTTCAAACAAATAGATAAATAACAAAATCTGTCAGACAAAATTTGGCTCAAACCCTTTTAACATATTGAACCAATGTTACCACATATATAAAAAAAAAATTGTATCTATTAGAAGCTTTTGGGTTAACAAAATAATAATTGCTAAGTCAGTTATTGATCCAATGCTAATCATATATGTGAAGCCACTAGGACAATTACCTATCCAAGTCCATGCTCAATTTTTGTTATTTCCCTATCTCAACATGGACATCAAGGTATCATTCATTCCTTGGCCTCTGAAAGCTAACCTAACAAGTTAATGTCATTTTATCTTTTACTTTTAAACATTAATTTAAAGATAACGGTTTTAATGTATTGATATATACCACTTTACTAATATAATGATAGTTCCCTCTCTTCCTCCACTTCTTCTTCCTTATTTTTTTTTACTTTTAATTTTGTGATAAGCAAATGTCTTTGTGAGATATTTATGCAGATGTGGGAAAAAACTGAAGAATAGTAAAGTATACTTTATTTTCTGGAAAGCTTTATTGGGTAACAAGAAAGAATATTACATCCGATTTCAGTATCAAATTCTGAAATAGAATCAAAGCTCCAGGGGCTGACGTTGTGGTGCAGCAGGTTAAGCTGTTGTCTACAGCTGCAACATCCCATATGGGTGCCAATTCCTGTCCCAGCTATTCCACTTCCGATCCGTTTCCTGTGAATGTGTCCGAGAGAATAGCAGAGGATGGCCCAAGTAGTTGGGCCCCTGAACCCATGTGGAAGACCTGGAAGAAACTCCCGGTTCCTTGTTTCTGTCTGGCCCAGCCCTGGTCTTTACGACTGCTTAGTGAGTGAACCAGCAAATGGAAGAGCTTTCCTTCCCTCCCTCTCTCTCTCTGTAACTCTGCCTTTCAATTAAGCAAATCTTTAAAAGAAAAAAAAAAAGAAAACAAAGCTCCAGAGAGAAATGTCCTAAACTCTGTCAGTTTTACTCAGACAGGTGGTATGCATGGGAAAAACAGGATTTGTTGCCACTAAAGACATCAAATTCCTTTAGAGCACCCAGATTCTGAGAGCTTGTGATGATAAGCTCCAAACACAAGCTACAAAGTAATTATTTTTAGTATTCATATGGAATTTTAAGAGAGACAAATATCAACATGTGATATATAAACAATAAAAGAGCTTCATAATTTGTAAAGGGAAATGTTCAATCCTTTGGATAAACTGCTACTTCATCTATTTGAGTTTAAAATTAAGCAAACTTTCCATGAGTTATGAGTGGGACAATGTATGTATTAAAACAAGGTGATTTTACTCAGGAAATGTACCCTGCCCCTGAACTGTTTCCTCCTGAAAAGTACGTGCATCCATTTTGTCCCACCCAGGAATACAGTCATGTTCTAAGCAAAATAATAAATTAAATTGGGGCCAGCACCACAACAGAGCGGGTAAAGCCACTCCTGAGGTTCCAACATCCCATGTGGGCACTGGTTTGAGCCCTGGCTGCTCCACTTGAGATCCAGCTCTCTGTTATGGCTGGGAAAGCAGTAGAAGATGGCCCATGCCCTTGAGCCCTGCATCCATGTCAGAGACCCAGAGGAAGCTCCTGGCTCCTCGTTTTGGACTGGCACAACTCTGGCCGTTTCGGCCATCTGGAGAGTGAACCAGTGGATGGAAGCCCTCTCTTTTTCTCTCTCCTTCTGCCTCTGCCTCTCTGTAACTCTGGCTTTCAAATAAATAAATAAATCTTTAAAAAAAGAATAAATTAAATTAATTAAGAAAATCCAGATTATAAAATTTTCATAATTTAGTTTATTTGCACTCTTAGCTCAACAAAATCACTCTCTGGTTGCAAGCCTGTATAAAAATGTCATATTTCTAGCCGGCGCCGTGGCTCAATAGGCTAATCCTCCACCTTGCGGCGCCGGCACACCGGGTTCGAGTCCCGGTTGGGGCGCCGGATTCTGTCCCGGTTGCCCCTCTTCCAGGCCAGCTCTCTGCTATGGCCAGGGAGTGCAGTGGAGGATGGCCCAGGTGCTTGGGCCCTGCACCCCATGGGAGACCAGGAAAAGCACCTGGCTCCTGGCTCCTGCCAGGATCAGCGCGGTGCGCCGGCTGCAGCGGCGGCCATTGGAGGGTGAACCAACGGCAAAAAGGAAGACCTTTCTCTCTCTGTCTCTCTCTCTGTCCACTCTGCCTGTCAAAAAAAAAAAAAAAAAAAAAAAAAATGTCATATTTCTACCCTTTAAATACAGTGATTCTCTTCCCTTGGTCTCTGGTTGACGGAGAAGCCAGGTGACTCTGGGCATCAATATTATATATATAGTTTGGAAAAGTGTAAGACTTTTTGTACTTTGACAAAAGATGTGCTAGGCATCTCCACATGTGTTATTTTTGTTCATCTGTACTTTTATTCTAGAAACTTAACAAGATTTATTGATAATAAAAGTGTCACATTTTAAAATCAGATCAAAATTTCATAATATAAACATTTCAACACAAAGGTCAAAGAAAAAAATAAAGCCACTCAGTTTAAAAACACTAAATGAAATATGCAATAAGAACTGTACATTTGTTTATTAGGTGAATAAGCTTGTTATGCTACTAATTTTTCTGATATTGTTGCATTATGATATGTGTCTTAACGTGTTGTTTTTCCCATTATTTTCTAAAGTGAAATAAAGCAATGTAGGTTACAGAAGTAAGAAAATAAATTATTCTGATTATAAACCATGAAGTCTTTTTGATAGAAGTAAAACATATGACCAGTTTTGTATGGTAATTTTAACTGAGAAGCTTTCAGGACAACACTGAAATGATTTCTTTCAAATATAGCTTAGAATTTGGTATAAAACAATTGGGTTATTCAGGATGGCATTTCATGCTAACCTGCTTGACTAGTTTTAAGCTTCATTTTGAAAAAGAAATCAAATTCTCATTATGAAAGGACAAAAACATAGAACAGTCTCAATATAAGATTTTTTCAACTCTATTATCAGACAGTTACTTTATCTAGTGTGCTGTATGTTAAACATGATTCTATGCTGAGATAAAAGACATTTGCTTTTCAGAATGAAATGCTTTTGTCAACTGACAAACCTGAAAGTAGGAAAATTTGATGTTTTAAGACATATTCCAAATATGTTTAAAATTCATTGTAATTACAGTTTTCTAACAATATAGAGAAGGAAAGTATCTTTATTAATAAACTAATTATTCATAAAAGTCTAATGAACAACTACTATCTGCAAGACACTGTTCTGGGAATTGGTGCTGTTACAATAAACCAAACAAACATACTGCATGTCCTTGTAGATTATGACAGAAGGTGCAAATCAGCCCATAAGGTGACACTAAGTTATGAGGAAGTTCAAAAGTTAAATAGAGAAGGATAGGGGCAATAGAGGGTAATGCAGTGATGCTACTTTCTGCCCAACTGGATGATTTGGTTAAGCCAGATAACTGTCTAATAATGACACTTAAGGAGAAATCTGTCACACATAAGGAAGAAAGCTTTGTGGAAGTTTGGGAGAAAGCTTTACAGAAGGAATAGCAAGTGTAAAGTACCTACATGATGTGTTCAAAGAACCCACAGGATACCAGTGCCCTTGCAGCACGCAGAGTGAATTTTGTGGGACAGAGAGGATTTCTAAGGTTGCAAGGGGTCAGATGTATGGGGCTATGTGAGCGTTTTGGATTTTACTCTGAGAAATATGAGAATCCATTAGAAATGTTGGGCAGGTGTGACTTCATAATAAAATTATCCCTCTAACTGCTGAGTAGAGAACACCTAAAGAAGGGAGACCAAATGGGAAGCTATTATAACAATTATAACAATCCAGCTGAGAAAGAACAGTTGCATAGTCTAGGATGAAAATAGTGACCATGATGAAAAATGGTCAGAAGTCTTTCTGGATTTATTCAAGAAAGGATATAGAATTTGCTTATGCATGGGCTGAGTCTCTGAAGGCAAAAAAAATAAATAACATAATGATGATTCTCTAGTTGTTGTTATGAGTGACAGGAAGAGCAAAATTTCCGATCATTGAGGTAGGGAAGATTGAAAGAGAACAAGAAAGGGTAAAGATTGATTGAGCAGCTAAGTTCTGGCCATTTTACATTGGAGATGTGGACATATAAATATAGAGAAGAATATGCATTTGAATAACTCAGGGAAAAATTTCAGCTATGGGGAGTACCTACAGGCATAGGCTTTGAATTTATATCATCAGAATATCCTACATACTGAGATATCATTTTATTTAAAATTCTGATATAATATTCATAATGGAATTTTTGCATTGATTTTTATTTTTTTAAAAATAGCATTATTAAAATAGTATCTTTTTGTCATCACCTGAAGTGCTTGAGCCTGTCAGCCTCAGCTTGGTCTCATCCCTTATGAATGCTTCTGTTCACAGACTCCTACTCACCCAAGGTTATTACCAGTCTTCAAAGAGGTTAGCACTTAAATTCCCCCCAATATTAATCCTGTCATACTTCTTAAAGATGTGGCTATCCTTATGAATAATTTATTCAATATGCTGGCATCTCAATGCTTTGGTATCTCCTCCAGTTTCTCTTTCACTACCCTGCTTCAGCTCTATCTGCATGATCATGCCTATGATATCTATCTATATCCATCTCTCTTTCTCTCTATCTCTTTAAACACACACATCTAATACTCCAGATTGGGTAATTTTTAATCATTACAATCCTTCAATAATCTCAATTTCAAACATCCTTGCTTATCTACAGTCTACATCTCTAAAGTACTCTAATTAACATCATCCTTTGACCAAATCAAAACTTAAAATATATTCATCCTATCACCTTTTAGCCCATACAACTCATACTCAGTAACTATTTCTCTCTTTATCCAACATAAATTCCTAAAGCTTGCTGCTGCCTCTACCTGGAGGGATCTTCATGCCTTTCTCTCTTACTTCCTTTATGTCTTTGCTGACATATCACTATCTCTTAGAAACCTTCTCTTGTCATTGAATATAAATGTACACCTTTCTCACAGCACTCCCCCAACTTTAATGTCTTCATGGCCTTTGTCCTATCTGACGTTGTATAAATTTTAGTTCTTTATCTATTAGTCTATTACATATATGTCCTATACACACATAAACTCAAGGAGGGCAAGACTTGGTTCATATGCTGCATCAGGGTGCAGAAAACAACACCCCAAAGTATGGCACCTTGCATGCTGAATTCTTGAATGGGCTTCAGAAACAACATCTCTCCAATTTTCTCTGGTCCTACTGTCTCCCACTATGTTGACTCCCTCAAAATAAGTCATAAAAGCTAGAATTCTTTTCCAAACCAAGTCACAGAAATTAGAACACCCTCATTAAACCTAGCAAGGTCACTTTTTCCTTCTCCCTCAAAGGTCTTCATTCCAGAGAAGAGGGAGGAAAGCTACACAGACAGTCCAAGAAGAATCTAACTAAACAAGGCCTTGCATGGTCCTTCACAGCCCATCAGTCTATTACTATTTGTTCATATTCTTGATCAATGATATTTCCACATGTTTATCAAATCTTCATTGAATTTATGAATAAATATAGAAAATTTTTATTCTCCCATCCCTACAGTATCAAAAGCCTGGCATAGAATAGAAGTTCAATAAATATTTGTTATAATAAAAAATAAGCAGAAGATGCATGTGATCCGCAAGGAAAAGAAGTATGTTTCTTCAAGAGGAATAGAGGAAATGAGTTAACAGCCCAAGATGGATCAAGAATTCAGGCCGTATTTTTAAGTGTATTTAACTTTGATAATAAACTTACACATAATTTTCATCACTCAAACATGACTAAAAATCATAACACCATGAAAAGTGTGTTTTTAAAAAAACAAAATAATTTTTAATGGAGCCCTTCTCTCAACCTTAGAACAGAAGAGGACTGAAAATTAATACCTTAATCTAAAATAAGAAAACTATGAAATAATCATCTTAACCCATCAGTCTTCTAATAATTTTTTAATGATGACAACTTAAATATTGCATAAACCACATTTCCATTGTCTTATTTAAAATAATTAACATCAATCGACTTCCTTTATCATATAGAATTAAGTCTAAACTCTTTAGTGTGGTCTGCATGAAACCTTTTAAAGAAAAGACCACAAATGCAAGCTTTGGCCCAGTTGCTGGATTCCTGTAGATTCAAGCTGTATCTTTATTAGGCCCTTTTAAAATTTAATTTATTTTCTGCTATCTTTGAATCTTCATAACCTACAGTATTGCAGACAACCAAAGATTATTTGGTCTATGAATATGTATATTTAAATGTGAATAAATTCACTAGCTAGTCTCTACCAGGTACAGAAGTACTCATACCCATTATTTTGGACTCAGATGAAATATATTTCCTTTGTGAATCTCATAAAATGTTGTGCTGGCTAGAGTGACAATATGATAAATTGGGAGAAAACACTGTATGGATTCAGTAGATGTTTAAATTGTGTGGAAAGTTTTGAATAAATTTCCTGTGTGAGCTTTAGAATCAGTCATCGCAAATGCCAGGTCAGTCATTTAAAACAGTCATCTTGAGTGAATGTCTAAATCTTCCCTTATTTGTAAAATGGGCATTACAGTTCAGGATCCAAAGGATTTTTCCAAGGACAAATGATACATGCGTTAAGTCCACATACAGTGGTGTGACTATAGGAAGGGAAGTGATGCATTCTGGTCATCTTTACATTCTCAGTGTCTACTAGAACACAGAGCTCAGAATAGAATTTTGTTGAATTGCACTGATATCTGCAACTGTAGACTACAAATGTAAACTGTATGTCAGTGTCTTCAGCCTCACTACAGAGCAGAATTTACGGGCCAGCACCATGGCTCACTAGGCTAATCCTTCGCCTGTGGCCCCGGTACCCCGGGTTCTAGTACTTGTTGGGGCGCTGGTTCTGTCCTGGTTGCTCCTCTTCCAGTCCAGCTCTCTGCTGTGGCCCAAGAGTGCAGTGGAGGATGGCCCAGGTCCTTGGGCCCTGCACCCGCATGGCAGACCAGGAGGAGGCACCTGGCTCCTGGCTTCCAATCAGTGCAGCACAACAGCAACAATGCACCGGCCATAGCGGCCACTTGGGGGGTGAACCAACGGAAAAAGGAAGACCTTTCTCTCTGTCTCTTTCTCTCACTAACTTTGCCTGTCCAAAAAAAAAAAAAAAAAAAAAAAGAATTTACAACAAAATATTATGAAAATAGGTCAAATTATAGAATAGACAAATGATTGTAACTGGCTCTAACTCTCATAGAAAGGGTGGTTTGTGTTTCTTAGCTAAGAAGGCACTGAGTTCACTGGATTTCCAATTTAGAAGATGTATTTGTTAAATAACTGGTATCTGCTAGATAAGTAGAGTAAAGGAGGGCATGACTGTAACCTTAGGATAGGGCTTTCATGGATGCAACTTTCAATTGGCTTCACTCTTTGGAGAGCACTGCCTTAATTTTTTCAAAATATGAGTATGACAACCCGTAATTGAAACCTTCTGGATGTGTGAATACTATACTAAATACTCAAACTGAAAGAACTTTAATGGATTCAAATCTGCTGTGTAAATGACTAGAACACAATTTTTGTTAATTTTATATCTAATAGCATGTAACTTGCAAAAAACTAATTATTTTAAGGTTTAAGGAGACTGGAAATAATTCAATCTCATTGCCATAAAAAGTGACAATTGAATGCAACTAGTAAGATTATGAGTACAAATATAAAACTAGAAGTCTAGCAAATACCCAAATGATTCATGATTAATTCAACTCTACATAAGTCACAAGAGTTCCCAATGACACCTTCAGGATTATTTTTTTTCCAATCACTCCATATGGTTGATATAGCAATATATATTTTTTCAAAGAACAGCTGATATTTTGAAACATAAAAACACCTTAAATTCTTCTAAACTTTTCTTTTTGATAAGATGGAAAAATGAGTGGTAGGCATTTGGCTTACCTACTACTTGCAATGCCCACATCCCATATCAGAATGTCTGGGTTCAAGTTTCCACTCTGCTCCTATTTCCACTAACCCGTTACTGCACACCCTGGGAGGCAACACATGATAGCTCAAGTGGACGGCTCCCTGCTATTCACATGAGAGACGAGAACAGAGTTCCTCCCTCCTGATTTTGGCTGTACCCAGCCTTGGCTACTGTGGACATTGAGGAATGAATCATCGGTTGGGAGATTTCTCTCTCTTTCTCTCTCTCAAACACAGAATGACAGAGAAAGTGAGACACTGAGAAAAAAGATCTCCATAAGTCAGTTCAGTCGCCAAATGGTGAGCGCTGGTCCACATCAGAGCCAGGAACTCCTTCAGGTCTCCCATGTGGGTGGGACAAACTCAAGTATTTCAACCATTATCTTTTACTTCCCAAACACATTAGCAGGGAGTTGGGCTGGAAGTGGAGTAACCCACTTAACCCACAGCACCACGGTGTCTAGCCAAAGATTATTTCTTTCTTTCTCTCTGCATTTTAAATAAAATTAAAAAATTAAAAATGTTAAACAATGAGCATTAAAGTACTATAAATCACCACACGAGGATCTTTTCATATATTTATAAATTTAATACTAAAATATATCCATAGGATTCAGATATAATTTATAAAATACATTCAACTCTCACATGCTTGATGAAATGAGACAAATTCTTGTCTCTGACAATATTTACAAGACGTTTAATAAGTCACATATCTGAAAAATAAGGTTTATAGTGTTAAACTAATTGATTTGTAGGATCCATACTAGTTTTAAGATTGTGTTATTTAAGCAGTCTATTTTATTTTATGTGAGCTGTAAAGAGTAGTAACCTGAAGTTAAACAATTCACTTTTGAGCACTGGCAAATGTAAATATGAATTTATTTATTAATTTTATGCTGAAATTAATCTAAAATTCAGTAAATAATTTATTATTTCTGGGGAGCACAGGTGTTGAGAAAATTCTATCAACATCAAAATGGATACATGCAGTCTGTCCAGATTCTACCTGAAAATTGCAGCTCTCAACTTTCATAGTCAGAATCAATCACTCCAGCAAATGCAGTAACTTCAATATTTGCCTGTTGATTTGGAGGCATGGGGAGCACATAGTAACCAGTTGGCAGCCTTAATATCCAGTTCCATGGCATCAATGTTCTGTCTCCTGCTAGAAACATTCTCTCCTCTGAACTAAGACTTGTAGAACAGCATACTATAATGCCAGAGGAATAAGAAGCAAAATTGTTACTACTGGGCTAGTGAAGTAACTTGCTAACTAGAGGTAATATTGAATAGTCCAACTCCTGTTTCAACTCCTTGATTCCTGAATCCATTAATTCTGATTATTGGTAAAACATAACCTTACTCAGAGCGCATGTAGCTTTCTGGAGAACATTGCCCCAACCAAACAAGGGATTATCATTGAGTCATTCCACCACTCCATGTAGCCACCTGATTCAAGATGTTGGGAACATGAAAAGATCACTAGATTCTAGCCAGCTCTCTGCTGTGGCCAGGGAGTGCAGTGGAGGATGGCCCAAGTACCTCGGCCCTGCACCCCATGGGAGACCAGGATAAGTACCTGGCTCTTGCCATCAGATCAGCGCGGTGCGCCAGCCGCAGCACGCTGGCTGCGGCGGCCATTGGAGGGTGAACCAACGGCAAAAGGAAGACCTTTCTCTCTGTCTCTCTCTCTCTCACTGTCCACTCTGCCTGTCAAAAAAAAAAAAAAAAAAAAAAGAAAAGAAAAGAAAGAAAGAAAGAAAGAAAAAAAGATCACTAGATTCTGTGAAACCAGGCCTTTTATTATTCTTCTTTGTGAAGTGAGTTCCTTGGTTAGAATTGATGCTCTGTGGGATACTACAATGGTGAATAAGTCATTCTACAAATCCATGGATGGTAGTTTTGGCAAAAGCATCATGTGCAGGACAGGCAAATCCGTATCCTGAGTGAGTGTCTATTCTATTTAGTACAAAATGCTTCCACTAAAGCAATTCAATGTAACCAACTTTCCACCAGGGTCACTGACTGATCATCTTGTAGAATAGCACCGTATCAGAAGTTTGGTGTTCATCTCTGTAGCTGGCAGACTGGGCATGCAGCCATGGCTATAACCATGTCAAACATGGCAAATGAAAATCCATGTTGCTAAGTCTAAGCATGATTTATATTCCTCCCTTCATAGTCAATGTGGGGCTCCATGGGATGCACAGCCATGGAGCCCCCACGTCAAGGTCGGTCTGATAACTGTTGCTGTGTCTTTATCACAAGGCGTATGTTGCTAGTTTCAGTTAGGACAATGATTTCCCACGGTCGGGACTTTCCAGAGGCACTGAGCCTGTCTCGTAAACAACAAGATGGCGCCGAGGACTGCGCGGTGAGCCTGCCTGCTGTGTGACACCTCATCTGACTGGCCCGAGGACGCGTGCACACTGCGTGAACAGACAGCAGATTGGAGTGTTCCGTGCATGGACTTGAGCCCGCTTGCTGTGTGCTGTGTGCTGTGTGCTGAGGAAGGAGGGGGCTTTTCTTTCTACTCTCCTCCCTTCATTCTTTCTCTGTCGCTGTTATTTTCTTATTAAAAGTCTACTGAAGACCGATAAGCTGCGAACAGTGTCGTTCCTTTGCGGGCAAGGGAGCGACAGTCTGTATTCATGAGCCTACTGGAGAGGATAAGGGAAGAGGCTGACTGTTGTCTATAGAATGAGCCATTCAGTATTAAAATCCTAACCTGCTGATGTTAACTTTGGTGAGCCTTCACATTGGGCACAAATATCTTCACATTAATTGCTCATTCAGCGAGCTCTATCCACATAGTTTTGCCGCAGATTTCATTGTCATCTATTTTCCTATCATGTTCTTCTCAAGTTTCTGGTCGTCTAGCTAAATCACTGATAATGGTCCATGAGTTGGAACCTATTTGCAGGTCTGGTCATTTTACTTTCTTCCAAATAAAGTGAACATCCTAGTTCACAGCTTCAAGTTTTGCAAGTGGAAGAATTTTTCTCTACTTCTGGCCTTCAAGTATGTCCAGGAGTAGGGCTATAATTTTATAACTGTCTAATTTTGGTTAGTGTTTGCATATCCTGAAGAAGCAATTATAAACCAAGTCCAAGCCTTTACTTTCTCTGTAAACTTCTTGTAGAGGCTTAGAAAACACAATTGTGTAGAAAAAGTGGAAACTATTGGCATTTGGACCACTTTACAAAACTTAACTATTTTAGGGTTTACTGGGGCCTAAGATCGGTGTATACACCACTTCCATGCTTCTGTGAAAGTCCAACTCTTTGAATTGAAATGTTAGGTAAGCTCCAGGTCATGTTAGGCAGAGCATGTTGCATGGTAAATTGGTGGCTTGGCCAATTATTCAGTTTCTAACACAGCCCAGGAGAAAACCAGATATATTCCTTAAAAGTAGAGCAGTTATCTGAAGGTGATAATAGAGGCTTGCATCAATGTCCTGAAGATCTGATGTAAAATTCACTAATAAAGACCTGCCAAAGGCTCCAAATAACATCCTTAACTGTCACTGATACTACAAGCATCATTGGATCTGCTGGATTATATGGCCCAAGTGCCACAGCAGCTTTCACAGCAACTAAAATCTCACCTGAAGAAGAAAAATGTCTATTGTTTTTACAACGATCTTCTCATACTTTATAATAATAGATGACAGTTTTTGCATTAGTATCATCAGAAATATAAACTAATTGCATCATATTTACCTACTTGTACACATGGTTTCTGTGTTCCCTAAGTAAATGGCCTGACCATCTGTCCACACCCATAAAAAATATTTTATGAATAAACTTTGCTATTTCACTTGCCACATCATCTATTTCTTGCCAATTTCAATTAATTCTGCTTCAGAAATTCCTCAGAAATGTGATCTCAACTCTCAATCTTTATTACCATATATTGGCTCTATACTTCATTATCTCCTCCTAGATCTCTTTTATTTGTCAATCTGATAAGTCCTCTTCTATCTGTAGCCCATTCACAGATTGTGAGCAGACATATCTTTGAGAAATAAATACGATCATGTTACCCTGACGATAACATTTTGTGCTTTATGACTAAGATATAAGAGAAAGCCCAGTCTTCTAGAAATGTCATATATTACTTCCTCAGTGGGCTTGCAACCTTACTCTCTAGATTCAGTATCACTTGCCACCTCACCTCAACTTACATCATGATAAATTAAAAAATCTTGTGATATCCTTGCTGCTACTCTTGCTAGAAGCCCTCTCTCTTTCATGCTGACTTGATTGTCCTCGTACATAGCCTAAAGGTGTGCTCAAGATATTTTCAAATACAGTACTATAATTTTTCTGTATCTTAATTTTTGTTTTAAAACATCTAGCTCACACATAAAATGCTATACCTTTATAACAGTATCTAATAGTAAATGCATGTGTATATTTGACTTTCAGAAAGAAGTTGAAGAAGTTGAATTGAGAATACAATTTTTGTGTCAATGTTCAATATACAAAATACAAAATAAAATTTAAGTCTTCGAAATATAATCTAAAAATAAATCCTTTCTCTACTTTCATTAAGAATAATACTTTGGTAATATGTTCAATTTCTTCTAAAGTTGTTGTTCTAATCTTCTACTTCTGATACCAGATATTGCATTATAGAAAGAAAAGTGTTAGGGGCTGGCATTATAGCACAGGGGCTAAAGACATTGTCTGTAATGCCGACATGCCATACAGGAGTCTGTTCGTGCCCTGGCTGGTCCACTTTTTAATTTTTTATATTTATTTTTCTCAAATTTTATTTAAGTTATACAAGTTTCCTGTATTTTCTTTTCTTTTTTTTATTTAGTAAATATAAAATTTCCAAAGTACAGTTAATGGATTACAATGGCTCCCCCCCCAATAATTTGCCTCCCACTCACACCCCTCCCATCTCCCGCTCCCTCTCCCATTCCATTCACATCAAGATTCATTTTCAATTATCTTTATATACAGAAGATCGATTTAGTATATATTAAGTAAAGATTTCATCAGTTTGCACCCACACAAAAACACAAAGTGTAAAATACTGTTTCAGTACTAGTTATAGCATTACTTCACATTGGACAACACACTAAGGACAGATCCCACATGAGAAGTAAGTACACAGTGACTCCTGTTGTTGACTTAACAATTTGACACTCTTGTTTATGGTGTCAGTAATCTCCCTAGGCTCTAGTCATGAGTTGCCAAGGCTACGGAAGCCTTTTGAGTTCGCAGATTTCAATCTTATTCTGACAGGGTCATAGTCAAAGTGGAAGTTCTCTCCTCCCTTCAGAGAAAGGTACCTCCTTCTTTGATGGCCCTGTTCTTTCCACTGGGATCTCACTCACAAAGACCTTTCATTTAGTTTTTTTTTTTTTTTTTTTTTTTTTTTTTTTTCCAGAGTGTCTTGGCTTTCCATGCCTAAAATACTCTCATGGGCTCTTCAGCCAGATCCTAATAACTTAAGGGCTGATTCTGAGGCCAGAGTGCTGTTTAGGACATCTGCCATTCTATGATTCTGCTGTGTATCCTGCTTCCCATGTTGGATCGTTCTCTCCCTATTTGATTCTATCAGTTAGTATTGGCAGACACTAGTCTTGTTTGTGTGATCCCTTTGCCTATTAGATCTATCAGTGTCATCAATTGTGAACTGAAATTGATCACTTGGACTAGTGAGATGGCATTGGTACATGCAACCTTGATCTCACTTTAATTTTTACAAAGATCTACTTTTAGTTTACTTAATGATCATAAAATTAACCCTACACTAAGTAAAAGAATTTAATAAATAGTATGAAGAAAAAAAAAACACTGTTCTTCAACAGAAAAGTCAATCCAGGCCTGAAAACAATCACCGAATCTCAAAATGTCCATTTCACTCCAATATATTACATTTTAGGTACTCTATTAGTTACCTCGGATCAGGGAAATCTTTTGGATCAAGCTCCCTGCTAAAAGCCTAGGGAAATCAGTATCAGGCATCCCAAATACAGATGGAAGATTTCTCTCTCTCGCTCACTCTCTTTTTCTCTTTCTCTAACTCTTTAAAATAGATAACAATTTTTTTTTTAAAAAGGGAATAAAATTCAAATTATTATTATGCAAAATTGTAGGACTTTCTTGTGCATTTTTAAATTGTTTTGAAAATGTCTTTTCCTTCTTTTGTACCCGTTGTGTCTTCATTATTTTCCATTGCTGTGCATCAAAATATCACAAATTTAGCAGGAGAAAACCATTTGGCTTTATTAACCTAGTTTCTATATGTCAAAAGGCTAACATAACAAGACTACTTTTCTGCTGAAAGTACCAGAGGTGTGTGATGTTTGCTGGGCTTGGTCTTCTAATGGCTCTGAAAAAAAATCCATTTCCAACTTCATTTTGCTGTTGGAACAATCTACTCCCTTTCAGCAATATCACTGAATTTTCTTTTTCTTGGCTGATTGAAAGCCAGGAGCAACTTTTAGATCCTAGAGGCTGCCTAAGATCTTTTCACATGGCCCTCTCTGTCTTCAAGCCAGCAATGATTCACTGAATTCTTTTCAAACTTTCAGTCTCAAACTTTCTCATTTTATGGCCAGTCAGCAAAAATTTATATTTTTAGAAGTCTATATTTTCCAAATTATAGCTTCATACATTTATGGGGTACAAAGTGGTATTATAATTTTGGAATACAATGTGGAATGATGAAATTAAGCTGTATATATTTTATATTTATATACTTTCTGTGATGAGAACATTAAAAAGTTAGTGAAATGTAGTTATTAGCCTTATTATCAATTTTTATACTATCAGTTATTAGCTATATTCAGAATTGTACAATTGATCTAAAATTATGACTATTCTTATCCAACTGATAATTATTTTATTGTCATCCCCCATTCCCTCATCCACCAGGCTCTGGTAACCACCATTCCATTCTCTGTTTCCATGAGTTCAATTGCTTTATATTAGATTCCACATAAAAAATAGAACATGTGGCATTTGTCTTTCTATATTTGGCTTATTTCAATTAGCATAATATTTTCCAATTTCATCTATGATAACACAAGTAACATTTTCTTCCCTTGTTAAGGTTGAATAGTATTACATTGTGTATATTGTCATGTACCAAATTTTCTTTACAAATTCATCCAATGATGGACACATGGGCTGATTCTATAACTTATTTATTGTGAATAGTGCTGCATAAACAGGCTCATGTGATTAGGCAGACACATCTGAATAATCTCCTTATGTCAAGGCAAACTATATCATATAACATAAATTAATTGTAGCAATAAAATCCATCTTACTGCACCCTGTATTATGCATGGTACATACAAAAAGTGGTGAGATTTATTGGCCATCTTAGAATTCTTTCTACCACAGGGTAAAAATCATGTCTCAAATCAACGTATTCTTATTTAGTCCAGATGAGTGGAGTCCCAAATAATCCACATAACCAAGTTGAATAATTCAGATTTGTCCAGTTTGCAAGCACACCTACTCCTACATATGGGCAAGTAATAGTAAATAACTGAAATGAAATTCTTTCTCACAAACATCTTTAGAGAATACATCTCACTTCTTTTCACCAAGGACAGAATCCTAGCTCAGACTCTATTCACTCTGGTTAGACTACACCTGCCCTCCCCTATTTATATTATAAGCCTATCCTTATTATAAACCATTTTTTAGATTGTCATATATACAGCTTATAAAAAATTAGATGATTTGTATACTAAAATTTTTATTTATTTGAAAGGTGTAGGGGGTGGGAAGAGAGAGAATAAATTTGGTGGTTCATTTCCCAAATGCCCAGAACAACTGGGCTGGGTCACACCAAAGTCAGGAAGCCATGAGCCCAGAACTCCATCTGGACCTCTTAGATATGTGTGGCAGGGATTCAAGTCCTTGAGCCATCATTTCCCTGGGTGCACATTAGCAGGAAACTGGAATTGAGGACAGAGTCAAAACTCAAACCCAGGCCTCAAACATGGACTGCAGAATGCATCCTAGGTGGCATTGCACCTAACACTACCACAAAGTACATCATTTCATCTCCATAACTAGGTGATATGTTAGCCATTGAACCTAACACCACTCCAGAGTAAATAATTTCATCTCCATAATTTAAAATTTTCCTTATAATAAATTTAAAAATCATTAATATGTATCTGTGAGGGCAACAGCCAGTGTACAACAATCATTTAGATTATAACAAGTACTTAATAATTATTTGCTGAATTACTGGAAAAATATGAAAATCATCTATTTTATCTGCTCAGCTTCAATGTCTGCCAATCTACCATAACCTGTATTCAACTGACATTAAACATCTCACCTTTCATAGAATACACAGGCATTTCACATATTTTTGCCTTGACACATGTTCTTAGTTGTTTCTGTGACGCTTTTATCACTTGTTCTGCTTCCTCTCAAACAGTTCTTCCTGTGTAAACTATTTTATGTCACCTCCATATATTTTAGTCTCCCTCCCTTACTATCATGTTAACAACCTTATAAAGTTACAAGTGGTATAATCACATTAGGAAGAAAGTCCTATAATGCAACAATGTGCTTGGCACTTTATAAGACTGTAATATATTTTAGAAAATATAATGGACTAGAAATACTGCCTTCTCCATAGCAAATTGGTAAAATGATGTAAGACAAAATAAATATAAGCTTGACTTGTAATCAAGAGAGATAGCTTTTGACCTTATTAGATGATAAAAAGAAAAGTAGGGGAAATCTACTTAAGGGAATAAATGGCAGCCTGGGTTATGCAAAGCAGAGGGCTACTATAGTTGAACGGCATTGGAACAGAGTGACACACACATGGAAGAAGTAATGACCAAAAGTGGGAGACAAAGAGAATAAGTGGGCCTTGGAACAGTTGATGTGTAATAGCCTTCACCCTGGAACCAGTTAGGAGCAATAATGGAATCAACTTTCAACCAAAAATAATGAAGTTAGGATATCCTAGAGATTGGTGACATCTGAGAAGGATCATTGTATACAAATTCCAGAAAACCAGTCATAACTGAAATGCTATGTCATATTCTAGTAAAGAAAGTTAATTTCATATCAGACTGTCAGATTTGTGAATATGAATTGTTATTCATATTTCCAGATTTCATGTGAATGAAACCATATTCTTTCAAACTCCAAGTGTCTTTCAAAACTCTTTTCTATGATTTAAATATTAAAATTACTTTAAGAAAGCAAGTGAACAAAAATATGGAAATGAAAAATGTATATAGGATCAATAAAAAAACTGTATGGAGATGTAATGGCATAGCAGACAGTCTAGTGATCTAAAAAATAGCTTTCCAAAAGATATTCATATTCCAACAACTGGAATTTGTGCATATTGCCTTATGTTGCCAAGAAAGAATTTCACAAGCATGATTAAATTAAAAATCTTTCTATGAGAGGGTTGTCCTGGTTAATCTTGTTGCACTCTACATGCAATTACATTTGTTTTTAGGAGAGGCAGTAGGAGATTTAACACACACAGAGGAGAAGATGAAATTAAGATGGAGGAGTATGCTCTGCTGGATGATTGGTGTGATACACTATAAGCCAAGATATGCTGGCAGCCACTAGAATTTGGAAGAAGCAAAGCTAGATTTCTCCCTAGAGCCTCTGGATAGAATATAAGTCATTAATACTTTCTTTGCAGCCAAGTAACACTGATTTCCGATGTCTAGCCTATAGAACTGTGAATGAATAAATATATGTTTTTTAATACTCCAAGACTCTGATCATTCCTTTCAGAAATAAACATGGAATGATGAAAGCAACAGATACATTATATATAAATCAGAAGAAAAATATTTTGATATGTTTTGAAGTACATGCAAGGCACTGACAATAATCCAGGATGAATTCTGCTTTTATAACATTCTAGTTTATACACAACTAAAACTTTCCAAATTATGATTATTTAATTTTCCATTTCAGCTAATTCTCAAATAATTTTTAGAATACTCAAATTAGGGTAACTGAAGGGGTTGATAATCTAATGCAGATATTTTTGAAGGATAAAAAGAAATAATTCAAAATTATAATGAAAAGCACACCAATATGAAATAAATTATGAAACTGCAATGTAGAATTGTTTGTAGTACTTAGAAACATATTTACATCCTAAAAATACCATCCAAATCCATTAATACTAGTGAAAACTTATTACATTAAAAATTACTTGGCAAAATCTTACTAAAAGATGTCAACCTGCACACAACAGTTTGAGAACACAATTTAAATGCAGATCATGTCACCCATCTGCTTAAAAACCTCAAGTGGCACTTGGCATAAACCAGACTTCCTTCCTTTGACTAACAAGGCCCTATGCAGTCCTGATTTGGTTAGCCATCCAACCTCGTCTCCCTTATTCACTTGTCTTCTATACTCCTGTGTTCCAACCATATCAGTCTCGACTTTGTTTTCACTCACCCAAAATATTTGTAAACTTAACATCTTCGTATATCTTGTTACCCCTGCCTAATGATTATTTTCCCAGATCACTTTTGATGCTTACTCTAGTGCTTGTTAGGGAAGTGAGTACTTTCTTAACCATTCACTTTTTTCCGTCAGAATCTAGTTTTACTTTCTTTAACCATATCACCATATAAAATCATTTTCTTCTCCTTTTTACCAGCAAATTTATTTGACATAATGAGAACTATGAATATGAATTTTGGCTCATCCATCTGTTGGATAGGGTATATTGACATACTAGACAGTCTAGTAAGCTACAGTGACCACTGCAGTCAGGCATGGGCCAGCTGAAGCCAGGAGCCAGAGTTCCATCAGGATCTTCCACATGGGTGGCAGGGCCCAAGCACTTGGGAGAGCTTCTCCTTTCCCAGGTGCATTAGTGAGGAGCTAGATTGGACCAGCGCTCCAATAAGGGATGCTGGTGTCACATAGAGCAGCATTTGAGGAAACGAAGACAGATAAGGTCTAATTCGTGCTGTAACTCTTAGGGAATTCAAGTATCTAGACATTATGATGTTCCATTTCAAGATGACGTTATAGCAACCCAGAAGCCATTTATTAGCCTCACATTTATTGATTCAATAGCTTCTGCAGTTTCCATGACAATTCAAGATCCTTCATTGAGGGACTGTCTTTGCTTGAGAAGAAATTCAAAATTAAACAGTACAAAGTCATGATATGATTCCTTGAGTACCAAGGAAAACAAAACCTGCATTCTTCCATATTAACAGAAAAAAAGATGTTTGGCTGTATCAAATTTTGTTTCACAAAATAATTTTCTTAAAAACAGAAAGCTCCCTTCTCTTAAAAGAGCAAACTGCAGTTCAACATAGCTCATTAAATCTTTGCCTCTGAAATTATATTGAATTGATAGAAATAAAACAGGGGGTAGAATCTTAACATGATAAATGCTCATTGTAGTAAAAGATAGAAAATGCAACTATGCAAAAAAGAAGCATTTAAATTCTATCATTCACAGATAACTACTCTTAAAACCTGAGTATATTTTCAGACCTTTTTTGACAAGTAAAACTATATTAACTCTATGATTTCTTTTCTTTTTTAAGATTCATTTACTTATTTGCAAAGAAGAGTGACTCAGAGAGAAGAGGTCGGTCTTCCATTCACTAGTTCACTCTACAAGCGAGGGTTAAGCCAGGCCAAAGTCAGGAGCCAGGAATTCCATTTGGTTGCAGGAACTCAGGTTCTTGAAACATCATCTGCTGCCTCCCAGGCACATTGGCAAGAAGTTAAATTGAAGTGGTGGAGTAGTGGGTACTTCAGTCAGGCACTCAATAAAGAATGTCAGACATCCCAAGCAGGAGCTCAACCTGTTCTGCCAAAACGCCTGTCCAGTCTATTGTTCTTAACTTTACTTCTATGGCATGACATGCAGTGGTTCTCAAGAACTCTCTCATGTGACTAATATCAGAATGCTTTTGACCAGAGGTTAACAGTGCCCAAATATTGACTTACATAACCAAAGACATTTATTATTTCACGTAACAAGCATAACTCATTTAGTACATTTATTTTCTTTTCTTGGCCTCAGTTCATTGGTTTTACGTTAGTCTTATCTCCTTCCCAGGCACAAAGAGGTGTTGTAAATACCTGTTTTACATCTTCATAAAATTTCATCTACAAGGCAGGAAACACCATTCTCCTCTCACATTCGTGTCCGGCAGAGCAAGACCCCTCGATCATTTCCCCTCAGTTTCTATTAACTCAGCTCAGGTAACAAAGTTAATGTCTAACAATTTTAACTTTCATTAGGAGTAGACTCTGTAGTAAAAGAAGAAGCCACAGCAGGTTTGGGAGAAGGGAATTGAGGTGAGGCCCACCCTGGCATAAGAAGTATTTGCCACAATGGACTCACTTTCCTCTGGGTTACATATTTGGATGGTCTGCAGTTTGTCACTAGAAGCAGTGGTGCAATGAACATCTGCATATTTGAAGATACCTGCTTAATTATGTCCTTAAGAAAGACTGAGTGTGTGGGGGTGTAATGAATGGGTATGATTTCAGATATTTTTAGATCATCTCAAATATTTTTAGAGCTTTGGTCAGTATTACTATGATACTCTTCAAAAAGACTGTACAACCTACACTTCCAGTTAGCAGTATGTGTGTGCCCACTCCCCAGCCCTGGACAAATGTAGATATTATCTTTTTGTATGCATTTAGTCTTTGACAATATAACTGAAAAACTGTATGCCATTTTTAAAATTTGTATTTTGTTAACAGTGAGGTTAATATATCAGTGTTGTCACTGGTTGTTTCTATTCTTTTTTAATAAACTTCTTCTTATTCATTGTCTTTATCTGTTTTGGTTTATTTGTTGATTTTTTGCTTTAGTGAATAAGACTTAACTTGAAGTAGGAATATAATATTTTGGGTGCAAAGACTATCATTGATGGTGGAATCTATTGAACAGTTGTTGTGTGAGTCTCAGGGGTTAAAGTCCTGTTATAGGTGAGCATCAATAAGAAAAATAATTTCACTGTTTCTATTACTAACATTAAAAATTACATGTAAATTATATAAAAGTAACTTGCTGAGTAACTCTCCCCACCACCAAATAATATAAAAATGAACAAAATTATTTTATGAAAGTCTATTTCTATAATGTACTTAATTTGTCAGGAAGTTTTAGATTTCTGATTTCACATAACATCTGTAAAATATGATAAATATACCTTGCTCTTACATGTAAATCATTATTCAGGAAAGAAGGAAAAAGTTTTCATTAAGCTTGAATTATGGAATTAAAATTGCTGAAATAACAGGAAATGTCAAAATCAGGAGCATATTACTGGACTTTTCCAGGAGAAAATAACAATTGGACAATTTCTTTATAAAAATACAAAGTTGTACACATATGTTCTTTCTCTTTAGTCAATTATATTAGTTTTGTGAAGATCAAAAACTGTTGCTAAATAAAGATCAGTAGAAATACATAGCACAAAGTAAGTGGCATAAGCTGAATCATGGAGGAAAATGTAATCTCTTCCACTTAGTGAGAGAAATACCCTCCAGAATTACATGTTTCCTCCAAAAGCCTTGGTTAGATGGTAATTTCTGATCTATTGTACTTAAAAGAATAATTTCCAAAGGAGAATTTTATTCTGATTGTGTTAAATTTACATGTCATGAAGTAAGATTGCTGCACATGAGAATGACAGAATGTACTATTAACTATAGCATAGCAAAACATAATCCTGAAAGATAACATTCTGAGTTACACGTGGTAATGAAATGACAATTAATGGCCAAAAGTCATATTTTTATTGTTTGTAATCCATGCTTTGTTTTTTTAAAAAATAAAATTAACTAGTTCACTGACAAATCGTTTCATGAGGTTTATGACCAAATAATTTAGCTTGTTTTCTTAGGAAATTAGGACTTACAGCTGATTGATCTTAACAATGATTTACATACTAATCTTCTAGGGCTATAACTCCTGATATTTTGGGTTTAAAATATTCCTTTTACCAGATTATATCTTTAGTAATGTAGTGACGAAATTATCCTTCCTTTCTGAGCCCAGATTTAGCTTCAATGTAGCAACAATATTCAACCTTATAGCATTAGAAATACTTCTTTTGTAAGAGTGTTATTAGGACAATGTCAAAATACACACACACTACAACCAGCATTAGACTCTCAGCTATTGAAGGCAAGAAATATATCTACATAAAATCAATAATACATGGAAATGAACGTGTAAGTTGCAAAACAAACCTTTCTGGATCAATATCATGCTATAAAAGCAGCTTGGTATTTGAGATGGGAAAATATTTAATGTTTCCAGATATTTAAAAGATAAATGTTCTAAACAGTATCCGTGAAGTATCCAGTGAAGAAACCAGAAAGTTGTTATCCCATACAAGAATTTTGCAATTTATATATTTTTTTTAATTTATTTGACAGGTAGAGTTATAGACAGAGAGAGAGAGAGACAGAGACAAAGGTCTTCCTTCCGTTGGTTCACTCCCCTAATGGCCGTTGCGGCCAGTGCTACGCCGATCCGAAGCCAGAAGCCAGGTGCTTCTTCCTGGTCTCCCATGTGGGTGCAGGGTCCCAAGCACTTGGGCCATCCTCCACTGCCCTCCCAGGCCACAGAAGACAGCTGGACTGGAAGAGGAGCAGCACAGGAGCCCATATGGGATTCTGGTACTGCAGGGGGAGGATTAACCAAGTGAGCCATAGCACCGGCCTGAATTTTGCAATTTAAAAAGTTCTGATTTTGAAAGCATTTGACCAGAAGTTTTTCTTTCCATTTACATTGGGAAATGAAAAAACGTGAAACATGACATGTTAAATTATGTTCTGCATATTATTTCCCTCTAGTAGTTCTCTGTTTATTAAAATTTGATTTTGTTGTCTCCTGTGAAATAGCAACATTTTCTCACTTGGACCACCAATTATAAGGCACACAGAGATTGGGTAAACTGTAGCTATGTAGTTCTCATAGGTATACTTTTTATTTAGTTTAGCTCATTAATTAAGCTCTTAATTCAAGACTTACCTTCTGTTGTCTAGGCCTGCTCCTTAATTTTCAACACTAAAGAGTCCTTATGCTCTTGTTTGCACCTTTCACCATAATTCCTATTCCCAGTACCCATCTGGAATATTACCATAATTCCCATATCAGTAAAAGAAAAATAAGGCCTGTTCTATGTAGCTGAACACATTAAGTGCAAGTGACAGTTCCCTGCTGTCAGTTACAAAAATGCTGACATGGTGGCAATCAATATTCTGGACACAGCTCAAATA
This sequence comes from Oryctolagus cuniculus, assembly GCF_964237555.1. NCBI lineage: Eukaryota > Metazoa > Chordata > Mammalia > Lagomorpha > Leporidae > Oryctolagus > Oryctolagus cuniculus. The sequence goes on from NC_091442.1 coordinate 90,174,141, forward strand.
TCTGAAGTTAAATTAATGTTTTTAGTCTTGGACTTTGTGGAACAGAAAAAAATTACTTTAGCTATCTGGAAAATAAGTCTCTCCAGTAATTTCAAAGTTCTTTCTAGAAAAGAAACACAAAACTGACTGTAAAAAATAAAAGGTGAACTAAAAACATTAGTTTCAGGGCCAGCCGGCACCGCTACGCAGTAGGTTAATCCTCCACCTATGGTGCCAACATCCCACATGAGCACCGCTTCTAGTCCTGGCTGCTCTTCTTCCAATCCAGGTCTCTGCTGTGACCTGGGAAAGCAGTAGAAGATGGCCCAAATGGTTGGGCCCCTAAACCCACATGGGAGACCAGGAAGAAGCACCTGTCTCCTGGCTTTGGATCAGTGCAGCTCCAGCTGTTGTGGCCATTTGGGGAGTGAACCAGTGGAAGAAGGACCTTTCTCTCTGTCTCTCCCTCTCACTGACTGTAACTCTACCTCTCAAATAAATAAATAAAAATCTTTTAAACAAATTAGTTTCACTTTTTCTTATTGCAAGTTGGCGATTTGGTTGAAATTGTGTACCCTTTGTGTAAATATTTTTAAATATTTATTTATGTAAAGTGACAGAGAGTAGGAGAGGGAGAGAAAGCAGAGCAGGAGGGCGAGGGAGAGAGAAATCTTCCAACTGCTAGAAGTGTTGGACACTCCCCAACAGCCTGGACTGGACCAGGCCAAAACCAATAGCCCAGAACTCTACTTGGGTCTCCTTTGTGGATGGCAGGAACCCAAGTAAGTATTTGGGCCATCATCTGCTGCCTCCCAGGCTGCATTAGCAGGAAGCTGGGTTGGAAGCAAGTAGCTGGATATAGCACTTCAATATAGGATGCAGGCATCTGAGGCAACATCTAAATCTGATATACTACTTGCTGGCCCCTACTTCAATGTTTCCTTTAATCTTGCCCTTGCCAGGAGGCTTACCCTGGGTAGCCTGTTGACTACTGAAGCCTGTTTCTCTACTCCATCCACTCTTCATCTCTCTGTTTTCCTGTAATGTTCATAATTCTACATCTGGTAAATAATTCTTTATATTTAGTGTTTACTCTTTGCCTCTCCCTGTAAGATCAGCTCCATGAAGGCAGAGATATTTTTTTATTGAAGAATATCAAGTTCCTGGAAGAGCTCTTAGCATGTAACTATGACCAATAAATAATTGTGGAATTAATTTTTATCTGAAAAGCCACTGTAGAAAAACTAGTTGCCAAGAGTAGAAGGGGCCAAGAAATTGAAGAAAGAAGTGGACAAATTTGGATTTACACAAAGCATATTTTATTGGGGAGATTATGGATGGAAGCATGGGATCAGGAAGCCCCAGGACAATGGATCTCCATCACCCTGGTCAGTACTAAAGAGTTTACTTGGTACGCTACACAAATGTGGCCTACAGTTAATCTAAGGGCACCTGGACTTTAGCCTTCTAGACACTTTAGGGGATATTTGGGGCATCAAATATGAGATTCAATTAAGAGTGGCAGGTCACCTTAATACTACATTTACCTATCAGAGGGCTTGGGATGACCTCTAGGATCCTTAAGAGAGCAACATAGTTATATTCAGATGGCAGTGGTCATGTTTGACTGAAGTTCTATGATAGAGTTAATCGTGAATTTACCCAAGATTTCACAGTATTGGTGGAGCTATGTCTGAATGCAGTCTGACTGCTGAGTCTATTCTCTCAAAGTCTCCTACATATATGGTATAATATATATACATATATATATAATTTGTTTATTTATATGTATATATTCATATGTATGTTTATATATGCCTATAAATGTATTTTGAAATTATAGTTTAAACTTCAATGACTTTAGTAGAAAATATACTTAGTATAACATCTATTTAAATAAAAGCAGATGTTTCTTGGTTTGTTTTCTGTTTCCATAATAGAATGCCTAAACTAGATAATTTATGATGTAGTAAAAAAATATAAATTTTTCATTTATCAGTTCCAGTTTTCTCATCTGTAAGATACAGGTAGTATTGCATACCTTGTGGGACTGCTAATAAGATTAAGAATTGAGACTGCAAACTTATCAAGTTATGTATACATAGTAAATATATATAAAACAGATAGTACTTTTTGTTAATTATAACTCAACAAAGTGGTTTTAAAAAACAAATACAAACAAGCCAGTATCATTTTAATTGATACTAATGAAAATCAGAAACTTTAATGGAATTCAGTGCAGATAAGAGCGCAAGGTAGTTTCTTCTCACACATGTTACGAGAGGACAGACTTTCAGGAAGGTAAGTAGGCAAGTAATACCAAACTCTAGCTATGAATTTAACCTTTGGTCCAATAATAAATTCCAATGCTTGGAATTTTTCTTGTGTATTTACTCAGAAAATTCATTGATAAATATATACAGAGGTGGTCTTCTAGTCCTACTTGTAACAACAACAACAAAAACAAAGAAAGAACAACTAGTATTTCTCTGAGTTAAAAATTTATTAAACTGGATAAAAAATATTTCCTGTATCAATAACTATGATTAACCATCTATTTATCACTTCTTTGAAAAAATTAAGTGGGATTGTACATACCCTTATGCAAAACACAGTTCCTACAAGGAGGACATCAAGAGTGTGTCCATGGCTTTGATCACTGTTTTTACTCAACACTGAGGACATTAAAATATTTTAATCTTAAAGTAATCATAGATCATAATACAGAATTAAAACAGAAGTTAACTTGCATTTTTATAAACATATATTCAGATTTTTCACTTTACAGAACTATTTTAGTTGTGTTTTCAGTACTCCTGGAAAAATTTTACCCTCTTGTCATTTTATGAGTAATTCAGATCAGAATTTTTTGAGGGGTCTTCTATAAGAGGTACTTCTTACTGTGTCAGCAACAGCCCTGTTCTAAAATTTTAAGACAAGTTACTGAAACAGTCATAATTTCAGTCCCATTGTTGACCACCTCGTAATAGGCCAGTTTATTTTCATTTATGGAACACTTGCTAAGCCTCCTGAAATTCTTTGATTATCCTCCCCCACTGTATCACTATAGCATTCTCTTTACTTTCTTCTATTTTTCTACATGTCAAATTTGGCTTTTTTTGTACATCACTAAATAGAGAGATTCTAATTTTTGGCCAGTAGAATAATCAAGCACAGGACTTTGTTTTCAATTCAAATCACCATTTTATTTCTTATGAGGGGCAAATAGTCGATTCCTATCCTTGCTCTATTTATTTGGGATATATGCTTTCAACCCTCTCTTTCCTTCTTGTCTCTTTTCCTTTTTCACCTTCCATCATTTTCTTTCATTCTCTTTGCCTTGCTTTGCTCCCTTTTTATGGGATAACCGAGACTAGAAAGACAGAGGTATTTCAAAGCGGGAAGTAGTATTAAATTCCTGACAATTCACTTCAGAAGGTACTAATATGTAAAAAATAAGTCACATTCCAAGAAAATTCTCCTTAAAACAACTGTATAATGAACTACCTAGTGAATAAACTTAGGTGATAATATATTTAGTCTCTTAATAGAAAGTATTATATATATTATTATATATATTACATATATATACACACACAAAATGTATGTACATACACACAAGGGTACTTCAAAAAGTTCATGGAAATTAAATTAAAAGATAAGCTTATTTTGGTGCAAAGTGTTTTTGAAACATATGCATTCTTATCCTACTATAATTAATGCTTCCGAATCAATAGGGAAGGATAATAATGCTTGTCTTCAGAAATTTTTAGCACTAAATATAGGCTAGAAAAAGAGACCACTTTTGAGAAGAATGATTTTGAAAATATAGCTGTCAGCAATAGAGAATGATTGACAGGTAGTTCTCTCAAACAAATCCATCAACTATGAATCAAAAATACCAGTCCCATCAAAGCACAGAGGGTTCCTACTTCCCCTTTAATAAACTAAAGTGTTCTTAAAATTCTAAATGAAAAAGAGACATGGAAGGAGCAATAACCCAGGGATTACATGAAAAAAATTCATTGTTTCTATTTGACTAAAACTTAAAAAGATCATTTTCATCTTTGTGCTCAAATTACTTTGGGGAAAGTCCCTGAAATTAAACACAGCTATAGATATACTTTTTTACTTACATATTTTAGGGTAGAATATAAAATGGAAAAAAGAAAGTAAATTGCTTGAGATAGTGATTAAAAAAAGAAAGAAGAAAAAACTTTAAGACTTAAAGTATTTTCTACATATTTAAATTTTCATCAGCATTTATTGAATGCAGCAATGAATAATGAAAGTGTTCATTAAGGAATTTGGTACCCAGCAGTGTAATATCTTAAGAATTATGAATCACTTTAAGATCTCTGTTTATAACAATTATATAAAGCCAAATTATAACTGAAAATATACATATATTTAGAAAGATTTCATTGTAAACTGATACTCAAATTGTTTTGTTTTGTTTTTTTTCAAACCATGTAAGGATACTAAGTGGAAAGACAAAATGCAACTTTCACAGGGATTCCAGGTTTGGGTACACTGCTAGTCTCTAAAGAAAGACTGCTTCATTTTTCATTCCACAGATACTTCCTGAACACCTGCTATGTGTCAAACGCGATGGTGATGCTCGGATACAAAGTTCTGAGGATAAGAATCCCATGTGTAGAGAACAGACATACATGTAAATAATTGCATTATGATAAATGTGATGATACAAGTACGCAGAGGATGATACTTGTTTTATCAAAGGGAATACTAAATCTGTGTGGTTTGTTTATAATTTCACAGAGGAAGTAACTGTGGGATTAAGATTTGAAAAATAAGTACCAGTTTTCAGGTGGAGTGGGAAACACAAACTATTCAAACATGGAAAGACAAAAAATTCAAAATCCCATGCCTTAGGGTGAATGGTAAGAGAAAGGATATATTGCATAAGTGGGGAGGGGCCATGAACTTTTGAAAATATTTAAACGTATCACAGGCAGATCTTCATTCTGTCAGATTCTTTAGAAATATTATAATTCTTTGTGCTACAGCTTTTTCTTTCTTCCGGGTTCTTTATCACATAACCATGAAGAATAAGGCCCAGGGACAAGGAAGAGTAAGCAAAACAAAGGAAATTTATCAACTGAAAGATACAGCTCCCAACAGCAGGGAGGGTACCTGAAGGGCTTGCCAATGAAGTGCTGTCTAGAGGTTTCATAGGTTTCTAAATTAGGAAGTTTTTCACTGGCCCATTTATATGCAAATAAGGCAAAAGCCTGTGAGTCAATGGGGTAGTGACCTTGATGTAGCCTATTTTGCATATAGGGAGTTTCTGAAGTGCTCAGTCAGGTTCACCTATGGGCTTGGCATTCCACAGATACAGCAACATCGGGATTACTTTGTATGCATTTCTAGGGCTCCTAGAACTTTACACCATGTGTATTTCTTCCTTCCATTTCCAGGGGCCCCTAGAATCTCTATCATTAGAACTGGGATTTAGTAAATTTTAAATGGTTTTCTTTATTTTTTAATTTAAAAGGAATAGAGACAAAAGATGGAGGGTGGAAAGAGAAAAAGAGTTCTTCTATCTGCTGGTTCATTCCCCAAAGCCCCCACTAGTCAGGTTGGGTCAGGCTGAAGTTAGGATACTACAGCTCAATCTGGATCTCTCACATGGAAACCAGAGACCCAAGCAATTGAGCTATCATCTGCTGCCTCCCATGGTATGCATTAGCAAGAAGCTGCCACAGAAGCAGAGGATCTAAGACTCAAACAAGTCACTCATATATGTGATGTGCATACCCCAAGCATTATCTTAACCACTGCACGAAAGGGCTTGAGTTTTTTTAATTAGCTACAGAATTTAATCAATTAAGGAAAGTGTTACATAGATATTAAAGGGAAGGTATTCACATGTTTCATCAAAGCAGTTTAATAAATTATTCTCATTTATTCTGATTAAAAATTCTGTCTTTAAGAAAAATGTGACATCAAAATTTAAGCATACTTTTATTATGAATAAAAGTAAAATGAAGTATGAGTATTATATGTATGGGCAGAATAAATTAGATATTGATATTATGGATAATTGTAGAAAGTACATTTAAAAACACTAAGGTTTGGTTAAATTCCTTTTCCGTTAGTATTCTTTCACTAAAAATTATATTTTTTATTAATTTCAAGAGCATTTTTCTACTACATGTCAGAAATCATATTAGAAGCTATGGAATTGACTCTGTGGTAATAAAACTGATTTTTGATGAACCTATTTTAAACTTTTAAGAAATTCAATGAGATTTTTTACATTTGGAAGTCTATATACTTCCTTAAAAATGTTGTCCATTCCCAAAATTATTTTGTGAAAGATAGAACAACCATAAAAATAGGTTATAAGCCTTGCAACCACATTGATTTGTATTGCTTTAGGTTTATCCGTGAACTAGACACCAACATGCAGCGTGATCATCCCTATTGCTTGCCTCCATGTGATTCTGAATCGACTCTCAAGAGAAAAAATATTTTTTAGTAGTATGAATGTTTGAATATATGTGTAATAGGCACAGAGAGCAATTCCCAAAGGTAGGTTACCTAAATATTTTGAGTAATAACATTTCTGTTAGAATAAATAAGTTGCTTACTTGCCTGAATACTTCAACAGAAAAAACTCTTATAAATGGCCAATAATTGGTATTTTTATTAAAATTCATAAGTCATATTTCTTCAGAGTCATAAGAGTTTATGTAACCAAGGAGCATTTTGATTCAGTGATAATTCTTTCAACTATTTTAGCTGAACAGAAAATACATGTACTTATTGTACAGTTGCGCTGTGTTAAAATTATGCTTGAGTTTTATAAAATGAATGTTATTAATTAATACAATATTAAAATTCATCTAAGTAGAGCTGCCCAATCCGTATTGCAAAGTCCTCTCATCTTGCAGCTGGCATAAAAGTGACATTCAGCCAAACTATGTGGTCCCTCTGGGAACATAACAGTAGTTTCCTGATGTTAGTGAAAATTATTTTCATTAAGTTGTGTTTAATAAGTTGGTGGGTGTTATGTCAATTTCTTCACATTTCTACAATGATAAAAGTAGATTTCTTTTGTAATTTGAAAGTCAAGTAGCTCTTATAGTTCCACCACAAGGTTAATTTGATTTTATAGCAATGATCAATTCCATTGATAAAAGCCAAAGGGTGCAGTCTTCCTATGACAGGTTGTCTCATGATAATTATAATTGCTTTCTTGTTAAATAAATATTAAATTCTAGAATTCACTCATGTCAATTATTATTCAAATGAATATACATCTTTCATATTCTCTCAAAGCAAGCAGATCAGACTGAATCTGGTTCACTCCCCAGATGCCTGCAACAACTAGGGCTGGGTTAGGCCAAAACTAGAAGTCATGGTCTGGATCCAAGTTTCCAACGTGGGTGGTAGGCACCCACACATTTCAGCCATCATCTGCTGCCTTCCCTGGCATACTTAGCAGGAAGCTAGAAATTAAGCGGAGCAGCCTGGACTCAGCCACTCCCAACACAGGATGTGGATGTCCCAAGCAGCAGCTTGATCCACCTGCTGTACAACACCTACCTTGAAAAATTCTTGTAAATAAACAGTCATGTACTACTATAACTGAATCCTATGGAAAGCAAATTAGTGTATTGTTAAATGGAAACAATATAGATGTATCTTATCAAATATACAGTGCAATAATAAAGTCAATAGGAAATTTAATCCTGAGAATATAAAGAGGATTTCATATGTGTCAGGGATGTTTGCTGAAATGTTTCACATAATTGGAATATACAATGGAAATGTTTCTCTTATTTTAAAATATGTATCTAAAGATAAAGTAAGGTAGCAAGGAATGTTAGCAGAGTATATCATTCTGTAAAAATGACAAAACCGCAAGGTGAAAGTTGTACTACAACTAAATAGAAGATGTAATTGTTCTTACAAAAAGAAAAATGCTATTAAACAATGGTATGACTGAACATTTAGCAATACAGAAAAACATCAAGTCTCATCTTGTTTAAAATAGTTTTTATGAATTTCTCAGTAGCCTTGCTGAAAATTTTATTGGTGTTAAAGTTGAAAAAGCCTCCAGGATAATTGTTACACTGGACCTAATTTTCACTATCAATGAGGAAATGCTTTGTGACTGATGAAAGACACATGGAAAATGATATCGTGATGACATTGTTGGAATTGGAAGACACCATGTTAAGTGAAATAAGCCAAGTACAAAAAGTCACAATACCATATTCCAAGACATCCTACAGGGCAGTTATAAACAAAATAGCCTGGTACTGGTACAAAAACAGATGTGTATACCAATGGACCTGAATAGAAACTTCAGAAATCAATCGATGCATTGACAGGCAATTTATTTCTGACACAGGATCTAAAATCAATTCCTGGAGCAAGGACAGTATCTTCAGCAAATGGTACTGGGAAAACTGGATGTCTGTCTGCAGAAGTATGAAATTAGACACTTACCTTACACCTTAAACAAAAATCCACTCAAAATGGGTTTAAAACACCTAAATCTGGGCCTGGCGCTGTGGTGCAACTAGGTTAATCCTCCACCTGCAGTGCCGGCATCCCATATTGGCACCAGTTCTAGTCCTGGCTGCTCCTCTTCCAGTCCAGCTCTCTGCTGTGGCCTGGGAAAGCAGTAGAAGATGGTTCAAGTGCGTGGGCCCCTGTACCCGCATTGGAGACCAGGAAGAAGCACCTGGCTCCTGGCTTAGGATTTGCACAGCTCTGGCCATTGCGACCATTTGGGGAGTGAACCAATGGAAGGAAGACCTTTCTCTCTGTCTCTCTCTCTCACTGTCTATAACTATACCTGCCAAATAAATAAATAAAATCTTTTTTTAAAAAAAATACCTAAATCTACAACCCAATACCATCAAATTACTAAAGAACATTAGGGAAACTCTGTAAGACATTGACATGGGCCAAGCCTTCTTGGAAAAGACCCCAGAAGCACAGGCAATCAAAGCCAAAATTGAAAAATGGGATTACATCAAGCTGAGAAGCTTGCACACTGCAAAAATAACACTCAGCAAAGTGAAGACACAATCAACAGAATGTGAGAAAATATTAACGAGCTATATAAGTGATAAAGGGTTAATATCCAGATCTATAAAGAGCTCAAGAAATTCAACAACAAAAAAAATTAATCCAGTTAAGAAATGGACAAAGGAATTGAGCAGATATTTTTCAAGAGAGGAAATTCAAATGGTCAACAGACACTTGAGAAAATACTCAGGATTACTAGCCATCAGGGAAATGCAAATCAAAACCATAATGAAGTTTCACCTCATGGCAGTTAGAATGGCTCTCATACAGAAATCAACAAACAACAATGCTGGCAAGGATTTGCGGAAAAAGCTACCCTGGTCTACTTTTGGTGGGAATGTAAACTGGTACAGCCACTGTGGAAAACAGTATGGAGATACCTCAGGAAACTAAACACAGATCTACCATATGATTCAGCCATCCCACTCCTGGGAATCTATCCAAACCAAAAGAAATCAGCATATGAGAGAGTGATCTGCACCACAATGTTCATCGAGGCTCAATTTATAATAGCTAAGATATGGAATCAACCCAGATGTCCATCAACTGAAGACTGGGTAAAGAAATTATGGTATATAAACAATATACAATGTTGAGTACTACTCAGTTATAAAAAAAAGAAAGAAAGAAAGAAATCTTGTCTTTTACAGTAAAATAAATGCAACTGTAAGCCATCATACTTTATGGAACAAGCCAGTCTCAAAAAGATAGGTATCATATGTTTTTCCAGATCTGGGGTAATTTTTTTTTTGACAGGCAGAGAGAGAGAGAGAGAGAGAGAAAGGTCTTCCTTTTCCGTTGGTTCACCCCACAAATGGCCGCCTAGGCTGGGGCACTTTGCAGATCTGAAGCCAGGAGCCAGGTGCTTCCTCCTGGTCTGCCATGAGGGTGCAGGGCCCAAGCACTTGGGCCATCCTCCACTTCCTTCCCGGGCCACAGCAGAGAGCTGGACTGGAAGAGGAGCAACCGGGACAGAACCGGCGCCCGAACCGGGACTAGAACCCGGGGTGCCGGTGCCGCGGGTGGAGGATTAGCCTAGTGAGCCGCGGCACTGGCCCAAATCTGGGGTAATTAACAGAGTACCAAAAATGTAATGTATTGGAATTAAATGGACATTTTTAGATTCAATGATTGTTTACAGTCCTTGTTCTATTGAGGAACAGTGTTATTTTGTTCATACTATTTGTTGAACTGTTTACATAGTATAGGGTTAACCTTCTGAATGTTAAGTAAACTGAAAATAGGTCTTTGTGAACATTACGAATGGGACTAGTAGAGGGAAGAGGAAAAAGGGTTGGAGTGCGGATGGGAGGAGGGTAAGGTGAAAGTATCACTATGTTCCTAAATCTGTATATATATGAAATACTTCAAACTTGTATAATCAATAAAATTTAAAAAAGAAAGGAAATGAATGGAATCATATGTAGTGTTCAATTTAAACCACAACAAACAAACAAAAAAAAAGAAAAGAGAAAGAGAAAAATAGGAGCAAAGAATAAGGGCAATGGGGCGAGCGCTGTGGCACAGCAGGTGAAAGCCACAGCCTGCAGCACCAGCATTCCATATGGGTGACAGGTCGAGTCCTGGCTGATATATTTATGATCCACCTCTCTGCTGTGGCCTGAGGAAGCAGTAAAAGAGGGCCTAAGCCTTTGGGCCCCTACATGTGCATGAAAGAACTGGACAAAGCTCCTGGCTTCTGGCTTCGGATCAGTTCAGCTCTGGCAATTGAAGTCATTTGGGGAGTGAACCAGCAGATGGAAGATCTCTCTCTCTCTTTCTCTCTCTCTCTCTGGCTCTACCTCTCTCTGTAACTCTGTCTAACAAATAAATTAATTAAATCTTTAAATAAATATGGTATCATTTAAAAAAAGAATAAAGGCAACAAATAGACAACAGTATGAAATATGGTAGATACTAATCTGACTGTATCAAGAATGATATATATACTCTATGGAGTATTACTCATCTGTAAAAAAAATGAGATACTGTCTTTTGCAACAAAATAGATGCAAGTGGAAACCATTATACTTAACAAAATAAACCAATCCCTAAAAGACAGTTATAATGTTTTCCTGAATCTGGGGTAATAACAGAGTACCCCAAAAATAATGTATTAGAGTGAAATGGATATATTGAGATTTGATGATTTTTTTTTTTATAGCCCTTGTCTCTTTTGTTGAAGAACAGTATTGTTTTCTTCATACTACTTGTTGAACTCTACTTAGTGTAGGGCTAACCATATGTGTAGTAAGAACACTGAAAATAGATTTTTGTAAAAATTAAGAGTGGGAATAGGAGAGGGAGGAGAAAGAAGGGTGGGAGCGTGGCTGGGAGGGAGGGTGGGGTGGGAAGTTTCACTATGTTCCCAAATCTGCATATAAGAAATACATGAAACTTGTATAACTTAAATAAAATTTAAAAAAGACAAATATCACATGCTCTCACTCATTTGTGGAAGCTAAAGAAGTTGACTACCTAGAAACAGAGAGAGAACAGAAGTAAATAAATGCTAAGGAAGTGGAGGGATAATGGAGACAGTGAGAATGTAGATAATAGACACGAATACAATGAGAGTGTCAGTAGTAGTTCTAATGTTACATGGCACACGAGGGTAACTTGTCTACAATAATTGATTTTACATTTCAAAATAACTAGAGAAGGGTTTGAAGGCTCCCAACACATAGAAAGGGTAATATTTGAGATTTTTTCTAATTACTCTGATTTGATCATTGAATAAATGCATATATGTCTGTGTTTATTTATAATAGTGTACTCCATAAATAAGTAAAAATATGATGTCAATTAAAAATCAAAAGAGATCTGGCCTGTGGCACAGTGAGTTAACTCCCTACTTGTGCCAGCATCCCATATTAGAATGCTTGTTCAAGTCCTAGCTACTCTGCTTCCAATTCTGCTTCACCAATATCTGGGAAGGCAGTGGATAATGGCCCAAGGACTCAGGCATCTGCCCCACAAGTGGGAGATCTGGATGGAGTTCCTGCTCTTGTTCTGGTTTCTCCCTGACCTGGCTATTACAACTATTTGGGGAGTGAACCAGTGGAATAAAGATCTCTCTCTCTCTCTCTATCTCTTTCTCCCTTTCTCTTTTTCTTTCTTCTCTTTCTCTTTCTCACTCTTTGTCTCTCCTCTATCTCTGTCATGCTGCCTTTCAGATAAATAAAAAATAAATCTTAAAATAAAAAAGTGATATTATGATTCCAGGGTCCATAATAAAATGTCATGATGGACATATTTGTCATGAACACTTAATCGGTGACCCCAGTGCAAGGCCATTACTCTAATCACTGAAAGGTATGCTGAAATAGAGGTCTTCAGTTTCCATTTAAAATAGTCTGCATCCATACTCTGCAAATGGAGATAAGGAATCTGTAATTCCAGGGTTCCCAGAGACAACTCTATGCCAAATCAGGCTTCCTGATAATGTTGTGGGAACTAGTCAGAATCTGTCCCAGATTGAAATGGCTTACCTGTTGTGATGTGTGCTCTAGTATGGTTAAACTAAGAGTTGTTTATTGTTTGGAAGAAGAAAGGGTTTCATTGAAAGGGCAATTGAGCATTAACCTTTGGATTTCTAAAATAATATTCATACCAAAAATACAACTTCTCCAAATGCTGTAAATCTTGTTCTTCAGTTAGTTAAGTTTGTTTTACTTTTAATGCGATGATAGACAACAATGGAAAAGATAAAAATTTCTTCTTGGGGCTGGCATTATGTCACAGTGGGTTAAGCTACCACCTGCAACACAGGCATCCTATGTGGGCACCAGTTACAGTCCCAGCTGCTCCACTTCCTCCTACCCAGCTTCTTTTTAATGCACTTGGAAAAGCAGCGGATCCCTGCATCCATGTGGGAGACCCAGACGGAGTTCCAGGCTCTTGATTTCGGTCTGGACCAGCCAAGGCCATTGCACACATTTGGGGAGTGAACCAGAAGATGGACGCGCTCTCTCTGTGACTCTGCATTTCAAATACATGAATCTTTTTATAAAGCATCTTCTACCCTATATTCAGGAAATCAGACAAGCATATTCTTGCACAGTTGGCTATCTGATGCTTTTCAATCAAGTTCTCTCAGACTTTTGGCAGGAGGAAACCCTTTCCACCTTCTGATAATTGGATGACTGTTATGCACGGTTTTCTGCATTGGAAATTTTCAAAAAATATTCCCTTTTATGTGTATATTAACGAAAGTTGGAAGAGAACACAACAGGAACTACCAAACTGATCCTATGTGGGGAGCAACTGAGACTAGACTAAGTTACTGGAATTAAGACTTATTCTATGCATCTGCTCTCCCACAATATGGCGCTGAGAGGGAGCAAACAACCTCTACGCAGCTGCCTCATCAGTTTGACTGATAAGCTGCAGGAGCTGATCCTGCTCCTGATTGGAGGAGAGCAGCGTGCTCTGCGTGTGGGCAGCAGAGCATGGATTGATGGAAGGCCGGCCAGCGGTGTGCCGCTCCTCCGCGGAAGCAGGGAAAGCGGCAGGGGGTGCTGCCCCTCCGCGGAGGCGGGGGGTCGGCAGCTAACCCGGGACGGCTTTGTTCCTCCGTGAGTGAGGGCCGGCAGCAAACCCGGGAAGAGCTGGGCAGAAAGAACAGTGCAGGGTCCAGTGTCGTTCCTCCGCAAATGGGGGAGCGACAATCCTACTTTAAACCTAACTTCTGCCACAGTGAACCTTTGTAATACATACCATTGTTTTGTCTTCCATTATCTACTGCCTTAAAATGCCCAATAGACCATTAAGGAACTGAAAAAGAGAAGGAGAGAATTTAATATTCTATTTGTTTGCATAAGTATTGTTTCCTCTAACAAATGTGAAATAAGTTCATAATGACAGATTTCAGAGATCTTGGCCAAATAGGGTTAACAATTGCCTCAGATAATTACCTTCAAATAAGTCTATGTTTTGTGTTGTTGACTTAAAATTTATAGAATATCTTTACTTATATTATTTCATTTAAAAACATTGATTATTTCCTTTCCTTATCGCAATTCTTTCTTACAAACTTCCACATGGTAAAGTCTGGAAATGCCTCGTTCATTATTGAACAGTGAAAATCTTAATATCTCCTTACAACACGGAGAACAATTATTACATATATTTGGAATGGGCAAATCAATTATAATAGTTAGCAATGACAAAAAGAACAAACCTAATAGAATAGGTTAGTATGCAGACATCTTCCAGCAATACTGATACAATAAAATGGTGACATGATTTTTGCTACTTTCATTTTGTAAAGGAGAAAACTACATGCCATGACAGACAAGTAACTGGTTTGAGTCACTAGTCAGTACTTCAAAGATCCATTAGATAATTTTATGCTTTCTGATATCAAGAGATTCATAAATAATTTTTCAGTCTTAATAAATGTAAGTAATAATGCAATGACATTACAGAAAACATTACACACCCATGCCCAACTTTATCCTCTGGACGTTAGGTTTCCTGAAATATAGTGTTTTGCTCTTTTTTATACTATTAGAGAAGATGAGCAACACAGGAAAAGTTGATTAGTAGTGTAATTGTGAAAAATGCTATGATTGCCCATGATTTGCTAGACCCAACAGGCTAATTTCAGCTTTAAAAAGAAATATGTACTTAGAAGTGTAATAAAACCTAAATTGGGTAGAAAGAATTTATATTCAAAGAGGAGGGAGATTAGAATAAATAATTGAACTTCTTGAAAAGAAAATTGCTTTTTTAATTTCTTACATATAATATTAAACCAGTTGAGTTTTTCTTTTCTTTGTTATGAATATCAGAATTATACCATAAAAGTAAAGTTTTTCCTGCCATATGCAGAAGAAATATTAGGATCATAACATAGACATATTAATTATTAATATTCTTAATTGCATTTTATATTTTATCAGCTTATCTAAATATTTAAATATGATGTTTTAATGTTACAAATTTATAAAATATTATAAATATGTACAATGTAATAAATTGATTAAAGTTGGACTTAAGAGACTTATTCTCTTAAAGAAATATGGACATCACTAAATTATTTTACCTCAGAAATCCTTAACATGAATGCTGAAAGCCCTAAATATCCATAGATTTTATGAGATCTATGAACTGGATAGAAAAAAACCCTGCATTTTATTTTTGCTAACCTGTGGCTAAAGTTAGTTTTTCTTCATTCATAAGACTTGACAAAAACCCACTGCAGTATTAGGAGTATCATCAAAATATTTTCATGTCCTATTGTTTTTCTTACAGGTAATCCTGAAATATTGCTACTTCAAAATTATAGTAGCTATTAAATATCACAAAATATTAATAATTAATGATTTAATTGAGTTATATATATATATCTAGTTCTACAGATTTCAATTGAAATAATTAGTAACTATTTCATTGTAATTACTTTTTATAATCTTACATGTGTGTGTTATATGAAATGCATTTAAATAATCAATCTGAGAAAAGGTAAATCTGTAAGCTTGACCACAACCTCAAAGAAGTCTATTATAAACAGAAATGTAAAGGACTGTAGGTTAACTAACTGGACCCCAGTGTAATTTTTCAGTGTCACACAACAGAAAAATTGCTTCTTTCCTATTTATCATAGCTTTTCATTTTTTTACATAGGCAAAGGTCCTAATATCCAATTTAATTGTCCAGACTTGTGGCTCCCCATATGTAATGCATATACTCCAAGTACTGTGAAATGTGACACATGCAATATGAAAATTATGTTTTAACTAATATTTAGATTAGACATTTTATAATTAAAAAGGGTATTTTATTATCCTTTAAAAAGGACAAAATATCCTCAGTAAAAACTGAACATGTACTCTAATCTATATGTATTTGTGTATTTTTCATTTATCCATAATTCATGTGTTAGTGAAAAACTCGTCTAATGTGTTACATACACTTTATATATATTATAAATATACAAAATACAGTGAATGAACTGATGATTGTTGGATGTCAGGTAATTTCTTTCTCTTAAAGAAATAGAGGCCTCACTAAATTGGGATGTTTTGTCCTTTTAAAGGATACTAAAATGCCTTTTTTAATGAAGTACTCTACTAGGCTATGGATAAACAGTAAAAAAAAAAAGTATAGGAAGTGCACTCTCAGGGGAGAATTGGAGAAAAAAAAACACACTAGATATCCTACAAGAGGAAGAAGAATGCCGTGGACCTATGTGGAGCGTGTGGACGCACAGCACAAGCATGAACACAACTATAGCAGCCAAAGACCAGAGTAGGCGGCAGTCTGGAGATGGAATAGAGATGAGACTGCAGCAAGCCATGGTGATACAGCCAGAGAGAGTGTGTGGCGTGAGTCTGGACTAGAGCCCTGGAGGCTAGCAGTTGCTAGTGGACCCAGTGGAAGTAAAGGAGGCACTTTTCTCTTGGTCCAACCTCCCCACCACAGGATTGGCTGGCTGGCTGAGAAAGGCCAGGTGCTTTGTTGGGTTTATGCAGCCAGCTGCAGAAGCCTTTGTGCACTTGCACAGCAACCGGCCCACACAGACAACTTCTCGGCCACAGTAGAAGACAGGGAGCAACATTTGACCAGCGGATCTTGTGTACATGTGTGATACAGAGATTCCAGTGGAGGTAACAATCTGCAGTCCCCATTGACGTTGAGCCTGGCTTGGAGGTGGCTCGGCAACCACATAGGGCAGTGAGGCACCCGAGTCTCCAAGGATCAAAATATCTAGGTGGAGCTTTGTTGAGGAACATCTGCCTCTCTGTTAACTGGACAGGCTGGCAGGACAGAGAGATACCTCTGGGCTCCATAACTATGGGAACCTTGTGTGCTGAGACTGTGGAGGCATGGTGGTTACATGAGAAGGTGCAGGCTGTAGCTGGGTATTGAGATCTACCACATCTAACTTGGGTGTTACCCTGGAAACCTGCCATACCCTGGAGCACCAACCAGAGCTCCCTGGGCACACCTACCATACACCACTTGGTATTCAACGAAAGTGCAGACATTCCACTAGGACACAGAGACATTCCTCAAAGATAAAAGCCATCAGAGGGAAAAAAACAAAAATTAACTCCACAACTGCTTAAAAATAAATGCAGAAATTCAAGAAATAAGAATAAGGAAAACACCATGACATTCCCCAAAGGAACAAAACAACATATCAATATTAGAATGTGAAGATGAAGAGATTGAGGAAATGCCAGAAACAGAATTAAAAAAAAATAATCAAAAGATTACCCCAAAGTAATCAGAAGCAAATTTGTAAACAAAGAAAACCATATATGATATGAATGAAAATTTTTTCCCATGAAATTGAGATTTTAAAGATAAATCAAACTGAAATATTGGAAATGTCCTTAAGGCATTCAAGTCTGGCTGAAAAGCCCATGAGAGCATTTCAGGCTTGGAAATTCAAGACACTGAGGCAAAAAAGTCCTACATGAAGGATCTCTATGAGAGATCCCAGTGGAAAGAAGTGGTCATAAAAGAAATATGTACTTTTCTCTGAAGGGAGGAGAGAACTTCTATTTTTCTCATGGCCTTGTATAAATACTTGAGGAGTTTGTGGGTACATTACCATTACCCAGGCAGCTCGTGTCAAGAGCCTCTGGTGATAACTGAAGTCATACACAAGAGTGTTAATTGTCAAATTAACAATAAGAATCGTTGTGTACTAATTTCCCATGCAGGACCTCTGTCCTCAAAGAGCTGGATTAGGAGAGTTAGTAGTAAAACTGGTTCTCAGATATTTACTTGGTTTTAGTGTATCAAGTGGAGGATATTCTTATGTCTCATAAGCTATAGTTATGTCTAGGTGCTCACAAAAGTTGTATCGTTCTTGGGTTCTTCTTCAAAGTTAATTAAGTAACTCAAATAAAAGAATGCTTAAAAATTTTTAAAAATTAAGCCTCAGAAAGGTTTATTTTTATTGAATTAAAAAGTATTTTTTTCTTATTGTAAAAATAATCCTTCTCATCAAGGAGGGAGGCACCTTTCTCTGAAGGGAGGAAGGGCCTCCACTGTGATACGGCCTTGACTAAACAAGTTCAGAGTTGGTGAACTCAAGGGGCTTCCATAGCCTAGACAGCTCATAGCAAGAGCCTCGGGTGATTGCTGACGCCATAAATAAGAGTGCCAATTGTTAAATCTACAAAGGGAGTCACTGGGTACAGGCTCCCCATCTAGGATCTCCGTCCTTAATGTGTTTTACTATGAAACTTAAAGACAACACTACTAGTCGAACAATACCCTATACCTTGTGCGGCTGTGTGAGTGCAGCCTGTTGAAATCCTTGCTTAGTGTATAAGTTGATCTTCTGTATATGAAGGTAATTGAAAATGAAACTCGACGAAGGGCGGGATGGGAGAAGGAGTGGGAGAGGGGAGGGCCGCGGGAGGGAGGGAGGTTGGGGGGGAGCCACAACAATACAAAAGTTGCACTTTGTAAATTCACATTTATTAAAAAAGCAAAAGAAAAATAAAACAAAAACAAAAACAAATAATCCTTCTGGTGTTCTATTGAACAGTAGAGTAACAATAGTTAAAAATAACAGTGTATATTTCTAAATACCTAGAAGAAAAACTTTTGAATGTTCACACTACAAAGAAATCTTGAATATATGAAGTGATGGGTGCCAGTTATCATAATCTGATCATTAAAATGCATGCATGTATCTAAATATTACATTGTAGCTCATAAATATGTAAAATCATTTTGTGTCAATAAAAACAAATAATCTAATTAAAAAATAAATATTTGAAATGAAGAATTCAATAGATCAAATAAAAAATGCAGTGGAAAGCCTTAACAGAAGACTTGGTGAGGCAGAAGAAAAAATATCCAAACCAGAAGACAAATCTTTGGAAATCTTACAGTCAGACCAAAACAACAAAACAAAACAAACAACAAAAAACAAAAAGAAAATATAAAACTTAAAAACAGCATTGGAATTTATGGGATGTTACCTAATGACCCAACATACAGGTCTTAGGAGTTCCTGAAGGTGTGGAAAAAGCGAATGGACAAGAAGACCTGATTAGTGAAATAATTACAGAAAACTTCCCTAATTTGGAAAAAGAAAGCGACGTGCAAGTAGAGGAAGCACATAGAATTCTCAATAGACATGATTAGAAACTATCATTACTATGAAACATTCTAGTCAAAGTTTCCCTGGTAAAACATAAAGAGATTCTAAAATGTGCATGATAAAAATGCCAGATTACTTTCAGAAGATCTCCAGACTCACAGCTGACTTCTCATCAGAAAACATACATGCAAGAAGGGAATGGCAAAATATAGTCCAAGTCTTAAAAGAAATAAATTGTCAACCCAGAATACTGTACTCTGCAAGGCTTTCATTTGTGAATCATGGTGAAATAAAGACCTCCCATAAAAACAGAAATTGAAAGAATTTGTCACCACTCATTGAAGCTTATAAAAGGATGTGCTATGCACAGAAACACAGAAAGATAGCTATCATCATAAAAGAATAAGAAGGCAGAAAATCCCAAGTAATAGTACAAAATAAATCCAAAGTAAACAATAGCAATATTTGGGGAAAATGGCAGGGCCCAGACATTATTTATCAATAGTCACCTTCACTGTAACTGGCCTCACTCTCCAGTTAAAAGACACAGACTGGCAGAATGGATTAAAAAACAAAACTCATCTATTTGCTGCCTACAAGAAACATACTCACCAACAAAGATACACATAGATTGAAAGTGAAAGGATAGAAAAAGACATTCCTTGTGAATAGAAAGCAAAAAAGGGCAGCTGTTGCCATCCTAATATCTGCCAAATAGACTTTAACATAAAAACTGTTAAAAGAGACAATGAAGAGTACTATATAATGATTAAGGGATCAATTCAACAGGAAGAAGTGACTATAATAAATAATACACACCCAATTACAGGGTGCCTAACTATTTAAAAGAAATGTTAGTAGATATAAAGGGAGACATAAACTCCAAGACAATAGTAATGAGAGCCTTCAGTAACTCACTTTCAGCAACAGACAGATCAACTAGACAGAAAACCAGCAAGGAAACAATAGGGTTAATTGACATTATGGACCAAAAGGAACTAATGGATAACTACAGAACTTTTCATCTCATAGTGGCAGAATACCCACACTTCTCATGGAACTTTGTCTAGTATAGACCATATGCTAAGCCATAAAGCAAGTCTCAGCAAATTAAAAAAAAAAAAAGTGAGATCATAACATGAATCTTCTCTTACAAAAATGGAATAAAACTGTTATAAACAACTCAAGAATTTCTAGATCATATACAACAACGTGGCTCTGAATGAAAAGTGGGTTATGGGAAAAATCAAGAGAGACAAAAATTTCTGGAAACAAATGAAAACAACAAAACATCATATCAAAACTTACAAAATATAGTAAAAGCAGTGTTAAAAGGGAAATTTATAGCAATTGGTGCCTACAGATTAATGGGAAAGGGACCAAATACATGAGTTATTAACACACCTCAAAACATAGAAATACAACAACAAACCAAACCCCAAATTAATAGGAGGAAAAAATAATTAAAAGTTAGAGAATAAACAAAATTGAAACCCCCCCCCCAAAAAAAAAACAGTGAAACAAAGAGCTGGTTTTTGAAAAAATAAACAAAATAGATATACCATCGGCACAACTAACCACAAAAAAAAAAAAAAAAGAGGGAGAAGACCCAAACCAAACCAACAGATCAGAGATGAAAAAGGAAACATAATAACAGATACCACAGAAGTGAAAAGAATCATCAGAAATTACTACAAAGAGCTACATGACAATAAATTGGGAAGCCTAAAAGAAATGAATAGGTTCTTAAAGACTTATATTCTATCAAAATCGAGTCATGAAGATAAGGAAAATTTAAAAAGACCAATAACCAAGCTGAAAATTGAAACAGTAATAAAGACCCTCCCAGCAAAGAAAAGACAACGACTGGACAGCTTCATTACTGAATTCTACCATACATTTAAAGAACTAATTCTAATTCTTTTCAAGCTATTCAAACAATCACAGGGAGGGAATCCTGCCAAACTACTATGTAGCCTGCACCACCTTAATTCCTAAGCCAAAAAAAAGATGCAACAAAGAAAAAGAACTATTGACCAATATCCCTAAAAATGGATACAAAAATTCTCAACAAAATATTAACTAATTGAATCCAACAACACATTAGAAAGATCAGTCACCTGGACCAAGTGAAATTTACCCTGGTGTGCAGGGATGATTCAACATTCACAAATCAATTAATGTGATACACACCATTAACAAAGTGAAGAACCAAAACCATATGGTTATCTCAATAGATACAGAGAAAGCATTTGATAAAATATAACATCTCTTCATGATGAAAACCTTATGCAAATTGGGTATTAAAATAACATTCCTCAACACAATCAAGGCAATTTATATCAAACCTTTGATAACATCATACTGAATGGGGAAAAGTTGGAAACATTCCCACCGAGATCTGGAACCGGAAAAGGATGCCCACCCCTACCATTGCTATTCAATATAGTTCTGGAAGTTTTAGCCAGAGTCATTAGGCAAGAAAAAGAAATCAAAGGGGAACAAATTGGGAAGGAGGAGGAAGTCAAACTATCCATATTTGAGGATGACATGATCCTATATACAGGAGATCCAAAAGACCCCACTAAGAGATTAATGGAACTCATAGAAGAGCTTGGTAAAGCTGCAGGATATAACTCAACACACAAAAATCTGCAGCCTTTGTTTACACAGACAATGCCATGGCTGAGAAAGAACTTCTAAGATCACAATAGCTACAAAAAAAGAACCACAAATACCTTGGAATAAATTTAACCAAGGATGTCAAAGATCTCTATGATGATAATTAGAAAATATTAAAGAAAGAAATAGAAGAAGATTAAAAAATGGAAAAATCTTCTATGTTCATGAATTGAAAGAATCAATAGCATCGAATGTCTGTACTACCAAAAGCAGTTTACAAATACAATATGATTCCAATTAAAATACCAACAACATTTTTGCAGATTAAAAAAATGCTGAAATTCATATGAAAACACAAGAGACCCTGAATAGCTAAAGCCATCTTCTACAACACAAACAAAGCTGGAGGCATCATGTCAAGACATACTACAGGGCAGTTATAATTAAAACAGCTTGGTGCTGGTATTAAGACATTCTAGTAGACCAATGGAACAGAATAGAAACTGCAGAAATCAATCCATAAACCTACAACCAACTCATCTTTGACAAGGGAATTAAAATCAATCCCTGGAGCAAGGACCGTCTCATCAACAAATGGTGCTGGAGAAACTGGATCTCCACATGCAGAAGTAGGAAACTAGACCACTACTTTATACAAAAATCCACTCAAAATGGATTAAAGATGGAAATCTATGAACCAATAACATCAAATCGTTGGAGAATATTGGGGAAACTCTTTAAGACATAGACATAGGTAAAGACTTCTTGGAAAAGACCCCAGAAACACAGGCAATCAAATCCAAAACTGACAAATTGGATTACATCAAGTTGAGGAGCTTCTATACTGCAAAAGAAATAATCAGCAAAGTGAATATGCAATCAACAGAATGGGAGAAAATATTTACAAAGTACACAACTGATAAAGGGTTAACATCCAGATCCATGAAGAGCTCAAGAAATTCAACAACAAAACAAACAATCCAGTTAAGAAATGGGCACAGGACTTGAACAGGAATTTTTCAAGAGAGGAAATTCAAATGGCCAAAAGACATTTGAGAAAGTGTTCAGGATCACTAGCCATCAGGGAAATGCAAATCACAACCATAATGACGTTTCACCTCACTCAAGTTAGAATGGCTCTCATACAGAAATCAACAAATGACAAATGCTGGTGACGATGTAAGGAAAAAGCATCCTCATCTACTGTTGGTGGGAATGTAAACTGGTACAGCCACTGAGGAAGACATTATGAAGATACATCAGAAATCTGAATATAGACCTACCATATGATCCTGGCATCCCACTCCTGGTAATTTACCTAAACCAAAAGAAATCAGTGTATGAAAGAATTATCTATACCCCCATGTTCACTGCAGCACAATTCACAATACCTAAGATATGGAATCAACTCAGATGTTCATCATCTGTTGACTGGATAGAGAAATTATGGCACATATACACTATGGAGTGCTACTCAGCTGTAAAAAAAATAAAATCTTGTCTTTTGTAATAAGATGGATGCAACTGGAACCAGCCTTCTTAGTGAGATAAGCCAGTCCCCAAAAGACAGATATCATATATTTCCCTGATCCAAGGTAACTAATAGAGTACCTAAATGTAAATGTATTGGAGTAAAATGTAATGTATTGGAGTATTAGAGTAAAATAGACATTGTGAGATTTAGAAAAAAAAAAACAAACAAACTAATAATCCCAGCCATTCAATCCAGCCCTAAAGTACTGAATTTTCTAGCAATTTAACTATATCAAAGCAGTCCTTTTAACTGCATTAACTGAAGAAAATTAGGTGCCCTTTCAACAGTTTCATAAGATTAGAACAGAAAAAGAATGTCAGGGGCCAAATCAGAACTCTAAGGTGAATGCCTGATGATTTTTCATTGAAACTCTCACAAAATCACTTGTTTGATCAAAAATGAGTGGGAACATTGTCATTGTAGAGAAAGACAATGTGGGTAAGTTAGGTGTTTTTCTCCTAATGTTTTGGATAAGTGTCTCAAAACACTTTTATAACATGTGAATGGTATTATTCTCTGGCTTGCCAGAAGGTCAACAAGCAAAGTGCTTTCAGCATTCCGAAAATTTTTGCCATGAACTTTTCCTCAAACAATCTACCTTTCTTTTAACTGGACGGCTTGCACCTTTTGTGTCTATTGCTTTGATTATACTTTGTCTTCAGGATTGTATTGGTATTATTCTTTTGAAAAAAAAATTGCTCAAGTCTTGATCTCACTTATTTAAATTTTTCCTTGAAAGCTCTTCTTATCTGCAGCTGATTTGGGTACAATGTTTTTGGCACTCATCAAGTAGAAAGTCTGATTGACTTTAATATTGAGGCAGAACTGCCTAAGCTGAACTAGTTGAGATGTACATTGCTTTGATTATTGTTTCTGCTATTAATCACGAGTTCACTTAGAGAATGAACAAAATTAATTTTTCCTCACAAATAAACAGATTGTTCTGTCACTGCAGGCTTCATCTTCAATATCATCTCACCCCTTATTAAAATAAACTATCCATTTGTAAACTGTTCATTTCTTTGAGCATTTTCCCCATACCATTTTCATAAGCATCAATAATTATACCATTCTTCCACACAAGCTGCACTATGAATTTGATATTTGTTCTTGCTTTAACTTTAGCAGAATTCATGCTGCTCTGATAGGGGTTCTTCTCAATCTAGAATCTTATTCTTCATGCTTTACATTAGATCCTCCTCATATACATTACAAGTTTGTATGAGTTTATTTTAGTGCACAATAAATTTTGAATTCTATGTGTAGTTCCTCTTAGTATATATTTTCCATTAACTTTGTGATGATCCCGTATAGAGCCTATAAGGGTATAGAGAGGTTCTATGAAGTTGCAAGGATGGGGCTTTAAACTGTGGCACTGATGCCCCTACAGGAAGAAAAGAAACATCGGCAATCTCCTCTCTGCCTCCTCTCTCTCTCTCCATCTTTCTCTCTCTCTCCCTGTCTCTGTCTCTCTCTCTCTCTTTCTATGTGCACACATGAGAAAAGGCCATGAGAGTATACAATGTGAAGTTATCCATCAACAAATCAGGAAGCAGAACCTCACTAGAAACTATTCTGATAGTATCTTGATCTTGGATGTCAGAACTATGAGAAAACAAGTTTCTGCTGTTTATGCCACTCAGCATGTTTTACTTAGTTTTTCTTATGGCAGGAATTATTGGAGCATTAACAATTTGGGGAGGTGTTTGACCTTGTGGTTGGGAAGCCCATGGCCCACACTGAAATTCCTGGGTTTGATACTCAGGTCTACTTCTGATTCCAGCTTCCTGTTACCGAAGATATTGGAAGGTAGGTGTGGCTCCAGTGATTGGGTTGCTGTCACACATTTGGGAGACCTCAATTGTGTTCCAGGCTCCTGGCTCTGTCCTTGGCCTAGCCTTAGCCATTGCATTCATCTGAGGAATCAGCCACTGGATGGCAGATCTGCTTCTCTCTCTCTCTCTCTCCCTCTATCTTAAATGAAGATTTTCTTTAAATTAACAACTTTTGCACATATTGTCCACATCCCCCCCTCAAATTGTTATAGCTGAATATAAAATAATACATGGAAAATGGAAATAAAAGATAAATCTATTTTTGTGCAAAAAAAGTTTGAAATTCATATCTAAGAGCGATCTTCAGAAAGACAACAATGCATTTTATGACACTTTCAAAAATGGATTTCAAAACATTTTTACAACAAAATATACATATAATTTAATTCCATTTGTCAAAAATTTTTTGAAGTACCCTCGTATTACTTACTATACTCCTCATTTAATTTGTCTTTTGACTTCTTTCATAAGTAATTACATCTTTAGTCCTCATTGCCCATTCTTATAAAAACATCTCATCAGTCATGTTGGTTGTTGAGCTTATTTTCAAGTGTATACTTCAGTAAAGGTCCATAGAAATAATAATCTGTACATTCTTACTTGGTGATAAGTATGTAGTTCTACCTTTCATACTTGAAAGTCAGTGCTTTATGAATATAAAGATCTTCAGCTCACTCACATTTTTTAAGGATCTTAGATGTTACTCCATTTATTTTACTGTACACTACATTGTTATTATGAAGTCTGATATGATAAAAATGTCCTTCCCCTTACAAATCACTTGCTCTTTTTTCTCTAGATCTCCAACAGAATTTTTATTATTTAACTCCAATAATTTTTATGATAGTGATTTTCTTTTTTGATCATTCAAAGTTCTGATAAAATATAAATTTTATCAGAAAAATTTATTGAATGATAATTTTTATCATTTGTTTCCAATATTTGCCTTTCTTCTACAAAGACTCCAATTATTAAAATCTTGCAACTTATTTGCCTGCCTTTAACATTGTTATTTATTTCACAAATCATTCTTATATTTTCTTCTTTCTGCTTTTTAAAAGATGTATTCATTTACATGAAAGGCAGAGTGATACAGAGTGAGAAAGACAGAGAGGGGCAGGGGAGAGAATCAAGAGAGAGATTTTCCATGGCTGATTTAATCCCTAAATGTTCCCAACATACAGGGCTAGTCAAGGCTGAAGTCAGGTGCATCTGGATTTCTCACTTGGATGGAAAGATGGCTTTGGATCGGTGCAGTGTGCTGGCGGTAGTGGCCATTTGGGGGGTGAACCGACGGAAGGAAGACCTTTCTCTCTGTCTCTCTCTCTCACTGTCTAACTCTGCCTGTCAAAAAAAAAAAAAAAAAAAGTGCAGGGTAGCCAAGACTCCAGCTGGCACTCTGATATGGATGTAGTTATCTCAAGTAGCAATTTAACCTGCTGCACCACAATTCTCAACCCTTCTTTTTGTTGTTGAAAATAAGACATTGGGGCAGGCACTGTGGTCAGCTCTCAACACTGCTGCAGCATCCCATATTGAAGCGCGGGTTTCAAGTCTTAAGTACTCTGTGCTTCCCATCCAGCTCCTTGCTAATGTGCCTGGGAAGCAACAGAAAATGGCTCAAGTACTTGAATTTATGCCACCCATGTGGGAGACTCTGCTAGAATTCTTGGCTCCTGTTTCAGGCCTTTCCTAGACCTAATTGTTGTGGGCATTTGGAGAGTGAACCAGTGAATATAAGATTTATCTATCTATCTATCTATCTATCCATCCATCCATCCATCCATCCATCCTTATCTCTGGCACTTTGTCTTTGAGATAGATAGATAGATAGATAGATAGATAGATAGATAGATAAAATAATTTTAAAAACAAAAAAGGATCTTCTTTTCACCTTCTATTTTCCTTAAATTTTCCCTTGTTTTGTATTCATTCTAGTGTAGTCTTCATATGGAAATGCTTTTTACTTTTATTTCAGTTTCTTGTCTAGAGCTGTTTTAGGTGTAAAAAAAAAAAAAAAACTTGCATTAGTTGGATTTGTTTCATTTTATTTGTGGCTGTATCTTTCTATGTGGTTTCATTGGTTGTAACAATCCCTTTTTGCTGCATAGTTTTTTCTTTGTCTAGGATATTACTGTATTAATTTCTTGTGCTCTTCCACAGTGTTAAACTGATTTCTTTAAATTTCAGGAAGGATTATTATACTCCTAATTTCAAGGAGTACCTTTTTATTTCTTGCTTTATGTAGACTTCAGAGTTAAAGTAATTTAAATTCTGAAGTGCACAGATACTGTAGTCGTCTGCTCTTTTATCTGGGCCTTCCCTTTCCTTTATCTTTGTCATCCCTCTCGTGCACAGCTTTGTTTCCATGCCGAGGGTATTTTTCTTAGTGAAGAATCTCTCCGGCCGGCCCCGCGACTCACTAGGCTAATCCTCCGCCTAGCGGCGCCGGCACACCGGGTTCTAGTCCCGGTCGGGGCGCCGGATTCTGTCCCGGTTGCCCCTCTTCCAGGCCAGCCCTATGCTGTGGCCAGGGAGTGCAGTGGAGGATGGCCCAAGTGCCTGGGCCCTGCACCCCATGGGAGACCAGGAAAAGCACCTGGCTCCTGGCTCCTGCCATCGGATCAGCGCGGTGTGCCGGCCGCAGCGCGCCGGCCGTGGCGGCCATTGGAGGGTGAACCGACGGCAAAAGGAAGACCTTTCTCTCTGTCTCTCTCTCTCACTGTCCACTCTGCCTGTCAAAAAAAAAAAAAAAAAAAAAAAAGAGAGAGAATCTCTCCTGTAATGATCTGTGGCTGGTCAGTTTTGACACGTAGTATTTTATAGCTTTCCTTAGCATCTCCAGCTCTTGATGAGACTTGTGCATTTACACATTATTAGACTGGGTAGTGTCTCTAACTATTCCAGCTTCTATGAATTCACATTGGTGATTTAGTGTTCTGGTCTTGGATCTTTCCATTTGCTTCTTCTGGTATCAACTCTGATAGCTTACAGTTCTTGTAGCAATTGGTAGAGACCCTCATGTAATTCAGTTTCTGGTTATACCTTGCTACCTAGATTTGTCCTAAATATTGTTCATGAGTTATTTATTTTTTCTGTCTATCCACTTTAATGTGGGTATTTGGAAATGTTCAAACACTATAAACTCATTACTATCTTATTATTAGAGTTGCTCCTCAAGTTTCTTGATATTGTTAGTAGCTACTTGGTGTCAGCTCCCAATCAGTGTCTGTTTCTGTGCTTGACGTTGACGCTCTGGGAGGAGGTTTCCAGACATCTCCTCAGTCAGTTCTTCCAGGGTTTGGGCAGTTCTCTAATTACATGAATTAAAGTAAGCCATTTACTTGAGTGAACTCTAACCCATACAATTGTAATTTGAAAAACAAGAATTTATTGTGAATGTGAAAGAAAGAATTTTATGTAGGTGGCAGAAAAAATAGCAAATTTTTTGTAATAATAAGAGCTAGACAAAAATTCTACAATATATTATAAGGACTTACTGGTGAGAATTATACAATTGAAGACCTGAATTCTTTATTTTCCCACCTTGGAAAAATTTAGATATACTGATTACATTTAGAGCTGTTTATAAATATATATAAAAATAGTCCCAGCAACTGGGGGAAGAAAATTCATGTAGCAAGACTTACTTTAACAATGGAATATTTTATCTTATTTATTAATGAGTCTAAGACTCAGAGATTTTGAATTTATAATTATTTTAATTGTTTCAAGCCCATGATTGGTCATTATTTGAACAGAAGTGTTTTGATTCCCTATTTAATATTTAAGAAATTTACATGTAATAAATATACAAATTTATAGGGTAAAATATCTCATGGGAAGAAATGTCTGCCATTAAAAGTCTCAGAAGCGACTGCCTTAAGGGCTGATTCTGAGGCCAGAGAGCTGTTTAGGACATCTGCCATTCTATGAGTCTGCTGTGTATCTCGCTTCCCATGTTGGATCATTCTCTCCCTTTTTAATTCTATCAGTTAGTATTAGCAGATACTAGTCTTGTTTGTGTGATCCTTTTGACTCTTAATCCTATCATTATGGTCAATTATGAACTGAAACTGATCACTTTGACTAGTGAGATGGCATTGGCACATGCCACCTTGATGGGATTGAACTGGAATCCCTTGGCACGTTTCTAACTCTACCATTGGGGTGAGTCCGATTGAGCATGTGCTGAACTGTCCATCTCCTCCCTCTCTTATTCCCACTCTTATATTTAACAGGGATCACTTTTCAGTTAAATTTAAACACCTAAGAATAATTGTGTGTTAATTACAGAGTTCAACCAATAGTATTAAGTAGAACAAAAAAATACTAAAAGGGATAAAGTATTAAGTTGTTCCTCGACAGTCAGGACAAGGGCTGATCAAGTCATTGTGACAAACATTATCAATAGAAGCTATTTAAAAGGTATCATTCATTGTATATATTTTTTATATGTGATGTTCCAATGATTTCCAGATTAAACTTACAGCAAATAAAAACACATTTTGGCCACTGAATTCAAAGTACCATAAAACAATCAGTTATCTCTCTTTCCACTCCATGTTCTGACCAACTTGAGACATAAGATAAAGTAACCAGGAAGATTGGCATATAATATCACATTTTATCATTGAGAATGCTAATGTAAAGAATATGGGCATGTAGCAATAATTAGCTTCCTAATACTAAATTTCAGATTTATACAGACTTATATACTGCAAGCTTTCCTACAGTTTGATCTTTACCCATGTAAAGGCAGAGAGGGGTAAAATAGAATGTATGTTTTCTGTGGATTGATTGGATCCACAAGAAAAGGGGAGTTTAGTCATACAAGTCTAGATTACAACATTGAACACCTGGAATAGATAACTTACACTATCTTGAGAAAGGAAAACTAGTAGGTGAGGAAGTTAAAAAATATTATGGTAGTACTGCCTTAACATCAGGAAATATCTAGTACAACCTTTTGACCTTGGCCCCATTTTGATTTGAATTTAAAATAATATAGCATGCGTGCTGAACATCAATAATCTAATTTTGAAATCGGATTTATTTGTAGTTGAATTTAGAAGGAATGCAGAGTTAATTGGATGAGTGACTAAATTTTTGCTTTGTGTGATGCTGTGTTTTTCATTTAAAAAGGTAACAGGTAAGTTGGAATGGAATTTTTTCTCTTCCCTCATATTTTTTTCTCTTGCCAACAAAAATATCTCAAAGTTATTTCATTGACCTTGAGCCAGCTTTCAGCACTTAAACAGGGAGCTTAGTGCCTATCTGTTATTTATGAAAGTTTTGTTCTTTCTCCCATAAAAAAAGTGTACTTTAAACAACTGTAAAGCCTGGGGCCAGCACTGTAGGGTGGTAGGCTAAGCCTCTGCCTGTGGTGCTGCATCCCATATGGGCTCCAGCTTGTGTCCTGGCTGCTCCTCTTCCAATCCAGATCTTTGCTTATGGCCTGGGAAATCAGTGGAAGATGGCCCAAGTGCTTGGGCCCCTGTACCAGCGGGGGAGACATGGAAGAAGTTCTTGGCTCCTGGCTTTGGATTGGCTCAGCTATGGGGATTGAGGGCATTTTGCGAGTGAGCCAGTGGTGGCAAACTTTTCTCTCTGTCTCTCCCTCTCTCTCTAACTCTACCTTTCAAATAAGTAAATAAATAAAATCTTCAAAAAAAAAATAGTGTAAAGGCTAAATCTAAAGTTTTCACCTTCATCCTCTGTTAACCTCCTGAGGTTTTAGCTCTTGTTGGGCCACAAAGAGGCAGTATATAACATATATCAGAATTCTTTAAAAGTAAATGGAAAAATCACACACACAAATTGCCACATTGTTAAGGGAATTTGAAAAAGACATTCATACCATCCTTAGACCATGCATGATTACTGCCTAGCTGAAACAGAGATTAGAGATATGTGACACTCATGTGGGACTCGCTGTATTCACAAAGGAAAATAAATGTTCCAATTTGTTTCTTTGCATGTTGATGACACAATTAATAAACTAATACTCAAGATATTTGTACTGTTACCCGAGTGTATTCTTAGAAAGATGAAATTACTGTAGGTTAAGACCTATTTCCACATGAACATTACCTTATTTGAAAAGAAGTTCTAGGATTATGCAGGAGAAGATTAAGCAGACACTTGTATCATTATTACCTGGTACACTTGCCCTCTCTGACTCAGAATTAAGGAAACTAAAAACTAAACAGAGATGATTTATTGTTATTACCAGATGTCAAAATCATCTTCATGAACCTAATTCATGCTTTATGACTTCCATCTGAATTTTTTTCTAAGCAATCCTTTTTCTCCAATATTGCACTGTTTATTTTATCAAGAGATACTTCTTTAAGTATGTGAAGATTTATTAAACATATACTATTTGTCAAACCATTCTAGGTGCTTTATATAGATCACAGAACAAAATAAAATCCCAGTGGGCATGAATCTTACATTGCAGTGAAAGAAGACAGATAATACACAATAAATATGAAAATAAGTAAATTGGGTTTATATTAAAAGGTGAAAAGTTCTATGGGAAAAAGAAAACACATTGGACAAAGTAAGGGAAATTAGATATTTTATAGGGGAAGTGTCATCATTTTCAAATGTAATGGTCTGGGTGGGCCTCAGTGAGCAGACAGGATTTAAACACAGAGTTGAAGGAAAGGATTTCAAACTAGAATAGTCCATGCAAAATCTCATGATGAGAGTATGATTATCATGTTTGAGTAAGGAAAAGGTCAGGAAGAGAGAGTTGGAGGAGAAAAGATGTGGAGGGTTGAGATAATGTACTCACTTTAGGCCACTGTAATAGTATCAGTATTTAACTCATTACAGAATTCTGAGCAGAGAAATGACATTAGCATAACATAGCTGAACACTGTAATTAGGAAATATATAAAATGTTTTATGTTTATGTCCCCTCACTCCCTACTCCCATATGTACTCTGACTGTTATGTAAACTGATTCTACATCCACACTACAAGCAAAGAGTAAGCCAACATTTATACAGCAATTAAAGACATTTTATTTTCCAAATATTTTCAATTTAATTCCGTTATGAGATGTAGCACCAGTTGGTATTCTAAATGACTTTAGCTCCTCAGTCTATATTACATTTCACTACTGCTTAGCTTATGAATATAGTTTCATCAATAAAAGGGCACAACTTTCATGTAAGAAACCATCACAGTGTTTATAGTCACTATAACTCTGGCTGAATACAGAGAAATATGCAGTGAATTAAAGGATGCTGAGAAAAAGTAGCAGATTTCTGGATTCCTTACTTGTACAAAACCCTTGGGTAGTTCAGTGCGGGAGGAACCTGCCTCCACCTCTGTCCCTGCCCAAGGTTCTTATTGCATCCCTGTGTGTCAGCTTAGTCATGGGAAGGCTGCAGCAACCCAGCTGACTTTGACCTCAATTGTACTCAGCATAGAGCAAGCAGAAGTATTAAAAGATTGAAACAGGACCCAGTGCTGTCACCCCTTGGCTCTTGCCCTCAAGTTCACCTATGATTAAAACGTCAAGTTCTTATTTTCACCAGGCGATCCACAAGGCAGCAGACAGAACTTGGGGACATTTAACAGCTCATTTGCAGAGTGTCAAACTGTGAATGCACACGTATGTAAATGGAAAAGGGGCATAGCACAAACAGGGCTTGAAACTTAGCTCCATGGATTTCATACAAATAAAAGCAAACATTTTCTGAAATCAATTCTGTCATTGTAAATCAAGAGCTTCCAATTTAAATTGGCTTGGAATTATGAACTAAATTAGAATTTTAAAATATGTCTTTAAGATTTAAAGGATGCACAGGTGTTGTTTATTTACCTACTTCACAAAAATTCCTCTTACTAAAAATCTAACAAGATGCTTCAGTCACTCAGGAAGTCAAACTCTTCCAAAAAATATTAGCTAGGAAAAGACCCTGTTTGATTTTATGTAAGGAAGAGAAGGCCCCAGCTGCAATAAGAAAATGAAAAGAAATCCTCACAATTCAGCCCTCGTCCTCAGTAGAAAACTGGTAAAACTCAACATGCAAAATAGAATCAGCGTCTGTGCTCTGAGCACTAGCGTCTAGAACAATGCAGGCATATTTGACATGGGAAACCATTTGTTTTGCTTTTTATAAAACTCTTCATTTGTATGAGGGTTTTTCAAAAACTTCATGGATAATGGAATTAAAAGATAAAAGTTCATGAAAAATGTTTTATAAAAATCCAATGCATGGATTCTAAAACTTTTGTGCCAAAAGTAAACTTACATGCTAGTTCCATTTACATGGAGTTTTGAATTATCTCATACAATTTAGAAACTGAAGAGGTACATGTATATGAGTTTACATTGCGTTGCCCACTGAAAAAAACAACTTAAGTCTTCAGAGCAATCAGCATTTATCTTCTTAGCTGATACCCAGTGGCCACTGCGGGTGAACCAACAGAAAAGGAAGACCTTTCTCTGTCTCTCTCTCTCTCTCTCACTGTCCACTCTGCCTGTCAAAAAAATGATTTTTTCTTTTGAATTACAGAACAAATATCAGTTTTTAAGAAAATCATTTTTAACTGTTGATATCTCTGTGTGGAAAAGAGTAAGGAACAAACAGAATCATGAAAGGATATCAACACAGCATTCAACAGGACTGAGGTTGGAAAAAGAGTTGGAATAATTGCAACTATTTTTTTCAGTGTGACTCAAATTACTGGGGAGAAAAAGAACTGTTAATGCACTATGGCCTGTGTGCTGACCCATAGATGGTGTCCTCTGCTCTCATCCTGGCAGGCAGGATTAGATGGTGTTTGTTCTTTTACTGCATGGTCTGTGAGACTGTCAGAAACATTACACAAACACTAAGCCTTCCAACCTTTACACTGCTGGTTGTTTTTTTTTTTTCCCTCTAAAATGAAATCCTATGTTCTGTCACCCGGAGGTAGTTATACTAATCACAGCTACTGATATTGCCAACGGCAGGAACGAAACTGGATCAAGGAAAATGTGACCCCAAGTACGTGACTTTAGACTCCAGTTGTGACAGCTAAAGCAATCACTGCCGGAGGAAAATGAGTCCCTTGACTAAGCTCACCCTGATTTGTAATCTGATTTAAAAATGTCTGGTGGAGGAGGAAGCTACATTTGTGGATATGCTTGGTTGTTGCACATAAATTTGATGACTGAGAATTGATAATGGTCCTTGAGATACTATAAAGAATGGAATACCACATATACTTCAGAACACATTACATGTTGATAATTTGACTATTACAGCTTGGGTTTTTTGGCAGAAATAAAGGCCACCAATGCAAACATAAAAGAAAATATATAACATTTTGCCATGACTAAGAACTTCTTTTCAAGAAGGATGTGAGTGCTTAATATTTACTGTAAGTCTCTGTTTCTGTAATATGTCAAAATTGCAGCTTTTTCACTTTAAAAAATAATTATTATATTTATTTGAAAGACAGAGATACAAAGAGAGAAGAAGAGACAAAGAGAGAGAGAAAGAGAAATCTTCTATCTGCTAGTTCACTCCCCAGATGGCTACAATGGTCAGGGCTGGGCCAGGCAGAAGCCAGGAGTCAGGAGCTTCTTCCAACTATCCCACACGGGTGCATGGCCTTAGGGATTCAGGCCATCCTCCGCTGCTCTTCCCAGGACATTAGCAGGGAGCAAGATCAAAAGTGGAGCAGCTGAGAATGGAACTGGCACACATATGGATGTCAGCACTGCAGGAGGTGACCTATATGCTACAATGTCAGCTTCAGCTTTTTCATTTTTCACATGAGTACAGCCTGAGACTGTTGCAAGCATCCATCCATTTTCAGTAAGCAGATTCTGTGATTCTTGGGGAAAAAAAGATGTTTTATGATACTCCTTAGGAATGGAGATTGAGTAAGGAAAGTCAAAAAGGCCACGTGAGGGACCATGTTGTGGTACAACAAATTAAGCCTCTGAATGCAATGCTGGCATCCCATGTGAGCACTGTTTCAAGTTCTGGCAGCTCCTTGCTCACGCGCCTGGGGAGTCAGCAGAAAATGGCCCAAGTACTTGGGTCCCTGCCACCCATGTGGGAGACCCAGATGGAGCTTGAGGTTCCTGGCTCCTGCCTGGCCCAGCTTTGGCTGTTGTGGCCATTTGGGAGTGAACCAGCAGATGGGAGACTGATATCTCTCTCTCCCTTCTCTTTCTCCTTTCTCCCCTTTGTCTCTGTCTCTGTCTCTCCCTCCCTCTCTGTCACTTTTTTGTCAAATAACTAAATAAATCTTTAAAAAACAGAAAAAAGTCACTTAAAACTTTTGCTAATACTATATATTTTAAAAAATGCATGTTGATTCATTTTAGGGACTCTTTCTACTAACAAACAGTATGACTGTTTTATGGGAGAACTGTATTACTGATAATTGCATTGAAAACGATTTTTTTACATTTAAATAAGCAATTTTCCATTTAAATCTGAAAAAATCATTTATTATTATTATAGAAATTCTGCTGTAACAGAATTTGTTTTTCTTTTGGAATCTAGACTTAGAAGCTCTGAATGATAAGTGACCAGATGTGTCTATAAATAAGCAAGTCTGACCTTGCTATAAAAACTGTAATGTTGTTCAGAAGTCAACTAATGTTTCTTCAAGAAATTTCTGTGCAGAAGTTGAATAACTGGAGAAAGTAAATTGACTCTTGGTTGAGTGCTTTGAAGACCAATATTCATTTGGTTGAATAAAGTCTGATATATTTTAGCTTGTTTAATGTTCAATATGTACCATTTGGTCACTTAAAATAGGCCAGAACTGCTAGAAGTCAACAATAATATAAAACAGAATTCATAGTGTTACTTCTTACTATTTGTGATTTAAAAAAATGATTTTAATCTGTAATACTGTAAAATCTTTCCTTAAAGAAAGTACAACAGATGTGTTTCATTTACTCAACAAAATAATATGTGAATCACTTATCTGTTACATCAGTTTGTAATACATAGTGGGCACAAAGATACATAATACATGGCTCTGGACCTCAGGAAGTTTTTTAATCACAAAGAGATATGGTACCATAAATGTGTTATAGGATGGCCCAGAAAATAAGGTGACATACATAAACTAAGGTTAACTACCTGTCATTTATTAAAAATCTATATGAAAGAACATATATTAATCAGTTTTTCCATACTTTAAATATCTGAGAAGAGTTTCTTAGGAAGGAAGGGGGCTTACTTAGCTTATAGTTTTGAAAGATTATGGTCCAAGATTGGCTGGCCCCATCATTCAGGCATCTGACGGAGGCTGGTGGATGAAAACAGCAGAACACAAGTGGAGGAAGTACCACATGGTGAACCAGGAAGCAGAGAGAGACTGTGAACATCAGCTATTCCTTATGTGATCTCTCCTTATAAAGCGAGGCTAATTCAACTATGGGGTTCCATCCTAGTAATCTAACCCAATCACTCCCCCAAAGCTCTCCTCAGATACTATTCTTAATCAAGCCTCACTTGGATTCATCAACCATTCAGACATTAGTCATTAAAAAATCCCGAGGCCTAAACATCTGCATGAGTTTGGGAGCTAGATCCTGTTAGAAGAAAATAAAGGGAGCAACTGTCCTTCACATCTCTCTTAATCTGGCTAATTATGCATTCATTTTCTTTTATACTTAGATATCACTTAGGACTTGCTTGAGAATTGTGATATTCAGAGGAGGGAAAACTTGTTAGATTTAGGAAAGGCTGATATTATAGCTGAAAGAAATAAGCTTCAAAATGATACTCTTAAATCTGTTGATAACATAACTTCCAAAGCTGCTACAATGTCTGTCCTGCAAAACATTAAATATCAGTTTCTTGAGGAAACACATTTATTTTTCTGAGTGATTAATGACTTTTGCTGGTATAGTGGCTGACTTCTTTATCAAGGGTAGGATATACAGTCATCCCTCAATATCCGCGGTTACAAGACACTGCTCTGATAACAAAATCCATGGATAGATACTCAAGTCCTTTATATAAAATGGCATATTATAGGCACAAAAGCAAGGCATATCCCACTGTATATTTTAAATTAACTCCAGATTTTTAACAATACCTAATGCAATGTAAATATTATGCAAATAGTTTTTATACTGTATTATTTAGAGAACAATGACAAGGAAGAATCTATACATATTAAATATGGATGGAATTCTTCCTTCTAAATATTTTCTATTTATAACTAGTTGAATCCATGGATACAGAACCCATATATATATAGGATTGACTATAGCAAGAAAATGGAAGCCGCATGACTTGGAACCAAACAAACAAATTTTTACTACAGAATCTATATTCTTATTTTAACCCTTGCCTGGAATCCCGCTGAAGATTTTCTTACTTCCTTCAGTTCTCTGCACAAATATAACCTTCTTGGGTTCCTGTTCTGAAATTTGAGTATATTATCTATTTCCCCACGTAATTCTCATCTCTACTCTGTTTCCCTTCTATATTAGCATTTATTAGATCTCACATTTGTATTGTTAATCAATTTATTTACACCTTTTAATTATCTATTGTCTCCATTAGAATATGAGCTGCATCCTAGGATGCTTAAGATACAATATGGCATATATTAGGTCCTTGATAAATATCAGTTAAATATGTGGTAAGTTAATATATTTTCAGATGAGGAAGGGAATAATTCTGATTGGAAGGGATTAATTCTGATGGAAAATATTGAACAAATTATATTTATAAATTATAAGAGGTGGCATTTATATTATAATTTACATATACATATTGGCAGATAAAAATGGGGAAGGAGACAAAAGTTTACATGATGAGCAAAGTAAAAACAAAGGGGAAAGATATCATATTATTGAGTGAATATTAAGTGATTCTGTTGTCTGGCATAAAGTACTTGCAAATTGAGGTAAGAATTATGTGCTGCTAATTGTGCTTTTGAGGTTTGCAAGGATAAGCCATCAACATTTTAGACAAATGTCTAAATGCCATTTTAGCAAATGACAATATAAAAGAGTTCTTTTTAAATTATTTTCTGTAAGTAGAATGAGAAGAAAGTAGGAGTCTCATGATCAGGGAAGACTGCCCTTAAACAGATTGAAAGAAATAAATTGTCAAATTATTAAAACATTTTACACTCATTCATATATATATATATATAAAATAAATTAAATAGGTGGTTAAAGGTTAATACTCTAAGCTGAAATTCAGCTGAATGTGGATGAATAACATCACAGAATATCTTAATCTCATTATATATCTATTGAAAATGTACATAAGGATTTTATTAGGAACACAGATTTCTTCCCAGAAAAAAAAAATACTGATTGCCCTCATACACAAACATTCTTTCCCACAGCACATTAGGCTAAATTTTCCTTAAAAGAAAAGAAAAGTCACTCACTAAAGTATATTTGCTCTAGAGTAGACTGATTGGCTACATAGTATCAATCTGACAACTTGGTGGTCACAGTATAGAATCTTTCATTCTCTTAGATAACAGATTTGTTGTATGAACACCAAAAATATATTTGTCTCCTAGGTATGGACTTTCTTATACTAAATCATGAAGCCAGACACTTCAATTATTTGACCAGCAAACAAGCTCTTGGTGCAGCAAACATGCTGCTAGGGAGTGAAATCAGAATAACTGGAAGTTGAAAAAGAAAAGTTAGATTCTTATATTTCCTGGCATTCTTTTGGGTAGGGTTGGACATTCATTTCTATACTACAGATATTATTTTCAAAGTTAATTAACTCCTCTGTGTTTAGAGTCCACATATGAGTGAGATCATATGATACTTGCCTTTCTGTGCTTGGCATATTTCACTTAAGATAATGACCTCCAGGTCCAACCACGTTGTCATAAATGACAAGAGACTGAGGAGGGAAAGGGACTGCTACAGATGCGGAAAGGTTCGTTAATAATGATTAATTATTAATTATTAAAATTATGAATTAAAGCTAGATAGGAATAAGAAATTCTGGTATTCTCTTGCACAATAGGGTGACTACAGAGAATGTTAATAGTAAATTTCTGTTTTAAAAAAACAGAAAAATTTGTATTTAGGATTTTGAATGTTTGTGCTATAAAGATATGTTAAATGTTTGAATAGATAAATACACTTACCCTGATTGGACATTACAGTACATTGGATACTACAATTTTTGTACTGAAACATGGTACCCTGTAAATATGTACAAAGTTTATGTCTTTCAAAATGTTTAATAAAATAATAAAAATTTTAATAAAATTTTTAAAAAACAAAGAGAAAAATTGTGTTAACTCCTTAATGAGGAAATTTGCAGAATTAGAAATCTAGTTAGTTTAAAATGTTCCTAAATTAGATTATAAACTAATTAGCATATAATCGGACAATGAAACCTTAATACTTGGGATTGCTTTTCCATTTTTCATTACAAAAGTAAAAGTGCAGGTCAGCATTGTGGCACAGTGGGTTGAGCCAGGGCCTATGATGATAGAATTCTGTTATCATAGCACCAGTTTGAGTCCAGGCTGCTCTGCTTCTGATCCAGCTCCCTACTAATGTGCTGAAGAAGGCAGTGGAAGACAGCACAAGTGCTTGGGCCCCTGTCATTCTCCTGGGAGACCCAGATGGAGTTCTGAGCTCCTGGCTTTAGTCCTGGCCATTGCAGCCACTTGGGGAGTGAACCAGCAGATGGAAGATTTCGCTCTCTTTAGTTATGTGAAAGGCAGAAAGACAGACATACACTGAGGGAGGGAGGGAGGGAGGGAGAGAGAGAGAGAATCTTCTACTGGTTCACTTCCCAAATAGCCAAAATAGCTGGGGCTGGACCAGGCTGAAGCCAGAAGCCAGGAATTCTCTTCTGGGTCTCCCCTCTGGGTCTCCCATGTTCATGTCAGGAAATCAAGTACTTGAGCCATCCTCTGCTGCTTATCAGGAGCATCAGCAGGAAGCTGGATCAGAAGCAGAGCAGCCAGGATTCGTGAACCTGCACTCTGATATTGGATGCCAGCTTCCCAAGTGGCAGCTAACCAGCTGTACTACAATGCCTGTCCCTAAATAAAAAGACATCTGTGAGCCTCGTTTGATCAAGCTCATTTCCTAAACATGGCAAAGGAAATGTTTATTAATGTATTATAAAGTATTCCATAACTACATGCTACTTAGGAAATATTGCTGAGACATTATGGAAAAAGATTGATGATTTGAGTAACAATAATTATTTTATATACCCACTAATATACATAAATATTTTTCTTTGAAATGTGCAATGTGATAAATATTATATTTCACAAATGTAAAATATTGTGTAGGAAAATACAAATTCTTGAATATGGAGTAGCTTTTTTTTTATTCTGATGAAAACTTTTGATACCTTCTATTATATAGTATTTAACCTTTATCATTGTGAAAAAAATGAAGTAACTAAGGATAAAGCTATCTGAAGTGAAGTTGGAAAATTGCAATTGCATTCATACCTGCTAAAGGTCAAACCACAGAATGTTCCAACAAACTAAGATAAACAACTGAAGTCAGTATCCACAGGCCTTCAACATTTCTCAGTTGCAAGTCACATAATAAAATAACCAATCAAAATGGGCTTGCAATTTAGGATGTCTGCACAGATACTGAATTACCTCTAAAAACAACTATTTAAAAAAATTTTCCATTAAAAAAAAAAAAAACCTCTATCTTTATATACTCACTATTCAGAGAAGCCCTGATTCAATGTGTCTGAATCACAATTCTTTGTTTCACAAGTAAATACTATTTTCTTTGAACTTCTATGTCAATCTGTTTTCCAACTCATAACATAAGTTATAGATTATAATGAAAATGGAATATTTTAATTTTATATTTTTAATACAGATTTCAAAACTTTCAAAGAGGCATGCATTATGTAGCAGTAATAAAAGAATGAAAGTAGCACCACTCACAGAGGGTCATGAAATAGATTTTTCTGTCAGAATTTCTAAAATATTGGAGGAAAACCAACTCATTGATTTTTCTGCTAGGTAGTAGGCATTCAGTATTGGAGCAAAAATAGACAGCTGTGAGATGTTATTGAGTTACAGCAGTGACCAAGTTCCATAATGGCATCTTAATTCTTCTGTCTCTATTTTCCCAAGGTTGAATATTTGTGTACTAAAAAAAAAAATTTGTATGTTAAAGCCTTTTCCCCAGGGTGACTGTAATTGTTAGTTGAGTTGCTGGGGGTGATTAGGTTTAGATGGAGTCGTGAGAGGGCTGTGATGGGACTAGAGTGCTTATAAGAGGAGGAGGAGTTCAGAACTCCTCTTTCTCTACTTAGCATACAGTGAGAAGGTGGTAGTGTGTGAGCCAGGATGACTGACTCCTCATCAGAACAGCTGGCTCTCTGGCCTCAGGTTTCCCAGGCTGCAGAACTGTGAGAAATAAATTTCTGTTGCTTAAGAAACTCAGTTTTTATCACTTTTGGAATATGGACTGAGTTGACTAGGACATCTTGACATAAAAATCAACATCCAACTGAATTCTCTATTATATTCAATCAGCAAAAGAGTGTTATCTATTTATTAACTTACTTAAATCTTTACAATAATGTACCCCACTTTACTTCACTTTCTGGGATAAGATTGATTTCTTCAAAACAAAATTTAAGGAAATTCTGTCTGAAACATGATATTGAGTTCTAGTTAAAGAAAACTGTCAAAACCAAACACTTGGAAATGTAAGATTCAAACTAGAAGTTATTTTGCATAATTTAAGTCAAAACTTCAAAGAAAACACAGATTATAAAAACTTCCTTTTACATTTGACAAGATTTCTTTGTATCTAATTACCTGGGCTATTGTTTCAAATTTCTAGTATTTGATGTTCAAAGAAACAATTCTTTAGTGATCCTGAAATAGTTTTTATACCTACTCATACAATAAAAAAAATAATACTCTGGCTTAATTCAATTTGGAAAAAGGAAAAAAAATAAGATCCAGGTGGCCATAAATTTTTACCTTTATAAATATATCCAAATTTAAAAAGGCAGCTTTGTGAATTGCTCACAGGTGTTTGGCAGAAATGATAATAGTTTACTTACCAGAATGAGGTCTAAAAAACAAAGCAGAAATAGCACAACTTTGCATTTTTCCTGGGATACCAAAGCTTGTTTAAACAATGAAAATGCCCAAATAGTCATGAGGTTTTACCAAACGACATTTTTAAGAAAACTATTTAACATTTTTAGATCTGCATTTTTGGAAGGAAAATGTCCAGCAGATAAGATTTTTAAAATGAAATATACAACTGATAAAAATGCCAGCATTTGCATATAATAGCAAAGTTAGATCGTTGCCAGCCTCTTGCAAATCTTCTAAGTATCTAAAACCATGGTAATGGTTTTATTATTTGAAACTTTAGGACTCCTCCATGTGAGACAACATTTAATAAATCAGGGTCATTCAGAGTCTCCTTATCAAGTCCTGCCAGGTTGGTATTGTCTCTTATTCT
The DNA here is from genome assembly GCF_964237555.1 of Oryctolagus cuniculus. NCBI lineage: Eukaryota > Metazoa > Chordata > Mammalia > Lagomorpha > Leporidae > Oryctolagus > Oryctolagus cuniculus. The sequence goes on from NC_091442.1 coordinate 90,216,716, forward strand.
TTCTGAACAGCAGTGGCTCTTCCATGCCCACTTCCAGATGCTTCTCCCAATAGGTGGCATTGCCAATCATCTCATCTCTCCAACACCAAAAAGTTCCCAAGCCAACATTCCTGTTGAATCCTACTGAGAGCTTCTTGCGGCTCTAGCTCACAATCCAGCCCACATGGATGCCCTTCCAGCTCAACCTAATTAGCTGCTAGTTGATCTCTCTGCCTACTCTGGCAACAAGAATCATGACCACAAGTCAGATAGTGTACAGTCATCTTAGATAATGTCTATAAAGTAAATGGTTTATGCCATGAGGTTTAACAGAATTTACTACATAATAATGTCAAAAGAACAGAAGATGAGGGAGATGGAAAAGAATTGAATTCCCTATTAATGAAATGCTTAATTGAAATATCTCATGTGTATATTTTAATAGGGATTTTCACTGTATAGATATTGTTGTAAGTCTATTTTCCCTGAATTTAACTTGAAATGTGATTCTTGTTAACAGTGATATTAAGATTGTTAATGGTAGCTATGTAATTATGTGTCAACAATAACTGCAAGACCTCTTAGTGATTAGGACATCAGTGGCCTATTAACTTCACTAGTATGCTACTGATAAGTAAAGAAACAAATAGGTTACAACTGAAGAGGCTGGTGCATAAATTATTTGACGATGAACACTTGGTGTCTCAAATACCTATCTGTCATCAATCTTTCCATTTCTCTGTCATCAATCTATCAATATCTCTAGTCAGCTAAGTTGCTTTGTAGCTGTGATTCAAGTTATTTGGCAAAATGTCATCTCATTATAAGGAGGAAATTAAAGAGCTCTGGAGAAAATCTGGATCCCAAAATTGTAATGTGTGAAAGCTTGCAAGCTTAGCATTTATGTTAAATGGCATAAACACCCTGGAATTTGTGCATTCTTATAAGACTATCACTATGATTCATCTTGATGTGCCAGGAACTGGTCAGATCAAATGCATGAAACAGAAACAGTGGTGTGAAAGCAATGTACAGTACAGTCTATGTTGTGGTAGGCATCTGTCTCATGGCTTACTTAATCTGATCTTGGTACTGCATAAGAAATATTTTACTCTGAATTCCATTTCTCATTAAATTACTTTCAAAATATTTATTCTTGTTAAAAAGTATACAAATGTTACATAACTGTTCAAAAATGGACCACTCTTATTTCAGAGATTTAGTAAAATAAAACGTGTTTTTACAAATTTTGCCATAAAGCAAAGCTGTTTATTTTAAATTACATATAAATACAACATAACACCATAAAATTTGTTGGAAAAAAAAATGAGATTGGTGCAAGTCATTATTAGGATGATGAAAAATTCATAATTGATATTATTATAACTCTTAAACTTTATGTCAGGCCCGGCACTGTGGTATAGTCGGTAAAACTGTCGTCTGCAGCATTTGCATCCCATATGGGTGCTGGTTCGAGTCACAGCTACTCCACTTCCAATTCAACTCTCTGCTATGGCCTGGGAAAGCAGTACAAGACGGCCCAAGTACTTGGGTCCCTGCACCCGTTGAGGGGACCAGAAAGAAGCTCCTGGCTCTTGGCTTTGGATTGGCACAGCTCCAGCCGTTATGGCCATCTGGGGAGTGAACCAGTGGATAGATGACCTCTCTCTCTGCCTCGCCTTCTCTCTGTGTGTAACTCTGACTTTCAAATAAATAAATAAATCTTTTAAAAAATAAAATAAAAATAATTTAAAAAGTTTATGTAGGAGGCTGAAATTGTTTTTTCTCCTAAAAATATGGAAACTTTTCATGTTTATAGCTTACCCTAAGATTTCCCAAAGCTAAAATTTCATCTTTGTACTATTTTAAACAACTTTGAAGTATTTTCTTAATTATTGTGGTTCACACATGTAAATTTGGTATTAATGCTATTAATATTTTAGAATTCTTGAAAATATATCTTGACAGGTTGAACTATATATACTTTTTTAAAAGATTTATTTTTATTTATTTGAAAGTCAGAGTTGTACAGAGAGAGAAGAGACAGAGAGAGAGAGGTCTTCCATCCTATGGTTCACTCCCCAGATGGCTGCAATGGCCAGAGCTGCGCCGATTCGAAGCCAGGAGCCAAGAGCCTCCCCTGGGTCTCCCACGCGGGTGCTGGGGCCCAAAGACTTGGGCCATCTTCCACTGCTATCCCAGGCCATAGCAGAGAGCTGGATAGGAAGTGGTGTAGCTGGGACTTGAACCGGTGCCCATATGGGATGCCGGCGCTTCAGGTCATGGCTTTAACCAACCCACTGCGCCTCAGCACCGGCCCCAATATATACACTTCTTGATGTTTATTTAGTGACCAAATATAGTTGAATCAAGTTAAATCATATTTATTATGGAAGATAGCTGAAGTTACCACTTTTTTACTCAGAAACAAAGATACAGACAGAAGCACAGAAATAAATTAACAGCATCTTAAGCCACAGTCCTGTCCAGCAAACTTTCAGATTTTCAGTGAATTCTCAGGATCCTATAATTTCATAGCTTCTAAATTTCTGAAGCTGTTGAAAATTCTGTGTGTTTAACTTCCTCAGGATTTTCCTGGTTCTTTACTCTGCCTTAACCTGAAACTCAATCCTGATTCTTTGTTCACAAAACAGCAACATAAAGCAAATCCTTCAGATCTTTTTTGGTGGTCTTTACTTAAGTTTCAAATTAAGGAAGGAGTTCACTTTATAGCAATGTCAACAATTTTCAATTAAAGGTAGAAATTTCCATATTTAAAAGCATTCGGTTACCCAGGAGCAGAAATTATGAAGTATTTTAATCCACAGGCATAGGTGCAGCCACAAAAAGTGTGATTTTGTCAAGCAATCTTCTTGTCCCTTTTAACAATAAGACAAAATGCAGAAGCCATCCATACATTCCCTGATAACCTTCTAAAGTCAGAAGAAATTTTCAATTAATCTGTTTTCAAGAGCATCTAAAAGCACAGCAGTTTGTGGGAGCAGAACATAAGCATTAGAAAGGATTTATTGTCCCATAAACAGACAACACTGATCTAGGTAGGAAATCAGTGTGTAAGTATCTATTTATACTTTTATTGAGCAAGCAATTAATGAGTTAATTTTATCTTGTCACAAACAGATGTGAAAAGAATTCAAACATGAATAAGACATGTGTTGCTATATCCAGGAAATTCGGGAATTATTAAGAGAAAACAGAGTAAAGTATTAATTTATATGGTGTGTGAGTGAGACAGACTAAACAGTACATGGCACAGAGAGAAACACAAAAGTGGACAGGGATGTAGGGCACATGTTCAGACACAGGCTTCAGTGAGATAAAGACAAGGTGGGAAGAAAATACGATCAGGGAGGCTTCCCAGGAAGAAATGATATGTCTAGACGATACTTAGAGTGAGCTGCATCATTAATGTGTTTACAATCAGCAGTAGTTTTACTTTATAGTAAAAGAAATAGCAATGTATTGATAATTTTGAAGCAAAGAAATAGTCTGGTGGTTTTTTCCCAAGAAATTAGAACTTAATGAATATTATTTTGTATATTTATTTATTTTAAAAGCAGAATGACAAGGAGGAACAAAGAAACTGAGAGACTCCCCAAATGCCTACAAAAACTATGGCTGAAATAGGCTGAAGTGGGAGCCAGAAATCCATCTAGGTATCCAAAGTGGGGGTCTGGACCCCAAGTACTTGAGCCATGATCTGCCTCTTCCTAAGATGTGCATTAGCAAGAAGTTGGATCAGAAGTGTAGGTGGGATGGGATCCCAGGCATTCCGGTATGGGATGCAGGTGTACCATGACCATGCCCACCTTGAAAGATTGTTTTTTTTTTTAAACAAATATTTTATTTGAAAGGCAGAGTTACATAGAGAGGATAGATGGAGAGAGAGAGAGATAGTGAGATCTTTCATCCACTGGTTCACACCCCAAATGGCCACAAAGGGTAGGGCTGGGAGGCCAAAGCCAGGAACCAGGAGCCAGGAGCTTCTTCCTGATCTTCCATGTGGATGGCAGAAGCCCAGGGACTTGGGTCACCTCCCACTGCTTTTCCTAGACCATTAGCATGGATCTGGATCAGAAGTGGAGCAGCCAAGACTTGAACCAGCACCCACTTGGGATGCCAGCACTGGAAGCAGTACTTTAATATACTACACCACAGTGTCAGCCCTGAAAGACTTTTTTAAAAGGTAAAATATAAGTGGTATATATTATTTTTGATTCAACTATGCGAAAAAAACATGTAAAACTATTTTTGAGATGAAAAAGTTCTCTACTGTAAAATCTAGCTTTTACGGCCAAAGGTGACTACCCTTTACATATGAATATAGTGATTCAATTTAGACGTCCATTTTAAAATAACTCAGGTTTCTGAAAAAGCCACGTGTTCTTGTGAGACTCTCTTTAGCTTTTTCTTCTGTGAGTTATTAAATTGAAAGTGACCTTGAATGATGAAAACCCAAACCTTTAAACAAATCTGCAAAACCTACATTTACAAATGAGACATGGAAAAAAAAAAAAAAAAAAAAAAAAAACTAAGCCATCATTTTCTACCCAAGTACAGTCTAGCAGCATTCACATTTTTCTCATTTCACAAAAAAGTTCAGTTCCTCCAAATTATTATTTCCAGCATTTTATCATGGATTCTTACAAATATTTTACTGAGAAAAAATAGCACATAATTCTTTTCATGTGATTTTTATTTTTATTTTTTAGTTAGCTTTAGGATTGGGCAGGCAGAATCACTGATACAGGCATAAATAGCTTCAGGCTTGCCTCCACTTTCCATTCAAGCAATGCCATGTTTAAATGGAAACGAAAAACAGGGAGCCTCCTCAAACCAACTGTTAGAACAATCAATGATCCAAGCATAGATTAACCAAACTATATCTCAAAAATCATTGGTGCCAAGAGGCAAATCTACTCCAATGACAGTGGAATGCCCCATAATGCTTAGTCTCTCTTCCTAGGTAGCACCTGTTAAAAGATATGCCAAAATATAAATATTTTAGCAGACAATAATGCTTTTCAAAGCCAAAAACTAAAGCTGTATTGCAACAGCTGCTAGTAGAAACAGTGATCTGAAAGTTATTTGGAGGATTGAGATCTGCTTTGAAGGGGAGAATGTGTACAGTCAGAACAGCAAATAAACTAAATGCCCTTTCAGAGGACCAATGTTGTGTGGTGACTGAATGGGATGGATTTTTTATCATTCCATGAGTACGAAGCATATGGGACTTGGGGGAAGTATTTGTCCTTCTATCCTTATACAGGAATGGATTTCAACTCATGTTTTTAATTTAGATTTTGTTCCTGTGAGAGCAAGTATATTTTATTTATTTTATATTTTCTATTTATTCTTAGGTAAAAGAGAAAATTAATTTGGGGAATCTTTACCTAATAAGTATATTTGTTTAGTGTTTGCCTTTACCTTTGCAATGCCCTTTCGACAACCTTGACAATAATCCTTATGGGCATATTTAATGAATTATAAATTTTTCAAGCTGGAACAGAAGTTATTTCAGGATGGCATCTATTGTAAGAGTGTTCAAGTAGCTGAACAGGACTAGGAAGGGTACAAGTAATGAAAGTTGTGCAACAACCTCTATCCCATTAATCAGGAAAACCCAACTCACATTTGTTTGGATTTTTGTTAAATTTCTTTTTCCTTTTTTATTCATTTAATTTTTTGACACAACATTTTAAATTTACTTTATCATCAAAGATACGATTATATTAAATAAAAATTTCAACAAATAAAAAAGTAAAAAGATCACAGTCTAATAGGAATAGGCAAGGGCTATAATCAATAATCTCATGAAAAGTTGTTCAAATTCACTCCTAAAAAGTAAAATTTGTTTTTCTAATTCTTGTCTCATAGGAATATTTTAAAGCAAGAAATCTATTGCCAAAGGTATGTTTTATCTTTCATTTAATTTGAAAAGTATTGAAAATGAGAATATCTGATTTCAATTTCAGCAACATTAACTTCAAATCTCTGACTTGGTATGTTTTTTTTCCATTCATTAAGAAACCTACTTAACTGGAAATTCTACTAAAGGTGGTGATCTTTCCTCACTTTAATATCCCCCTTTTAGCCTCTTACTGTTTTCATTCATACAGTCTCAAGAGGGGAAAGAGACCATCTTTAAACCGCCTTTCACATCATGTGGATTTCTATGAAGTATTTTGCACCAATTTAAGTCAGACACACCTAAGACCTGAACTGAGAAAGGTCAGTAGTATTCATAGTGAGTCCATGAACTAGCTGAGGTCTATACCTATTTTGTGTAGTCTGAAAGCAGATTCAGAGCTTTCACTAGAGTGAACTCCTATGTCACTGAGCATACTCATTAGTTAGGCTGACTTTTTTCTTTTTTCAGCAAGAATTTCTTGATATTGTTGATTTACATTTTAGAGTGAGCTCCTTATGTCTTTGTGTACTTCACATACCTACCAGTGGTTGGTTGAGATTGGAGGGGCCAAATGATTTTTAGATCCAGCAGATAGAGAAAGGGTAACTCCAGAAACAAAATGGGAGTTTGTATATTCAGAAGAGGAAAAGCCGTTCAGAACTATCATCACCTCCCAAATAAAACTACCCAATGAACAGAAATTCAATCAACCCTAAACAAAATAAGCTGTGCATTTATATTATAGCCACACAATTTCTTTTTTTAGCATACTCTGGGGACAATGTAGCCCAGCAAGCTAAACTGCAGCATGCAATGCCAAAATCATATATTGGAGTGCTAGTTCTAATCCTGGATGCTTTGCTTTTGAACCAGCTCCTTTCTATTACACCTGGGAAGACAGCAGAGGATGGCTCAAGTACTTGGGCCTCTACCACCTATGTGGGAGACCCAGATGGATTTTTCAGGCTCCTGCCTTTGGCTTGGCCCAGTCTCAGCCTTGTTGCCATTGGGCAGCTAACCACCAGATGGAAGATTCATTCTCTCTCTCTCTCTCTCTCTCTCTCTCTCTCTCTCACACACACACACACACACAAATAAGTGAATAAATAAATCTCTGTAATTAACACACAATTGTTATTCTTAGGTGTTTAAATTTTAACTGAAAGTGATCCCTGTTAGGAATTTGGAAAACATTATGCTGAATGAAATAAGCCAGTCCCAAAGGGACAAATATCATCATATGTTCTCCCTGATCAGTGACAACTAACTGAGCACCAAAAAGGAAACCTGTTAAAGTGAAATGAACACTAGGAGAAACGGTGACTTGAGCAGCCCTTGCCCTGACTGTTGATGAACAACTTAATATGTTATCCCTCTTGGTATTTTTTATGTTTGTTCTACTTAATACTTTTAGTTGAATACTGTAAACAATACACAGTTATTCTCAAGTGTTGAAACTTAACTGAAAAGTGATTGCTGTTAAATATAAGAGTGGGAATAAGAGAGGGAAGAGATGTGCAATTCGGGACATGCTCAAGCTGACTTACCCCAAACGGTAGAGTTAGAAACATACCAGGGGATTCCAATTCAATCCCATCAAAGCGGCAGGTACCAATGCCATCTCACTAGTCCCAGTGATCAATTTCTGTTCACAATTGATCATAATGATAGGACTAAGAACCAAAGGGATCACAGAAACAAGACTAGTGTCTGCAAATACTAGCTGATAGAATCAAAAAGGGAGAGAATGATCCAACATGGGAAGCAAGATACACAGCAGACCCATAGAATGACAGATGTCCTAAACAGCACTCTGGCCTCAGAATCAGCCCTTAAGGCATGCGGATCTGGCTGAAAAGTCCATGAGAGTATTTCAGGCATGGAAAGCCAAGACACTGTGGCCAAAAAAATAAAAAACCCTAAATGAAAGATCTCTGCAAGTGAGATCCCAGTGGAAACAACAGGTCATCAAAGGAGGTACCTTTTCTGAAGGGAGGAGAGAACTTCCACTTTGACTATGACCCTGTCAGAATAAGATTGAAGTCGGTGAACTCAAAAGGCTTCCATAGCCTTGGCAACTCCTGACAAGAGCCTAGGGTGATTACTGATGCCATAAACAAGAGTGTCAATTTGTTAAGTCAACAACAGGAGTCACTGTGCACTTACTCCTCATGTAGGATCTCTGTCCTTAATGTGCTGTACATTGTGATTCAATGCTATAACTAGTACTCAAACAGTATTTTTCACTTTGTGTTTCTGTGTTGGTGCAAACTGATGAAATCTTTATTTAATATATACTAAAGCAATCTTCTGTATGTAAAGATAATTGAAAATGAATCTTGATGTGAATGGAAGGGGAGAGGGAGTGGAAGATGGGAGGGTTGCGGGTGGGAGGGAAGTTATGGGGGGAAGCCAGTGTAATCCATAAGATGTACTTTAGAAATTTATATTCATTAAATAAAAGTTTAAAAAAATTGAAAAAAAAATACCCTGAGAAGGAAAAATTACTGTGTCTATATCAAGCCTGAGAAAATTCAGGCTCTGTTAAGTTCACAAAGCCAGCACACAGTTAAAGGGATACGTGTGCATGGTGTTCCAAAACCAGTATTCTCGTATTCTTTTTGTTAGAGTACAATATATTGGAGGCACCACCATTTGTTAGTGATTCAAGGGAGAAAGGGTAGAGATCAGGGAAGGTTAGAGAAATCTTTCCATGGGGTTGAGAGCTAATCTAAGTCTTTAGGTATTGGTTAAGTGGTCAAAATGAACAATGAGATTGGGGAAGAAAACCCCCCAAGCAGCAGAACAGAATGTTGTGGTCATGGAAGCTCCAATTTTACTGATGTTAAAACAAATATTGCATTGAATAAAGTTAAATAGGCAATGAATGCTTTATTCGGGCTATAGAAATAGAACAGAGAGACTGAACTCAAATTCAGAGAAACAAAAGGGAGAGAGGTTTTACAATAGTGGGGTGAACTAGTGGTAAAGTACTCCAGGACATTAAGGTGAAGATTCATCAATGGGATGTATCTAACCCGGAGTCATTCCTGACTTGGGGAAGGTTCTTCCTCTGTGACTGGGCCACCCTGTGCTTGCTAACTGGCCTCACGCAGAGGAAAATTAAACTTCATCCTAAAAGGTAGGTTTACAATTTCAGCAAGATATGCCCTAATCAAACTTGGGCTCTTACCCTCCCACCACAGAGAACAGGAGAAAGGAATACTATTCTTTGACACTTATATTTCAAGATATGGTTCCTAGGTCCTTGAGACAAACATTTCCCAGGTTGTAAAATGGTCACAAATCTGGGAGAAGATTTATATAGATTTCAAATGGACAGAAAATATTTACAATCACAAGCTTTCTAAAGTAAATGCTAATCAAAGAGAAGCCAGGAGCATACAGTGAAAAACGAAACCTGTCTAAAGTTTAGTTAATGATGGGGGAACAGGGCAGAGGGGCAGGCATTTGACAAGCAGTTGCATGGCTCCAGTCCCAGCTGCTCTGCTTCAGATCCAGCTTCCTACTAAAGCACACCCTAGATGATGACTTAGGTACTGGTATCACTGACACCCACATAGAACACCTGGATTGAGTTTAGGGCTCTTGATTTTGGCTTAGCCCTGGCAGTTGCAGGCATTTTGATATTGGCCAGCTTAATAATAATTTTCAATATTAATAACCATGTGGGTTTTTGCCACTTATTCAGCGAAGAATTCTGAATACTGGCTCAAATAGACCAGATACTATGGTAAGTTCTTAAGCTTTTTATTCAGTGAGAGGAATGCACAGGGGAGTGAAGGCTTTATGTAGGGGAGAAAGAGAAGTCTAGAAGCTAAGTTGAGTCCTTACCAAGCAGAGAGCAGGCCAGGAGTGAGCCACGTGGAACAAGCCTGCAGGCAGGAAAGCAGAGAGCAGGCAGCTGAAGGCCATGCCTCTGCGGGGCAACGAGGGCAACAAGAGTTGGGCCCACCATGTTCCAGGCCTTTTATTTACTCCCCAAAGGGAGTGGTTATGCAGTCTGATTGGCTGATGTGCATAGAGGAGGGATCAGGTAGGGAAATGAGATCACTCAAGGGGCGTGGTCTTCCAGATTTTTCCTATCTGCCTGCCTACATCAATTTGAGGAGTGACCAGCAAATGGAAGATATCTCTCTCTCTTCTCTCTCTCCTCTCTCTCTTTCTGATCTTCTCTCTTTCTTTCAAATTAAACAAAAATAACTAACAATTCCTTAAAAATATTTAGCTAAGCTGCAGTTCTGCTTGGCTATCTTGGTGCGTCAGCCACTGGACATGTTAAAAACATGTAGAATTCTGATCTTGTATTCACTTGTGTCCACAATTAAAGAAGCATTGATTTAAGGAATGACATTTTCCATGTTTCAAGAGGATGTGGCAAGTGGTTGGAGATGAAAGTAGAAATGGGAGGAATTAGGTCATGGTATTAGACCTGTATATCACAAATTTGGGTTGCATTGGAATATGGATTGTATCTTTTCAGTTCTAAGGAGTGTGCACTCCCTGAATTGGTATCAGTTGGCATACTGATGTTAAGTTCCCACATAAAACCTCAGTTCAGAACCTCTATGGTAGTTCACGAAGATTCAGACAACAGCACTATAAACCCAGAGATCATTTTGGTGTATTTCATTCTCATTTTGCTCCCCTCAAATTTCTTCCTGCATCATTAATGGCTATGTTATTTTGTGTTAGGTTATAATTGAAACATATGCCTTTTAATACTTTATTTTATGAAAATCTATATAATAATCCATAACATTAATTATTAGAATTTGCTGAATAATTATCTTATTCTTAAATATTAAGGTATCTTCTAAATTTCTCTTTTTAGAAATAAAATTTCAATAAATAAATATGTGTAGGATTACTTTCTTCTTATTTGATATTACACCCTGGAATACATTCTAAGCAGGATTACTGAATAGAATTCTTGAATTGTAAATTGTTAAAGTAGATTAGATATATTTATACCTTCAATGACAGTGTATAAAAATGCACTACAGGAAATTCTTTCTGGCACCTAATATTATACTTATAAAAGGTTTTTTAACTAATCATTTTATTAATTTACTTTATTAATAATTAATTTATATGAATTTATTACATTAATTCTGGTATCTTATTTTTATTTGAAAGTATCCAATTTTGTTAAAATTGGTCCAATAACACTAATGTGTTCTCTTAGCTACATTTATTTCTAAAATTGAGAATTTTTAGTTCAGATTCTTTGTTTTACTTCTAGAGTGTTAATTCATCCTTTTTTCTTCCTTTTTTTTTTTTTTTTTTTTTTGGCCCATTACAATGACTCTCTAGGCAATGAAGACATTGATATTTGGGCTGCCATTATGGTAACATCTGTTACTCTAATGGAGGTTCAATTTGCTTTTTACCTTTTAACTTTGTTATAAAGGTGAAACTTTGATATGCTGGTACTTTTATAATTATTTGGTTAATTTCATCAACATTTTCTGATTTGGGGAATACTACCTAATTTTTTTATGGCCTCATGTTTCTCTGTCTTCATCTGAGCAAATTTTCTGGGGGTTGAGGGAATGCTGGAGTGGGGACAGAGTCACTTTTTGCAATAAGTGCACTTACTTATTGAAAATTCATTACCAATGATGTAATATGCTATCACCAACTCCATCTGCTTGCCAGTATGTTGTTTTCTAGGAATCAAAGTCCTTGAATAAAAAATAGAGCAAACTATGCTCTTGTATAGGCTGTATATTTTAGTCATATGAAAATCAAAGTGGCACAACTCTCCAGTGTTTTACTTTGGCACAGACCCTAGAAATCTCTCTGTCCAGGGGCAAAAGAATGTAAAAGGGAAAGACACCTATTAGGAGCTGTTTCTCTTTCATGAAACAGGAATATGAAATAAATAATATTCTCTTTTTAGTTTCATGAATGTTACAAATGTGGAATATGACAAATATCTGGATGTCTCCCAGTTCTACATTCATTATGCTTTATTTTTCTTCTGAAGTCTTTATCTATGCTTTAATGAATATTAAAAGAGGCTGATTTACAGATCATTGGCCAGACCTGATTTTATTTAAACGGAAAGTTGTCATTTCTCATCCTTATTTGACCAGCAGATGGGGTATCTTTGAAACTTTTCCCTCTTCCTCATTCCCCTGGTGAGCAACAGAGTCATGCTCTACAGTTAAAACTGGAGAGCAGATTATTGAGGACAGATCGTCTTTTCTCTTACGCCAGCAATCTTTCATTTAATATAGTGCTCAAAAAATGAAATGGATCTTCTTTTTTGATATCTAGTTTCTAATTCTTTAGATTGTTATTCTGTGAATAAGTCATAGTTTGCACATCTAGACCAAAGGGTTCTCAAGACAAAATATAATTCATCAAACATGAGTATTATTTCCAGAATTCTTACTTCACTCATTCTGTATACAGAGCCATTGATATAACATGAAAACAACTAAAAAGAAGGAATAAATCTCTTCCCCATCTCTGGAGACAACACTGCCTTTTGAGTTAGACAGTCTTTAAATCTGTATATAAAGAAGACAATTAGGGTACAATATTTGATTCTGGCCAATACAGAAATAAATGGTCAAGACTGGGTGAGTGTTGTTCAGTTATCAACCTGATGTAAATTCCATGTATTCGAAATAAGGATAATATGCTAGAAACACTGTAGCATAATTCTTTCTGCCTTAGAGCTTAGAGTGATTTCCACGATTTTTCTCCACAGATTGTATGCACATGTATACAAATTTACTGCTAAATAATAGGAATTGATGTTACTTGATGAGTTTTTAACATAGCAGAGGAAATTACTATACAGACACAATTAAATAATTAAAACATCTGGCCTTCCTTCCAGTCTTTTTTTTTTTTTTTTCATAGAATCATCATCTATAATTTCAAACCATTTGAAGATTGAGGTGTTCTACTTAACTGAGTAGTGAATTTCTACAGCTGGATTGTCAATTTGAAAAAAGGGAAGCCACTGTATAATTTATATAGAATACATTAACTACGAACATGGTGTTTTCTGAAACTATCGTGTTCATCATTATGATTTTCCCATATCCTTTAAGTGTAGTAATTGAAATACTAGGAAACCAGAAAGTAATTCTATACGAAAAAGGCATGTTATTATATGGCTATCATCATCTGTAAACTAATGTGTCTTGACCATTTAATGTGATGTTTCTCAAAATGTGTTGAAACCACCTACACTGGAGTTATCTAAGATGCCTTTTAAACTGTTAATTTCTAGGATGTGCCAGAGACACTTTTACCAACTGCTTAGATGGTTTTTCAGACTTAAACATGCTAGTGCAGTTGAGATGAGTTTAAATCATAATTCATATGAATTATAATTTTTTAATACTCCTTTTGACTATTTTAGCTTTTGATGAATTGTGACATTTTAAATCAGTAGACTTTTTAGTTTTATCTACATAGAGCTATGTGAGGCTAGTAACTAAATTTTTAAGACATGCTACTTACCTTTATGAGTTGGTCTGCTACTTTCATATCATATTCTCCAATGTAGTACAGTATGGTATCAGGTTAATTTTCATCATATAAAAATAACATTGGCAATGCTTATACTTACTTTGGTTCCAGTTAGGTGTGTGTTTGGTATTAAACATATTAAATTTTTAAGGACCTACCATGTTTTATGCTGTTTACGTAATACTAACAAATTACCTCTTAAAAACAGCTGTATTTAGGCCAGCACCGCGGCTCACTAGGCTAATCCTCCGCCTGTGGTGCCGGACTCCAGGGTCTAGTCCAGGTCGGGGCATCGCATTCTGTCCCGGTTGCTCCTCTTCCAGTCCAGCTCTCTGCTGTGACTAGGGAAGGCAGTGGAGGATGGCCCAAGTGCTTGGGCCCTACACACACATGGGAGACCAGGAAGAAGCACCTGGCTCCTGGCTTCAGATCAGCGCAGCATGCCGGCCATGGAGGCCATTTGGGGGGTGAACCAACAGAAGGAAGACTTTTCTCTCTGTCTTTCTCTCTCACTTCTAACTCTGCCTGTCCAAAAAAAAAAAAAAAAAAAAAAAAAAGCTGTATTTAAAAATGAATTTCTAACTAAATTATTTAATTTATTAATATTGAAACTTTTTGGGAATTACTCAGATAGCATTGCAATTTGGGGAAAGAACAACTCTTTTCTATGTGAATGCTCTAATCCATATAGTTGATATTAGCTTATTAGTAGATACTACAATCAATTCAAACATTACATGATACCACTAAGGCTTTTAACATTAACATTTCCTTTGAATACAGGTAAGTGAGACTTTACACTAGGAAAGGAGAACAGTTTTATTGTCATAGATCTCCAATCATAACAATATATTGTCTTGAATAAGTGTTCAACATATATATAGATCATTTCTGTATTTTGAAAAATCCAGTTATCAGCAAAAAAGTATTAGAAATTTTTTCCTGTCAAATTTGTAAGTGTAATAGTAAATAAAATTTAGTTATATCAAAAGCCACTAATACTATATATTTTTTTAAAAATAAGCTAATAAACATGAAGAGAGGATTTTGAATGTTTTTACTAGGAAGAAATGTTAAATGTTTGAAGAGGCAAATACATTTGCACAGATTAGACATTACACATGTACCAAAATTTTCACATAGTGCTCCATAAATATGTAAAATATTTATGTGTATATTAAAAATAGGAAACTAAATTTAAAATCACAAATAAAGAAGTATATTTCTAAACAAAATATTAATAAATTAAATTCAGTAGTGCATTAAGACATATATTAACACACACATATTATTTAGGTTTAACTCCATGAATTCTCATTAACTTTAACATTAAAATGCCAGTTAAGAAAATTAGCTAAAATGTTTTTTGGAAAGAATCTAGTAAGGGAGACCCAGGAATGACATGCAGAATACTAAAAAATCATAACTGAATATATACAGGTCTGGACAAATGGAAATAAATTCCATTCCTGGAGGCAAAATTTAGTTACAAAATGCTATTCTCTAGAATACAAACATGTTATACATATATAGTATACACATATACCGATCATATCAAAAACAGAATCTGACATGACAAAAGATGCACTCTTATAGTCTATAATAAATGAAACTATGAAACTATAGATAATACACTAGCAATAATGGTAAGAGACAAAGGATTAATTTATATAATATACAAAGAATTTTAACAAAATAAATAGTCTATAGTAAAAGAACAAATGTGAATAAACTTTTCAAAGTAAACCCTAAAGGGTAGCAATTTCAAAAATAGATAGCTAACTTTAGTAGTAGTGGAATAAATGCAAATTAAAGTAAAAAAATATTTTGAGCTTTTCAGATTGTAAAAATTTAAAGCACTAATAAAAATCTGTTATTGCTAATGCTTCATATACTTCTTAATGGCATTGAAATAATGAAGGCATTCCTTAATATAATACTTAAAAACATAAATCATAATAGTGCAGCTTTTTAAAATTTTTTTTATTAGGCAGAGTTAGACAGTGAGAGAGAGAGACAGAGAGAAAGGTCTTCCTTCCATTGGGTCACCCCCCAAAATGGCCACTACAGCCAGCGCGCTGCACTGATCTGAAGCCAGGAGCCAGGTGCTTCCTCCTGGTCTCCCATGTGAGTGCAGGGGCCCAAGCCCTTGGGCCATCCTCCACTGTCTTCCAGAGCCACAGCAGAGAGCTGGACTGGAAGAGGAGCAACTGAGACTAGAACCCAGTGCCCATATGGGATGCCAGCACCACAGGCGGAGGGTTAACCAAGTGAGCCACCGCGCCAGCCCCTTAATACAGTTTTTTAAGTTTACTACATGTGGGGAGCAACTCGGACTAGACTAAGTTACTGGAACTAAGACTTATTCTATGCATCTGCTCTCCCACAATATGGCGCTGAGAAGGGAGTAACAACTTCTACACAGCTGCCTCTGCCAACTTGAGTGATGACCTGCAGGAGCTGATCCTGCTCCTGATTGGAGGAGAGCAGCGTACTTGGCTTGTAGGTAGCAGAGTTGGGATTGGTGGAAGAGGACTATAAAGGAGGAGAGAGACAACATGCACCAGGAACATCTAAGAGGAACATCTGAGGGAACACCTGTGCAGCCCCCGAGAGAGCCGGCCGGCGGTGTGCCGCTCCCCCGCGGAAGTGGGGAAAGTGGCAGGGGTCACCGCCCTTCCACAGAGGTGGAAGGATCGGCAGCCAACCCGGGAAGGACCAGCAGCAAACCCGGGAAGGGCCGAGCAGACAAAAGAACAGCGCAGGGTCCAGTGTCGTTCCTCCGTGAAGAGGGGGAGCGACAACTACACTAAGTTTAAGACGTCTATGAAACAAAGGCAATATCGACCAGTTAAAAATAAGCTAGAGAGTAAAAAAAGACATCTACAGAAAATGTAAAAATAAAATATTTGTGTTCACAGTTTAGCAATTTACATATTATCATATGAATAGATATAAAATCTAATAATGATATAAATAGGTAAAACACAGAAAAAAAAGAAATTTTAATAGCCAGTGACAATGATAGATGCATTTGACTTACAAGGTTGACTCATGTCATCATGCAAAATTTTATGGACTAAATATTAATGTCGCTTCACAAATAGGACACTGTTTCAGAAATAATTCAGTTTGTCCAAAGTCACAGAGTTAATAAGCATTTAAGCTAGATTTCAACTTCAAATATCTTACACTATAGTATGAAGATGTGCGTTCCATAATACACTATGGAATCAGAACTGTTGGCAGCTGTTCTGTAACTTGCTCTCCACTCCTCAGTGTTAGGAATGCTGCCAATGGCTTTGACCAAGACTTTGTAAACACTGTGATGGCAGTTCCTAGCATAGAGGTAACCAAAGAATTGGTTATCAAAGAACTTTGTTTAAGCAGAAAGCATGATAGTCTAGGATTCTTATGATAAATAAATCTGAAATTGTGACCTTATGGGACATAGCTGGCTGAACAACAAATGCTCATATTGGAAGACCTGGAATCAAGTCCCACCTCTGCATTTGATTTCAGCTTCCTGCTAATGGATCTAGGAGACAGCAAATGATGGGGGTCCCTGACACACATGGGAGATCCGGAGGTAGTTTCTGATTCCTGGCTTCTGCCTGGTTCCACCCTGGCTGTTATGGGCATTTGGGAAGAGAACCAGAGGATGGAATCTCTCTCTTTCAGTTGCAGTAAATAGATAATAGATATCAAAAAATCAAATCTTTTAAAAGTTCAAATTTGAGCTCTTTTATTTTCCATAAGTCTCTCTACACATTACATTTGATGTCTACTGTTACTTTGGAACCAAATATGTCTCAAGGAAAAAAGGAGGTATTTTTTGAAGCCAGGTTTGATGGCTTTGATCACCTCAAAAAAATCAGTGCTTTGAAGCTGAATTTTTGCCTATTCTCTGCTAGCCTCCTCCTCTAATCATTAGCAAATTTTTATATTGGCTAAGATAAGGATTTGTGTGAATTTCCATAACTATTAAATGCCTTGTGTTTCTGCATAAAGTTTTCTGACATTGGTCAGCAACAGGGACAAGACTGCAGTTCAGTGCATAGAACTTATGTGGCTGCCTTGCTACTTATGAGTCAAAAACTGAGTTCTCAACAATCTGAATTATGGAGATAAAAGTCTTCCAATACAAATGCTTATGCTTAAAAATAGTTAAAATGGGGCCCAGTTTGTGGTGCAACAGAATAAGGAACCTCTTGTGATGCCAGCATCCCGAATTGGAGTGTCACAGTCCCTGCTGCTTTGCTTCCAATCCAGCTCCCTGCTGATGTGCCTGGGAAGGCAGGGGAAAATGGTCCAAGCACTTGTACCACAGCCACCGTATGTGGGAGACAAGAATGGAATTCCTGGTTCTGGGTTCTGGGCTTTAGCCTGGGCTGAACCTGGAAGTGGTAAGCATTTGGGGAGTAAACCAGCAGATGGAAGATTCTCCCTCTCTCCCTCTCTCCCTCTCCCTCTCTCCCCTTCTCCCTCTCTCCCTCTCTCCCTCTCTCCCTCTCCCTCCCTCCCTCTCTCTCTCTCTCCCCTTCCCTCCTTCCTTTCCCCCACTCTGTATCTCAAATAAATAAATATGAAGTCATCTTTAAAATTTAGGAAATATCAAAAGAGTATTAACCAAGAAGTTATTCAAAGGAAAAACATTACAGATTCAGGGAACAAGAAGGCAAAAGGCTTATGAACTGAGAGTGCATGGAGTTGGAGTTGTTGGTGACTAGAGGAGAGTTTGAGAGAGAAAAAAAAAACACTTGATGAGGCTAATGTGGTAAGGATGCAGCAGAGGTGAGTAATATTAGGGATAAAAGCAGCCAACACCTGCTAGGGAGGTTGATTAGGATTGTTTAAGAGAGAGAACCAGTAAGATAGGAGTACAAATATATGAGAGATTTATTAGGGGAATTGGCTTATGCTATTATGGCAACTGAGAAATCCCACGACTGCTTATCCTGCTTATCCCACGACTTGCTATCCTGGGGTGCCAGTAGCATGGCCCAGTCTAAGTTCAAAGGACATAATATCAGGGAAGCTAATACTGTAACTTTCATTCAAGGCTGACAACTTGAAATACCCATGGAAAGGATTACTAGTGTAAAACATGGAGTCCAAAGTTTGGAACTCTGGAGTTCTGATGTCTAGGAAGAGACAAGTATGTCCCTATAAGAACCAGAGCAATCAATCCACCTAGATTTACCCTCTCCAGGCTCTGAAAACAACTGGATGGTGCCTACCCACACTGAGCATGTATCTTCCTCATAGTCCACTCACACAGAATAACCACCTCTGGAAATGTCTTCACACACACATAAAACCATGCCTTTCCAAGCTTTTAAGTATTGCTTTATCAATCAAGTAGACACCTGAAATTAGCCATTACAGAAGCAAATTGCACTATTCATGATAAGGGAAATGGCAGCTCATACCAGGGCAGAGGTACTAGAAGAAACAGTGATTAGATTCTGGGTAGATAATGAAGCTTTCTTCATGTAAGTATCACACTGCTGAATATTAGACACTCTGAATCGCTTCTTGGCCTTTTGGCTAAGATCAAGTGTACTATCTGTTCTTATCAGTTTAATATTAGACTCCCTGCCTCCCAACACTATTCCTCATTATTATTGTTATTAAAACCATAATATATTACTAAAAATAAAAAAAATCTGTATATAAGCAATGCATTAGTACAACCAGCTGCAAAATGTTTTGTTATGACAAAACTATTCATATAAATGTTGACAAAAATTTGCTTTATCAGTAGTTTTACCTGTTAGTACCTGTTACAAATCTAAAGGACGTAATTCCTTTGCTGAAATATTTGAATGTTTCTACATGATTCTGATATTATATAAATTTTATTTGAAATGTATTCAAGATTTTCCTTACACATTATTTTGTCAAAATATTCCTTTAAAACATTGTCTTAAAATGTTTAATTGGACATTCTGCTGTGGCATGTACCACTTGGGATGCTGGCATTCCATATGGAATTGCTGATTCCAATCCAGCTGTCTGCTAATGTGCCTAGGAAGCTACAGATGACGGCTCAAGTACTTGAGTCCCTGCCACCCATATGGGAGACCCAGCTGTTAACTCCAACCTCTTGCTTTGGCTTGGTTCAGTCCCAGCTATTTTGACTATCTGAGGAGTGAGCTAGATGATGGAAAATCTCTCTCTCTCTCTCTCTCTCTCTCTGTTTCTCCCTCTCTCTTTGTCACTCTGCCTTTCAAATAAATAAATGAAGCTTCTGAAAATTTTAAATGTTTCTCTAAAAATTAAAAGAAGTTTTATCGAGTTGGGTTTTGGAGATGTAGATATAATTTTTTTCCTATGTAAATTCACCTGAAAGATGCATACTCTTGTAGATTGAACAGTACTCAGCTCCCCAAATTCATGAGGATATTTAAACCTAAAAAGCTTACACTAATAGTTAATGAACTAATGCAAAAGATTAATGGATTAGGCTGGAGACTTGACCTACTTCTGTTGGCTAGGGTGTGAGCACAGTGGGAGGTCATTAGGTCTTTGGGAGTTTTGTATTTGAATGTTGTTTTTCAGAGAGGGTCGATTATCTAACCCAAGTTCAGCCTATCTTTTCCCTCTGCTTCCAGGACCACCACATGATTTTTACATCTGCACACATTCTGCCATTGCTAGCCTCCACACGACACCAAACTAAGGGACCACCCAACCTTGAACTGTGAACCTCCAAAGTGTAAGCTGAAATAAATCTCTTTTTTTTTTTTACCAAGAATATTCTCTCAGTTATTTTAGTTGAAGAAGGAATGGAAAAATGAATATTATATGTGCATTCTTCCAAGGTCTGACTTTAAGATCCAAGAAGTGCTACTGTAAACTGGATAATCTCACTCATATATATGATCATAAAAAGCCTCTTTCTTAGCTATTGTGAATTGAGCTGCAATAAACATTAATGTGCAGACAGCTTGTTTGTTTGCCAATTTCATTTCCTTTGGGTAAACTCCAAGGAGTGGGATGGCTGGGTTGAATGGTAGGGTTATTTTCAGGTTTCTGAGGAATCTTCAGACTGACTTCCATAGTGGCTTGACCAGTTTGCATTCCCACCAACACTGGGTTAGTGTCCCTTTTTCCCCACATCCTCTCCAGCATCTATTGTTGGTAGATTTCTGAATGTAAGCCATTCTAACTGGGGTGAGGTGAAACCTCATTGTGGTTTTGATTTGCATTTCCCTGATTGCTAGTGATCTTGAACATTTTTTTCATGTGTCTGTTGGCCATTTGGATTTCCTCTTTTGAAAACCCAAATGCCCATCAACAGTAGACTGGATAAAGAAATTATGGGATATGTACTCTATAGAATACTATACAGCAGTCAAAAACAACAAAACCCGGTCATTTGCAACAAGATGGAGGAATTTGGAAAACATCATGCTGAGTGAATTAAGCCAGTCCCAAAGGGACAAATACCATATGTTCTCCCTGATCGGCAACAACTAACTGAGCACCAAAGGGGAAACTTGTTGAAGTGAAATGGACACTATGAGAAACAGTGACTTGATCAGCTCTTGTCCTGACGGTTGATGTACAGTGTAATACTTTATCCATTTTAGTATTTTTTTTGCTCTAGTACCATTGGTTGAACTCTGTAATTATCACACAATTATTATTCTTAGGTGTTTAAATTTTAACTGAAAAGTGATCCCTGTTAGGAATTTGGAAAACATTATGCTGAGTGAAATAAGCCAATCCCAAAGGGACAAATACCACTTGTTCTCCTTGATAGGTGACAACTAACTGAGCACCAAAAAGGAAACCTGTTAAAGTGAAATGAACACTATGAGAAACGGTGACTTGATCAGCCCTCACCCTGACTGTTGATGAGCAACTTAATATGTTATCCCTCTTAGTATTTTTTTTTTGTTTGTTCTACTTAATACTTTTGGTTGAATACTGTAATCAATACACAATTCTTCTTAAGTGCTGAAACTTAACTGAAAAGTGATTGCTGTTAAATATAAGAGTGGGAATAAGAGAGGGAAGAGATGTGCAATTCGGGACATGCTCAAGCTGACTTACCTCAAACGCTAAAGTTAGAAACATACCAGGGGATTCCAATTCAATCCCATCAAGGTGGCATGTAACAATGCCATCTCACTAGTCCCAGTGATCAATTTCTGTTCACAATTGATCATAATGATAGGACTAAGAACCAAAGGGATCACATAAACAAGAACAGTGTCTGCAAATACTAGCTGATAGAATAAAAAAGGGAGAGAACGATCCAACATGGAAGCGAGATACACAGCAGACCCATACAATGGCAGATGTCCTAAACAGCACTCTGGCCTCAGAATCAGCCCTTAAGGCATGCGGATCTGGCTGAAAAGCCCATGAGACTATTTTAGGCATGGAAAGCCAAGACACTCTGGGGAAAAAAAAAAAAAAAAAACCCTAAATGAAAGATCTCTTCAAGTGTGATCCCAGTGGAAAGAATGGGCCATCAAAGAAGGAGGTACCTTCCTCTGAAGGGAGGAGAGAACTTCCACTTTGACCATGGCCTTGTCTACATATGATCAGAGTCAGTGAACTCAGGGGGCTTCCATAGCCTTGGCAGCTCATGACAAGAGCCTAGGGTGATTACTGAGGCCATAAACAAGAGTGTCAATTTGTTAAGTCAACAACAGGAGTCACTGTGCACTTACTCCTCATGTAGGATCTTTGTCCTTAGTGTGCTGTACATTGAGATTTAATGCTATAACTAGTACTCAAACAGTCTTTTTCACTTTATGCTTCTGTGTGGGAGCAAACTGTTGAAATCTTCACTTAATGTATGCTAAACTGATCTTCTGTATATAAAGAGAATCGAAAATGAATCTTGATGTGAATGGAAGGGGAGAGGGAGAAGGAAAGGGGAGGGTTGCTGGTGGGAGGGACGTTATGGGGGGGGGAGCCATTGTAATCCATAAGCTGTACTTTGGAAATTTATATTCATTAAATAAAGTTTAAAAAAAAGCCTCTTTCATAGAAAAAGAAAGTAGGATGGTGGTGAACAGAGTTTGGGATAGGGGAAGTAGAAGTTGGGAAGATATCATTCATGGGATGTATTTATAAACAAATAGGAGGAATTTTTTTCTCAACATCAAGAATAGATAGTCAGATAAAGACAGAGATATAAATGATGTCTTAGAGCTGGGAGTGGAGGTGGTGAGAGGGAACAAGCAGAGACCACTAACAGTTATATGATTTATTTTGAGTGAGAAAAAAAGGATTCTGCTCGTTTGCACAACTTTGCAAACACAGTGAAAACCAACAAACCCGTATAGTTTAAAGGGATGAATGGTATGATGTATGTGAATTATATCTCAATAAAGCTACTTAAAATAAATCAAGAGGTGCTGTTTTACTAGGAAAATGTTAACTAAGCATATGGTATAGGCTATATCTGTATTTTGATGTCACTGTCAATAAAATTTTCCGATGGACTGAAGATGGAATATGAGAGATTTGAGAGATAGAGAATACTCTGGATATATGGCTTAAGCAAAAAGGGGAAACAGAACATTTATTACATGAAATGGAATGTTTTTGAAGTGAAGCAAGTTTGAAGAGGAATGCCTATCAAAATTTCTGTTTAGTAAACACTGAATTCAAAACAGTTACTAACATATAATCAAGATATCAATTACACAGATAATCTAGTCTGGAAGATAGAAAGATGTCTTGAGATATGGTTGAGATTCTTTAGTACATAAATTATTTTAACATTTTTAAACACTTTTTTTTAAAAACTCTGGATTAACATGTAATAGTTTTACATTTTTAAGAGGTACAGTGCAATATTCAACACATAGCATAACTTCACCACACTGGGCAATGGGCCCTTCCATTTCCCTATTTTTCTTTGTGTGTGGAGCTGAACCAATTCTTTACGTAGAATATAATGTAAGAATATGAGCTGTAGTCACCTCCACTGTGCAATAAGACATGAGAACCCATTATATTCACCTTAATGTGTTTTGGTACTGTATATGCAACTCATTCCATTCTCCTCTCCCTATCTTTCCAAGTTTCTAGAAATCACAATTTTAAAATTAGATCGTATATATGTATGTATAAGTTGATTGTTATTATTATTTTAATTTACACATGAGAGAGAACATGCTGTGTTTGGCTTTCTGTGACTGCCTTATTTCACTTAATACAATGATTTCCTGTTCCATCCATTTTGCTGCAATGTCGGGCTTCCATGTTTTATTATGGAGGAATAATATTTCATTGTGTATATATACTACATTTTATCAGTTCATCTATTGATGAACATCTAGATGGATTCATATCATGGCTCGCATGAATAGTGTTTAGCTAACAGAGGAAGGCATATCTTTTTCAAACACTATTGCAATTTCCTTCAGGTATATACTCAGCAAGAAGATCAAGAGCCAGATGGTGGATATATTTTTAATTTTTTGAGGAACCCCCATACTGCTCTCTACAATTGATATACTAATTTGCATTGCCTCTAACAATGGACAAAGGTTCACTTTTGTCCACATCCTTACTGCTGTTTATTGGTTTTTGCCTTTTCAATAATGGTCATTATAACTGAAGCAAGATTATACCTCATTGTGGTTTTGATTCGTATTTCCCTGAGGCTGGGGATCATCAGCATTTTTTCATGTACTTGTTGCCTATTTGTGTTCCTTCTGAGAAATGTCTATTCAGATGATTTTCCTATTTCATAACTGGATTTATTACTTTATTGAAGAATTTTTTAGTTCTTTGTATTTTTATGTTAATCCTTTGTCATATGAATATTTTTCAAAAATTTTCTACTATTTTTATAGTTGTCCATTCACTTTGTTAATTGTTCACTCTGTTGAGTTGAAGTCTTTAAGCTTGATATAATCCCATTCGCCTATATTTTTTGTTGTGTGTGCTTCTGATATCTTATCAAGTTGTTATGCCATGTCCTAAAGTGTTTCTTTCTTTCTTTCTTTCTTTCTTTCTTTCTTTTTTTTTTTTTTTTTTTTTTTTTTTTTTTTTTTTGACAGGCAGAGTGGACAGTGAGAGAGACGGAGAGAAAGGTCTTCCTTTGCCGTTGGTTCACCCTCCAATGGCCGCCGCGGCTAATTTCTTCTTATAGTTTCTGGTTTCAGGTCTTACAGTTATATCTTTGATTCAGTTTAGTTTATTTTTGTAGAGGGTGAGAGGTAGGACTCAATTTTAAATCTTTTGTATGCAGATATCCAATTTTTCCAGCAACATTTATTGAGTAGACTGTCTCTTCTCTAGGTTAGGTTTTTAGCTACCTTATCACAAATAAGTTGGCTGTAAATGTTTGGATGCACTTCTGAGGTTTTCATTCTGTCTTTTGCTCTACGTGTTTGCTTTCATGCCTAAACCATGCTGTTTTAGATATATCAGCTCTATAGTATGTCTTTAAGTTTGTTATTTTGATGACTCCATCTTTGCTTGTTTTATTTTGTTCAAGAGTGCTATGGTTATTCAGGATCTTCGGTATATTCATATGAATTTTAGGGCTGTTTTTCTTGTTTTTGAATAATGTTCTTCATATTTTGATGGAAAAATAGGAAATCTAAATCTTTTTTTAATTTTGACATCTTAACAATATTAATTCTTCCAATTAATGAACATAGGAGGCCTTCCCATTCATTTCTGTCTTGTTCTATTTCCTCCATACTTCTTTTTGTAATTTTCAATGTACAAGTTTTTCACATTCTTGGTTAAGTTTATTCCAATATATTTTTAATTTTTGGAGTTGTTATGAATGGGATTCCTCTTATAATTTTTTCTCAACAATTTTGTTACTGGTGTATAAAAATGCTACTGAATTTTGTGTGTTTATTTTGTGTCCTGAAACTTTACTTCATTCTTTTATTATTTGTAGTAGTCTATTGGTGGACTCTTTCAGTTTCTTTACATATAGAATCATGCCATCTGCAAGCAGGGATAGTTTGACTTTTCCCTTTCCTATTTGTGTGCCTTTCATTTTTTTCTCTTGCCGAAATGCTCTGGCTAAAATTGCCAGTCAGTGCTATATTGAAAAAGAGCAGTGAGAGTGGGTATCCCTATTTAGTTCCAGATTTTAGAGAAAATTATTCTGTTCTCTATTCATATGATGTTGGCTGTGCTTTTGGCAGATTTAATCTTTGTTATACTGAGGTATGCTCCTTCTATATGTAATTTGTTCAAAGTGTTGTTTTTTTTTTTTTTTTCATGACTGGGTGTTGAATTTCACAGAATGATTTTCTAAATCTATTGAGATGATCACATG
The DNA here is from genome assembly GCF_964237555.1 of Oryctolagus cuniculus. Lineage (NCBI taxonomy): Eukaryota > Metazoa > Chordata > Mammalia > Lagomorpha > Leporidae > Oryctolagus > Oryctolagus cuniculus. The sequence goes on from NC_091442.1 coordinate 90,242,428, forward strand.
ATTTTTTTTATCTTTCATTGTATGTTGTGATGTACTACATTTATTATTAATGTGTGTATGTTGAACTATCTCTGCACTCCTGGGATAAATCTCACTTCGTGAGAGTGAATGATTTATCACGTGTTATTGGTTTTGATTTTTCAATATTTTGTTGAGAATTTTTTTACCTACTTTATTGAGGATATTGGTCTATCATTTTCTTTCTTTCTTTGGTCCTTGGCTGGATTTGTAGAATGAGTTTGAAAGGATTCCTTCCCTTTCAAATTTTTGGACAGTGTGAGAAAAAACAACTGGTGTTAGTTTTTCCTAAAGAGTTTTGTGGAATTTGGCAGTGAAGCAATCTGGTCCTGAGCTTTGCTTTAAGACTTGATTACTGATCAGTCTCATCACTCATTATTGCTCTCTTCAAATTTTCTATGTTTTCCTGGTTCAATTTTGGTGAGATATATGCATTCAGAAATTTATTCATCTAAGCTTTCCAATTGCTTCACATGTAGTTGTTTCTAGTAGTCATTATTCTATCTATTTCTGTTTTACCACTTGTAATATTTCCTTTTTAATCTCTTATTTTATTAATTTGTGTCTTATCTCATTTTTCTCACTCTGTATAAATGAAGGCTTATCAACTTTGTTAATCTTTTCAGAAAACAATTATTCACTTCATCAATCTTTTGCAATGTTTTCTTGGTTTCTATTTCATTTAGTTCCACTTTACATTTTATTGAATCTTTCCTTATGCTGAAGTTGAGGTTGATTTGTTCTTATTTTTCTAGGTTGTTGAGATATAATTATCAGGTTATTGATTTTATATCCTTTCGGGTTTCCTTTATGTGAATGCTTATTTTATAAACTTCCTTGTTAGTACTGCTTTTGCTGAAACCCTTAGGTTTTTGGTGTACTATCCTTCCCTACTGAAGTTCTTATTCATATCATACACTAATGCCTAATTTTGTTTACCCATCTCTAATATCTGTATCTTCCTTGAATACCCTTATAATCATTCTTTTGAATTCTTTATCACACATTTCACCAATATTCCTTTCTTTATAGTTTGATACTAAAACATTACTACATTCTGTGTATTACATGATATTTAGCCTTGTTGTTTTCTAACTTCTTATATCCCTATGTAGTTTTTTTGTGTACTTGGGAATTTTTAATTGCTTTTTAAAGGAACTATTTTGTAGACTGAAGGATTTTTCTGAAAATGTGTCTTCTAGTGCCAGTTTGGTAACCTTCTTTTGATTTAGTTACACTTTGATGCCACAAAGTAGTCTATACTTTCTTTAGCTGTATGTGATAGTAGGTACTAGCACTAGGGGTCCAGGACACTCCCAGAGCCCATTGGGGGTGTTCAGATCCTTGGAACACAAGTGAGGAGCACAAGTCACGTGGCTGGTGCCGAGATGGGAATCTTTTTGTAGAAACCAGACCTGAAGCCTTAGAACTAATTAGCACTAGAAGGGCATAGCACTCAGCCCTTGGCATCTTTGCATGTGAGGGCCCAAAACCATGAGGTCTGTATCCTTGCCAGGAAGGTTGGCTGTGTAATCCCCTGGTCACTGTCAATGTAAGGTCCTGAAGCCCTGGGACTCATGCTGTTACAGGTATGCTTGGGGTTCAGATGCGCATTCAGTCAGTTTCTATGCATGGGTCCAAGGCCACAGGACCTCTGCTAGTACTATGACAGGAAGGGAGGATCATGCAGATTCATGGCCACTGCCTAAACTAGGGCTTGAAGCCACAAAAGCAGCACGAATACTGTGAGCAGGCCAGGCATATGCACAGTCCTAAGAGCATACAAAATGCTGAGCAGTGGTAAGCAGACATGGCTGGGGTTGCAGGAACCCTGACCAATAATCTTTATGTTTGTGGGTTCCTACTGGCAGTGAGCAGTTCTTCAGAAAGCAGAGAGACAGGAAGGAGTTTGGTGGAAGGGCCCAAATCTGAGGCGGAAGCACTCCTGCTTCTGGGATCCTGAGGCAAAATCCCTGTGCTGTTCTATACCCCTGTTCTTAGCAAGTTGGTTTGGGCTCTAATACAATAAATTGAACAGAGAAAGTACTAAAATAATTACTCATTACAAATGCATTATTTATCAGATGTAAAACTTTTGAAATGTATATTCCCCAACATGCATGTAACATTCTTCCAAAATTTGTATAATAGCATGTGACAATTTAAAATTTTCATGCTTTTTGTTTATTTTAGGAATCATATTCACAATGTCATTGAAGTTCACATGTAAATTGTGAATAACCTATAAAGATTCACTCTACACATTTACAAAACCATATCGCCTCTTCCTCTCTCTTTTAGGTCACCGTGTTTCCAATCACAGCGGTAAGCATGATTACTCATGCAAAACTCTGCACCTGTGACCACTTACAAAAATCATACATTGTTATGTATTAAAATTCAGAATATTGATGAGCTATTCATGACATTTTTTCCAAACTACTGCAAAACTTAGAGGCAGTAGAAAAAGCCATCATTTGCATGTAATAGTCTGTCAAAGGAACACAAAATCTGGCCTTTCCTTATCCACCCTAGGTACCATTTTCAGGATGTGATGCTTTTGTTAAAGATAAGATAGGGAAATGAAAGCTATGCCTTCCAACTTTATATTCATACTGTCTTTTCTCATCAGTATTCTGAATGGTTTTTCCTTCCTTGAAGAATCACTGTCACTTTTCACATTTTAACACCCAGCCATCAACTTTTCCATAAATGCAATCACACAAGGAACTACTTCATCTGCATGTGTCAAAAGGAAAATGTGAAAGATGTATATTTCATGACATAATAACATTCTACAAATTTCATAATGGAATTCTGCAACCTTTGGAGATATTTTTCTCAGACTGAGCCAATAGCTGACTCTATCACATGTGTAAGCTTTATGCTTTGTGTTTTATTTTCAGCTTTCATTGTGTGTTAAATTATCTCTAACTATGATATCTCTCTCATTAAAAGAGAGCTTAGATATTTCTATGTCCTTACCTGTAACACTATAAAATACATTTAGTTACTTTATTCTCTTCAGCCAAATATTAAGAGACAAAGGGGGCTTCAAAATAGTTTAAAGCATAATGTATTTAACCTAACATAAAATTGCAGTTTGAATAAACAGGGACTTATTTTCATTGGGTAACTATGACCTGAACTGCTGTGCACAACTGTGTAGAGTGTGCAATGCATTGGCAAGAATGGAAAAGGTAGACTTGGCATATGAATTAGATGCTCTGCCTCCCAAGTCAGGACACCCTAGGATTGTGAGTGTTGAAATTACACACTTTCAGTTCATGTCCTGGAGTCTGGCATATAAGAAGTGGATTATTAATTTATTATATTGCTATTATAATAAATTACTAAAAATTTAGTCTTCTTTAACAACACACATTTATTCTATTATGGTTCTATGGGTCAGAAGTCCAAAAATCAATCAGTTTCACTGGCTAAACTGAAGGTGTCAGCAAGTCTCACTCCTTCCAAAATGTCTGAGAAGAATCGTTTTCCTTTTTCTTTTCCTTTTATGAATTTTAGAGCTACACGTCTTCTACTTATTGGTTCACCATGCCTTCCTCCATTCTCAAAGCCAACAGCAACATATCTTCAAATGTCTCTGATTCAAGGATCATATCACCTCTGATCTCTCTGAGCTCCTGCCTGCTTCAATAAGGTCCTCAGTGGTTATTTTAGACTTATTTGGATAATCCAGGAAAATCCTCCCATTTCACAACATGTAATCTGCAGTCTCTTTTGTCATAGGCAATGACATATTCACATATTCCATGGATTAGAACACAGGTGTCTCCTGGGACCACTTTTCAGCTTATATGAGTGATCAATAAGTGATACCACTTTTTATTGTCAGAAGTCATAAATAAATGGAACAATAGGGTAGTAACAGGAGTAGCAGTAGGAAACAAGTTATAGTTAAGAATCCTATGTAGTAAGAATCTTTCTAAAAGGTCTACAGTGAGATATAAATATCTAATTTTAATTCCAATTCTTTGATTCTAGAACTTCTTAGCAAGCATATCCATCAAGTTCCCACATGACATAAAGTGAGTTCCCTTTTATAGGGAAGAAAAAAAAATGAGAATCAACAGTAAACATCATAATGTGTTACCTTCAAAGGCAGGATAAATAAGAAAAGGAAAAAAGTAGAGAGTAGGAAAAATTCATTGGAGTTTCAAAATTTCCATGCAAGCCCACTATTTGTATACATTTTTAAATAATCACTGCATAATGAGGTAATTACAATTATTGTTTCCATTTTACAGAAAGAGAAAAAGTAACAATGAGCTATCAAATTGTGGACCTGATATATATATCCCAGATGCCTTGGCTCCTGAGTCCTGGTTCCTAACCAGTAAGCAGCAATAGGTAGCATGCGTCTACACATTTCAGGATATAGGCACCATCCAAAGGAATGGTGTCACCGCCTGGGGGTAGTAGAAGGAAAGGGAAAATATTGGGGGCAGCGCTGTGGCGCACTAGATTAATCCTCTGCCTGCGGTGCCAGCATCCCATATGAGCGCCAATTCTAGTCCCAGCTGTTCATCTTCCAAATCCGGCTCTCTGCTGTGGGCTGGGAAAGTTGCGGCCGTTTGGGGAGTGAACCAACAGAAAGAAGACCTTTCTCTCTGTCTCTCCATCTCACTGACTATAACTCTACATCTCAAATAAATAAATAAAAATTTTAAAATAAAAAAAGGGAAGATACAAGTGTGAGAATTTCATCGTCTCTTCTATTTGAGACAGGATGGGAGACAAAAAAAGAAGGTATATGAAATTAAAATATGTTGGTTGTTCACTTAATTAAAATAACTTCTAGTCCTGATCTGAAGTTAATACACACCCTACATAGAAAACTTGCAAAATGAAGAAATGGACAAAATAAAAGTATGATAATCTAATGACACCTTAATGTCCCCTCTTTTCTTCTTTTACAGAAATAAGATGGTATCCTGCTTGTTTTCTGAATATGTGCCATAATTTATGAATCTTAAGTAGAAATCAATCTAAATAAAGTGGCCCACTAGTCCTTACCAGTTAGAAATTTTGAAGATCACAATACTTTGAAACTTTACTTAAAACTAGAAGAATATAATACAATATTTTAGGCCTAATTTGAGATTTCCTCCCATATCCATTTGAATCAGAGATTCTACCGATTTTTCCTTCTTAAAATATGTATTCTTCTGGTTAATCATATTTGTTTTTACTTATATTTTCATGCGGAATAAAAACTAAAAGACCTTGGTTTCAATCAAGTATACAATTCCCTCTCTTGATTAATTTGCTCTAATATCTATTAGATTTTTCCAGGAATCTAAACTAGGGCTTGAAGCCACAAAAAGCAGCACGAATGCTGTGAGCAGGCCAGGCATATGCACAGTCCTAAGAGCATACAAAATGCTGAGCAGTGGTAAGCAGACATGGCTGGGGTTGCAGGAACCCTGACCAATAATCTTTATGTTTGTTAGCATAGTGTTTTTCTTCCTGCCAGCCTTTCTTTTCTTCCTCCCTAGTCTCATCCTTCTTTTTGTCCAATTCGATAAAAATAAACTGCATTTAATCTTTCAGATCTTACTGCCTGCACTTAATATATCATGGAGTACACTTCAACTCAAAGAACTCAAAGCACACAAATAAACTAATTTCATTTTCTTTCTTTTTTTTTTTTGACAAGCAGAGTGAAGAGTGAGAGAGAGAGACAGAGAGAAAGGTCTTCCTTTACCGTTGGTTCACCCTTCAATGGCCAGATCCGCATGCCTTAAGGGCTGATTCTGAGGCCAGAGTGCTGTTTAGGACATCTGCCATTCTATGGGTCTGCTGTGTATCTCGCTTCCATGTTGGATCATTTTCTCCCTTTTTGATTCTATCAGCTAGTATTTGCAGACACTAGTCTTGTTTATGTGCTCCCTTGGGCTCTTAGTCCTATCATTATGATCAATTGTGAACAGAATTTGATCACTGGGACTAGTGAGATGGCATTGGTACATGCCACCTTGATGGGATTGAATTGGAATCCCCTGGTATGTTTCTAACTCTACCGTTTGGGGTAAGTCAGCTTGAGCATGTCCCGAATTGCACATCTCTTCCCTCTCTTATTCCCACTCTTATATTTAACAGAGATCACTTTTCAGTTAAGTTTCAGCACTTAAGAATAATTGTGTATTGAAAAAAAAGAAGAATTGTGTATTGATTACAGTATTGAAATAAACAAAAAAATACTAAGAGGGATAACATATTAAGTTGTTCATCAACAGTCAGGGCAAGGGCTGATCAAGTCACTGTTTCTCATAGTGTTCATTTCACTTTAACAGGTTTCCTTTTTGGAGCTCAGTTAGTTGTCACCTATCAGGGAGAACATATGGTATTACTTTCAAATAAATAAATAAATAAATCTTTTAAAAATATATTCACTATGGAATACTACTCAGCAGTAAAAAAAATGAAATCCTGTGTTTTGCAACAAAATAGATGCAGCTACAAACCATTACACTTAGTGAAATAAGCCAGTCTCCAAGACAGATACCATATCTTCTCCCTGATCTGTGGTAACTAATAGAGTACCTAAAAAGCAATGTATAGGAGTCACAGAGCCAACCCTCTTTTTTCTTTTTTTTTTTTTTTTTTTTTTTTTTTTTTTTTTTTTTTTTTGACAGGCAGAGTGGACAGTGAGAGAGAGAGACAGAGAGAAAGGTCTTCCTTTGCCGTTGGTTCACCCTCCAATGGCCGCCGCTGCAGCCGGCGCACCGCGCTGATCCGATGGCAGGAGCCAGGATCCAGGTGCTTTTCCTGGTCTCCCATGGGGTGCAGGGCCCAAGCACCTGGGCCATCCTCCACTGCACTCCCTGGCCATAGCAGAGAGCTGGCCTGGAAGAGGGGCAACCGGGACAGAATCCGGCGCCCTGACCGGGACTAGAACCCGGTGTGCCGGCGCCGCAAGGTGGAGGATTAGCCTATTGAGCCACGGCGCCGGCCAGCCAACCCTCTTTTTTCTTAAACAACTGAGCTGTGTTAGTTTGCTAAAGTATGAGAAGATAGAGACTAACAACATCCCATACCATAGAATTCAGAGTGAACTTTTCAAAAAGTAGTGGATTAAAAACAACTCATAAAGGCAGACAAATCAGGAGGCAAGAAGATGAATACAATAACATTTACAAATGTTGGGGTCTAAGTGAAGAACTGATTTAAGCTACTGAGGTGGACACCAAACAAAGGTGGGGATAAGGAGTGAGTATTTTTAAGAGTAAACACTCATGAGGTAAAGGCTTTGAGTACAGAAATTCCAAAGATGTTATGTACTGAAAAACAGTGGGAAATAAAATGTTAGCATTAGGCATAGCTGAATAGTGTATAGAAGAAAATTTTGAACACAACTAAAATATATGTAATAAATGAATAAAGAAATGAAATAACTCATCAGAAACTTACTTAGCTCTTTTAATCCTCAAAACAAATGCACAGGTCAGTGTCGTTATTATCCTTAGCTTTAAAATGAGGCAAACAATGTTGAGAAAAGTTAGAAGACTTTAGTCTCTCATCTAGTAAGAGGTGGAGCAGGGATTCAAAACTATCTGCTAACTCCAATCCTCAGCTTTTATTCACTAATATTTTAGTAATAAGCTGAAGTCTAAATTAAATTGTTAAGAAATAATTACAGCATACCCATTAACAAAGTTATGAATTAGACTACGGCTACACCTATATACTTTTCATGCATGTATACATGCACAGAAACAAATATTAATTTTTGGACACTAAAACTGAAATTTTAAAGAATAAAAGACATTTAAATGTTTTACAATTCAGTTAATATTATCCTTTAAAATGTTTCTGGAATTGGAATCCAGAGGGTAACCACAGAATCATGACTGCCATTGTTGGAATTATTACCAGGTATCTGACAACACTGGATTTTCCTAAGGAGTTTTCAAAAGGTGACCCTTGACTGCAGAACAATTTAATAAATTATAAGATTCAGAGCTTCTTTGAATGTAGAGACTTTTGATTGTTCTGTTCACTAACTCAGAGATCATTACATTTGGACATTGATTATGAGATTTTTAGTATAAATTTTTAACATGTGCATCATATTTGGAGTCACATATATTTGCTAGCAAGACCATGAATTGTTTTTCTTAGTATTCAGAAAAAAATAACAAATTGCCAGCTATTTTAATACAAAAAAGAAGTTTAAATATAGGTTGCTGCTGTCATATCATGATTTATTTGTCATTGCAAATTAAAATGTATACAGTTATAGCTATCATTGTAGCCTAAAGGCTTTTTTGCAGGTTAGTTTATGTTGCAAACTCTACACTATATTTCCACTCAATATACCTCATCAAAAGCTGTTTAAATATTCAACAAAGCTTTAAGGCAATTTTTATTTATATTAACTGTGGCTTTTATGCACAGAAATACAATGAAATGGATAAATTATAAATGTAAATACTGCCTTCATTACGGGTAGGGAACTCCTCTGCATTTAACAACATGACTTAGATATTCTGTGGGATTTCAAGAAATATTTGTTCATTCTATCAGCTGTTTGGATTTGGAGAGGATTTTTGTTTCCAGTAGGGACAAAGCAAACATTTCCACTCATTTTATTTATTGAATTAAGCACTGATGATAAGGTGTTTTAGCATAAAAAAAATTGGAGACAATGTCTTGAACTGTTAGCGTGTATTTCTGTATTTATAGTAACTTGAAATTTGGTAATTAATCCTCAGGCAAGCTCTCCCAGGTCCTTCTTATAGAGTTTTTGGATCTATTTTGTTTGTTTTTATTTTGCTTTTGAAAAATAAGAACTGTTCATTTCCATTCAATTTCTTGGGAAAAATGACTTTGGATTTAGAGGCCAACTTGGGGCCAGAGCATTTCAGATCTGGTCCCGGCTCTCTTACAGTTTAGCTGCACGGCTTCCCTGACGCTCATCTTGCTCATCTAAAGAGTGGAGAATGTGTGTACAGGGCTTCCCACTAGAAGATCATTTTATGATGTTGACAATAAAATGGGCAAAGTCCCAAGAAACGTAAGTGAGTGATAACATTTCTGTTGACCCAGAATCTTCATTTTGTGGTAATTTCTTTAAGTGAAAAATTTCTCCAACATTTCTGGGAACTTCCCTATTGGGTGCAGAAAGAACCACAGAAGGAAACCGTAGACATTTTGCTAAGCAAAAATGAATAAGAGATTAGGATTATTATTTGATAAGTATGTTAGTAAGGCCTGTGAATGATATGGTATATGTGAAAGATTATGCTCTCAGCTTATCTAGTGCTGCCACCTTAGAAAGGGTGCTCTTTCCTTAAAGAAGGTACACAAAACTACAAGTCTAATATAGTCCTTTTACAAAATACACTGAGATCAGTAATCACATACAACTTATTTTTTCACTTTTATTCTATTCGGCATATTTCTTTAACAGACTTATTTTCAATGAATATGTATGTATGCGTCTCTTTGTGTTTTCTCATATATGCACACAAATGCCTGAGCAACATTCAGTTGGCAAAGCTCCTAAGGTTAAGGAGCTGCCATAGTAACAGCAGAGGTGAGAGATCAAACTCTAAGCCACCTCCACAAAGCCCCTAATGCCACACTACTCTGCACAGTAATTGAAATAAAGATCACAACTCAAAGACCTAAAAAGGACAACTTTCAGGCTTTTTACTGCACCATTGAGTTAAAAAGAGCTGCTTTTTTTTTCTAATTCTTCTATAGTCATTATTTCAATCTTCAAAAACCAGATTAATGGAAACCATAGGGCTTGAAGGAAGATGAAGCTAGATGTGAACATTTTCAGAAATCAACAAAATATCAGCCCATGCTTCAACTTTAAAACCCTCTAAAATAAACATTGCTCATGCAGCTGGCTCAAAACCCTCATATAGATCAGTCCTGTAATATTTAACCTGACATTTCTAAACACTGTATCATATAACCTTTCTCTGCTCAGTTAGACATTCCTTGTGCTGGTGTTCACTGTAGGTTGTCTCCATTTATATTAGTTTTCCAAATGAAATCAAGTCAAAATTATAACAAAAACCTTAAAAGCATTGGAGCAAAAAGAAACATTAACTTACTAAAAGGAGTTTAAAGGCTAAAATGAGAAGCTATTCAGAGTCTTCTATATTTGTTACTATGGAAAAGACAAAAGAAAAGTAGTAAAATATAAAACATGAGAAATTTGTTCAAAAGCAGAAAAATATTTATTCAGAGATACTATATTCTAAAATCTTGCAGGTAGCATTCCACCAAATCATTTAGCTCACACCATTACGTATCTACTACAGAATCATATTATAAATAATATACTTTATGAATTATGAATTATAGATTATATTTTTGAACATAAAACTCCAGATTCACATTCAAAAATATAATTTACGAGTACTACAAGATAGCTCCACAAAGCTCCAATTCACAGTGCAAACATTTCAAAATGGGTTAAGTGGCTGATCTCTTCCCTCTGCAAGGACTAGATGATCCAAAAACCTTAATTGTTTCTATCCATGATTCTCTCCATCCTGTTTTTAGATATATTTTCCATTTCAATTCTCAGTGGGTAAGAAGACATCACCTACTGAGAGAAAGTTATGCAAACCTTTGGGCAGCTTGACAGCTTGTCAGAAATCTAACTTGCGTTGCAAGACAGAATGAGAACAACAAAGTTTGTCTGACATCCACCATCCCAGCAGCTAAAGGAAGATGTAACTTTTTCTACAGGGGTTGTTATTTCCCAGAGGACAGAAAACCTTTGCAGATTCACTGCATCTAAAATGCTTCCCAGAGACCACGGTCAGTGCATCATTACAAAATGAAAAACTGGTTTTAGGGGAAATTTTTGATTGGTTCCAGTTTTGCTCTGCAGACTAAACTAGACCTCAGCCTAGCTCTGGGAACTTTCTTTTGTGTATTTTGCCTTTAAATGCCTTTTAGATAGAAATTCAAAGTCTGAGGTTTTATAAATGGAGTTTCTGTCCCTTCTCTTTCCTCTCTCCACAGCTCTAAGTACCTTCATTGCAAATATAATTGATAAACTGCAGTACAAAGAGAGTAATTTGTACAGAAAGGTTGAAATATTTTATTTACCAGGAAACCACTGAAAATGTCTTCTCATAGTAAAATAAGTCATTTTTATAATGGTGAAAAACTGGAAGGTGGAGAAAGACCTTAAGCTACATATTTGTAATTATCAACTTGAAGTAATATTCTAAAGCTCACTACTGTTTATGAAACTCATGCAAATTAGACTTAAAGTACAGATCTGGAAATAAATTCTGTTTGAGGAACAAATGGAATAGAAGTAAAAATATAAAGTATATGGAAAATGGGGTTGATGTTGTATCATGTATCATTATGCATAACACTACTAGTAGATGTATTATTGCTAATACATTGATTACAATGTGACTAGCTGTTTAAAGACTTACAGTTTACTCTATCCATAGATTTATATGTGCCTTTACTTATATGAATAGGACTTTAACTTCTAACATACAAAATCTAAATCGAAGTCTAATTACTGAAAATTTTCCAAGACAAAAAACAAAAATAATTGCCATTTCATTTATATCTACCCAATTGTTACCTTTCCTTCTGCAAAATAAAACATGTAAAATAATTTTAGGGAGAGGGTTATATGCCATATTTTCACCCAACACTCTAAAATTAGGGAAATACGTCCTAATATTTCTAACTCCTGTAAATATGGAATTATAAGCCAGACCCCAAAAGCAAAATATCACATCTTTTCTTATTTGTGGTAGTTAATATACAGAGATAATAAAAATTGCATGGATGTCAGACAATTTCATATATGGTTGTAAATATTGCCTCACGGAATCATACCATGTAAATGACAATACACTGATTTCACATGTTTTAAAAAAGAGAAATAAATAGGTGGGAATAGTGAGGTACTTGTAATTTTTTTTTTTTAATTTGGGTGTTGGTATGAGTGTGATCAGATGACAAAAACATTCCTTGATCTGCACACTTATGTGGATATCTTGTTATTCTGCATTTTAATAAAATGCATAAAAATAAAAATAATAAAACAACAACAAAAGCAATACAGGTTCAACTTGATAATATAAACTTTAAGAAGGTGTTTTGACAACTCTCCTATTTCACTGAATGTTTATACTTCTGAGGCCCCCACTAGGATATTCTAACCTACACAGGTGCCCACCTATGTGATATTATCTGAATGTATCTAAAAAAAGTGAATTTGATTAAATGAAAGTCAATTCCCTAGTCCATAAAGGTGAAAGGGAGACAATTAATATGAGAGGTTTACTGAATATGACTTAGTTAATGATTGGGAAGCTCTCTAAAACACATTAAAAAGAAGAAAAAACCTTCAGGATGTCTGTGTTTTGCTAGCCATCTTAATTGATTTTTCACTTCAAAAGGCAAATGTGCAAAGAAGACAAAAGCAAAGAGCTGCACCTCCGACATTATGCATCATTAGCTGTGTGCTGCTCCATTTTAATATACCTGTAATTTATTGTGCAGCTCCAATAAAGTACAAAGAGCGATTATTGTGGGTACAGGGCAGCATTAATTCCTTAAAAAATGCATGCAAGCTATGAATACTTTGGTTACATTCTCTGGGCATCTCTGCTTCAGCTGTAAGCAAACCTATCACTGACATCAAAGGGCAATTTGCTTCATCGGTCATCAAGGCTAAATTCCAGGTTAGCAAGTCGAGGTATAGAACACCTTCAAATACTTTGAAACCCTCAAGAGAAGGAAGAGCAATCTTAACTGACACTTTGATACTTCCTTATTGTTAGAGCTATTTTACAAAAGATCAATTGCTTTTCAAAAATCTCGGAATTGTTTATTTATATGTATATATAACATAAATATAAACATAATGTAAGTTTCATAATGTACATTACATAATGACCAATCTTATGTAAAAAAGCCTACAACACACACAAGACAAATTGTAGCTTTTTAAAATTTTCCATAAGATATGCTTTAAAAAATACCAGAAAAATCATAGCATGTAGTAGTTTGAGTTTTGTGATTATTCCTCAAACAAGATTTGTACTAAGTTTACCAACTTAACAAAAATCCTATTTTTGCTTAGAGGATTGGCAATACCATAGACACTGATACCTTCAAAGGGAGTTTGATAACAATTTAAAACAGAATCGTACAGTAACTTTAATATTTCAGGTCTGTTGTTTAAAGGAATAGGAGGCATATGCTTTGGTATTCTATCCTTGCAATTCTCACATGGGTTTTTCCCAATATTTCTTTGACAGACAACCTGCCTTTATTTTCTGTGTTGTGCTAGTCAGACTACCATTGTTTGTAAACTGATGATTTCAGCTCCCTTATTATTCCACATTATACTGCTGCACAATGCCAGCCAAGCATTATGATTTTTTTTCACTCCAACTGTGTTGAACTGCAAGTAGATATGAAGTGATTGACCTTGTTGTTCACTGACTTGTAAGATGCTTCACTACCTACTGTTTTGTGACACTCACTTCACTTCACACATATTCAAAAGTCATGACCTTTGCAGTAGATATTACTCTCCAAGCTAGTGTTAGGAGAGGAAAACTTTAAATACAATATAGCCAGCATTATGGTAATATCATAGACAAGCAGAGTTTTCTTGTTTAAGATCAAGAGAAATCAGGTCCCCGGCTTTTTGAATAGAACAGAGGAGAGTGCTGCATATAACTGAAAGATAAATACTGCATATTTTCCCTTATATGTGGGAGCAAAAAATCAAAAAACAAAAACATAAAAAGAAATGCCTGTGTGTATCAGTATTGTTGCAAATACAGTTTTGTCAAGCTTTGTTTTATATCCTTGTCAAATCAATGGTTTAGAATGGCATACTACTATTGCTTTAATGAACTGGGATTATTTCAAAATGTACCATGCATGAGCGAAATATATCTTTTCATTTGATTACTGTTTACAGTCTTTGCCTATATTCCTTCTGAAATATGGTCCTTTTATAATTTAATTGTTGAACTCTTTATTTAGTGGAATATTATGCCTCTGACTACAATGTAAATTAAAAATATGTTATCTCAAAAATTAAGAAGGAAGGAAGGAAGGGAGGGAGGGAGGGAGGGAGGAAGAAATGAAGGAGAGAAGGAAGGAAAGTAGGAAGGAAGGGAGAGATGGTGGGAGGGAGGGAGGAAAGATGGAAAAAGAAATGTCTATGTGTCAATTACACACACACACACACACTGTAATTAACACACAATTATTCTTAGGTGTTTAAATTTTAACTGAAAAGTGATCCCTGTTAGGAATTTGGAAAACATTATGCTGAGTGTAATAAGCCAATCCCAAAGGGACAAATACCACTTGTTCTCCTTGATAGGTGACAACTAACTGAGCACCAAAAAGGAAACCTGTTAAAGTGAAATGAACACTGTGAGAAACGGTGACTTGATCAGCCCTCACCCTGACTGCTGATGAGCAACTTGATATGTTATCCCTCTTAGTATTTTTTTTTGTTTGTTCTACTTAATACTTTTAGTTGAATACTGTAATCAATACACAATTCTTCTTAAGTGCTGAAACTTAACTGAAAAGTGATCTCTGTTAAATATAAGAGCGGGAATAAGAGAGGGAAGAGATGTGCAATTCGGGACATGCTCAAGCTGACTTACCCCAAACGGTAGAGTTAGAAACATACCAGGGGATTCCAATTCAATCCCATCAAGGTGGCATGTACCAATGCCATCTCACTAGTCCCAGTGATCAATTTCTGTTCACAATTGATCATAATGATAGGACTAAGAGCCAAAGGGATCACATAAACAAGACTAGTGTCTGTAAATACTAGCTGATAGAATAAAAAAAGGGAAAGAATGATCCAACATGGGAAGTGAGATACACAGCAGACCCATAGAATGGCAGATGTCCTAAACAGCACTCTGGCCTCAGAATCAGCCCATAAGGCATGCGGATCTGGCTGAAAAGCCCATGAGACTATTTCAGGCATGGAAAGCCAAGACACTTTGGGGAAAAAAAAAACCTAAATGAAAGATCTCTGCAAGTGAGATCCCAGTGGAAAGAACGGGTCATCGAAGAAGGAGGTACCATTCTCTGAAGGGAGGAGAGAACTTCCACTTTGACCATGGCCTTGTCTAAATATGATCAGTCGGTGAACTCAGGGGGCTTCCATAGCCTTGGCAGCTCATGATAAGAGTCTAGGGTGATTACTGAGGCCATAAACAAGAGTGTAAAATTGTTAAGTCAACAACAGGAGTCACTGTGCACTTACTCCTCATGTAGGATCTTTGTCCTTAGTGTGCTGTACATTGAGATTTAATGCTATAACTAGTACTCAAACAGTATTTTTCACTTTATGTTTCTGTGTGGGAGCAAACTGTTGAAATCTTTACTTAATGTATGCTAAACTGATCTTCTGTATATAAAGAGAAACGAAAATGAATCTTGATGTGAATGGAAGGGGAGAGGGAGTGGGAAAGGGGAGGGTTGCGGGTGGGAGGGACGTTATGGGGGGGAAGCCATTGTAATCCATAAGCTGTACTTTGGAAATTTATATTCATTAAATAAAAGTTTGAAAGCAAAAAAAAATGTCTATGAACTGTGAACTACATGGAATATATGTCTATGAACTAACTACATGGAATCTGTTCTCTTTGTACCGATATCACATTAACAAGAAAGCTGATGAGAACTGCATTGCAGTAATTCTCATGTATTTGCTGTAACCCTGAGAAGCTAATATAATAATAAATTCCTTTAAAAAGTTTTTAAACTATTGACTTGTTTATTTGTTTACTGTAAACACAGTCAATGTTTTCTGTCTTGGTGACTCTTCTATCATATAGTCAGATGGAAGTGAGTTTCAAGGATTTAAAAAATTAGGAAGGGAATTTATAAGTAAATGGCACCTGCCACTGAATTCCACTATAAATCACAATTTTGAAATTAAGCATGTTGCGTTCAAACTGATAGAGACTTTGTGTAAATAATAAACATTGGTAAGCAAAGTAAAAAAAAACTTAATGAGTTTATACATACCAACAAATGTTAATGGCATAGGTATTTTTGTAGAATGTTACTGAGAAAATAACTTATAAAATATAAATAATTATATATGTATTTTTTATACTCACTGATAAGCATTTTTTAATTGGTGACTACTGTGTTGGGCAGAGTTTTAATGATTCACTGCATTTCATGAGTATGTGATAATGGTGTTCCATAGAGAAGCTACATCACACCAAACCAGCATATATTTAAAAATCTAGTATCATGAACTATTACTAAAATATAATTGCATCAGCCAATGTTCAGTCAGGAAAAGAGACACTTAAAATGATTATTAGTAAGGGGGAAAGTAGAGCTGGAGAAAAAGGTCTGGGAAACATGTGTTGGGGGACAAATGAAGCCACTTAGCATCAGAGCCTGAGCAATGACTGATTGGGCAGCTCAAATTTTGCAGGAAAACTCCCCTTTTAGATGCTGTTGACAAACTCTATCCTAGATTCAATAAGCAAAGAGCATTCTTGGAAATATTTGTCCTGCCTAAGATAGTGATTGTAAAGAAAAGTTGACAAAACATAATCTAGCATAGTCCACCCTCTTTAAACTGAGTATCTAAAACATACCTTTTAATCATACTTAATTCTTAAGTGAAGACTTTGGAAAAATCATGTTTACACTGAATTAATGCAACTATCCCCCACAAAATACAGTAACCTTCTTCTCTAAAGAAGATACAAAATATCCTATTTTTCTACTTATCTAATATTTAGTTCTGTTAATGACTGTTCATATCGAATTTGGAATGGATTTTTCTCTTTCTCAAATTGTTATAAATAATTTGAGTGAAACTTTTCTGTATATGGACTCATTTACGCCTTTGGTATCTTGTAACATTCAAAATTTAAAATTAACTGTTATGGGTTTAAATTTTATTAGATAAGAGGGTTGTTCAGGAAAAAAAAAAAAAAACATGATTTTAAGTGAATCTGAGTCTCTTTACAAGTTCCAATCTGGAAATCTGTCATTGGATCCTACTTGTAACTCTATGTATGTTAATTCAAGATACAATTTTCTATCAGACAAGATATTTCTGTACAAATCAAATAAAATGCTATAGTAAACTACCTGTTTTCTCAGAGATGTGATATTATAATCATTTAGTTAAGGCTAAAAAATCCTGTCTAACCATTCTAATTAAATACACTGGCACTCCTGCTCATTAAGTAATCACATTTAACTATTCAATGCAAGTTACTCATTACCACTTGGTCCCTGCCACTCTGAGATTCAGTTATCCCTACTGAATTCAGGAAACTCATTTTAATTTCTGCTTCTCCTAAAGTCTTTGATCACGTACAGGTAAGAATCACTGCAGAACACTTAAAACATTCCTTGTTCCCCTTACCATTGCATTTGTCAAAGCCGCGCTGCCCCCTAAAAGGAGAATATGAATAACTCCAACTCTGCAAATTCTCCCATGATTTTCCCCAGAAACAGAGGTTCATCAGTACCTTCATCAAAAACCTCAACATTACTGTGACTTTCAGAGTTAGCATAAAATATTTCCAAAATTTCCACTGACTCAGAACTTACAAAGAGTTTAAACTAGATATATACCCCTAAAACTGTTTTAATTGTGGGTTGTGGAAGCACTCATCAAATAAAGTATCTTTTCTCTGGAAAGGTAGATGTCATCATTTGCTTTCCTGGGAGCTGTTTCACTTTTATAGTACACTGGTGAAGTGATGAATTATGGCTCACCCTGCTAGTCCAGGATTGGACTATCATCTTAACATCCTTAACTTCGTCACCTCTGCAAAAACCTTATTTCCAAATAGGATAACATATACAAATGTTGGTGATCAGGAGCTGATATCTTTGGGAGATATTTTTCAGTCTTCCACACCTACCAAATATTTGTTGATTAAAAAATGGTCATTACAGGTTCTTTAGTCAAGGGTTGGCTACTCTTTTCCTAAGGTGGTAAACTGGCAAATGAGACGTATTGGAATTTGGAGTGTCAGCTTTACTATAATCTGCCCTTATGTCTGCAATTTCATCTTCTTGGTGTTACTATAGAATGTGAGACCCTGCAGGACTGTAACTTTCAATTACAATGTAATTTAGCTATCTATAGAAATGGATTTAGGTTTAGTTTCCATAAATATTAAATAATCTGTAGTTACAAGAGATAAGGGTTTCTTACAAAAATCACAAAGAGATTTTTATCTGCTTTTGAGCTGGGGATGTAAAGCACAGGGCTCATCTTTCTTCCTTCAAGTTTCCAGAGCACTTCTAGGAAACCAGCTCCATAGTCCTTATGCTGTTAACTTCCACTACAATGTTCAATAGTGGCAGCAACACGGCCATCCAGAGCCTGCCTTCTATAGGTACTTGATTCCAGATAACTAAAAAAGATGGTTTCAGTAACTATTTTGCTACTAAATGCCATGGACTTCAGCATTTTATGTACCCTTGGTAAAGATGTAAGTGATATCTTTAATCAGAGCAGTGAACCAATTCCAAAATCACTCCTTTAAGATTCTATTCCCTTGGAAATAGCACATAAAATCTCTTCCACTTAGGACTCAGTCAAAAAACTCTAGCTATTAAAAATATCATGACAATAAACAATACACTATAAGAATTACAATGTACACAAATACAGGAGGACTGAGGGAGTAAGTTCTGGGAGAAAGAGTTGTTGAAGGATCAATGTCAGTAATCATGTCTGAGGCAATGATGCCTGTGAACAGATCAGAGCTGGAAGAAAAATCCAGGAACCACGCATTGCATCTATGGCTGCCAATAACACAAAAGTAAAGTGGGAGAGAAATAGTGAGGCAGAGGTCTTTGGAAGTTGCTTTCTCTCTTCAAATTACAATAATTCAATGCCAGGGCTAATAGAAGCTGGAGTCTGCTGGCATCAAGTCTGATGATGACCAGATAGTGACAATGATGGCTTTTGCGTTAATTTTGCCTTTTTAATTTGTGTGTGCATTGTTTACTTGGGTAACTACAACCTAGACTACAAGGAAGGTAGGAAGATTCTGAAAATATGTAACTCCTTTCCACTAGTGATATTAAGTTTACAAAATGACATTAAAACACTAATTGCATTACTAGGCAGGGCTTAAATTATGGAAAAAAAGAAAATTAGCAACATAATATTTTCCATTTTAAAGGGAACAGTTAATTAAATTAGTTGATGTGACTGGCTTTTATGCTTTCTTCCCTTTTACTTCAATGCCCAACAGAACATGTAGAAAAACAAAATGCTGTAATCAACTCTCCTCCCAAATTTGGAGATAAATGCACAAATTGGAGCAGAATAGCTATGAGAATATATATAAGTTGAAAAATGAGTTAAGAATCGGATAAGTATAAATGTCAATCCTATTTAAATTGAAATTCTAAACCTCTAATACAATTCCTCATAATGGTTATATTTTTTGAGCAATCTCAGGAACAAGGTGCCCTGGTGGATGCTCATGGTACTTGGGCAGAACTAGCTGGTCTTATATCTGCTGAAATGAGTGGCAATGTAGAAATGCCAAGAATTCTCATTATATTCCTAATTACTTTCTTTAATTATTTTTCAGTGATTCCTCAAAGGGGTCAACGCTGAATAAAAGATAACCCAGTCCTCATCTTAAGGAATTTCACAGAGAGTCACAAATTAGATCTATACCATCAGTTCTATTTACAATCTCAACAGTATTCCTAAATGTTCATTTTTCATTATTTACAAGCCTGGGGAATGGATCAGATAAAGATTTACCTTGTGTTGGCCTCATTGTACTGCTTTGTTTCCTAATTATTATTGATTCAACAGAACCTCTCCTGTTGACAAAGAGGAAGAAAGGATGTGAACAGGTAAGAATTTAAATGGCAAGAACTGGCTGCGTTGGGATAAAGTAGTAAGAAGAGTTAGAATTAATTTTATGCTTCCTCATCTACCATTAACTAAATACTGTCCTTTTGATGATCTAAATTGGAACGGGGGAGGCAAATCTCTCTCCTATTCTTCATTTTCTAAGAGCAGGATAGATCAGTAGTATTGTATATACTATAAACTCTCTCTTTTTTTTGCCCTACCATTTTTCTTCTTTGATAAATCCTATTGCCCCAGGATTTCCTCTTCTGGAGGAAGATCCTAGCAACTATAAAATGTCAGGGATTGGAAAATAATACAGAAGTCAATGGTTTTCACTGAAATCCCTTTCCAATTTCTTAAGTGCTAAGAAACTTACAGTTGCTATACTGAGTCTGTGATCTTAAGCCTCCTCCATGATCCTGAAAATGCACTGCTGTTAGCAGTCAAATCAAAGGACAGAAGGTAGGGTTTTATGAGTAACAAGAATTTTGAGATGCTTTGAACATTAATCCTTTCTACTTTCTCTCTTGTAGACCATGATGAAAGGGAAATCTTTGAAATCTTGAGGCATTAGTCCCTGTGCCCTCTGTAATTTTTCTTTCCTTTCTTCACCATGTCTGAGGCCTTGATCTCTGGCCATATCCTTATTCTCATACTGTGGTGTCCCACCTTTCATTTGTACCTCGGTCATCTTCTTTTCAGGCGTGCAGCCTCTCCATCTTACCTCTGAACTAAAACAGCTTTTGAAAAGTTATGAATCCACCAAGGCTATGGAGAGAAAAAGTGAAGGGAAGTTCACTTAAAATGAACCATAGTATTTTTCAGAAAAGTTTCACAAAAGCCTTTCTAATTTTTAACCTGTCTTCTAGAATACTTTCTACAAACTGTCAAGAGTTATCCTTTTTCTTTCTTCCTTTCTAACTAAGTGGTTAGCTGGTCAAAAACTAACTGCTGTGAATATGCAGAATACAAGATGCACAGTCCAGTAGATTATAAAATGATGTTAAATAGGTTCAAAATAGTAGTTAATAGAAGTAAAATTGTCTTAGATTTTCATTTGGAACTACTCTTTCACATTTTACTATAATAAGGCAATATTTGGGTTTTAATACAGCAAACACTATAGGTTTATGTAATATTGCTATCTTTAACCTATCTTTAGGCTAAAGATTAAAACATAGTCTGATTAAAGATATTCATGGATAATAAATGACACAGTAATCTTACAAGCTGTTTACATCTCCATAGGTTGACAAGAATGGGTATTTAACTGATATTGATTAAATTTAGGTATATTTCCCAAATTATTGTTTTTTTATTAAGGGATTAAGACACATAGGTCCTCAGTTCATTGGCTTATGTAAAATTGTTAATTGATGGCTACCGTGGCTCACTTGGTTAACTCTCCGCCTGTGGCACTGGCATCCCATATGGACGGCAGGCTCTAGTCCCGGTTGCTCCTCGTCCAGTCCAGCTCTCTGCTGTGGCCCTGGAAGGCAGTGGTGGATGGCCCAAGTGCTTGGGCCCCTGTACCCGCATGGGAGACCAGGAGGAAACACCTGGCTCCTGGCTTTGGATTGGCGCAGCTCTGGCTGTGGCGGCCATTTTGGGGGGTGAACCAATGGGAGGAAGACCTCTCTCTCTGTCTCTCCCTCTCTCTGTAACTCTACCTCTCAGATAAATAAATAATTTAAAAATTGTTAATTGAGAGACTAGTGCAAATAACTTCACAGAAGATGGGAATACAGTTGTCAATAAGATAATAAACAAGGGAACAGGGCAGGTATTTGACATGACAGTTACAACACTTCTTGGGATGCTTGCATTTCATATTGGAGTCATAGGTTCAAGTCCCCACTGTGCACCCCTATGCATCCAGATGCCATAAAAGAATGGCCTGAACTTCACTGATTGCAGCTTATTCTCTTTTAAGCTTGCACCCATTTAATGCTTTGAGTATGTATTTTTGCTCTAAATAAATCTTTATTTTCTATTCACCTTCATATACATCTCTTCCTTGAATGCCTTCTTGTTTGGAGAAAAAATCTGAACCAAAACATGCCAAGGGCCACATCCACAAGTAACAGATCCATCAGCTTAGCTGAAGCTAAATATCACCCTTGAAGGCTTAACTTGGACAAATGGAAAATGGGCTACATGCTAAAAGATCTCATCTTCCAATAGTACTTAATAAAAATGGGAACAACTTTTGTTTTGTTCTGTTGGCATTGATTTTAGAATTCATATGGAAAATACTCAATCAAAAATGGTCAAAAATCTCTGAAAATTGGAAGAAATGTGAGAAGAAATGACACTTGCCAGCTTTTATTTTTATTTATTTTATTATTTTATTTTTTATTTTATTTTATTTATTTATTTATTATTTTTTTCCCAAAGGTCCATATGTTGCAAGCTTGGCTCCCAGTATGGCCATGTTTGAGAAGTAGTAAGACTTTTAACAGATGGGGCCTAGTAAGAAGTAACTAGATCATTGAGGATACAACTAAGAAGAAATGGAGGTAGTTCTCCCGGGACCCTGGTCAGTTCTGGTGAGAGTTGTTATAAAAGAGTGAGCTTGAACCCTCCCTGCATTCTCAACTATTATCTCACCATTTAATCTCTCCCACTTCACACACACTACCACTATATCACCCTCTTTCATGTAAATGCAATCGGGGGCAATTGCACAAGCTGGCATGATGCTGTCTGGACTTTTATTGTACAAGACTATGAGCTAAAAGAACCACTTTTTGAATTTTATTAAAAGCTATACTAATAATTATTTTGAGATAACATATTTTTAATTTCTATTATAGTCAAAAGCTTAATAGCTCTACTAAAGAGTTTAACAAATAAAGGTAAAAATTATCTAACCTCAGGTATTTTGCCATAGCAATGGAAAATGAACTTATACACTTGTATTTAAATGCATAATCATTCTTTACTATTTAAAACTGGTGACATTGTTATAGTAATACAACTGTCAATCAGTACAACAGAGAAGGAGTCTCGATATAAATGAAAAGATGGAATATGTGCAACTATGTTAGTATGATTAATAGTAGTTTGAGGAAGAAAACAGATAAATCCACATTTCACTTCCTACATCAGGATAACTTCCAGAAAGGTCAGGGGAGGGAGAATCTGGGTCACCACATGGACAGAATTATTGCCACAATTTGCTGCACTCTTCTCCCCCAAGAGATTCTCTCCTATGTTTTACCTCTTATTCTGTATCTTATCCTCAGCTTCTACATCCAGAACCTCTCTGACCTTCTGTGAAGCAGGTCAGAGTTCTCTGCTGGTTACAGACTTCTGCATTCTAATTCATTATTCAACAACCCACTCAATCTGCTTTTTGTCCTTCAAAAACAGATTGAAATAACTAAGCTACATAGGCACATGCACACACAAAGATTTTATTGCTATTTGTTTACTCCTTTTTCTTGCTTTATTGTCACTTTAATGGGATTTGTAAGTAAAATGCATAAAATGTCTGAGTTTAGTCTACAAAATTAAACCTAGAGCCTCTCTTTAAAAAAACTCCTGGGAAAGGAATGTGCATGAGTCAAGTCATCTCTTTGCAGCTACCTTAAGAACTAATTTACTAGTTGGCTCTCTGCATCTATGAGGATCGCGACTGATCAAATAATCTATGGTCCAGAGAAAATGGTCATTCAAAAAAAAAAAGTGGACACTGTCCTCTGTGGATGGATGAAGAGGTTGACTCTATAACAGGCATTATGACACTTTAGGTGTAAAATGAGAATGACATGAGCAGGAAAGCAAAACAAAGAATAAGTAATCTACTGACTTCTCATCATTTCATCAAATGAACTTTGTTTGGCAAAATGACAGCCTAATCTAACAATAAGTCTGCTCTAAAATTCTTTAAAAGTTTCATGCAACTTGCTATTTGGAGCCACATCTAAACTATACCACCTACTGTTTTTTAAGAAACAGAAAGCCTCAATTATTCCATTAATGGCATGAATGTATTGTTTTAACTTATGTCATAGTATCCTCACCTACTCATCTTATAAACATTCTCATTTTAAAATTTTATTCTCTGGACTTTTCTATGCTCATTAATAATACTTAGATATCTACATTTAAGTTTGAAATCTTGTGAAGTCTTCCAGTTCTGCTATCTCATATTCAAATGAGGACAGGATTTATAGACCTTAATTTTAATAACTTTGCTTTCACCTTATTCTAGCATGGGCCCAGGCCCATGAGCTCAAGATACAGCAAGATGATTCTCAAACAGATACGGCTACCTCCTAGATTGTATCATTACGTCTCAGGAAAATTATTCTGAAAGCAGGCATGCAGTGGTGAATGCCCAAGTCAGGGGTTTAAAATTTTAAATTGGGTTGCTATTCTTTTATATGAAAGAAATAAAATATGGTAAAAGGCAATATGAAGATAATTCAAACGTCACTCACTTAAATCATAAAGCGCCGCTCAGAGTCAGTTTTTTGCAGATTGTTTTTTCAAAGCACAATACTTTCAATCAACAACTACATGGAAAACTATAACTGTTTTTATTTCCCATGATAGACTGAAAGCAGAACTATATCCATAAACCAACACAACAGGGAGAATTTTTTTCCTGATAGTAAATAATTTAAAACAGATTTTATTAAAACAAGCAAGGATATATTAGAGAATAGGATGCAAATCCACATGAATAATTTAAGATAAGACATAAGACCACGGAGAAATTTCACATTTATGGTTAGTCTCTGGGGGATCTACTCACAAATACCGAGGGATATACATATTCTCTTTTTCTTTCTTCCTCTCTGGTGAGGAAAGTTTGTAAAAAGCTGGTCTAACATTACTGAAATATTGTAAAGCTTTTAAAATTAAATATGCAGAGAAGTTTTTTAAAGACATGAAAAGAATGCCCAGATAATTTAAGAGCATAGCACTACATATAATGAGAAACAAAAAATTTCATAGTTTCATTATTAGATACTTCTTCATGGAATATCAGGAGTATGTTCCTGACTGCCAATATTTATGAAACAACAAACCTAATGTTGGAGAACAGAGTTCTAATTCATCCTTGTCCTCGATTAGAGCAATTGCATGTAAGTATTTAAGGTATTCATCAGGTAAATATGAGACTATCTCACAAAGTTGATAGACATTGTAATTTAAGTAATTCCTATCTGTAAGTAAAATATCACAGGCTCTGGAGACAGCTAGGTATGACTTTCATCCTGTCATACTGTACCAACGAGAAACTGGATAAATCATTTAGCTACTCGGAGTTTCAAGTTATTCATGTGTGAAACACAGAATATAATACCTTCAGTAATAGCAGGAATATCCTGAAGTGTTCATATATGGTCTCTGAATTACTCAAGTGAAATACTTCTAAGCAGTTTTTGTTTTTATCTTGAGTTGGTTTGATTTTGCCATATGACCTCTCATTGGTAAGAAAAGAAGGTAGGCAAGGCTCTACAGATTACTACATGGCTGTGTATCCTTGCATCCTATATGGTGCTCCTTCCTTGATATTCCAAGAAAGTATACTATACTTTTAACTTGCACTATAATAAAAGCAAAAAAAAACACAAGCAACACATACATATTTTAATATAATCTGTTGCCTTCTGATACTGCCTATAGTCAATGGATTTTCTAATTTAATATCCCCAGGTTTTTATGCTGTGAAGTTTCTCTCCCTGCATTTAGTTTTATCCTCCTAAACACTGATATTTATCTCATAGTTCCCACTTAAAATTAAACCACTTTCTTAGGGAGTGAAAAGTGATGAAAAAGAAAGAATAAGTACAAGATAAAAATGCACTTCTGGATCTAACAGATAAGACGTAGGTTTGGTTGTATGCTATACAGGTGCTATATTCTTAAGAGGTAAACTGTGCCAGGATGTATGATCCAGGTTTTTAAAGATAAGTCATGGAAATTTTGAATTAGAAACAGGATATCCATGTACAGGATAGCTGAACTTTGATTAGAGTATTAGAAGGGATACAACTAAAGCAGATATTGAGTTCATGTGTGCCTTTCCAAAGGAGTCAATACCTCTTGTTATTTCATGGAGTAAACATAAGAGCTATGTTGACATCATAAAGTCCTCAATTAAACCGATGAATTGTTATGAGTTTGTATTTTTAATGTCACTTAGAGACCTAGACCATTTGTTGAAAGGGCATCAGATGTGGCATCTCTTAAATACAGATTTTATAACAATACTTAGCTGTTTGCAATGTTTCAATCTCTGCACAAACCTTTTACAAGAAATTCAAACTTCATGAAAGAGGACACCATGACCTAAAAGGTCTCTAAAAACCTCTGCAGTCTTATCCTAGCTGCTTGATTCTCTCTCTCTCTCTCTCTCTCTCTCTGTGTGTGTGTGTCTCCCCCTCTCTCGCTCTCTCACTCTCTCGCACACACACACACACACACACAGACTAGTCACATCAATAAGTATATAGTTCTTACAACAAAATAACTTTGTATACCCACATACTTCACATATTCACACAGGCACCTTCCTGTGCTCTTTTCAGTATTTGGACTCAGGACAAATATTTTCTTGGTTTCTATAGTTAGGATAGCGAACCTGTTTAGCACTGTGAGACCAACTTATTCACACCTGCATCCATTGTGTTCAATGTATTCTATAGTAATTGGAGGTACAAAGCTTGAGGATAGGCATTACAGATGTTTTGTTTATGATGTTTGGTATTTGGGATATAAAATACCTAAAAATATTTTATGGGTTAAAAATTTGAATTAATTCATAAATTAGATTTATTAATTAACATTATATATAGCAATTGATATCTCTCTTCAGATTTTTGGACGTGCTTATTTTAAAATAATTTATTTATTTTAAATTAATAGACAACAGGGGCTGGCGCTGTGGCACAGTAGGTTAAATCCCTGGCCTAAAGGGCCGGCATCCCATATGGGTGCTAGTTCTAGTCCCGGCTACTCCTCTACTGATCCAGGTCTCTGCTATGACCTGGGAAAGCAGTAGAAGATGGCCCAAGTCCTTGGGCCCCTGCACCCATGTGGGAGACTCAGAAGAAGCTCCTGGCTCTTGGCTTTGGATTGGCACAGCTCCGGCCATTGCGGCCATCTAGGGAGTGAACCAGCAGATGGAATACCTCTCTCTCCGTCTCTACCTCTCTCTGTAACTCTTTCAAATAAATAAAATAAATCTTTAAAAAACAGACAACAGATTTCATGAATTTCATAGATATGATTCCAAATTTTTAAAATATTTAGAAAACACACTAAATAAAATCATTATCCAGGAAATAAATAATTGTTAGCAGTTTACTTTATTCCCTGAATTCATTCACATGTACATATATGTTATAATATTCTAGAAATGGTTTTTAATCATGTATCTTTAGAATGAAACAACTGGTTACACTCATTTAAATTATATGACAATAGAATTTCATTTTTCATTTTTCAAAAAAAAGAACCACTTTATTTAAATTTGGAAGAAATCTTCATGATCCCATTATTTATTCTAAGGAGAGACTAGAGTAGAATGTAGAGGTTCCAGTGAACTGGAGTTAATTTGACCAGTGAAATGATGTAAAACAGACACTCCTCACATTATACTAGAATTGCTTATTTTCCTCTGGACATGTGGCCACCTGAAATGAAAGTATTTCCCAGCTTCTCATTAAATGTGCCAAAGACTGCTCAGTAAGATGGAAGATAAAGTCTCCTAGAACTGTCCATATGCCTCATGTTTCTGGCTCCTTTCTCTTCCTTTATTCTTCATTCTTAAAATGTTGTGTGAAGTCTGGGCATATATTGGAAAACCTAGGTTTGCTTCTCAGCTCCAGCTCCTTTGTCCAGCTTTCTTCTAATGTAAACTCCAGAATTCAGCAGGTAACGGCTCATGAGAGTGAGTTCTTGCCACTGACATGGCAGATCTGGATTAAATTACCACCTCCTGACTTCAGACCAAATAAAACTCCAGCTGTTTCGGGAATCTGGGTGGTGAACCAGTACAGAAGCTCTCTATTTTCTATCTATCTGACTCTCAAAGAAATAAATAAAAATTTAAGAATATGTACTGAGGAAAGAAAGTGAAGTCTCCTTTATTGCTGTATGTGATAATCATGGCTTTAATTGAATAACAATTACTTAAAAAATTATTGGTGGTATTTTTGAAGAGTTGGAAGTAGTTTATATGGACTCCCCAGGAGAGTGAGAGTATCATTAGGGAAGTAGAAGAAATTCAGAGAAACAGAATAGGAATTTTACACACACATATATATGTATAATGAGTATTTTGTATAAATATATTCTACATATTTGTATTATATATTCACATATTAATTTAATATATTGATGTACTGATGTAAATATTTTATAGAGGTTCATACATATATACATGGAGAAAGAAAAATTATTATAAGAAATTGGTATCCATGATTAGAGAGTCTGAGAAGTCCAAAGCGAGGAGAGCTAATGGTATAGTGCCATTCTGTGTCCAAAGGTCACAGAACAATATTTCAGATCAAAGAGCCCAGAGTAAAGAAAGAATTTCTTTTACTCAGGCCTTTGTTCTTTTGAGACCTTCAGTGGATTGGATGAGGCCCACTCACAATGGAAAAGCAATCTCCTTTATTCAACCTACAGATTCAAAGGTTAATCATATCCAGAAACATACTCACAATACACTCAGAAATAATATTTTACTCAATATATGAGCACCTGGTGGCTTACCCAAATTTATATAAAAGATTAACTATCATAAGTCACCTTGGCACTCAAAGATATTTCCTTAAACCATACTTGATCTCCAAATACAAGTCATAATCTTACAGAAGATGATAGAACTGTCCTGTACACAACCCAAAACACACTATCCCTTTCCCCACAGATCTCTGATACAAGATGCCAGCATTGCAGGCATCAGCTCTTAGCCCACTGTGCCACACGCCATCCATTGGTGGAGAGATCCAATCCTCCACTGCCGAAACACTGGGTTAAACAGTAATCCTGCCTGTAATGGGTTATTATAGTTTTCCATTGACTGTACTCACAAGAATTTGTAATATTAAAAGATGCTCAAAAGGATCTCCTGTATGTCAGCCTGCTCTTTTATTTGTTCCAACATGGAGTAGAAATCTGAATTCCCTTTGGTAGTTTGAACCAATCACCCAAGCCTGCATGCCAACTTCATTCTCTATCTGCTATTACAGAGCCATGAGAGCTTCAAAGTGTCTGGGTGTCAGTTTTCTCTTCCAGTTCAAAGGAATCATTGCCTTTTTCTCCTGATATAAGCCTTTCTCACTGGAGAATTAAATTCTCTGATAAACAGACCATTAAGTCATGGGAACAGAAAGCAATAATTTTGCTAGTGGATCGGTAGGTCTAATAGTGAGTGGTACGACTCCCATTTCCACCTGCTTGCCTCCTGGACCATGAACTTTACCTCTTAGAAAAGACACATCACTTCCTGAAAGTTGGTTCTCAGCATAAACAGCCTTGTATAACCTAGTCCCAGGCCTGCAACAAATGTGTACTTAACTAGGGATGTAACTGAGACTTCAAAAAACTCTTCTGCCATTTTGTCAACCCAGTCCCAGGAAGGTGAGGAACAAGGTAACTAGTGAATATCATGAACATATGTCCATTTCCTCACTCCTTTTACTGTGAAATATGTTCTTTTATCAGAAACAAGGATGTATATAATACCACAAAGGTCTGTGCTGCTTCAATAAGTCTACAGATTCTGGTTTTGGAAGAAATGTTGTGCAGAGAGGGCACATCCACATAGAATATCAGTCTGTTCCAGAAAGAACAAAATGATGCTCCTTCCATCTTTGAAGTAGTTCAATATAAGCAGCTTGCCACCAGCTAACTGTCAGAACAGCCCAGGGAATAGCACCACATCAGAGACTTGGTACAGGACTCTGCTTTGGCAGATTGGGTACACAGCTGTCGTCATAGCTTGGTTGGCCACAGTAGGAGGAAGTCCATGTTGCTGAGACCATGTACAAGTCCCACTCCTACCACCATGTCCATTTTGTTCTTGAGTCCACTGGGTAATGATACAGGTAGCAGGGTAAAGAAGCTGACTGGTAGTTACAGAATTGTTCATCTTACCTAGTTGGATATTAAAATCCTCTTCTGTTGATGTTAATTTTGGTGAGCATTTACAATAGTATACGATTTTTGCCTGTTTGTTGCTATATATATATATATATATATATATATATATAAAATATATATATATATAAAAATAAATAAGTAAATTTCATTGTCACCAGCTTTCTGATCGTATTTCTCCCAAGTTTATGATCTTTCAGCCAAGCCATTGGCCACAATCCAATCCATGAACTGGGATCTAAATGCACATGTCTCTATTTTCCTTTCAAATGATGAACAACCATATTCTTTGCCTAAAGCTCAGCCATTCCTTTCACCACTGTCCTTCAAGAATGTCCCAGAGAAGAGCTATAGCCTTGTAGTTGTCCAATATAAAGCTGTTCCTGCATGTCCTGCAGAACTATCTGTTAACTCAACCTGAGTAATATGGTCCCTTCTAAAATGACCCATGAGAACTCCTCAAGAGGAGGGAGAAGGCAGTGTAACAGAAGCAGGAACCATAGATACCTGAACCACTTCTTTGTTCAAGCTGTTTGACAATTTGCTGAGGCTCTGTCATGTACATATCACTTCCATTTGACTACAGAGTTCTGTACACAAAAACTTGTGGCTTGGTGAGTAAGATAACATGCACTTCATATGGTACAGGTTGCACAGTAACTGGATAACCCATGGCTAACCATTCAGTCTTTCCTGAAGTCCAGTATCCAGCTAAGAGGTGTTTCTTACCAGAACTTCTGCTATGATTCACCTAAACAGGATCACTCCAGTCAGCATCCCTATCTGCAATGAGCACTTAAGCACTTAGAGCACACTGTATCTCCTCTGTCATATAGCCCAAACAGCAAAACAGCTTGCATAGAGGCTTGAACCTAATGTAGACAATTCCCTTACTCAAGTTTCCCTAAAACCTAGCAGCTTTTTGAAGCATTTAGTAAAGATCTTGAGGAACACACTCAAATGAGGAATCTGTTGCCTCCTAAATCCATAGATGTCCTCTAGGTATTGTGCCTCTTTTTTGATTGTAGAAGGGAGCAGATCCAACAATTAATATCCTTTACCTTAAAAGGAATATCTTAATATGTCCTACATCATGGGACCTTCAGTCATTTTACTGAGCTAGAAGTCTCTTGAATGTTTGCATATTTTTTTAATATCTTCTAGCATGCAAATGTCTTGCTTATGAGTCTACTGTACTTGGTACTTCTAGTTCACTAGGTAAAATCAGCACAATACCATCAATTTAATATAGCAGTATGATATTACGTGGAAAGGGAAGGTGATCCTGTGAACAAGATTATGACATAGAACTGGAGAACTGACATGTGGTAAGAAAATGAACATGAATTACTAGCATTGACAGCTGAAAGAAAATTGATCTGGTGGTCTTTATACACAGGTATAAATAAATAAGCATTTATGAAATAAATAACTGCATACTAGGTATCAATGGATGTGTTAATTTGCTCAAGCAATGAAACCACAGTGGGTAAAATTGGAATCATTGCCTAATTGTAATTATAAATATCCACTGTGATTCTCCAGACTCCACCTGGCTTCTTCACAAGCCAAATTGGTGAGTTTAATGGGGATTCTGTAGAAATCATCACCCTTGCATATTTCAAGAATATGGTGATACTAACCTCTGCAATCTCTCCAGGAACACAGAATTGGTTCTTTGTTTGTTTATTTTGTTTTATTTACCATGATTCTAAGATACTGCAGTTCTCTGGCCTCCACTTGCCCTTCCACATTGTAATGGTCCTTAATTCGAAGGTCAGAGAACCAATATGAGGTTCTGCCAGCTGCTGAGTATGCTGAGTATGTCTGTTTTAACTACACACTCTGGGATGGCAGAAATAACCACAGAGTAGATTAAGAGACACACTGGTTCCACTGTGAGAGGATATTCCTGAACTAAAAATTACCAACATTTCTGTCTAGAAAAATTACAATTCCAAAATTTGCATCTACAGTAGATTCAACTTACAAATCCAGTAAGATACATGTAAAGATAGATAAAGAGAAATTATAAGTATAAATTCACTCATATGTGTGTATATAAACATATATGCATAATAATATTTATGTATTTAAAGTTTATAGTATGGAATTGGCTCATGAGATCATGGAGATTTAGAAATACAAACTGAGGAGATAGATCAGAGAAAATAGTCTGCATCCAAAAGCAAGAGAAGACCAACATCCCAGCTAAAGGACAGACAGAGAATTCTTTCTTACTCAATCCTTCAAGGGGTTCGATGTGGTTCACCCATACTGGGGAAGACAATCTACATTACTAACTTGAGAATTCAAATGTTAATCAAATTCAAATATGAGAAGCACTCTCAAAGGCCTATTCAGAAATATGCTTAATTAAATACATCGACACATCCAGGTGCAGCTATATAGACAAGATCAACCATCAAGGAATTTGTGTGTGGCTTTTTGTCATTTATTCCCCTTTCCTCATGCCTACCTTCAACATCTTTTGATGTAATCTAAAGGACATTTTCATTTTTAGTCAAGAGGAAATCCACACCTCCCTCACAGGTGGTAACTAATTTTTCCTTTTGCCTTTTTTTCTGTGTGTGTGTGTGTGTGTGTGTATATATATATATATATAAATCTTTGACTCTAGCACAGATTTCAGTAATACAACTTCTTTCAGGTCACTTCTTAGATGAGTTTTCTGTGGGTGGATGGTGGTAAAGTCACAATGGGAATGGACAATACATAGCTTAGAATTGTTGAAAAAGTGGGGCTTTATAAGATTATATTTTAGTGAGTTAAAAAACTAGGGGAAATTTTCTTTCTTCTGTCTTTGTTTATATAGCCTAATCCCTCCTTTTCAATACTAAGGCAGGAATTTGAAGAAAGTAAGTTTTATTCCTTCTTAGTTATGAGCATTGTCCAGAAGATTTCACCAATCCCATGCCTACAAGCCATTAAGTAGGCAATGTGGGAGACACACAACACTTCCTTCAAATTCTATACACTGGAATTTTCTTTCTACCATGGAGTAATTGTATATTATTCAATCATCAATAATCTTTTTATATCAATAGTTAAGCTAAGAAATCCATCTATCTTTGACAATATATGGGTTGCTAATTTTGTTAAAAACATATATGTTTTTAATGGAAAACTCTTATTTAATAAATATAAATTTCAAAAATACAACTTTTGGATTATAGCAGTTTTCCCCCTTAACCACCCGCCTATCCACAAAGCATTCCATATCCTAAACCCTCTCCCATCCCATTCTTCATTAAGATTCATTTTTAATTATCTATATACAGAATTAAAAATGAATCTATATACAGAAGATCAACTTAGTATATACAAAGTAAATTATCTATATACAGAATTAAATATACAGAATTATCTATATACAGAATTAAAAATTAATCTATATACAGAAGATCAACTTAGTATATACAAAGTAAAGATTTCAACTGTTTGCACCCACACAGAAACACAAAGTATAAAGTACTGTTTGAATACTAGTTTTGCCGTTAATTCTCATAGTACAATACATTAAGGACAGAGGTCCTAAATGTGCAAGTGCACAGTGACTCCTGTTGATGTAACAACTGACACTCTTATTTATGATGTCAAATCACCTGCCAAGGCTATGGAAACCTCTTGAGTTCACAACCTCCAACAATATTTAGACAAGGCCATAGTCAAAGTGGAAATTCTATCCTCCCTTCAGAGAAAGGTACCTCCTTCTTTGATGACCACTTCTTTCCACTGGGATCTCATTCACAGAGATCTTTCATTTAGGTCATTTTTTTGCCACAGTGTCTTGGTTTTCCATGCCTGAGATACTCTCATGGACTTTTTAGCTAGATCTGAATACCTTACGGGCTGATTCTGAGGCCAGAGTGCTATTTAGGGTGGCATTTGTCATTCTGAGTCTGCTGTGTACTCTGCTTTCCATGTTGGATCGTTCCCTCCTTTTTAATTCCATCTTTTTTTTTTTTTTTTTGACAGGCAGAGTTAGACAGTGAGAAAGAGACAGAAAGGTCTTCCTTCCATTGGTTTACCCCCCTAACGGCCACTACAGCTAGCGAGCTGCACCGATCCAAAGCCAGGAGCCATGCAGGTGCAGAGCCCAAGCACTTGGGCCATCCTCCACTGCCTTCCTGGGCCACAGCAGAGAGCTGGACTGGAAGAGGTGCAACTGGGACTAGAACCCAGTGCCCCAACTGGGACTAGAACCCAGGGTGCTGGCGCCACAGGTGGAGGATTAGCCAAGTGAGCCACAGCACCAGCCAAATTCTATCAATTACTATTAGCAGACACTGGTCTTATTTTTGTGATCCCTTTGACACTTAATCCTATCTTTATGATCAGTTATGAACTTAAACTGATCACTTTAACTAGTAAGGTAGCATTGGTACCTGCCAACTTAATGGAATTTGGAGTCCCATGGCAAGTTTTAGCGTTACCCTTAGTGGTAAGTCTGAGAGACCATGTGCCAAACTGTTTTTGAAATGCACATATTCCATACATTCATGCAGATCTTTATAACATTTCCCTAAACATGCAACTGAAAATTGAATTTCACATAGACTCAATTAGTTGACTACCCTCCGTATTTTCATCATAATTTCTGTTTTATTTTTCTCATAATTCAGGCATCAGAGCAAAATTTTTCTGTTCTGTATATGTAATATTTTAATGTACATATCTTTTTCATACTGTATCACTTTTAGTTTTAAGAGGAAAACTTATGCTTTAGAATGTTATAGCTAATTTTTATCAAGTAACATTTCACTTATAAAATATTAATCCTATTGAGAATATATCAGATTCATAGTGTTTATATAATATATTTTCTCAAAAAATTTACATGTTCTATTCTTGCCCTTAGAGAGAAAACCCACTAAAGTATACTTTAAGATATTCTTTTTATCTATTAATATAGCTGTTAATTTTTTTAAATGAGAGAAATTAGAAGTTTACAAAAACATATTCATAAATCCTGGCCTAAATTTTATATATCTTGGGGCTTAGCACATATTTTACTTTACAAAAATCTGTGTAAAAAGGACCCCCTCATTCATCCTTTGTTTCTTAAAAATAAAACTTACTATTATAATTATATACCTATGTTAACATTCAACTCAATAAATACTAGTTGAAAACTCTGTGTGTAATATGTCTTGCAAGAAATATAAAGTAGAAATAAAACAGCTCTGAATCAAGCAGCTAGGTTGTCATACAGAGGAAAGTGCTGCTAACCAGAGGGAATTGGTAGATAAAATGCTTATAGAAGATAATAAAGTGGTGTAGGAATCTCAAATTTACAGAGAAAATTGAGAAACTGGACTCAGACCTCACATTAAAAAATACACTGGAACTAGACAAGTGGAGTTTGAAGGATACAAATTACAGTTGATGGGCTGTGGGTGGAGAACATTAAGTTTCACAGTGCTTTCTGAGAATCAATACAGATATTCCCTTCTTATGTTCCAGAAACATTTCCAAAACATTGTTTTGCAACCCTTTCTGCTGTTGGTTCCAACTTGCAATGCATTTTATAAACTTATGACTGATGGTGAGACTGTCTTTTCAACTGTAAGTGATCTTCCATAAACACCCAGGGACGCTGCACAGACAGAGGGAGGAAAGGAAAGGCATGTAGTTGAGCAGAGCCGAAGAGTAGGCCATGCATAAAGAAACTATGTACAATAAATTTGAAAAATCATTAGACTGCATTATGTATGTAACGAAGAATTTATGTGAGCCTTAAGGGTTGAACTACATTAGATATCAATCTAAGTTCACAAGACTATTTTCACCACAATAATGCACTGCAATTGGCTTTATTACCAAATGTTTTTGTTTGAATATTTAGAGGGTAACACTATAAATTGTTTTCACCCTGCTGTGGACTTTACCCTCGTACGACCAGTTCCTAAAGAGCCCAACTAAAAGAATTTAGATTTCTTGAGAAAAAGAGATTGTTATTTGTTTTTAATTGGCAAATAATAATTTTATATGTTTATGGAGTACAACATAGTATTTTGGTATATGGCTATGTTATGGAATGATTAATTCAGGATAAGTAATATACACATTATCTCTCATACTTATCATTTTATGTACTGTAAACACCTGAAATTTGCTTAACAATTTTAAAATAAACATTATATTGGTAACTATAGGTACCACGCTTGCTGTTCAACAAATTTCAAAAATTTATTCATTCTGGATAATTGAAACTTGGTACCATCTGTTCCTGTTTACTATCTCTATCCCAGCTTCTGGTAGTCACTATAGTATTCTCTAGTTACACGAATTCATTTTTGTTGATGTTGTTTTTTAGATTCCATATGATATTTGTCTTTTTTGTGCCTTTCCTTTGTTGTTTAACATACTATCCTTCAGGTTCTAACATGTTGCTGAAAATGAAACAATTTCTTTTAATGTTAATAAATATTCCTGAGTATATTTCTCTGCATGTGTGCCACATTTTCTCTAAGCCATGAGTCTGTAGATGGACACTTAGATTTGTTCTATATCTTGACTAGTGTGAACAATGCTGCAGTAAACATGGCATTATAGATATCTCTTCAGCATACTGAGTTCAGTTCCTTTAGATATATGCCCAGAAGTGAGATTGCTGGATGAGTATGGTAGTTTTAACTTTATTTTTTCTTAATCTCCATACTGTTTTCCATAATGACTGTACTAATTTGCATCCTCACTAACAATGTACAAAGGTTCTCTTTTCTACATAATTCCAACCAACATCTGTTACATTTTGCCTTTTTTATAACAGCCATTCTAATAGATAGGTTTTAGTTTCATTTCCCTGATTAGGGATGTTAACATTTTCTCACATACCCTTTATCATTGTGTATTTCTTCTTTTGAGAAATATCCATCCAATTACTTCAAAAACATGCATGGAAAAGTGGGGTTAATAGGTACATTTACATCGGTGCAAAAAAATTGAAATGCATGCAAAGTTTTTTCATGATATGCATTTTCCATGAATATTTTTAAGGCCCTTCATATTTTGAAATTTAGTAGTTTTATAACTCCATGTTTGCTCTTTTCCATCATGACTGCTATGGTTATGTGGAATTTTTTGTGGTTAAATACAAATTTTAGGAAATTTTTTCTATTTCTGTGAAAAATTATATTGGAGTTTCATTGAATCTGTAGATCACATTGAGTAGTATGGTTATTTTAACAATATTAGTTATTCAACCCACAAACATTTGATTTTTTATTTTTAAAAATTAAATTTATTCAATTTCCTTCATAAATGTTTATAGATTTCACTATATAAATCTTTTATTTTCTTAATTAATTTTTTAGAATTTATTCTTTTTAAAGAAAGGTTTATTTATCTATTTATTTGAAAGGCAGAGTTACAGAGAGATGGAGACAGAAAGAGAGTTCTTCCATCTTCTTGTTTTTTTTTAAAGGTAGAACAAATTTTTATTATACATTTTATTTTAAAAATTCTTTTCAATGAATGCATTTTATCAAGATTGACACAGTGGGAAATAATAATCACTTACAGTTTTATATTTATGTACAGATTATTTTAGGACAATCCAAACATTTGAGCAATAAGTCTCAGTTTAGAATTTGAAGCATTTTAATACATCTACCAGGAGGATCTCTTTCCAAATGGAACTTCTTTAGATGAAGTTTTCTAAGCTTTTCTTTGTAGGATTTAGAAATCTGTAATGTGCGTTATCAACATTTCCTAATTTTGAGATTTCCCTGGGACATGTAACCATCAGTAGCTGCTATCATCTGAACAGAGAGGGAGGTTTGCAAATAGTCAGCACTAATTTTCCACAGTCTTTACTCATGAATTAAGTCATTCCTTTTGTCCTTTATTCCTAGGACAAATATGGAAGTCTGATCTTGTACTGATAGTAGTAAAGTTCAGTTCCCTTTAAGAGATTGATAAATTAAAAGGCAAATGCTCATAAACAATGCTTAGTTACACTGCGAGTCTCATGAGAAACTGGGCAACAACTTACCAGAATGCAGAACTCAGTCTCGCAACTTGTTAGCTAGCAATTCTCAAATCTTTTT
Organism: Oryctolagus cuniculus; assembly: GCF_964237555.1. Lineage (NCBI taxonomy): Eukaryota > Metazoa > Chordata > Mammalia > Lagomorpha > Leporidae > Oryctolagus > Oryctolagus cuniculus. The sequence continues at coordinate 90,280,549 of NC_091442.1, forward strand.
CTCAATGATTAAATTCTGAAAATAACCATGTGATTGGGACAAGTCTGTACACCCATGGCCTTAATCTGTTACTTCCTCCTTTTGGTGAGTTGAATGCATGACAAAGCAGAGGCATAAAATCAATTTTTTTTTTTTGACAGGCAGAGTTAGACAGTGAGAGAGAGAGACAGAGAGAAAGGTCTTCCTTCCATTGGTTCACCCCTGAAATGGCCGCTATGGCCAGCGCGCTGCACAGATCCAAAGCCAGGAGCCAGGTGCTTCCCCCTGGTCTCCCACATCATGATAGCTGAAATAACAAAGCCCAGCAAAGGTTAAAGCCGAGCATGCCAGAAGGCCTGCCTTGGCAGCTTTCTGTGGCATATTCCCATGCACATAGTCAGTAACAACTTGTCCAAGGCCCCAGTGACTATCAAGAGACAGAACTGCAGCCAAGGAGTAGTCCATTCCAGAGCATGGATTCAAATAAGCAGCTTTAAGCAAGCCCAGGAGCAAAACGCTGACAACTCTCTCACCAGTCCACTGGAGGGATACAGCCTTGGAACCAGAGTGGCAACTTGGTGACAGGTGAATATGCTGCACTCCACACCATCCTGAGGAAGGCCAGTCCTGGAGAAATGCTGAGACGTGAGTGGGTCTCACCACCAGGCTTCGGAGGAACATAGCTGGAGTTCCTTGGGAACCACAAAAGATACTCAACCTCCTGAGAGTTGCCATCTTGCTCCGGAGGGCTCAAGGTCATACCTCTTCCAACTTCTTGTTCACTCTCCAAATGGCTATAACAGTTGAGGCTTGACCAATCCAAAACCAGGAGCCTGGAACTCCAACCTGGTCTCCCAAGGTGGCACATATGTCCAAGCCCTTGGGACATGCTGCTTTCTCAGGCACATAAGCAGAGAGCTAGATAAGAAATGGAACAGCCAGGACACAAACCAGTGCCAATATGGCATGCTGGTGTAACAAGCAGTGGCCTTATCCACTAGGCCACAACGTCAGCCCTCAAAGATGGATTTTTGATACCAGCTCTTTATGCAGAACAATCCTTATTTTAGCGGCTATTCAACTTTATTTAAATAAACAAAGAATCAAGTACTAAAAGCAAATGGAAGCCTCAAAAGGCAAAGACTAGATTTAAGAGCAGACTTAGAATTCATAGGATGCTGAGATTAAGTGCAAGGGAAGAGAATCAGCAATAACTAAGTTTTCAAGTTTGAAGGTTGAGAAAATACTGAGTTCTTCCTTTTTCTTTTTTTAGATAGAAGGGCATAGTTGTTGAGCTGGAAACAATCATAACTGGGTTAGTGCCCAACAGGGAATATACATGAATCTGTCCAAAACAAAGAAAAATTAGATCTGTTTATGAAAGATAAACATCAGAGATTCAAAGGTACAGATTTGGCTCACATACAAAATGAAAAGTCTGCATTGTAATGGGGCCGGTGCTGTGGGTTAACACCCTACCCTGAGGAGCTGGCATCCCATATGGGCGCCGGTTTGAGAGCCAGCTGCTAAACATCCCTTCCAGCTCTCTGATATGGCTGAGAAAGCAGTAGAAGATAGCCAGAGTCGTTGGGTCCCTGCACCTGCATGGGAGGCCAGGAAGAAGCTCCTGGCTCCTGGCTTCGGATCGACGCAGCTCCAGCCATTGTGGCCATCTGGAGAGTGAACCAGGGGATGGAAGACCTCTCTCTCTCTCTCTCTGCCTCTCCCTTCTCTGTGTAACTCAGACTTTCAAATAAATAAATAAATCTTAAAAAGAAAAGAAAGGTAGGTCCTCCAAGATGGCAGAATAGGGAGGGAGCACACTGATAGTCTGGGAAAATATAGTTTAATGAAAGTGGAAATACTGTAGTTTTAGGGAAGAGTTAGGGAAAAAAAACTGCAGAGGAAACTCTTCTGGAACTAGCGGGACACGATGGACCTATGTGGAGGGCACGGGTATCCACGGCTCAGGACCCCAGCTGCTGAGTCTATGCACCAGCACTGGAAAGGGAGGTGAGTCGAAAACTCAGTAGCCAGAGACACTGGCGGGAAAGTGGCAGGAAGAGCCTAGAGGGAATGAGGCTTGAAGCCCCATGGGGGAAAGTTCACCAGGCTAACTAGAGGAGAGAAAAAAAAATAAAAGGGACTGGTATGGATACAATTCTCTATCTCCACTCACCTTACAAAGGCGAGCAAGACAAAGAGAAGGCACTATTCTGGACATACATAAAAGCTGTGCCACCTCAGGGTGGCGCCTGCCCTCAGCCAAGCAGAAAACCTGACTCTGGTAGGGAGAAATAGCAAGAGGTTAAGACCTAGTGAATGTGTGGAGCTTATGAACTGAGACTGGAAACAAAAAACAAAAAACAAAAAACAAAAAACAAAAAACAAACAAAAAAAAAAAAAAAACGAGGGTGTGTGAGAGAACTCACATAGTGCCTAAGACATGAGTACTCTCAGGAGTCACCACAAACTCGGTAACCATGGCAACCCGGTGGGAGATTACAGGGGAATCTGAGCTTACACTGAGGACTGCACAGATCCTGTGTGTGGTCCCTGGGACAGAGCAGATATATATTATACCCACAGGAGCCATAGCTCAGACACTGACTGCCTTCAAGGAGAATAGCTCAACTGTGCGGAGTTACTTCCCTTGTGAATAAAAAAAAGAGAAAGAGAGAAGATTTACCACGCCTAACCTGGGTGTGTCACCTTTGGCACACCCTTAACCCTGAAGAACCAAACAGAGCTCTCCAGCCACACCCATTACAAGCCTCTAAGGATCCACCAAAAGCAGACAGAACACTTAATCTAGAGTCATAGTATAACGAGAAAAGCCACCCACAGTGAGGAGAAAAAAAAAAGAAGAAACTAAATAATATCTCAACAATGCCAAGCAACAAACACAGAAACTGAGGAAACAAGAACAAGGACGACATTATGACACCCCCAAATGAACAAGACAACCAATCCAAGATTATGAAGATGATGAGATAGCAGAAATGCAAGATACGGATTTCAAAAAATTTATGATAAGAACATTTAGAAGTTCTCAAAAACAAAACCTTGAACTACAGAAATCCTTACCAGATAGAAAACCCAGTATCCTCACAGGATAGAAAATCTCTCTCATGAAAATGAAATCTTAAGGAGGAATCAAAATGAAACGCAGAAACTAGTAGAACAGGAAAGTGTGATAGTGAAGAGAAATCAAAATGAAATGAAGAACTCAATAGATCAAATGACAAACACATGAGAGAGTCTTAAAAACAGAATCAGTGAAGTAGAAGAGAGAATATCAGACTTAGAAGACAGAGCAAGGGAAGTATACAGTCAAACCAAAGAAAAGAAAAAGAAATTAGAAATCTAAAAAAATATTGCTGGGAATCTACAGGATACTATTTAAAAAAAACCAACATTCGGGTTCTAGGAGTTCCTGAATGCATGGAGAGAGAGAAAGTATTAGAAGACCGTTTAGTGAGATACTAGCAGAAAACTTCCCAGGTTTGGAGAAGGGCAGAGACATCAAGTACAGGAAGCTAATAGAACCCCTAATAAACATAACCAAAAGAGATCCTCAACACAACACATTGTAATCAAACTCACAACAGTGAAACATAAAGAAAAGGTCCTAAAACATGCAAGAGAGAAAGGTGAGATTACTCTCAGAGGATCTCCAATTAGACTCACAGCAGACTTCTCATCAGAAGCTCTACAGGCTAGGAGGTGAGATATAGCCCAAGTACTAACAGAAAAAGAAACTAACAGCCCAGAATATCATATCCTACAAAGCTCTCATTTGTAAATGAAGGTGAAATACAGACCTTTCATAGCAAACAGAAATTGAAAGAACTTGTCACCACTCATCCAGCCCTGCAAAACATGCTTAAAGATGTGTTACACACAGAACAATAGAAAAACGGCCAAGATCACAGGAAGTTCAAAGCATGTATTAGAAAAATCTTTGGGAAAATGGCAGGGCAAAGTTACTACTTATCAATTGTCACATTGAATGTTAATGGCCTCAACTCTCCAGTTAAAAGGCACAGACTGTCTGAATGGATTAAGGAACAAAACCCATCTATTTGCTGCCTACAAGAAACACATCTTTCCAACAAAGATGCATGCAGACTGAAAGTGAAAGGCTGGAAAAAGATATTCCATGCAACAGAAACCAAATAAGAGCTGGCGTAGCTATCTTAATATCAGACAAAATAAACTTTAACACAAAAACTGTTGAGACAAAGAGGGCACTATATAATGATTAAGGGATCAATTCAACAGGAAGATGTAACTATTATAAATGTATATGCACCTAATTACAGGGCACCAGTTTATTTAAAAGATATATTAAGGGGCTGAAAGGGAGACTTAGACTCCAATACAATTGTATTGCGGGACTTCAATATTCCACTCTCAGAAACAGACAGATCAACCGGACAAGGAAAACAGCAGATATAATCAAAACTATAGATGGGTCTAACAGATATCTATAGAACTTTCAATCCTACACTTAAAGAATTTACATTCTTCTCAGCAGTACATGGAACCTACTCTAGGATTGACCACATACTAGACCATAAAGCAAGTCTCAACAAATTCAAATGAATTAGAATCATACAATATAGCTTCTCAGGCCACACTGGAACAAAGCTGGAAATTAGCAACTCAGGAATCCTTAGAGCTTATGCAAACACATGGAAACTGAACAACATGCTCCTGAATGAACACAGGGTCATAGAATAAATCAAAGAAAAATCAAAAATTTTCTGGAAGTAAATGAGGATAACAACACAACATATCAAAACTTATGGGATACAGCAAAAGCAGTGTAAGGAGGAAAGTTTATAGCAATAGGTGCCTACATCAAGAAATTGGAAAGCCACCAAATAAATAAGCTTCAATGCATCTCAAGGATCTAGAAGAACTGCAGCAAACCAGACCCAAAACTAGTAGGAGAAGAGGAATAATTAAAATCAGAGAAGAAATCAACAGGATTTATCCAAAAAAAAAATAACAAAAGATAAGTGAAACAAATAGCTGGTTTTTCAAAAAATAAACAAAATTTACACACCATTGGCACAACTCACTAAAAAAAGAAGAGAAAAGACACAAATCAATAAAATCAGAGATGAAAATGAAATGTAACAGACACCATCGAAATAAAAATAATCATAAGAAATTACTACAAAAAGTTGTATGTCAGCAAGCAGGGAAATCTATCAGAAATGGATAGATTCCTGGACACAGGCAACCTACCTAAATTGAACCATGAAGACATAGAAAACCTAAACAGAGAAAGAACTTCTAAGATCAATCCCATTCACAATAGCTACAAAAACAAATACGTTGGAATAAACTTAACCAAGGATGTTAAAGATCTCTGAGATGAGAATTACAAAATCTTAAAGAAAGAAATAGAAGAGGATACCAAAAAATGAAAAAACATCCTTATTCATGAATTGGAAGAATCAATATCATCAAAATGTCCATTCTCCCAAAAACAATTTATAGATTCAATGCGATACCAATCAAAATACTGAAGACACTCTTCTCAGATCTGGAAAAATGATGCTGAAATTCATATGGAGACACAGGAAACCTCTAATAACTTAAGCAATCTTATACAACAAAAACAAAGCTGGAGGCATCACAATACCAGATTTCAGGACATACTACAGGGCAGTTTTTATCAAAACAGCATGGTACTGGTACAGAAACAGATGGATAGACCAATGGAACAGAATAGAAACACCAGAAATGAACCCAAACATCCACATCCAATTTATATTTGATCAAGGATCTAAAATCAATTCCTGGAGCAAGGACAGTCTATTCAATAAATGGTGCTGGGAAAACTGGATTTCCATGTGCAGAAGCAAGAAGCAAGACCCCTACCTTACACCGTACACAAAAATCCACTCAACATGGATTAAAAACCTAAATCTATGAACCAACACCATAAATTATTAGAGAATATTGGAGAAACCCTGCAAGATATAGGCACACGCAAAGACTTCTTGGAAAAGATCCCAGAGGCACAAGGAATCAAAGCCAAAATTAACATTTGGGATTGCATCAAATTGAGAAGCTTCTGTACTGCAAAAGAAACACTCAGGAAAGTGAAGAAGCAACCAACAGAACGGGAAAAATATTTGCAAACTATGTAATTTATAAAGGTTTAATAACCTGAATATACAAAGAGATCAAGAGATTCCACAACAACAAAACAAACAACCCACTTAAGAGATGGGCCAAGGACCTCAAAAGGCATTTTACAAAAGAGGAAATCCAAATGGCCAACAGACACATGAAAAAATGTTCAAGATCACTAGCAATCAGGGAAATGCAAATCAAAACCACAATGAGGTTTCACCTCACCCCGGTTAGAATGGCTCACATTCAGAAATCTACCAACAACAGATACTGGCGAGAATGTGGGGGAAAAAGAACACTAACCCACTGTTGGTGGGAATGCAAACTGGTTAAGCCACTATGGAAGTCAGTCTGGAGATTCCTCAGAAACCTGAATATAACCCTACCATTCAACCCAGCCATCCCACTCCTTGGAATTTACCCAAAGGAAATTAAATTGAAAACACAAAAGCTGTTTGCACATTAATGTTTATTGCAGCTCAATTCACAATAGCTAAGACCTGGAACCAACCCAAATGCCCATCAACAGTAGAGTGGATAAAGAAATTATGGGACATGTACTCTACAGATTACTATACATCAGTCAAAAACGATGAAATCCGGTCATTTGCAACAAAATGGAGGAATCTGGAAAACATTATGCTGAGTGAAATAAGCCAATCCCAAAGGGACAAATATCATATGTTCTCCCTGATCGGTGACAACTAACCGAGCACCTAAAAGGAAACCTGTTGAAGTGAAATGGACACTATGAGAAACAGTGACTTGATCAGCCCTTGTCCTGACTGTTGATGTACAATTTAGTACTTTATCACTTTTAGTATTTTTTATGTTCTAGTACTATTGGTTGAACTCTATAATTAACACACAATTATTCTCAGGTGTTTAAATTTAACTGAAAAGTGATCCCTGTTAAATTTAAGAGTGAGAAAAAGAGAGGGAGGAGATGTACAATTTGGGTCATGCTCAATCGGACTTGCCCCAAATGGCAGAGTTAGAAATGTGCCAGGGGTTTCCAATTTAATCCCATCAAGGTGCATGTACCAATGCCATCTCGCTAGTCCAAGTGATCAATTTCAGTTGACAATTGATCATAATGATAGGTGTAAGAGTCAAAGGGATCACACAAACAAGACTAGTGTCTGATAATACTAACTGATAGAATTAAAAAGGAGAGAATTATCCAACATGGGAAGTGGGATACACAGCCGACTCATAGAATGGCAGATGTCCTAAACAGCACCCACTCTGGCCTCAGAATCAGCCCTTAAGGCATTCGGATCTGGCTGAAGAGCCCATGAGAGTATCTCAGGCATGGGAAGCCAAGACACTCTGGCAAAAAAACAAACAAACAAAAAACAAAAACAAAAAACCTAAATGAAAGATCTTTGCGAGTGAGATCCCAGTAGAAAGAACGGGCCATCAAAGAAGGAGGTACCTTTCTCTGAAGGGAGGAGAGAACTTCCACTTTGACTATGACCCTATCTAAATTAGATTGGAGTTGGCAAACTCAAAAAACCTCCATAGCCTTGGCAACTCATGACTAGAGCCTAGGAAGATTACTGACACCATAGACAAGAGTGTCAATTTGTTAAGTCAACGACAAGAGTCACTGTGCACTTACTCCCCAAGTAGGATTTCTGTCCTTAATGTGTTGTCCAATGTGAATTAATGCTATAACTAATACTGAAACAGTACTTTACACTTTGTGTTTCTGTGTGGGTGCAAACTGATGAAATTTTTAATAATATATACTAAATTGATCTTCTGTATATAAAGATAATTGAAAATGAATCTTGATGTGAATGGAATAGGAGAGGGAGTGGGAGATGGGAGGGGTGCAAGTGGGAGGGAAGTTATGGGGGGGAAAGCCACTGTAATCCATAAACTGTACTTTGGAAATTTATATTTACTAAATACAAGTTAAAAAAAAGAAAATAATGTCAGTTTCAATTAACATAAAGCATGTTAAATTATTTAAAAGTTATTTAAAATAATATATTTAGCTATCTTTTTGTTGTTTTTTGTTTTATTAATGTATTTACAATTTGTTGTATTTATTGTTTTGCATTGCCTTAAAATGTTGAATAACCTAAATTTATCCATTGTCTTTGTAGGTATCCCACATTTGCCTTACTACCCTCTGTTATTTGTAACACTTTTAAAGCTGAATTTGGAATTTCTTTATACTCTTCCTTCAAACAAACTCTTAAAGGTTTTTTGCCAAATTGAATCACCCTCAAACTATAAATTCATAACTAATAATAAGTAGTGAGCTTTTTTTGATATTTCAGCATCGAATGTTACTATATGTTTTAAAAATAAAATGTGAAGAAACATTTGTAGAATTACTTTACTTCATTACTGCTCAACACAGGTCTATGACACAGCTTTTAGTGTATGTATCTCTTAGGACTTTATTTTCTATTATAAAAGATTTTGATTCTGTCTTCATATTAAGTCTGAGTTGCAAACACAAGTAAACAAAGCATGACTAAAAACTAGGCTTTGATTTGCCTTATTTACCACAATTCCAGCTTCAAATGCAAAACTGAGTTTTAAATTGAACAATTACATGAAGTGTAGTCTCTGTATTTTCTAAGCCATAGAAATAGATGAGAGATTTAATATGACAAGTGTTGATTTAGTAAGCTCCAATAGAGAGTGAATTTTGTTCTTGACTGTGTGACTAATACTTTTGGAAGGCATTGAGCATTTGCCTGAGGCCTGTAAACATTGAACTTTTGGTTCAAAATCATAAAGTACATATTATGCAATTTTTCATGTGTATTTGTTTTAAAGTAAAAGAAAATCTGCAGAAGTTTTCCTCATTAATATATATACTTTGATTCAACATTCTCTGACTCAGAGCTATGAAAGGATTTGCTGACATAAGTAAACTTAACGGGAGCCAATACTTGAAGCCTAAGGGTAATCTGTTTTCACTTCACTTTCTAAGTTATTCTAGAGTTAATACCATCTACAACAGAACTTCTCAGAATTAAACATGATTGTTAATTTCATTTATATTTTTCTTTTTTATCCCATTACTACCATGAAAAAATTAACAATATTATAATAATCTTTTTTTTTTTGACAGGCAGAGTGGACAGTGAGAGAGAGAGACAAAAAGAAAGGTCTTCCTTTTTGCCATTGGTTCACCCTCCAATGGCCACTGTGGCCGGCATGCTGTGGCCAGCGCATCGTGCTGATCCGAAGCCAGGAGCCAGGTACTTCTCCTGGTCTCCCAGTGGGGGAAGGGCCCAAGGACCTGGGCCATCCTCCACTGCACTCCCGGGCTATAGCAGAGAGCTGGCCTGGAATAGGGGCAACCGGCACAGAATCCGGCGCCCCGACCAGGATTAGAACCCGGTGTGCCAGCACCGCTAGGCGGAGGATTAGCCTATTATGTGTCTTAATTACAAAAATAGACATCATATTGTGACACTGGTAAGCAGAGAGGAAAAGTTTCAGGAGTATTTATAGGAAACATTTAATTGTGATTTGATTTTCAAAGGAAATTATTTTCTTTCCTGTTGGAGCTTCCTAACTTGGTGAATTTTTAAATCATGTACATGTATTGTTTTAAAAACCTTGATATTAACTGAATAGGATGTTTTTGTTTTTAGTTTATATTTTCTTGTATTTAAAAGCTATTAGATTACTGAAATATAAATCACTACAGAATTTCTTAAAATATAAAATTATCTCAACAAACAAGCATTTATTCCTGAATCAATTGTCAAGATTTTTCCAGCAGAAAGTTTCAAACTAATTTACAAGATCTCATTATGTCAATTCATTTAGAATTAAGTAAAAGACATCTTAAAAGGAACTGAAATCACCATGAGATACTATATTTAGAATAAAAATTACTTTCCCTTATATCTCATACAATGTGATGAGAAATACACCTACCTATCCAGTTGTCAGAGGTAGTTACCTTGTTTGTTGTAATTTACGGTAATCTCAAAATAGCTTTTCCAATTCTAATACTCATATCCCTGCACTGTCTTGTATGGCTTTGCACATGAAAAAATGTGTTGGTGTTTTGCTATTATTTAGCTTCTTCAAATTTCACTTTGTGGGGCCGGCATCATGGCATAGTAGGTAAAGCCACTGCTGTGATGCCTGCATCCCATATAGGTACCAGTTGCAGTACCAGCTACTCCACTTCTGATCTAACACTCTGCTAATGGCCTGGGAAAAGCAGTGGAAGTGTCTGGGCCCTGCCGCCTATGTAGGAGATGCAGATGAAGTTCCTGGCTCCTGGCTTACACCTGGCCCAGCACAGGCCAAGTGGCTGTCTGCGGAGTGAACCAGCAGATGGGAGTTCTTTCTCTTTCTCTCTCCATCTCTCTAAATCTGACTTTCAAAATAAATGAATATTTAAAAAGTTCTCTTTGTGGAGTTAATTCATAAGCAAAGTGACTTCTAGAGAGCTTGAATTAAAGAGGGTGCATCTGATGACCAACTAGGATCTCTGGCACATCACAAAAAATCATGGGATCCTGGCCCATTATTTTGTGCTTATGAACATCATTCAATATTGTCTGAATACCTATAATGTGCCAATAATCTGCTCACATAAAAAGTGGTTAAATATGGGCCAGCGCCATGGCTCACTTGGTTAATCCTCCATCTGTGGCGCCGGCATCCCATATGGGCGCCGGGTTCTAGTCCTGGTTGCTCCTCTTCCAGTCCAGCTCTCTGCTCTGGCTCGGGAGAGCAGTGGAGGATGGCCCAAGTGTTTGGGCTCCTGCACCCATATGGGAGACCAGGAAAGCACCTGGCTCCTGGCTTCAGATAGGCACAGCACAGGCCATAGTGGCTATTTGGGGAGTGAACCAACAGAAGGAAGACCTTTCTCTCTGTCTCTCTCTCTCACTATCTGTAGCTCTACCTGTCAAATAAAAAAAAAGTTTAAATTAAAAAATTAATTATTTTTGAATTTTAAAATTCCACGATTTTGGAAATTCTCGAGCACTTTCCAATTATAGACAGAATTAAGCCATACTGACATTCCAATTTCCAATCAGAAGGGTCTAACAGGAGTAGAGGGAATCTTTTAGTTTCTTTTCCTGGCACAGAAATGCTTAGTTTTATCCATGCAACATGTATAATTTATTTTTATAACATATTAATTTAATGCACATTTTCCTCATGCTATCAGGCAATTAGAAATACCACAAACAGTATACCAGTACTGGGTTCAAGACATTTTCTTTGTGTTGTAACTGTCATTTGGTTCTCTGCATTACAGATACTTTCCATAGGAACATACAGAGCTTTTTCCTTTCCTTGATGAAATTTTAGAAGGATTCGGCAGATCTTTTACATAAACCATTTTGTCTCATTCAGAAAAGGACTTTGGAGGGAGAGGGAGAGGAAGAAAGGGAGGGAGAGAGAGAGAAGGTGGAAAGGAGGGGAGAGGGAGGAAGGGGAGGAGAGGGAGAGATGTTATTATTTGTTGCATGATAAGCCCTGCGTCTCTAAGGGATCAGCCATTCCTATTTTCTATTCAGAGGGGAATGAGTTAATGGCTGAGCAGAAACATAGAAAAGGTCCACAGTAAAAACTGATCTGAAACACTGCTCTTTGTGATCAGAGAATTATGATTTTGCTGCATTTTCCCATTTTAAAGCTAACATTACAAATTTTTGAGCAAACTGGCAATCACTTTTGCTAATTGGCAGACTGAAGTAATACAATACAGTAGTGAAATTATATTTGGAAAACAGCTTTGCTATGTAATTAATCTGCTTTACTTTCAATGTGGCTGGTAGACATGAAGCATTTTCTATTTTCCTAGGCAAGGGTAAGAAATACAGCTTGTAACATTAAATCTGACAAGAGTGTGAGAGGTTAGAGATGGCAACAGTAGACTCTCTACCCCTCCTTCTCTGTTACATTCTGCAGGCTGGAATAATCTCAGTATAAGCAAAACACACATCAGAGCAAGGGCTGAACACAAAAATAAATGGGTTTTAAGGGGATGCTTTGTGTAGAACTGTGATTTCCACAAGACCCCAAAAGCCCAAAGTATTAATTAAATAAAATAATGACCTCTCAGTAAGTAGAACTCAACTTGGATAACAACACTTGAGACTCCCCAAAGAAAAAGTCACAAATGTCAATGTATTGATATAAAGCATGTGAAATTTATGCATCATTAAGCTTTCCTTGATTTTGTTTACAGGCTGTTTGGTTTAAAAGGTTGTAACACTGACAGATGCTAAAATGTTATGAGAATGGAGATGCTGCTTTTATGATTCCCAGATTACATCTTATATTTGGATTAGAAAGGTAAGTGGCATTTTTGTTGTCAGGTGAAAAATGGTGTTCCTCCACAGACTAGAAATATTGATGAGCAGGGAGAAAAAATTACTCAGGACACTATCTTAACACATTTCTGGGAGAATAAAGAAACCTTGCCCTTGGGATATCTCATTTTAACCATATAACATAAAGTCTTTACAATCAAACAAATCAAAATATTCATTGTCCTCTCTTTCAATGTCCAGGGATAGAAATGGTTACTAAACTTCCACTGACTTTCTATCAGAAATCTAATAGATCCCAGAGGTTTCAACATACTAAAAATCTAGTAAAAGTGAAAAATACCACTTTTAAGTGTTTTTGAGTCAGTGCTTCTCATACCTTAGTGAACCTAAGAATATCGCCTGGAGGGCTTGTTAAAACACAGCTTCTGGTGACCAGGTCTGGACTGGGACGTGAGAATTTGCATTTCTGAGAAGGTCCCAGGTGATGCTGACACCACCAGTTTGTGAATGACACTGAGTATCACTGCTTTTGCAAAACATTTGACAATCTTAATGTCCAGCTAGACTCAATGAATATCTCCATTAAGCTCTGTTTCTAATAAGAAGCCAGATAGATTCATCCTGTACATTTTTTTAGCAAAATGGTCTTTTCTTAACAGGAAAGCTAAAGCCTATTTATTTTCTTAAGATTCACATCCCTAACCAAGTGTCACCATTTTTTACAAGGCACTTAGTACATAAATGGCTTCATCAAAAAAGATCATCTTTGGCATTGAGGTGTTTGTGGTGTAGAGCCAGCATCCAAGTGGGTGCTGGCTGGTGTCCAGATTGCATCACTTCTGAACCCTGCTAATGGCCTAGGAAAAGCAGTGGAGGAAGGTCCAAGTGCTTGGACCCCTCCAACCATGTAGGAGATTAGGATGAAGCTCTTGGCTCCTGGCTTTGGCCTGGCTCAGCCCTGGCCATTGTGACTACTTGGGGATTGAGTCAGCAAACAGAAAGAGTTCTCTCTGCCTTTCCCTCTCTTTCTGTAACTCTGATTTTCAAATAAATAAATATTTTTTAAAAATTACCTTTCTAAAAAGAAAGAACAATATAAGCCATTACATAAAATGTTAAGTCCATAGCCACCAGTGACCCAAGCTGCATCTCTATATTTATTAAATGTATCTATTCAAACAAAACAGGCCGCAGGTCCTAATTACCATGGGGTTTGGGGGGTCGGACAGTCAGAATTTTGGTAAATTCAAACGATCTCTAAGGCTGAACTAGGAATCAATATAATTTTAAAGTGATTTCTCTGAAATGACTATGAGAACTTTGGTATTTATCCACTCTAACAGTCTGTCCAGCCAGGTGGCAGAAACTCCACCACCGTTTTTTCAGGGAAAATTTAATTGAAAGAATAATCTAACAAAAAAGTGTGTGTGTGTGACTCCATCTACTTTAGCCTTTCTCCTCTGTCAGAGTCTAAATTCTCTGTGGAATTTCCTGAATACTTCACACGATCACTCCACTCTGACATGTCACCAACCAGGGTCTCTCAGCCTTTTTTCCAGATCTAATAAATATTAAATATGTAGGTTTCTCATGATGAGGCTTTCCCATTGTTTGTTCTTTGCATGGCTCTGTGTGATCGTATCTTTCAAGTGTCCAAGTTAGTATTCAGTCAAATACTCAAGCTGATCCCCATGCAGACTTCTGAGGTTCTTTATGTGCATAAGCAAAAACTGAAGCCAAACTCCATCTACCTCTTCTTAAAAGAAAAATATATGTGTCGGATATATTTCTAAATTACTCCCTGCCAAATTTACATGCTATCTTTTTTCACCATTTTCTATCTAATTTTTATAAGATCACAAACAGAAGCTGGGTTATGAGTTAGGAAGTTATGGCAGTAGTTCAGGTGATAGAAAACTATGCCTTGGAGTTGGGGAACAGTGGCAGAGATAAGAAGAAGTGGTTGAATTTCAAGTACTGTTTTGAAGATAATGCAAAATGAACCTGCTGATGAATGAGATGGATGTTGTTATAGATGGAGTTTTTATGGGGGAGCTAATTAATTGTTAGCTTTGTGGTATTATCTGTGGATACCATAAGAAAGCATAATGGGAATTAGAAAATTAAAAACATGAACTTGATTTTTCAGAACATAAATTTAGTAAATCAATTAAGCATATAAATAGAAATACATCTAATTACTTACAAGAGTCTGGAGTTCAGAAAAAAAAGGTCAGTGCTAAAGATAAAAATTTGAGAGCTCTCAACACATATGTAATGTTTAGGTATATGCAACAGGATGAGGTCACTGGAGTGCTTAGTCTTAAGCCATATTAAATATTCAGAGGCTAAAGAGAAAACAGATACTAGCTAAGGAGACTGACAAGGAGTGACCAGCTATGTGAGAGGAAAACTGAGTCAGTTCGTGGAAGACTCCTGAGGAACGTGTTTCAAAAAATGCAGTCATCAAACACATCAAATATCAACAAATGCTTGACCAGTTTGAGCTGACGTGGCCATTGGATTTGGTGATTTAGAGTTCACAGATGCCACTGAAATGATCCGTTTTGGTGGAGTAAAGTGAGAAAAGCCTAACTGGAACAGACTCAAGATCAAATGGAAGGGAGAAAAAAAAAAATGGTAGATTAGGGAGCAGCATGCTTGCTGGGCTAGGGATAAAACAGTGAGAGAAAAGTGTAAGAGGTACACTCTCAGCGAAAAACCACTCAGGAAGCCCCGCAGGAGGAGATGAAACAGCATGAACCTGAGTGGTGCGTGCGGACACGCAGCACCAGTGCGAGTGCGGCTGCAGCAGCAGGGGACAGCCAGAGCCCCCAGCAGTTTAGAGACAGAGATGAGACCGGACAGCAGCAACCCCTGATGATAGAGCCGCAGGGAGAGTGCGGCACAGGTCCACACTGGAGCCCTGGGGGCTGGCAGTTGCTGGTGGCTGCCCGTGGAATCAGTGGAAGTGGAAGGGGATGTTTGATTCAAACCAATCTCTCCAAAGCAGTGCCTGCAGTATGGCTGAGAGAGGTCGGGTGCCATTTTGCAATAGGGAGTAGCTCTAGAAGCCTTCAGGCGCACGCAGACCTAAGATGGGACATCTGAACTGCAGCCTCCAGCAGTGGCGGGCAGGCGTCCGCCCAGTGACTCAACAGTGCGTGTGATCCAGGGATGCAGGCAGAAGTAACAGTCCGCAGGCCTAACTGACTTTGCACCTGGCTGGGAGGTGGCTGGGCAGCTATGTGGGACAGAGGGGCACCTGCATCCACAGCGACCTCTGGACTCGGTGACTGGAAGCCTTGAGCGCTGAGAACTTAGTGCCCAGGTGGTTACATGAGAAGGTGTAGGGTGTAACTAGGAATTGTAGAATATTCCAAGTAGAATCTACCACTTCTCATTGATATGGTGATATAGAACATTCTTGCTTAAAATTACTTTACATTTCCATGTACATCTCTACCTTGCAGGCTCATCCTACCCAGCACCCAGGGTCATGACTTTTCCAAAAATGATTCAAAAGTTAATAAGTTCCAGTAATGGAAATTTCAAGGAAGTATATCTTCTCTAAAATTAAGAAAAATATGGGCCAACAGAACCACAAGAAAGATTGTCTGTGGGGAGCAACTCGGACTAGACTAAGTTACTGGAATTAAGACTTATTCTATGCATCTGCTCTCCCACAATATGGCGCTGGGAGAGGAGAAAACAGCTTCTACACAGCTGCCTCCAGTTCAACCAATAAACTGTAGGACTTGCTCCTGATTGGAGGAGAGCAGCGTACTTGGCGTGTGGGCAGTCGAGTTAGGATTGGCGGAGGAGGACTATAAAGGAGGAGAGAGACGGCATGCACCAGGAACATCTAAGGGGAACACCTGTGCAGCCCCCGAGAGAGCCGGCCGGCGGTGTGCCGCTCCCCTGCGGAAGTGGGGAATGTGGCCAGGGGGAACCGCCCTTCCACGGAGGTGGAAGGGATAGTAGCCAACCCGGGAAGAACCAGCAGCAAACCCGGGGAGGGCCGAGCAGACGAAAGAACAGCGCAGGGTTCAGTGTCGCTCCTCCACGAAGAGGGGGAGCGACATAATGGTGCCATGACTCAGATATGAAGCCTAGGCAGGGTTTAGTGTCGTTCCTCCACGAAGAGGGGGAGTGACAATTGTACACCAGGTAACAATTTTCCAGGCACAAGAGGTGTACTTTTAACTCAACACTTGGCACAGCGTAGTACTTATGAAAGAGTGGGAGGTGGGCATTTGACCTGGAAGTTAATATGCTAGTAGACACCTGCATCCCATACTTGTATTTGAGTCCCACCTCTGCTTACAATCCCAGCTTCTTGTTAGTGCACACCCTAAGAGACAGCAAGTGATGGATCACAGAACTGATCCACTACCAACCATGTGGGAGATCTGCACTGAGTTCCTGGCTTCTAGCTTTGCAGCCACTTGGGAAATGAACCAGCAGATGTGAGCATTCTCCCTCCCTCCTTCCTGCCTTTCCTCCCTCCCTCCCTCCCTCCTTTTGAAAAACGATATAGTGAATGTCCATCTACAAGTATAAGGTGAAAAAATAATTTCTTAATAAATACTTGTAAAGAATGAGAATTATCTCTGAAATCCTTCCTATTTCTGTAAACCTCTGATTCTCAAAATAGGCTGACTGTCTTTCTATCTCATGAAAAAAAATGTTGACCAGTGAACGAAACAGAATATCTTGTTAGGAAACAACAAAATTTCTGTCATGAATTCTGTCAGCTTGGATAGTTTAGAAAATTATAGCTGTGGTACAACAGCCATGAAATGGCATATTCCAGTAGTAATAACATTTTATCTTATTTTCTATCCTTGAAATTCTTTTGGTATGGCTTTTCCTTGGATATGTTTATAACAATATATATGTCTTTTTAGGTTTTCCTTCAGTTTTTAGGCTTGTTAGAACATATTTGCTACAAGCCAAAGGCCATAACTTCTTAATTTTTTTAACATTAAGCTCAAGCAGAAACCAAATAAATGTTAACTCAAAATTATTTTCAAAATGATGTATCTCCAATGATTATTTTATTTTTGTCATTATCTCACACACTAAAACCAATATCTCAAACCTGGGATAAATTAATAGAAGATGATGCTATTTTAAAAAGAAAAATAAGAAGCTATTATGAATGTATGCATACAAATTTACAGATGCACAATCATACACAATGCATATTTAAGGTTATTTCACAGATGAAATACATCTTATCTTTCCCCAGTTTCTAGCATTGCAAATACTAACTTCAGAGTGAAAGGGAAATTCTTTTTATCTCAGTAAAAAATTGGTCTCCTCAAAGATTATTGAAGTTTTGTTCTGAAATGATTTTTAGAATTACAGAAGTCTGCAGCAAACTAACTAGTAACATTTAAGAAGTGCCAACTCCATCTTTCACATGCACAGTTTTACTTTTGCCACTGGTGCTTAGGAATGGATAACAGAGAAATATTTACTTTGTCACCAAGTACTGTTAATTATAATCTCCCATGAATTTAGACAAGTTTAATTCTGTTCTTCAGAACCAGAAAAGTGCCAGTTATCAATGTTTACTCACTCTGATGTTTATTGTCAATATTTCAAACTGTATTTTTTTCATTCAATGCAGAGGAAGTTCTCCGTGAAAGTATAGCATTTGTAAATATACTTGACACCTTATTGGCAATGCATCACCTATAATACTGTCTTTATAAAAGTAATATTTGCTTTACTTATTAATAATTTATCATTGTTTCCAGTAAATTGCAATAAAGTAATATTATTTTCTTCAATTTGAAATTTTCAAAATAAAATAAAGACAGTTTTATTGACCTATTAATTTCTACTATTAAACTGGCATCTTGACTTGCATGAATCAAATAGTCATTTATGGACTAGAGAAAGGATAAACAGAATACTGAATCATATACAGCAAACATTTTTACAATAAATCAGTATATTTAAGCCTCTTTAAGTCTAAATTTGTATTCTCATAGGAACCAAAAAAAATAGCTGCCAAGTTATTTAAGTGTAATTGCTAAGATTACAGCCTTTAATATCAGATAAAATAGCTCTGCTTCTTCCTTAAAGATTTATTTATTTATTTATTTATTTGAAAGAGCTACAGAGGGAAAGGGGGAGGGAGAGGGAGGGGAGAGGGAGAGAGAGAGAGAGAGAATTTTTCACCTGCTGGTTTACTCCACAGAATGTCTCAATGGCCAGTGTTGGGCCAGGCCAAAGCCAAGAGTCAGGAGCTTCTTCAGGTCTCCCACAAGGGTACAGGGACCCAAGTACTTAGGCCATCTTCCACTGCTTTTCCCAGGCCATTAGCAAGGAGCTGGATTGGGAATGGGGCATCAGGGACATGAACCAGCACACATAGGGGATGCTGGCATCACTTGACCTACTATGCCACAATGCTAGCCCCTGCTTCTTGAAGATTATATAACCCTGGGCAACTCCATTTCTTTGAGCATTAGTTGCGTGTTATGTCACCAATAAAATGAACACCAAACTCTTAGATTATTAAATTAAATGAGATAATGCACAAAATCTGGCAAATAATGAGCGTTCAGTCTGGCAATCATCACTGTGTAGTATAAACTCAAAATGGCACGGTCCTCAAATCAAAGTCACATCATCCTTGTTTATTAATATAAAATTAATTAAAAATGACTAATTTAAGCTAGTTCACCTGAGAGTTTTTTCCAGGGTTATCAAATACAGCATTCTTATTTCATGTCTTAATTAATGCCATAATTTACAAGCTGTTTTATGTATACTCACTCAGCTCCATTCCTGAATTCTAAACCAGAGGTCAATTACAAGGTCATGGCAAGAAACTACCTATAAACTTCAGATTAAATTTGAAAAATTGTCCTCTATCTTTTCAAAAATAGGAAACTAAGATTTTATTTTCCCATTTTCCTAGTTACAGACAAAATATTGTACTATCCTAAAGAACTGAAAGAAAAAAAAATGGTCCTTTTGTCTTAATATTAGCCATTCTCATTTCAGCTTTAAAGAAGGACTGGTTTGGGGCAAAAACACTCTAGCTGAAATGACTTTAGGGGATATTGAGCAAAATGTATATCTTACACAAAATATTTAATAACATGATACATAAATCATCACACTGAAACTGGAACTGTAAGTGGACTCAAGGGATGTTGCAAAGGTTAAAGCTTAGACAAGTAATAAATGAGAAAAGTATCCTCATTACCTTGAGGGGAGGTGTTGGATCAGTACAGAGTTTTCTACAGAATTGATTTATTAGTGCTTTCAAGCAAAAACGTACTAAGAATCGTGTTCACAGAATTTTCCTGCTGTTAATTCATGCTGTTTCTATTTGCATGGATGCTGTATTTGTATATTTGATTCCTGGCCACATATTTGCCCTGAAAGACACAGTCTTTTTCCTAGGTAATAGAAAATCATAAGAATTTTAAGCATGGAAGTTCTCCATTTTAACACAGCCAGAAAATGTTATCAAATATCTATATTTCAGATTCTATAGACAGACAGGCAGCTTTGTTTAATGCTACAATGAAAGGAATCATCATCTATCCTTGTCACCCAAGCTCAAAATTTTAAAATCATCTTTCACTCTCTTACCACGCAAACCCCATTTAGTTATTTGTCCAGTCTTGTCAATTTTACCTCCAATACATCTCTCATATTGATCTCCTCTCCCCCCAGTCTCCCTGCAAAAATAAGAGTGCAAATAATGTGATCTTTAACCTGTTATTGTGCTGGTCTCCTAATTGATTTTCCTAACACATAGCTTCTCATTCTACAGTTCATTCTTTTCACAAGCACAAGATTATTGTGCCTAAAATACCTCACTGATCACATCATTTACCTGTCCTAGAATCTTTAAGGGTTCTTCTTGCGGGAAAATATCATAGATCTACCGTATCTTAAACCCAGAGAAATTAGAAATATATAGGGTTCATATTATTTAATTCTGACAACAATTTGGTGTCAGGAAACTACAAACGCTAGAGTATTTGTTATTACTTAAAGTTATAAACTAGATGTGTAGGGAAGTGATAATTAACTTACTATGACATTACTGAACTCAAGCTAATTAGCTCACCCTATATCATAGGACTTCATATAGTCATTTGAACCAAGAGAAAGGTTGAATCATGGAAAAATGAGTTTAAAAATAGAATAAATTGATCTGAATAGGTTAATAGCAAATAAAAAAGCAGAACTTTGATTTGTCAACGCGGCTTTTACCACCTCTGGTATCCAAATCCTCTCCTGAATGTAGTTCTCTCACTTTCTTCAGCCAGCATCATGGCTCCTTTGCCATTTCCTCTCTATGATTTTTACTTCAATGGGAACAGATTCATAATCAACCATCCACAAATAGGAAAAAACAGACTAGGCCTACAGATGATAATTTTTGAAATTTTTATTTATAGCTTGATTTCCAGTTTTGCCCACATGTTTTTCCTTTTAAATGAAATGTCTATTGTTTTTAGTTTGGTAATTTGAAGAGTTATCATGCAGAATTAGAAGGCCAAGAAGAGAATGACAGGGTAGAAGATCAATAGACTTTTGCATTCTCACATGCAAACTAATGCTTAGGGAAGAAAATTACTCAAGTAATTTGGATAA
Source organism: Oryctolagus cuniculus (assembly GCF_964237555.1). Classification (NCBI taxonomy): domain Eukaryota; kingdom Metazoa; phylum Chordata; class Mammalia; order Lagomorpha; family Leporidae; genus Oryctolagus; species Oryctolagus cuniculus. The sequence continues at coordinate 90,301,605 of NC_091442.1, forward strand.
ACTGAAATGCAGCAAAAGTTGATGCGACAATCTAGTCTAATGAAATATATTGCCTGAGGCTCTTTTGGACTGTTGAGGGGGCAATTGGCAAGAATGCCTTTTCTCTTTCTAAAGCATGTTTGAGCTGCATGCGTCCATGGAGACTCAGGGCTTCTACTGTTAGATCGGAGAGGATGAAGTCAAGCAGAGAAACTGAGGCAATATATGGAGGGGAAAACCTCCAATACACTTTTTAAGCTCTTCTAATCAACCATATGGGTTAACTGAACCCTGGATTTTACAGTGTAATAAATAAAAAAATTCTTCCATTTCTTTAAAAGCTTAAGTCAGTTAAAATTATTTTTCTGGTCATTACAGTTGAAGTCACATTGGTTCCAAAAGGACACTTTGAGGGCTTACTATGGGAGGTTATATCTATATAGAGAGATAGCATGAATAATTCTGAATACATATTAATGTTTTATTAATAGTAGCACTTGGGCGTAGCTGGTAAAGCCGCCGCCCACAGTGCCAGCATCCCATATGGGCACTGGTTCAAGTCCCAGCTGCTCCACTTCTGATCCAGCTCTCTGCTATGGCCTGTAGAGCTATGGCAGTAGAAGACGACCAAAGTGCTTGAGCCCCTGCAGCTGTGTGGGAGACCTAGAATAAGCTCCTGGCTCTTGGATTTGGATCGGCACAGCTCTGGCCCTTGCTGCCATTTGGGGAGTGAAACAGTGGATGAAAGACCTCTCTCTTTCTCTCTCTTTTTTAACTTTTATTTAATAAATATAAATTTTGAAAGTGCAACTTTTGGATTATAGCAGTTTTTCCCACCATAATCTCCCTCTTACCCGCAAACCATCCCATCTACTACTTCCCCTCCCATCCCATTCTTCATTAAGATTCATTTTTAATTATCTATATACAGAAGATCAACTTAGTATATACTAAGTAAAGATTTCAACAATTTGCACCCACACAGACACACAAAGTATAGAGTACTGTTTGAATACTTGTTTTATCGTTAATTCACATAGTACAACACATTAAGGACAGAGATCCTACATGGGGAGTAAGTGCACAGTGACTCCCATTGTTGATTTAATAATTGACACTCTTATATATGGCATCAGTAATCACCCGAGGCTCTTGTCATGAGCTGCCAAGGCTATGGAAGCCTCTTGAGTTCACAAACTCCAACAATATTTAGACAAGGCCATAGTCAAAGTGGAAGTTCTATCCTCCCTTCAGAGAAAGGTACCTCCTTCTTTGATGGCCCGTTCTTTCCACTGGGATCTCACTCATAGAGATCTTTCATTTAGATCATTTTTTCATCACAGTGTCCTGGTTTTCCATGCCTGAAATACTCTCATGGGCTTTTTAGCCAGATCTGAACGCCTTAAGGGCTGAATCTGAGGCCAGAGAGCTGTTTAGGACATCTGCCATTCTATGAGTCTGCTGTGTATCCCGCTTCCCATGTTGGATCATTCTCTCCTTTTAATTCTGTCAGCATTATCAGACATTGAGCAAGACCCTCCCCCCTATTTTTCTCTCCCCTCTGCCTCTGCCTCTGCCTCTCAGTAACTCTGCCTTTCAAATAAATAAATAAATATTTTAAAAAAATTAGTAGCACTGCTCTGGGAGTGACCCTTGTGGATTAAAGTTTCAGTAAGTTACAGAGAAATGTGATCTACTTTTTAAGCATAAAATTTTCTTTAGAAAGAAGTTGATTTCAATTCTAATTCCCATGTATCTGTTACATGGCAATATGAAATTTACTGAATTCCCTAATGCATTTGAACAGGATATTCCAAGAACAGGACCTGTATCACTATATTTTGTGAGAATTAAATGAGGTAATGAAGGAAAATGTCCCTGAAATCAATGACATCAAATAATAATGCCTGCTGATATTGTCATTATTTTCCATTAAATATAAATGCTATTCTGATAATTATCATGGAAAAATAACACATTAAGGAGGAAACCAGTAAAATGTAAAAATAAAAATAGTTCAAAGAAGAGACTGAAAAAGCAGACACGCACAACAAAGAAAGCTGAATTTAGTTGGTTAAATGAATTAATATTATTCAATATAAACAAAGCCATAAAAAATTACATGTCCACCAAAAAAAAATTCAATGACATTTCTGCTGATAAAAATCATTTGCATTAGTATGAATTCTACCATCTACAGAGGTATAAAATATATCAAAGATAGTACAAGGCATAGATCTCTGTGAAATCAAATAAACCCAGAAGGATCCAGTAGACAATCACCAACATTTTATTGAAATGACCCACTGATCATTTTGCCTTCTTTAAAGTACTTCACAATTTGTAACAAATAAATTTAAAGAAATATCACTTTATTAGTGCCTGAGGAGTTACCAATGTAATATCCCTAAGCTTGGTTCTTGGTTCTTACCTCTTATTTTATTATCTTGAAATTTTTTGCAGGTTTGAGCTAAAGAATGTTGACTCTACTCCACAACAGCATCTGAAATAACAAAGGTTTCCTATGCCTGTAAAGACTATCTGCTTTTCTAGGAACCACTAGAATGAGTGATACCTGTTAATACTAGTAATTATTCCTTTCTGGGAATTGCCCCTTTGGAGTATTTCTTCACATTTCTACACTCACAACATAAAGTACAATTATTTAGTATAACAAAGTCCTCAGTCACTGACCCCAACCTATCTTTCTAATCTCACTTAGCAATGGTCTTCTCCCACAGTTATGATCCAGCTAAATTTATGTAATCTTTATTCACAGTAAAAATTCTGGACTGTGTATGATATGCCCTCATTTATTGGGTCATTTTCATCACATCTTTATGTGTAATACTGGTCTCCAGATTACCACTCCCTGGTTTAAAATTCTCCTCCTGTCACTTGTTTTTAGCAATCTAGCTTCTATGCAGCTCATTTTCATTTGTAAATGAAGACAATAATACTCATTCTTCAGAAAATCATCCTTAGAATTAAATGAGATAAATAATATGAAAGACTTGACAAAATTCCTGGAACATAACACTTGTTAATTGTTCAAAATCATCATCATCATCATCATTTCCAAGGCCCAGCACAATGTTATGATTACTAAAACATTTACCTGTCTCTTCAAATAAAATAAATAATAAAAATAAGAAGCTTTTGTCTTAAGAGCCCTCTTACTTCTTAGACGGGGGTTTTCTGTAAAGACAAGAAAGAAAGTATAAATCCACAGACTTTGCAATGCTGTCACCCCACTACTATCATGAACTTTCAAAGTATCACGAACTTTCAAAGTGTAATCTGTAAAATAAGTTCAATAAATATATTTACCTTTCTCTGGTCTTTCTACTGGCTCCAACCATACTAGCCATAATCTTGGTGGCCTTTTGGGTTCATATTCTTAAATTAACCCTTGTTCAAATTTGTTATTTCCAGGTTTTATGTTTGCTTGATTTTTGTTTCAGTGTCAAATTCTTTGTAGTTTGTTTATGGCTCATTCTTCTTTATGGCAAAAAATAAATTGAATTATCTGACTACAATACAAGACATTCAGTCTCTGTCAAATGTCTGACACTGATACAGCTTCTTGAGGGAGATTTGCCAAAGTAATAGTCTACAAAATAACTCAAGTAGTGTCTTGGCGAGCTGGTACAGACCATAGAAAGCAAACTCCTTTTGATTGCAGTAGTAGCAGGAATTTCCTATCACTAGGAAATGTCATTTCTTGTATTCTTTTATATATTACTTTAAAGTTTTTAATAAACTCAACATCAAAAGCCCTGTCCTAGTCTTTCACCTGACTATGGTTCTCTGCATGCTGTAATTAATAAAGTAAAAGGCCAGATGGTTCACAAAAACCTAAGACTAGCCAAGTTTAAGAGAGGTGCAGGTAGGAATTTGCAGGACAGGATTTTCCCTCTAACATGCTGCAACCTAGGTGCATGTTTCCATAGCAGCCACCTGTGAGAAGCAATAGCAATATGAACCCTGTGAACTCCCAAAAGAGTGATTCTGAAAGCTCATACCAGGAAGACAAAATGGCTTCTACTCTATTGAATCGATCATTCTTTCAATTGATAAAAAAATATATTAAAGACTGAGTTACCAAGCTAATAACAGGAGACAAATCAGGAAACAAAAAAGAATGATATATGCCTTCTTAAGGCATATAATTTAAAGAGTCAGATAATGAAACCAGAATTTGCTTCCAGAAGTGTGAATTGGAATTTGAAAAGACTTACAATTTGCTAATGGTTAAGTAAGGGAGAAGGGGGATCAAATAGCAGAGACAACTAACCAAGCCAAGGAGGCTCAAGAAAGGTACACTGAAGAAAATGATATCTACACTGAAATTTAAAGAATGAGTAAAGACTAATCAAGGTATGTATGTCAAAGAGCAGGAGAAATGATCAAAGATGCCTATACCACTAAAAATTCTGTCACAAAATGACTCACCAGTCCTCCCCCATCTGTTGTGGTTTCACTCTAGCTATGTTGTATTTGTTAACAGAAACAAAGTAGGAACCAACATTTTTGTCTAGAGTACAACTGGACTCTGGAATTGACTTCATTGATATAGTAATATGCAGTATATTATTTCCTTTCAGGACAAAGGTTAAACAACTCACCAGTGTTTCAGTGAGGAACAAACAATGAACAATTGCTTACTATCAGTGGATTGGACTCATGTACATGAATAGTTTTGATAAACTATTGATATTATCTGCCCTAAAGCAAGCTATGCCTCCATATGACTATAAGTCAAATTGTTCAGCCTAACAGGTCATATAAGACAGGAATGTTGTATGGTCAGGGATAGTGGTGATCTCCAGTTTTCTTGACCTGATTAAGTCCATAATGGGATTTCCACTGGAGTACTCTCTGGCTTCTCTTCAATATTTACCCCCTAGCTTTGCTACACACACACACCCACACACACATTTCTTCTCATAGCAGAAGAATTTACTCGTACATTGATGAATGTTTGAAAAAAAAAATAATTGAGTATCTTCAGCCCAATCAAGTTATCTCTTCTGTCTTATTTGGACCAGTGGTAATTGCCTTTTTTTTTTTTTTTAACCACTATGAAGTATGACTGAGGTAGCCTAGGCACATTTCACAAAAATGTCTAGGAAATAAGGGACAATTAGAGATCTGCATTTTTCTTGGGAACTCAAACAATTAAAGAACAGACCTACAAACTACTCTATACAGATTCTGCAACTTTTCATAAATATTATAAATTCTAGCATAAAATGGATCATACAACGGAATCATCTCAGTAGTAAGTAGCTTAAATTACAAATTTTTAAAATCGGAAAACTTTGAGGAAACTTGTGAAGCATCAGCTGCTTTTTAAATTTAGAACTCATTCCTAGCCATCCTTAGCAAAATTAATTTATATTCATTCATACACTGAATATTCACTATAAATATTTATTATTTTTCTTATTAACTTCTTAGTATGTGACAGACTATTTTAAGCATTGGAGAAAAAGCAAAGAATGGATAAAAACCTTTATGTGTATGTGATGTACAAATAGTCTGGTAGTGATGATTGCTAAAGAGACAAAATGGCATAGAGACAGGGAATATAAAATGATGGAGGTGAGCAGTCAAGGGAGTACTTGATCATGAAATTAGATAAAGTTGAGACAGACAGGAAAGCCCTATAAGCAGGTTAAATGTGGGAACCACTTTAAACTGAGCTTTTAAAATATATTTTTGGTATTAATTTTCTGGGAAAGTTTGAGTACCATGTGGAAAAAGTAAGATGAATAAAGGAGTTTTATTCTTGCCCAAATCATCTCAATCTCCCTTGTGCAAACAAAAGACCTATGGCTCCTGGAATAATCTTCTCCAAAGGCATTTCACATAAGATATAAGTTCACTCTGTACAATCATCCCATAAAGAAAGTTTGGCAAATATAATTTTCTTCATCCCATTGCATACTCAGCATACCTATGCACCCTACTAATGTTACATGGTCCTTTACAGGTGGGGACTCCTATGAGTTGCCGTCCTCATCCCTTTATGTAGTTCTGGGCAAACATAGTGAGTCTTGTCTATTTCTAATTCCAAGGAAGATGTCACAATGTGTACCTTTGGATCTGGAAGTAGAAGTCGAATGTGGGGAAGATATTCTACAATAAATAAAGATGAACCCAGATTTTACTAACACAGAGAGAGAGAGAGAGAGAGAGAAATTTCATAATCTTGTCAAATGCTATTGCTATAATTACTAAGAAACTATTACTTTGCATGAGATAGCTCTAAGTTATACCAACTAAAAGGCCTTTGTTCTGTTCTAGTATTTCTTCCGAGATGAAATTACAGAGAGTGCTCATCTATTCCCTATCTTTCACAGACATATGCCTCTGTTTATTTACTGCCAACATATTCATTTGCTGCTGAGTAGAAACAGTCATAATGATGGCTTCCAGCCTCTTTGTTTTACGCTCATCTTCGATTAGAGCTGGCTGAAAGCACCTCTCACAATCCCCCATCCATTTCTTCCAAGAAAAGCTTGTAGATTTCAGTTCTCTCACTATTGAATTTACCAAAATGGCTGCTTATTTTTTATGACTGCCTTTGTGTTCACAGCAATCTCTCAGCCTCTTCTGTAAATTTGCCAAAAATCTTAATTGCATTTCAAAAGGCAAGCATGTTCAATGAATAAAGGAACATAATTAAAACAGAGTTTTGAGGAAAGAAAAAAAAAACTAACATAATGGGATAGGGGAATATTTAAGGCTCATTTAGCTTTTTTGAAATTTCCCTTTGTTACTATGTTACAAAATAGGTAAAAGAAACCAACTGTCTATAGAGAATTTTACAAAATTATATCATAGTATTTTATTATTTTATTTTAAGGTGGAAAAAATTTCATTTATTTAATATATACAGAGTTAGGAGCATAGTGATACATACATAGTGAAACATACTACCCTATTCTGCCTCCCACCCATACTCCTACACTCCTTCCTGCTTCCTTTCTTATTCTTTTAATTTTTCAATGATCTACTTTGTTTATTGTGTACTCATAGGATTAATTCTACATTAAGCAAGAAACTTAACAAAACGTAAGAAGAAAATATACTGTTAATGATTGATAAACAATCATCATATCTCAAAATGCCTATTTTGCTTAGATACATTACATTTTTGTATACTATTAGTTACCACAGATCAAGGAAAACACATTTGTCTTTTGGGGACTGGCATATTTCATTAAGTATAATGGTTTCTAGTTACACCCATTTTGTTGCAAAAGATAGGGTATATTCCTATAACTTTTAAAAATATCAAAAAAAAAAAAAAAAAAAAAACGGCGCTCAGCCCTCTGCCTCTCTGCTTAGCTGCCCACCTGGCCTGCCCAGGTGTATTCTCTCCACTCAACCATTAATCTTGCTCTCCCCTGTGGGGAGCAACTCGGACTAGACTAAGTTACTTGAATTAAGACTTATTCTATGCATCTGCTCTCCCACAATATGGCGCTGAAAAAGGAGGAAACAGCTTCTACACAGCTGCCTCTCACCAATTTGATTGACTGAGCTGCAGGAGCTGATCTTGCTCCTGATTGGAGGAGAGCAGCATACTCGGCGTGTGGGTAGCAGAGTTGGGATTGGTGGAAGAGGACTATAAAGGAGGAGAGAGACAACATGCACAGGGAACATCTATCTGAAGGAACACCTGAGCAGCCCCCGAGAGAGCCGGCCGGCGGTGTGCTGCTCCCCCGCGGAAGTGGGGAAAGTGGCAGGGGGAACCGCCCTTCCACGGAGGTGGAAGGGTCGGTAGCCAACCCGGGGAGAACCAGCAGCAAACCCGGGGAGGGCCGAGCAGACAAAAGAAAAGCGCAGGGTCCTGTGTCGTTCCTCTGCGAAGAGGGGGAGCGACATCCCCCAGTCTGAATGACTGGGTACTCTCGCAGGTTCTGTCTGGAGAGGTGCCCCTTTGTTCTTACAGATGTTCCTACCCTAATAAAACTTGCTATTTTGCCCCCCACCACCAAAAAAAAAAAAAACAAAAAACAGAAGGGGCCAACACCGTGGCTCACTTGGCTAATCCTCCAGCTGCAGCACCGGCATCCCAAATGGGCTCCAGGTTCTAGTCCTGGTTGCTCCTCTTCCAGTCCAGCTCTCTGCTGTGGCCTAGGATAGCAGTGGAGGATGGCCCAAATCCTTGGGCCCCTGCACCCGCATGGGAGACCAGGAGGAGAGTACTGGCTCCTGGCTTCGGATCGGCGTAGCTCCAGCCATTGCGGCCATTTCAGGGGTGAACCAACGGATGGAAGGCCTTTCTCTCTCTCTCTCTCTCTTTCTCTCACTATCTGTAACTCTACCTGTCAAATAAATAAATAAATCACTATCAGAGCAGCTATATATAACACCTGAGCAGCTAACAAGATAACTTACTTAGTTTTGGAGAGTCTGAAAACAAGTTCCTATAGGAGAAGGAAAAGGAAAAGGATTAAATTTGTCAATCTTAAGGGTATCTCCTTTAGAATTTTGGTTACTTTTTGCATTTCAAATTTGCTTTAAAATTAATTCCACAATATTTTCTTTGATATGGAAAAAAGCACATTGGTTGAATAATAGACAAAGATTTATAGCAAAAGTAATGGCTCAATATCATTAAAACTCACCTTCCTGGAAGCAGGTATTTAGCCTAATAGTTAGATACCTGTATCCCACAATGGAGTACCTGCATTCAGTTCCTGGCTCCACCTCCTGACTCTAGCTTCCTACTAATGGAAACCCTGAAAGGCAGTGGTTCACGTAATTGGGTCCCAGCCACCACTGTAGAAGACCTGAATGGAGTTCCTTGCTACTAGCTTCAAATCTGATCCAACCACAGCTGTCTGTTTATCTTTCTGTTTCTTTAACTCTCCAATAAATACATTTTTAATCTTTTTTTCTTAACCAATAGAAAGATATTGAATTAAAGAGACAATTTCTACATGACTCATGACAATAGAATAACTAATAATACAGCATCTAATAAAAACAGTGAAATTAAATAAAAATAAAATATCCACTCTCCATGCTGACAAGATATATTTGGATAATAATAAGTATTCTTTAGACATACTTCAAGGCTTAACATCTTTGAGAACCAATATAATCTGGTTATGAAGTTGCATTCCAGGAGCAGACATTCAGCCTGGAATTTAAGACATTCTCAACCCACAGAGATCTGGGTTCAACTTCTGGCTCCCTGTCTTTACTCCAGATTTCTGCTAGTGCAGACCCCAGAAGGCCACAGTGATGACTCAGATAATAGCATCCCTGCCATTCACGTGGTAGAACTGAATTGAGTTCCCAACTACCTACTTTGGCTTTGCTCTAGCCATTACAGACATTGAGAGAGTGAACCAACTGAGCTCACTGACTCTATCTCTTGATTCTCAGACTCTTCCTATCAGAAAAAATTTGAAAATAAATAAATTCAAAACAGATCTTTAAAAAAGTGCCAGAGCCACTCTAGCTTTAGACAAAATAGTGATATAAAAAATGAGATGAGCTAGAATATAAAATTGGACCCACAATGTTTTCATGTGTATAAATCTTAAGGTGTTTAAGGAACATTAGAAAAATAAATAAGAGCAAAAAATTATTTTTCAAGATATTCTTAGGGAAGACCAGTCTCCACTTACATTCTCGGCAACTTGCACCATGTCCTACAGAATAGGAATGCAGCAAAGCAGCTGTCACCTGCCCTCCAAAACTTCTTAGTTCTCCTTAACCTCTCCAAATACAAAACCCAATTTAGTTAGAAATACCTGCCAAGTAATACAAAACCTAACCCAAAATATACTCATTTATAAAACAAGGAAAGCACAGAAAAATATTCAAAATCCCTTTTAGATAGTTTTCAAAGGTAAGGAGTATTAAATAAAGGTAACATAATCCTAATCCTAAATCAGATATACAGACTAGCATAGCCAAATGCTGACAGTTATTTACATTTATGCAATTTACTGGTATTGATTTTTCTGTGTTGCTTTTTATCCAAAATATACAAGGTACTTCAAAAAGATCACCCAAAAATTGAATTGAATGTATGAGTTTACCTTGTTGCACTTTTTTTAGACAGAGTTACAGAGAGAGAGATAGAGACAGAGAGAGGTCTTCCATCCTCTGCTTCACTCCCCAGATGGCCACAATGGCCAGAGATGCGCCAATCCGAAGCCAGGAGCCAGGAGCTTCTTCCGGGTCTCCCACATGGTTGCAGGGGCCCAAGGACTTGGGCCATCTTCTACTGCTTTCCCAGGCCATAGCAGAGAGCTGGATCACGGCCAGGACTAGAACTGGCGCCCATATGTGATGCCGACGCTTTAGGCCAGGGCTTTAACCAAATGCGCCACAGCACTGCATTTTTAAAAATTTATGCACATTTTTTCACAATACACATTTTCAAAATAGTATGAAAATTTTTTACAGAATCAAATTTGCATTTTTAATTCCATTTTCTTTTTGAAGTCCCCTCATATATGTCTGATACCTTCTCATCTTCTGTGGGAACAGGACAGCACTGTTTTAGAGCCATACTCTTAATCTGTTTAAAAGCACACTTTCACAGCCAAATATGGTATCTGCAAAACCCTGGGGAAAAACGCTTATTGAGATGAAGAATCTGAAAAGTCTAGATAAAAGGAGGAACCTGTCTCTCCCTGTATTGACCTCTAATTACACATTAAAGAAATGAGTGGGGACAACAAGAGATTCTACTTGAGTATCTCTCTCATTGCATGGACAGAAAACTTTCCCAGAAGTCATATGAGCAAAAAGGTGTCATATACTAATATTGGCCTTGAATACATTTCAGTGAACCTGACCACACAGTTGACAGTGCTCACCTTTTTTATTAAGTATACCCAAAGTGATTTCTGTTCATTACCACTCAGAGTCATGACTGGAAGATCCCTTACATAAAAATAACACAATAACAAAAAATTAAATATGTTACCTTGCATAGTATATTGGTAAAAGTGAGTGAATGAAACTGATAAAAGTATTATTTTGGGGTTTTACTAATGTATGCTTTAACATGTGTACATAAAATATATCATTAATGTATTATTCATGCTAGAGCATTTGTGTCTAATTGTCTGTAAATAAAGTATCTTTCTGTATGTCATACCATTTGCAAATTGCAGTTTTCATGCTCCCTGCACATCCTGAGTAATTCATATTTAAAAATATTTCATTCTATGAGTAGAAGCATATGATGATAAAATACAGTATCTTTTCAATTTATTGTGTTTAGTAAGTTGTATAGGGAAACATTAGATGCTGAGCCCTACTGGTGTCAGTGATACTTAACAGTAGCACACATGAAATGATAGGTGATTATTCTTCTTTTACCTAGAAATGAGCTGTCCAACATGGTGACCACTTGCCACATGAGGTTCTTGAGTACTTGAAGTGTACTAGATCAAATGCAGATGTGTTGTGTGAGTAGAATGTACATGAGATCTCAAAGACAGTACAAAATAATGAGAGTAAAATATCAGAGTAAAAATTTTATATTGAATCTGTCTTGACATGACCTTTTTTATATATGGGGGCAAATAAACTATTTGCACTTCCCTGACGGCTAGTGAAGTGACCATGTTTTCATATATTTGTTGACCACTGTATTTCTTCTTTTGAGGACTGTCTATTGCTATACTTTGCACATTTCTTAACTGGGTTGGTTGTTTTAGTTCTTGAGCTTTTTGAGTTGATATAGTCTGGATATTAATCATTTGTCAGGTAAGTAGCTTGTAAATTTTTCCCATTCAGTTGAGTATCTCTTCACTGTATTGACTATTTCCTTTGCAGGGTAGAATCTTCTCAGCTTGATATAATTGCATTTGTCTAGAATGGTTTTTGTTGTCTGTGCTCTGGGGGTCTTATCCAAGAAGACTTTACCTACACCAGTCTTGAAGTGTTTCCCTTACATTTTCTTCCACCAACATCAGTTGGTGTATCATACAACCCATTAGGACAGCACACTTCTCTATACCCAGCCCTCAATATATAGAAATGACAGAATTCTATTATTCGTCAGCCCTGAGGTTTCCCTTGAACCCAAATAACCTTGAGCTTCCACCCATTTCAGCATCCTTTAGGCATTCACACCCATCTCTCTGGAGTCAGGTACTCCACACCACAGCAAACTTCACCTTCAGCACTGGATTTTAAGCAGTTGTCTGTGGATGGCATCTTGCAAGCTTTCAAAATCCAAAGTCCTAGAACTGGTATCCAAATATTTGTCTCCAAAAGAAAGAACACTAGAAATGCATATTTTTTATTTTATACCTCTCACGTTTATGAGGATTTATTTGTATAAATTTAAGAAACAGTTTTTCTTTGCAGTTTTTTAATATACTTTGTGACCCAAATGTTGAGCATATGGCATGTAATTTCACACAGGAAATTGCTTAGTTTTTCTAATTCTCATTTCACCATTTGCTCCCGAGAGTTGTCATATCAGCATTTCCAGACAGAAAAAAGAAACACATCACTGTGTAGCTAAGCAAAGGTGATGCTGCCACCAGAGGATCATGAAACTTTCAAACACAAGGTACAAAGATTTATCAAAAACACTGTTTTTCAGTGGTGAATTTCTCTATCTCTGTCATGGTTGACTGTATATAAAGTATTGTGACCTTTAACACAAATCTAAGACTAAACCAAGAAGTATGCTGAATTTTTCCTTCACAAAGTGAGGTATAAAAATAAACAAAATGTAAATATTTCACAAATTCAGTCCATTTTCCAGCTTCCTTTAATAAATGAATAGATAATGGATCAAAAAATGAGGATAGTGACACATAGACTGTACACAATATATGGCATCAATGAGAAAATCCCCATAAGTGTCGGAAGCAAAAATCACCCATTGAAATCTCAACGGATTGGCTTTAAGAACACCAAATTGTAACTGAGGAGCTATCTGAAGCAGCAGAAAAGGAAAAGGATATTAGGTCAGAAATAAGCCAAAATTTTAAAATGACATATTTGATAAATAAATATGATCACTATTTTAAGTGACATATTCAGTAGTACCAGACTATCTAAAACTGAGAAAGGGGCAACTAATACATGTACTGAGCAAGCTGTGTTTTCTTACATGGAATATTGAGGGTCTTTCTTATATTTCTTGAAAAACCTAAAGCATACAGTGGTGTCATGTGCTCTAGGTTATTTTTAAATACAGCAATAGGGTGCAATAATTATAAGCATGATGTTGATATCTGTATTAAAAAAATCTATATGAGGTGTTATATTCTTCACATTCAATTATTCCTCAGCAACTGAAACACCATTCCCATTTTGTGCATAAGGGACCTTAGAAAGTTTAAGTGACTTGTCCAAGCATACTAACTGGTAAGTGACAGAATCAGGGTTTAAACATAGGAAGTCAAGTCCCATAGCTGAAACTCAAGCATCATGAGTACTCATGAATAGAAAACTATTTTACCTTTACATTCCATTTATTTGATAACTTAAAACTAAGCCAAGTGCTGGCGCTGTGGCTCGGCGGATTAATGCCCTGGCCAGAAGCGCCGGTATCCCATATGGGCGCCGGTTCAAGATTCAGCTGCTCCACTTCCAACCCAGCACTCTGCTATGGCCTGGGAAAGCAGCAGAATATGGCCCAAGTCCTTGGGCCCCTGCAACCATGTGGGAAACCCAGAAGAAGCACATGGCTCCTGGCTTCAGATTGGCACAGCTCTAGCTGTTGTGGCCATTTGGGGAGTGAACCAACGGATGGAAGACCTCTCTCTCTCTGTCTCCCCTCTCTCTGTGTAACTCTGATTTTCAAATAAATAAATAAATCTTTAAAAAAACTAAGCTAAAAATATAAGGTATCAGGAAAATAATCTCTAGCACTGAAAAACTGTAGAGTTTTAGAGGAAGCCACATTCTTAGAAACTAGCTATTTTAAGTGACAAATTTCACATGTTATCACATGAGCCCAGGGAGTTTAATGTTTAGGTCAAAGGTCACTTTTATTAGGGAAGTACTGTTCAAAATTCAAGGACACTCGCTCATCCTCAAAAGAATGTAAGTTAAATATGGTAATCTTCTTAGAATTGTACCTGTGAAATACATGAATCTGTTCTCTTTATGGTAATAAAAATTTTAAAAAGGAACTTAAAGTTTAAAACTCAACAAAGTCAACTGAAGATCTAAAATTGAAGATTTTAGAAACTAATCACAAAATAAACATTTTTATTTATTTATTTACTTTTTCTTAAACTGGAATTTTGTTTCACATAATCAGGTTAATTACAATTATTGGTTTCCCCTTATTCCATTTTATTTTTCTTTTAAAGATTTATTTATTAATTTGAAAAAGCAGAGCCATGGAAAGAGAGAGAAGGAGAGAGAAAGATAAAGAGAGAGATTCCATTCACTGATTCACTCCCCAAATGTCCACAACAGCCAAGACTGGGTCAGGCCAAAGCAAGGAGCCAGGAGCTTCATCCAGGTTTCTCACATGGTTGGCAGGAGCCCAAGCACTTTGGCCATATTCTGTTGCTTTCCCAGGTGCGTTAGCAGAGAGCTGGATTGCAAGTGGAGCAGCCAGAACATGAACCAGCACCCATATGGGAAGCAGGCATCGCAGGTAACAACTTAATCTGCCACTCCATAACATCAACTCCTCCATTTTCTTTTCTTTTCTTTTTTTTTAAATTTTATTTAAGGTATACAAACTTTATTATATCATATATACAGAATCAGGACACAGTGATGCTTTCTACCCTACCCTCCCTCCCACCCACACTCCCATCCTTCTTCTTCCTCCCTCTCCTATTCCCATTCTTATTTTTTACAAAGATCTATTTTCGGTTAACTTTATATTCATAAGATTAACACTACACTAAGAGTTCAACAAATAGTATATAAAAAAAGAAAACACTGTCCCTCTTGAATCACTGATGTGGTAGACAGAATTCTAAGATGGCCCCTAGAATTACTCAAGCTCTGGAGGACATGCCCTGCAAAACCTAAATGTAATGGATTTTACTCCTGTGAATAGGATGCGTGCTATGACACAGTTGACTTTGAAAAAGAAAGATTATCCAGGAAATTGAATAAGTTACCGGAGCCCTTTAAAAAACTGAATGCTTCCTCCTGTTGGCTGCAGCAGGGGGTGTAAAAGATTCAAAGACTGAGAAGCATTCAATGTGCTTTTGATAGCTTGAAGATGCGGGTACTAGAACACAAGGAATGCAGGCAGTATCTAGGAACTGAGATGCACGCTCAGCTGACAGCAAACAAGGAAACTGGGACCTCAATCCACAGCCTCACAGAGGTGAATTCTGCCAACACCAAGAAAAATCTTTGAAGCAGATTTTTTTTTCCCAGAGCGTACATACAAGAACTCAACCTAGAAGACAATAGAATTTTACCCTTGCTATATCCTGATTAGAAAAGTCAGCCATGTTAGGACAAACTTCTAAATCTAAATAACTGTGAAGTAAAAAAACGGTCGCTGTTATAAATTGCCAAGTTTGTTGTAACTTATTTCACAGCAAGAAAACAAATGTAATTGACTGATGTGTTTTCAGCAATACAACGAATATTCATGCATCTAACACCCAAGTTAAAAACTAGATGTTAAAAAATAAATAATCCTACTCAGATTCCTCTTCTCTCCTATATATTCCTCTTCTCCAATATCCCAGATTTCTCATTATTTCTTCTTTTATTTTACTAATATATTCATATGTGTCTAAATAAAATTTTATCTGGGAAAAATTGTATAGTCTAGATTTATTTTAAACTTCATAAAATATTATTATGGTTGAAATCATCTAAGGCTTTCTATTTTCACTGAAAATTGCATTGGTAAAATTCATTTATATGAGTGAAATTGTTCTTGTAATCATAACTTCATTCCATTTCATGGCTATATTACAAGTATTTACCCATTTTATCACTGATGGATATTTACTTTTTCCCTCCAATTTTTGCTTTTATAAAGTGAAATTGCATAGAAATTTGTGTGTATCTTCCCTGTGCATATGTATAGAAATTTATCTTAGATATACCTATGAAAATAACTACTAGGTTGTAAGGAATACAAATAGTCAAATATAAGACACAGCTAAACTCTTTTCATAAATGGTTGCAAAAATTATTTTTCCCAACAAAATTAGTGAAACATTTCCTAATTTCTCCAACATTTAATATTCTCCATTTTCATGTGGAACACACTGCTCCCAGACACTGATGACAGCAACTACCACCAACTGTTTTATTTCATGTTTTATAGGAAGAGATGTAAGAGATGGTAACAATCATTCCTCAGACCACTGGATACCCCCAACTTATAATAATATAGCAGACCCATTAACCTTGGTAGGATTTGTCTCCCACATACCAGGTACAGTAAAGTTTTCTTAGGCCAGTGGCACACTAACAACAAATTCATCCAATTTCACAAGAATAGTATGAATGATTTAGTAGAGCAGTGCAAAATTCCACAGGGTGTCTTTCATATTCTGTGACGGACAGCAAAATGGTCACCATATTATTAGAGCAATAATGTAAAAGTATAACATTATTTCAAGTGAATACAAACTGTTTTGATCCTCATTTAGAAAGTATTTGGAAATAATGCATTCATCAGATCAATGGTGACATATCATAAACCTGAGTTTGTGTTCATTTGTTCTAGAAAAGATATTGAGGAATTACTACCTAACCAGTTTGATAGTTTATGGCAGTCGACTGCTTGGCCTTTGCAGGAGTTACAATGGTTAATTATTCAATGGAGGTGCTATGTGGACCACAACCACTGCATCTTTTATGCCTCGAAAGCCCTCCTGGTTACAACTCAAACCTTACTTCTTTTTTTTTTTTTTTCAAAGCTACATGTCTTTTATTTTACATTTTCTACCCACTCAGTCATTTGAGATGTTACCACATTTCTCAAATTTATTATTCTCTGAATGATCAGTTACAATGTTTTTGTTTTTTTTTTATCTTTTATTTAATGAATATAAATTTCCAAAGTACGACTCATGGGTTACAATGGCTTTCCCCCCCATACCATCCCTCCCACCCACAACCCTCCCCTTTCCCATTCCCTCTCCCCTTCCATTCACATCAAGATTCATTTTCGATTATCTTAATATACAGAAGATCAGCTTAGTATACCTTAAGTAAGGATTTCAACAGTTTGTTCCCACACAGAAACATAAAGTGAAAAATAATAGATGATTTTTTTTAAATGATGATGAAATCAGATCAGACCTATTGTCATGTTTAATCCCAGTGAGAGTCAAGTTGGGAATTGATAATTTCTTTTTTTTCTTTCTTTTTTTTTTTTTTTACAGAAGATCAGTTTAGTGTACATTAAGTAAAGATTTCAATCGTTTGCACCCCCATAGAAACACAAAGTGAAATATACTGTTTGAGTACTCGTTATAGCATTAAGCCTCAGTGTACAGCACATTAAGGACAGAGATCCTACATGAGGAGTAAGTGCACAGTGACTCCTGTTGTTGACTTTACCAATTGACACTCCTGTTTATGGCATCAGTAATCTCCCTATGCACCAGTCATGAGTTTCCAAGGCTATGGAAGCCCCTTGAGTTCTCCGACTCTTATCTTGTTTAGACACGGTCATAGTCAAAGTGGAGGTTCTCTCCTCCCTTCAGAGAAAGGCACCTCCCTCTTTGAAGACCTGTTCTTTCCACTGGGATCTCACTCACAGAGATCTTTTTGCCAGAGTGTCTTGGCTTTCCATGCCTGAAATACTCTCATGGGCTTTTCAGCCAGATCCGAGTGCCTTTAGGGCTGATTCTGAGGCCAGAGTGCTATTTAGGACATCCGCCATTCTATGAGTCTGCTGAGTATCTCACGTCCCATGTTGGATCACTCTCCCCTTTATTTATTCTATCGGTTAGTGTTAGCAGATACTAGACTTGTTTATGTGCTCCCTTTGACTCTTAGTCCTTTCATTATGATCAATTGTGAACTGAAATTGATCACTTGGAATAGTGAGATGGCATTGGCACATGCCACCTTGATGGGATTGAATTGAAATCCCCTGGTATGTTTCCAACTCTACCAATTGGGGCAAGTCAGCCCGAGCATGCCCCAAATTATACATCTCTTCCCTCTCTTATTCCCACTTTTATGTTTAACAGGGATCACATTTCAGTTAATTTTCAACACTTAAGAATAACTTGTGATAATTACAGAATTAAACCAGTCATATTAAGTAGAACAGACAAAAAAAAATACTATGAGGGATAATGTCCATTAGCAGTCAGGGCTATGCTGATCAAGTCACCATTTCTCAAGAAACTCCACAAAAACAAAACCAACAACCCACTTAAGAGATGGGCCAAGGACTTCAATAGACATTTTTCAAAAGAGGAAATCCAAATGGCCAACAGACACATGAAAAAATGTTCAAGGTCACTAGCAATCAGGGAAATGCAAATCAAAAGCACAATGAGGTTTCACCTCACCCCGGTTAGAATGGCTCACATACAGAAATCTACCAACAACAGATGCTGGCGAGGATGTGGGGAAAAAAGGGACACTAACCCACTGTTGGTGGGAATGCAAACTGGTCAAGCCACTATGGAAATCTGTCTGGAGATTCCTCAGAAACCTGAAGATAACCCTACCGTTCGACCCAGCCATCCCACTCCTTGGAATTTACCCAAAGGAGTTTAAATTGATAAAGAAAAAAGCGGTCTGCACCCTAATGTTTATTGCAGCACAATTCACAATAGCCAAGACCTGGAACCAACCTAAATGCCCATCAATGGTAGACTGGATAAAGAAATTATGGGATATGTATTCTTTAGAATACTATACCGCAGTAAGAAACAACGAAATCCAGTCATTTGCAACAAAATGGAGGAATCTGGAACACATCATGCTGAGTGAAGTAAGCCAGTCCCAAAGGGACAAATACCATATGTTCTCCCTGATTGGTGACAACTGACTGAACACCAAAAAGGAAACCTCCTGAAGTGAAATGGACACTATGAGAAATGGTGACTTGATCAAACCTTACTTCTGATGGTCAAGTGCTGCCCCTGACTTTGGTGCTGAAGTATCCTTACATACTGAGTACTGTAGATGAGCCCAGCTTAAAGTAACGTCTCCTATCACTGGTTTATACAGGAAAGCCACTATAGCACTTCTTTGTAAGGACACTCTCCTTTCACCAACAGGTCTCTTACTGTATTGGTAAATATTCTGGCCTACAAACTCCCCTTGGAACATAAATATCTGATCACTCTGTGACCATATAGGGTATCTCATTCCAATGTTCCCTCCAGACTAAACCCTTTCTGAGCCCTTTAATTTTTTTCTACCATCTGCAACAACAGTTCTGTCATTTTCACCACACTTATTGAGGATTACTGCTTTTACCATGCTTCTAAGAATCATCCAGTTAATAACAGTCTGCACCAAGGTCTTTAGTAGGGTGTTACATCAAAATTTCCCTTATCTCTCTTTATGTTCTACTCTCTTTGATGTAACACTCTCAGAATCCATTTCCATAAACTCAATCCCAACTCCTATTTACATATACTGACTGATTCTGCAGATCCTTTGGTAGACAATCCATTTTCTCATTTATGTTTTGCTGTAATTTAACATAAATTGATTAGCCTAGATCCCAGGAAAGGAGCAACTGGTGAATCTTTTAGTGGAGTTCATATTGTTTGGGGGCAAGAAAGGCTTATGCATTATCAATAAGGACAAGTGGATCGGTTTCACAATATCTAAGGAACCCAGGAAGTTAAGATTGTCATATGGAAAATCCTAAATAGTTAACCTTCTTTGGATTTCTGCTATTCTTATGCTTACATCCTGAGCATGGCCCAGGGTCTTAGCTTCCTCTGTCTTCTAGTTCTCAAAATTGAAGTTCTCTGGATATGCTATCCAGGGGGTCTTCTGACTTTCTAATTTGGCTTTTGATAATCAATTAATTATTCCGTCCAATTCTTTATCTCATTTCATAACATCACTAGAGATTAATAATAATTAGCCAATTTTACACTCCTATAGTCACTGTTTTTCTTTTACTTCTCAAGTTTGTGATACACCATACCAATCAGTGTACTCACTCCCACCATCATGCCACCCCTGTCCTCTACTGGTGAAATTTTAACAAATGCTCTGCAGCCTAGTGACCAGGTCTGTCTGGGTTGTACCAATTACTAGTAATTGGATCCTCACTCCCACATAACTAGCAGGCTTTCTAGCTCAAAATTCTCACTTTAGCACATTCTCTCTTGGCCCATTTCTAGTACCACCTCTCACAGGTTGAATATATGTGGGAACAGATTTTGAGATAGAGACAAAGCTACAGGGGATTTATGAATAGTGTTCTTATGACTATTACCTGTGAAAAGAAAAGAAATGCAGCAGAATTAGGCAGAGGGAGAAGCTGTGCTCCTGAGCAGTTTCAACAAAGGCCTCTGTCACTCCACGGGGAGATCTGAAGTTGCAGTGGTCTCCTAGAAGGATTGTTCTTTGTGTAAAGATACAACCATAACTAAAATTCTGCTTGATGAGATAATGTAGGCCAATGATTTCTTCCCTAGTACCTTTAGCAACAGGAATAAAACAGAACATGTCTCCTGTTTTCTCACTCTAAGATCCACTTATAACTTTAGTTTGTGTGCATACTTAGCATCAACATATTTACAAAAAATCAGCCTTAAATGTAGAAATCACTATATTTGTTATTTGATGACTTTAGGTCAAAGGGCCATTTTCTTTTTGTTTCAACAATTCCCCATTTTCTACCATCACTTATTGTTTTTTTCTTCTGATCCCCCCACAATTTCTAGGTCAATAAACTAATAGTGCCAGGTTATATGAATAACCAGAGTGGGTGTGTATTGGACTATCTCTGACAGGTTATATTTATGTATTGGCTATATATTAAACAAAATAAAACAATCTAATATATTGCCAAAGAACTAGCTGTTCAATCTAAACTTATTTGAAAAAAATTTCTTAGAAGAAATGAGGGAAGAATGTTCTACAATTTAACCAAAAGACCAATATAATCAAACTCCTATGTCTAGTTTGGATTCCTAGGATCCTATCTATGTAAAATCTAAATTGTTCTGTCAATCACAGTTAGGAACTGGGTTATAAGCTGCTGTAATCAATTTATGCCTTACCCCTCTTGCTTCCTATCTTAGAAAGAATCCCTTCATCACCATAATAGTGGGAAACTTTTTCTTTTCTGACACCTACACTATTTGTGCTAGGAAACCCTCAATCTTCTTGTACCACAAATGTCACTTGGAGTTAACTATTCTCTAGCATCTCCTTTAACCTGAGATTATATTCCTATTTGGAGAAGGGAGGTTGGAAAGATATTAAGATTATCTTGATTTTATGAAATAATGGTGATAAAGAAATTGTCATTGTCATTTAATGTTTCTCCTTGGGGGGAAATATATTGGTAAGCATAAGGCTTAATTCACTAAAATTATTTTCACAGTAGTTCAATAAATTCATAAGTCTAGGAGCCAAATGCGAGAGCATCAGATTGACAAAGGTTCCAGATTGCTAAAGCAGAGATATATACAAATTGTTAGCAGCATTATCACTTGTTCATATTAGTTCTAACAATTAATTAAATTTCATATAAATGAAGTAAATTTTTATTTAGTCAACTTAAATAAAAATTTAAAGAAGAAAAATAACAAACAAATCAATTGTTGACCCCATTGACTAAAAATAATCTTAAAATATTTTTGCAGTTTCTTAATAAATATTGTCTTCCTGAAAAAGCTAGACTGTTTCTGGTCTCAATTTGTAGCTGAAGAAACTGGGTTAGCAGTGTTCAAGTGATATAATAAGGAGCTAATATTTGGAGAATCTAATAGAGATCTAATGTTTTAATAAGGAGACAAATTACTTATGAAAACTGGGATTTAGACTTCAATAGTTTTACTTTTATTCTACTGTTTTTCTTACTGACTTAAGTTGCTTCTGAAAAAGAAGATCCAATAACATAAACATTAGCCCTAAATCAAATTAGATTAATCAAAGAATAGGACTCACATAAATGACTATATATTAAAATCAGATCATTAGAATGTGGAGAAAATGATTACTCATTACTTAAAGTGTGCCCAGGCTAACAGCATCTCATCATGAGTAATGATCAAACTCATCTCATAACTAATACCTATATATGTTAAGTTGTAAAGGATAGCACATTGAAAATTACTTCACAATTTGTGTGCCACTATAAATCTAGTTACCTTGAGGAAGCTCTATTTCAATCTAAAACATTTTTTTTTCAATTAGCTTCCATCCCATATGAGAATTATTCTTTGATATCAAAGATGTATCTCTACCAAGACTGTTTACACAAACCACACACTTTCCCCACGAGACTCATTTAAACTGTGAGCTTCCTGGGAGGAAAGCAGGCCCATGAGCATTACATACTACATATTATCAAATCAGGCATCACATTAACTTGACTCTAAAAGCACATCTTCTAAAACGGGCCAAGCCATTCATTTCATCAGAAAGGATTCAAGAAACACATCATTCGTAGATTTAGCTTCAAAAGGATATAACTTTCGAAGATTTTAAACCTTTACAGCACAAACTCTGGAGTCTCATTGTACGTTAGATTTTGCTAACATTTCTTAATTTCTTTTAATATTTTGGTAAGAGTTATAATTGGACTTAAAAGAGTAGGGCACAATACTTTGAGAGAAAAAAATCCTACATACTATTGTATTCCCACATTGATTTTATTCCATCCTCTAAAAAAATTAAACCTATCACATCAGAGGACTTGGAACAGTGAATAAACACCCCCTTAAGATTTGTGAATGAAGTTATTTACAAAAGGCTGATACACAGAGTGTATGTGCCTGTGTGTTTGAAAAGACTTTTATTAATCAGCCCTACATTACTCTATTTGAAGTATTTTGTTCCTTATTTTGATTTCCACATGCCTTGGGTAACTTGATATATTCCTTGCTAATCAAATAAGAAAAAAATTGAGGTATGAATCAATTCAAATCAAAAGAAGTTTCTGGAGCTTCGGTATGCCTATACCAGTCCAATAATTATCAATTCATTCAATAAATATTGATTGGAAACCAATTATATATCAGACTTTAATATAAGCCTTGAGGACACACTGAAAAATGAAGAAAATGTTAGTTTCTTTAATTTTAAAAGAGCTTATACATCTAACAGGAAGTTCAGATAAGTAAATGAATAACTATCACAACAAAGATATTATGGGAAAAGGAGATTCAGGAAGCTATATAACCAGATAAGAGTAGAACAGAAAACTAGATTAGTGGAATGAAAGAAGGCTTTAAGTAAGGGAAATGACTAAGGATTGAGAAGTATTTACACACTTAATGGCGCTGGGAAAACTGGATTTCCAAATGCAGGAGGATGAAATAAGAGCCCTACCTTACACTTTGTACAAAAATCCACACAACATGGATTAAAGACTTAAATGTACAGCCCTAAACTACTAAATTTTTAGAGAGCATTGGGGAAATCCTGCAAGATATTAGCATAGGCAAGAACTTCGTGGAAAAGACCCCATAGGCACAAGTAAGCAAAGCCAAAATTAACAAATGGGATTACATCAAATTGAGAAGCTTCTGTACTACAAAAGAAACACTCAGGAAAGTGAAGACACAACCAACAGAATAGGAGAAATTATTTGTAAGCTATTCAACTGATTAAAGGATTAATAGCCAGAATATATAGAGATCAAAGAACTCCACAACAAAACAATCCAGTGAAGAAATGGGCAAAAAACTTAAACAGACTTTTTTTGTTTTTGACAGGCAGAGTTAGAGAGAGAGAGAGAGAGAGAGAGAGAAAGGTCTTCCTTCCGTTGGTTCACCGCCCAAATGGCCGCTAAGGCCGGTGTGCTGCGGCCGGCGTGCTGAGTCGATCCAAAGCTAGGAGCCAAGTGCTTGCTCCTGGTCTCCCATTCGGGTACAGGGCCCAAGCACTTGGGCCATCCTCCACTGCCTTCCCGGGCCACAGCCCAGAGCTGGACTGGAAGAGGACAGAATCTGGCGCTCCAACCAGGACTAGAAACGGGGTGCTGGCACCACAGGCAGAAGATTAGCCAAGTGAGCTGCAGCACCGGCCTTAAACAGACATTTTTTATTTTTTATTTTTTTATTTTTTAACTTTTATTTAATAAATATAAAATTCCAAAGTACATCTTTTGGATTACAATGGCTTCCCCCCCATAACTTCCCTCCCACCCACACTCCTCCCATCTCCCGCTCCCTTTCCCATTCCATTTATATCAAGATTCATTTTCAATTATCTTTATATAAAGAAGATCAATTTAGTATATATTAAGTAAAGATTTCAACAGTTTGCACCCACACAGAAACATAAAATGTAAAATACTGTTTGAGTACTAGTTATAGCATTAATTCACATTGAACAACACATTAAGGACAGAGATCCCACATGAGGAGTAAGTGCCTCGGCTCACTAGGCAAAACAGACATTTTTTAAAGAGGAAATCCAAGTAGCCAACAGACACATGAAAAAATGCTCAGAGTTGTCAGGGAAACACAAATCAAAATCACATTGAGGTTTCTTATCACCCTAGTTAGAATGGCTTTCATACAGAAATTAACAAACAACAAATGCTGGCAAGGATGTGGAGGAAAAGGTACCTTAATCCACAGCTGGTGGGAATGTAGCGTGGAGAAGCCACTATGAAAGACAGTATGGAGATGCCTCAGAAATCTGAATATAGACCTACCATATGTCTCAGCCATCCCACTCCTGGGAATTTACCCAAGGGAAATGAAATCAGCATATGAAAGAGTTATCTGCACCCCCATGTCTATTGCAGCTCAATTCGCAATAGCTAAGACATGGAATCAACCCAAATGCCTGTCAATTGAAGACTAGATAAAGAAATTATGGAATATATACACTATGGAATACTACACATCACTAAAAGAAAAATGAAATCCAATCATTTAAAACAAAATGGATGAATCTAGAAAACGTCATACTTAGTGAAATAAGCCAGTCCCAAAGGACAAATACCACATGTTCTCTCTGACCTGTGATAACTAATAGAGCAGCTCAAAGGCAATCTGTAGAGGTGAAACTGACATTTTAAGAAGCAATGACTTGAACAGCCCTTGTCCTGACTGCTGAGGAACAGTTCATATATATATAAACTGTTTCATATATATATATATATATATACACACACACATACACACACATTCTATTTGTTGAATTCATTACTTAACATAGAGTTAAACATATGTGTATGAAGTCAAATGAAAACAGATCTCAGTAAAAAATAAAACTGGGGATGGCACTGCAGCTCAACAGGCTCATCCTCTGCCTTTGGCACCGGCAACTCGGGTTCTAGTCCTGGTCGGGGCGCCAGATTCTGTCCCAGTCACTCCTCTTCCTGTCCAGCTCTCTGCTGTGGCCCAGGAGTACAGTGGAGGATGGCCCAGGTCCTTGGGCCCTGCACCCGCATGGGAGACCAGGAGAAGCACCTGGCTCCTGACTTCGGATCAGCGCAGTACGGGACGCAGTGGCAACTGGGGGGTAAACCAACGGAAAAGGGAGACCTTTCTCTCTGTCTCTCTCACTGTCCACTCTGCCTGTCAAATAAATAAATAAATAAAACTGGGAGTGGGAATAAGAGGAGGAGGAAGAAGGGGGGATGAGAGTCTTGATAGGAGAGTGGGCACAGTGGGAAGAATTACCATGTTCCTAAAGTTATAATGAAGTGTATCAAGTTTGTAACTGCAAAACTGTATTGTTCTGCATACAATCCTACAGACTTACTTCTAAAGGTACAGTTTAAAAACTTGCCACGGGTTCCCAAATTCCCTTAAGTTGGGTGGCAAAAAATCACCCTAAGTGTTAAAGTGACCATATGGATAGAATTAAGGGCCTGGTAATAATAATAGAATTCAAAAGGAGTGAATACTCCAACATTGGAAGCAGTCCACACAGCAGACTCACAGAACGGCAGTTGCTTTAAATAGCACTCTGACCTCAGAATCAGCTCTTAAGGCATTCTTGTCTGGTTGAAAAGCCCATGAGAGCATTTCAGGCATGAAAAGCCAAGACACTGTGGCAAAAAAAAAAAAAAAAAAAAATGTCCTACGTGAAGGACCTCAGTGGGTGAAACCTCAGTGGAAAGAAGAGGTCATAAAAGAAGGAGGTACTTTTCTCTGAAGGGAGGAGAAAACATCCACTTTTTGCTTACACCTTTGTCTAAATACTACAGAATTTGGAATTCCATAACCCAGGCAGCTTATGTAAAGAGCCTTGGGTGATCACTGACATCATACCTAACAGTGTTAATTATTAAACTAACAACAAGAGTCACTGCACACCAGTTCCACATGCAGGACCTCTGTCCTCAAAGAGTTGTATTCTAATTATGTCTAAGTGCTCACAAAAGATGTATCATTCTTGGTAGCTTCTTTAAAGTTAATTTAGTTTCAAAAAAAAACAAGTGAAATTAACTTCAAGATGCAACAACTTTGTTTTTTTTTTAACTTTCATTTAGTAAATATAATTTTACAAAGTACAGTTTATGGATTACAGTGGCTTTCCTCCCATAACCTCCTTCCCACCTGCACCCCTCCCATCTCCTGCTCCCCCTCCCATTCCATTCACATCAAGATTCATTTTCAATTATCTCTATATACAGAAAATCAATTTAATATATATTAAGTAAAGATTTCATCAGTTTGCACCCGCACAGAACATAAAGTGTAAAATACTGTTTGAGTACTAGTTATACTAGTTATAGCATTAATTCACATTGGACAACACATTAAGGACAGAGATCCCACATGAGGAGTAAGCACACAGTGACTCCTGTTGTTAACTTAACAATCTGACACCTTGTTTATGGCGTCAGATATCTCCCTAGGCTCTAGTCATGAGTTTCCAAGGCTATGGAAGCCTCTTGAGTTCGCTGACTTCGATCTTATTTAGACAAGGTCATAGTCAAAGTGGAAGTTCTCTCCTACCATCAGAGAAAGGTACCTCTTCCTTTGATGGTCCGTTCCTTCTAATGGGATCTCACTCGCAGAGATCTTTCCTCTAGGTTTTTTTTTTTTTTTTTGCCAGAGTGTCTTGGCTTTCCACGCCCAAAACACTCTCATGGGCCCTTCAGCCAGATCCGAATGCCTTAAGGGCTGATTCTGAGGCCAGAGTGCTGTTCAGGACATCTGCCATTCTATGAGTCTGCTATGTATCCTGCTCCCCATGTTGGATTGTTCACTCCCTTTTTGATTCTATCAGTTAGTATTAGCAGACACTAGTCTTGTTTGTGTGATCCCTTTGACTCTTAGACCTATCAGTGTGATCAAATGTGAACTGAAATTGATCACTTGTACTAGTGAGATGGCATTGGAAAATGCAATCTTGATGGGATTGAATTGGAATCCCCTGGCACATTTCTAACTCCACCATTTGGGGCAAGTACAACTGAACATGTCCAAATTGTACATCTCCTCCCTCTCTTATTCCCACTCTTATATTTAACAGGGATCACTTCTCAGTTAAATTTCAACACCTAAGAATAAATGTGAAGATGCAACAACTTTGAACAGCCTTCATCTCAACTGTTGATTAAGTTTTGTTTCTTTTTTTTTTTATTATTTTTTGTGTGTGCAAATTGTTGAACTCTTTACTTAGTATAGGGTTGGTCTTCTGTGTATCAAGTTAATGAAAAATGGATCTTAGCGGAGAATGGGACTGGGAATGGGAGGGAACAGGTCCATCAAAGAAAAATCAGCCAAAATCCTGCTATAAAAGTTATTAGCGAGCTGGCACCGCAGCTCACTAAGCTAATCCTCCACCTTGGGGCACCGGCACACCGGGTTCTAGTTCCAGTCGGGGTGCCGGATTCTGTCCCGGTTGCCCCTCTTCCAGGAGAGCTCTCTACTGTGGCCAGAGAGTGCAGTGGAGGATGGCCCAAGTGCTTGGGCCCTGCACCCCATGGGAGACCAGGAGAAGTACCTGGCTCCTGCCATTGGATCAGCGCAGTGTGCCGGCCGCTGGCCGTGGTGGCCATTGGAGGGTGAACCAATGGCAAAAGGAAGACCTTTCTCTCTCTGTCTCTCTCTCACTGTCCACTCTGACTGTCACAAAAAAAGTTATTTAACATTTAAAAATTAGCTACCAGAAGATATATCTTTTTAAAATATTTATTGATTGATTTGAAAGGGAGAGTCACAGAAGGAGAGCGATGGAGGGAGGGAGAGAGGGAGGCAGAGAGGGAGAGAGAGATTGTTAACTCACTCCCCAAATGGCCACAACAGCCAGGACTAGGTCACGCTGAAGCTCAGAGCCTGGAACTCCTTCTAGGTCATCCCTTTGTGTGGCAGAGGCTCAACTACTTGAGATGTAAGCATCATAGGCAGCGACTTAGCTACCAGAATGCTGGCCCCAGATGACATGATTTTGTACATGGAAAAACCTAAATACTCCACTAAAAACCTGTTGGAACACCTAAAAGTATTCATTAAAGTTTCAGGATACAAAATCAATACACCGAAACAACAACATTTTTATATACTATGATTGACTTGCTGAAAAAGAAATAAAGAAACAATTTCATACACAATAGCTATAAAAATAAAATAGGAATAAATTTAAACAAGGAAGTAAAAGCTCCCTGCAATAAAAAATATACTAAAAAAGATAAAAGAATTTTATATAAAGGATACAAAATGGAGAGATATTCCATGTTCATTGGAAGATCAATGTCACATAAAATATCCATACTATACAAAGCAACTTACAGATTCAGTGCAGTCCTATCAAAATACTAATGACATTATTTACAGAAATAAAATAAAATTATATATTTCTGTGAAACAGTGGTCTTTCTACTTTTAATTGCTGAACATTATGGTTAATGGTGCATTAATTCAGTGATTATAAAGTAAATTGAAATTATTTTATTATAAAAATTAAAGGGAAAAAAAGAAAGGCTGGAAGGAGGAGAGTTGAGAGATGGAGGGAAAAAGGAAGGGAAGAATGATTATCTTCTTTGATTTGTATCTACAAAGTGCATGAAATCTATTCTGTTTATAATAACACAATGTTTTAAAAAGAAAGAAATCCTAAAATTCAAATGGAACTAGAAAGCATAACCAAGAAAATTCTATGCAAAAAATTTAGAATAAAATCTCATTTGCTACATATATACAAAATATTAACTGGCAAATTATAAGCCATGTTAAAAGTAGTTGAGTAAATTGTTAAGAATCATAATACCAATAAATTTAGGAGTTAAAAATCAACAGTATTTCTAGAAATAACAATGAAATAAAATGTCTAAATCCCTATTAAATTGAAGAACTCCATACTAAAGTTGCCTGGATGAAGATAGTTACAAGGTATAAAACTATTATACAATTTATATGCCTTCAAATTAGTAACAAAAAATAGACAATTTACAGATAGGAAACAAAAATTTAACAAGTATACATCAAGTTGATCAGCTTTTGCACAGAGATGCAAAATAAAATGTAAATTATATCTTTTTTTACATTCATTAAAGGGGAAAATATTTGAAAATTAGATAATCCCGATAGTTAGCAAGGATGCTTGAGATGTGGAGCCCTTATGAACTTCTAGTGAGTTTGTGAACAGGTATGACCACACTTACATGAGTTTTGGTAGTATTATAATTAAACGTAACAAGCATACATACCAAGGATCCAAAAACATACTTTCACTCCTCTGTAGGAGAAACACATGAATATGCCATGGCACTGAAGTAGTTTGTGTCTATCATTAGAGGTTGTGATATATGATACATACATACCTTCTGTTCTTATGCCCCACAGAAAATAAAATCAGAAAATGACCTTCAGATATGCAGAAACATCTTAAAATAGGCTGCTATGTGAAAAATTAGGAAATAAACCAGGATACATAACACAGTAATACATTTATGTAAACTAAAAACACACATAACGAAAAACACATCCAGTGAAACAGATCAAAAAGTTTAGAGTATCAGTGTTAAAGAGAAAAAACAGCTTAATACAAGAGCTCAATTAATCTTGGAAACTTCAATAATGATAGTTTAGCATAAGCGATATGATCAACTCAGTTTCTCATACTAAGTGTCAAAAGAAATAGAGCAATGAAAAACTAGAGAAATTAGTTAAAATATAGAAGAAATGGAGGTTCTACTCAGAGGGGGAAATCTACATACACTAGAAATCAAAGCATGTATTTTATTTTCTAGGTACATTGAGAAACTGAATGAAAATGAATGGACACAGCAAAAATAATTACCAAAGAAATAAGACAAAGGAAAATATTGTCAGCTGAAGAAAAAAAAAACAATTTGTCTATCAAAACAGCTTTTATGAAAATACAATTTGTTTGACAAGATTGATTCTATAATATTTTAAGCAATCTCCAAATTTCAACATTTTAACACAACTGAAGATTATTTCTTAACTACACAAAGTCTACTAAGGGTTTGATATTGCTTCAGTGCAGCTGGCCTCCAAAAAAGTGGATGAGTAACCCAGGTATTTTATTTTATTTTGTTTTTTATACAAACAGAGTTATAGACCGTGAGAGAGAGACAGCGAGAAAGGTCTTCCCTCAGCTGGTTCACTCCCCTAATGGCCGCCATGGCCGGCGCTGCACCGATCCGAAACCAGGAGCCCGGTGTCTCCTCCTGGTCTTCCATGCGGGTACACGGATCCAAGTACTTGGGCCATCCTCTACTGCCCTCCTGGGCCATAGCAGAGAGCTGGACTGGAAGAGGAGCAACCGGGACTAGAACCCATAACCCAGGTATTTTCTACACTGTGGCACAGTACGTAGAATTTATGTGGAAGAAAAATGAAGCCCAGAGAATCATAGACCAGCTCTTCAATTCACACTTTCCATCTGTTCTCAGTTCAATTATCAGAACTAGTCACATGCCCAGTTATCAAGAATGCTAGTAAATAAAAGTTTACATACACCCAGGAAGACAGGTGAAATGGATCTACTGCAAGTACTAGTGACATTTTTTCATATGGTATATAAGTAGCTCTTATGTATACATTCAGCAATATAATTCAGAAAAAATTCTTAATTTGATAATTAGCTAATAAAAGTTTAAATTATTTCATCTAAAATGCAGGTGACTATATGGAAGAAAGGAACTTCTTAAACTAGGGGTCTGATGCTCCAAGTCTACCACAGGTATATGCATTTATTAACTGCTAATAATTTATTTGAGCCATCATCTAATCATCATGAACATAAATGATTATAGGGGCAAGCATTTGGCACAGGGCTTTAAAAGGCACCACATCCCATATCAGAGTGCCTTTTTTGAGTCCTGGCAACTGTGCTTCTGATCCAACTTCCTGCTAATGCACACCCTTGGAGGCAGCAGGTGATGGCTCAAGTGCTTTGGTCCCTGCTGCTCACATGGCAGATACAGGTACGATTTAGGCTCCTGGTTTGGCCTGGGCCAGCCCTGGTTGTTGTGGCATTTGTGGAGTGAACAACTGGATAAGTGATCTCTCTTTGTCTCTACCTAACAAATAAAATGAAAATAAATTAAAATTTTTTAATATTTCATAGTAATTTCTGAGTATTTACCCTGTGTGAGTCATTCTTCTACATGTTTTTATACATAACTCATTTAATATTCACAGCTTCCTCTAAATCTCTACTAAGTATTTTTGTTTTACAATGGAGCATACTTTGAATTAAAATAATTTTTAAAGTCACCCAGCTGTTAATGTACAAGAGCAGGCTTACATCTAAAGAGTTCAACAAAATTCTTGCATGAAACCTTCTTACTATATCACTCCTATCTTCTCTATTTCACCTGATCAACTGGAATAGCATCTGACATTATGAAAGTACTTTATAAATTGGAAAGCCCTGAACAAAAATAAATGACTCACAAAAACCAGCAAATAAGTATCTCACGTTCTTTGACTATCATTCCTCTATTTAAGTCATATAAACAAGCGTAAGGAATGTTATTTCTTGCTGTTATTTCTTCATATTATATATTTTCTCATTATAGGTATATGTTGTTTGTGCCATAAACTTTTAAACAAAATAAATGAATGGGCCAAAATAAAAAAGAAATGAAGAAATGGGCAATTATTAATAATATAATTTTATTATTTGATCTCTTATGTATATCTATATATAAACAATGTCCAGTAAAAGATAAATTTATCCACACATCATTTAGATTTGTTTTATAGTGTAAGAAAATAATTCTTTTTAAAAATCTGCAATGTTAAGCATATAAATTGGTATGAATATATGGGCATTTCACCCATAATCATACTGTCTTAATAGAGTCAACTATGTTTAATTCCATTTCATTTCTTGATAAAAATATTTAGTTTGATAATTTTTTCATTTTCAAGTGGTTGCCTTGTATCTCCACACTCATATGTCTTTCTCTCCCAACCTAATGGAAACTACCTTTTTAGACAGGAAGGTACTGCTCATAACCTGATCTTTGCAACTACTTTCCATTTATCTATATGATTCAGTGTCTTATTGAACCTCCTTTACTCAAAGCCTTTAAAGTCCAGGAGGATGAGCTAACTCCAATTTTGCAAAGCTCTTAGATCTCTGAATTTTCTCTCCTTACAATCTTCATTTAAAAAGCAAACGATTGTTGCCATAACTCATTCTTTCTTGCAGTGCATTTCTAAAGGCATTCAATATTAACCAAGAAAGTCTATCATCTTCTAGTTCTTCACAATATTTTCTCCTCAGTCATTAGGTCCATTAGGCACACGACCACCTTCACAATTACCACAAGCAACAACTTCCACAGCATCACAAGCCTTTGAATTATTTCCTATTTTTTGTTCACTGTCATTCAATCAAAAAACCAGAGTCACATATTTTAAATTTGTTATGGTAGTGCCCTGTGATTAAATTTTGGTATTAGTTGTAATAAAGTTATTTGCCACAATAGTCAGTGGCTCGATATAGGGTAACTATGTTTTGTGTGTGTGTATGTGTGACAATCCATTATATAGAGAGGTTTTCAAGTTAGGTGGAGGGGGTTCTGAAACAGATAATGTTGCAATTAATACCTGTGCCAAGGTTACCATGCACATTAACATCTATCCAAAAGAGGAAACAATAAGAGTATTTGGAGAAGATACAACCTTCTCTACTACCTGGACCTAAGAGTAGTATGCTTCATTTTTCACAGCTTTCCTTTGAAAAAACACTATATAGGCCCTTACTAGGTGCAAACAGTGTTGACAAATGGGTAGACGATTGCAAGCAATAACACCACAAGATAGAAGGAAAACAAATATTATCATATTACAACCAGTCATTTCTGCTATACAGAGAGCATCATACATTTAGCTTCAATGATTTTAAATTATTTTTGAATGATTAGTGTCATGTTGCTTGTATATAGTCCAGCATCCACTTACACTCACACACCTCTTTTTCAGGGTTACATTCATTTAAATCAATTGGTATTTATTTGCTTGTCATCATGTTTGAATATCTTAAGAAATCTTAGTGAACACCAATGTCTGGGTCTAGTTAGAGTTTCTGGGTTAAGGACCTGGGCACAGTAATTAGTAAAACCTTCCACTGCCTAGCACATGTGGGAATCAGAACTTTTGTACTTAGATACTTCCTGAGTGGATTGTTTAGTCAATACTCTTTTGCTTCCAGTTCCTTTATTGGCTAACATTCACTTTACTACTATTTTCAGAAACTCCCTTTGCTTTTCTATTGGCAACAGCAGAAAAGTAGATGCGAGTTTCAATAACAAGAATTGCAACTTTGGTGTTGGGTCTGGATGAGCTGGCTTAATGTGCCATACCTCAGAGTTGGTTCGAAACCCAGTAGGTCATTTTTAAGAGTTAGGGTTTCTTTAAATGGCAGAACACAAATCATTGACACTGAAAGAATAAAAGACAGAACTTCTGTTACTTATGATCCAAATAAGAGAAAGATGCCAGATGAGACCAAACAGATAGTTGTACCAGGGTAAGAATGAGCTGGAACTATATGGGGAGCAATATAATATGCCAATCAGGGTGGGGCTGGCTAGGTTTCTTGGGTTCCCTATGTAGTGGTTAATCAGAACAATTGTGCAGGCTTTCAGACAAAGGGGGTTCTGTCAGTCACCTGGTCCTGGCCTGCAAGGCAATCAGGTCAGGTACATAGTTGATCCATCTAAGAGTCCACATGGTTTGGGTATACATCTAATAGATTCCTAAGAATGAGAAGTGATTTTGGCTTTCTAGTCAAAGCCTCAAATGGGTCAAGCTAACTTAAAAAAAAAAAAAAAAAAAAAAAAACTATTTCACAAATTTACAGCTTAATGTCTTTTGGGGGGTGGGGCATGCAGAGTTAGACAGTGAGAGAGAGTGACAGAGAGAAACGTCTTCCTTTTTCTGTTGGTTCACCCCCAAAGTGGCCACTACGGCCGGCGCACTGCGGCCGGCGCACTGCGGCCGGCGTGCTGCGGCGATCCAAAGCCAGGAGTCAGGTGCGTCCTTCTGGTCTCCCACGCGGGTGCAGGGCCCAAGCACTAGGGTCATTCTCCACTGTACTTCCGGACCACAGCAGATGGCTGGACTGGAAGAGGAGCAACCGGGACAGAATGCGGTACCCCAACTGAGACTAGAACCTGGGGTGCCGGCACCACAAGCAGAGGATTAGCCTAGTGAGCCGCAGCGCCGGCCCAGCTTAATGTCTTGGCAATCAGTTTTGAGCTACTTAATCAGAGTACTTAAATAGTAGAGGAGACTCCAAGACAGTAGTGCATATGATAACCCAAACAGAATAGAAACATTTTCTATTTTTTTATGGGAATGTAGGGCTATACATTCTGGCAGTGAGTAAAGAGAATACCAGATCTAAGCAAACAGAGAATCCAAGATAACAGAATTCCTAATATCAAATGAATGTTTAATGTGCAATTTGTCAGGGCCTGGGTGAAACAGCACAATGGTGCTGCTTTGCTAAAGGTCTGAGTGTCTGGGTTGAACTACTCTTTAAGGCAGAAAGCAAAGTCATCTCCAACAGCAAGGTCTTGGACTGAGGTGACATCATTTGGGGTATGATACTAGGGTACCTGCCCCAAGCAGACACTCTCTGGGGTTGATACAGGTTATGGATTTTGGGTGCTGTGTATTATAATAAGGCTGAGCCACTTTTTGAATTTGGTGCTAGTTTTGGGCCCAAGAGTTGATTCTAAGTCCAGGCCCTTTGTAGATGCACAGCTAGAAAAGGTGAGGTTGGCTTCTACAACCATGCTACCAGAATAGTACAATTTGAAAACCTCAGTTAAGGAAAGCTGAATCCAATGCTATGAACATTCCAAGTCTTCATCCTGATAAGTGATGAGCAGAGGCTTGCTGAAAAAAGATTTAATAACATCAAATCTGATACAGTTGTATGTTGCTAATGGGTTGTCAGGTTGTTAAGTAAATGTGAGTGTGTGTGTGTGTGTGTGTGTGTGAGAGAGAGAGAGAGAGAGATTGGAAATTCAGCATTAGTGCAAAGATGGGCCCTTTATTTCAGTAGTTGATTCAGTTGGTGAGAGATTACATGGTGAGGGTTTCCGGTCATGTAATTTGAGTTAACTACACTTAATACCATACATGCCTCAATATTTGCTATGCTTAGTTGAAAACTGAATTATTTAAAGGGTATTAGCCTCCAGATTGCAAATGAAAGCACTGAGACCAACAGTCAGAAGATCAATAGCCAACACAGTTGCATTTCACTGTCCTTTGTTGTCTGATGTTGACTTTCTTTACCATGAAGGCTTGTCTGATTTCATCACTTGGGGACATAGTGTTTTTTTTTTTTTTTTCACTGTTGCCTCCAAATGGGAATTTCATCCACTAACTGGATTCTTCTATTTGCATTCTTGGCAGTCTACATTGCCTTTGCAAATGACCCTAGATCACAGGTTTTGATTTCCTGGAGGAGATCAGATGGTGATTCCAGATAAATTATCTACCCCATATAAATCAAATATTGAGGAACATTGTTTAAAACATGTTTTATTTTATTTTATTTTATTTTATTCTTCTTGATCAGCCAGGTAAGCTTTGGTGAATGGAAGTCCAAGCCGCTGGGCCCTTACATTAACTCTATCCCTGCCACCATTGCCACTTTTCATGAAACCTTTAGGTGATGACTGGGATGGCTAGGGAAAGAGGTTGATGGATATCCACAGAATAGATCATTAAATCTACTTCATTGTTTATATACTCCCCTGATAAACACATGATTTGTTGGGCATTCACAAGTGATACAAATATCTTCTTCTTAATTGCCAATTCAGAGAAGTGTTCACCAGGCACCAGTGCATGGGTTAATTTGCTCAAGCACTGAAGTCATATCTGGATAACAGTTGCAACTGGAGTCACCATCTAATTCAGTTTAAGTTAATCCACTGTCATTCTCCAAGATCCATCTGTCATCTGACCAGGTAAATAGGGAATTTGGTGGTAATCATCATCCCTGCATCTTTCCAGTCCTTGATGGTGACACTACTTTCTGCAGTCGCTCCAGGAATGTGATCTTGGCTTTGATTTATTACTTTACTAGATAGAAGTGGTTCTAGTGCTTTCCACTTGACCTTTCACATCACAGATAGTCTTAAAATTCAGAGAATCAATATGAGAATTCTGCAGGCTGTGCATGTGTGTGTGTAAACATTCTAATTGCTCACTAGGGAAATAATCACAGGATGGGTTTAGCACACCTCAGGCTCACTGCAAGGTAATGGCCTGAGCTAAAACTGCACTGACTGCCTGAACCCCATAAGCCCTACCTGGTGGACCATAGTAACAATCTGCATCTCTTCTAATTAATGTCAGTTCAGAGCAAGTGCCCACTAGTCCCTGAAAGATCTGATTATTTCTCTTTCCCAATGAACAGTTACACCAGTAAAAGGGCACAGGTTCCTTTGAGGAAAGCTAGATGGAATATTAATAATACAAATATTTGGCTTTGTATCAGGTCCTTCCTCAAGAGGGCTCAGTCTCTTCTTCATTTAAGGGATCTGGAACTGTTAACTGGCCCACATCTGCAAATTGACTGAGAGGTCAAAACCCCTCAGTTATCTCCTTTCTGGTCCAAGTCAGACTTTTGTTCACTTGAACTATAACCTTTCTGCTTATACAGATAAGAATTTAGTAAGCCTCCTACCTCTTTCACTTCCAGAAAAACCATAATCAACCAGTCAAGGCCAGAGGTCTCCTCGAGTCAGACTACTAAGACTGCCACTTGGACAGTGCTTACCATGATAGGAGTCACACTCACTTTACCCTTGGCTGTTGAGTACTTTCACTTACCTTCTGCTGTCCTGGGATTCAGTGCTTCCCATTATGTATAAATTTTTCAAATTTAGTGATTATAGCCCCCATTGTAACATCTGGTCTATATAAAAGGGAAATAATACAGCTCCTCAAGGATATTTGAGGTTCCATTGACAAACTTATTTCTGATAGCAGTGATAAAAGGCGTGTTTTTTGAACCCTCACAATGTGAGTGAGGGAATCCTAAATAACAAGTTCACTCTAATGCTCCTGTCTCCTCAAGCCCCTGAATCTTTTTCTCTACATTAAAGCAAGTCAGGACCAACATCTCTAACACATCATCATGGGCTATCTTTTGGTCTAGGTTTCATCCAACAGCTAAACTAGTTTAGAGTCCTTTCTAGCTGCCACATTACATCACCTGCAGAGTCTCTATTTAGTGGTCTCACATAAATAAATTAGTCCTCATCCAACTCTATGTCTCTTCCAATGTTATTGCACACTCCTAATATGCTCCTGAAATTCACATGCTAAAGCCCTAAATCCTAATATGATGGTATTTGGAGTTGGGAACTCTTGAAAAGTAGCTAGATTGAGTTAGGGAATGAACAGGGCCTTAATAATGACATCTCAAATCTTATAAGAAGATGAAAAGAAAAAATTCTTTCTCTCTCCATGTATACATATTAGGGAATGGCCCTAAGAGGACACAGCAAGAAGGTAATCAACTATTAGATAGGAAAAGAACACCTACCAGAGTCTAAATATGCTGGCATTATTGAATTCAGATTTCTTTTCTCCAAAATTGTGAGAAAATAAACTTCTCTTCATAAGCCATTTAGTCTTTCATTATAGAAGCCTGAGCTAACGTGCACATACATGTTAGTGTGTGTGAATATATATGTGTGTATGTAAACTGCTCTGTTACATAAGATCCTGTAAAATAAATGACTCCTCAGTGACAATAAGCATACTTATTCATCAGTTCATGGCTTAATACCATCTTCCAATAAAAATAATGAGTGATCCTAGAACTAGGGAAGGAAACAATTCAAGATGAGTCTGGACCAACTCATGGTCTCCAAAAGGAAGGAAGAGCTCAAAAACATATATATATAAATAAAAACAAGAACAAAAAGCAAGCAATAATCAAAAATAAACAAATGTGATGACCTAGAACCAAAATAAGACACTAGGTAAAAATTAAGAAAATCTAAATAATCTCTGGAAATAGTTAATAACAACATATCAATATTGGTTTATTTATTATAACTATGTATTACACTAATATAAAAAGTTAATAACTGGAAAAACTTTGTGTGGGGTATATGATAACTACATCATCAATAGTTCTGTGTTAAATTGTTCTAATAATAAATGTATTAAAAAGTCATACTCAAGTTATTTTTATTTGCATGTGAAGTTTTTGTTTTCTTTATCATTTTATTTTAGATTGTAGTTTACTTGAGATATTCCTCTATAGAAATGGTTCTCACAGCAGTAGAAGATGGCCCAAGTCCTAGAGCCCCTGCATCCACGTGGGAGACCCAGAGGAAGTTTCTGGCTCCTGGCTTCAGATCAGCACAGCTCTGGCCATTGCAGCCAACTGGGGAGTGAGCTAGCAGATGGAAGACTTCTCTTTCTCTCTCTCTCTGCATCTCCTTCTCTCTCTGTGTAACTCTGACTTTCAAATAAATATTTAAAAATGGTTCTCGAAGTGTGGTCCTTGAACCAGCAATTTCTGTTTCAACAAAGAATTTATTAGAAATGCAGATTCTTGTACCTCAACCAAATATACTTAATAACAAATTCTGATGTTGGGACAATTAACGCTTTAACAAGCCACCCAAATAATTCTGCTAAATACTAAAATTTGAGAAAGGTTACTCTCTAATATTATATATTCACCATTATGGATGAAAATAACATTAAAATGGCATAACTGCTTAGGGACTTGCACATTTGGGAACCAAATACTTAAACATAAAACAGTTATTAAGATACCAACCATCATTTTTTAAACATCTAGAAACTTGATAAGCAACAATTCCATTATACAAAATGCATCAGATTTATTATAATAAAATTGCAAGTTAAATGTTAATGACCCATTTATAAATCAGGAAAAGTGGGTCAAGAACATTTATTGAACCAGTGAAGGTCAAGGTACCTTTATGAGGATCATAGATGTTTGATTCAAAAAATAAGTCACAGAGCTCTGAAATACATGCTTTTTCCACTAGTCTATTTGTTTCTCATAAAAATAAATTAAAAGGAAAACTGAATATGGTTTAAAAATTGATGTGTTGAAAAACAACAATAATAGTGGACTCAGAGAAACAGCATTCAAATCTTGGCACCATCATGTCTTTTCTCTGTGATTTCTGTCTAAGTTACTGAATCTCAATTCCTCATCTATTTAAAAACCTTAATAATATATATTTCAACCAAGCTTCTTGTGAGCATTAAGTTAATGCATGAGAGTAAGGTTTAAACACCATAGTAAAAGTGAAGCTGTTATATTTCTGACTCCTTTACTGTGGGGAGCAGCCCGGACTGGACTGAGTTACTGGAATTAAGACTTATTCTATGCATCTGCTCTCCCACAATATGGCGCTGGGAGAGAAGTAAACAGCTTCCGCACAGCTGCCTCCAGTTCAGCTAATAAACTGTAGGACTTGCTCCTGATTGGAGAGCAGCGTACTCGGTGTGTGGGCAGCCGAGTTGGGATTGGCGGAGGAGGACTATAAAGGAGGAGAGAGACGGCATGCACCAGGAACATCTATGGGGAACATCTAGCTGAAGGAACACCTGTGCAGCCCCCGAGAGAACCGGCCGGCGGTGTGCCGCTCCCCTGCGGAAGTGGGGAATGTGGCCAGGGGGAACTGCCCTTCCACGGAGGTGGAAGGGATAGTAGCCAACCTGGGAAGAACCAGCAGCAAACCCGGGGAGGGCCGAGCAGACGAAAGAACAGCGCAGGGTCCTGTGTCGTTCCTCCACGAAGAGGGGGAGCGACATAATGGTGCCGTGACTCGGATATGAAGCCTAGGCAGGGCTTAGTGTCGTTCCCCCACGAAGACGGGGAGCGACATAGACATAGTGGTGCCGTGACTCGGATATGAAGCCTAGGCAGGGCTTAGTGTCGTTCCCCCACGAAGACGGGGAGCGACATAGTGGTGCCGTGACTCGGATAGGAAACTTAGGACGGATATGAAACTTAGGAGGGAAGAAACGGGAAGAAGTGGGAAAATACCGGAGAGAGAGACTAGCAAACAGCCTAGGGAAAAGCCGGACGAAAAGGGTGCCGGAAGAAGCTATTGAAAGCCTAGGCATAGATTCAGATACGGACTACAGGGGGAAGCTGGGAGAAATCTCTAAGGTCGAAGGCGAAAGTGAAAGCTAGAACAAACAGACTCGGATGCGGACTGTGGGGAGAGGCCAGGAGAAATGAGGGAGGAATATTGTTGGAAGAAAGCTTGGGGAAACATACTGGGTAGAGAAAAATGTTAGGGAAATTGAAGCCGTGGGGGGCAGGCCAAGGCGGACACGAAAGCCACTTTGGGATTCTCAAGTTAGCCCGGGAATAGGGGGCGAAAAGTTGAAACCAGAAGCTGAAACGTAAGCCAGATTGGGATCCGTCTGATTAGCCCGGGGAGCAAAGGACGGGAAGCCAAACCGTGGGGCGGAGACGTATGCTGGGTTGAATTCGCCAGGCTAGCCCGGGGAACTTAGATTGAATGCTAGTGGCGGACACGTAAGCTACGCTGTGTGACTCGCGGAGGCTGCCGTGCGCAGAGAGAGCGTGCGGGGCACAAGTAGATAGGGAACGGGGCTGGCGCGAGGCCGTGGTGCAGACGCGAAGGGTGTGGAGACCGCGGAGTGCGCGAAGCCAAGCCGCGCAAAGCCGGGAAGCCGCGCAGATGAGAGAGGCGCGGGCTGAAGCGGCTCAGAGCCGGAAAGCTGCCGAGAAGCAGCCTCGGGGCGGGCACCGGAAAGCCGCAGGGATAAGAGAAACAGAAGTTTAGAAGTAAAATGAGAGAAATAGGAATGCTGGAAGATAGAAGTAAAATGGGAGAAATAGGAATGCCCGGAGATAGAGAAATAGAGAAATAGAAAGGCCTCCCCTCAACATGGCAATGAGAAAG
Organism: Oryctolagus cuniculus; assembly: GCF_964237555.1. Lineage (NCBI taxonomy): Eukaryota > Metazoa > Chordata > Mammalia > Lagomorpha > Leporidae > Oryctolagus > Oryctolagus cuniculus. The sequence continues at coordinate 90,343,066 of NC_091442.1, forward strand.
CTTGGATTCGGTCTGCCTGATTAAGTGAGGCAATGAGCACCTGCGGGCGGCTAGCAGCTTATGAGCCGCAGGTCACCGAACACAGGCACGCATCAGCGCCTAAAAACCTCCTCACAACATGGCAAAGAGAGGACCCGGATTCGGTTTGCCTGATTGATAGGACTTGTAAGAACCTGTGGCAACTCTAGCAAGCAGAGCAGAGTGTGTGCCGCGGGACACCGAAGACAGGCGCGTATCAACGCCAAAAAATAAAAAGAAAGGGGGATCTGTGGGGAGCAGCCCAGACTGGACTGAGTTACTGGAATTAAGACTTATTCTATGCATCTGCTCTCCCACAATATGGCGCTGGGAGAGAAGTAAACAGCTTCCGCACAGCTGCCTCCAGTTCAGCTAATAAACTGTAGGACTTGCTCCTGATTGGAGAGCAGCGTACTCGGCGTGTGGGCAGCCGAGTTGGGATTGGCGGAGGAGGACTATAAAGGAGGAGAGAGACGGCATGCACGAGGAACATCTATGGGGAACATCTAAGGGGAACATCTAGCTGAAGGAACACCTGTGCAGCCCCCGAGAGAACCGGCCGGCGGTGTGCCGCTCCCCTGCGGAAGTGGGGAATGTGGCCAGGGGGAACTGCCCTTCCACGGAGGTGGAAGGGATAGTGGCCAACCCGGGAAGAACCAGCAGCAAACCCGGGGAGGGCCGAGCAGACGAAAGAACAGCGCAGGGTCCTGTGTCGTTCCTCCACGAAGAGGGGGAGCGACATAATGGTGCTGTGACTCGGATATGAAGCCTAGGCAGGGCTTAGTGTCGTTCCCCCACGAAGACGGGGAGCGACATAGACATAGTGGTGCCGTGACTCGGATATGAAGCCTAGGCAGGGCTTAGTGTCGTTCCCCCACGAAGACGGGGAGCAACACTTTACCAGTTATTCCAATGGCTATGTGATGGCCCTCTATTATCAGAAAATAAACAGGGGAGTTCATGATACTCAACAAACAAAGGAGTTCATGAGACTTAAACAAAAGAGTGAAAAATGGAGAAAGAAAAACACATATTATAGTCTTTTTTTCCAACAGTGGTGAATTCTGATTAGGTCTGTTGTCTGATGTTACACAAATCCATATGCATGGATAATCAAAATGTCTCAAATGAGATACTAAATTAAGCTACTTCTATGCATGCATTTTAGAAGGGGAAAATGCATTGATCTCTATCACAAAGATTTTAAATATTTTAAAGTCAACTTTAATGTAGATTTCAATACATGTCTTATAGTATTAAAGGTAAGGTAATTGTTATTAATGCCAAAGCTGCATAAAACATAAGTAAATGGAGTAATTATAATCCAATCACTTTAATTAATACAAAGCACAAAACACTCAATAGCAAAGATTAGGATTGATCCTATGCAAATTAATTTGGATGACTTACACAAGTTTTATAGTCAAGAGCCATTGAATAATACTGGCTGGCATTTTGACTTCATGAATGTAAATTTAAGCACGTAAATCATACCATGGCTCTAATACGTTTGCTATAGTTGTTCAATAGAACGGACTTTATAGAGATTATGTTAGCTTTTGAAATCACTCACTTTTGAGCAAAGGAAAACAATGGCCTTGTTTAATTTGTAATGTAACAAAGATAGGGTATAATTTTCTTCAAAGATACACCGCGAGAATGATATACTCCATCTACCGTGACCATGGCAGAATGGATTTCACAAACACTGTACAGATATGCTTTTATCAGGGAGAAAGAATCACTAGCTGGGAAACAACCATCTATAAAAACAAAGCAAAACAAAACAAACCAGCTCCCACAACTGAGTGCGGTCTAATGAACTCCACAGGTGATTGTTTCTGTCTGGCCTGATAGTGGGCCCTAAAGTCACTGTACAACAGCAGAGATGGGCAAAAGGAAGACAAACCGACATAAACCAAGAGAGTGACAGGAAAATATGACTATTTCAAGAAAAAAAAATCCAACCTAAAAGGGCAGTCCACAATTACACCTACCTTTTTAGCCTCCAACTTCACTGATTTGGATGATATTCAGAGGATCAGGCTACTTAGCCACAGAATTGCTCACTTACCTGGCCCAGGATTCACATGGGATAATATAGCTGTGATCCAGAGACGTCCCACATCAGGAAGGTAAGGCAGCATATTAGCCACAGATGGCATGTAAGCAGCACAATGCTGATCCTCTGAGCACAATGGCTGTTGCCCTGCTTCTGACTTCTAAATTGTGTGCGGTTTCTTCCTCTGGTTAATTCTAATCTAGAACTGTAAAAAGAAGGGAATTCTGAAAAACATGGTTCTAATTTAGCTAACTGACAGTAAAAATACACTCCAATAGAATTTTGATAACTTTTTTCCCAAAAGACCTATGGCCATGGCTAAAACACAGTCCAAGACCAGGAATTCAACTCCAATATTTTCTAGTTGTATGATCTCCCTGAACAAGTTAAACCATTGTTATCCTATTTCTTCATCTGTTATTAAAGTATAATATGTATTTCATGGCCCTACTTTGAATTTGAAATGAAATCTTATTTATAAATCATTGAGTGTAATGTTTTACTTGTAAAAGTTCCTCAGTAAATAAAGGTATTAGACAATTAATAACCATCCTGTGATTTTTTTTTCTTTTTAATGACCTATTTATCATATTTGAAAGAGAGAGTTTCAGGCCAACACTGTGGCATAGTGGGTAAAGCCCCAGACTGCAGCACTGGCATCCCATATGGATGCCAGTTCAAGTCTCAGCTGCTCCATTTCTGATCCAGCTCTCTGCTATGTCCTGGGAAAGCAGTAAAGGATGGCCCAAGTCCTTGGGCCCCTGCACCTGCATGGGAGACCCAGAAGAAGCTTCTGGCTCCTGACTTCAGATGGGCACAGCTCTGGCCGTTGCAGCTACTTGGGGAGTGAACCAGTGGATGGAAGACCTCTCTCTCTTTACCTCTGCCTCTCTATAACTCTGCCTTTCTAATAAATAAAATCTTAAAAAAAGAGAAAGAGTTTCATAGAGAGAATGAATGGCAGAAAGAGCAAGAGAGAGAGAGAGGCAGAAAGACAGAGAGAGAGAGAGAATGAATGAATCTTCCATCTTCTGGTTCACTCTGAAAATGGCTGCAAGAGCCAGAGCTAAGTGAAGCCAAAGCCAGGAGCCAGTAGTTTCCTCCAGGTTTCCTGCTTAGGCGCAGGGGCAAGCCTGTATTTTGAAACACGGGACACACAAAATAACCTCAACATTAAGCTATGAATATCTGGACATTCACCCAAAAAGTTAATTGAGCTGGAAAAACAAAGTGATCTGACATAACCTTCTACACAATCAGTAAAAAATTGACCACCTGCCACCTTTCTATTAAGAAAAAATTTATCACAGAAATAAACTGATCTCAACTTTACACTTAAATTTAAGGAATAAAAAGAAAATATTTCCAGAAGAAAATTTATTTTTAATTAATCATCTTTAGTCATGCCAAAGAATGTCAGAAGAAATTTTTTGTCATCTGCTGGGATGATTGTTGCTGGATTAGTCATTAATCATCCCAAATTTCCTTTGTGTAAAGCATAATGAAGTGAAATATTTGGGAATTATTCTTTACATCATGACCATTAACCTTTGTTCACAGGGTATTTTCTTTCTAACTTTCAGTACAACAGTAAAAATATTCACAAATACCCATTCCCTTCCTTTTACAACTGCTATTCTTTACACTCAACTTTCCCTCATGAACTCACACTTTCTTCAAAATCTATCATGCTCTCCATTGTTGTACTTTTCAATCTTTCCAGAGAGAATACACTAGCCATTTTTGATCACCCATATGTGCTAGAACAATGCTAGTCTTTTTCACTCAATTTCATTTATTTCTAAAGTTACTTCAAAAATTTTGTGTTTACCCCCCTATATTTTTGATAAACAGTTTTTAATGATAAGCATTTACTATAAACTTTTTGTTGATCCCTCACATGTGTGTGCACACATAAATGTCCATGCATTTGTGTGGGGGGGGGATTATCTTTTACTAAAGTGTAGTTTCACATTTAATAACTTAATTAATTTCACACTCTAACTTCCTGGGTCATTTTGCTATCTGTGATCAAGCAGTCTAGCTTTGTCCACAAATGGTAATTTGCATCAGCAGTCAGAGAAATAAACAACAAAGTTACATCATCAAACACTCTGTACCGGAACTTGCACAAGCAGAGTACTACAACATTTTTGCTGAAATCTCTTCATGTGGTGTAGCATAAATCTTTACTTATTCTATGTTTAATGTGGACAATTACATGATGATAATCTTCACTAACAAGAAAAGACTGCTTGGAAAATAATGCCTACCCACACAAATAGAAAGAGGTACTTTCTCACAGTTCCTAACACCTAGGAGAAAAGGAAGCCTACTATATATACTCAAGGAAATGTGATATCATCTCAAGTTACTTTGCTTTTCATCAAATATGAAAAGCCCCAGAATTTATGCAATGGCTGGCTATTCACCTAGCTTTGTCAGTAATATAATTGATTGATTTTTTTTTCTATACAAGAATACTATGCATTTGGTTCCTTTAAGCTTTAGGTTCTGTTTTCATTTTCCTTTCTAGTACCCTACTGTGCAGATTATTGGAATAAATATATTAGTATCGCTTAATATAATCTTCAAACAGTAGAACTTTGTCTAAAAGTCTTTTTGAATAGTAACACTTTTATGAAATTGCCTTAATCCATTTGTTCACATTATAATCAAATTTAATATGGTGTCCTACAAACCAAGCAGTAGTTATGGAGCTATGGAATTAAGAACTAACTTTTGTTGGGTAAAGTTTAGCCAGAGATGAGACTATTACCTTTCTGAATATATAACATCACTGAGTCATTGGCCATGACATTTCTTTCATGTTTCTTTATTTTGAAGTGATCCTCTGACAACCTCTGTGATGTCAGTTCAAATTAAACTGCTGACACATTTCTCAATGTGAAAAATAGTGTTTGATTTTCTATTCAGAGTGAGCTTACAGATAAATTTTTCTGTGCATTCAAACATGGCATTATGTTTGATTTATATGTTAGAAACAAATAAAGAACTATTGTAAATTATTGTTTATGTCATTCTTTAAAGAAATCAGATTTCTGTTTAGGGAATGGAACATTTTTTGCTGAATATTCAGAAATTGAACAGAATATCAATGGATTCTTGAAATACTCAAAAGTACTTGCAGTCATTGGAATTATTAAATAGGAGTTTAAGAAGATTTGCCCTATGGGCTTGCATTACTGGTGGAGTACTTCAAAATGTGTGCTATATTCTGTGATGTATTCAAGAACGTTTTATGTAACAGAATTTCACAAGAACAGATGCCAAAATTTAAACAAACATGTATAACCCATAAACTTTTAAACCACTACTATGGTTCTAGAAATGTGAAAGAGCTAAGTTTAAGGTTTTTTCTAATTCTGAATTTACAAGATTACATGACAAACTTGTTGGTGATCTGCAATTACCAATTCATTGAAAAATCACACGTTAAACACTTAGTACTATGGCTATATTTGTGCAAGCTAAATAATATATGTGACTCTGGTAGGCAGAAAAATTACCTCTTGAGAACTTGTAAATACTTTTAAAAGTTCATGGAAACCATTGAATTAAAAGATAACTTATTTGGTTGCAATAAAATTTTGAAATCTATGCAGTTTTTTTTATAACATACATTTTCTATTAGTTTTTTGAGACCCCTCATATGTTACATTACAAAGATAAATTAAGATTATGGATAGAATATGAAGTTGCTGATCAGTTTATCTTTTTAAAAAAGATTATTTATTTGAAAGAGTTACAGAGAGATGGGGCGGGGGGAGAAAGGGGGAGAGAGAGAGAGAGAGACAGAAATCTTCTATCCACTGACTCAATCCCCAAATGGCTCAACCGGCAGGGCTGGGCCAAGCTGAAGCCAGGAGCTTCTTTCAAGTCACCCATGTGATGCAGGGACCCAAACACTTGGGCAATCCTTCACTGTTTTCCCAGGCCATTAGCACAGAGCTGGATCCAAAATGGAGTGGCCAGGACTCCAACTAGGGCCCATATTGAGGCCAGAGGTAAAGGGGGCAATATAACCTTTGGAAACCAGAGCTATGCCCCAGGTCTGCACTATGGGTTGTTGGGGTGAGGGGTGGTGAAGTAAATGAAACCTTACAGGACACTTAAATGTGGAAGAAGGAAGTAGAAGCTGTGGGGATGAAGCAGCAGCCTTTGCTGATTTGATGATACATGGCATTCATGAGTTAAAGAATGAAACATACCCTAGAATCTAGACAAACAAAGGAAACAGAAATTTCTCAAATATACTGATAAGAACATAACCCTAGCAACACCTTGACTCTAGCCCAGTAAGACCCCTTTCAAATTTCTGATGTACTGAAACATAACATAATAATCTGTGTCCTTTTAGGCCACTAAATTTGTGATAATTTGTCACAACACCAAAAAAAACCCCAAAACACTAGTACATACTCTGTGACAGGAACATGTTATAATAAAGGTAATCAGAGCCTACAATGTGATGACAAGTAGGATCCTGAATTCAGGTTTTTTGTGGTAGGGGTATGGTGGAGCAGGCATCAAAAAAAAAAAAAAAAAAAAAAAAAAAAAAAAAAAAAAAGGGCTCTTCTAAGGAGTGACAGATACTAGAACTGAGTTTTAATGAATGAGTAGCATTTGGTGCAAAACAACCATGGGACAAAACTGTTATAAGTAGAGACATCACCATGTGCAAAAATCACAGAAGAAAAAAAAGGGGGGGGGCTATTTGTGGGTGTGGCTAAAGAAATTGAGGTATTAAATAGGAATGAATGCATGATTTGTTATGTTATTCTGGGTGCATTTTATTCTGCAGACAGAGGCAAACCAGAGGGGGCAGAAAGAAGGCGTTCAGAAATTTTGTAAGAGTTATAATAACTGATCTGAATTTCAAGGCTCCAACTGTAGTACTTGTAAATTTTTATTGTGTAAATATTGCCATCATGGCTATTTTTAACATCACACTATTGAATATACAACCATTAATATGTGCACAATGGTTCTCTTTGGCTCATATGAGTCATCTCTATCACACTATTTTTACATTTTCCGCAGTTACTAATATACTCTGAAAAAAATATTGTGTCTATATCATGTTGTGTGCTTTCTCTTTTTATTGCTTATATGGGATTAGGGGTGCTCCTTATAGGATTCCAGGATCCATGAAGCTGCTCCTTCACATTGACTGCTACCAAGCTTTCATTCATGAAAAAATAGACACATCATAAGGGAAGAGATAGCTGGCTGAACTATGAGCCTTATCCATTATGTTGCCCTTTATGAATGAAAAGATGTTACTTCCTTTCACTGTATTCTATAGTCTCTATTTAAAATGCAAACTTTTTCCTTTTTAAAATCTTTTATATATTTTCATTTTTTATTTGATAGAGACAGTGAAGGAACTTTCAACCATTATTTCACTCCCCAAATGCTTGCAACAGTCAGTACTTGGCCAGGATGAAGCCAGGAATGTGGAATCCTATCAGGGTCTTCCCTTTCAGGGACCCAAGTACTTGAGCCATCATCCATTGTCTCCCAGAGTACGCATCAGGAAACTGGATCAAAAGCAGAGTTGGGAATCAGATGTCCCAAGCAGATATAACTATTGTACCAAATACCAGCCCTCTTCACTTTCCTATTGAAATAATTTTTCCTCTGAAATTTTACCTTAAATATTCAGCAAAATAATTCTGATTGCCTGATGCCTTTCATTGATATCATCTTAGCTGATTTTCACAGGAAATATAATGCCATCATTTTCATAATTTTTTTCAAGCAATCATCCAATGGTGGGATTAAAATTTATCAGGGATTTTATAAATTTACTATTTAGCAGAGGTTTACAGCTGGAAATTCAGAGTTTAAAACACACACACACACATACACACACACAGAGGAATGCCTATCCTCAAGGGATTCACAACAGAGAAAGGGGGATTAATATTTTAAATGCATAATTGCCAATGTTTTTATTTCCACCCATAAATAATTCAATTTGTACACTGTAGACGAAATTTAATTGTAGAAAATTTGAGCTTTCATTAAACATAGGAAAGTCTAAGTTTTCAACTTTACAAAATATTTTAAAAATCTTATATTGTCTTCATTTCTCCCTTTTCTTCCATCCCCTTTGAGATGGAAGTTGTTTGTATGGCACTGACAGCATGTACAAGTATTTCTTTAGTGAATAATTCAATGTCTCTACAATGTCAACAGGATACTGGTTAGCTCTGAAAAGTGCATCCATGTTTCCTCCAAATAAGCCAAAGGCCAGTAAGGTGACAGCCAATTAAATGCATTTTGATTCCATTTTTAATATTCCTAAACAGCACCAGAAATTTTTACTGTGTCACCTTAGGATCTTTTAGAAAGCAATAAATACATATATTCCTGATCTATCTCAAAACTATTAATTATCAGACTAGTCTTCTATAATTCACTGGATTTTTTATACTATATTAACAAATTTCTCAGTATGCACTTGGAAATGATATATATGCCTTAATGATATTTTTCAAGGATTTTTCTAATTATTAAAAAAAATCTACAAAAACAAAGAAACACAATTCTGGTCATTAATGATACATTAAGGAATGCTATTCCAAAAAGCTTGAGAGAATGATGATATTCTCTTTTCTAGTTTTCATCAACTTTATTGAACATTACTGCACATACATTCTGTATTGAGTTGTGTACAAGGGGAAGAAGAAAGATCACGAGTAATGATCAGTATTTGTTGAGTAAAAAGACAAATTAAATTATAATTCCTGTACTTGAGGTTATGGTATCACAGCATGTAGGATATCCAGAAAAATAGCAATAATATGACACCTTATAAAAACCAACTTACAAAGAGGCACAAAAAATAATGTGGGTCATTAAAACAGTGAAAATGTATTTCCCAGAAAGAAGCTTTCACAGAGGAATTTGAATTTCAGCATATTCTTGAATAGGTCCTCAAATTTGAAAATGAAATCAAATAGCATCCTGAAACTTAAAAAAAAAAAAAATTCCTGATACTTCACTTGGCAGCTGAAGTTAAAAAAAATCAAAATTTATTTAATTAATTGGAACCAACAGCATATAGGTTTAATAAGAAATCTAATATTGAGACATAAGTCTAAAGTTAAGATCAAAATAAGGTCATTGGTCCAGAAAAACATAACTTAGAAATCAAACTGTCAGGAATCACTAGCTGTGATTGCAAAGGAATGCTACATTTTCATTAAATATTCTTATTATATTTATTCAGGACTATATTCTTTTTAAGAATTATTTATTATATTTTCATTTTATTTGTAAAGCAGAGAGAGAGAGAAGGAGAGAGAAATCTTCCATCCATTGGTTCATCCCAAAAACCTGCATATCCAGGGGTAGGCCACTCCACAACCAGAAGCCTAGAACTTAGTCTGGGTCTTCCAGCTGGGAGGAAGAGCTCCAAGTACTTGAGTCATCACCCACCACGTCCCATGATGTGCACTAACAGGTAGCTGGACTGAAAGCAGAGGAGTCAGAATCAGTACCAGGCATCCACATGGGATAGAGTTATCCCAAGCAATGCCCTAACCATTGTCCCCAGTGTCCACCCAAAGGACCCACGGTCTTCCTTTCCAGAATTTCAGACCCATCACCTCTACCTCATCTACTAACAAATGCACCCTATAATTAAATGCTCTCAAAATATTGCATCTACAACATACCACTGGATCCTGGACATGAGCCTGTCACAATCATGACAGTAACTGCAACTAACTCCTCATCACATTGGCTTTTCTTTTACTAACCTTTGTTTTTAATTCAGGAGCAAAGCCCTGAAAAATTGTCTCAGAAAGATTGATGTCAGAAAAAGCCTGGGGGCCTGCGATATAGCATGTTAAGCTGCCACCTGTCGCTCCCCCCCTTCATGGAGGAACGACACTAAGCCCTGCCTAGGCTTCATATCCGAGTCACGGCACCATTATGTCGCTCCCCCTCTTCGTGGAGGAACGACACAGGACCCTGCGCTGTTCTTTCGTCTGCTCGGCCCTCCCCGGGTTTGCTGCTGGTTCTTCCCGGGTTGGCCACTATCCCTTCCACCTCCGTGGAAGGGCAGTTCCCCCTGGCCACATTCCCCACTTCCGCAGGGGAGCGGCACACCGCCGGCCGGCTTTCTCGGGGGCTGCACGGGTTCCCTTAGATGTTCCCCATAGATGTTCCTGGTGCATGCCGTCTCTCTCCTCCTTTATAGTCCTCCTCCGCCAATCCCAACTCGGCTGCCCACACGCCGAGTACGCTGCTCTCCAATCAGGAGCAAGTCCTACAGTTAATTGGTTGAACTGGAGGCAGCTGTGCGGAAGCTGTTTACTTCTCTCCCAGCGCCATATTGTGGGAGAGCAGATGCATAGAATAAGTCTTAATTCCAGTAACTTAGTCTAGTCCGGTTTGCTCCCCACAGATCCCCCTTTCTTTTTATTTTTGGCGTTGATACGCGCCTGTCTTCGGTGTCCCGCGGCACACACTCTGCTCTACTTGCTAGAGTTGCCACAGGCTCTTACAAGTCCTATCAATCAGGCAAACCGAATCCGGGTCCTCTCTTCGCCATGTTGTGAGGAGGTTTTTAGGCGCTGATGCGTGCCTGTGTTCGGTGCCCTGCAGCGCATGCTCTACTCTGCTAGAACTGCCTGCAGGTGCTTACAAAACCTATCAGGCAAACCGAATCCAAGCCTTCTCATTGCCGTATTGTGGGGGAGACTTATTAGTGTTGGTTCGTGCCTATCTTCAGTGACCTGCAGCTCATACTCTGGTCGAGCTGCTTGCTGGCGCTTACTGCCTTAATCAGGCAGACCGAATCCAAGCCTCCTAATTGTTGCATTGTGAGGAAGCCTTACTGATGTTAATTCGTGCCTGTCTTCGGTGACCTGCGGCGCATAAGCTGCTAGCCGCCGCAGGTGCTCATCACCTCACTTATCGGGCAGACCGAATCCAAGCTTTCTAATTGCCATGTTGTGGGGAGGCCTTTCTATTTCTCTATTTCTCTATGTCCGGGCATTCCTATTTCTCCCATTCTACTTCCATCTTCCAGCATTCCTATTTCTCTCACTTTACTTCTAAACTTCTGTTTCTCTTATCCCTGCAGCTTCCCGGCAGCGCCCGCCCCGCGGCAGCTTCACGGCTCTGCGCGGCTTCCCGGCGCCTCGCCCCGCCGGCGCCCGCCCCGCGGCGGCTTCACAGCTCTGCGCGGCTTCCTGGCGCCTCGCCCCGCCGGCGGGTTCCCGGCTCTGCGCGCACGCTCCGCGGTCTCCACGCACTTCGCGCCCGCACCACGGCCTCGCGCCAACGCCCCGTGCTCTCTCTGCACGCGGCGGCTTCCGCGAATGTTTCCGCCACCACCGGCATTCAGTCCAAGTTCCCCGGACTAACCTGGCGAATTCTGGCGGCCCACGTCTCTGCCTCTGGTTCCAGATCTTCGCCTCTTGCTCCCCGGGGTGACTTGAAGAATTCCAAGATGGCTTGGCCTGCACTCGCGGCTTCATCCTCCCTAACATTTTTCTCTACCCGGTATGTTTCCTTAAGTTTTCTTCCAACAATATTCCTCTCATTTCTCCTGGCTACTCCCCACAGTCCGTATCCGAGTCCAAGTTTCCTCTAGGTTTCACTTTCACTTTCAACCTGCAGTCCGTATCTAAGTTTCTTCTTGCTTTCACTTTAAATCCTAACTTCTTTCCCACAGTCCATATCCGAGTCTCTGCCTAGGCTTTCAATAGCTTCTTCCGGCACCTAGGCTCTTTGCTAGTCTCTCTCTCTGGTATTTTCCTGCTTCTTCCCTCCTAGGTTTCCTATCCGTCCGAGGTTTCCTATCCGAGTCAGGTTTCCTATCCGAGTCACGGCACCATTATGTCGCTCCCCCTCTTCGTGGAGGAACGACACAGGACCCTGCGCTGTTCTTTCGTCTGCTCGGCCCTCCCCGGGTTTGCTGCTGGTTCTTCCCGGGTTGGCTACTATCCCTTCCACCTCCGTGGAAGGGCAGTTCCCCCTGGCCACATTCCCCACTTCCGCAGGGGAGCGGCACACCGCCGGCCGGCTTTCTCGGGGGCTGCACGGGTTCCCTTAGATGTTCCCCATAGATGTTCCTGGTGCATGCCGTCTCTCTCCTCCTTTATAGTCCTCCTCCGCCAATCCCAACTCGGCTGCCCACACGCCGAGTACGCTGCTCTCCAATCAGGAGCAAGTCCTACAGTTAATTGGTTGAACTGGAGGCAGCTGTGCGGAAGCTGTTTACTTCTCTCCCAGCGCCATATTGTGGGAGAGCAGATGCATAGAATAAGTCTTAATTCCAGTAACTTAGTCTAGTCCGGTTTGCTCCCCACAGCCACCTGCAATTCTGTCATCCCATATGTGTGCTGGTTCATGTCCTAGCTGCTCCACTTATAATCTTGCTTAATGCTAATGTGCATGGGAAAGCAGGGGAAGATGACCCAAGTGACTGAGACTCTGAACTCACATGGGAGACCTGGAATAAGCTCCTGGCTCCTGGCTTCAGGTCAACTCAGCTCTAGCCTATGTGGCCATTTGTGAGTAAACCGGTGGATGGAAGGAAGTTATTTCCCTTTGGCTCTCCATCTCTCTCCCTGTAACTCTAGCTTTCAAATAAATAAATAAATATTTAAAAAAGAAGGAAATAGTCTGATGTCTAATGGGAAAATCTAAGGGAAATGTGGATCCTCCCTACAGTAGAAAATTTCCTTCTTTATAGTTTTTCACTGGGATAATTTCATTATAAAGAGCTTAGTGAACCCAAAACCAAAGCACTTTCTGTTAGTAAGTCTAAGTCTAGGTAACTGGCAGTGTAGTCTATATTAAGGTAACAAAGTGCCATCCAGTCCCCCTTTCAGTTCTTTCTTTTGCTTACAGTTAAAAAAAGGAATAGGTCCAAACTCCCTTCACCTTTGCAGTTTCTGTTACTGGGAGTAATGTCATAAGAAAACACATAATTTATCCTCTCAGGGGCACAAATATGTGATAAAATTCTAGAACAACTTAAACCCACACTTTTAAGTAAATATATTTTTAAAGAAAACATGAACTTCAAAGGTGAAACTACTAAAAGTGTACTCAGCTAACACATAAACATCCAGAATAGCTTAATTTATTGGCCATTTCCAGCATCAAACACCTGTTTCTGTGGAGAGTATTCACTTCTCCTTTATATAACTGAAAGGATCAAAAAAGTTGTGTTTTACGGTGGTCTTTAGCATGGAAGTCAAATGTTTTAGACGCCTCCATCCCACATCAAAGTGCCTGGTTCAAGTTCAGACCCAGCTTCCAATTCCAGTTCCCCATTAACATGCACTGTGGGAGGTAGCAAGTAATGGCTCAAGAACTGGGATCTCCGCCATACACACGGAAGACCTGGATTGAGTTCCAAGCTCTCAACTTCAGCATGGCTCAGGTCTAGCTGTTGCAGGCATTTGAAGAATGAACCAGGGGGTGAGATCTCTTTCTCTCTCTCTCTCTCTCTCTCTCTCTCTAAACACACACATACACACTTTTCTAAGAAATAATTTTTTTAAAGATGTGTGTTCTTTGTTTCATGACAGAAGTATCATTGTGTTTCCAAAAACAAATAGGTCATCCCCTAAAGATACATTCAGACCTCAAATTTATGAAATTAGTTTCCATTTTAGAAGACAGGTTTATATTTTCTTGTAACTGAGAAGAATCTCTCAAGAAAAAGTAGTCAGACCTAAAATCAATTACAACACACAAATGAGTACTGAAATCAAACATGTAACATGAATGCAAGAGCCAGGCTCTCTATATTTGTGAGGGTGAGAAGATGACAGTAGAAGTTAAAGAACATCAAACAGAAGAAGAGATAGAGGTTTCTGAATAGGAATTTATTCACTGGGAAATTTTTTGTGTGCCAAAACAGTACCTCAGCTGCTAAAGAATTAGAAAATATGAATGGAACTGGTACATCAAACATGATTTAGGCCCCTAATTTGAAGAAACTGATAGACCAAGCAGAATTCTGGTTACAGGCAACTTGTCTATGATGACCAGAGTGGAATTAACCACAAATTTAATGTGATGGCTTACTGCCCAGTTTTGACTGATTTCAGGTTCACATATGATGTTTAACCCATAAGCAGAGATTGTGCACTGGGAAAAAATTCAGAAAGACCAAGACACTGATACATCTTCTAATATTAATATTCTGATTTAAATTCAAAGTCCTCTACCTATTTTCAAAAGCTTCAACAACATATTTCAAGTGCAATTTTCCTTATATATTAGATTTAATAAGTGGTATTAAAATGTACCTTCTAAATCACATTCTTACATTTAAAAGGTGCTTATTAGATACAGAATTCTTATAGAAGGTCATGACATTAGTTTCTGTACTTCCTTGCTCTAGGAGTACTATGAATGCAATTTTCTTGGATAAATCAAGCTGTGTAACTCAGGCAGAATGTTTCACTATAGCCCACAGTAGAAATTTGATTTCTTTCATAGCAGTCAACCAATTATCTCTTATTTTTATTCTTCCTATCAAAAGGGCACATTCATACCTCTAAAAAGAATTTATTAAAATAGACTTCTTACATTTACATATTTCAGTAATACTGTACATACTGTGAAAAAGCCAACAGTGTTACTGTAGCTCCTGTTAAAATTAATAACTTCTTTCATAAGCAAAGCTGTCAGAAAATATTTCATTTAAGGTGAAAAGCTTTGACCCCATTGCCTCCCACTAGGCATCTTTATTTTGTGGCAATGAACATTTGTGTTTCAGTCAGTCAACAAGTACTTACTGACCACCCTCGGGTCACATTCACCCATACAACAGAGGAAAAAGGAGAGCATGAATAAATGGAATTTAAGACAACATTCAAATCTCATTAAATCAAGACCTTCAGACTTTCCTAATCAGATATTGGATAGGCTTGACTCTTTTGAGTTTCTGTACTTCTGAAAGCAGATTTTGCAGATGGTAGCCCAATACAAAAATGACATGTGGGGAAAGCTAAAAATATCATCTGTGGCATTACTACATTTTCAGTAGTTAGAATAAAACAATACAAATTTACAAAAGGGAAATAACGTTATACCATTATCTACTTACTGTTACAACATAAGAGCTCACATACTAAAGAGGATCAGAGACAAGGAATGGCTCCCAAGAGTTACTGATGGTCAGTCTGATACCTAAATTTAACTAAGAAAAGAATGTATCAACCAAAGGAGGAAGACTGTAAGTATCTGGCCAGAATTAGAAGTAAAAAATATGAAACACTGTAGAAACATCATTTTTGGCCATGTAAACCTCCTCTAGAAGACATTAGATAGTGCATTTGGGTACTATGATGGCAATATCTAGGCAATACCTTGGAGAAACTAGCTACTTGCAATGTAATAAAACACATCAGCTGTTTCGGATGCCATTTTTTCTGATTATGTGGGCTAGTAAACATTTGACATAATTGTGATGACGTTTCATGTTGAATACTCATTTCATATTTGAGGTATCTCCAACATTGCAAGTCTTGGCTGCCTATGGGAAATTTCAAAATGCTTGCCCTACTTATTTCATTACCACACACACAAAAAGCTCTAGTATAATAGGGATGATTTACAAAAATGTAAACTATGAGAAGAAGGGAGCTCTTAGGGAAACACAAATAACAGAAAAAAAATGAAATAACATTAAAGAAATTTGAGGCACCTGCATTGTGATGCAGAGAATTAATCTGACACCTGTGAAATTGGCATCTCATTTTGAAGTGTCTGCTCAAGTGTCAACTACATTTTTTTCCTTACCCAGCTCCCTGCTAAGGCACGTAGAAAGGCATGGCCCAGTACCTGGATCCCACCCATGTGGGAGACTCGGATGGAATTCCTGGTTCCTGGCTTTGACCTGGTTTAGACCTGACTGCTGTGGGCACTTGGGAAGTGAGCCAGCAAATGAAGAGGTTTGTCTGTCTCTTTCTCTCTCTCTCTCTCCCCACCACCCCCCCCCCCTTGCTCTGCCTCTCAAATAATGAATAGTAAATCCTTTTTAAAAAGAAATATAAAATCTGGAGAACCTGCAACTAGACCAATCAATAAACACATACCCAATTCTTAACAGGTCAACATAAAACCTCACACTTAAGTATTCAACTCAGTCCTTACCCACAACATGATGTTTGGCTTCTGATAAACAATTACAAGATACGCCAAAAAGCAAAATGAAAATGTAGTTTGAAGAGACAAAGCATAATTATAATCAGACTCAGATACAACACAGATGTCAGAATTATGAGACAGGGAATTTAAAATAAGTTTTATTAATTTTCCTAATTGAAAAAGTGTGCAATATGAAAGCACAAAAGGATCATGTCAGAGGAGAAATGGACAGTTTAAGAAAGAATCAAAAGAAAGTGATATTAATAATTGACACAGTAAAAGAAATTAATACCTTTAATGAGACCATCAGTAAAATTGACAAAGAATTAATGAGCTTAAAGTAACTCACAGACTTTTTAACTGATATATAAGGAGTAAAAAGAATGAAAAAAAATAAAACCAGAGATGAGAATAATAATCAATAACTGTGACACTGTTATCCATTAAGCTACAATGATCAAGAATTTTTTTTTTAATTTTTTTTTTTTGACAGGCAGAGTGGACAGTGAGAGAGAGAGACAGAGAGAGAAAGGTCTTCCTTTGCCATTGGTTCACCCTCCAATGGCCGCCGCTGCAGCCAGCGCACCGCGCTGATCCGATGGCAGGAGCCAGGAGCCAGGTGCTTTTCCTGGTCTCCCATGGGGTGCAGGGCCCAAGCACCTGGGCCATCCTCCACTGCACTCCCTGGCCATAGCAGAGAGCTGGCCTGCAAGAGGGGCAATCGGGACAGAATCCGGCGCCCCAACCGGGACTAGAACCCGGTGTGCCGGCGCCGCAAGGTGGAGGATTAGCCTATTGAGCCACGGCGCCGGCCAAGAATTTTTTAAAGTTAATGACAGACATCAAACAATAAGTCCTGGAAGTTATAGGAACACTGATAAAGATATATCTATATCATCATCATCATCATCATCATCATCAGTTTATGAAGCCATTTTCAGGGTCAACTACTTCCAAAGACTTAGTTCCATTACAAAAATAAATCCTTAATGTTAAATCTAATTTGTTAGGTTACTTGCAGCCAAAAAATATTCTTATTGAAATATTGCTTCATGGTTGACTGATAAGGAGTGAATACAATAACCTTTTTTTAAAATCCATAACAGACAATTTAATTTATTCCATGTTTTCCCATCTCACAGTAATGTCCAAAAATTCACAATTTACTCTCCACTCCCCAATCTACTATTAAATCTGATCTAATCTTCTGCTGCTTTTTTGCCTTGCTCCCTCTGGATGCACATTCTCTGACTCACTCAGCAAATATTTTTTTGTTTTCCTACTCTGCTACTGTTATTGTCCTAGGTTGTATACTTTCAAAGAGCACTAAAACAGAATCTAAGTTGATGGCTAATCGATTAGGTTTTATCTTTGAGTCAATGTGCTGAAAATATTGTGTTTATGCTTTTAGGTGACAAATTAATAGAGTTTTTTACAAAGCATGACCCGGATCCAGGGTGAAACATGTACAATGGTCACTGGTCAAAAAAGCAAGTAGATTAAGTATGCCAAACAGTGAACTGAGAAGGAAAGGTCAAGAAAACTGCACCATGAATTATTGTACAAGCAGGAGTTCAGGGCTCTGCCACTTACAAGACAAAAGTACAGGGGTCTTTTCAGAGTATAAAAGGAAGTTGGTATAAGAGTAAAAGTGTATTCATTATAAATTTTAGACTACAGGATATTTTACTCAGGGATACAATATCTTTTTAATGAATCTTTCACAGAAATTTGTAAAATAATACTTTACAGACTTAAAATTATTGATTTAAAGAATATTTAAAAAGCACTGCTTAAAAATTTATCCTGTTTAATGTTTTCCTTTGGTAAAGATATTTTTAACACTATTTCTTCAATGCAGGAGTTTCCAGTTCTCAATAGCTGTCATAATGCCAAGTGAAGAAGTTATTCATCCATGAAAGATTCCTTTGTTAAAATACAGATCGCATTATTTATACAATCTGAATGTTTAATGAACGCATACAAATTCAAATGTCAATGTAGATAAACTAAAATTACATTTCCATCAATGAAGAAAGGCTTTTGAACAAAGGACAAGACTTTGTTTTAAGGTGAAAAAGTTAAAGAATGAATCCTAAGTTATTTTTTTAAAAGTAAATGACAGACAACTGTATGAGAGTGTCCTTAAAGGTTATCTTAAAAACAAATGTGAATTTATAACTTTAAGCATTGAATTATGTAGACATTTCATCTTATACTTTAGATAATAAATTAAAATAACACATTTATATCCCATATCATGAAGCAAAGTGGTAAAAATCATTTTCAAGCCATTGTTAGGATAACAAACAATTTAAGAACTTGCATGTGCATCCTGACTGAAGGGGCATGAGATGTAATGACACAAGCTAGGCCTACATTGTAGCACAGTAAGTTAAGCTACAGTCTGTGACATCAGTATCCCATATGGGCTTCAGTTCTAGCTGTTCTGCTTCCCATTAAACTCCCTACTAATGAGCCTGGGAAAGCAGCAGAAGATGGTTCAAATTCTTGGGAGACCTGGATGGAGTTACAGGTTCCTGTTCCGGGCCTGCCTCAGTCCCAGCCATTGCAACCATCTGGGGAGTGAACCAGAGGATGGACGATTTCTCTGTCTCTATCTCTCCCCCTCTCTGTAACTCTGACTTTCAAATAAATAAATAAATCTTTTTTAAAAAAATGACAAAAGCTGTTAGCAATGAAACATTTCAGCATATCTTTCACTGAATAATTTGACCATAACAAAAGATTCTATGAAGTGAGTTTTTCAAAAATATGTGAAACTTCTCTCAAATAAAATCTCATACTCATATTTGTTACTTCAAGACATTTACCCCATTTGCAGCTGACATAGATGTTATGATTATAGAAATGATCAGCTCTTGTGAATTCTTTCCTGTTGTAGCTATACAAGGAAAGGCATTTTTGTGGAACCATTTTCCAAAGATTTCCCAGGTGACATGAAGTCGCATGGAAAGGAATCTAGATACACTGTCTTCATAGATGCTTCCCAGCAAGGTTACTCTATTCGTAGACAAACCAAATTGTTAAAATAACAACAACAACAAAACATTGTGGTAATCTGCAGTACTAAGTGCCTAACTCATACTTTTCCTTCTCAGCCTGGTTCTAACAGTACCATTAACATATATACCACGGAACTGCCAACAAAGATTTTGGAAAAATATGTAAATTTATCTTCAATAGGTATAAATAAACAGGCACAGAACAAATGTATGATGGAAAAGGAGTCAGTGAGTTAGGCAGCCGGGACTGCTATCAGAGAGCACAATAGAGTGGAAGTCTGAAAAGCAACCAACACTTCGTTTGTTCCAGTTCTGAAGCCAGGAAATTTGAGATTAGTTAGGTTCTTATGAGGATACCTTTCTGCATTGAACACTGCTGACTTTTCCTTATATCTTCACGAGGTATAAAGAGGGTAAGACAACTCTCTGAGGTTCCTTTTATAAGGGTGCTAATCCTAAACATGTGTACTTAACTCTCAGGAACAAATTACTTCTCCCAAATCACACTAATACATTACACTGGGGTTATGACTTCAACATACACATTTTAGGGACCCAATCATTGAGTTCTTGCAGTCAGAAATTTTTCACTACCCTTTCTTCATGTATAAATAATCTTCTGATTGTTGTGTGGGAAAACATTCTTCATTGGGTACTAAATATAAATCTCAAGAGCTATAGATTCTGGCAAAAGCTACTTAATTGTCTACATAAGAAAATGTTCAACTGCAAATCAATGTGTACAATTTCAAATATCTGTACTTGTGAATTTTAATTTGAATTCATTATAATTATTTTTTTCAGATACAAAAGAGAGCAGCCTACATTTAAATGATATAAGAAGAAAAAGGCAATCTATTGATTTATATCACTGAAAATTATAACATGAGCTCTGGATCTAGGAGCTTAAGTGATGCTGCAAGATCAGACTGTACCCTGACTTGGCTCTTCTGTGTCATCTGGAGGTTTCATTTAAAAAAAAAAAAAAGCAACCCATGTGATATCACAAGAAGGAAGTCTGACTTTTCACTTACTTCCTAGCCATGATTCAAATTTACCACTTCAAGTCTTCTCAAAGAGAAGTCAAATGTCTCTGATAAAAATGTATACTATAAAACTTTGTCCTCCTTTTCTCCAACAGGAATTGCAGCTGCTTACTTATAGGAAGAACTACACATTGGAGGAAGGGAAATAGGATATTACTGAATTCTGGCTCAAGCTCAAAATTGTTTAATCTTAGAGAATTAAAATTTTATCTTTGTCCAGGAGAATGTCTACCTGATAAAAAAATCATGCCCTTTCCTCGAAGAACAGAAGAGTTTAGACTAGCACCAAAGACTTGAGATGAAAGTATATTGTCTCTTATTATTATTAAATTCTCTTATTTTAATGCTGTGCAAGAGTAGTATATACTGCACTATGACAATGGATTGCTTATATGTTATAAATTCAATTTGTTTTTATATAATACTTTCCTTCCAACAACAGTAATGTCGTTTTTTCAAGCTCATATGGAGCACTCACAAAGATAGAAGATATGAGCTATGAAAAAAGTTTCAAGTTAAAAGGCTAGAAATGATACTGAGAGCATTCTCAGCCCATAATCTGATTAAGCTATCAATAAGAGAAAATATTACAAAATACAAATACGTGAAGATTAAACACACACTACAAAATAATAGTCAAAGATAATACTCAAGTCAATTTTTTTTTCTTTTTTTCTTTTTTGACAGGCAGAGTTAGACAGTGAGAGAGAGCGACAGAGAGAAAGGTCTTCCTTTTTCCATTGGTTCACCCCCAAAGTGGCCACTACGGCCAGTGCATTGCGGCCGGCACACTGCACCAATCCAAAGCCAGGAGCCAGGTGTTTTGGTCTCCCACGTGGGTGCAGAGCCCAAGGACCTGGGCCATCCTCCACTGAACTCCCGGGCAACAGTAGAGAGCTGGACTGGAAGAGGAGCAACCGGGACAGAATCCGGTGCCCCAACCGGGACTAGAACCCAGGGTATCGGAACCACAGGCAGAGGATTAGCCTAGTGAGCCATGGCGCCAGCCACTCAAGTCAAATTTAAAAATTTATTTATTAAATGAGAATACAATTTGCCAAAATCTGTGGAATGCAATGAAAACAGGGCTTATAAGGTAATTTGTAGTGCTAAATTTATGCATGAGGGTACTTCATAAGGTTTTTGGAAAATGCAGTTAGAAAGTATACTTTGGTGCAAAATAATTTGAAATCCATGCCTTTTTTTCAATATTTTCCATGAACATTTTTAAGAACCCTCATACTAAACACACTCTAAACTCAATAGTCTATAAGCTTACACCTTAGAACAATAGTGAAAGAAGAGCAATGTAAATGCTGAACAAGTAGAAGAAGATAGAACATATACCATTGAACTAAAACCAAATTCAATATTTAACCATAATGATATCAAATGCTGATTTCTTAATGAGATCAATGAAGTCAACAAATGCATAAGAAGACAACACACACAAAAAAAGAGAAAGCTGAAAATTATTGATTTCAGGACATTAAAGAAGAATAATTCTTATTGATGCCAGGAACTATTAAAAGAAAGAAGAAGAGGGAAGAGAACAATATGTCCAATGCTTGATAATTAGATTAAAATAATCAATTCTTCAGATTGAGAATTCTGACACTACCGTAATTCTATATTGGAATTGAGTAAGCAAATGGAAGGCGGTTGGTAGTCCAACAGAGAATGAGAATTTACATTTAAACAAGCAGAAAAGGCTAGAATGATTGATGCATTAGCTCTTAGATCTTGGTTTCTTTTTTTTTGGGGGGGGGGGAGGACAGGTAGAGTTATAGAAAGTGAGAGAGAGACAGAGAGCAAAGTCTTGCTTCCGTTGGTTCACCCCCATAATGGGCACTACGGCCAGCGCTGCGCCCATCCAAAACCAGGAGCCAGGTGCTTCTCCTGGTTTCCCATGCGGGTGCAGGGACCCAAGCACTTGGGCCATCCTCCACTGCCTTCCCAGGCCACAGCAGAGAGCTGGACTGGAAGAGGAGCAACCGGGACCAGTACCCGGTGCCCCAACCGGGACAAAAACCCGGGGTGCCAGGCGGAGGATTAGCCAAGTGAGCCACGGCACCGCCCCAGATCTTGGTTTCTAATGGTATCTTACCACAAAAGTAACCAGCAAACATTGGATAGCCAACATGCAAGAAATACACAAAAGCAATCATGGAGCAGCTTGTAGTGCCAGAAACGGAGTATTAAAAAACGAAAAATATTGTGGAAATCCTAGTGAGAAAACTAGAGCCAGCTGAAAGAGCTATCAATGGCCAAACCTGGAACAATTCAAGCAAATAGACTAGAGAAGTACTGAACTGAAAATCATAAAATAATATACATAAATCCATACTTACATAAGTTATTGGCTCAATAAATAAGTGGAAGAGAAAAGACAAATCTCTAGTGCAGAATTCCAAATAATTAATGTAAGAGCCAGAGCAAAACAAATAAATGCTTAAATATGTGCTAAGTAACTTTCTCCAAAGGGTATGTAATATGACATGATAGGAGAGCAAATAACTTTAGAATGGAGAAGGAGCTTAAGGTTAACATTAACAATAAAACGTCAGGCAGATAATACATCCCTTGGTATAATGGCATTTTAGTTCTGTAGTTTTCCTTCCAAGAAGGATCACAAAAAACAATCAGTAAAAACTTGAAGGACATTCTACAGAATACATAACTACTACTCCTAAACTGCCAAGGTCATTAAATAAGGAAACCGGACAGTATGAAAATTTTAGCACTCTAAGGAGACAGGATAACCACATGAAATGCAGTATCTTGGATAGTACACTAGAATAAGTAAAATACCTGAGATTGGAATATGTAAAACATAAGAAAATCTGAATAAAGTATGACCTCAGAAGTTAATACCATTAATACTAACATTGTTTTGTGAATTGTAAAACATACATCTTACATAGTAAGATATTGAAAATAAGGAAGTAAGGAAAACTGGGTATGTAGAATAATGTACCTTTTAATATTTTTCTATAAATATAAATATTTTCCAAAAATAAATTTTATTAAGCATTCTAATTTTTGAAAATAAGAAGTAGGCTAAAATTCTTTCCCATTAGATGTTTTATTTTAAAGAACATGAAAGAAGTTGCCAGTAACTTGTGAATAGTTCACATGAAAGAATTCTCTTACTGTGATCACATCAACGACTTCTTGACAACAAAATAAACTTTAATGACATGTAGTAGAAACTAAAAACACTTTCTACAGAAAGTGTCCTGATTGTAAATTAGGGAAGCAGAAGTAAGGCACATCTAAGCCTTAACTTCTTAGATTCTCTACATTAAATGCTTAAGATGTGTTCTCCTGTCATAAATGATCTTTAAATTATATAACACCTTAATTTATGAGTTATGTATACTTTAGCTGGTAGTCAAAATAGCTAGTCTTAGATTCTCTAGAAATGATTTGGCTTATATTTATTTAATGTATTTAAATGGACAAAATTGGGGAAATACTGTCACGATATCAAATTCAGATATTTCAAACACATAGGAACACACAAAAAGAAGAAAGATGAGTAAGAATGGCTAAGAAGTATCATGATTCTATTGTACAGAAATATGTGATCAAACATTACACTGGCCCTCAGAGTTCATTAAAATTTTCTGCAGTGGCATTTGAGAAAAAGAATTATGAGGAGATCTGGAAATCTCATTATTTTCTGGAGAAACAAACGTTATTTGTCATAGGTGTGGTATATACATATTTAATTTTGTGCATGTAAAAATGGTCTATGACATATCCTCAAGAGAAAACTTTAAAAACTACTCTCATCACACTCTACCAAACTAAAATTATCTAGACCTTACTACTGAAAATTAAGAGGTAGGTTTGATTAAAATTGGTTAATTGAGAGATTTTACTTTTCCATACTAAAATATTTTAATTTCAAAATATCATTTAGCCTATAGAAAATCCTCTTACTCATTCTGATACTAGAAATTCATCAAGTAATTTCTTATAGAATATTTGCAAGAGGTTCTTAAGTATAAGTTGAAGCAAATGAAATCTTAAGTATAAAAGTCAAGGTTCTTTTTTTTTCTCTAAGACAACTACCTTTGGTTATAATAAAAAAAATCCATAAAAGTGACATTTAAGTCCAAATAACCTTTATAAAAAGGAATAAAAAGCTTATTTCACCAACTTATATGAAATTTCAGAGTTTCAAATAAAAGAAACCCAGAGGTGGGTTTGATGAATCTTTTTGTTCAAATTCAGGCCTAATCAAGTGTCTCCTAAGGAAGACTTATCAGCAAGATGTTCAAAAGAAAGTATTGACTTGCTCACATAAAGCCTTAAATCTCCTACCAAGATATCTGAAAGGACTAACGAAGGATTTTGTCTTTTGGTGAGATGAAGGAATAAAAGCAGCCTTAGGAAACTGTATAGTTTCATTATGGATTACTGAAAGATTTCTAAGTAAAGATCCCTGTTCATCTTCAAATGAAGCCCATCCCCAACTACAATATGTTACTCTATCTGAAGCCCATGAGTAAAAACATTATCCAAAAAAACCTGACATGTAGTTTTTTACTTTTTAAAAAGGTTTATTTTATCTATTTGAAAGGCAGAGTTACAGAGAGAGAGGGAGAGACAGAGAGACGGAGACAACTTCTGTCCACTGGTTCACTCCCCAAATGACCACAATGGCCAGGCTTAAGTCAGGAGCTAGGAGCTCCCTCTAGGTCGTCCACATCAGTGCAGGGGCCCAAGCACTTGGACTGTCTTCTACTTCTTTTCCCAGGTGCATTAGCAGGGAAGTAAAGCAGCCAGGACTCAACCAGTACCCGTAAGGGATGCCAGAAACGCATGCAGTGATTTCACTTGCTATGACACTGCACTTAGTTTAAAGAAAGCTAAGCTTCCTTCTCATACACATTTTGTAAGCATCAACTATGAGTTATTACAAAAAGAAAAATACATGGCAAGGAAAGCTATTTAATTTCTATTTTCTCTCCCTGCCCCTTTCTTTGTCTTTACCTTTACTTCCCTTCCCTTCCCAAACCTTATCTTTATTAGAAACTTAATAGTTAATTCTTACTGATTTGGCTTGCTTTAAAGAAAAAAAAAAGTACATGGTGATTTGCTTAACTTTATTTAAAGGCAGAATGAGGCAGGTGCAGATGAGTTGGGGTACACTAGTCCGAAGTTCTCTTTCATAGCTGAAAATCTCCAGTCTTCTAAATGTGCTCATGCAATCAGCCTCAAGAACATTGCTGTTCAGGTATGAATATACTACTTCACGGTCTGGTTTCCATAATTATTTATGGATGGCTTCGTTCGTTGTACTTGACTGTGGTTACCTGTGGATAATTAAGATTACAGGTCTCTGTTTCATAAATGTAGGAATGGATATAGCAGCAGCTCAGATATAGCAGCTCAGAAGGCTAATAAGTGAAGAGGGAGCAAGGAGATACAGGGTCCATAAAGCAGCTCAATTCTGAAAAGCCTCTGGGAACACTGGCAACTTCAGAATTCCAAAAGTTCCAAAGTTAAATTGTTTATGAAGGAAAGAAAATATGAAAAAATAATCTTGCTATGAATGACCTGGTAATGTCAAACCTTGGATCTCAACCAAATTTCAAATGAAATCAAATACATATAGCAAATAAAATGATTTTGTCTACCTGTCCAGGTATCATATGATAAAAAATAAAGAAATTTTAATTAACATTAGAACATGCATAAAATTTATGAATTTTTCATTTTGGGGAAATCTTTAAAGATTACCTCAAAGAATTAGACAATTACATTCAGAGAGCCAAAACTGAGATACACTCAAATACTGTCAGCTAAGAACTGTAGGTAGGAGTGTCCTAAATGTATACTGAAATGCTATGTGGTTAAAGAATGAATTGAGATCACCACAAATGTCTACATCAAAACTACATTTATTAGGCTATAAGTCAAAAAGCAGCTTATTATGCAAGAACCATTTTGGGTAATCTCTTGGGAAATGAGTAACAGGGCCAGACAGAACATCTAATCATCACCTTTGATCTGTCAAACAGGTCTTAAAATCTCCTTGGGAATTTGTCATTATATAGGTAAAATAATTTTAATCTAATTTAAAATTCACAGCAGTCCTAATGCTTGAGATATTAATTAATAATACCAATGATGAGACCAAGTATCACAGCACTTAGGACTTCCTATCATTATTTACGTAAAAACTTCTTTCTGGGGTCCCTGAAAATCGAGAGGATATAAGCTTGTGTAACAATAAACTCATCCTTTGCTTTCACTGCATACTAGTAATGTAATTATTCCCTTCTATGCTTACTGTAAGAGCTTTGGAGCGTTTCTCCTTTCTAGGTGAGAAAGACTTGAGGTGAAAAAAGACATATCATTAAAAATGTTTATTTTATTGTCAAAAGTGGTTAAAGTGCTGTTTTTCTTTTTTGACTTGGCTTCAAACTGTAACATCAGCATTTCACTACTGTTTTCACAGCTCCCTTCTGACAGGTTTGCTAGGCTATGAACACTTTTTCCTACCACAGGACTTCAGGACTGCAATTTCTCATAAATTCACAAAGACTGTTTTCTTAGTTTTTAGTTATCCTTTCTTGCTAACTTTTATCTTATTTTAACATGATTCACTTTTCAATATCATAGGATTTTTTTTAAATTGCTTACTCAAACATTTTGGCTCAGGCAGAGGCTGTTCATTCTAAAAGTATTGCACATTGTTTAGGAGTGCTGTGAAAAAATAGAAATCACATTTAATTTCTATTTACCTTGAAATATGAGCATATACTTATATAAGTACATATATATATATAGTTTTGCCAAGCATTTATTCCAAGCTTCAAGTAATATACAACACACACACACACACATATATAGTCATTTTTCAACTTTTGTTATGCCTGGTTCTATTTTTTGCCAATATTTATTGGGAAAAAATAAATTTTCATCTCTATAACTCAGTACAATATCATATCTTAATTTTAAAAAGTTTGAGAAAATCTTAAGTTGCATCCCAGATAGAAATATTAGCATGTCAGAATCAGACAAACAGAATTTGAAAAATTACCATTAAAGCAGATATGCATTCAATGTCATATATAAAGCATCTTCAATTAATAAACTATCAAGTTTTGAGCAGCTAGAATATTGTGTTTTAAGCTTTCAATATTCTCACATGATAGTTTATTACTTATAGATATTTCTCTATATTTTACCTACAATTTAACAAATTTTGGGGAGGTGGGTTTTCATGAAATAGTTTACATTTTTTCCCCACTTAAAATAATGAGAAATAAGAATTCCCAGCTCCTGGATGTGGCATCAGTCTTGGCCATTGAGGGCATTTGGGGAATGAACCAGAGAATGGGAGCTCTCAGTTCTCTTTGTATATATTCCCTCTCTTGCTCTCTCTCTCTCACTCTCTCTTACTTGCTCACTCTTGCTCACTCTCTCTCCCTCTCTCTCCACACACACACACACACACACACACCCCTTCATCTCTCTCAGTAGAAATAAATAAATAAGTAAATAAATAAAAATAGTGGCAGCATACCATGGATGATCAGTAAATACCACTGAGTATTATTTTAATTATATATTATAATATTTGTAAGATATAAATATAAAATACAAGGAGGCAGAAAAAAGTCCTCTCTCAAATGTCTTATAATTCAAATCATCTTTCTTTTGTATTTATTCCTCATTCATCAGGCCAGGTGAGTTTTCTTAAAGATCTACTTAACTCAAATATTTTACATTTATTGGATATGACTATGTTTGAATCTTTGTAAACTAGGAACATAGTGAGTAAACATTCAAATGTAATTGACTCTCAAGGCATGTACCTTGGACTAGAATATAAAAATCAATTCCTTTGTTTATCATTTGGAAAACTGCTGTCCAAAAAATGCAATTACTCTTCTAGAGCAATTCTTTTAAGTGTGGAAATTCAAAGAGCAATTTCTTTAAGAAATGATTTTGAGTTGACACCTTAAGAAGACTAAGGAAAGAATCACACTAATATAGGAGAAAGTTCATGCTAATAACTAGCTTTGGAGAGGAGAATGGTGTCATGGTAGAAGAGGAAGAAAAGGCTATTTTATCTGAAACACAAACGTAAGAAAGCATGGCAAAAGAGAATGGCAAAGCAGACCAAGGAAAATCATGCAGGAACTTTACAGTATGGGAGGGAGTTTTGATTTTGCCATTTAGAAAATATCCTGAGAATATTGGAACCCACTGAGGAGTCATTTTTCTTATTAAATAAAAATAACTCTACTAACTAAATGTGCCCCAAAAATAAAAAAGTAAGGAAAATGAATTCAAACCTTGTTTGATCATCTTGGTAAAAGAGAGAAAGTAAATGGATTTTATAGATATTGAGTGGATGTGGATAGAGTCACAGTATATTTAAGATATAAGGCTAATAGTTATAACAACTGATGTTATGCATGAATTGATAGAGGAGAACCAAATATCTCAAGGATGCTTTCAGGTATCTGGATTTTCAACTAGTTCAGTGGTGTTGCCATTCACTAACAAAAAAAGCATCATATTAAAAGAAAAAAAGGGCTTCCCTTTCTCAACAGGAATACAGAAAGTAATAGCAAGGGAAGGCTGAATTACAAGGAAAAAAAGTAATCACACACACACACACACACACACACACATCATTTTTTCAAGCTAGCAGAGGAAATTTGGAAATGTTACCACAACTTTAAGAAGTTTGGAATGAATTGCAAAATGAAGATAAAGAATCTAGAAGTGAGAAAATAATCAGATAATAACAGATATCAGTGAGACAGAAGGAAGATTTGCAATAAATAAGCAAAAGACCCTAAAATAAGTTATTTTAAAAGAATAAGGAAATTTAAAAATATGAGCAAAACTAATTTTAGGAATAAAAGAAGGCCCAAATTACCAATCTAAGGAACAAAAATATGATATGACAACAGACCCTTAGGCAAAAGTTACAAAATACTCTGAACAAATGTACAACAACAGATTTTATACTCATAATGAAATGCACACCAAACTTTACATCTGACATAGGAAAATATTAAATCTAACACAATAATAAAGGGACATCCTGAATAGGTCTAGGTTGGTTCAAAAACATGCATATACATATGTAGAAACTTTCCCAAAAAATTATATTCTAGGACTAGTTGGCTTCATTTGTGAATTTTTTCAAAACTTTCAGGAAAAAAAACAAAACTGTTCTTCCTCTATATTTTTGAAAGATAGAGAAAAATACAATATTTTCCAATTCATTTAGTGAGATTTGCATAATACTGATTCTAAATCTGATTAGCATACAACCAGAAAAAAATCATAGACCAATATCTCACAGGAATATTAATATAAAAATCCTAAAAACAACATTTAAAATAATTTGGTTAAAATGAAACAGAATATGAGTATATGGAGTTGGTTCCATGAATGCTAATTTGGTTTTAAATATAGAAGCTAATCTATTATAGCATGTTAACAGAATGAAGTAGGAAAATAGCATATGTCACATGTCATCAATAAAAGCAAATAAGAAATGAATAAACCTTCCTTATCAAATTAAGGACATCCATAAAAACCTATGGTAGTTTCCCTTTCTCCCTAGGAGATGCATTCCAAGATACCCAACAGGTGCAGCAGATAGCACTGAGCCCTATATATACACTATATTTCCTCTACATGTATATACATACCAAATATAAAGTTTAATTTATAAATTAAGAACCATGAGAGATTAACAACAATAGAATGGAAACCATATAGCAATACAATGTAATAAAAGTTGTATAAATGTGATCTCTATATCTGAAATGTTCCTTCTAATATTTTCAGACCATGTCTAACTAAACCTGTGGAAAATGAAACTACAGATATAGAAGGAATACTACACCACTAACATAACACTTAATGATGAAAAAAAAATATTCAACACTGCAAATTTTGACTGTTGATAAAGAGTGGAAATCATATGAGTAGATGAGAATGGTTAGGCAGGACATAAACTGACAAGAAAAGAAAGGCTCTGGTGATCTCCGTGGAATTTCTAAAATAAGTGGTAGAAAGAAAGATGAATGAAAAAAACAGCCTGAGAAAGAGAACAATGTACATCAGAGCATAATATCATATAACTCACAGATGGAAAGTATTTCAATAAGGAGAGAAGGATTTTTATTATTTTCTCCTTCTCCACTGCCACAAACCAAGTTTAGACCTGTATAAGTCATCTACTGCTGTGTAACAACCAACCACAAAAACCTGTGTGTTATATAAAAGTATAACAGTATTTATTATGGCCATTCATCAAGAAGTCATTTGGGTCTCAGCTGATTCAGTCTGTGTTTAGCTGGCCAGTTGAAAACTGAAGATCTGGTCTAGGGCAGCTTCATATTATTTCTCAGTCCACCTGAGAATGTTTTCCTCATGTAAAAAGCTATGATACAAAAGGGTAAATAAATATGTGAAGTCTCTTCAAGTCCTAGTATTGGAACTAGTACACAGTCATTTCTGTCTGTATTTTGTTAGATAAAGAAAAATAACATGACTAGCCCCAAACCAAGAAGGAAGGTGCACTCCTATTGGGTGGAACTACAGGGTCCATTAACACTGGGTAGTTCTGGAGATGGATGGTGGTGACACTTGCACAACAAAGTGAATGCAATAATGACACTGAACTTCATACACAAAAATGGTCAAAAAATCAACACTGACTAAAACAGGAAACGTTGTCCTTTAAAATTATTTAAACTTATGGCAAAACCAATTGTTTTTACACTAACTTCAGTGCATGAGCATGTATGGTAGTTCTAGAAAATTCCTTTTTAGGAGAGAGTACCTAAACACAAAAGATAAGTAGATTTGACCACAGAGAACCTTGAAGCCTAGTCCTGAGAGGTTTTGGCTGGATCCTATTGCTACTGCCCCAAGACTCAGAAGGGAGACCAAAAAATGAGTCATGAGGTTCCAAGTTTCCACATAACCATGCACTCTTTAAGTCACCAAACTCCTCAGTCTCTCTCGTCTCAGAGGCAGCTAGACTACTGTGAAAACATGATAAAAAGCTTTAGACTCACTCAGAAAAGCATCCAGTATTTTGTAACAAATCCCAGGTGAGTATATAGTCTCAGGTTAAGAACAGGTGAATTAAATCAGCTGACATGAGTTCAGGAGGTAGAAGGGGCAGAAAGAAATAGCTTGGGCTCCCATGTGCCCCTGGTGGAGTCAAGTGTGGCCTCCCACGCAGCCCTAACAGTGACTTTTGCTTACCTCAGGCATTTTCCTTTTGTGAGACCCTGCATTTTTCTATATTTTGAAGTCCAAGTAATCTCAGATTAAAATGTTTCTTAAAGAATTTCCTGGACAATATACATAACAGGAACTGACTTTACTAATGAGGTATAGTATATGAAATATCTGGCTTACAAACTTAAAAATCAAGATGCAATCCATTCAAGCTCAACAATTTATTACTGACTGAAGTACAAAATTAGTATTTACATAATGACCATCTTAAAGCTAATCAAATATTTCTATTCTACTTCTATCTATAACTATACGGAAAACTACATTCCAAGACAAATGAGAAGCAATTAGGAAAGCTTTTCATTAGTCCTACATTTATCAAGTGATTTTTTAAATCATGGATTACTTTTTATGACAAAGTTGATCAAATCCTCTTTATTGATGTACACAGTCAGTAGTCTGCCTGAGAACCAGGAAATAATTGAGACAAATATTGTCCCCAAACCTGTCTTTATTATGAACTTATCTGGAAAGTCTAAAAGCAGAGACTTTCCATATGAATGGAAAGAAGGGGAAAAAGAGATAATATGAATAAATCTTAGGGAATAACAATATATTGATAAAAATAATTTATACATAGTTTCAGGGGTGTTTTCTGATGAAATTAAGTTTTCTGCATTTTGCAGGATCCTATACTCAAGTATTTTGGGAGTTTGAAGAGGGATGAGTTGATTATACTTCAGTTTGGATCCACAATAGACTGATCTTTAACATAAATGAACTTGGAGATTCTAAATGAAAAATTTATTATAAAAGATACGTTTTTATATGAATAATCAAAATTCAGATATTATGATAGTGAAGCTATTATTATGGAGGCACTAAAGAAAAGCGAATATTATCCTGAAATTATAAAACTGCCATTCCTACCAAAAGTTTAATCCTTCCCCTGTATATTTAAATGATGTTGATTTCACAAGTATCTGCAATCTAGTACACTGATGCAAAAATTATTATGTTGCATTGTACTCAGAGTTATGCACAAATTTTGTAGGCTAGACAGTGTGCAGCTGACACTCCATTAAAATTTTTGTACAGTTTTATGAATGATTGATTTTGTATTCATATACTTTCATTATTTATATAACTTGATTGCTTAATTATTGTATTTTATCTAATACTTTTGAAATGTACACAGAATAGGTCTTTATAGAAAACATTTGAAATAGATCATTGAGTTCTAATTTATAGTGATGTCATTTAAACTTACTTGACATATTCCAGTCTTTGCAATGAAGAAGCAAGCTCTATCTGCCATATTACAAATCTAAGCATTTATCAGTGGCATTGTCTTGATTCTACCCATAAGTGGTGCTAGTAAGTTTTGTGATTCAACTATCCTTTATGTCACTTCCTCATTTTTTTGCCAAATGTATTCCAGTATTCCTTTACTTAGGCCAAATTCATCAAAACATCCAGTATTTCTTTCCAGGGACAATTCATATCATTTCCATCTAAGAATCTTTTAGTCCAGACCACTGAAATTTCTTGCTACCATGAAAAAGTGGAAGTGCCATGTTTCCATATTTTCCCCTCTTCTGAAAGTGCTTGTTGCTTCAGTGGTTGTCAAGAATTGTCTCTAACACTCATGCTAGTCTGTGTGGCACCCTCCCTAAATATGCTCTAGCCTAATTCCTTGCTTAGAGTTCCCACTGTGCGACCCATAAACCATGGAGCTAACAAGTACAATCATGCAGTCTGTCATCACAAAAAAAGTACTCAATGGAGAGAATAACAACATAAATGCACGTAGAATTTCATTTGTCAACCCTTTGTCCTGGCTGCATCTTTCAGGAAAAGGAAAAAAAAGGAGGAGGGAGAGAAGGTGCCCTTTTCATAGCAAAAGCTGCCATCATATCTGAAGCGTCTAGCAATATCATTACTTCTTCCAAAGGAAGAACTTGTTCTAATTTGTGCATTCCTTCTTCCAATCCACACAAAATTATAGAATAAGCTAACTACAAACTTCACTGACTATGTCATCTACCAGCTACATGTAAGTGGTTTTTTGTGGGTAAATCATGACCTGAGGGAAAATTAGAGATACTTACTGATCTTTGAATGAAGAGTCACCCAGTAACTATTCTAGATAGAATCTGCAACATAGAAGATACTTAGTAAGTACTAATTATTCAATCAATTACCCCCCCCCAAGGTAGAGAACTTTGTACCAAATTTAAGATCCAGAAATGAAAACCTACCATCAGTGCTCTTTTTATTTATTTTTTTATTTATTTTATTTAACTTATTTGGTTGTGTTATGAAATTACTTATTTTTCAAGAAACATAACAATTCATACTAATGTTTTGAATTCAGACAATATCTACTACCAAATAAAATTGGTTTGTTTCAATTCTATCTAAATAATTCACTGGGATGAAGTTTCCTTATTAGATTATGCACAAGGAGGGCAAATACTTCATTAATTTTAAACACATCAATCTAAGAACACTGTATACATCAAACAGAGTAATGACTGACACTATAAAAAACATAATACACTGCATATCAAAATCAAATTCCCCAATGCTCACTTCAGAACAAATACATATCTTTATTTGTATTTTGTAAGCTTCATAAGGAGAAATTCAATTACATATTTAAACCACAATGGGGAGGCGGGTGCCACGGCTCACTTGGCTAATCCTCCTCCTGCAGCACCTGCACCCCGGGCTCTAGTTCCAGTTGGGGTGCCGGTTCTGTCCCGGTTGCTCCTCTTCCAGTCCAGCTCTCTGCTGTGGCCTGGGAAGACAGTGGAGGATGGCCCAAGTCCTTGGGCCCTGCACCTGCATGGGGGACCAGGAGAAAGCACCTGGCTCCTGGCTTTGGATTGACACAGTGCGCCAGCGTAGTGGTCATTTTGGGGAGTGAACCAACGGAAAAGGAAGACCTTTCTCTCTGTCTCTCTGTCTCACTGTCTCACTGTCTAACTCTGCCTGTCCAAACACACACAGACACACACACACACAAACAAAACAAAAAAAACATAATGGGAACTGGGAAATATTATATGACAGATAAACTACTATTCTATCATTAACTATAATATCCTAATATGTACTATATATGTAACAATTTCTCATTTTTATTTTATATTCTTTTATATTTAGAAATCAGTGGAGAATTTTTTCTTTTTTAAATTTTTTAAAGATTTTATTTATTTATTTATTTGAAAAGTAGAGTTACAAAGAGAGTGAGAGACAAAGGTCTTCCATCTGCTGGTTCACTTCCCAAAGGGCTGCAATAGCTGGAGCTGGGCCAATCCAAAGCCAGGAACCAGCAGCTTCTTCTGGAGCTCCCATGTGGGTGCAGGGGCCCAAGCACTTGGGCCATCTTCCACTGCTTTCCCAGGTCATAAGTACAGAGCTGGATCAGAAGAGAAGTAGCTAGGACACAAACCAGCACCCATATGGGATATTGGCACCACAGATGAAGGCTTACCTTAAAGTGCCACAGCACGAGCCCCTCAAAAATTTTTCTTTTAATCCAATCCCTAGTTGAGTCAACATCACTGATTATAATAGAAAAAAATTCACTTACTTCAGTACCATATCTCACTTTTTACCCAATTATTAAAGAAATATTGATGAATGTTTTAATGAACAGTTTTATGTATTTTATGCATTTTTTAAACGAGTTTGAACGTTTTATAACTTTGAGTGCTGAGAGGGGTCATTAGAAGAGCTTCTGCAGTGCAGATCAAGTGCTGTTTCTTAACCTGTGTCAATCAATGCAAATCTCTACTAGTAGTGTGTTTCCCACACAAATGCTAATGTCCTGCTTTTAAAGGTTGTTCTTCTTTTTGAAATCTTTTCTTGGCTTATCTTTTTCACTTAGAACAGAAAATAAAACTCCTGTCATGAGCTAGAAGACCCTCAATGCCTGGACTCTTCTATCATACTCTTGTACACCCACTACACATGACACAGGGCCATGTTGCACCCTGTGTGTTCAGTCTGGAAGCTATGTTTCCAATTGTCATCATGGCACACTCCATTTTACTCAGCACTTGTGAAAATGCTGCCTCTCCAGGAAACATGCCTTATTTTTCTAATGCCACTAATCAGTATGGTAAATGTCCCATCAATTTGTTTATCATATGTTTCCCTCTCTGGGAAACATCGGAAACATGCTCTGTAAGAGCAGAGACTGGTTTTGTTCATTGACACGTGACTGTCATTTATAATAGAGCTCAAAAATGTTTTATTAAGTAAGTGAAAATAAAATCACTAGGCTATTAGTCATGCATAGGTAGTATATTAGAAGATGAAAACAATATAATTCAAGAAATTCTACAGGCAGATATTGTGGTATAGCAGTTAAGCTACCTCTTGGGATGCCCACATTCCATATCTGACTGCCTGTGTTTGAGTTCATCTCTACTTCCAATCAACTATTAACGTGCACCCTAGGAGGCAGCAAGTGGTGGCTCAAGTACTTGGGTCCCTGACACTCACATGAAAGATTCAAAGAGAGTTTTGGTCCCTAGCTTCAATCTGGCTCAGCCCTAGATGTTTGGCTGTTGCAGAAATTTGAAAAGTGAATCAAGGGATGGAATCTTTCTCTCTCTCTCTCTCTCTCTCTCTCTCTCTCCCTCCCTCCCTCCTCCCTCCTC
Organism: Oryctolagus cuniculus; assembly: GCF_964237555.1. Classification (NCBI taxonomy): domain Eukaryota; kingdom Metazoa; phylum Chordata; class Mammalia; order Lagomorpha; family Leporidae; genus Oryctolagus; species Oryctolagus cuniculus. The sequence continues at coordinate 90,379,295 of NC_091442.1, forward strand.
TCTCTTTCAAATAAATAAAACCTTAAAATATTGTTGCATAAGTATAGAGATCAATATTTTAAATGAAAACAATCAGAATATTCTTATCCATCATCAAATCACATGTGAACTCAAACTAATCTTTGACTCATAAAAATGCTTGTTTAGTGCATTACTAATGATTTTAAATAGTAAGTTTATATAGAAAGCGTTATGCTCTTCCAATTGGACATATTTATAAGCAAGTATTTTTAAAAGATTTATTTATGCAGAATTAGAGACAGAGATCTAAGGAGGGAGGGAGGAAGGGAGAAGCAGAGAGAGAAATCCCCCATCTGCTGGTTCACTCCCAAAATGGCTACAATGGCCAGGACTAGGCCAGGCCAAAACTAGGAGACACGATGTTCAAGTAGGTCTCCCAAGTGAGTGGAATGAAACCAAGCCATCTTCCACTGCTTTTCCTAGCACATTAGCAGGGAGCTGGATAGGAAGTGCAGCAGCTGGGACTCAAACCATTAGCCATATGGGATGTTGGTGCTGCAGGTTGTGACCTAGCCTGCTATGCCACTGTGCTAGTCTCAAGAAAGTATTTTTACATTTTTGTCCTTATCCTTAATTTTTGATGCAAATTCAGATAATAAAATGGTTGTGTACCATGATGACTAGAAAATCACTTTCTCCAGAGAAAACAAATCATCTATATAAGAATCATTGCTACTTAGAATTGGAGTACAACATTTTTTTAGAAGATCAATCCTTGCCATTTTCTCTGTTTCACTGAATAGAAGAGTTGTAATGTAATATGTAGCATCCCCACCAGAGATGAATTTTTGCCTTACATGTAAATTTATAGCTATTCTTCTTGTGATTATATCAATGTTAAGGATTTTTAAACAGGACTGCAATACCTATTCATTCCAATACCAAGGATTCTTGAGCCCCAAGAGAAATGTTTAGGTCACTAACAAACAGAATCCATGGGAGAGTTTAATATATAAGCAAATCCACATTGAATATATTTAAATCTACTGGTCGCAACTTTGCTTATGAGGGGAAAATGAAAGGAGGTAATGATGTCAATGTACATCTAATTGCTCCAACTTCTCCAAACAAAACTACAGAAGCCACTATCTTTATTATAACTCATTAAATCCAGGTGTAAAAATAAGTCCTTACTCCAAAGCTAGAACAGATGTCTGGGTCTGAAAAATAGAATGTCTTTCTTGGCTTAAGTACATTTGTTTATTAAGCAAAATTAGCACGCATGTTTTATGTACTAATATTGCAATGTATGTGATTGCACAAAAATTGTGAAAACACAGTTTCTGTTTCAAGGTACACAAAGATGAGTAAAATTCAAATTATGACTCTAAAGAATTAATATTTCTGTAAAAGACAGGCAGATAAAATAATTTCACAAGGGCAGGAGTTAGCCACCATAGTTAAGACGCTGCTTTGGATGCCTGCAGCTCCAGATCCTAGTGCTGGATTTGAGGTCTTCCTCTGTCCTCATTTCCAATTTCCTGCTATTGTGCACCCTTTGAGGCAGCAGGTTATGGCTCAAGTACTACTTCTGTCCCTGCACCAACCAGGGAGACCCATAAAGAGTTCAGGATTCCTGACTTCAATCTGGCACAGCTCCATCTGTCTGAAAACATTTGGGGAATAAATCTGCAGTCAGACAATATATTTCTACATAGTTATATCTCTATGCCTCTCACATGGCAATAAATAAAAACCCTAAAATAATTATCACAGATACTATAAGTGGAACACTCATGACATATGCCTTGTATTGCAGGATCTTCAAGAGCCTGGGATCTTTAGACAGGGTTTTCCAAGGAAAATGATGCTTGCGATGTCTCATAAAATGAGTAGGAATTAAACAAATGAATGGCCGTGAGAAGCCTTTTCACAGAACACTACTACGAGGCAGAGGATAGGGAAGGATGAGGTAGAGAGGAGACGGAGTTCACATTAGGAAGGTCCTCATATGCCCACATGAGGTCAGACATTCAGTAGGTGATGGGCATGATTGTTGTGTGGTTATGTGGAGGATGGATGCAAAGGGTCATAAGACTGATGTTAGATGGACCAGATGGGAGACAATTAATTCTTCTAATGCTGACAGTGATCAGGTTAACTGTTGTAAGAAGAGGACACTTATGTGAAAATATTTCAGATCAACAGCAGGAGGGTTTATTTTACTAGAGTGAGAAAACGAGTAAAATCAGAAAAAAGAAGACTTACATCTTATCAAAATATTTGTGTTGTGAGAGAAATTATATAGAAATGCATCCATGTGCATGTCAATAGCTGAAATTACTGGGTTATTTTTCAGTAATATTTGCTACTACTCCCTCTGGGTGAATTATCCATTGCCAGTTGTAAACAACAGCTGTTGCCTTATGTCTTGATTTGGCCAAAGAAGTGGGAACAGTATGGCCAATGCCAAGAAGAAATTCTAAGCACAATTTTAAGGTTCTGTGTTCTATTTTATATCTCAAAGCTAAAATCAGCAATGTCTTGGATGGGGGCTCTTACTATAGTGTGTGTCAGAGACAGAGAAAGTGCAGAGCACAGCCCTGGGACAGAGTTGCCAAAGGCCCAGAAAGTGCATGTTGCATGAGAGAAAAACAACCCTTCTTGTCATAAGCCACTGCTATTTCCGGAAAGTTTATTTCTGCAGCATCCCTCAGTCCCCATTATCTAATACCTTTCCTAATATCAGTCTGAGAATGAATAATTGCCTACACAACTTATTGAGTAAATGGGTGAGCTTAATGGGAACTTAGAGTACATGAGTGATGATGTCAGGAGCAGAATTGTAAATTATCAGGAGGCAAATACAAAAAATAGTGGCAAAGGTTTAACTTAAGTAACTGCAAGAAAAAAAAAAATTTGGCCTGAAACTGAATAGTGAGTGTAATGTCCAAAAATAAAGGTTTCTATTTTCTATGAAAGGATGGGAGTTAAAAAGGGCAGCAGCAAAGTGGCTGGAGGAAAGCAAAGATTTACAGTAGGTCTTCCAGGAAATGCTGATCTATCTTGAAGGAAGTTTCTGCAAATACAAGCAGAACACAAAGACCAGAAAGTATATAATTAATAACACAACTCTAGTTAGTCAGTTTTGCTTCGGGAGACCATACTTATAATCTACTGAATGTATCTGGTTTATTTCCTGACTCTCCCCCCAATACAACAAAAGGTACCTCAGGCATTTTTAAAATGCTTCATGTTGTATGCTGCATTGTAGCAAATGGAATGAAAGATTTCCATAAAAGACAAATGGATGTCACATCCTTCAATTGTCTTCATAAGACACCTCCCACTTCTTTCTGTTGAATTCTTCTGTTACTATCAGTAAACAGTTATCAAAAATAGTATGTAGACTTTTTTGATATTTTTAAACTCAAAAATGTATATTCTGCACACATTTGCTTGGGATGCAAAACAGCAGAGAAGGAAATGAATATTTAGGTGACAGTCCCAGAGTGCTGATTGTCACATAAGGGTCAAAGGGGCCAGTGGAAAAAGGGATCTGGTTATCAAAGGTACGACAGAAAACAGAATGGAAAAATCAGCATGTGGAACATTCTCCAGAACTCACCCAACATTAAGCCACAAAACAAGCCTCAACTGATTTTTAAAAATCAAAATCATATTTTCTCAGACCACAATAGAACAAAATTAGTAACCAACCAGAGGGACTGTGGAAATTATACAAATTTATGGAAATTAAACTACATGCTCCTGACCAGTCAATGGATCCTTTTAATTCTTATCAATGTACTATTTTGGAGAATGACCCAAAGCAATTAAGCAAGAAAAAGAAATAAGGGCATCTAAGGAGGAAGTTCCCTATTTACAGTTGATATAAACTTACATATAGAAAACTAAAACCTCCACCTAAAAGCAAAAACAAACAAAAAAAGGTTATTACTGACAAATGAAATCAGTAAAAATGTAGGATAAAAGGTCAACTTACAAAAATCATTAGCATTTCAATATACCAGTAACAAATCAAGAGGTAAAGAAATCAAGAAAGCAATCCCACATACAATAACAGTTATAAAAACTGGAAAATACCCTGCAATAAACTGAAACATGGAGGTGAAAGAAATCAAAGAGAACACTAAAAAGTAGAAAGTCATCCCATGGTCATGCATTTGAAGAACTAATATTTTTAAGTGTCCACAGTACTCAAAATAGTCTATAGACTCCATGCAATCCCTGTCACATACCAATGACATTCTTCACAGAAATAGGATGTGAGAGTTAGAGAGTGGACGTCCAGCTTCCCAGTGTGCGAGCTACTAACGAGCGAGTTAAAAATGGGTGATGTTGAGAAAGGCAAGAAGATTTTTGTTCAGAAATGTGCCCAGTGCCACACTGTGGAAAAGGGAGGCAAGCACAAGACTGGACCAAATCTCCATGGTCTGTTCGGGCGGAAGACAGGTCAGGCCGTTGGATTCTCCCACACAGACGCCAACAAGAACAAAGGCATCACCTGGGGAGAGGACACGCTGATGGAGTATTTGGAGAATCCCAAGAAATACATCCCTGGAACCAAAATGATCTTCGCTGGCATTAAGAAGAAGAATGAAAGGGCAGACTTGATAGCTTATCTAAAAAAAGCTATGAATGAGTAATAACTGGCCACTGCCTTATTTATTACAAAACAGCAATGTCCCGTGACTTTTTTTATGTGCACCATAATTCAATTATCATACACCAGAATTCAGATCATGAATGGCAGACAGAATATTTTTGTCCGACAGTCTAATATTGCCTTGTGTGGTTACAAAGGAAATTTTGGTAGTAATTCCAGTTCAGTGAATGCCCTCGCTGTTTTCGCCTTCTAAGGATATGATTGGACTTAACTAAAAACTTGTCAATGCCATCCCAAAACCTGCTGGGAGATTGGATTTAGATTTAAATGCTGAGGAAATTGCCTCACTGCCTCAGAACTGAACAAGATTCACTTGTTCTTTATCTGCCCAAGGCAAGAGCTGAAGACATTTGGAAACGTCTACTTCGTATTTTTGGTCTTAGCTGTGGCAATCTCATTAGAATTTCCTGTATCTAAACTTCTACCTTTTACTTACTGAAAGGCATTTTAGTGTGGTTTATGCATATCAAATAAAGAATATTTAACACTTCTCACATTTTATAGATGATCTGTAAGGTCAGGTGCTTTGAACGTCAGCATGACCAGGTGGAGTAACAAGTTACACTTGCTGTTGAATTCTTTACTACCTTGGACTAAGTTAAAATTCAGGATTGTCTATAAGCAGCCATTTGGAAACACATAACACTGAGGAGCTACTGTATGTTTGTGTTTAGTAATGGTGCTTTTGCCAGCTCAATGGAAGGACTAAGGTAGAGGAGATACCATCAGCACAAAACCTCTAAAATATGTGATCACAAGACTTAAGAGAATTAAAAACAGAATTATAGATCATGAAAAAAAGAAAAGAAATAGGATGTGAGAAAATATTTGCAAGCTATTTAACTGACAAGGATAAATAACTCAACCCAACAGCTCCAAGCCAAAATGCAATTAAAAAATGGACAAATGAGCTGAGTAGACATGTCTCAAACGAAGATAAACAAATGGTCAACAAGTATATGAAACACTGCTCAACTACATGAATCATTAAGGAAAGGAAAACATCAAAACCACAATCAAATATTATCTCACTCCAGGTAGGATGGCTGCTAACAAAAAGACAAAACAACAAATGTGAGGATGCAGAAAAGGGGGAACTCTCATATACTATTGATGGGAATATAAATTTGTGCAGCCCTTTGGAAAACAATATGGAGTTCCCTCATAAAAACTAGAAATACAACTATCATACAATCCAGCAGTCCCATGGGTGTGTATCCAAAAGAAAGGAAACAAGTATGTCAAAGAGATACCTGTATTTCCAGGCTTAATAAAGTACTATTCATGATGGCCAGAGTATGGAATCAACCCATGTGTCCCACTGATAGATGAATGAAGAAAGAGCATGTGGCTATATATGCACAATGGAGGAACAGTCAGACTTAAAAAAAAAAATGCCATCCTGTCATTTGCAGCAACACAGATGAGCTTGGAGGACACTGCGTTAAGTGAAACAAGTCAGGCACAGAAAGAAAATTACTGCACGTTCCCACTTACATGTGAAAGCTTAAAAAGTTGATCTCATAGAAATAGAGTAGAATAGTGGTTACCAGAAGCTGGAAAGAGGAGAAGGCAATGGAGGGAGGATGATTGATGTGTACAATGGTTGGATAGTAACTGTAACTTCTAATATTCTACAGCACAATGGGGTGATGTTCCCAAAACAAATGATAAATGTTTAAGGTGACAGATATGCTAATTAATCTGTTTGTTATATGTTATATTCATGTACTGAAATACAACACTGTACCCCCATAAAAAGGCACAATAATATGCATTGATTATTAATAAACATACACATGTTATTTTAAGCACTACTTTAGCTGCATCTTAAAACAAACAAAAATCAAAATAAATACAAAAGAAATGCATATCAAAACCATGATGAGATATCACCTCACCTGTGTCATAACAGCTATTGTCTAAAAGACAGAAAATAACAAATGCTGGTGAGGATGTGGAGAAGGGAGAACTCTAAACACTGTTTGTGGGAACGTAAATAATATACCCACTGTGGAAAACAGTATTGAGGTATCTTTAAAAACTAGAACTATACTTGCCATATAATCCAGCAATCCCACTACCCACAGATACCTGAAAGACATGAACACATTGTAACAAAGAGATTTCTGCACTAGCATGTTTATAGCAGCACTGGAAACAACCAAGGTGTCCTTAATCGGATGAATGGATAAAAAAATTTTGACACATACACAATGGAATATTATTCAGCTATAAAAAATAACAAAATTCTAAGATTTATATCAAAGTGGTTGCAACTGGGGGCATAAAGTTGGACACAGAAAGATAAATGCTACATGGTCTGCTTTATATGTAGGAGCTAATTTAGAAAAAATCAAAAAACAAAAACAAAATAAAGACAGAAATGCCTGTGTGTATCAGTGTTGCTGCAAATATAGCTTGATCAAACTTTGTTTTATATTATTGCCAAAGAGTTAGGAGTGATATACTACTATATTTTTAATGCTCTGTGATATAATGTTCCTAAGTCTGTATATGTGAAATGCATGAAATTTGCATACATACTTTAAATAAAATGTTTAAAGAATAGTGTATATGAGTGAAATAGACATATTTTCACTTGATTATTGGCCTTTATTATTTAATTGTTGAACTCTTTACTATGTGGAGCATTAATCTTTTGATTACAATGCAAAGAAATGAAAAAAAAAAGGGAAGGAGGATGGAGGGAAGTATTATATTTTTAGAATTTTATCTATGGGCCGGCGCCACGGCTCACTAGGCTAATCCTCTGCCTTGTGGTACCGGCACACCGGGTTCTAGTCCCGGTTGGGGCACCAGATTCTGTCCCGGTTGCCCCTCTTCCATGCCAGCTCTCTGCTGTGGCCAGGGAGTGCAGTGGAGGATGGCCCAAGTGCTTGGGCCCTGCACCCCATGGGAGACCAGAAGCACCTGGCTCCTGCCATCAAATCAGTGCGGTGTGCCGGCCGCTGCGGCAAAGGAAGAAGACCTTTCTCTCTGTCTCTGTCTCTCTCTCACTGTCCACTCTGCCTGTCAAAAAAAAAAAAAATAAAATAAAATAAAATAAAATAAAATAAAATAAAGAATTGTATCTATGAGCTACATTAAATCTGTTCCTTTCACATCAATATTACATTAAAATATTTTTAAAGTCTTACTGGTAAAAACAACTAAGAAATATACAAATAAGGAAATAACAATACCTGATTCTGCAAGCAGATATTTACACAGCAATAAAAATGTTAACATAGCTTACTGATTTTCCATTTAAAAAAGAAGAGAGAGAGAATTTAAAATAAATAAATATTTCCATGAGGCCAGCATTGTGGTACCAAATGTTAAGCTGTCTAGTGCCAGTTTGAGATCTAGCTACTCTGCTTCTAATCCAGCTTTCTGCTAACATACCTGGGAAGGCAGTGGAGGTCACTAACATACTTGGTACCTTGCTACACATGTGGAGACCAGGATGGAATTCTTGATTCCTGGCTTCAGCCTGGCCCAGACCAATCTGTTGAGGTCATTTGGGGAGTAAATCAGCAGATGAAAGATCTCTCTGTCTCTCTTTTTCTCTCTCTCTCTGCCTTTCAAATAAAAAAATGAAGCTTTTAAATATACAGAAAATTCAAAATACAAGAAAACACACTTTGCTACTCCCCAAATTATGCCTTATTTGCTACATATGTTCTATTTTGTAAAGAAATAAAACACTGTGGAAGAAATTGAAATATTCTTTAATTCTTCTGCTCTTCCCAACATCCAGAAATTATCATTATCATAAATCAATGTACATTTGAGGCTTTGCATTTTATACAAATATTTACTGATAGAAATATATGTATATTTTAATAAAACATATACAAAAAGACAAAGACTACAATACAATCTGGTTGTACCCTTAACTCCTTGGCACACTCATTTCATTTCATATTATTTAAAATCTTCTTTTCTAATCTAAATTTGTCCATGTTACTCCTGTTTTTACTCTTACAGTAAATAAATGTTTAAGCTTGAGATTTACTTTATGCATTTAGTTTCCCTCTGCTACTCCATACATTTCACCCACATCTTCAATCATTTCTTCAGTGATGATCTATAGAAGTAATCTATCTTAGTTCTGTGTATCTTTACTACACAATCACTCGCAAATGCTGGTTTAACCGGGAACAGAATTCTAAGTGAAGAGTAAGGTCTCTTTAGCTTTTTGTTTTCTTTTTTTAATTAATTTATTTATTTATTTTAACAGGCAGAGTGGACAGTGAGAGAGAGAGACAGAGAGAAAATCTTCCTTTGCCGTTGGTTTACCCTCCATTGGCCGCTGCGGCCGGCGCGCCGTGCTGATCCGAAGCGAAGAGCAAGGTGCTTCTCCTGGTCTCCCATGGGGTGCAGGTCCCAAGGACCTGGGCCATCCTCCACTGCACTCCCTGGCCACAGCAGAGAGCTGGCCTGGAAGAGGGGCAACCAGGACAGAATCCAGCGTCCCAACCAGGACTAGAACCCGGTGTGCCGGCGCCGCAAGGCAGAGGATTAGCCTAGTGAGCCGCGGTGCCGGCTGCTCTTTGTTTTCATGTACATATATCTGCGGCTATGGCTTTTTTTGTCAATTTAATCTTCCTTCCTTTACAAGTAATCTGAATATACTCTTGTTTCTTTTAATATTTCACATTATCATAAAATATTATGCAATTAATTGGTTTTCCTCTCAGAGTGTATTTTCCTTTTTAAAATGTATATTATTCACTTCTCTGTGTACATTTTCAGTATGAAGATTTTACATCTCTGTGTTTCTAGAAATAATAAACTATTTTCTATCCATTCTAAATATTTTATTTTTCAAATGCTTACAACTTGTATTAGAATTTATCAGTTTATTTTCTAATTAAATTCTATTTCATATTTTGTATTTCTTTGTGTTATTTCAGTGTGGCTTGCTTTCTTTTATTTTTAAGTATATTATTTTTCTCTAAGAATAGTTTATAATTACATCTAATAATATCTCCTTTCCCCATAATCAAACAATGCATATTTTATTTCCAAAACTTATACAATTTGTTCTTTCACATATTGACTTCTCCATCTTTGGCAACTTCCTGTTGTGTTGTAGGCACACATTATCAATTGTTAAGATCAACATACATAATTATTTTGAAACCTCACATAGTTTCACTATTTTTTCAAAATTTAATTATAGTGTTTGGTTTCCTTTTAGACCTCCAAATTACAGCGAGTTTTTTTGTGTGTTTGTACTTTCAATTTTTGACAAAAATCTCAACTTCTTACGGGGTTACCATGCAATATTTTCAGCATTTTCTTCCATCTCTCCAAGTGGAACTGATAATGATGAACTGAGTGATGATCCTGCACAAGCTTTAATCAGGTTCCCAATTCTGAGTGATTCTCTCTTTCTCTCTCTCTCACTGTGAACATTTTTTACATTGTTATTAATATATAGAGAATAATTTCATGAATTTCATAGATATGATTCCAAGAATACAATGATACTTTCTTCCCTCACTCCTTCCCTTCATTCCTTCTTTTTTTTTTCTTTGTAAATGTTGCAATAAAATATTTAAATTTACTTCATATTCACAGGTTCAATGCTCCCCTAAACAAAGAACTCTACAAGTAACAGTTTATAGAACACTGTTACATAGAGGTATAAGCAAGGGTTATAGACAACAATCAAAACCTAAGATGTCCCTTTAGTGCTATATGTATTAGCTACAACAAAACAGAGAAAACATATGATATTGCTCTTTTGGCATCTGGCTTATTTAACTAAGCATAACAGTCTCCAGTTGCACCCATTTTGTTGCTAAAGACAGGATTTCTTTGTTTTATGGCTGAATAGTATTCCATCATGGATATGTACCCACATTTTCTTTATCCAGTCATCAGTTGATGGACATTTAGGTTGACTCCATAGCTTACCTATGGTGAATTTAGCTGCTTTAACCATGGGGGTAAAGATAACTATTTCACATGTTGATTTAATTTATTTTGGGTATATTCCCAGGAGTCAGATGGCTGGATCATATGGTAGATCTATTTTCAAATTTCTGGAGAATTTCCAGATTGTCTTCCTCAATGGTTGTACTAGTTTACACTCCCACCAACAGTGGATTAGGGTACCTTTATCTCCATATCCTTACCAGCGGTTGTTTTTTTGGTTTGTTTGTTTGCTTGATTTTTGGATGATAGTCATTCTAATTGGGCTGAGATGAAACTTCAGTGTGCTTTCTTTTGCATTTCCCTGATGGCTAGTGATCCTGATCATTTTTTAATGTGTCTATAGGCCATTTGTATCTCTTCTTTTAAAAAATTCTTGTTCATATCTTTCATCATTCCCTAACTGGATTGTTTATTTTGTTGTGGAGTTACTTATATATCCTGGATATTAATCCTTTATTAGATGCATAGTTTGAAAATATTTTCTCCCATTCTGTCAGTGCCTCTTCACTTTATTGTTTCCCTTGCTGTACAAAAGCTTCTTAACATGATGTAATCACATTTGCCTAATTTTGCTTTCACTGCCTATTTTTCTAGGGTCTTATCAACTGGAAATTTATTTCCAGCTTTACCTTGGAATGCCAACCCTCTCCCGGTTCTTCTGGTATTTTCCTGTGGTCAAAATCAGCATGTCTTTTCTCTATTCAGCCACCTTGGATCTCTTTCCTCCTTGACTCCTGGAAGGTTATGCAAATCTCCAGTTTTAATCCTGTTTCTCACCAAGATTTGAGGTTATTCCTTTCAATTACTGAATCAAATATTTAATTCCTATTGGCCACATAGCCATTTATTATTTGAGATTATGCATTTTTTCTATTTTTATGTCTCACTGAAATATTTCTCTTATATTTGAGTATATCTGTGCATTTTAAGTGATATGCACTTCTCCTTTGTATAGAGTCAGAACAGAGATAGAAAGGATTAAGTTTGTGTTCACTCTGCTACCTTAAACAAAAATTATGTTTATTAATTTATATCTTTTATATTTAATTATAAACCTCATCCTGCCTCCAGACATGTGCTACCAACCTCATGACTTTTTCATTTGGTTTCCCATAGCACTTACCACCATCTGACACAGTGTACATTAATTGAATTATTTGTTCTTTATGGCTTATCTTCCCCATCTTAAAGAAAAGGATTCTGATATAGGAAAATTTTCGGGGATTCCAAGATGGCAGATCAAGGAACAACTACTGAGTTAGTCTAGGGATAAACAGCAAAAAAAAAAAAAAATAAAATAAAATAAAATAAAAAAATAAAAAATAAAAAAGTGTAGGAAGTGCATTCTCAGGGGAGATTTGGAGAGAAAACCATACTGGAAACCCAACAAAAGGAAGAAAACTCCACAGACCTGTGTCAAGGGTGCGAACACGCAGCACAAACACGAACAGAACACACAACTGCTTGGAGACGGGGTGAGACCAGACTGTAGCAAACTGTGGTGATTTAGCAGAAGGGAGAGAATGGTGTGAGTCTGGACTGGAGCCCTGGGGGGTAGACATTTCTAGCTGTTGCCCACAGCCCCACTGGAAGTAGAGGTGGCATGCTTATCTCGCTCCAACTTCCCCACAATGGTGCCCGCTGCCTGGCTGAAAAAGAATGGGTGCCATTTTGGGTTCGGGCAGCAGCTGTGGAAGCCCTTATGTATGCACACAATGAGTGGAAGAGAAGGACACCTTCTCGGCAGTACTGATGGCAGTGGCAGGGAGAGAGTAAGATTCGGCCAGCAGCTCTTGTATATGTGTGGGATCAAGAGATTCTAATGGAGGGAAACATCCGCAGTCCCCACTGACTTTGAGCCTGCATGGGAGGTGCTGGGCACCCATATAGGACTATAAGGCACTGCCAGCCTCCCAGGATCAAGAGGATGGTTTTGGGAATGTCTGCCTCTCTGCTGACTGGACAGACTAGCAGGGCAGAGAGAAACCTCTGCACTCAAGACTGTGAGAGCACATGGGGACCCAGTGGTTACATAAGGAACTGCAGGGTGTAGCTGGGTCTCTGGGAAATCATGCTCAGAGCTCCATTTAGCCTGGGCGGGTCATTGCAGTGGGGACTACGATTACAAAGGAATGAGATTCACTGTAAAGACTGCACAGATCATTTGTGCAGTTTATACGGTAGCATGGATGAGTCTTAAACACACTGGGGGTGAACACCTGGGCAATGCTCACCTTGGAGGAGAGGAGGTGAGGGGGTGTACGCGTCAACAGAAGTGACCATTCATCCCCTTCTGTAAACAAGAGATCTACCATGCTAGACTGGGGTATTACCCAGGATATGCACCCCACTCTGAAGCACTGAACAGAGTTTCTGGGCCACATCCACTACACACCTCTTGGTAATCACTGAAAGTGCAGACATTCTACTAAGCCATACAGGCATAGCTAAAAGACAAAAGCCATCAGAAGAAAAATAAACAATTAACTCTATAATGCCTAAAAATAAATACAAAAATCCAAGAAACAAGAATAAGGAAGACAACATGACCCCCTTAAAAGGAACACAACAATATTTCAACGTTAGAATGTGAAGATGAAGAAAATGCTGGGAATGGAATTTAAAAATCAATCAGAGGATTACTCATAGGCGATCAGAAGCAAATCCATGAACTAAAGACTATACATCACATGAATGAAGAATTTTCCCATGAAATTGAAATTATAAAGACAAATAAAAATGAAATATTAGAAATGAAGAATTCAATAGATCAAATTAAAAAAAATGTGGTGGAAAGCCATAAAAGCAGACTTGTTTGAAAGAAGAGCATCTAAACGAGAAGACAAATCTGGACATCTTTGAGTCAGGCAAAAAAAAAAAAAAAAAGATGAAGTTTAAAAACTTAGAAACACTGTTGGACTGTGGCAAAAAAAAAAAAAAAATCTACATGAAGGAGGCTGGGTATGGGGGAAAGAACTGCTATATCCCTAAAGCTATACCTATGAAATTTGTATTCATTTAATAAAAGCTTTTTAAAAAAGTTCAAAAAAATTTTTGGAATATATGGGAAACTATCAAATGGCTCAACATATGAGTCTTGGGATTTTCTGAAACTGTAGAAAGGGAAAATGAACTAGAAGGCCTATTTTGTGAAATAATTACAGAAAACCTCCCCAGTTTAGAGAAAGAAAGGGAAGTTCAAGTAGAGGAAGCACAATGAACTCCTAACAGACATGACCAGCAAAGATCTTCACCGTGACACAATGTAATCAAACTCACCTAAGTAAATATAAAGAAAAGACTCTAAAATGTACATGAAATGTCAGATTACTTTCAGAGGATCTCCAATTAGAGTCACAGGTGACTGCTCCTTAGAAAGCCTACAGGCTAGAAGGGAATGCCAAGATACAGTTGAAGTCTTAAAAGAAAAAAACTCAACCCAGAATACTGTACCCTGCAAAGCTCTAATTTATGAATGAAGGTAAAATAAAGACATTCCATAACAAACAGCAATTGAAAGAATTTGTCAATGCTCATCTAGCCTTACAAAAGATGCCTAAGGATATGCTGCACACAGAAACAAAGAAATATAGCCATCATTACAAAAAAAAAATGAAGGCAGAAAATCTCAAGTAGAAATACAAAGGATATACAAAGTAAACAATAGGAATATTTGTAGAAAAATGGCAAGGCCAAGTTGTTACTTATCAATAGTCACCTTGAATATAAATGGCCTCAATGCTCCTGTTAAAAGATACAGATTGGCAAAATGCATTAAAAAACAAGACCTATCTATTTGCTGCCTACAAGAAACACTTCTCACCAACAAAGATACACGCAGACAGAAAATGAAAGGATGGAAAAAAACATTCCATGATAATCAAAAGCAAAAAAGGGTAGGTGTTGCCACATTAATATCAGACAAAATGAACTTTAACACAAAAACTGTTAAAAGAGATGAAGAAGGGCACTATGTAATGACTGAGGGATCAATTCAACAAGAAGAAATAACTATAATAAATGTATACATAACCAATTACAAGGTGCCTATTTAAAAGAAGTGTTAATGGATCTAAAGACAGATATGGACTCTAATACAATAGTAATGAGGGACATCAACACCACACTTTCATGAATGGATAGATCAACTAGACAGAAAATCAACAACAACAACAAAAACATAGCTAATTGACACGATTGACCAAATGGATCTAACTACATCTGATATCTACAGAACTTGTAACCCCATAGTTGTAGAATACACATTCTTCTCATCAGTCCATGGAACTTTCTCTAGACTATATGCTAGGCCATAAAGCAAGTCTCACCAAATTCAAAAAAATCAAAATCATACCATGCATCTTCTCTGACCACAATGAAATGAGGCTGGAAATCAACAACTCAAGAATCTTCAGGTCATATACAAACACATGGTTACTGAACAACATATTCCTGAAAGAACAGTGGGTCACAGAAGAAATCAAAAAACCTCTGGAAATGAATGAAATCAATATATCACATCACAATTTATGGAATACAGCATCCTAAACAGGCCAATAATTAAGATGGAAATTGAGTAAGTAATAAAGACACTCCCAACAAAGAAATTTCAAGAATCCAATGATTTAACTGCTGAATTTTACCAGACATTAAAAGAACTACTTCAAATTCTTCTCAAGTTATTCAAAATGATTGAAAGGGAGGGAATTCTCCCAAACTCATTTTATGAAGCCTGCTTCACTTTAATTCCTAAACCATAAAAAGATATAACAGAGAAAGAGAATTATAGATTGATATCCCTGATGAACACAGATGTAAAAATCTTCAAAAAGTATTAACTAATCGAATCCAATCACACATCACAAAGATCATTCACCTGGACCACGTGAGATTTATCCCTGTTATGCAGGGATGGTTCAGCATTCACAAATCAATCAATATAATACATCACATTAACAAACTGAAGAACAAAAATTATATGATTATCTCAATAGATGCAGATAAATCATTTAATAAAATACAACACCCTTTCATGATAAAACCTTAAGCAAATTAGGCCTAGGATAAACATTCCTCTACACAATCAAGGCAATATATGACAAACCCACAGCCAAGATTCTACTGAATGGGTAAAGCTGGAAGCATTCCCCTTAAGATCCAGAATCAGGCAAGGATGCCAAGCCCTTGTATACACAGATAATGCCATGGCTGAGAAAGAACTTTTTAATATCAGTCATACAACAGCTCCAAAAAGAATTAAATAGCTTGGGATAAATTTGACCAAGGATGTCAAAACCTCTGTGAAGATTACAAAACATTAAAAAAAAAAAAATAGAAGACGACGTTAAAAAATAGAAAAATCTTCCATGTTCATTATTGGAAGAATCAACATCATCAAAATGTCTATACTACTAAAAGCAATTTACAGATTCAATGTGATCCCAATCAAAACACCAATGACAGTCTTCACAGATCCTGAAAAAATGATAAATGTATATCAAAACACAAGAGACTCTGGATAGCTAAAGCAATTTATATAACAAAAATAAATCTGGAGGCATCATAATACCGGATTTAAAGACATACTACAGGGAAGTTATAATCAAAACAGCCTGGTACTAGAACAAAAACAGACTTGTAGACCAATGGAACAGAATAGAAACTCCAGAAATCAATTCATATATCTGCAACCAAGTTATCATTGACAAAGGGACTAAAATCAATCCCTGGAACAAGGAGAGTCTGTATTTCAGGCATGGAAAACCAAGACACTCTGGGGGGGGGGGGGACCTAAATGAAAGATCTCTGCGAGTGAGATCCCAGTGGAAAGAACGGGTCATCAAAGAAGGAGGTACCTTTCTCTGAAGGGAGGAGAGTACTTCCACTTTGACCATGGCCTTGTCTAAATATGATCAGAGTCGGTGAACTCAGGGGGCTTCCATAGCCTTGGAAGCTCATGACAAGAGCCTTGGGTGATTACTGATGCTATAAACAAGAGTGTCAATTTGTTAATTCAATAACAGGAGTCACTGTGCACTTACTCCTCATGTAGGATCTTTGGCCTTAGTGTGCTGTACATTGAGATTTAATGCTATAACTAGTACTCAAACAGTATTTTTCACTTTATGTTTCTGTGTGGGAGCAAACTGTTGATATCTTTACCTAATGTATGCTAAACTGATCTTCTGTATATAAAGAGAATTGAAAATGAATCTTGATGTGAATGGAAGGGGAGAGGGAGTGGGAAAGGGGAGGGTTGCGGGTGGGAGGGACGTTATGGGGGGAAGCCATTGTAATCTATAAGCTGTACTTTGGAAATTTATATTCATTAAATAAAAGTTAAAAAAAAATTGTGCTGGGAAAACTGGATCTCCAAGCGCAGAAGTATAAAATTAGACTGCAATCTTACATCTTATATAAAAAAACCACTTGAAATGGTTTACAGACCAAAGTTTATGACCGAATACCATCACATTACTAGGGAACATTGAGAAAACTTTACAAGACATTGGCATAGGCAAAGACGTTCTGGAAAAGACCCCAAAAGTATAGGCAATCAAAGCCAAAACTGACAATTGGGATTAACATCAAGCTAAGATGTGTGTGCACTGCAAAAGAAACACTTAGAAAAGTGAACAGACAACCCACAGAAAGGGAGGAAATATTTGCAACTATGCAACTGATAAAGGGTTAACACCCAGAATCTATAAAGAGCTCAAGAAATTCAACAATAACAAAACAAACAATAAAAATAAAAACGGGCAAAGGACTTGAGTAGACATTTTTCAAGAGAGGAAATTCAAATGGCCAACAGACAAGAAAAAATGCTCAGGATCACTAGCCATCAGAGAAATGCAAATCAAAATCACAATTTGGTTTAGCCTCACCCCAGATATAATGGCTTTCATACAGAAATCAACAAACAACAAATGCTGATGGAGGATGTAGAGAAAAAGATACCCTCATCCATTGCTGGTGGGAATACAAACTGGTAAAGCCACTGCAGAAGACAGTATGGAGATACCTAAGAAATCTGAATATAGACCTACCATATGATCCTTCCACCCCACTACTGGGAATTTACACAAACCCAAATAAATCAGCATATGAAAGAGTTATCAGTTCCCCCATGCTCACTGATACACAATTAACAATAGCTAAGATATGGAATCATCCCAGATATCCATCACCTGTTGACTGGGTAAAGAAATTATGATATATGTACATTACGGAGTACTACTCAGCTGAAAAAAAAAATGGAATCTAGTGTTTTGCAACAAGTTGGATACAACTGGAAACCATTATACTTAGTGAAATCAGTCCCAAAGAGATATATATCATATGTTTTACCTGATCTGAAGTAACTAATAGAGTACCTAAAACTTAATGTTTAGGACACTTTGAGATTTGATGATTGTTTACTGCACTTGTCTCTTCTATAAGGAACAGTTATTCTTTTTTCTTCATACTATTTGTTGACCTCTTTTACTTAGTGTAGAGTTAACTACATGATCATTAAGTAAACTGAAAATAGATCTTGTGGATCTTGGCGAACTATAAAGGCTTCCATAGCCTTGGCAACCCATAACAAGAGCCTAGGGTGATTACTGATGCCATAAACAAGAGTGTCAATTGTTAAGTCAAGAACAGGAGTAAATGTGCACTTTCTCCTCATGTAGGATCTTGTCCTTAATATGTTGTACTATGTGAATCAATGGTATAACTAGTAATCAAACAGTACTTTACACTTTGTGTTTCTGTGTGAGTGCAAACTGTTGAAATCTTTACTTAATATATACTAAATTGATCTTCTGTATATAAAGATAATTGAAAATGAATCTTGATGTGAATGTAAAGGGAGAGGGGGAGGGAGATGGGAGGGTTGCGGGTGGGAGGGAAGTTATGGGGGGGAAAATCCACTGTAATTCAAAAGCTGCACTTTGGAAATTCATATTTATTAATAAAAGTTAAAAAAAATTTAAAAAAAGAAAATAGATCTTTGAAAAAATTAAGTTTGGGAATGTGAAAGGGAGAAGGAAATAGTGTTGGAGTGTGGAGAGAGGGGGTAAGTATCATTATGTCCCTAAACCTGTATATTTGAAATATAGGAACTTTGTACAACTTTTAAAAAAAAGCATTTCCTTAGTTAACAACTGTGTTTATGTATGTATCTCTACATTATAAAGCAGTACCTGAATTAAAAGGCATTCAAGGCCAGCGCCGTGGCTCACTAGGCTAATCCTCCGCCTTGCGGCGCCGGCACACCGGGTTCTAGTCCCGGTCGGGGCACCGGATTCTGTCCCAGTTGCCCCTCTTCCAGGCCAGCTCTCTGCTGTGGCCAGGGAGTGCAGTGGAGGATGGCCCAAGTGCTTGGGCCCTGCACCCCATGGGAGACCAGGATAAGTACCTGGCTCCTGCCATCAGATCAGCACGGTGCTCCGGCCGCAGCGCGCTGGCCGCTGCGGCCATTGGAGGGTGAACCAACAGCAAAAGGAAGACCTTTCTCTCTGTCTCTGTCTCTCTCTCACTGTCCGCTCTGCCTGTCAAAAAATAAAAATTAAAAAAAAAAAACTAATTAAAAAAAAAGGCATTCAAAACTATTATTTCAGAAACTGGCATTGTAGCCTAGTGGGTAAAGCCACCCCTCATGACACAGCATCTTACATGGGCACTGATTTGTGTCCCAGCTGATCCATGTCTGATTCAGCTTCCTGCTAAAGGCCTGGGAAAACAGGAGAATATGGCCAAAGTAA
This sequence comes from Oryctolagus cuniculus, assembly GCF_964237555.1. NCBI lineage: Eukaryota > Metazoa > Chordata > Mammalia > Lagomorpha > Leporidae > Oryctolagus > Oryctolagus cuniculus. Next base: position 90,398,651 of record NC_091442.1, read on the forward strand.
CTGGGCCCTTGCAACCTATATAGGAGACCCAGATAAAGCTCCTGACTCCAGCCTATAGCCTGGTCCAATGATGGCAATTGCAGCCTCTGGTAAGTGAATCAGTGTGTAGAAGATTCTCTCTCTCTCTCTCTCTCTCTCTCTCTCTCTCACACACACACACACACACATACATTCTCTGTAACTCTGATTTTCAAATGCATAAATCTTAAAAGGCGAATACTGCTCTCTCCAGATCTCTTTCTTCTTCATCCTCTCTCTGTTGATCTCTCTCTCAGTTCCCCCCACCCCCTTTCTTCTTTGCCCCTTCCCTCTGATCTGCTGGATTTCCCCTGTCAATAAACCCTTTCTCTTACTCAGTGTTTGGTGTGTTTTGTGGTGGCCCTTACATTGGTGCTGCTACTCAGATCCAGGCTCCCCAGCAACTTTGCTCTCCCTTCAGGGATCTGAGCTGCTTTGGGGTCCTGGATTTCTGTCAGCCACAAAATGCACCCCAGACCTCCCTTCACTCCACTGAATGCTCCGTGATCTCTATCCACACTCCAGCCTTTCAAATTCCTGAGGTAAGATGGGGCGGGCAGAGGATCCTCTCAGTATGACTTTCTAAGGGTTGTGGTTCTACTCAACTTCACCCCAAAGTCCCAGTACTAGGCACCACAACACCTACAGCCTCATGCCTCTACAGACTCTGTGTCTGGGCAACAGTGGCTTGTCACTCCCCCTCTTCGCAGAGGAACGACACAGGACCCTGCGCTGTTCTTTCATCTGCTCGGCCCTTCCCGGGTTTGCTGCTGGTTCTTCCCGGGTTGGCTACCGTCCCTTCCACCTCCGTGGAAGGGCGGTTCCCCCTAGCCACTTTCCCCACTTCCGCGGGGGAGCAGCACACCACCAGCCGGCTCTCTCGGGGGCTGCACAGGTGTTCCTTCAGATAGATGTTCCTCTTAGATGTTCCTGGTGCATGTTGTCTCTCTCCTCCTTTATAGTCCTCTTCCACCAATCCCAACTCTGCTACCCACACGCCGAGTACGCTGCTCTCCTCCAATCAGGAGCAGCTCCTGCAGCTTGTCAAGTTGGTGAGAGGCAGCTGGGTAGAAGCTGTTTCCTCCTCTCCCAGCGCCATATTGTGGGAGAGCAGATGCATAGAATAAGTCTTAATTCCAGTAACTTAGTCTAGTCCGAGTTGCTCCCAGTTGCTCCCCACAGTGGCTGTGGGTGACAACTCAACCCTATTATCCTTCTATGGGCTAAGCCCTGGGCTCCAGGGGATGTGTGGGTGACTACCTTCACCCTCAGTTCCCATATCCTCTTGTTGGATGGCCGTGATCTCAGACACCCATTATCCACCAATTTGAGTCACCGTGAGAGCTTCTTTCTCCCGTGTTCCATCTGATCCTTCTCTTGGTGGTCTCCTACCTTGAAAACCAGTTCAAGATCTCTATCTGTGAGCATTCAGAAAAGCAGATTTCCTGTGTCTAAGCTTTCTCCTATCTCAGCTCTAAACTTTCTCCAGCTCAAGTTCTCTTAATTTCCAAAGCTCTCACTAAAAAGCCAAAACCCCTTTCTTCCAAGTTTGATGCTCCAATTCTCACAGTCTCTCTTGCTGTACCTCCCCCTCCTGCTCAGGAATTCCAACCTTATTTCAGAACTAGCTCTTGTCCACAGTCTACTACTCATGCCTTATCTGTGATCCTTTCTAACACCCTCTTCCCAGAGAAGCAAAGGAGAGTTTGGGAATGGGCCCTGTCTCCATGCCTTTCCATCCTCTGGCCCTTGTTCTCCAACTGGTCTTTGCCCCTCCCAATCCTGTTTCAATTTTACCATAAGAATAGCAAGGGATCGGCAATTCCATCCTTCTGAGCTCTCAAGTCACCTATCCCACCCTTCTGATGGCTCTTTTGTTTTATCATGAGCAAGCCAGATAGGATAATCAGGTCTTTTGATGAGTTTTGTCCCTGCCTTGTAACCAAATATCAAGCTGACCTCACCAGGACTCCGTAGTTCCTACAAACTCAATTTCCTAGTCCCATTAGTGAGTATTTCCTAGATATCTCTCTCCCAACCTTTGTGAAATAATGATCAAGACTACCGGCCCTTCAAACTAGGAGGCTCACCAGGTTAATTACTACTTCCACATATCTTCTCCCTAATTGCCCCTTACTCTTTCACCAATCAGATTATCCTGAAAAATCTCTCTCCAACCAGAGGGGTGTCTATCTACTCTGACAGATGTTCTTCCCCACTTAGGCTGAACAAAATGGCGAACAATCTCCAGTGGATTTCTTGTCCTTGGCACATTGGCCCCTAGCCCACAGTCACCTTTAGGACCTGTCTGGCAGCTGCCTGAACTGTCATTTCAGAGGCAGTCCCAAGTGGATGACTGTTGACTAGGGCATCATTGGCCCAATATGTTCTTTGGGTAAAAAAAAAAGTAATAAAATTCAATTAAAATCTAAAAAGGTGTCTGGAAAATAACAACTTAATGCATGAAAATTTGGTTCAACTGTAAGTGGACACTGGACCTTCTGGTAAATGTTTTTTTTTTTTTTTTAAGATTTTTATTTAATTATTTGACAGGTAGTTACAGACAGTGAGAGAGAGACAGAGAGAAAGGTCTTCCTTCCGTTGGTTCACTCCCCCAAATGGCCACCATGGCCAGAGCTATACCGATCCAAAGCCAGGAGCCAGGTGCTTCCTCCTGGTCTCCCATGCGGGTGCAGGAGCCCAAGCACTTGGGCCATCCTCCACTGCCTTCCAGGGCCACAGCAGAGAGATGGATTGGAAGAGGAGCAACCAGGACTAGAATCCAGTGCCCACATGGGATGCCAGTACTGCAGGCGGAGGATTAACCTAGTGTGCCACCATGCCAGCCCCCAAGGTAAATGTTTTCATAAGTTATTATTTAACAGTTGAAATTGTTTGCTATGTTTTCATAGCCTGACTTGTTCTCTCATTTCTCTATTCTCTTCAAGATGGGAAACTGACTCTATACTGAAGGACTCTCCAGGATGTACAATTTGATCTTTAGGCTTTATAAAAGGGATGGTCAACAGTTACCTGTAGTAATAGTATATAGTCAAGATGAGAACTTAAATTGTGATTTCATGGCTAGATTTACTTCTCCATGGGCACAATAAACAGGAAAAACCTCCCCATCAGACCAAAAAGGGGAGAGAAAATTTTAAAGTGAGGACAGAGCTTTCCTCATGGGCATTGTCTACCTCACAGAAAAACAACTATCAGAACATGCCTGTGACTACAGACTTCTAATTTAGGCCACCAAAGATCAGAGATGAGACTTGAACACTTCCTTGACTTGCATCCTCTTAAAGGTTTCCTCTGGACTGCTTTAACAAAAACTAGGAGAAAAAGACAGCTGGGCAGCAGAAGCAATGTAAAGACAGGTTGCAGGCCAATTAATGGCTGCTTTGCACAGTGATCTGTCATCAAGGAGACCCAACAGGCCAGTCCACTTTACTGGCTTTCCATGTGGAAAGCCTGGGCTTCAGCAGAAGTCAGCTTATGAAGAACTCTGGCAGCTCTGCCACCCAACAGTTGGATCACTGGAAATGGAATTGCCCTGGAGTCAAAGGACTTTGGGTCAGAGCCACAGATCTTGTTTGTTGGCTCTAAACTGAAAAGCTCCTCACTTTGCCCAGCTTCGAAAATAAACACGACTGCTGAGGGGACAGTCAAGTAGTGTCAGCAATGTTGCAGGCAGAACTGTAAACTTCCTATTAGAGATTCCTCCTGCCTTTATTTTGGCCAGCTCTCCTCTCAGGCCACCTAGGTAATGGAAGTCAACAGGGTATCTTCCTGAAGAGGTTCACACCGCCTTTAGATGTACCCCTGTGGAGCAGGCCTCTTAACTGGCAAGTCCTTAAAACCCATCTGATTATTATCAGGTCCCTTCTGTCAGTTTCTATGTGCCTCTTAATCAGAAAACTTAGTCATGGTTTAGACAGCAGCTCTCTTAGGTCCTCTCATATGACTCTGTCCTTTGTCCTAGACCCTATCTTGCCCACTTGGGGCCTCATTCCTTTGTAATCATACCCTCTACCCTTACATCAATGGCTGTAATCCCAACATGCATGTGCTGATGGTCCTCTCCCCACTTAACATTGTATGATTGTTCAGAATCTTTCTACAAACCCCCCTACTTCCAGTCTTGGTTGAGCTCAGCCTCACAGCCTTTCTCTCCTCAGTAATGACATCCACCTTTCCAAACTTCTCTTTCACACCTCTTCCACGTCTCTATTCAGTAACATCATGTCATTGCTCTATCATCTTGAAACTTGCGGAAAATAATGGATAGTTCTTGCCTGAAGAAAATGTTGCAAACCAAAATAAATTATTGATTTCTCATAGAAATAAATTATTTGTTCTAAGGCAAAGGATGGGTCATTGGTTTCTGTTAGAAAAAAAAATCAATATTTTTGTTTTTTCATTGGCTTACTCATGTACAAAATAAAATAATATTCTCAGTACTTTAAAAAAAAACTTTTAAGCATTCCCATTTCCATGAATTTTCTTTTCTTCTTCTAAGAGGAAACAGAATTGATTTCTGTAATCATGTGAAGAAGAATGCTTTCCTCAGCATCATCAGGCTACTTGACCGTGCATACTGCAAATACGAATTTTCAGGTTTACAGATGAACATCAAATATTAAAATCAGAACCAAAAACAATACAAAACTAGATACTCCAAACTGATATCTTTCTCTTATCTTTACATTTCTCTTTTTTTGTGATGCCCATTTCTCATATTGGAGAAAGGAATGTTGTGGTGACAACAGCCTTCCTTTTGGTCAATCCTAAAGTTTATTGATTTATCATGATCAGTTTTATGGAAAGCTCTGATCTGGAACATTCCATGCATTTTTCTGATTTATCTAAACACAAAAGTGGTAAGCATTCACAGTAACTGTCTTTAAAATTTATTTCATTATTGAAAACTTGAGAATTGTGAATATTTAATGGCACGAGAGGAAAAAAATTGTAGGCTTTAAAATGTCTCTCAGAATTGCCAATGAAATTGCTTAGATGGCAAACAAAACAGTTTCCAAGGTGAAAAGTTTTATTGAATAAATGCAGAGACAGCTGTTTTCAGAAAATCGCATTTTCCCTAGTCCCGAGTGAGACATGTTCTTACACATCACAACATTAATAGTCACATTGTGTTACTTGATTTAATGCAACATAATGCAGTGTGACTAATGTAACCTGATGGTACAGATTCATGTAAGAGAAAAATCCATCACCTTGGAAATGTGAAACTAAGATGTACTTTTCTGAAAATAAAGGTTATATAAATCAAAATTTTCTGAATAAGAAAAAGTCATGCAAAAGAGAGTTTTATTCCAAAATACATTTCAATCCATCTTTGCCGTGATCCCTGTGTACATGAGAGAAGGTAACAGGCATCAAACATGAAAAGCCCTTAAGCTGTTTGAACTCAACAGTACATAATGCTTCCACAACATTTTCCTGTATAGTACCAGCCTTCTGAAGTAACCCTTCTCATCAGTCTTATCATGTTTTGTCCAAGTGACTGCTACATGAGCCCAATTGACAACCTAGTGTCCTTTCTCCATCATTATCTTTAAAAATGTACTTAAGATATTAAACGGATTATAGGAATCTGCTTTTCAAGTCTACCTTTCAAGGACTATTAAATAAATCAGAATAGTTGACCACGATAGAATCAGAACAGGCCTAGGATTGGTGTTGGTTTATGTTTACCAATCTGTACTTCATTCTCTTTTTTTAAAGATTAATTTATTTATTTGAAAGGCAGAATTACAGAGAGGCAGAGGCAGAGAAAGAGATAGAGGTTTTCCATCCTCTGGTTCACTTCCTAGATGGCCACAATGGCAGGAGCTGCGTCAATCCAAAGCATGAGCCAGGAGCTTTTTCCAGGTCTTCTTATGTGGGTACAAGGGCCCAAGGACTTGGACCATCCTCTACTGCAGAGAGTTAGATTGGAAGCAGAGCAGCTGGGACTTTAACCAGTGCCCATATGGGGTGCCGGCACTGTATGTGTCAGCTTTACTGGCTACGCCACAGCACCAGCTCCTGTACTTCATTTTTATAAATGTACTGTATGGATACTTTTCTTTTTGACAATATGTATTGGACTGAAAACAAGAAACAAAGGTTGAACCATTCAGTCAATATTTTGTAATAGAATAAATTTTAAATTTAAAAGGTTGTGTTAAGAAATTTAAGGAGGAACTAGCACCCCATATTGGTATTTGGACTGTGCTACCAATAACTAGGTCATTATAGTCTACAAAATGAGGTCATTTAATGTTATAACTTTAGATATTTCTTGATAAATACTTCTTGCATATGTTCATGTTAGTCCTGTAGTACTGCAAATTAATTCTGAGGACAAAGTCCAAATGCTAAATAATTATTTAATAGTTCATATCATATCTAATTAAACTGTACACCTTTAGCTTATTTTCACAATTATTCAGCATTTATTTTTAGCACATTGTTTGATATACCTCACACAATTTGATATACCAAACTGAAAGGTATGTACTGTTAGTTTTACTTCTTGTGAAAAGATCTTGAAGTAGAAAGCAAAGAATGGGTCTCAACATAGCTAGTAAATGGGAGAATTAATATTTTAATAATTTTGCCTGGCCTCAAACATCTACTTTCATCATCTATAGAATAAACAGAGTGCCTATTGCATGAGAAATGCTCAATATATGCTCAGAATTATAGACTCTAATAGTTGAAAGGAATGAATTCAGGGGCCGGTGCTGTGGCTCAGCAGGTTAATGCCTTGGCCTGAAGCACCGGCATCCCATATGGATACCGGTTCTAGTCCCAGCTGCTCCATTTCTGATCCAGCTCTCTGCAGTAGCCTGGAAAAGCAGTAAAAGATGGCCCAAGTCCTTGGGCCCCTGTACCCACTTGGGAGACCCAGAAAAAGTTCCTGGCTCCTGGCTTCGGATCAGCATAGCTCCAGTCATTGCAGCCAATTGAGGAGGAACTATCGGATGGAAGACCTCTCTCTGCCTCTTCTCTCTCTGTGTAACTCTTTCAAATAAATAAATCTTAAAAAAAAATGAAATCTTAATTCAGTGTCCAAATAAGGTACTAAACATCTATATAAAAGTTCAGTAACTGTCCATTCACAGTGGAAAACTTCATTGTTCAGATATCATTTATTCAAGGTTATCTGTTCCATTGGTGGAAAATTCTAACCAACAGAAAGTTCTTAAAACTGAACAGAATTAACCTCCTTAGAAAAGCCTAATGGTATTTACTCAGTAATTCAACATAATCACTGAGAGTAAACTGATGTTAGCAATGATGAAATGTTGTGGTAGAATGGTAACATGGTAGCTTCTAGTGAACCATTCTTCATAATATTAATATTCTTGTATAATTTCCTCTTTACGAAATCCAGGCTTGCTCACATGACTTGCTTTAACCAAAATGTTAGTGGAAAGCATGATAAAAGCAGAAGCTTGGTTACATCTTTCAAATATTGGGTTTTATTCTCTTGGAAGCCAGTGGCCATGGTGTAAAGAACTTGGGATCACTACTAAATGATGAGAGGCCACATAACAAGAGATTGTAGATTATTAGTGGCAGTCTTGAACACTGTAATCTTAACTGAACTTGACTTCTATGTAGCCATACTAGTGACCAGAGCTTTACCACATGGAGCCATGCAGAAGAACCATGTCAATTCAATAAATCTTAAGAAATATTTTGTTATTTTTCACTACAAATTGTGGAGATGGTTTATTACTGTGCAACAGACAACTAAAGCACCACTTCAAGTCTCCCACATTTATTAAGAGAAGATATACGCAGGTAACTAAAAAAAGAACAAAAACATTTATACCATAATAATAATGTCAGCTTTGCCTTCATCAGGACATCCATCTAAATTTCTATCATAAAAGAAGACATTCAGATCTTTTCACTTCCTTATATTATGTACCCTAGAGTGCAGCACTTAACACATTGAAGATTTAAGTGGTTAGCTTAATAAAATTATCTTGTTAGTGCTCTGAAATTTCATTTGAATTGCTTTTACTAACTCCCTAAGACATGTGCTATTAATTTTTCTACTGAATCATTCTGAAAACCTGGAAATGCAGACATGTAATAATTGTGTGCAATATTATATAACTACAACTGACACAACAAATTCAAGCCTATATCCTGCTTGTTCTAAGATTTATATCTATATCCACTTTATTCTCCACAGACCCCCCCCTTAAAATCTATTTTGAAGGCACCCCAATAACAAAGACAAAAGCAAAGTAAATTGTCATCCACTGATTAACTATAAAATAAATAATACATGAATAAAAAGTAAGCAAAGTCATCTTAAAGAGAAAAATGAATCTCAAGACTCGACAAAATAACACTCAGATAATTTATGTCATTAAATACACCTAAGGAAAATGTGAGAACTTGAATAGAAAACAGACAAAATTAGATATTGGGGAAAAAAAGTGCCAAAGAGAAACAATAGTGATTTAGAAACTATTCTGGGGAAGTCATCCTGACAACTCTATGTTCAGTAGATGTAGTAGAAATTTTTCCATTGGGAAAAAACTAACTCCAATATTTAGTTGCTCCATATAGCTAATTATCTTTGTTCCTCAGGCTCCATTCTGATCATGATTTGTCTTTGCATGACCCGTTGCAAATCTGTAAGCTGGTATTCTGGTTTCTAATACTTCATACTAATTAAATCTAAGACAACAGGAAGATCTGAGCCCTGACTCCATCAAAGTGATAGTGTTATGAGGTCTCTGAGTGTGCTCACTTCGGCAGCACATATACTAAAAATGAGGTCTCTGAGTATTCAATTTCTTTAAATGTCAAATTTTTCTTCAAATTAAGAAATGACACTTCTGGGCTCACCTAGAACCAAAGACAGGCCAACAAGACAAGTGATACCCTGTAGTCTTTCTAAACCATCATAAACTCTTTATCAATAAAACCTACTCCATTAAAAAGGGACTATTTCACCAGATGCTCAGTCATAAATGTATGGACAAAGGAAACAGTGAGAAGCAAGGTGATACGACACCTCCAAAAGAAAATGATAGTTCTGCAGGAGTAGATCCTGATCTGAAGGACAGCCTAGTCATTTCTTATCTCATCTGCACTCACACTGAGGAAATACTAATACTACTATTTAGGGAGCAGCTACTACCCTTTTTTTAGGGATCAGGTCATTATAACATCTAGACCAACCCCTCCTGAATGAAATGGGTTTGCACAATAGACCTAGGTAGAGTAGAATAGAATAAAAAGCCCCATGGGCTCCAAAGTCTACCTCTGAAAGTCAAATAATGGCGTCTGCACAGGGTGTCTGTGACTGTCAACAAATTGTTTAACCACGTTATTCTTCCCATATGCACAAAATAGTTAAAATAAGCTAATGCATATCTCAAAGAGTTATAAACTTTGACTTAATACATGTAAAATACTTAGAATCATTTCTAGCAAGTAGTATGCTCTTATTAAATGTTAGTAGTGGCCAGTGCCGCAGCTCACTTGGCTAATCCTCCACCTGTGTCTCCAGCACCCCAGGTTCTTGTCCCAGTTGGGGCGCTGGATTCTGTCCCGGTTGCTCCTCTTCCAGTCCAGCTCTCTGCTGTGGCCCGGGAGTGCAGTGGAGGATGGCCCAAGTGCTTGGGCCCTGCACCCACATGGGAGACCAGGAGGAAGCACCTGGCTCTTGGCTTTGGATCAGTGCAGTGCGCCAGCTGTGGCGGCCATTTTAGGGGTGAACCAACGGAAAAAGGAAGATCTTTCTCTCTGTCTCTCTCACTGTCTAACTCTGCCTGTCAAAAAAAAATGTTAGTAGTGATGATGGTGATGGATATAATAATATCTGGTTCAACTGGCTCAAAAATATGCACTGTGATATTCAGAATATTCCTTTGTTACATATAAAAGAAATAGCATGTTTAGCAATTTTGGATCTGAACTAGTTCGTTTCAGGATTAATTGTTCATGAGTACAACAAGTAAGCATAAAATGGTAGTATATAATGAGAGGAAGTAAATCACATAAATGGAAACAAGAAAAGATGTAAGATACCATGAAACTCTGGAGTCCTGGAGAAAATATCCTTTGTTCTGTAGTTTCTGTTTTCTGGTAGGTTCTAATTCTACTGAGGTAAAGATTAATTTTTCTCTTATGTGACTACAGAATTGTCATTTGTATCTTTATAAAACAGAGTTCCTTTCCCCACATGACACTTAACTGGCTTGATCCTTGCCCCTGTAAAACTCCATCTTTTGTCTTAAATTTGTATAGTTTAATTAATTTGACTACTCCATTCTTTTTCACTTTATTCTACCTCTTTCATCATTTATCAATTAAAACTGTCAAATCAATATTATGAACACTGCCATAACTGGAAGGAAGAAATGATCTGAGATCCACAGGAAACTAAAGTGAGTATAGAAAGTGCAGTCACCTCCCAAATACAACATAGATTTTATGACTCCATGCTAAGAAAGATATGCCCCCATGAACTCGCCAACACTAAAAAGAGAGTATTCTATTACATGGGGTCATCATTTTATTAACACAAAGTCCTGCCATCCATGTTCACCATCAGATCCTCAGTTTTCTGTTTGCCTGTGTCTCATTCTGTCAGTCCCTCTCTGCCTGTATCTTGTTTTATCACCTCAGCTATTTTTCCTTAACTGGTGCTTGAGCACTAAAATAACTGGTGCTAAAGCACTAAATTTTAAGCTCCCTCTTTAAATCTCTACAGAGTCTGCACACAGTTTTTGAAAAGGGTTAGACTGTGTATCATACAGATTCTTATGGGTTAAAAAATTGTTAATGGGAGCAGATTGATGGTATATTGCTACTTTAATTAAAGAGTATGGAATGACATTTTAAATAATAATGTCAATTTCTAAACTGACATAGTACCATTATTAGGAAAAATATTTCTATTCAACCTGCAGTTGAATAGTTTCTTTTCCAGAAATATAGGACATTTAAGTTTAAAATTTTAATCTGCTAACAAAAAAATTACTGCCAAAGAAATGGATTTTTCCCATTATTTTTATCTGAACAATAGCACTGGAAAGCTTCAAGATTGTTTCCAAATGTCTCAAAAAAGTAAACCTTAAGTATTATATGACCACAGGAAAGTAAGAATAAATTTCTGGACCAATCTTAAGAAATAGCCACAAACTAGATTTTCCTAAAAATAGCTTTGAAAGGTATATTGTATCCTTTCTCTGGTCTCCACTGCATTACAGAAAGCAGCCACAGCTCATTGATTCTGAGCATGAGAGAGAACTGTTTGAAGGTTTATGCTGTCAGACAATTTAGTAATAAGTCAATGCCACAATACAGGTAATTAGTAGCCCATCTGGGGGCATTTTTCAACCATATTTTGTATGCTCTGACAACCAACTCCCATATCTTAAAAAATTCATATGAGGTTTTTTTTTTTTTCTTTATATCTTCGTATATAGACATTTAGTTGTAATTTTGGCTAGGACATTAAGCTGTTTTAAGACAAGAAAGGAACCCCTCCTGAGACCATCCATAAAGCCGCCACCTGCAGCACTGGACTCCCACGTATGGGTGCAGATTCAAGTCTAGCTGTTGTACTTCCAATCCAGCTCCCTATTAATGTGCCTGGGAAAGCAAAAGAAGAAAGTCCGAATGCTTAGGCCCCCGCACCCATGTGGAAGATCCAGAAGCAGCTCCTGGTTACTGGCTTCAGCCTAGTCCAGTTCTGGCTGCTGTGGTCATTTGGGGAGTGAACCAGCAGATGGAAGATCTCTCTTTCTTTTTCTCTCCCTCTCTCTCTGTAGCTCTGCCTTTCAAATAAATAAATCTTTTTTTAAAAGACTCCTCCTTTATAGTTTTTATTTATAATTTCTAATATACATATAAAAATTGTACATATTTGTTAATGGAATATTATGTTTTATTCAGAATGTTAAGATCATCCATAGTCTCACTACTGTACAAAATAGATACATAATAAAACCAGACTTCTTACTCATATTTACTTATAACCCGATAACATTCTCTATCTCTTCCTCCCCAACTACCACCCCAGCATCTAGTAACCACCATTATATTTTTAACTCTTATGAGATCACCTATAAAATTTTTAAACTTTACACAGGATGGTGATATTATATTTCTGTGCTTACTTCTCTCAACATAATGATCTCTGGTTCGACCCATGTTGTTTCAAAGCACAAGACAGTATCCTTGATATAGCTAAGTGAAATTCCATTCTGTATAGCACTACATTTTCTTTATCCATTCATCAGTGGATGGACCTTTAGGTTGTTTCAATTTCTTAGCTACTGTGAATGGTGCTGCAATAAATATGGAACTGCAGACATCTCTCTGACATATAGGTTTTACCATTTCCCTTGGATATATACCCAGAGTAGAATTACTAGATCATATGGTAGTTGTATTTTCAGTCTTTCATGGAACCTCCATACTGTTGTCCACAAAGGCTATCTTAATTTATATTCCTACCATTAGTGTATAAAGTTTCCTTTTCCTCCATATCCTTGCTAAAACACACCTTTGGATTTTTGATAGTAGTCAACCTTACTAGAGTGAGGACATATTTCATTAGGATTTTGATTTATATTTCCTTGATGATTAGTGATTTTAGTGTTTTTCCATGCAGCTCCTTTGAGAAATAACTGCTTAGACCCACTCTCCCTTTTTAAATTTAATTGTTGGGTTTTGGATATTAAGTTGTCTGGTTGTATCCTTTGTTGTGCAAAAACTCCTCAATTTGAGGAAATCCCATTCACCTATTTTTGCTTCAATTTCCTGTGTTTTGGGGATCTGGTTAAGAAAATCTGCCAATTTCAATGCCATGTTTTCTTCTTCTTTTTCAACTTTTATTTAATGAATATAAATTTCCAAAGTACAGCTTATGGATTACAATGGCTTCCCCCCCCCCACCTTCCCTCCTGTGGGGAGCAACTCGGACTAGACTGTTACTGGAATTAAGACTTATTCTATACATCTGCTCTCCCACAATATGGCGCTGGGAGAGGAGCAAACAGCTTCTACCCAGCTGCCTCTCACCAACTTGACAAGCTGCAGGAGCTGCTCCTGATTGGAGGAGAGCAGCGTGCTCAGCGTGTGGGTAGCAGAGCACAGATTGGTGGAGAGGACTATATAGGAGGAGAGAGACGGCATGGTGTGGTGGGTTGGTTGGAGAGTGCGTTGGAGAGTTCGCGGGGAAGTTCGTTGCTTCGTTCTTTCTCATTTCTCTCTACTCATTCTTGCTTTGGGAGTTCGCTGTTTACTTATTCTTACTTTACTATAGAAAGGACTTGTAAAAAAGGGGAACAACAAGCGTCCGGTCCGGTGCGGCTCCTCCGCGTGCAGAGGAGCAGCAAATGGTGCCGTGACTCGGATAAGAAACCCAGGAGGGAAGAAGCAGGAAGAAGTGGGAAAATACCGGAGAGCGAGACTAGCAAAGAGCCTAGGGAAAAGCCGGATGGAAAGGTGCCGGAAGAAGCTATTGAAAGCCTAGGCATAGACTCCGATACGGACTGTGGGAAAGAAGTTAGGATTTAAAGTGAAAGCAAGAAGAAACTTAGACTCAGATATGGACTGCAGGTTGAAAGTGAAAGTGAAACCTAGAAGAAACTTAGACTCGGATACGGACTGTGGGGAGAAGCCAGGAGAAATGAGAGGGGAATATTGTTGTTGGAAGAAAAGTTAGGGAAACATACCGGGTAGAGAAAAATATGTTAGGGAGAATGAAGCCGCGGGGGCAGGCTGAGGCAGAGACGTAAGCCAGCTTGGGATTCTTCAAGTCAGCCCGGGGAGCAAAAGGCGAAAATCTGGAACCAGAGGCAGAGACATGGGTCGCCAGGTTGGAATCCGTCAGATTAGCCCGGGGAGCAAAAGACGGGAAGCCAAACCGAAAGGCGCAGACGTGAGCTAGGTTGAATTTGCCAGGTTAGCCCGGGGAACTTAGACTGAATACCGGTGGCGGAAACGTGAGCTAGGCTGTGTGACTCGCGGAAGCTGCCGCGTGCAGAAAGAGCGCGCGGGGCGTGAATAGATAGGGAACGCGGGGCTGGCACGAAGGCCGTGGTGCGGGCGCGAAGGGCGTGGAGACCACGGAGCGCGCGAAGCCGAGCCGCGCAGAGCCAGGAAGCAGCCGCGGGGCGGGCGCCGGGAAGCCGTGGGGATAAGAGAAACAGAAGTTTAGAAGTAAAATGAGAGAAATAGGAATGCTGGCAGATAGAAGTAAAATAGGAGAAATAGGAATGCCCGGATATAGAGAAAGAGAAAAATAAGGCCTCCCCACAACACAACACGGCAATGAGAGAGCTTGGATTCGGTCTGCCTGATTAGTAAGAAGATAAGCACCTGTGGGCGGCTGCAGGTCACCGAAGACAGGCACGTTATCAACACCAATAAGTCTCCCCACAAGACGGCAATGAGAGGGCTTGGATTCGGTTTGCCTGATTGGTAGGGCTTGTAAGCACCTGCAGGCAGTTCTAGCAGAGCAGAGCATGCGCTGCAGGGCACCGAACACAGGCACGCATCAGCGCCTAAAAACCTCCTCACAACATGGCTAAGAGAGGACCCGGATTCGGTTTGCCTGATTGATAGGACTTGTAAGCACCTGTGGGCAACTCTAGCAAGCAGAGCAGAGTGTGTGCCACGGGGCACCAAAGACAGGCGCGTATCAATGCCAAAAATAAAAAGAAAGGGGGATCTGTGGGGAGTAACTGGGAGCAACTCGGACTAGACTGTTACTGGAATTAAGACTTATTCTATGCATCTGCTCTCCCACGATATGGCGCTGAGAAAGGAGGAAACAGCTTCTACACAGCTGCCTCCAGTTCAACCAATAAACAGCAGGACCTGCTCCTGATTGGAGGAGAGCAGCGTACTCGGCGTGTGGGTAGCAGAGTTGGGATTGATGGAAGAGGAATATAAAGGAGGAGAGAGACAACATGCACCAGGAACATCTATCTGAAGGAACACCTGTGCAGACCTGAGAGAGCCAGCCGGCGATGTGCCGCTCCCCCGCGGAAGTGGGGAAAGTGGCTAGGGAGAACCGCCCTTCCACGGAGGTGGAAGGGACAGTAGCCAACCCAGGAAGAACCAGCAGCAAACCCGGGAAGGGCCGAGCAGATAAAAGAACAGCGCAGGGTCCTGTGTCGTTTCTCCACGAAGACGGGGAGCGACATAATGGTGCCATGACTCGCATAGGAAGCCTAGGCAGAGTTTAGTGTTGTTCCTCCACGAAGAGGGGGAGCAACACCCTCCCACCCACAACCCTCCCCTTTCCTGCTCCCTCTCCCCTTCCATTCACATCAAGATTCATTTTCAATTCTCTTTGTATACAGAAGATCAGTTTAGCATACATTAAGTAAATATTTCAACAGTTTGCACCCACATCGAAACACAAAGTGAAAAATACTGTTTGAATACTAGTTATAGCATTAAATCGCACTGTACAGCACATTAAGGACAGAGATCCTACATGAGGAGTAAGTGCATGGTGACTCCTGTTGTTGACTTAACAAATTGACACTCTTGTTTATGGCATCAGTAATCACCTTAGGCTCTTGTCATGAGTTTCCAAGGCTATGGAAGCCCCCTGAGTTCACTGACTCGATCATATTTAGGCAAGGTCGTAGTCAGAATGGAAGTTCTCTCCTCCCTTCAAAGAAAGGTACCTCCTTCTTTGGTACCCGTTCTTTCCACTGGGATCTCACTCGCTGAGATCTTTCATTTAGGTCATTTTTTTTTTCCCCCAGAGTGTCTTGGCTTTCCATGCCTGAAATACTCTCATGGGCTTTTCAGCCTGATCCACATGCCTTAAGGGCTGATTCTGAGGCCAGAGTTCTGTTTAGGACATCTGCTGTGTATCTCGCTTCCCATGTTGGATCGTTCTCTCCCTTTTTGATTCTATCAGTTAGTATTTGCAGATACTAGTCTTGTTTATGTGATCCCTTTGGCTCTTAGTCCTATCATTACGATCAATTGTGAACAGAAATTGATCACTGGACTAGTGAGATGGCATTGGTACATGCCACCTTGATGGGATTGAATTGGAATCCCCTGGTATGTTTCTAACTCTACCATTTGAGGTAAGTCAGCTTGAGCATGTCTCAAATTGCACATCTCTTCCCTCTCTTATTCCCACTCTTACATTTAACAGCGATCACTTTTCAGTTAAGTTTCAGCACTTAAGAAGAATTGTGTATTGATTACAGTATTCAACCAAAGGTATTAAGTAGAACAAACAAAAAAATACTAAGAGGGATAACATATCAAGTTGCTCATCAACAGTCAGGGTGAGGGCTGATCAAGTCACCGTTTCTCCTAGTGTTCATTTCACTTTAACAGGTTTCCTTTTTGGTTTTCAGTTAGTTGTCACCTATCAAGGAGAACAAGTGGTATTTGTCCCTTTGGGATTGGCTTATTACACTCAGCATAATGTTTTCCAAATTCCTAACAGGGATCACTTTTCAGTTAAAATTTAAACACCTAAGAATAATTGTGTGTTAATTACAGAGTTCAACCAACGGTACTAGAACAAAAAAAATACTAAAATGGATAAAGTATTACACTGTACATCAACTGTCAGGACTAGAGCTGATCAAGTCACTGTTTCTCATAGTGTCCATTTCATTTCAACAGGTTTCCCCTTTGGTGCTCTGTTAGTTGTCGCCGATCAGGGAGAACATATGATACTTGTCCCTTTGGGACTGGCTTAGTTCACTCAGCATGATGTTTTCCAGACTCCTCCATCTTGTTGCAAATGACCGGATTGCATTGTTTTTGACTGCTGTATAGTATTCTATAGAGTACCTGTCCCATGATTTCTTTATCCAGTCTACTGTTGATGGGCATTTAGGTTGGTTCCAGGTCTTAGCTATTGTGAATTGAGCTGCAATAAGCATTAATGTGCAGACAGCCTTTTTGTTTGCCAATTTAAATTCCTTTGGGTAAATTCCAAGGAGTGGGATGGCTGGGTCGAACGGTAGGGTTATCTTCAGGTTTCTGAGGAATCTCCAGACTGACTTCCATAGTGGCTTGACCAGTTGGCATTCCCACCAACAGTGGGTTAGTGTCCCTTTTTCCCCACATCCTCTCCAGAATCTATTGTTGGTAGATTTCTTAATGTGAGCCATTCTAACTGGGGTGAGGTGAAACCTCATTGTGGTTTTGATTTGCATTTCCCTGATTGCTAGTGATCTTGAACATTTTTTCATGTGTCTGTTGGCCATTTGGATTTCCTCTTTTGTAAAATGTCTATTGAGGTCCTTGGCCCATCTCTTAAGTGGGTTGTTGGTTTTGTTTTTGTGGAGTTTCTTGATTTCTTTGTAGATTCTGGTTATTAACCCTTTATCTGTTGCATAGTTTGCGAATATTTTTTCCCATTCTGTTGGTTGCCTTTTCACTTTTCTGACTGTTTCTTTTGAATTACAGAAACTTCTCAATTTGATGCAATCCCAAATGTTAATTTTGGCTTTGACTGCCTGTGCTTCTGGGGTATTTTCCAAGAAGTCTTTGCCAGTACCTATATCTTGCAGAGTTTCTCCAATGCTCTCTAATAATTTCATGCTGTCGGGTCATAGATTTAAGTCTTTAATCCATGTTGAGTGGATTTTTGTGTAAGGTGAAAGGTAGGGGTCTTGCTTCATGATTCTGCACATGCAAATCCAATTTTCCCAGCACCATTTATTGAATAGACTGTCCTTACTCCAGGGATTGGTTTTGGATCCATGATCAAATATAAGTTGGCTGTAGATGTTTGGATTGATTTCTGGTGTTTCTATTCTGTTCCATTGGTCTATCCATCTGTTTCTGTACCAGTACCATGCTGTTTTGATAACAACTGCCCTGCAGTATGTCCTGAAATCTGGTATTGTGATGCCTCCGGCTCTGTTTTTGTTGTGCAAGATTGCTTTAGCTATTCGAGGTCTCCTGTGTTTCCATATGAATTTCAGCATCATTTTTTCCAAGTCTGAGAAGAATGTCTTTGGTATTTTGATTTGTATTGCATTTAGATTGTTAATGTACATTGTATTGAATGTTGGAATTATTGTGTTTGCTGTATCACATGGGTTTTGTATATTGTGTTTCCATTTTTTTCTTCAAGAAATTTTAAAATTTTCTTTATTTGTTTTTCAATCCATTGATTATTCAGGAGTGAAAAATTCAACTTCCATGTATATATGTAGTTTCCCAAGTTTTATATTGATGTCTAGTTTAATTGAATTATAACCATAAAAGTTACTTAACATGATTTATATTCTTTTTAATTTGTTCATCTTGTTTTATGACCTACCATATGATCTACCTGCAAAATATTCTGTATGCATTTGAGAAGAGTCTGTATTTTCAGCTGTTGGATAGAAAGTTAAATAGATCTCTGTTAAGTCCAACTGATCTATGGCACAATATAATTCAGCTGCTTCTTTCTTGATTTTATGTCAAGATGATTTGTCCATTTACAAAGGTGATTGTTAAAGTTCTCTACTACTATTGTTTTAGAGTATATATCTTCTTTCACTCTATTAATATTTGCTTTATATATTTGGGTACCCCTCATATTGGTTGCATATATATTTATAAGTGTTCATTCCTCTTGCTAGATTGAGCCAGCTATTATATATAATTACTTTCCTGATTACTTCACCACTTTAGGTTCAAAATCTATCTTATCTAGTAGAAGTAAGAGTACTTGTTTCTTTCGGTTTTGATTTGCATAGAATATATTATTCCATCCTTTTATTTTTACTCTATTTGTGTCCTTAGAGGAGAAGTGAGTTTCTTGTAAGAAGCATGTAGTTGGGTCTTGTTTTCTAATCAATTTTATCACTTTGTGACTTTTAATTGAAGACTGTAATCCATTGATACTGAAGGTAGATATTGCTAGGCAAGGTCTTGCTATAGACATTTTGATACTTATTTTGCATTTTTATTATATTTTGTTTCTTTCTCCCTTTCTTATAATTTTCATTTATGCATAAGTGATTCTATGGTGGTATATTTTCATCTTTTGCTTATTATTTTTACTAAGTCTGTTACAGGTTCTTGCTTTGTGGTTATCCTGAGGCTCACAAAAATCTTCCTTTGGCTTTAACTGCTATCTTGAAATGATAACAACCTAACATTGATTATAAAACCAGAGAGACAAATGAAAAATCAAGAAGATAACAAATCCCAATAAAGAATTCAACAATTGTTTTCTAGTCTTCCCCTCATTTTGATGTTGTTTGATCTCTTTCAACATTGCTTATGTTTTAACATTTTAATGCAGTGAATATAAATTACTTTTAGTCCTCACAGTAAAAATATAAATAACTCGTATACCATGTTTACAAGATTAAAGCATTCTAAATATGTTAGTTTGGATAGTCTTACCAGTAACTTTTCTACTTTCTGACATTTTCTTCTTACTTGTTATCATCTCTTTCTTTCAGTTTGAAAGCTCCTTTCGGAATTTTTGTAAGACAAGTATGGTGGTGATAAATTATCTGTTTTTGTTTGGGATGTTTTTATCTTTCCTTCATATCAGAAGGATAGCTTTGCTGAATACATTATTCTTGGCTGATGAATTTTTCTTTCACTACTGCAAAAATCTCATCCCAATTCTTGATGCCATGTAATGTTTCTGAAGAGAAGACTGGAGTCAGGGGGAATTGGGACTCCTTTATCAGTCATTTGCTCGTTTTCTCTTCTAGGTTTCAGTATCCTCTCTTTATCTTCAATCTTGGGAGTTTTATTACGATATATACGATATATTTATTTACGATATGGTAAACTAGCGTGAGTTTAATCTGACTAATGACATTCAACCTTCCTATACCTAGATATTTGTGTATTCTACAGCTTTGGAAAGCTTTCTGTCACTGTCTCCCTGAATATAGCTTCTGTCCCTTTTACATTTTCAAGTTCCTCTGGAATCCCAATAATTCAAATATTTATTCTTTTCATGATACCTCATATTTTCTACAATCTTTCTTATTTACTCTTGACTCTGTTTTTCATTTTGCGCATTCATCTGTGTATTTAAAAGCTGCCTGTCTTTGAGGTCACTTGGTCTTCTGTTTGATCTATTCTGCTATTGGTTCCTTCTACAGTATTTTTTGTGTCATTTAGTGTATTTTTCAGTTGTTAGAATACTGAATCATTGCTCTGTGCTCTCTTGAATTTCACTAAGTTTTCTTCAAACAATTTTGAAATCTTCATCTTAGCATTTGGAAATTTCAATTCCCAGTGGTAGATTTCTGGCACCTCATTTTTCTCTTTAGGGAAGGTCATGATTCCCTGGAAGTTCTTGATGCTTGTTGGTATACAACATCATCTGCCAAATGAAGCAGTTGGAGTAATATGGAGTCATTTGTAGCTGTCCTTTGAGAAAAAAAAAAATTTTTGACAGGAAGAGTGGACAGTGAGAGAGAGAGACAGAGAGAAAGTCCTTTGAGAAATTTTAAGTAGACTGTTTATCTTCTCTGACCCAATGATTACTTTTGCTATTTCACTCTAGATAGCACTTTAAGTTACAGTTTGTCCCAGATCTGCTGTTGATATATTTTTATCGATTCCATGTTATAAGGTTCTCCAAACACAAATTTGTCCCAAATCTGCAGTTGATGTGTTGTCCAGAATGAAGTAGAGAAATGCCTAAGAAGGGTAACAAGACCCTAAAATCTTTTTGTGGTCTTGTGATAGACTTAGACTTCTTGTCTTGTGTCCAAGAATGCCATAATGCTAGACTTCATCCAGAGCCTTCAGCCTACTGTTGTACCCTGGGAATTGAACCAAAGTTCAGCCAGCTGTGATCTGCTATTTGTTGAGTTGGACTCACTGCCTGATAACACACCTATCAGCAAATCTGGTGATGCTGTCTTGGGTATAAGAATGCTCAATGGAACCATGGACTTCCTCTGAGAACTGAAGCAAGTACAGAGTCTCTGTCTATAAGCTCTGGCTGGGGGACAGGGACCTTTAGAATATGTTCAAAGCTGGGATTATTCAGCCTGGTATAGACTCTTAAAACAACTGTATGATTCTTTGCTATCTACCTAAGGTTGCCAGAGGGGTGATAGAGGCATTCCTTTAAATACTTAAGCAGGCCTTAAGGGATCACATCTGAGTCTCATTGCCACCAGACCCTGTGGAATCTTGAGAGTGCATACCAGTTCTGCAAGCTAGTGGTAATACACACCAAAACAAGCCTTTCACACCAAGGCACCAATCTCCATCAGATACTGGAAGTCCAGAGACTCCACAGGCACTAGCCCTGCATGGAAACAGTATCTTCCTAGTGCAGAGTTTACTAGCCCCGTAGTGAATCCCAAGACATGGTCCCATGGTCCCTTATCCACTGCCCAAGTTTGAAGGGGAGTGATGAGGACACTTTTCTTGGCCATTCAAACTTGCTCCAGGTTGGTCACTGGGTCCTATAGTCAAAGGTCCCTAAAAATTCAAGGATTGTCCATCAAGCCCACCAGAGGCCAGCAGTGACACAAAGAAGAATCCAACCTCCAGTAGCACAGGTCTCTACCTGATGCTAAGCAAGTCTAGAGGACCATTTTGTTAGCACTGTCCACTGGTTAGAGGCCTTTGGGTTTATCAGGTGCGAGATTGCATCACAGTTGGCTGTGCTCTAAGCTCTGAGTCCTAAACTTTCTCTTGCCAGAAGTTGAAAGTATGACATGGGCCACCTGGCTGTAAAAGCTCCAAATACTCCACAGGTACGAGACTAGGGTCTGAGGAGGGTGACTCAGCTATCACACTGCTGGGAAGGAATCCAAAGAAAATGAAATCAGCATATGAAAGAGATACCTGCACTCCCATGTTTATAGTGCTCAATTCAGAATCACAAATATATAGAATCAATGCAGATAATCATCCACTGATGATTGGATGAAGAAAATGCAGTATACATACCTGGTAGAATATTATTTAGTCATAAAGAATGACATTCTGAAATTTGTAGCAAAATAGATACAACTGGAGATCATTATGTGAAGTGCAAAAAGCAAGACCCAGAAAAACAAATATTGTTATGTTTTCTCTAACTGATAGTAGTTAGTATTTAGAGAGAGTGTAACAATTGTGTAGATGTCATATTATTTGTTATTTAGGTATAAATGTTGCTTCACTGATTCATATCATGTTAATGACAATATACTCTTCTTTCCTCATGTTAAAAAAAATGGAGAGGGGGGAATAATAAGGACTCTTTGGGTATCAGTAATGTTTTGATCTTATTTGGGTGTTTGTAATGAGTATGTTCAAAGGACCAAAAAACTCATTTATCTGTACACTTAAGTACATTTATTACATGCATACTGTATTTTAATACAATTTTAAGTAATCTGGAAAAAAAGTATTTGTATTTCATTTAATCTGTTTTAGTCTACTTTAAGCAGCTTTCTACTATCATCACTCTGAAGAGCCAAGCCTAAGTAGTATGCGTGTATTTATTTAACAGAGTTCTTCGTAACAAAATTCACTGATGTTTCTAATTTCTAAATAACATTATAATGTTGTATGTTTCTGACATATTCAGACCATTCCATATGAATTTCCTAACATACCATATGAAAACATGTCAATATAAAGTGACTACTATCTTTTTTGTCTTTTTTAATAGAAAACTTAATAAATATAAATTTCGAGTACAACTTTTGGATTTTAATGGTTCTTCCCGCCATAACCACCCTTCCACACACAGACCATCCCATCTCCTACTCCCTCTCCAATCCCATTCTTAAGATTCATTTTCAATTATCTTTATATAAAGATCAACTTAGTATATACTAAGTAAAGATTTCAACAGACTGCACCCACAAAGACACACAAAATATAAAGTACTGTTTGAATACTAGTTTTACCGTTAATTCTCATAGTACAATACATTAAGGACAGAGGTCCTACATGGGGAGCAAGTACCCAGTGACTCCTGTTGTTGATTTAACAATTGATACTCTTATTTATGACATCAGTAATCACCTGAAGCTCTTGTCATGAGCTATCAAGGTTATAGAATCCTGTTGAGTTCACAAACTCTGACCTTATTTAGACTAGGCCATAATCAAAGTGGAAGTTCTCTCCTCCCTTCAGAGAAAGGTACCTCCTTCTTTGATGGCCCCTTCTTTCCACCAGGATCTCACTCACAGAGAGCTTTCATTTAGGTCATTTTTTACCACAGTGTCTTGGCTTTCCATGCTTGAGATACTCTTCTGGACTTTTTAGCCAGATCCATATGCCTTAAGGGCTGATTCTGAGGCCAGAGTGTTGTTTAGGGAATTTGTCATTCTACGAGTCTGCTGTGTATTCTGCTTCCCATCAAACTATCCCTCTTTGCAGATGACATGATTCTTTATTTAGGGGACCCAAAGAACTCTACTAAGAGACTATTGGAACTCATAGAAGAGTTTGGCAAAGTAGCAGGGTATAAAATCAGTGCACAAAAATCAACAGCCTTTGTATCCACAGACAATGCCATGGCTGAGGAAGAACTTCTAAGATCAATCCCATTCACAATAGCTACAAAAACAATCAAATACCTTGGAATAAACTTAACCAAGGACGTTAAAGATCTCTACGATGAAAATTACAAAACCTTAAAGAAAGAAATAGAAGAGGATACCAAGAAATGGAAAAATCTTCCATGCTCATGGATTGGAAGAATCAACATCATCAAAATGTCCATTCTCCCAAAAGCAATTTATAAATTCAATGCAATACCAATCAAGATACCAAAGACCTTCTTCTCAGATCTGGAAAAAATGGTGCTGAAATTTATATGGAGGCACAAGAGACCTCGAATAGCTAAAGCAATCTTGTACAACAAAAACAAAGCCGGAGGCATCACAATACCAGATTTCAGGACATACTACAGGGCAGTTGTAATCAAAACAGCATGGTACTGGTACAGAAACAGATGGATAGACCAATGGAACAGAATTGAAACACCAGAAATCAACCCAAACATCTACAGCCAACTTATATTTGATCAAGGATCTAAAACCAATTCCTGGAGCAAGGACAGTCTATTCAATAAATGGAGCTGGGAAAATTGGATTTCCACGTGCAGAATCATGAAGCAAGACCCCTACCTTACACCTTACACAAAAATCCACTCAACATGGATTAAAGACCTAAATCTACGACCTGACACCATCAAGTTACTAGAGAACATTGGAGAAACCCTTCAAGATATTGGCACAGGCAAAGAATTTCTGGAAAAGACCCGGGAGGCACAGGCAGTCAAAGCCAAAATCAACTATTGGGATTGCATCAAATTGAGAAGTTTCTGTACTTCAAAAGAAACAGTCAGGAGAGTGAGGAGACAACCAACAGAATGGGAAAAAATATTTACAAACTATGCAACAGATAAAGGGTTAATAACCAGAATCTACAAAGAGATCAAGAAACTCCACAAAAACAAAACCAACAACCCACTTAAGAGATGGGCCAAGGACCTCAATAGACATTTTTCAAAAGAGGAAATCCAAATGGCCAACAGGCACATGAAAAAATGTTCAAGGTCATTAGCAATCAGGGAAATGCAAATCAAAACCACAATGAGGTTACACCTCACCCCGGTTAGAATGGCTCACATTAAGAAATCTACCAACAACAGATGCTGGCGAGGATGTGGGGAAAAAGGGACACTAACCCACTGTTGGTGGGAATGCAAACTGGTCAAGCCACTATGGAAGTCAGTCTGGAGATTCCTCAGAAACCTGAAGATAACCCTACCGTTCGACCCAGCCATCCCACTCCTTGGAATTTACCCAAAGGAATTTAAATTGGCAAACAAAAAAGCGGTCTGCACCCTAATGTTTATTGCAGCTCAATTCACAATAGCTAAGACCTGGAACCAACCTAAATGCCCATCAACAGTAGAGTGGATAAAGAAATTATGGGATATGTACTCTTTAGAACACTATACCGCAATAAGAAACAACGAAATCCAGTCATTTGCAACAAGATGGAGGAGTCTGGAACACATCATGCTGAGTGAAATAAGCCAGTCCCAAAGGGACAAATACCATATGTTCTCCCTGATCGGTGACAACTGACTGAACACCAAAAAGGAAACCTCCTGAAGTGAAATGGACACTATGGGAAACGGTGACTTGATCAGCATAGCCCTGACTGTTAATGAACAACTTAATACATTATCCCTCTGAGTAGTTTTTTTTCTCTGTTCTACTTAATATGACTGGTTTAATTCTGTAATTAATACACAGTTATTCTTAAGTGTTAAAAATTAACTGAAATGTGATCCCTGTTAAACATAAGAGTAGGAATAAGAGAGGGAAGAGATGTACAATTTGGGACATGCTCAAGCTGACTTGCCCCAAATGGTAGAGTTAGAAACATACCAGGGGACTCCAATTTAATCCCATCAAGGTGGCATGTACCAATGCCATCTCACCAGTCCAAGTGATCAATTTCAGTTCACAATTGATCATAATGAAAGGACTAAGAGTCAAAGGGAGCACATAAACAAGTCTAGTACCTGCTAATACTAACCGATAGAATAAATAAAGGGGAGAGTGATCCAACATGGTAAGCGAGATACTCAGCAGACTCATAGAATGGTGGATGTCCTAAACAGCACTCTGGCCTCAGAATCAGCCCTAAAGGCATTCGGATCTGGCTGAAAAGCCCATGAGAGTATTTCAGGCATGGAAAGCCAAGACACTCTGGCAAAAAAAAAAAAAAAAAAAAAAAAAAAAAAAAAAAAAAAAAACACCCTAAATGAAAGATCTCTGTGAGTGAGATCCCAGTGGAAAGAACAGGTCTTCAAAGAAGGAGGTACCTTTCTCTGAAGGGAGGAGAGAACCTCCACTTTGACTATGACCTTGTCTAAACAAGATAAGAGTCGGTGAACTCAAAAGGCTTCCATAGCCTTGGAAACTCATGACTGGTACATAGGGAGATTACTGATGCCATAAACAGGAGTGTCAATTGGTAAAGTCAACAACAGGAGTCACTGTGCACTTACTCCTCATGTAGGATCTCTGTCCTTAATATGCTGTACATTGAGGCTTAATGCTATAATGAGTACTCAAACAGTGTATTTCACTTTGTGTTTCTATGGGGGTGCAAACTGTTGAAATCTTTACTTAATGTATACTAAACTGATCTTCTTTAAAAAAAAAAAAAGAATATATTATCGATTCCCAACTTGACTCTCACTGGGATAAACATGACAATAGGTCTGATCTGATTTCATCATCATTTAAAAAATCATCTATTATTTTTCACTTTATGTTTGTGTGGGAGCAAACTGTTGAAATCTTAATGTATGCTAAACTGATCTTCTGTATATAAAGAGAATTGAAAATGAATCCTCATGTGAATGGAAGGGGAGAGGGAGTGGGAAAGGGGAGGGATGCGGGTGGGAGAGACGATATGGGGGGGAAGCCATTGTAATCCATAAGCCGTACTTTGGAAATTTATATTCATTTAATAAATTTTAAAAAAATGTGGCTTGGGTTTTCACAAAAGATACCCTTCTAGTCATGGAATTAGACTGTCTCTGTACCTTCTGAATCTACATGTGGTTCATTTTCTCCTCAAATAACAATCAGTTAATGCAGATTTATAAGTGGTTTCACTTTCAAATCTTGCTTTTCCTTTAATCTTTAAGAACCATATTGGGAGGCAGTGATGAAGGCTCATGTAGCTGTGTCCCTACCATCCATATCTGAGACTTGAATGGAGTTCTTGGCTCCAAAACTCAGTTCCATTCCAGTCAAAGAAGTTGAAGACATTACGGGAATAAACAAGCAGAGGGGAATTCTTTCTCCCTCTCTTTCTCTGTCTCTCAAATAAGTTAGAAGAAAGAATTAAAGACCCATATTCTCTTTAAGTAATTATTAAAGGATAAAAAGGTGGAAGTTAAATGACCATACATATTCAAGTAGTTGTCAAGTTCATGATTCTACACCCCCACTGTTATATCAAGGTCCACTTGAAAGAATTGAAATATTTAATTGTTTCATCTGGGTTTACTACACATTAAACAAAAAGTGATATATACAGAAAAAAATTAAGATACCAGAGAAGAACAAACAGTAAGATCATCTCTTGATAACCACTGAATGGAATGAATAAAAGAATAGAGGATGAGGTCATATTCATTCATTTTTGAATACTTGGAGTAAACAGAAAAGGAAACAATAGGTATTCCCCTTCTTTGAATCATACTCTTAGAAGAGCATCACAATATCTTGATGTTCAAGTGTAAGTGCAATGGTTCGATGTACATCAGGATAGTTTGGGTAAACTCAAAATCTAAAATAATAAGATCTTAATTTTCTCTTTGATGAAATTCTTTAGAATCCTAAAGTATTTAGACTCACCAATGAAAGAATTCAATATTTTATTTTCAATAAGAAACTACTTTTGATCTAGATATTGTAAAAGTTCATAAAAATAAAAGACTTATAATATATTTTTATTTTAATTTTCAGGGTTTTTTTCCAAGAAATCAATTTTCCAGAGGTAATGTAGTCAAAACATTAATTATGAGGGCCAGTGCTGTGGCATAGTGGGTAAAGCCTATGCCTGCAGTGCCGGCATCCCATATGGGTGCTGTCTGGGTCCTGGCTATTCCATTTTTGATTTAGCTCCCTGCTAAAGATGGCCCATGTCCTTGGGCCCTTGTACCCATGTGAGAAACCTGAAAGAAGCTCCTGGATCCTGGCTTTGGTCCAGAACAGCCCTGGCCATTGCAGTCATTTTGGGTATAAGCCACAAGATGGAAGATATTCTTTCTTTCTCTTTCTCCCTCTCTCCTTCCCTCCCTCCCTCCCTCTCTCTCTCTCTCTCTCTCACTCTCACTCTCACTCTCTTTCTGTCTCTAACTCTGCCTTCAGCCTTTCAAATAAACAAATAAAAATCTACAAAAAATACAAGCTGTAACAGGGAATCAAACTTAAGTACTTCAATATGAAAATTGAATATCATAAACAGTAGGCTAAACTCTCATGCCTAGAGATACTTTTATATATTATGTAGATATATATTATTCATTTTAAAGTATGTAAATATGTAAAATCTCAGCATATATGACTGTACAAAAATATATCAGAATTACTCAGCAAGGAATTTTCTAGAACTTACATGGAAGACTTGTCAAAGTATAACATTGTCAATCTCATATTGCTTTAAATTTTACAACAGTTTTGAAAGCTATAAGTAGGAAAACACATGAGTAAGAATGGTTATAGGATCTTTAAAGTGATGGAATAGCAGCAAGACAACCATGGGCAGTCAAAAAAGGCAAAGAAAAGGATATGTCAAGACATCTACCTTTAAAATAGTAAAGTCGAAACATTTTATGAATCAGTACCATACTCTACACTAATGAAGAATTGAGGAACTGGACAGGCAAAGGAACACAGAAAGCAAGTTTTATTTTCTAGAAATCTGGAGGTTTACAAAGAATGGGAGAAGAGCAAGAACGTAAGGCAGTGGGGAGTCATGAAAACCAGAAAAGCTCCAGTATCCAAAGAAGAAAAAAAAGAACCAGAAGGTAAAAATGGGGTAAAAGTAAAACAACATTTTTATGTAAAGCAAATTCTGTCTCTATTCACTAATGTCATCAAAAGAAAACAGTCCATGACTCTCAGGTAAACACTGAGAAGCCAGGGGATATTAATTCCCTTCTTTACAAGGTATTCTTTTTCCTTTCCTTAGAAGTCCAGTATCTTAGGAATCTAAACATCATGAATTATGCTTTGTTAAAGATGAAATTATTTTGTGTCAATAGAATGTAATTACAGACTGTCAAAGTGACATGAAACAAGTTGGGGGGGTATACCCATTTACTCTCCTTTTTTCGTACACTTCAGTGAGAAAACTTCACCAGCTGTGTGCTAGTGGCTAATATTTGGTTTACGGTGCAGTGGGAAAGATCAACTTATAGACATTACAATCTAACCATAGAGAATACAATAGGATATTTTCTGCTTGGAAATGTCACTCTGTCTGCTTTCTGAGTCTGCTTTAAATTCCCCTGGCTTCTGCGGTGATGGTGGTGCTGTGTTTATTCTTTAACATGGAGGGAAAAGGGTAAGGACACAAGTTGGTCCCCTTAGAGTCTATATAATTGTATCTGCAAACAAAGACCAGTTTGCTCAGTTTCCTTGTCCAGGAACATTTCTAACAGGTCAACCAAGCTGAACTATCTCCAAGCATTTTCTCTCCATATCATATTCACCAAGTCCTGTATTTAGGGAGCAGAGATCTCTTGAGAACTGGTTCTCAAACAACTGGTATTGACAGTAAACACTATCTTCAATCGGTTGAAAAGCATGAATTATGTATACAAGTTTCTAATCCTGTGTTCACTAAAGATGTTCATTGTATCAATTAGTGGGAGAAGATATGAACTAGATTCCATGAGAAAATTAAACCGACCAGATGAATTATTGGCTATTCTTTCCATTTTCCAACTTTACATATACTAATTCACACAGGAGCAAAGACAGTTCATTATATACAAATCTGCATTCTCCCACAGAATTTGTTTAGAGAATGGCTGTACAAAACCTGTAAACTCACATAACCAAGAACTGTGATTGACATGAAAATTTACCCTACTTGCAAGTTAACAAATTGCTTGCCACAGTCACAGTCACAGGTGTCAGCGTAAGACATGAATCTCTTGGATCAGGAGCTTAATACTTCATCACCCACAGCAGAGCAGGAAGCATTAATTTCAGGTTTGTATTGTGAGCCTTTGCCCCCCAAGTCTTGTGGGGAAGAAGAGATTCAGGTGGGTGTTATACAAGTATTAGATTTGTACAGCTATTGAAGAACCTCAAGTCCTGGAAATTCATATCTTTTGCTACTGCTGGCATATTTGTCCAATCATTGACCCACAAGAAAATATGAGTTTTATTATCTTTGGTAGGAAAAAATCCAGCTCTCGACCCCTGAGGGATACATTATCTCTGTCTTGCACGGTTGTTTACTACGAAAATTTTTGAAAAAATTCTCCAGAGAAAAAGTGATCCATGTGTCTTCACAAGACATGCAGAAACTCAAGAGAAAAATGGAAAATCGTCACCCACCAGTGATCAACCTCACAATATTTGAGGTGTTTCATTCCCAAGGGCATACTTCCCCCATTCTTCGATGGAAAATCTATTAAAAGAAGAGTAAGAATGAGTGGATATCACTGTCATGCCAAGGACAAGCTATAGAGACAAAAAGTAATCTTAGCAAATCATGTAGCAGGTAACCTCAGGTTGGATTTAGAAAGCATATAGGCTTTCTAAATGTTGTTGTTGTTGTTTTCCCTCCCCCAAGAACAGCCACCATAGTACATTAGAAACAAACAATAGGGTAAGCCAAGATTATAAATCTACTGTATTTAATTACTGCTTTGGGGACCTTCAGCACAAGGTGGCAGCTATGCCAGTCAACAAGGCCTCTGAGAACGTCCTCAGCTTTGGTAGCCCCTGAGGGACAGCTGTAAAAGAATGTTCTTATTAAAGGATCCTTGAACAAACTTTCCAATGACATTGGAGGTGTGTGAAGAATTGTAATTTCAGTCTCTGAGGTAAAGCTATTTGTGTTTGTTTTCTTAATTTTTTTTCCAGTAAATGAGTGTGCCATTTGATAGAATCTAAAGCCTAAGACCCATAACCCGCAGTACTAATGAAAGAAACAAATTTACCCTCACTAAAAAATAAATAAATAAAATGAACATGAACTAACCCACAAGCATACCTTGTTTTGTATCCTAGAAAAATAAGATAAAGACATGAATTAAATCATTCTAAAATGGTAAGGGAGAAAATTTAATTATTATAATTTTGTTAAAATGTTTATTATTATATTATCATTAAATATCAGATATATGCACATTCAGAAAACATATTTGTTGCTCACAGCTTAAACAATCTCACAAATTCTGTTTAGGAAGTGACAATATGAGTCACTAGAAGCATCCCTGATTAAAAATAAATGTACCTGCTCCAAGCTCTAGATATTGGCCATATGAATATTATATAGAATAGTTCCTGCCCTCAAGAATTCATTAATTTAGATCATTTTTAATTCAGTATATAATTTCATTGTCAGAAATAAGTTTAAAAAATTTAAAGAGTATTAAGTTGATTCAGCCAACTCTTAAAACAAGTACAATTTTAATACCATAATGTTTAGAATCATCTTCATCAGTATAGAATAAATTTCTTTATTTTCTTCAATATAAGAAAAGTACATAAAATTCAAGGAAAAATATTTTGTTTATATGAACAGATTACAAACATATTTATCAAACATATACTGAAGCTACACTATGTAAATAAAGTCATGAAATCCCAGTATGTGGAAAATTACCCAGAAGCAACTAAAAATAAATATGCTGGTATCAAAATAGGTCATATAAATCTCACCTTTTCAGGGCAATAAAGTGCACACACACAAGTGATCACACACTTATCATGGTTTATATATACTTCTGACAAATTGAGATACGTGGTTTTCAGCACTACAAAAGGACATCAATATATCCTTTTGTTACAAAATAGTAACAAAGGAAATTTCTTTTTTTTTATTTTTTGTTAATTTGACAGGTAGAGTTAAATGGTAAGAGAGAGAGACAGAGAGAAAGGTCTTCCTTTCATTGGTTCACTTCCCAAAATGGCTGCTACGGCTGGAGTTATGCTGATTCAAAGCCAGGAACCAGGTGCCTCCTCCTGGTCTCCCATGTGGGTGCAGGGGCCCAAGCACCTGGGCCATCCTCCACTGCCTTCCCAGGCCACAGCAGAGAGCTGGACTGGAAGAGGAGCAACTGGGACTAGAACTCGGCATCCATATGGGATGCCGGCGCCGCAGGCAAAGGAATAACCAAGTGAGCCACTTTGCTGGCTCCGAGGAAATTTCAATGCAAAAAGTAAATATAAACAAAATAGACCCATAAGCATGTAAAAAGTTGTTCAACATAATTAGTATCAGATAGAATTACCAAATAATTGAGTAATTATACTTTTTGGTATATATTTAACAGAAATAAAAACAACCATACAAAGACTTCGTACACAGGTATTCATACCAACATCACATATAATAGCTAAAACATGGGAGCTACATGAATAAACATCAGTTATTTAATGGATAACTAAAATGTGCTAATCCACACAATGGGATATTATTTGACAATTAAAAGGAACAAAGTGCTGATTCATATTACAACATGGATGATATTTGAAAATGTTATATGAAATGAAAGAATACAGTCAAAAAAAGCAACATATTTCATGATTCCTTGTATATAAAATGTCCACAACAGGCAAAGTTACAGAAACAGAAGGTGGATTAAAGAAGGACTGGTTTAGTTGGTAGTAAATTGGAGTGACTGTTGCTCTAGTTTTCTAAAGGGTATCTTTTAGGGGTGGATTGAAATACTCTAAAGTTATGGCTCACATGCAGAAATCTACCAACAACAGATGCTGGCGAGGATGTGGGGAAAAAGGGACACTAACCCACTGTTGGTGGGAATGCAAACTGGTCAAGCCACTATGGAAGTCAGTCTGGAGATTCCTCAGAAACCTGAAGATAACCCTACCGTTCGACCCAGCCATCCCACTCCTTGGAATTTACCCAAAGGAATTTAAATTGGCAAACAAAAAAGCGGTCTGCACCCTAATGTTTATTGCAGCTCAATTCACAATAGCTAAGACCTGGAACCAACCTAAATGCCCATCAACGGTAGACTGGATAAAGAAATTATGGGATATGTACTCTTTAGAACACTATACCGCAGTAAGAAACAATGAAATCCAGTCATTTGCAACAAGATGGAGGAGTCTGGAACACATCATGCTGAGTGAAATAAGCCAGTCCCAAAGGGACAAATACCATATGTTCTCCCTGATCGGTGACAACTGACTGAACACCAAAAAGGAAACCTCCTGAAGTGAAATGGACACTATGGGAAACGGTGACTTGATCAGCATAGCCCTGACTGTTAATGAACAACTTAATACATTATCCCTCTTAGTAGTTTTTTGTCTGTTCTACTTAATATGACTGGTTTAATTCTGTAATTAATACACAGTTATTCTTAAGTGTTGAAATTTAACTGAAATGTGATCCCTGTTAAACATAAGAGTGGGAATAAGAGAGGGAAGAGATGTACAATTTGGGACATGCTCAAGCTGACTTGCCCCAAATGGTAGAGTTAGAAACATACCAGGGGACTCCAATTTAATCCCATCAAGGTGGCATGTACCAATGCCATCTCACTGTTCCAGGTGATCAGTTTCAGTTCACAATTGATCATAATGAAAGGACTAAGAGTCAAAGGGAGCACATAAACAAGTCTAGTACCTGCTAATACTAACTGATAGAATAAATAAAGGGGAGAGTGATCCAACATGGGAAGTGAGATACTCAGCAGACTCACAGAATGGTGGATGTCCTAAACAGCACTCTGGCCTCAGAATCAGCCCTAAAGGCATTCGGATCTGGCTGAAAAGCCCATGAGAGTATTTCAGGCATGGAAAGCCAAGACACTCTGGCAAAAAAAAAAAAAAAAAAAAAACCCTAAATGAAAGATCTCTGTGAGTGAGATCCCAGTGGAAAGAACAGGTCTTCAAAGAAGGAGGTACCTTTCTCTGAAGGGAGGAGAGAACCTCCACTTTGACTATGACCTGGTCTAAACAAGATAAGAGTCGGTGAACTCAAAAGGTTTCCATAGCCTTGGAAACTCATGACTGGAGCATAGGGAGATTACTGATGCCATAAACAGGAGTGTCAATTGGTAAAGTCAACAACAGGAGTCACTGTGCACTTACTCCTCATGTAGGATCTCTGTCCTTAATGTGCTGTACATTGAGGCTTAATGCTATAATGAGTACTCAAACAGTGTATTTCACTTTGTGTTTCTATGGGGGTGCAAACTGTTGAAATCTTTACTTAATGTATACTAAACTGATCTTCTTTAAAAAAAAAAAAAGAATATATTATCGATTCCCAACTTGACTCTCACTGGGATAAACATGACAATAGGTCTGATCTGATTTCATCATCATTTAAAAAATCATCTATTATTTTTCACTTTATGTTTGTGTGGGAGTAAACTGTTGAAATCTTAATGTATGCTAAACTGATCTTCTGTATATAAAGAGAATCGAAAATGAATCCTCATGTGAATGGAAGGAGAGAGGGAGTGGGAAAGGGGAGGGATGCGGGTGGGAGAGACGATATGGGGGGGAAGCCATTGTAATCCATAAGCCGTACTTTGGAAATTTATATTCATTAAATAAAAGTTAAAAAAAAAAAGAAATACTCTAAAGTTGATTGTTGCCATGGTTACACAGTTATGTTATAATAAAATAATTAAACTATACACTTTAATTAAGTGAATTATATGGTATGTAAATTATAACTCAATAAGGCTTTTATTCAGTAATAAATAAAAACAGATATCATTTCAAGCAACAGAAAAACTCAGTTACATTCTCCATCCCCCATTGTCTAACGCAGTGTCCAAAAGCAAAACATTATTTTTCATGATTGAATACTTCTGTTTAAGTGAATAATACTTATTCTTTGTGGTGAGATGCTTCTAACATCCCTTATAAAATTAGTGATATTTTTAAAATAACACTTTAATCTCTTTAAGTTGATTGAAAATGAAAAATCCACAAATTTCAAATAAGATATTGTTATATGTAACTCATAATACAAATTAGTCCCAAGTAATACAATAAAATGCTTTATTATTCACCGTGTCCCTCTAGCAGTACAAAAAAAAATGGGATAAAAAATATTCAATGAGAATACAATGTGTAGCTTTGTAAATACTGGTAAAACTATTTTTACTTTGTTCCCTAGGCACCTCACTGAAAAGAATGCCAAGTGCCTCTGGATATAATAAAGAGCCTGAACTAATATAAAATTCTGTTTGAAATACTCAAGTCATTTGTAACCAATATATGCTATCATTATCCCATTCCAGTCTATCTTCATTCCTGTCCACTCTCAATCACTGTAAGTAAATGATACACTGTTAGGAAAACTAGCCACAGAAATTTCTTCAACACAAATTGTTTAATGTGGTTCCCCACAAGCTCTATTTCTTAAGTGCATAACTCAGCTCCCCTTGGTCTATCTTTCAATTGACTTAAATGGAGCAGTTGTCACAACTTCTCTATATTAAAATCGATAGCTCTTTTATTAACCAATGGTTTGCATTATTTAAGGATTGAAAGATTGGAGGAAAGTCATGATCTTTAGAGAATACTAAGTAAGACACGTTTATAAATAGATTACAGATGCAAATTTGGGTAATAATTTTAAAGCTAACACAAATATACACAAAAACACTTGTTCACACATATGTACTCATAAATATACATAAACACACATATAGAATACTAAAAATAAGTATGAGGACAACCAGCCCTCAGACAAATCAAGCTCTCTTTACCAAGCTATAGCAATGAAAGGAATTTATGAAGTTTTGAGCCTTAACAGCTAATGACACCTGCATATATTTTGAACCTGAGAATTATCAGGCACTACTCTAGGTGCTGATGATAAATCTCAAGGAGATGATCAAAATTCCTATACTCAGGTAACTATCATTTCAATTGAAGTAAAAATACATTAAACAAATTTAGGGGTAGTAAGAAAAAATAAAACACAGAAAAGGGTCGGGTAACAATGGAGTGTATGTGTGTGTATGCATATGTGTGCACTAATGTAGACATGCTGGACAAGGAAGGCTAGCATGAGGAAGAACTATCAATGCAAAATGTGATTAAAGTAAGAGCTTCTTAATAGCAAGGGTACTGTCACCAGAACGGAATCAACAGAGTTGAGCTTAATGAGTTATTCAATAACTAAGTTATAAAGCCAAAATTCTACAATTAAGATATTAAATTTCATTTTAAAAAGATTATCCTGAATATTTTATGGAGAAGGGACTGTAGGACAAGAATAGGTAAAGGCAGTCCAATTGAATGAAGATAGGGATAAAATGAAAGTATCTTGGATAAGTATTCAGCAGTAGAAGTGGCAAGGAAAGTCATATATGCTATATATTTTGAAGGCTGATTCAACATGACATGATGAATTGGAAGACAGTACGTGAGGTAAATAAAAAACAATACTCTTCCATGGATAATAAAGTAAAGGAAGGAATCATATACCAAAATGGGAAAGGAAAGGAAGAATGGATTCAAAGAGCAGGGTTAATTAATCATTCTGACTAGCAGACATACAAATAGCAATGTCGAAGAAATTGTACTTATGTCTGAGATCCAGAGTAAATGTTATGGAAAAAGTTTTAGAAGCCATTATCTTATAATTGATATATTTTTCTAGGGTATAATCTAGGTTACTATAAGAAAAAAATCCAAAAATATAGTTACTTAAATAAGGCTAAAATTGGTTTCACTTTCATATAAACATTCAGTGACAAGGGACTATTCATGTAACTCTTGTAATTAGTGTATTACTAACTAGATTTTCTGATTTGACTCACCAGCCTTAGGACAAGCTATTGCTATATTTTAGAAGTAAGGCCCTGTCCTGATTTTGACCTATGGGGCTTCTCTTCAGCTTCAAATCAAATTCATTTTTTACATAGTCAGCTCCATCATCTAATTTGCTATCCAACTATTACAGTAGTCAGATGTCCAGATTTGTGTGTCTATGGAGTACCATGCATTGTGATAGACTCTGAATATATAAAAATAAATACAGCAGATTTTGTACCTGTTAGAGACAATGAATCTACAGAGCAAACAGAAGAAAGAAGCAGTAATACAAAGTGATGCAGGTCTACAAGAGGACAGCATCCAAAAGGATTTCTAGGAGAGAAATGCCCTGAAACCTAATCCCATATTTTTTTCTGTAGACCCCTGTACAATGACTTATAAAATCCTTTGTTTTCTACCTTAAGACCTCTCTGTGCATACTATATCTGTAATTTCTAATATTTCTATCATAGACTACCACAGTCCACTTGGCCCAACTGATTTTCCTTCTTTCTCTCCTAACAGATCAAACGGTATCATCTTGTAAATGAAGAATTAAACACATAAGAAGACAAGGAGTTTTATTACAAGGAGCCAAGATATGTATCTTTGTACCAAGAAATGTCTACAAACTGAATGAATACTGTATTTTGCCTACAAAATTTGGGTTAAAATTCAGCTCCCATACTAAGTGACTGGAACCTCTGTTAGACATTTTTAATATCTCTCTGCTTATATATAGAACTTACAAAATTTACATGAATTGCATTGTAATTATCATATATAAAATCTTGTTAAATAATTAATTCATAACAGCTTCTTGCTAGCATATGATTGCTCAATAAATAGATAAGTATTGATTTTTCTAGTTTATATTCTTGATCCATGCAATCCGTTCTTCCCATGGCAACTGAAGTAAACATTTGAAAATCAAGTGCAGATCATGTTTCCTGTTCAAACAGCTCCAATGACTTTCCATATCATTTAAGTCCTACATGATCTGCTCTCACTCCTG
Organism: Oryctolagus cuniculus; assembly: GCF_964237555.1. Classification (NCBI taxonomy): domain Eukaryota; kingdom Metazoa; phylum Chordata; class Mammalia; order Lagomorpha; family Leporidae; genus Oryctolagus; species Oryctolagus cuniculus. The sequence goes on from NC_091442.1 coordinate 90,436,199, forward strand.
CATACCTTACGTCTTTACATTCTCACTCTTATTTACATGTTTCTAGTCATACTGGATGTGGTTCCTTAAGCCAAGTAAGTTCTAACCTCAGTAATCATTGTTCTCTCTCCCTGGAATATCCTTCTCAAAGATGTATAGCTGACTTTATCCCTTATTTTCTCATCAGCTTCTCAGATATACAAGTAGATACTGGTCGAGCCCCATTAAGGTCCTTTTCACAGCAAGATATGCCTCTCCTCTGCTACAACTGGCAGGACAAGAACTCATGACTGCACTTCCCTTATCCAAATAATTCAACTCTGCAAATGGGTATATGACTTCCACATAGGCTATTTCACTCCATCCCAGCCAGCAACCAGTGAACGTGGTCTACAAAACGCCGGACCCTATCTTAAGGAGACACCAATTCTGCAGTGCAATTTGTGCTCGAGAGCTTCTTGTGGTTGACCTCAAAGTCTCCAGGTGGGACCTGACGCTTGGTGGTCTTTATACCCAGCATTATCCTGCTTGGCTTACTTTCCTTGTCCTTAGATCAATTCACTGTCCCTCAAATAAATCTTTTCAAGAATCACCATGTCAAGATGTACTTCTAGGAACCAAGCTAAGACAGACACCTTCATTAACCAGTACATTCTGAACTACTCTATGTCCCTCTTATCTTGTTTCACTTTTTGACAAAGCACCTGTCACTATGCTTTATTTTTTGTGATTTGTGTTTATTCTTTTTCTCTAAGTAACATGTAAACTCCATGAAGTCAGGCAATATTTTTATTTACTTCTATGTCACCAAACTTACAAAATCACCAGCCTTATTGTAGTTAATAAATACACATTGCTGATTGCATAAATAAATGGAATAGGGAAAATAAGTATATAAATGGAATATGACAGTGAATATACTTTATCATTACTTTTAAAAGTATGCTCTCTTTTTTCAAAAATATTCATTTTTTTTTTTATTTGAAAGGAAGAGCAACACAGAGAGGAAGAGACAGAGGGAGAGATCTCTGATCCTCTGGTTCACCCCCAAGTGCTCACAACAGCCAGTGCTGGGCCAGGTCAAAACTAGAAGCCAAGAATTCCATCCAGTTCTCCCACTTGTGTTGCAGGGACCCAAACACTTGGGCCATCTTCTGCTGCTTTCCCAGGCACAATAGCAAGGAGCTGGATGACAAGCAGAGCAATCAGGACTCAAACTCCTGCTCTAATACGGGATGCCAGGGCAGCTGTTTCACTTGCTGTGCCTTAACATTGCCCTGAAGGATGCCCTAACTGAAAGATTCAGAACCAACAGCCTGGATTAATTTCACCTACTGTAAAGAATGATTCTGTTAGGGACCACCAGATGTTCTATGTTGTGTCAAACTATCTAGGCACTGAAATGCCTTGAGATTTAATTCATTAACATACCTTCACAAGTCTTACAGATTTTAAACTCAAATTACTAAGTGGATTTCTTAATTAGTTATTGTTTTTGAATTAAGAATTTATTTTTTCAACCACCAGTATTCTGAAGCTCAATCTTAAGTCTATACTGAAAACATTCAAATGGAAATGCATGCATTTTACAGTGAAAATCATTAAATAAGGAAGAAAACATTATAATATTATAATGGTCAATTTCTGCATTATGTTTGGAAATAAAATCTAAGATTCTGGAGGAATTTCTGAAAATTTCTTAAAATTGCTTTCAAAACAGGTATTAGCTGTTTTCCTATACAAACCCCACTTAACTATAAAAGATGTAAAGGAATAGAACCTACATCTGATCTCCTTTATTAAGGAAACATTGTAGTTGGATGTGGCACACTGAAAATATTTGAACATGGAGGCTCTGGCTAACTTTCAGCCTCTTCAGTTAACATGCTTTCTAACAGAACCTCAGCCTTGATGAGTGTTTGCATGAAACTGGCCTTATTGTCAACCACACTCCATAAAAATGGCTTGAGTAATTTGTCTCTTATAGACTTAAAAACTTTGAAAGGACTTGAGGTTGTATGCCAACTCCACAGAAGACTTCATTAAGCAATAAATAAAGTTTGATTTAATTTTTCAAAAAGAGGGTTTTGTGGGCATGAAAGCCTGTATATTCCACAAAAATAAAGAATCTTCTAAAGAGAATCTCAAACATATTCAAATACAGGCCATGCAAAGATGTTCCATTCTAATTTGGGAGTGCATAATTAATGTACTTCTTTGTAGCTAGCATTTAATGCCAGTGCTTTTATGGTTTATGATGTAACTTTTGTTTTTTTTTACTCAACAGAAAAGGTCAATGTGACTAATAATTAGAACTATGACTCTGAAAGAAGACTGTAATTAGACTATTTTTCAACAAATAATAAAATGTCAGGGAAAAAAAGAAAGTGAATCCTTGGTGTAAGCAAAACTAGTTTACAGGACAGGAAAAGTGATTCTTTCATGGTGCACACTTAGGTGACTTCCTTCTAGTAATGTAACTCAAATAATAAATACACATAAAAAGCATGACCTAGATATTTAAGCCAAAGCAGTTTCTCAAGTAAGGTTGAAATCTGAAAGTTTCTAGAAATGTTTAGTGGTTTCAACTGGTGAGTTGTTACTGACTTCTAAACCATAAAGCCCAGAAAAGCTACTAAATACCTTCCCACACATGGGGCAGCACCTCCTGACAAACAGTAATCCAGTTCCAAGGTCACATTGTGGATTTTGAGAAACTCCCTAATAAAGTTACAGAATTATATGACTTTGTAAAGTATTTGTTTATTCATTTGTACTTATTTGAAAAGCAGAGAGAGAGAGAGAGAGATCTTCTGTAAACTAGTTCACTCCCCCAAAATGTCTCCAACAGCCTGGACTGGGCCCAGCTGAAGCCAGGATCCAGGAACTCAAATCCACTTGGGTGGCAGGGGTTCAAGGACTTGAGTCATCATCTGCTGTCTCCCAGGTTCATTAACAGGGATTTGGATCAGAAAAAAGAGGCACAACTTGATTGTAGGCATTCTATATGAGATGTGGGTGCTGGCTTAACTTGCTGTTCCACAATCTCCTACCCCAAACTCTCTGGTTTCAAAATAAATTAATAAGGTTTAATGTAATGCAAAGTAACTGGATGTGGAAACAGTTATCTATCAACATCACATTGTAAGAGACGTTTTATAGCCTTTGTATGTTAAAGGGAAATAAACCCTTAAGTTAGACTTCTTCTAACTTAGCACTTCAAGAAAACACTGGGATTTAGGACACTCGGGATTGTCACATAAATGTCCATTGGTCTGTCTTCTTTGATTAAGGCTATCAGAAGAAAATATCACTGATTGCATGACTTAAACAATAGAAGTTTATTTTTCTCAATTCTGGAAATTAAAGGTTTGAGATCAAAGGTCAGCAATATTGTATATTCTGAGATGTCTCCTGTTTGTCTGTTGATGGTTATCTTCTCCCTGGGTCTTTTTGCAGTCTTTTCTCTGTGCCTGTGTCCTAATATCCTCATCGTAAAGCCACACTGGCCATACTGGCTAGAACCTATATCCATTGAGTTCATTCAAACCTGATAGCCTATTTAAAGACTTTTACTCCAAATAAAGTCACATTCTGAGTAATATACCGAAGGTTAGTACTTAAATATATGAGTTTAGGAAGGAAGGAGTTTGGACACAATTTAGCTTGTCACGTTCTGTCTGGCCTTGGAGACCTCCAGAGGAATAATGGACCTGGTGGTTAGCTTGAATGATTTCTTGACCTTCTGCTGTGCTGGAAACCAGAAACACATATACAGGAGAAGAGTAATCTTTCCCTGAATCAATCATTAATTTTTATAAAATGAGCTTGAATGTGCCTCCAATCTTTGTAGGAAATAGTTACAGAAACCAAAAGAAACAAAAACAATAAATGAACCATAAGACTAATTGGTATATATGAAACAAACAAAAAATAAAACCATTTTCCTAAGTCATCCCAGAACTAGAATGGTAGCTTCTATGCAGGGACCAGTGTTGGTCAAATCAGCTCAGGTAGTGCCTAGCATAACGTAAGCCCTCAATAAATATTTGTTCACTGACTGCATCACTGGATCAGTGAACATTCCTGTGAAACTGCTACATACTGGGTAGGTACAGTGCTTGCAACCTTTCTCCTACCCAGTCTCCAGCACTACCTCTTAACACTTGTTACCATGCATCTCATGATGCAGGAAAAACAAATCCACATTCACATGATCAGGTTATGTTGTTTTCTTTGACCTCCAACACAATATTCTCTGTGTCCTTTCTTTCTTTTTAAAGATTTATTTTTTATTTATTTGAAAGAATTACAGAGAGGCAGAGAGAGAAAGAGAGATCTTCCATCTGCTGGTTCATCCCTCAGATGGCAGCAACAGCCGGCGTTGTGCTGATCTGAAGCCAGGAGCTTCTTCTGGGTCTCCCACGTGGGTGCAGGACTTGAGCCCAAGGACTTGGGCCATCTTCTATTGCTTTCCCAGGCCATAGCAGAGAGCTGGATCAGAAGAGGAGCAGCCAGGACTAGAACCAGCACCCATATGGGATGCTGGCGCTTCAGGCCAGGGCCTTAACCCGCTGCGCCACAGCACCGGCCCCTCTCTGTATCTTTTCATACTTTCTCAAGGAATTCCTCCCCTACCTCATTACAAAAATGCTCAGACATCATCAATCATCTATATCATTTTGAAAAGGTAAATATTTTTAACAAAACAATTTATCAAATATTATAGGTTACTCATAAAATTTAAAATATGCATACACATATATAAATACACCCATTCACAAAGTATCAAGTATTCCTTTATCTGTTTATAATTATTTATTATCTAATTTGTTCCAGACCCTTATTAAACCCCAGAAATATGACACAAACAAAATCCTTGCTTTCATGTCTGTATGTATCAGTAGTACTTCATATATAGTTGTATCAGGTTTCTTTTATATCTTTGTCAAACAAATGTTTAAGAGTTACATACTGCCATAATTTAATGATCAGTGATCATTTTTTAACTTTACTGTATATGAGTTAAATTGACATCTTTTCATCTGATTCTTCTTTATATCCCTTGCCAATAATCCCACTGAATTCGTTCAATTTGTTCAGCTCTTTAAATGGAGCATTAAGCCTTTACCTATAATATAAATTAAAAATACTAATGTATTAAGATAGAAAGAAAAGAGAGAAGGAGCGGAGAGAAAGGGAGAAAAGAAGGAAAATATTATTATATTCTTAGAATTGTATCGATGAGGGCCGGTGCTGCAGCTCACTAGGCTAATCCTCCACCTGTGGTGCCAGTACACTGGGTTCTAGTCCCGGCTGGAGCGCCGGATTCTGTCCCAGTTGCTCCTCTTCCAATCCAGCTCTCTGCTGTGGCCCAGGAAGGCACGAGAGCATGGCCCAAGTGCTTGGGCTCTGCACCCTGCAGGAGGAAGCAGCTGGCTCCTGGCTTCAGATCTGCGCAGCACGCCGGCTGTATACCATTTTGGGGGTGAACCAACAGAAGGAAGACCTTTCTTTATGTCTCTCTCTCTCACCATCTAACTCTGCCTTTCAAAAAAAAAAAAAAAGAATTGTATTGATGAAATACATTAAATCTATATCTATTCCCTTTGTATTAAAAATTAATTTAAAAATGTATATTTTAGAATATACATAGTAAACAGTGGCTAGCTTTCTTTATTGAAAGTACATACAGAGAGGGGGCGACACTGTGGCACAGTGGGTTAAAGCCATGGCCTGAGCACCAGCATCCCATTTGAGCGCTGGTGCTAGTCCTGGCTGTACCACTTCAGACCCAGCTCTCTTATATGGTCTGGGAAAGCAGTGGAAGATGGCCCAAGTCCTTGGGCCCCTGCACCCACGTGGGAGACCCAGAAGAAGATCCTGGCTCCTGGCTTCAGATCGGCACAGCTCTGGCTATTGTGGCCATCTGTGTCTCTACCTCTCTCTGTAACTCTGTCTTTCAAATAAATAAAATCAATCTAAAAAAAAAAAAAGAAATAAAGTACATAAAGGCATAACATGAGTAATTAAAAATATGTAAAAGTTGCCTTCTTTATTATACTTAAATTTTACTTTTGGAATCATAAAATCAGGTAATAACTTTAAAATTCATTAACATTCAGAGGAACATTTTTTGAAAATTAGTGATTAATGAAGGCCAAGACTTTCTGTGTTTTTGAGAATTATGTGTGTTTCATGTTTTAATTGTCATATAAATTCTATGGATTATTGACAACTACTAAGTGGGGCAATAAAATAGAGTTTGACACCTTGAAACTAAAGAAAAGTGACAAAAGAAAAAAAAGAACAGATATTGGATAAGCAGAAATGGAGAGTTTGTACACACGTTCCTGCACTCAGCTGAAAGTGTAACCATGGACAAGGTACTTAAATCATTTAATTCCAGGAGTCCCTAACTGTAAAATGATGAAGTTGACAAAGATGAGCCCACCCTTTTAAACTAAATTTCTGCATTCTGATGAAAAATAATTAAAAACTGGCTTTTGTCAAATTCCAAGCTTGTCTTCTGTATTAGAAAAAGTATTTAGACATATAATTAAACATCAACTTTTTTGGTTAGCAGTATGCACAGCTAATTACTTCAGTTAGTTACTTTTTTTAAAAGATTTATTTATGTATTTGAAAGCCAAAGTTATACATAGAGAGAAGGAGGAGGGGGGAGAGAGACGGGGAGAGAGAGAGAGAGAGGTCTTCCATCCGCTGGTTCATTCTCCATCTGGCTACAATGGCCAGAGCTTCACTGATCCAAAGCCAGGAGCCAGGAGGTTCCTCTGAGTCTTCCCACGTGGATGCAGGGGACCAAGGACTTGGGCCATCTTCTACTGCTTTCCCAGGTCACAGCAGAGAGCTGGATTGGAAGTGGAGCAGCCAGGACTCGAACCAGCACCCATATGGGATGCTGGCACTGTAGGCGGCGTCTTTACCTGCTCTGAAACAGCGCCAGCACCCAGGTTAGTTGCTTTTATAAACTAACAGTGGAAGACCTTTGAAAGCTTTGCCAGTTATAGATATCAGTCATTTAAAAGGTAAATTATAAAATATATGATCTTTGCAAAGAAAGACAACTTCTGAAAATGTTATATGACCAACGAAAGACATATTTGTCAAACACATTGACCTAACTGGATTAAAACATGGGAGAATTTTCATCCATTAATATCTTTATCTGTTTTTCTTTGCTTAACTGTATCTCCAATTATGTACTATTTCTACACAGTAGAAATAATTACACAAATAATAGTTGATGAGCTTTCCTCAGCAGGACATTGACCAACACATTAAATAAACTCACTACATTAAAAAACCCATAAAAGTAATAGGGTAACCAAAAGGAAGATTGCAAGAAATGAAAAAGCTAATGTTATTTGAATTACTAGAGAACAAGAATAACAAAAAAGCAGGCGAAGAAAGTAATTGAGGAAAACAAGTACACTTTAAGATCATGTTGCCCAACATAACAAACATCCTGGTCATTAGCTTTACGTATAAAGAAAATAAAAGATTTGTCTGCATAATATTGTATGTTAGTTATGAAACTGAAAAGAATTGTCATATTTTGGATCTTGATTGTATCCAGGGAAGGAGAAGCAATATGAAGAAAAATAATTGGCCCAAATAGCAAAACCATCTGGTGAAGCCATGAATGATTGAGTTGAACAGCAGGGGTGCATACTGTTAATCATTTCTGCAGTCAATTGAGAATTCTGTAGAGAATATATTAAACAGTAGTATAAAAAGTATAGTGACCCAAATAAACTTCTTAAAGAAAAAATTTTAAATCAAGCAATTTTGAGAACTACTAGTTTTAAAAATTATTAGTTTGCTTTTTTTTTTCTGCTGTGATGGAGCTATTTTCTTCAAATTTTAAGAATTCTCTGCTTGATTGAGTTTTTGTTGATATTCCAAGTGGATGGAAAATTTTCCTCTGTCCTACATTTAGTAACTACGAAGATATATTTGTTATTTATGCTTTGATTCTGAAATACAGAGGGACAAAATCAACCTTTAGTAACTACAATACACTTTAAAATGGAAATCAAAGAAACATTCTTTATAAATGTATCTTTTATGCTCCTCAGTATCCTAAGAATCCCTTCTATCCATTTACATGTTTCTTAATAAAAGTCCTTTGTATAGCTTATACAGGATTAGATTAACCAACCACAGACTTGATTTTTACATCCCTTATAGCAGCTATGTGTGACTATTTTCCAAGTTTAAATTTATGTAAAATAGGATATGATCATAAGATACATAACTTCAATGTCATTTTGCCTTGAAAATAAAGCCAATTATTCTGAAATTCCCCTTTTTACTGCCTCTAATCCAAGCTGATAAAGGATAATACCCTAGGTTATGGTAGAACAAGCCAGAATATTATCCTATGGGCAAACTTAGATGGATGAATGACTTTCTGAAGCATACCTACTCCATCAGCCATGACATTGTTCCTCCAATAAAGATATGAGAAAAAAATTTTAAATTATGTTTAAAATAATTATATTTTGGGTTCATCTGTTATGTGAATATATCTTTTATCTAATATACAGTTTGGTAGGACATCTAAGATGCTACAATAATGAATACTGGTTTAGTGATTAAGTCAATGATGAGGCTACTGAATCATGGAAAGCTTGTAACCTACTTTTTCCCATGTAAGCCCAACAGGGGAAAAAAGGCAGCCTGGGAAAAATTGAAAAGCCAACATTACACTCTCTGCACTTGTGGGTTTAGAAGATTGGATAACTCAGAATGTTGGTGAATGGTGATGGTCCCTTGCTTCTTTCTGAAAACTGCTCTAACAAAAAAGTAAAAAGGAGTTACATACAAACAGGCCAGTTTTCAAGAGAGATTGACACAAACAGAGCCTTCTAAATGGATGCACTTTCTGAGGCATCCCATCTGTGCTGACTGGGAGATATGTGTCCTCAGAGGCCTAAAAAAGTCAAGCACTGTTATGCTCCAAACAATGAAGCTAAGTCTGTTCTCCACAGTCTTTTAAAATTCTCTCAATAAGACTTTTAAGCCAAACAATTGGAGCAGCCCAGAATCAAAGGGCAGGTTAAATAACTACTTAAAATCTGTATTTTTAAATGACTATAGCCCAGCCTATATTAAATCCAAGGTAAAAGGGATGGTAAGGGCACAAATGAAGTAAATAAGAAAGAATTCAGAAGAAGGAATTCAGGATTCAGAAGTACAATTAATTCAACAAAGTGGATGTGATCATTATGTTAAGTGAAGTTGAAATCAAAGCCCTATACAACCCCTTGGATGCAGCTAGTAGACACCATCAGATCTTAGCCTCCCAGCCTCCCTTCTTTACCTTACAGTTTCCTTGCTCTGCTTTTAGGATTGCAAATTAACCTCTTAGCAAAATTAACTCAGTGCATTGAGGGAGCAGTGGAGCCAGACACTACAGGATCCCAGATCAAAAAAACTCATTTACCTCCAATACAGATAACATCTTGATGTTCACTCTTGAGGAGTTTTTCCCCAGCTTACCATAGGCTGAGTAGAGGAGAGGACAGGAATGGGAAAAGGTTGATTTACGGGTCCTAGGTTATACCTAAATAGGGCTATATTGCACAGTACAGTGACTGTTATGTATCTGTTTTATCTTTAATAAAAATTGAAGATTAAAAATAGAAGCAAACAACAAATAAAAGTAATCTTTGATTGTGTTGGTTTTCACATGAATTTTATTGAAAATATGTAAGCTGGAAGCTTATTAAGCTTTTGAGGGAAGTGTATTGCAAAGAAGCAACAAGTTTGACCTGAAAGAAACTGTACTTGTCCTTAAAACAGAGGTCATAAAAGACATAGTTTCAATTAATGTTTTGGTTGCAGAAGAAAATTATGAAAATAAAATTTACTCTACCCCAGAGGGAAGGACCATGTGACTTTACAGAAGGTGGACTAGAGAGTTAACTCTTATAAGAGATTAGGAGAAGAGTCTGAGAAATTTACTCCATTGCCAGAACAAGTATACTAAAACCACTAGATATCAGCATGTTGCTATTTCTATAGAGGAGCGACTGCTCTATTTATCTTCTCTGTTTTTTGACAGGAGTCTACTGTAAATATTACTTCTTCTAACTTCACCATTGTAAAGTGGGTATTGGTCACACACAGAACTGGTGCAGTAGTTCATTTTTATTTTTTATTTAAGGTAAACAAATTTCATGTATTTCATGTATACAGATTTAGGAACAGTGATATTCCCCATCTTACCTACCCTCCTGCCTATGCCTCCACAATTCCTCCTTCCTCTTATTCCCTCTCTTAATTTTTGCAATGATCTACTTTCAGTTTACTTTATATTCATAAAATTAACCTTACATTAAGTAAAGAGTTCAACAAATAGCAAGAAGAAAAAAAAAAAACATTCCTCATCAGTAGAGACAAGGGCTGTAAAAATCATCGAATCTCAAAATGTCAATTTCATTCCTTTATATTACACTTTGGGTAGTCTATTAGTAACCACAGTTCAGGGAAAACATATGGCATGTGTCTTTTTGTAACTGGCTTATTTCACTAAGTATAATGTTTTACAGTTGCATCCAATTTCTGCAAAAGACAGGATTTCATTCCTTTTTACAGCTGAGTAGTATGAGTACCCAAATACAAAGGCCCCAATTCAAATATCACAGAGAGAAAAATGCAGTACTCACTTAACCTCAATTTTTATGTGGATGGGATAAATAAATTAAATGAGCTGTGGCCATTCATCTGGGGAAGAAGAGAGTATAGATACGTACAGGTGGGAAGAGGATGCTCCTGGAAGGCAACGAGAGGAGCTGATTTACACCACTCACCAGTACCTGTTCTCCACGTTTTCCTTAGTAACATAAACACTACAGGGTTTTAACTTCATTCATTCATCTTATGGACTATATTTCCCACTTGTTCCTGGAGCTTAGCATCTGGTTGTGTCTAAATCTAGCCAATAGGATGTGAGAGGAGGTTGTGTGAGAAACTTCCGGTTTTTCTGCTTAAAAACAAAGATGTTTGCCTTAGACTTCCTCTTCCTAGGAATTTCACTTAGATCATGGACCAAATGGAGACCCAGCTTTGAGAAAGTAGACAAAAATATACTATTGGATGATGGACAGCGGGATGAGTGCAACCAGAGCCCTGAATGGCCTGAGAAAGAAGAACCATCGCAGCCAGCCAGGACTACTCACTTTTGGACTATTACATGTAACAGAAATAAACTGAAGCTTGATTTTACATGTTGAATTTTCTTACTGTAATCTGTAAGTATAGATCCTAACAAAACAAATAAGTTAATCTAATAAATGTATGGTTACAAAGGACATTTAGTGTAAAACCAAATCTATAATCTATCTGAAAGAAAATACGTGTAAACTTTTACAGAATCGGCATGCTGACAGCCTGTTTCTAGTGGAAGCAAGGAAGTATCAAATAGCTTCTGAGGCCTGCTGTGATGGAGGCTTTCCACACAGCTGTGGGACTCTTGTACTTCTTATTTAATTTCAAAACGTGTACCATATGTAAATTTGTTTCAATAAATGATCATATTTTATAATTTTAAGACTCTTTAAATCATCTGTCAGACACATCCAGATGCCAAATAAGTCAAAACCTTCAGCTTTCAAACCACTACTCAAAAATAATGTATACACCTGGGAAATCAAATTAATAATTTGGAAAAAATTTCTGAATGTTATATAACATGTCTAGGATGTTATAAAGTCTTGAGGATACGGACAAGGATAAGATATTGTGCCTATAATCAAGTAAATTTCATCCTATTGAAAATACAATGTTAATGTACTTTAAATAATTATATAAATATTTCATATTAAGATTAATGCTAGGGCTGATGTTGTGGCACAGTGTGTTAAACTACTGCTTCCAGGGCCAGTATACCAGATGGGTGCTGGTTCATATCCCAGATGTTCCACTTCTGATCTAGTTCCCTGCTAATGTACCTGGGAAAGCTGCAGAAGATGGGCCAAATCCCTGGACCCCTGGATACACATTGAAGACCCAGACGAAGCTCCTGCCTTCTGGCTTCAACCTGGACCAACACCAGCTGATGCAGCCATTCAGATAGTGAAAGAGTGAATAGAAGGTCAATCTCTCTCTCTCATTCTCTCTAATTTTCAAATAAATGAGTCAAAAATTAATCCTTCTAGGTATGATTCAAATTAAAAATTATTAATGTTTACACGTAATACACTGATGAGTTGAAAATAAATGACTAATATATTGTTCATCTCATAAATTACCTTACATATTTTGAAGGAGTGGGAATGAGATAAAGAAAGGATAAATACAAACATATTAGTCCACAGAGATAACATATACACACATCAGTGAAATAAGACAAATGTCAACAAATAATAAAGTGCAGATTGAGTTCCACAGATGGACTGATGAATTATAGGCACCAGGACTCATGTTTGGAGAACAATATGTGATAGGAAAGACTTATTCATGCATTGACTAAACATAAATATTTTTAAAAGCATTTGTTATGTACCACATATTGTGTTCCAGCTGTTAGGCTCCTGCTTATGATCCTAAGAATTTTCACTTAACAAACATTTAGTCCTGCAATACACTTGTTCTGGTCAGGTGTTAGGGCTTCCTAGGTAAATGGGAAAGCAAAGTTCTGCCCCTAAGGAGTTCACAGTCAAGAGGGAAAAAAGGACTGTAGGAGAGAACATTGTTCAGTGTTCACTGTTTTGAGTGAAATCATAGAAAAGAACAGCATTGGGGGAGGAAGGAAGTCACATTACCAGATTATGTAATGTAGAATATAGAAATAGAACATCATCCAGGGCCAAATATTGGGAGTAAAGTATGATAAACGAAATAAAAATTATACTTGAGAAGCTCACAATCTAATATAAGATGTATAATCAGAAACACATCATTTTAAAATATAAGTACTACAACCCAAGTCATATGAGGTATTTATGGAAGCAGAAGTCATGAGAACCTCTTAAGAAGTCTGAGATGGGTTAATATACTGTTCACTGACTACTTTTATTATTTTTGTCTTAATTAATTAATAATAATTATTCACATTTACAATACATCAGTCTTCTCTTTTTGCAACAAGGTAAAAGAGAGGGATGTAAGAGGTGTGTTTATAGTGTCAAAGCACATAACAAAAAATAAGCTGACATATAGAAAAGGGAACCTATGTTTGAACTGAATGAATTCAGTGTTTGTCAGCTTTGTGTACTCCTTTGCACAATCCAAAGACCTAGATTTTTAAAAATACCATAGCCCCAATGTCAGAAATTTTCTTATTCTCCATTTCCTACAGCAACCTGCACTCCCCCTTTGTGTTGACTTTGGCTTAGAATTCAGTAAAACTTTGAATTTCCCTAAAAGCAAACTGGTACATAAATAGTATCAGTGATCAGTTTACTCAGGGTTCCATAAAGACAGAAAAAGGTATACACATTTTCTACCCTTAGCAAACAACCTAAAATTCAATGTCGATTTCTGTATGTGAAAATCTCTCATGGTCCTTCCCTCAGAGTCCAGACTAAATGTTTCCCCTCCCTTCTCTCTCACTTTCTTTGCCTTTTTTATTTTATTTTATTTACTTATTTGAAGGTCACAGTGAGAGAGAGAGAGAGAGGGAGAGAGACTGACTGTATCTGCTAGTTCAATACCCAAACAGACAGAGCAGCCAGGCTAAAGCCAAAAACTTAAAATTCCACCCATGTTTTCCACATCCTAGGTTAGCAGGGAGCTATGTTATAACTGAAGTAGCCCGGACTTGAACTAGCACTCACCTTCTTTTCATACAGTTGTTTTCATTTCCTTCCTTTCTTTTCACGGGAGCCTAGCTGCTCACTTCTGTATATGATGACCAACAATTTAGCAATAGCATTTTTTGAGCATTTTTTTAGGGTCATATACTTCACCTCCATTGTCCAATCAAAACAATTTTTCTCAGGAAATTCTAATAATATCCCTGAAGTGAATTCCACTGCTCAAAAGAATTTTTCTACCTTATTACTTTATGAGTGATCTCATTTTATTTTTTTTGAAAGATTTATTTATTCATTTGAAAGGAAGTGTTACAGAGAGGCAGAGGCAGAAAGAGAGAGAGAAAGGTTTTCCATCTGCTGATTCACTCCCCAGATGGCCACAAGAACTAGAGCTGGGCTGATCCAAAGCCAGGAGCCAGGAGCCTCCTCCAGGTCTTTCAAGTGGGTACAGGGGTGCAAGGACTTGGGTCATCTTCTACTAATTTCCCAGGCCACAGCAGAGAGCCAGATTGGAAACAGGAGCAGTTGGGACTGAAACTGGTGCCCACATGGGATGCCGGCACTGCAGATGGCGACCCTTCCCACCATGCCAGAGCACTGACCCTTATTATTATTTAACAGGGCCTTATAATACATTATAATCAGGAGCTGATAGATATTACCTCTTGAAAGCTTTGCTAATACTGTAAAAGGATTAAAACAGATATGATAGAGAGCACTCAATTTCCCCCTAGCTTTTTTGATCCTTGTCTACTTCCCCACCTGTGTGGCTTAACCAATTTGCCAACCATAAGCCTTGTAAAACATAGTTCTTAGAAAGTACTTTTCTGAGAGTCATCAAAATGATATTGGTCCTCCTCCTATGCAGGAGATACAAAAAAAAAAAAAAAACTTCAAATGTACATTTTGTAGGATTAAAAACAAAAATAGTTACCCTGATCCATACTATAAAGATGAATGCCTCTCCTTCTTCCTAGAAAACGCTAGTCTTGCTTCAACTAGGGAAGTTGCCTGATCTTTAAATACTCCCAAAGTAAGGCCAATTTTGTGACACAGCCAGTTTCTACCACTTGGGATAACAGTTTGCCACACTGGAGTGCCAGTTTGAGTCCTGGCTGCTCAGCTTCCCATCCAGCTCCCTGCTAATGTGCCTGAGAAGGCAGCAGAAGGTAGCTCAAGTACTTGGGCCCGTGCACCCATGTGGGAGATGAGGATGGAGTTCCTGACACCTGGCTTCAGCCTGGTACAGCCCCAAGCATCATGGCCATTTGGAGAGTGAGCCAACAGCTGGAATATTTTTCTATCTCTCCCTTTCTCCATGTCACTTTACCTTTCAAATAAATAAAACAAATCTTTAAAAAAATCATGATCCCAATAAGTAACAGTAGAATAAAGCCTGTATCCTCTCTTTGAATTGCTTAAATTATATTCTGTTAGAAGCACAGAAACGTATTAATAAGCTTTATCCCACATTTAACACATCCTCAGTGGCTTACAGAGAAAGAGAGACAACCTCCTTTTCTCCATTCTATACCTGCAGAGGGCTGGCCTTGTGAAAAATCAATTATCTGAAATACCTGAAGAAAGGTTCAGGCATTACCTGAACAGCCTACCTTTCTGGTACTCACGCATACCTACCATTCCCAGCCCAGACGTTATAGGCTCATGGCAAATTTCAGCTGCATCCTAATGCTTATATGTATTCTCAAACCCTTAGCACCACAGACAAGATCACTCTCTGGTGTCACAAAAGGGATCTTCAGAACTAATTTTCATTTTTCCCACTGTGTTTAGACTTTTTCCCCTCAAAACTTTCTCTTTTATCTCTAGAGGACAATTTCTAGTTTTTCTCAGGTCTCTATTCTCACTCAACATCATAGGTGTTCCCTATACCATCATCATGTTGTGTATTTCATTTAACAAATATTTCCAAATCCCTACTAAATGCATTGCAGGTTATCAGGCCCTGTGGTATCTAGAGTGAATTTTCCTGCAAGGAGTTTAGGAAGGGAATGGTAGGGAAGAATGACATCTCAGGCCAAAGGAAGAGCACTAGCCAGAGTATGAAGTCTTCAAAGCCAGTATCTTACTGAAAAGAGTACTCTACTCTAGCTATTCCACTGAATATACAGTGACAAAGGGAGGATAAGGCAGTATAAGTAAAAGCTGTATTCAAAAGTTACAATAATCCATGTGTAGTATTGAGAAATTTTCATAAAATTGAGTCTATAATGATAAAACACTGTTTTTGAGAAGTGGTCAGGGTGCTCATTTTAAAAGATTAATCTAGGAGTCATGCATACAAAGGATTGGAAGACAAAGACTCAGGAGGAAAGCAGGCCAACTAGAAGCTGTTGAAGTTTATGAAGAGAAACCAAACGAAATTTGAAAAAGAAAAACTTGCCCAAGTCAACAACTCAGATGTTGAGAGAACAGGGAGAAAAGAAACAATAATTATGGATTTTGATCCTGAATAACAGACATGATGTCAGTGCTACTGGCAGTAATAAGAGGAAATAAAAGCCATTATTTGATAGAATCATGAGTACTCAGCCTGGCATTCATGTCTATACTGGAAAAGTGATTCTGGAATTATTTTATTTGTTTGTTTCTGAAATCTGGCCTTTCTCCATAAACCCATCCATTTCTGATGAGGGAGAGAAAAAAATTAACTTAAATGTGCAGTCCTATTTAAAGATTAATTTGAATCCAGTGTCTCTTGGATAAAATACATTCAGATGACTGATCCCTGCTTTCTGGAAGATGAGTATGGCTTATTAACCTTAGAATAAAGGACGGGAGATACTCAGATTCTGCTGTCTGACTCACTCTTCTAGCAGTTCAACAAGGATCTTTGTACTCCTAGACTCTGCACTCTCCTTTTCCTGATGTTCAAAGCCTGTGCCTAACATATCTCAGAGCCCATAATTTTGGCAAAAACACTGTTGTTGGTGATTCTCATAGCTCATTCTGTTCACCTCAATCTTGCTACAGAAACTTCTGAAGTCTATTTATGACTTTTATTCAGCCCTGGCGAGGTTGGTCCTCTCTGCATTCTACCAATAGAGACCCTCCTCTAGCAAGATCCAAATGGAAAACAAGGCTTCCTTAGAAAAGAAAATCTCTAGAATCATTTTTTTTTTACTTTAATAGATGCATGGCCCATCTCACCTTGAAGAAGTTGTGAATCACCTGCAAGTATTCTCCTGAAGTCCCTAAATGGGAAATCTAGGTCTCCCTCTATTTTGTGAGTGTTTCCTCATTTCCTGCACCAAAGCCTCCAAGAAGACAAACGTGGACCCATTACTGGTTGCTTTATTCTTCTCTCTTTCTTCTTTCCAGAACCCATTAAGGCAAAGCTTCATGAGAAGCAGAGTTATATTCTGCAAATTATAAAACAGCTCTGAAAAGTGTGCTCCAAGAAAGGTGGTTTAGTTGCAAATATAGGGAATATAAAAATAAAAGAACTGGAACAAATTTCTAGCACTAACCTCAACCCCAGAAAACCTTTCTTTCCATTTAATTCTTTATTGCTTTCTCATTTTTATTGGTTGAGTGTTTTCTCTTTGTATTCCTTCTATAACAAATCCTAATCTTCCTCAGGCATACTGTTGCCTCAGGCAAACTATGACAATGGTCTTGTATTCTGAGGGGCAAAAGAAAAATGTGCACCAATAATTTTCAAAACATTACTCTATTGTACATATTTAGTGTAAGCTGGAGAACGTGAAGGAAAGAAAATCCCTCTTGTTAATCCACAGAGATTTGTTTCCCATTTAACTTAAAGTTTAAGCAACGTTCTGATTCTTGTTCAGTCTCTTTTTATATTAATCATCACTAATGAAGCTTGGCTGTAAACCAGGAGAAATTTTTCTACCTTGAAACCCAAATAGTTTAAAAACCATGCTTGATTTCTTGGAAAATAGGACATGAATTTAATATATCCACTCATAATTTTAGAGTATCACAAGTCCCAAGACGCTTCCTTATTTCACACTGGTAATTATCTTGTAATGCCAGCAATATCAAATCTTTGGAGAACAGGGACAAAATTTATCTTCAAATCTGGTAAGTTCTAAAGAAATTAAAGGGAGCATTACAGAGGAGAAATAAAATTTTCAGACTACAGCCAAGGGATAAATGTCTCCTAGATACCAAGGTCAAGGACAACACAGACCTAGGGCCACTTGCAACAACATCAGAGCCAAAGGGCAGTGGGAGATGGAATGGACAGTGCGTTAAGTTAGTTGGGAAATATCCAGGTTGGTAAAAAGATGTAAGTAGCAAAAGGCTACCATGCATTAGAGTACATTAGCTTTAGGAAGCCATACAAATAACATAAGGATTCAGCATTAAATTTCTAGTCTACTTTTTCTCATAGGGATTGGTGATAGATCAGCCAGAGAACTGTGGAGAGGTAATAATTATTTTTCTTGAGACTGACACTACTGCTTTTAGTTGCCTCACATGGTAACAGGAAATTATGGGACCTAATTGAGTCAGGATGGAGGGTTATTTACTTGCAAATATGGGGAATGTAACATCAGCACATAAAGAGTGACTGCATATAGAGTTTACTATTGGAATGACAGTACCTTAAGTTGAAAATGGAAGTGAGACCAGAGTCTGGGAGAACATAAGGGCTTGAGTGATTATCAGGGACACCAAATAGAGTCTGGCTTGCAGTCAGAAGGCTCAAGATATATAGATGGGTTTAACTCAATGTAATCTGGGCCAAAACAGACAGAGTCAGGAATCCGGAGAGGCTGGCAGTAATCTCTACATGGCATCAGGGTAAGGAGAGGATTGTTTATTAGGCATCTTACTATGTGATTCATGGAAATGAGAATTTTCATATTAAAAATTATGAAATTTCAAGTTCTATATGTTTCATTTACCTAATCTGCTTCCTAGTCATTTATCATTTACTCAGATATGCTGTATGTCTCAGCAAAGATTGTTCATTAAACTCTTTTTCAGTGCTAATCATTTGAATTTAAATGTCAACAATCCCTGAAGTTAGCAGAAACTGAGTTCTTAATATACATTTTAATGTTCAAAAATGTTTTAATGTTTATGTAAATCCTACTTTTTACTAAGTTACCCACAAAGATATAGGGGCAGATACCTTCCTGTGCATACCTATACTTTTACTTTTATTAGGCCATCATTTCATATAAAGCATAGAATTGAATGCTGCCTCATTCAACCAACTCTTCTTCTCATGAGATTAGTATAAGCATCCAGCTCAAAGCTGTAAATGATGTAAACATATGTGGCATATACTCCTCATCCTCAGAACTTTGTAATAAATGTATTTATGATTAGAAATGGGAAATAATTATAGAGTAAGAGTAATTCCATTTCTTCTGGAAAAAGAGATATTTCCAGGAATAACATCAGGTTTTAATAGAAAAACAAATCACATATCCTCAATAGTGCAATTAAAACTTCAAAAGGTCAAACTGTTTATACTGACAGGAAAAGGATAACTAAATATACAGAACTAGAGCTCTTTTATATGCAATTCAAAATGAGGTCTTTCAAATTAGCAAAGTATCATCAACGTAAGTTGATGAAATGAGGAAATATAGAGTGGACTTAATCATTAATTATATTTCCTTCAAAAAATAATTCATGAAACAAAAACTATAATAATTACCTATTTTGGGGCAATGTTAGCTCTTGCAGTTGACGGTGAGTGTCCTGACAGTAGGTACATCTGCCTAACTGATCACTATGCATTCAAACATAAAAATAAAAAAAAAAATGGGACACACGAAATAGCTAGGAAATATTTATTGAACAAATAGAATTTGGGTTAAATTTTGAAACAGTGACTATGACATGAAGTGAATCCGGTAAACTCTTCAGTCCACAGTAGTTGGGGACCACGTTACAGGCAATGTCATAGCTCACTGAGCTCAAGTGCATCCATTTTGAAAGATGCCAAGAAACCAGATTGTTTTCAAGGCCTATGAAAGATCTTGTTCTTCGCCAGATCACCCATGCCAGTACGCACATGAGCATTTCCTGAGGGACCTTTGAAATATAGCAAATATAGCATATTTTTGATAGCATAGGGTCACCCTTGACATTCTGTCTAGGGACACGGTAACAAAACCATTTAATCAAGGGATTTTACAGAAAGTGTTCAGCCTGCTCTATTTTCTATGCTGTATCAGATTTAGCTCTTTCATAGATCAGCATATTCAGGTCAACAAATGTTGCCCTTCAACCCGTTTGAAGCGTTTTCTAGTTCATTCTTGTTAGGGAATAATTGTATCCATTTCATTTTAAATTAGTTTTCCCATTGTGTTTTAGCACTACATTTTTATGTAACATTCTAGAAAGAACTTCAGATATCCCAGCAGGGGGTTGTATTACACATAAAATCATTGCTTAACTGACATCAGCTTTGGACCCCTGCCATTTGTGTATAACTTCTCAGTTTTGCCCTTCGAATGAACTGTATATAAATAGACTCAAAATAAACTCATTATGGAGTTGGAAGTTGAACATATGTCTGAAATGTCACAGCATTCAGTGCAGCCAATATAAGATTGTCTATAGATTACCATTTTTATTTTCAATAATAAAAGCTTTTCCTTTGAAACTAAGTTCTAGGGTTTAAAGCACAGCTCAACAAATTTTTGCTTGATATAGAAGCACCATTTTTTATGGTCTTATTTCCTGCCCATGTGGTACCACTGGGAATTTTATAATAGTAAAATGACAAAAACACATGCCATAGCTCTATTAGCACAGATAGCTTTTTTAAGAGTTCAACACAATCTTTGGCTTTATTTGCCATATTCCAGAGTGTCAAGGATAAGAAAAGTGAAACATTTTCTAAATACACATGTGTAGATAATCTTAATAACAAATGACTGTGAATGGAACTGAATTTTCAGGAAACAAAGAAAAACTTAAATGTTTGGAAAAAAAGCTTTTGATTAAGACTACATATATTTTAAGTTCAGATTAC
This sequence comes from Oryctolagus cuniculus, assembly GCF_964237555.1. Taxonomy (NCBI): domain Eukaryota; kingdom Metazoa; phylum Chordata; class Mammalia; order Lagomorpha; family Leporidae; genus Oryctolagus; species Oryctolagus cuniculus. The sequence goes on from NC_091442.1 coordinate 90,456,953, forward strand.
TGATTAACCTGTGACCTCTACGTACATTTCAAAGATGTTTTGGGGGTAGGCATTTATCTCAGCTTTTACACAGTCCCCACTTAGGATACCTGCAACCCATATTACAGTGCTTGGCTCTAGCACCTCCTGCTCCACGTCTCATTAAGCTTCTTGTTAGTGTCCATCTTGGTAGGCAGCACAGGATGGCTCAAATACTTGGATCCTTGTCACCCATATGAGAGACCCAGACTGAGCTCCTAGCTCCAGGCTACTGTTTCATCTGTCTTTTTCATGTTATAGGTTATATATGTGTCATAAGTCTGTACATGTTGTATGTTGTACATATGGCAAAGCATTTTCCTGAAGAGCTAACGTTAATAAAAGTCTGTGGTCCTGCTGTGATGTTATAAGCCATTATATTATCTTTTTTTTTTTTTTTTTTTTTTGACAGGCAGAGTGGACAGTGAGAGAGACAAAGAGAAAGAAAGGTCTTCCTTTTGCTGTTGGTTCACCCTCCAATGGCCGCTGCTGCCGGCACGCTGCGGCCGGCGCACCGCGCTGATCCGATGGCAGGAGCCAGGAGCCAGGTGCTTTTCCTGGTCTCCCATGCGGGTGCAGGGCCCAAGCACCTGGGCCATCCTCCACTGCACTCCCTGGCCACAGCAGAGAGCTGGCCTGGAAGAGGGGCAACCAGGACAGAATCCGGCGCTCCGACCAGGACTAGAACCCGGTGTGCCAGCGCTGTAAGGCAGCGGATTAGCCTAGTGAGCCGCGGTGCCAGCCCATTATATTATCTTAATAATAAAAGGACCTGGGGCTTTTATGAGATATTTGAGATAGCCCCTCCTATCACAGATACAGAGATCTGAAAGAGTGAATTAGTTTGTAAAATTCTGTGAGGCTTTTTAAAATGTTGTATGCAATGAAAATAACTTATCAATCACTAAACTGTCATCTAAGTTTTAAATGTGATTTTAAGTCTTTTGTCATTCCAAGTACTTTTTTTGGCCCATTTTACAGATGATTTTATTTTTTTCTTCAGTTTTTTATTAATATAAAGAGAACAGATTTCATGTGTTTCAAAGATAAAATTCTAGGACTATAAAAATACTTCCCTCCCTTTTTCCTCCTTTTCTTCTTTTTAATTTTTGTGATAACATATTTTCTATTTACTTTATAATCATGGGCTTAATGTTCCACTAAATATAGGTTCAAAAAGTAAAAAGTAGACCATTATTCCTGGGGCCGGCGCTGTGGCTCACTAGGTTAATCCACCACCTGAGGCACCAGCATCCCATATGAGCACAGGGTTCAGGTCCCGGTTGTTCCTCTTCCAGTCCAGCTCTCTGGTGTGGCCTGGGAAGGCAGTGGGAATAGCCCAAGTGTTTGGGCACCTGTCACCTGCATGGGAGACCAGGAAGAAGCACCTGGCTCCTGGCTTCGGATCGGCGTAGCTCTGGCTGTGGCAGCCATTTTGGGGGTGAACCAACGGAAGGAAGACCTTTCTATCTCCCTCTCTCACTGCCTAACTCTATCTTTCAAATAAAAAATAAATAAATAAATAAAAAACGAAGACCATTATTCCACAGGAATATAGACAAAGGCTTTAAACAGTAATCAAATCATAAGATGTTAATTTCAATCTCATACATTTAGGTTTTCTTTTTTTGTACTCTATACATTACCTCAAATCACAGAAAACATTTGATATTTTTCTTTTATGATCTGACTTATTTCACTAAGCAGAATGAATTCCAGTTGCATCCATTTTGTTACAAAAGACAGGATTTCCTTCTTTTTTTATGGTTCATTTGCACTCCTCATTCTTCTCTGGAAACATTTAAAATCAAAGAAGATTCTAACAAGTATCTGTACATTCAGGTTTCTAACAAAAGGTCAATGGGATAACTAAAATTTTCAAGAACTCTGATAAAGAAACTGATAGATTCACAATGCTGTTAATAGTAATCAAAGGAGACAAGAAAATAATGGCATATCAATTTTTCTTCCTGTGCTTATGCAAATGGTCAATTATAATATGCCTACTATGGTACAGGAGGGGAAGATGGCGGAATAGGGAGGGAGCACACCAAAGGTCCACTAAGGGAAGGTTCAAAGAGGGGTGAGAATTTGTAGTTTTTAAGGACCCAGAAGCCCTTCCTGAAACTGGGGAGATAGGGTGGACACGCGAGGAGGATGCGGACGCCTGAAACGCAGGACACCAGCAGGAGTGTGTATGCACCAGCGCTGGAAGCCGAGGTGAGATGGGGCACTCGCCCAGCACCGCGGCACAGCTGCCACCACCCCTCCCCTAACCCACCTTGGGACAGACACTGAGACACGACTGAGTGGGGAGGAAATAGAAAACGGAACAGAGTGAGTGGCGCCTGCGGAAAGAGTACACGATTCAGGGGTACTAATTGAGAGACTGAGTAAGCCAGTATCTCTTGGCACCTCCTCGGAGCTGTAGCGGGTGGGAAGCAGCCATTTTGTCTGTTTACATTCGGGCTTAAAGGAGAACTGTCTTTGCCTCCACACTAACCTTCGGAGGCGGAGCCCAAAGGTGGAGCAGAGCAACAGGACACTTCTTGCTCGAGGGAGGGCAGCTCAAAGCCCTGACACCTGTCTACTCAAGTTACAAGAAAAAAAAAAAAAAACTGAATAGCGTCTGCCTGGGGGAAAAAGGGCAGGATCCAGTGTGGGCAGCCACAGGTAGTCGCTCCCTTTGTTTACACTTAAACATAAGAATGGAGACTTCCTGGGCACAGACAACTGGGCTAGGGAGATTCCGGGAAGAGGCAGGAAGAACCTAAACCTTTCACAAGAGATGATACAGATAATCAGTCACACCTGTAACCTGCATTTATCACCTAAGTGTTTTATTGTACCCTTGTAATCAATAATTAAGAACCATATTGGGAACTCTTTGTAACCTTAAGACCCTTTTTGATATGTAAATCTTTTGTGCTCCTTCTTGTAAACAACTGGTCATGTTTAAATACTACTGGATTTATTCAATAAACGAGCCTTGATCAGGACTTGTCTTGGCTCCATTCTTTGCATCCTTGTCCCCGCATTCCCACTCTCTGTTTCAGGAAAACCCAGTTCATTGTTCCGTAGGCCAGCACTATCCAGAGCTGCAGTGGGCAGAGAGTAGCCATCCAGCCATCCTGTCTGTTTACATTCTGGCTGTGTAGAGCAGCCTGCTTACACTGGATATTGGTACAGACTCACAGAAGCCTATAGCAGAGGGAAATCAACCTGAAAAATCACCCAGATGGTATGCCAAAAAACAAAACAAAAACCCACAATAAGAATATAGAAGAACATATAAACTTGCCAATGGAGCAGGCTAAACCAACCATAACAGAGGCAGAAGAAGAAGTTGAAAACATGCCAGAAAAAGAATTCAGAAAATTAATAATCAGAATACTTAGAAATAATGAGAAACAGTGTCAAGAGCTGAATGAAAAACAAGCCCAAGGATTAGAGATCCTAAAGAGAAGCCAGAATGAGATACTAGAACTGAAAAACTCAATTGACCATATAAAAAACACCGTGGAATCCTTCAGAAATCGAACAGATGAAATAGAAGACCGAATATCAGAATTCGAAGACAAACTTCCAGAAATAATACAGTCAGTTCAAACGCAAGAAGAAGAAATTAAAAAATTAAAAAATACGGTTGGAGACCTACAAGATTCAATCAAACGGTGTAATGTTCAGATAATAGGAGTCCCTGAGGGGGTGGAAAGAGAGAATGGATTGGAAGGTGTCTTAAACGAAATAATATCAGAAAACTTCAAACAAAGGCAGCTGGATAACAACACACAAATACAACAGATAGCCAGGACTCCGAACAGAGTAGACCAGAAGAGAAATTTACCACGACACATTGTGGCAACACTCAGTTCAGTGACACACAAAGAACAAATCCTAAAATGTGCCAGAGAAAAGCGACAAATCACATTCAGGGGTAAGTCAATCAGACTCACCCCAGACTTCTCATCGCAAACAGTACAGGCAAGGAGACAATGGCATGATATATTTCAAGTTTTAAAAGACAAACAATGCCAACCTAGAATACTATATCCTGCAAAGCTATCATTTATGAATGAAGGGGAAATAAAGATCTTCCACAACAAACAGAAACTGAAAGAATTTGTATCCACGCGTCCTACCCTACAACACTTGCTCAAAGACGTGCTGCACACAGAAATACAAAAACAAGAACTTCACTGCAAAAAAAAAAAAAAAAGTGAATGTAGAGTAACCCACAAAGTTCAAAATACATAAACAGCTCGTTTCAGGAAACATGAAGGGGAAAAGACAGTACTTAACAGTAATCACATTGAATGTGAATGGTCTTAATTCCACGACAAAGAGGCACAGACTAGCGGATTGGATAAACAAGAGGATCCAACTATATGCTGCCTTCAGGAGACACACCTCATCAGCAAAGATGCATACAGACTGAAAGTGAAAGGATGGAAAAAGATACTCCAAGCTAACGGAAATCAGAAAAGAGCTGGTGTGGCCATCCTAATATCAGACAAAATAGACTTTAACATAAAAACTATTAAAAGAGACAGAGAAAGGCACTATATAATGATTAAAGGATCTATCCAACAGGAAGACATTACTATTATAAATGTATACGCACCTAATTACAGGGTGCCTGGCTACCTGAAAGAATTACTAAAGGATTTAAAGGGAGATATAGACTCAAATACAATAGTAACAGGGGACTTCAACACTCCACTCTCACCAATGGACAGATCAACCAGACAGAAATTCAACAAGGAAACAACTGAGCTAATTGATGCCATAGACCAAATAGACCTAATAGATATCTTCAGAACCTTCCACCCCACAGACACAGAGTTCACGTATTTCTCCCCAGTACATGGAACATTCTCTAGGATTGACCATATACTAGCCATAAAGGGAGCCTCAACAAATTCAAAAAAATTGAAACTATACCATGCAGCTTCTCAGACCATTGTGCAGTGAAACTTGAAATCAAAAACCCAAGAATCTCTACACCATATGCAAATATATGGAGAATGGACAACATGATCCTAAATAAACAGTGGGTCATCGAAGAAATTAAAAGAGAAATCAAAAGATTTCTAGAAACAAATGAAAATGATAACACAACCTATCAAAACCTGTGGGACACAGCAAAAGCAGTGCTAAGAGGAAAGTTTATAGCAATTAGTGCCTACATCAAGAAGCTGGAAAGGAACCAAACAAATGAACTCTCCATGCACCTCAAGGATCTAGAAAAACAGCAGCAAATCAAGCCCAAATCCAAAAGGAGGAAAGAAATACTAAAGATCAGAGAAGAAATAAACAGAATTGAAACAAAAAAAAAAAACAATACAAAAGATCAACAAAACCAGGAGCTGGTTCTTTGAAAAAATAAACAAAATTGACACACCATTGGCCCAACTAACCAAAAAAAGGAGAGAGAAGACCCAAATCTGTAAAATCAAAGATAGTAATGGAAATGTAACAACAGACACAACAGAAATGAAAATCATCAAAAACTACTACAAAGAGATGTATGCTAACAAATTGGGGAACCTGGAAGAAATGGATAGATTCCTGGACAAATACAACCTTCCTAAACTGAGCCGTGAAGATATAGAAAATCTAAACAGACCCATAACCATGGAAGAAATTGAATCAGAAATAAATGCACTACCGAAAAAGAAGAGCCCAGGACCGGATGGCTTTACTGCCGAATTTTACCAGACATTTAGAGAACAACTAACCCCAGTTCTTCTCAAATTATTCAAAACGATTGAAAGAGAGGGTATCCTTCCAAATTCCTTCTACGAAGCCAATATCACCCTTAATTCCTAAGCCCAGAAAAGACACAACAGAGAAAGAAAACTACAGACCTATCTCCCTGATGAACATAGATGCAAAAATACTCAACAAAATTCTGGCAAACCAAATCCAACTACACATCAGAAAGATCATTCACCCAGACCAAGTGGGATTTATCCCTGGAATGCAGGGATGGTTCAATATTCGAAAGTTAATCAATGTAATACATCACATTAATAAATTGAGAAACAAAAATCATATGGTTATCTCAATAGATGCAGAGAAAGCATTTGACAAAATACAACACCCTTTCACAATGAAAACCCTAAGCAAATTGGGGTTAGAAGGAACATTCCTCAACACAATTAAGGCAGTCTATGATAAACCAAAGGCCAGCATCATATTGAATGGGGAAAAGTTGGAGGCATTTCCATTGAAAACTGGCACCAGACAGGGTAGTAATAGTAATGTCTCACCATTGCTATTCCATATAGTCCTAGAAGTGTTAGCCAGAGCCATCAGGCAAGAAAAAGAAATTAAAGGGATACAAATGGGAAAGGAGGAAGTTAAACTATCTCTATTTGCAGATGACATGATACTATATATAGGGGACCCGATAAACTCCTATAAGAGACTACTGGAACTCATAGAAGAGTTTGGTAAAGTAGCAGGATACGAAGTCAACGCTCAGAAATCAACAGCCTTTGTATACACAGACAATGCTAGGGCCGAGGAAGAACTACTAAGATCAATCCCATTCACGATAGCCACAAAAACAATAAAGTACCTTGGAATAAATTTAACCAAGGAGGTCAAAGACCTCTATGATGAAAATTACAAAACACTAAAGAAAGAAATAGAAGACGACACAAAAAATGGAAAAACCTGCCATGCTCATGGATCGGAAGAATCAATATCATCAAAATGTCCATTCTCCCAAAAGTAATTTACAAGTTCAACGAAATACCAATCAAAATACCAAAGTCATTCTTCAAAGACCTAGAAAAAATGATGCTGAAATTCATATGGAGAAACAGGAGACCCAGAATAGCTAAAGCAGTCCTTAACAATAAAAACAAGGCCGGAGGCATCACAATTCCAGACTTCAAGGCATACTACAGGGCAGTTATAATCAAAACAGCCTGGTACTGGTACAAAAACAGATGGATAGACCAATCGAACAGAATAGAAACACCGGAGATCAATCCAAACATCTATAACCAACTCATATTCGACAAAGGACCTAAAACCAACTCCTGGAACAAGGACAGCCTCTTCAACAAATGGTGCTGGGAAAACTGGATGTCCACATGTCGCAGTATGAAGCAAGACCCCTACCTTACACCTGACACAAAAATCCACTCAACATGGATCAAAGAACTAGAGATACGCCACAACACCATGAAACTAATTGAGAGCATAGGGGAAACCCTTCAAGATATCAGAATAGGTGAAGAATTCCTGGAGAAGACCCCACAGGCACGGGTAATCAAAGATAAAATAAACAAATGGGATTACCTCAAATTGAAGAGTTTCTTAACAGCAAAGGAAACAGGGAAGCGAAGAGGCAACCGACAGAATGGGAGACGTTATTCGCAAACCACACTACAGATAAAGGATTAACAACTAGAATCTACACAATGATCAAAAAACACCACAGAATCCAAACAAACAACCCAATAAAAAATGGGCCAAGGACCTTAACAGACATTTTTCAAAAGAGGAAATCCAAATGGCCAACAGGCACATGAAAAAATGCTCAGGATCCCTAGCCATCAGGGAAATGCAAATCAAAACCACAATGAGGTTTCACCTCACTCCGGTTAGATTGGCTTACATGCAGAAATCAACCAACAACAGATGCTGGCGAGGATGTGGAGAAAAAGGGACACTAATCCACTGTTGGTGGGAATGCAAACTGGTCAAGCCACTATGGAAATCAGTCTGGAGAATCCTCAGAAACCTGAATATAGCACTACCACAGGACCCAGCCATCCCACTCCTTGGAATATCCCAAATGGAATTAAAGGGGTGAAAAAAGCCATTTGCACCTCAATATTTGTTGCAGCTCAATTCACAATAGCTAAGACATGGAATCAACCTAAATGTCCATCAACGGATGACTGGATAAAGAAACTATGGGATATGTACTCTATGGGACACTATACAGCAGTAAAAAAACAATGAAATCCGGGCATTTACAACAAAATGGACGAAGCTGGAAAACATCATGCTGAGCGAAATAAGCCAGTCCAAAAGGGACAAATATCACATGTTCTCCCTGATCGATGGCAACTAAACGAACACCTAAAATGATACCCATTGAAGTGAAATGGACACTATGAGAGACAATACATGAGCAGCCCTTGTCTAGACTGTTGAGGAACAACTTACTATTTTGTTCCTTTAGTATTTTTGTTGTTGTTGTTGTTGCTTGGTTTGCTCTACACAAGACCACTGGTTGAACTCTGCAATCAATGCACAACCATTCTTAAGCGTTTAAAAATTAACAGAAAAATTATCTCTGTGAAACATAGGAGTGGGAATAAGAGAGGGAGGAGATATATAGGAAGGCACATACTCACTCAGACCTACCTCCAATGGTGGAACTAGAAATGTGCCAGGGGATTTCAACTCAACCTTACCAAGGAGGCAGGTACCAATGCCAGCACACTTGGTAAAGTGATAAATATAAATACACAACTGATCAAAAAGATAGGGTAAGTATCGAAGAGATTACACAAATAAGACCAGTGTAAGCAAATAATGAAAGATAGAATCAAAAGGGAGAGAATGATCCTGCGGGGGAAGCAGGACACACAGCAGACTCATAGAATGGCAAAGGCCCAAAACAGCACTCCTGCCTCAGAATCAACCCTTGGGACATTCGGATCTGACTAAAAGGTCCATGAGAGTCTCACAGGCATGGAAAGCCATGACACGGTGGCAAAAAAACAATCTAAATGAAGGATCCTGGTGAACAACACCCCAGCAGAAGGATCAGGCCATCAAGGAGAGAGGCGCCTTTCTCTGAAGGGAGGAAGGAACCTCCACTGTGATATGGCCTTGACTAAACAAATTCAGAGTTGGTGAACTCAAGGGGCTTCCATAGCCTAGACAACTCATAGCAAGAGTCTCGGGTGATTGCTGACATCATAAATAAGAGTGCCAATTGTTAAATCAACAACGGGAGTCACTGGGTTCATGTTCCCCACGCAGGATCGCTGACCTTAGTATGTTTAACTATGAAACTCAAAAACAACACTACTAGTCGAACAATACCCTATACCTGGTTCGGTTGTGTGAGTGCAACCTGCTGAAATCCCTGCTTAGTATATACTAAGTTGATCTTCAGTATATGAAGGTAATTGAAAATGACAGGTGATGAAGGGCGGGATGGGAGAGGGTGTGGGTGAGGGGAGGGCCACGGGAGGGAGGGAGGTCGGGGGTGGGAGCCACAACAATACAAAAGATGCATTTTATATTCTACTTAAAACTATTGGTTGAACTCTGTAATTAATACACAATTACTTTTAGGTGTTTAATTAATGCTATAACTAGTACTCAAATAGTATTTTACACTTTGTGTTTCTGTGTGGGAGCAAAATGTGGAAATCTTTACTTAACATACGCTAAATTGATCTTCTGTATATAAAGATAATTGAAAATTAATCGTGATGTGAAGGGAAAGGGGAGAGGGAGTGGGAGAGGGGAGCGTTGTGGGTGGGAGGGAAGTTACGGGGGGGAGGAAGCTATTGTAATCCATAAACTGTACTTTGGAAATTTATGCTCATTAAATAAAAAAAAATATGCCTACTATTAGATTATGTTCATTGTTTGTAAGACAGAAACTTGATTTTTTTTGTTTTTTCTTTTTGTTTGTTTTTTGACAGGCAGAGTGGACAGTGAGAGAGAGAGAGACACAGAGAAAGGTCTTCCTTTTTTTCTGTTGGTTCACCCTCCAATGGCCGCTGCGGCCTGCACACCGTGCTAATCCGAAGCCAGGAACCAGGTGCTTCTCCTGGTCTCCCATGCGAGTGCAGGGCCCAAGGACTTGGGCCATCCTCTACTGCACTCCCAGGCCACAGCAGAGAGCTGGCCTGGAAGAGGGGCAACCGGGACAGAATCCGGCACCCTGACTGGGACTAGAACCCAGTGTGCAGGTGCTGCAGGTGGAGGATTAGCCTATTAAGCCAGGCGCCGGCCATTGTTATGTTCTTGTTGTTTTGTTCTCTGCACTCTTTTGAGATCTATGGTAGTGCTTAACAAAATTTTGTAGAAATACAATTCCCAGCAAGGAAATGATGACCTGGAACTTTGAGATGATGACTCTCACCCACAAAATTGATAAGGTTTATTTTGACAAAAGACTCCAGGTAAAGTTAGTTTAAGCAAAAAACTTTCAACAACCTCTTTGTTATTTAGATATATGGCCAAAAGAGTTTGATTCTTGTCTGTCAATCACCTCTTCCTTAATTTGGGACCAAATAAGGCCAACAAGCAAGACAAGCCCGTCCTGGCAGCAAGGGACAAACTACATGATGTCTGATCAGTGACGTTTTAGGAGAAAAGGGGGATGACAAAGGGGAATATAAAAGTTAAGTTGGAGTCACTGGTGTCAACCCTAAACTAAAACACATGAAGCTGGGGGGCTCTTTTAAAAGGTTCTTACACATGATTTTCTCATAGTAAATATTAATAAAACTCTGCCAGGGTTACAACTTCTACAGAGGGTCACCACTGGAAAGAAAAAAAAAAAGGAAAAGGATATGATGATTGGTATTCTAACAAAACAGGAATATATCAATATAATTGCTTATTCCTCCAGGTGTGACTAACATTTGGAGATAGGCCACTTGGCTCCAATGGACTCTGAGTTATCAAACACTCTCTTCTGAGGAGTTAGAGATTGGTTTTCAAGTATATTTTCCTGGAAGCCACCTTAAATTAGTATTCAAGTGAATTTTAAGGTTAGAATTAATATTCTTAGTATTAGTTATCAGAATTTAACTTATGTATGAAAACTATTGTGCTCACAGCAAAAGAAACAGACAACAGAGTGAAGAGACCATCAACATAGTGGGAAAATGTATTTGCAAGCTACTTATCTGACAATAGATAAAAGTCCAGAATAATCAGCAATTCAAAAAACTCAACAAGAAAATACAACAAAGCCAGTTAAGAAATAGGCAAAGGACCTAAGTAGTCAGTTTCCAGAATACAAATGGCAAGCAAAGATATGAAAGAAAAAATCTTATTATCACTAGGCATAGGAAATGCAAATCAAAACCACAATGGAATATCACCTCGCCCTGGTCAGAATGGCTATTTTCCAAAAGACAAAGTTAACAAAAAAATGCTGGTGAGGATGCGGAGAAAAGGAAACTCTTACTGTGGTAGTAATGTAAATCAGTGCAGCCACTGAGGAAAACAGTATGGGAATTTCTTTAAAAAACTAGAAACATACTTGCCATATGATCCAGCAATCATACCACTGGGCATATACCCCAAAAATATGAACTAACTGTACTAAAGAGATATGTGCTCCCCCATATTTATAGAAGCACTATTCTTAATAGCCAAAATATATAGTCAATTAAAGTGTCCATTACCAGATAAATGGATAGAGAGATTGTGGACTGGAATATTATTCAGCTATAAAAAAGACTAAAATTCTATCATTTATAGCAAAGTGATTGGAACTAGAGAGCATGAATTAAGTGAAATAAGCCAGGCACCGAATGATAAAGATCTCCCTAATATGTGAAGGCTAAAATTAAAAAAGAAAGAAATGCCCGAGTGTATTAGTTTTTGTATACAATTTTCTGTCAAACTTGTTTTAAGGATTTTTCAAATAAATTGTTTATCTTGATGTGAATGGAAGGGGAGAGGGAGTGGGAAAGGGGAGGGTTGTGGGTGGGAGGGACGGTATGGGGGGGAAGCCATTGTAATCCATAAGTCGTACTTTGGAAATTTATATGCATTAAATAAAAGTTAAAAAAAAAAGACAATATTATAGAAGCACACAATGTTGTGGAAGTCCATGTTACTGTCTGTAATTAGTCTCTATTGTCCATTGTTTGAAATTAGAAAAATCTGAAGTGTACAAAGAATGTCCATTCAGGCCCTGTGTGAAAGTTTTTGAACAATTAAATTGTGTATGTGTATAAAAAAAAAAAAAAGGATTTTTCAAATAAATTGAAGGAATTATATACTACTATAATTTTAATGATTTTGTGACTACTTTAAAATTTACTTTCTGTGAGTGAGGTTGAACATCTTTTCCTCTGCTTAGTATGAATAGCCCTTGCCTGTTTTCCTGCTGGAATATGGCCTTATTATTTTTATTTATTAAACTCTTTATTTAGTGGAGCATAAATCCTTTGACAATAAGTTAAAAGTATGTTGTCTCAAGATAAATAAAATATATTTAAAAACAAAAAAGTCTTTATATTGTATATAAGATACTTTTTAAACAAACATCTAAAGTAACCACAAAACAAATAAAATTTACCTGCTCTTCATTAAAGGTGAGAATAGAAGATGTAATGCACATGTCAAAACCTTCCATTATAAAATTTCTCATTTTACACACATTCAGCAAGAAATAGATAAATGATCTCATTGCCCAAACTCCCACGGAAGTGGAAGACTAAATCTCGCCACTGGGAATTTGTAACCACACTAAATACATCTTTTATTTTTTCATGTTCTTTTACACAAAATCTAACTACTGAGCTTTTGACTAATTAGAGTGCCTGTTCAATTCAGCAAATAAATAAAGTCTACTTGAGAATTCCAGAAACTGGCTTGGGGAAATCCATCTGAAGATGCAAAGTAATATTGCCCTCCAGGGTCATCATGACAGAGGATTGGGTTTACTGTAACAAATGCAAGAACACAGTAGTTATGGGCTCTAAGTCGGGTGGGCCTCATCCTGGTAAACAGAGCACTTATATCTCTTAACACAATGTTTCATCTCTTTCAGATCCCAACCAAATATAGCTTTGCCACTGCTTAGTTGTACATAACATCCTATATTACCCTCTTCATGATAAGGTCAAGATTTCAGCAAGTTTCTCAAAGAATTGTACTGACATTTGATAATGGAAAAATACCCTGTTACCAGACATGCAACCAGTTATGGAATCTGACTATCCGCTCCTGAAACCCTATTAGGCATGTCCACAGATACCCAATCTCCCTTTTGTACTCCTTAAAAACAACAGACTGCCCTTATTAAGGACTATAGTTCTTGAGTTATTAGTCTGCTGCCCTCCTCATTCACCAGTAGATTATTAAACTTTCTCTTTCTTTAATCCTCAAACTTTATCCATATTATTCTGACCTGGCTCTGCTGACAAGGACTGAACTTTCAGTCTGACTCCCCAGTGGCTATTGGGAGCATGTGCAGAGTAAACCACAGGAAGGAAGATTTCTCTCTCTCTCTAATAGAAAAATTTTTTAAAAAGATGCTTTGGAAATTAAAGAAACTTAGAATTGTCTATACATTCATTTGATAAAAAATTACCAAATTTTCAGTGGCATAATATAACAAATGTTTAATTCTGATCCGATAAAGTCCACTATCCAGGCAACTTTGATACTGTGGCATTTCCTTTTTTTAAAAAAATATAGTTATTTATTATTTGAAAGGCAGAGTTACAGAGAGGCAGAGGCAGAGAGAGAGATAAAGTCTTCCATCTGCTGGTTCATTCCCCAGTTGGCTGCAATGGCTGGAGTAGGACTGATCCTAAGCCAGGAGCCAGGAGCTTCCTCTGAATCTGCCATGCAGGTGCAGGGACCGAGGGACTTGGGCCATCTTGGGCCATCTTGTACTGCTTTCCCAGGCCATGGTAGGGAGCTGGATCAGATATGGAGGAGTCAGGCCTCAAACCTGCAGGAGGCAGCTTTACCTGTTAAGCCACAGAGCCTGTCCCAATTTCCTCCTTGACACCCAACTTCCAACCTCATGAAAAAGAGGTGAGCAAGGAGCCTCCCACACCAGCTCTTAAATAGCTAGACCTTTTAAGGAATTCCTATCACTCTCAGTTACATTGGAAAAAACTAGTTACAAGTCTAATTTAAAGCAAAGAGACTTAGGAATGTAGTTTCTTGTGAGCATAAAAAGATGAAGAGAATGTTCCTAATCTTTACCTCAGACTCTTATCAAATTCTGATGACTTGATTTGAAGATACCCCTCTTTGTACTAGGTCCAACAACGTGCCCAAGTATGTCTGCTAGGAACCTCAGAAAGGGATCTTGTAGGAAAACAGGGAATTTACAGATGTAGTTAGTTAAGATGAAGTAATACTGGATTAGAATGAGCACTACACCTAGTGACTGGTGCCCATATAAAAAAGTCACATAAAACCCTAGGACACAGGGAGGATGCCATGTGACAATGGCGGTGGAGACTGAAGTGAGGTATGTACAAGCAAAAGAGCACCACAAATTGCCAGAAACTAGGCAGAGAAATGATTCTCCCTCAGAACCTCCAGCAGGGACCAGCTTTGTACACAACCTTTCTTTCACACTTCTAGCCTCCAGACTGCGAGAGAATCATTTTCTGATATTTCAAGCTACCCACGTTGTGGTAATTAAAGCAGTAATTTGAAGTATACAACACACAGACACACACAATGGTATGTTTAGAATTCAGTCACTTCTCACTTGTTCCCGAACTGCCCACAAACACATAAAGAGCTGTCACACCAGCTCCTCTTAGGGGCACCGCTTTATTTCTACAACTTAGGATATTGATTCTTGAGGAAACAATCATAAAAAGTTATACTCTACTACTTAAACTCAACAGGACAACATTTAATGATAGATCAAAGGATCAGTCTGCTCTCTCCATGTTAGTACTTTGTTAATTTATTTGTCCTAGAACTCAGGAAATTTCCAAAGAATTCTGTCTCCAAGAATGCTACAATTAGAAGGGAACTAATAGTCTCTACATTCTTTGTATCTTTATTGCTTTAGTAGCAATGAAGAGGTTGGGCATATGGAGTTGGGGTTCACAATTATGATTAAACATTTATAAGAATGTTAAAATTTCTCTGCAAAGGTCACCATGTAGCAGTTTCACAAATAGCTAAATGGAATGCCAAAAGTAGGCTGTAATAAAAACAAGGTCAATGGAAAATAGAAATAAAGTTCTTAGATTATTCCTTATTTTTAAGATGGATTAGATATCCTGTAAAACACCATCACTTCTTGTGAAGAATACTTTTTTCTTTACTCAATTTGCAGCCTTCTAGCAATAGTTTAAGCCCTGTCATTTTCAGAATATTTTCAAGCTCTTTTCCTTCCCTAGGAACACTTTCTCCTAGAATGTTTGCAAGGAAGCAGAAAGAAACTGCAAAACACTGCATTCTTATTACATCAATTTATTGACATTAATATGTGCTTTCATTTGCAAATGCACCTACCTTTGAAACATGCTTATTATTCACTGCTGCATTTTATTTCAAGTTTATTTCTGTTAAGGCAATATACAACATTTTTATATAATATCTGGTTAGAGGAAGGGAAAAAACCACTGAAGTAGTCTCCTGCCATAATGATATACCTGATTTGCCACCATTTTAGTTAGTAGCTCCAAAGGTCTAACTCACTTCAATAATGTCCTGTTATGGGTACATGGGATGGGTAAACTCAATAATGGGAATTAGCATCAAATACATCATGTGAATCTAGTCAAGTGATTATGTATGCAGTTCATGAGTTGGCAATCTATAATAACTATATCATTATATCTTGATAACTAGAATTTTCTTGCTTATATCTCCACGAAGTCAACATGGTTTTCTTAGCAGTATAGTTAGCTTTAATGTAATGATACCTATGCATAAATAGATTGAAAATGTTGTTTTCTGTGATTACAAAGTGAAAAGAAATCATTGAAATGAATAATATCCAAGCAAGAGCAACCAGCCCTCTAATGTTTCTGTGTAATATAGCACTTAACTGTTTTGGAAAATGGAGATAAAATCAATCTCACCATTCTTGGTATAGTTCACATACCTAGGTGTGTCATCTTTCGTCCAATTTGCACACAATGTAACATCCTTCCATTTCTTTCCATCTTTCAACCAAGTACATGCTAAGCATTTTTCCACTTTCACTAGGCCAATTTTTATAACCATATATAAATAGTTCCCAGAAAGTTGCTTTTTCTTCCCTTGTTAAGCCCAAATATATACTTATATTTGGTTTATATTGTGAGTTTTCCTCTATGCCTTTCATGTAAAAGTTTTTTTTTTGTTGTCTACTTTATCAAATCTCAATTTGTTTCATGTAGCCACTAAAAAAAAAGATCCTTAAGGTCAAGAATGATCAAAAAGATAGACTATGTGCCTTGAACACTGTAGGACTGTCTTTTTAAAAATCTCATGATTCGTATGACAGAAATTAAATTAAATGACAGCAAATAAAAATATTTATTTGACTCCTATTTAAATAGATTTTTCAGGATTATCCAGCAAGAGTAAATGAAAATATTTTGAGTGAATTGAGCACAACCCTGAAGAAATAACCATGAGTGAGGCAAACATAGTATTCACCCTCCTAAAATAAAGTCTATGGAGAATTTAAAATCAAAAACAAGTAAAATGGACTTAACTTTCATTCTTTTGAGACAGCCCTATTTGTACAATTTATAAGTTAACCAGAGATAACCCAATGTTTATTTCTTCCCATTTCTTTTCAGATCATCTTGCTTAGATCGATTTCTGTACGGTTTATCAGATCACTTAGGTGTTCTTTGGAATTTAGTAATTAGTATCTGAGACTAAGAGAAATTTAATATGCACTATATAATTTATTTTCTAACCTATCTCTACTATTTAATTTTATTGTCTCTAAGGCATTCACAAATAATAGAACACCTACCAACTAAATTACATTTCAACCTCCAAATGTAATCAAGAGGAAATTAAGAACAAGAGTTGATTTTCCCTGGTTCTTCCAAGCACAACTAACAGTGTTAGCATTAACCAATGGTAAAAGCAAAGCAATATTATTAGCATGAACTACTTTACACTCTGTGACAGTCTTATATACCAGCTCTATTATATTTCTGTTATCAATGCACTTTTGTTCAGTCTTTTCAATACATTAAAATTCAAATTCAAACCCATTGAGCATATTTCGCAGTATTTACCTACCCATAATCTTCAGTATAGAAATTAGAAACCAAAAAAATGATATAAAATCTGTAACAAAGAGTTATTTTCCTGAGATTTGACATATTATGACAATCTGCTTTCTTGTTACTATACATTTTAAATGAAGTGATATATCCTTTAAAAATTTAAAAATTATCTTTAGAATGCTTACCAAAAATATTACTTCACACTAAATCTCAAAGGCAAAAACATTTAGAAGATTTGGTGAAATGAATTTTAGCATGGACATTAGCTGGAACTCTTTTAAATAGATAATATATTCCTCAAATATCCTCATTAGAATTCTTCTGTAAAAGAGTATACTATCTGAGATACTGTTGGAATAAGATTTTTAAAAAATATTATTGGGCAGCATCATAAATCTTTCATGTTTTTGATGAGGAATACAAAATGAGCTAGTAATGTTTTACCACTGAAATCCACAAATATATTAATTTTTCCATCCCTACAGTATGAAATTAAAGATAGGAAAGCAAAGATTGTAGGAAACGTTAGGATCTCTTAGAACAGTTCAAAAATTCAATTCAATTTTATTATGAGATAATGAAATTCAATGCTTATTTTCTATAATATTAGTATCTGTCTTGCTTTTAAATTTTTAAGATTTTTTTTTTTTTGACAGGCAGAGTGGACAGTGAGAAAGACAGACAGAGAGAAAGGTCTTCCTTTGCCATTGGTTCACCCTCCAATAGCCGCCGCGGCCGGAGCGCTGCGGCCGGCGCACCGCGCTGATCTGAAGCCAGGAGCCAAGTGCTTATCCTGGTATCCCCTGGGGTGCAGGGCCCAAGCACTTGGGCCATCCTCCACTGCCTTCTCGGGCCACAGCAGAGAGCTGGCCTTGAAGAGGGGCAACCGGGACAGAATCCGGTGCCCTGACCGGGACTAGAACCCGGTGTGCCGGCGCCACAAGGCGGAGGATTAGCCTAGTGAGCCGAGGCCCAGTTTAAGATGATTTTTAGCAACAAGTTTGCCACTAGAACACAAGTGTTGTGAAAATCACCACTACATCAAAGCCAAAATGGAAAGGAAAGGACTCGTATCATCATCATTAAAAAAAGAAAAAGAAAAAGAAAAAGAAAAAGAAAAAGAAAAAGAAAAAGAAAAAGAAAAAGAAAAAGAAAAAGAAAAAGCTATTTCCCCAAATACTCTTTTTTTAAAAAAAGAAAATCAGTATCATTCCATTTCTGTGTATAAAGAAATACAAAAACATTGCACCAACAAGGAAGCACAAAGCAATAAAATCTTTCTGGGTACTAGGACTTTTACAGACACATGGGACAAATTCTACTGCTGTGGGTGAAGAAACAGAAAATGATAAATTGATGTAGTTTCGCCCACCACTACCTAGATAATTGGAGTTACACTCTGCGGACAGAAATCATAGCATATATAGCAAGTAACTGCCTGCTACTAGAATATCAGCAATTAGAAATCCTAGGATTTCAAAATTGCTGTCATTCTCTTAGGGAGAAATCTGTTCACCTGCTAGATAATGGGAATTTTGGTCTAAACAATGCTTTCACTATCTCACTACCACAACACATATGTCAAAGATCTGCTATGAAATCAGTTCACAAATCAAGTCTTATCTTATAACCACAACTTAAATATTTGTGGATAAACTTAGAGAGAGGGTTTCCCAAGGTTACCCAATACACTTGCCATGCACACTTGAATTCATCTTTCCTTCACTACGAAGTTGATGCAAGTTCCATCCACACTGAGTGATGGTAATTTTGCTGACATTTAACAAATATCATTAACATACTTTTTTAAAAAGTGAAAAGGCCAGTATTATGGCAGGGCAGGTTAACATGACATCTGTGACATCAGCTTCCCATAACAAAGTGCCAATTTGAGTTCAGTTACTCCACTTCCGAATCAGCTCCCTGCTAATGCACTTGAGAAAGCAGCAGATGATGACCAAAATACTTGGACCCCTGCCACCTACATGGGATACTTGGATGGAGTTCCTGGCTTCTGACTTCAGCTTTACCCTGCCCCAGAAGTTGTGGTCCTTTGGGAAATGAACCAGCAGATGGAAGATCTCTAGATCTCTCTCTCTCTCCCTCCTCCCTCCCTCTCCCTCTCTCCCTCCCTCTCTCCCTCTCTTTTGCTTTCACTCGCTGCCTCTTTATTACTCCAACTTTCAAGCAAATACATAAATCTTAAAAAAAAAAAAAAAAAGAAAGAAAGAAAGAAAGAAAACCCATGTGTGGGGAGCAGGGTCAGTCTCCCGCAACATGGCGGGGCGCCCGGGAGACAAATAAATGCTGAGACTGTGGACTGAAACTAACTCTATGCGTCTGATCTCCCACCATATGGCGCTGAGAGGGAGTAAACAAATCTTACACAGCTGTTTCGTCAATTAGCTGATTCCTGATCCAAACCCTGAATGGAAGAAAGCGGCATACTCAGCACGCGGGCAGCAGAGCACGGATTGGTGGGAGAGGACTATAAAAGGGGGAGAGAGACAACATGCGGGGCCCCCTGAGAGAGTCAGTCGGAAAGCTCTTTGGTGCCCCTCCTCCGCGGAGGCGGGAGAGCGGCAGCAAATCCGGGAAGGACCAGGGAAAGAAAACAGCGTCTGGTGTCGTTCCTCCGCGAGCGGGGGAGCAACACCCATGCCTTCTCTTTCTGGGATTTTGTAGCCTTTGAGCATCATCTTCCAATCCCTCCATTCCCAATCTATGTAATCACCATTCTACTATCTGCTTCTATGAGTTCAATTCATTTAAACTCCACATGTGAGATTATGTGATATTTGTCTTTCTTTGCCTTGCTTATTTCACTTAGTATAATCTCCACCAATTCTACTGATATAGTTGTGAGACAAAATTTTCTTATTCTGCAAGGCTGAATAATATTCCATTGTGTATATGTATTCATTCAACTGTTGATAGAATGTTAGGATGACTCCATAATTTAGTTATTATGAATAGTGTTGAAATGAACATGGAGATACAGATATGTCATTGCCAAATTGATTTCAAAACTTTCAGAAAAATACCAAAAAGTGAGATTACTGGCTCATGTGGTAATTTTATTCCTAATTTTTTTTGAAATTTGCATAATGTTACATGACTGCACAGTGAACAAAGGATTCCTTTTCTCCACAACCTCACCAACACTTACCACCTTTCACCTTTTTTTTTTTTTTAAGATTTATTTATTGACTTGAAAGTCAGAGTTACACAGAGAGAGATGGAGAGGCAGAAAGAGAGAGAGAGAGGTCTTCCATCTGCTAGTTCACTCCCCAATTGGCTACAATGGCTGGAGCTGTGCCGATCTGAAGCCAGGATCCAGGAGCTTCTTCCAGGTCTCCTATGTAGGTGCGGGGGCCTAAGGACTTGGGACATCCTCTATTGCTTTCCCAGGCCATAGCAGAGAACTAGATCAGAAGTGGAGCAGCCGGAATTCAAACCAGTGTCCATATGTGATGCCAGCAGTGCAGACAGCAGCTTTACCCACTATGCCACAGCGCCGGCCCCTCATCTTCTTATAATAATTACTCTGACAGGTGTAACATAATATCTCACTATGGTTCAATAAAAGTTTCTGCACAGCAAAGGAAAAAACTATACACAGATACAACCTACAGATTGTGAGAAAAATATTTTCCAGTCACATGCCTTCAATACAGGGCTAATATCCAAATTAGATAAGAACTAAAACTTAATAGCAAGAAAAAATCCAACTGACACAGTAGTGGAACTCTATCCCTTGGATTTGGTTCACATTAGCCAATAAATGTAAATAAAAAGCTGTTATGATCTCTGTGTTGTCTAGCGCTTTTGTGGACCAAGATCTGATTGAGTGAGCTGAACTTCTCTTTGACAACAAAGCTAAAGATGATAAACATCTGAGTCACTGGTTATAAGCCATTACACATTATTCTGATCTTTCCTGCCTCTGATTCCAGCTCTATATCTCATGTCTGAATATCACCCAAAATATGTCTGAATATGACAATTCATTTTAAACAAGCTATTACAACTCTCTTACCAAAACACTTCTCTATTTTTTTCATCTCCTTCCGCCACTCCCAACAGCACCTCCTAGTCTCACCCTCTGAGACTAGGCTCCTTTTCTGTTTTGTCCACCACTAAGCACTCACTCAGTACCATAACAGTACATGGCATATACTTGTATAGCAGAGGAAAAATATTTACACTTTTAGGTGGCAGATTTATGATTTAAATTGACCTAACACAGATTAATAGAAGAAAAACAATTCAAATTACATGGGTATATACATATGTCCCACAAAAATATAAGACTAAAAAATAGCTTGTATATCCAAAGGAAAAGAAATCAGTAACCTAGGTACTTGCCTGTTTACTACAGCACTATTCACAATAACAGAGATAGGAAATCAACCAAAAAATTACATTGATAGATGAATATTTGAAGAAAATATACACAGTGGAATATTAATCAACAATAAAAAGAAGGAAATTCTGTCATTTTAAGCAATGTGGATGAAACTGGAGGACTTCATGTTAAGTGAATTAAGTCAGACTCATACCACATGATCTCACTTATAGGTGAAAACTAAAACTTGATTTCGAGAAGTGGTTACCAGAAAAACCAGGAAGGGTGTTTGTGAGGATAAGAAAGGAATAGACACAACATGGTACACAGGGACAGGGCTGCAGTTAGGTGGAGGGAATAATGTCCAATCTGCTACAGCACAACAGGATAAACCCAGTTGCAACGATTAATTATATGTCAGAGAAGCTACTAGAAAGGATTTTCAGTGTTTTACCAAAAAATAAAATAAATGTTGGAGATGATACTGATCAACCTGATCTGATCATTATACAATAATTGAATGTTGTGCTATATATTGTAAATATGTATAGTTACTTGTCAAATAAGAACGTGTATATTTTTAATTAGCCATATGATTGAGGCTTATAGATTATCTTGGGTTTCAGAAATGAATATGGGTTTTGAGTTTGGGGTAGGTGGTAGAGACAAATTATGGGAGGCTTGGGGAAAATATATGGTGAATAAAGATTGCCTTCTCATCTCTGGAATAAAAAGTTATATTTCTATACCAAAAAGTATTACTGCCTTCCTGGTACAGATACCATTACTAAGGAAAATGTTCTTTATAAACATAAATTTTCTATATGGAAAGGGAGTTTTACAGTTTATTTTAGGGAGTAGAGTGTCGCGAGCGCCTACTGTGATGCAGCTCGACAGTAGCAAGTGCCACGTACGACTTGTCAGTCACAGGAAAGAAAGGAACACCAGGACACAAGACTGTCTTTCCAATGAGAGATTTTATTGCTTACACACCAGGGTTTTTTTTTTTTTTTTAATCACACTACTCATCAGCATGCTCATTCAGGTCAATGTACTTATCAGTATCAATATACTTATCAATCTATACTATTTAATACACTTATCAATAAACTTAACACCACCACTTAACTACTTAACTACTTAGCATAACATAACTACTTATCTTCTACTTAAATTACTTACTATAATAACACTTAACTATCAGAGTAACACTATTTCCTTAATGACTAGAGGACTACTGAAATCAATACCATTAATATCAATATCAATATCAATAATACTACTTGAACTTATTCATTAATCCACAGATCACAGTATACAGTGTTAAAGTAATTTTGAGGGCTATCCAATTATAATAGTGTATTTACATCAAGGTCTCCAGCATTATTTACAGATACCTTGCATAGGGTCAAAGCATAGTTATATTATATTACACATGACTAACATTATTTGTAAAAGCTGTGTTTTCAAGGCTCATATCACAGTCACGAAAAAGAGTGTCAGTGTTCAAGGTCCAGAGCTCCACGTCTTGGCAGAGACAGATCAGTCACTTACAGGCAGGAAGTCGTGGGAACGCTGTCACTCTGGGCAGTAGGCTCAAAGTTACCAGGTGGACCGCCAGGCGAGAAGTTGGAGAGGTCCGCTGCTGAGAGGCCTGGTCTGGCTTGGTGGTCAGGTCTGGCAGCAGGCTGATAAGGGGTCCAGGCAAAGCGGTGAGGCAGCATCTCGGCTGGAGTTTTGATCCCGTCCTCACCTTGTGCCACATAGCAAAAGCTAGCAGGCTGGCTCTTCAGCTCCAAGTGCAAGGAGATCCAGAGGTTCGCACGCACTGGGCCCACACTCACACTCACACACACACACACACACACACTCACAGAGACAGTGGGGTATTACAGCTCAGGGACAGCTCTGCAGGTCGGCTTGTGCTGCTACCTGCTCCATGCAGAGTAGCAGGCTGCCTCTTCAGCTCCAGATGTGTGGAGATCCAGAGGTTCACACACACCGGACCATGATCCCTGAGAGGATGGAGAGGGGTGTAAAGGCTCCCCTTTTTA
This sequence comes from Oryctolagus cuniculus, assembly GCF_964237555.1. NCBI lineage: Eukaryota > Metazoa > Chordata > Mammalia > Lagomorpha > Leporidae > Oryctolagus > Oryctolagus cuniculus. The sequence goes on from NC_091442.1 coordinate 90,480,331, forward strand.
TCCTCATTTTCCGGCAGTCCTCCAGCTTGCCATCCTCCAACTTGTTGTCCAATCAATGCTGTTTCCTCCTTGCTTCCAGTTGAACCGTCCAGTCAATACTGTTCCCACCTTGCTTATGTTTGAACAGTCCAGTCAGCGTGGGTAGGAGGGTACTGCCCCTAGCGCACCGTTATCTGACTGACCAGAGATGTCTGCTTGGTGTGATTAGGAGCGTCTCCCTAACAGCCGTTAGGCATTACCTCAGCTCCTGACTTATAACTCCACTTTACTTTTTATTTTGTGGCTAGTGGTAACTTTTTAACTCAATGTTTTACTGTGGAGTTTCCACAGTTCTCCTTTTCAAGTAAGCAGTGATCTGTGACTCTTTTTTTATTTTTTTTTGACAGGCAGAGTGGACAGTGAGAGAGGGAGAACAGAGAGAAAGGTCTTCCTTGTCCATTGATTCACCCCTCAATGGCCATTGTGGCCGGCGCACTGCGCTGATCCGAAGCCAGGAGCCAGGTGCTTCCCCTGGACTCCTATGCAGGTACAGGACACAAGCACTTGGGCCATCCTCCACTGCACTCCTGGGCCACAGCAGAGAGCTGGACTGGAAGAGGAGCAACTGGGACGGAATCCAGTGCCCCGTCCAGGACTAGAACCAGGTGTGCTGGTGCCGCAGGCGGAGGATTAGCCTAGTGAGCTGTGGCACTGACCCCGTGACTCTTTTTGAGACTCCTGTGGGATTCTCCACGTAGAGAAAGGAAAGAGTTTATCCTGCTTTGGTTGCTTCTGAACTTCTTTATCTCAAAGCAATCAACATGCCAAAGTGGCATATTTTGAGTAAAAATCTCCCAAAGACATTTTGTGGTGCCATGTTCTAAGCTCCATCAGCCACATTCTATAAATAATTGTAGAAATCAATTATGAAGGGTGCTATGGACTTAAAACCATGGATGAGAAATTTCTCAAGTCAAGTGCTGGGCTTTTGAGATCGCCAACAGGATTGTTCCCTGCTTAGGTACCAAGTAAAAATAAACAGCTCCTGTTACGTATCATGAACAGTTTGTGGGCCAGTGTTATCCCAAAAAAGCATGTGTTGACAATGAACATATTCAAGTGGCTCCCTCCAATAGGTTGAGCTGCCACCTGCATTGCCAGCAACACGTATGGGTGCTCGTTTCAGTCTCAGCTGCTCCACTTCAGATCCAGCTCCCTGCTAATGTGCCTGGGAAAGCAGTAGAGAAGGCTCTAATTCCTTAGGCTCCTACACCCACGTAGGAGACTGGAAGAAGCTCCTAGCTTTGGCTTGGCCCAGCCCTGGCCATTGCATACATTTAGGGAGTGAACCAACGGATGGAAGATCGATATCTCCCCCCGCCCCTTTCTCTTTCTCTCTCTCTCTCTTAACTCTGCCTTTCAAATAAATAGTTTTTAAAAAATAAAAGAAAAAAGGTTATTGAATTTGGTGGTATTCTCTCTAAAGTTATTTTGCTGAAAAGACATAAGTATGAACCAATCGAGAAGGAGCAGCTTCTAGGAAGTATACTAAAATATTTTTTAAAAGAAATAACAAGTGGAAGAAATATTACATTGTTATTTTCAGAAGAAAAAATGGTCAATAACCACAAATGGGAAAAGGCAAATTTCAATGCATTTGTTTTGCTATTCCAGTGTTTTGCATCCATGATCTTCAAAAATTCTTGCATAAATTAGTTTACCTAAGTTATATTTTATTGTGGTGCATTTAGCCAAATGTCACATCCTATTTGCACAAATATAATTATAGTACTTCAAAATAGCCAAAATCTTACTGGCAACTACCAGTTAATAAAAGATTTAAAGTTAAAAGGTATCCTTTCAGTTAACTAGTATCAATGATCCATACAAACTCATTTCTTTATGTTCTGCATAGCTAAAGTAGTGCTTTAACATGAGTCTCCAAAGGACTGGATCATATAAAGAATTACTGATACAAAGAGAGAAAATATCAATTCTGGTGCTATATAATACAACATTAAAATGTGCATTCTTGGACCAATCACCTGAATTCTGATGGTCTCAAATTTTTTAACTGGGTCATTAAGATAGCACCAAAAGCTCAGTTTCACAGCATTGCTCAGGAACGAACATAAACACTGATATGAATGATGCTTATTAAACATTTAAGAGTGTTATAATTATAGTTTATGGCTTCTATTTAGTTTCCAATATTGATTTCTTATTACCTTGATTCAAACGGGCAGTTCCATCCTTCTTGTGAGTTATTGTATCATATGTTTCATATCTTGGGGCCTGGCTACTGCACAAAACAGTAATCATTATCTTTGTTCCCATTATTCTGTTGAGATTATCTGGCAATCAATATATAATAATTCTCTTCCCAACACAGAATAAACTGAAAACTTATAAATCATTGCTGTTGTTTCTATTCCTCTTGACCCTACTCAAGTAATCACCAGCACACTCTGAAAAATATCTTTTAAAACTGCATTTTTAATGACTCCTTTACTTTTAAGTGACTCACAAATAAAAAGAATATCAAAAGTATCTAGAGTCTTGGAGATTTTCTTTCACACTTCCCTGGGCTATATTATGCTTGAGTGGGGATAATTACCTGAAAAGCATTAGGAAAATAAAAGAACTAGAAACAATTTAAATGGCAGAAGTCAAAGAAAGGAAAACAGAATGAATGTGAATAGTATATATTATAAAATTAATACTTTGTTGTACTAATGGAATTTTATTAAATTTTGAATTAGCAAATACAAATTCAGTGAAGACATATGGACTTAATATCTTCATTTTATACATTTTTAGTACAGCCATGAAGATTTAAATGGTTGCTGCAACAGAAATGGATTTTTTTATCAGTCCAGCAACAAGAAGCTCCCATGAGAACCTGAATGCCAACAGAAAGAAAAATTAAACCACTAAAATCAACACAAAGCATATATGTGGATATGACTGTAGGACAGAACTATGAGCTTGTAGCACTTTTAAATATAAAATTGTGTGGGCAGACTTGTCTGTGTGATTAGGAATGAAAATTTGTACTTTGACCAGTCCAGGCCAATTTACTTGTGAGATAGAGAACAAGTCTGATGGTCACTAAGTTGTTTTAAGATGTTATACCAGACACACTGACTGCATTATTACTATGGAAGACAGTGTAATCAGGATTGTCAAAATCACAGTGGTCACAGTGGTGATAAATTGGTCGTAAAGAACAAAATTAAATTTCGAAGTACTTATGTTAGCAGTCTAATGATACTCAAGACTATATGATAGTTTGTAATACATTATTTTCTTAGTCAAAAGATTTAAACATTTTCTATAAAGCACAATTAATACATGTTGTTTAGTTTAAATTGGGATTTTGCCAATATAGAATAATGGAACTCAGAATGATAAATAAGAGGCATTAAAATTATCTAGTATATATGCTCATTTTATCAAAAATTGTAAAAAGCTGACCTAGACTGATTGTTTCATTTTTTTATGATGATTTTTAATTTTTTAAAGTGAACAAATTTCATGTACTTCATATCTAGATTTCAGAACATAGTGATATTTCTAACCCTACCCTCCCTCCCACCTGTACACTCACAGTTCCTCCTCCTTCCTCTCTTATTCCCTTTCTTAATTTTTACCATTATCTACTTCAGTTTACTTTATACTCATAAGATTAACCCTACACTGTGTAAACAGTTCAACAAATAGAAGAAAAACACACTGTTCCTCAACAGTAGAGACAAGGGCTGAAAACAAACTCGTTATTTCTACATTAGTTAATTAACTTTTATAAACATTCCTTTTGTTTTTTCTTCTTCATCCTAGTATTAAAATTTTTAAAGCTATTGAAATATTTGTTTCCCAGAATGCTTTGTCTTGTCAGTAGCTAAGCTTCCTTATCAGTACTATACATCTTCAACTAATTTTTTATGTCAGCAACACATCATCTATAAAATTAATGATTTTAAGGTGTGAATTAAATATCTTTAAGATTAGCTTCTTCTCTCTAACATACATAATCAGGTCAAAAGCTAAAAATGATTGTCTTTTTCTAAACCTCTTTAAAACAGCCATTCTATATTATTACTTCAAGCCCTTTTTATCTGATATTTATGACAGATCATGATATGATAAGCATGTTTCCATAGTAATATATGGGATTATACCAAATTCACAGAGCAATAGTTACAGATTTACCCCTCACTCATTGGTATAGGAATATGAATGTGTAATGATGCTTGTATTCAATAACCAACTTTAATTTCTTTCATTTTATTAAAAGAAAAGTTATTCACAAATATCCATACTGCAAGTACTTTTAATTACAAAAAAGCTCTCAACCCATTGTTCATGATACCCTGGGATATTATGGCAGATAGGTAGGTAGATAGATGATAGATAGATTAGTAAGACAGATAAATAGTTGGACAATATATAATGATTGTAATTTGAAAACTGAAAGTAGGGCTATAATATTAGATTGGTATTGAATACTCAAGTATTTACTTTAGAAGAAGTAAGTATTTAAAAACAAATACAGGACTTTTGCTTCCAACTATGGTGCAGCAATAGGCACCATGCTTTCCCTTACACTTGAAATAACTATACACTGGACCAATGCTATGACGTAATTATTAGTAGGCACTGCAATTAAGTCAATGCAAAATGATCAGCCCCAAAAGCAGGGAAATACAGACGTTGAGCCTTTACTATACCCAGCTATTTCCTGAGGGGTGCTTTATAGACCATAGTGTAAGGAGGCAGAGCTCAAGTAGAGTATGAAAGTTCAGCTGAAATGAGAAAGCAAAGATTAAACACAAATTTAAAAATCATGCTAGAGCAGGCACTATGGCACAGCAGGTTAAACCACCACTTGGGAAATCTACATCCCACATCAGACTGCCTGGGTCAAGTTCAACCTCTGCTTTTGATTCAGCTCCCTGTCAGTGCATAAATTGGAGTTCCTAGCTCTTGGCTTGAGCCTGTCCTTGCTTGGGCTGTTGCAAGCGTTTGTGGAGTGAACCAGCAGATGGAAGATGTCTTTCTCTCTCTCTCTCTCTCTCTCTCTTCCTCTCTCTCTCCTTCTCCTTTTAAATAAACAAAAATAACATAAGTAAACATAAAAAGTGATATATTTACCCACTAGAATAGCTAAGTTTGAAATAACAGTCAAATCAAATGTTGTAAAGATGTGGAGCAACTAGATCTCTTAGAAATACTTTGGAAAACCATTTGGCATTTTCTAAAAACCAGGCATACACCTATCTTATGACTCAGCCATTCAAGTCTTATGATTATATCAAAGTGAAAACCTTTGGTCCTCAAAGTCTTTTTCTAGAATGTTTACTACAACTTCACTTATAATTTCAAAAAAATGGAAAAGAACAAATGGATACTAGTAAACAAAACTGTTAATAGCATGTTTAATGAAATACTATTCCTCAATTTAATTAAGAATGAGCTACTAATACACATAGGAACATAAATTAATCTCAAAATCAATATATCAATAAAAAGAATTTGGACATAATTGAGTATGCTGTATGAATCCACATTCACAAAGTTCAGAGCAGACAAAACTAATCTATTAACTAATAAACATAGTCTGATTTATCACCTATGGTTAAAGAAATTGCATGGAAAATTAATACAATGGCAATATCTAGGTTAATGGAAGTGTCTATGTCTTGATATGACATTCATAGTTTAGTTTTTTATTTTATTTAAGGAATACAAATTTCATGCATTTCATATATACAAATTCAAAACATAGTGTTTCTTCCCACCATACCTCCCCCTGCACATACTCCCACCCTTGTTCTTCCTCCTTCTCCCATTCTCACTCTTATTTTTTTAACGATCTATTTTATTTATTTGAAAGACAGAATTACAGAGAGGTAGAGACAAAGAGAGAGGTCTTCCATCTGCTGGTTCACTTCCCAGATGGCCGCAATGGCCGGAGCTGCGCCAATCCAAAACCAGGAGCCAGGAGCTTCTTCTGGGTCTCCCACGTGGGTGCAGGGGCCCAAGGACTTAGGCCATCTTCTACTGCTTTCCTAGGCCATAGCAAAGAGCTGGATCGGAAGAGGAGCAGAGAGGAGTAGCCGGGACTAGAAATGGTGCCCATGTGGGATGCCAGCGCTGCAGGTTAGGGCATTTACCAGCTGCGCCACAGCACCAGCCCCTTTCACTCTTATTTTTTTACAAATATCTTTTGCAGTTAGCTTTATACTTGTAAGATTAACCCTACAGTAAGTACAGAATTTAACAAATAGTACAAAGACAAAATAAAAACAAACAAAAACAGTCAAGACAAGGCTGTTCAAAAGCATTGCATCACAAAGCGTCAGTTTTGCTCCTATAGATTTAATCATGTTAAAACTCATCAAATTATATACTCAAGATTCAATCATCTCTATGGATGTACATTTTTCCTTAATATTAGAGAGGAGTGTTAGGAAGACTGTAAAGGAAATGTATTTTAATCTAAAAGCCTAAAGGTATCTAATTAACTTTCAAAATATGCTTTTGTCTTACTACTGAAAGAAAAGTAGTAGAATATAAAAGAAAAATAATGAAATACAGGATGATCTAGTTGGAAAAAGAGCAAGACTTCCTTAAGAGAAATGTTGAGATCTCAGAAGACAGGGTACATTTATATGAAAGGGAAAATGAGACCTGGGAGACCAGAAGAAGAAAAAAAGGAGGAGAAACACAAGGGAAATGAAATACCTGGGGTATATCCCACTAGACAAATAGGAGAAAGAAATACCACTTAAAAGTCTAGGAACTCAGAAGCTGAAGAGAGAATACCTTGAGGGGTATGTGCTAAACTTGGAGTTCTTACTCAGGTCTGCTGTACATATTTCAAGTACATCAATAGCAGCTTCAACTCAGAAATCTATGAGATAACTCTCCAGTGGAAAAATAAAATAGAGGAATGAGGAAAAGCCTTCCCCGGGAAATAAATTTATAAACATAAGCAGTTGCAGATGCAGTGGGAGCAGCCACCATACACAACAAATGCTGATTTGAATTGAGTGTGAAAATTACACCACTAGACAGAGTCCACATTTGTTGTGATTCAGAGGTAGCAATAACACAAAGTTCAAAGTGGTTATATGAATAAGAATATCTGTATATGCTATATGGGAACAAAATCCTGTTAAGAAATGCTAATGTCTGGGACTTTTAAGTTATTACAAATATATAGATGTTTCAAATGCCCACATCTAAGAAAGATTTTTTTTTCCTTACATGTGATAAGTGCATGGTGCCTTTCGCTTCTCCAGATACCAAGCACAGCTAGAACCAAGAAGACATTGTCTTCTTTCCTTCTCTGAGGAAAAAAAAATTAGTCTCTCTTTAAACAAAATAAATAATAAGTGGGGAACTGGGTTGTAGCATTGCAGGTTAAGGCACCAATGGTAATGATGATGCAAGCCAAATGAGTGTCAGTTCAAGTCCTGGCTGCTCTACTTCCAAACTAGCTTACTACTATTGTGCCTGGGAAAGCAATGGAAGATGTTCCAAATACTTGGGCCCCTGCCACACACATGAGAGACCCAGATGGAGTTAGCTCCGGAATTTGGCCTGACTCAGCCCTAGCTTTAAAACCCTTTGAGGAGTAAACCAGCAGATGGAAGATTCATTCTCTCTCTCTCTTTCTCTCTCTCGCTCTGCCCCCCCCCACTCTCTTCCCCTCTATCTCTGTAACTCTTTCAAATAATAAATAAATCTTTAAAAGAAAAAATTATTTTCCTCCTGTGAATTCTGTCCAATAGTAATGCATTGTTTTCTTTCCTATTTTCTTCTCAGAGCCCATTGGCTAGAATTAATTTCATGTTCTATAATAAAGTTAATGGTGATGACTCAGAGATCCCAAGGGTCAAGGTACAAAATTAATTCTACTTAATCGAACATTTTAGCAATGCCACATACAGAATACAGAAATACTTAAGATAAAAGCATTTAGGATCAGGGGGCCTGAGTTGGAATTCTATTTCTAACATTCAATATCTGTGCAACCATAATTTCTGTATATCACAGATTCACTTCTACAAAACAGGGATAATGATAACACTTATTGCATAAAATTACCATAAGAATGCGAAGAGATAATATCTATAAACATTTACTACAGATTCAGGAACATAAAAAGTATGCAAAATAAATGTTGGTTATAAGTACTATACTGTGACCAAGCAGCCCTCTGAACAGACTTGAGATGGATGATAAGTACAGTACTTGATTGTCCTTCACTGAAGTCTCAGCTTTGCCTTCCATTCTCAAAGGGAGAAATATTAAATCAGAAAAATAAATCATTTTCAGAAAGAAAAGGAAAATCTTTCTTGTTCACTTGTATGACTTTGAAGAAGGTCCAGATAGTAAATATAATGTTGAAATAATAGCATTTCTAAAATCCAATTCAAATCTATTTGAATAGAAAAATAACAGTAGCAGTCAACATTTATGTATACCATTTAGAATACATTTGACATAAATTATATTATTTAATCTTCACAACTAAAGGATATGAGAACTATCAATAAATGCATCTTTTAGATGAGAACAACTTTGGCTGAAAGAACTTACAAAACAAATTTCTAGAACAGTACTCAGCACAATGTTAAGAGCTGTGGTTATTCCAGCAGAGTTGAGAGCATTAACGAGCAAGAATCCCAATGGATCTTAATTATACTAAAGAAATAGCCTACCTGCAATGATAGAGATGATGTGGGAAGATTCCCATCTCACCTAAAATTTTGACTAAGAACACTACTACTTGGCAGAACAGAATTTGCACTTATTGTTAGTCAGTCACTCTGGAGGATGTAATCATAAATCAGAATAGATTTATCAATCTATGAAAGATTTTTTCAGGTTTCCCCAAGAATCTAGTTGTGGCAACGAGAGATGGCAGAATATACACATTTTCAATAGACTGAAATTTAAACCAAAGAAAGTTAGGTTTGCATATGTGACCTGAGGACATTTCAGTCATAGATATTTATAACAATTTAATCAGTTCTATTAAGGAAGAGCCCATTCATCTACTGCATGTAAGCGTACTACTGCCAGACTGCACCATCCATCCAAGGTAAAAAAATTAAGAAAGACAGTACCAAACAACAGCAGAGCATTACTCAGTCCAGGGTACACAGCCCGAAAAGCCAGCAGCACTGCTTAATGGGATTATGCTTAATCTGAAAGGACACCACTAGAGATAATGTAAAACATCGAATGGCCTGCAGTGGCAGTGAAATTATTCAACTCCTGGACTGGAGGAGCTCTTAATCAGGGCTCCTGGAATGCTGCAGCAATTTAATAAGTTTAAATTGGTTTCACTTGGATAGATCCAGATTTGTGTTACAGATGTTATCCCACCCAAATCTCTTGCACAGGTTCATCAAAAAAGGAATCATGCCTAAGCAATCTGTGGGAATTTAAAAATAAACTCTGAAGCTTGAATCTGGGAAAAGAAAAGTGTTAGACAGAAAAGCTTACCAGATAATAAGCCTGTGAGTATGCTGATTTTTTGATAAAATAAAAATGTCAGTAATGCTAGAGGTTACCGAATTGTCATTTTGTTTCATATTAATAAATGTTTATAACATTTGAACATAATGTTAAATATGCACACTTTAGACAAAATGTAAAATTCAACACATTCACAGTAAGTACATTCAAAGGGATCTAATAGACGTGTACACACAATAAGAAAGCTAATAGTATAATATAAATGCAAAAATGGTCATTATGAAGAAGAGGGAGTAGGTGGTTTTTTAGGGGTCAGAGAGTGTACATAGGCCACATCTGTCTTTAAGCACTAGAACAAAAACACATCTATACTCCTAAACTGAAGTAGGATTTTAAACGCCTTTCACCATGGATAAAAGAATTCATCTCACCTCCAAACACGGAACACAGAAAGGCAACAATTAGTTGATTAATTATTCATAAGCATTGCCAATGTTCTTACAAAGAAAGAAATTTACAGAGCAATTGCCCACATTTTTTCACTTTCACAAGGGCATTTGCTAAGTGCCTATTAAATGAATGTAACTAATCATGGTATATCAGTGCAAACTGTGCATAAATGTATCAAAATTCAAATCACCACTGCATTCAACCCATAAAACACAGCAGGTGGTGCAAAGAACATTTAAGAACAACTAATATACTAACCAACCTCTATCACCAGCTAAATAACTTTCAGCAAGTCATAATTGTGTGCAGGTGCAGATGATTGTATCCATATTACAGCTGAATGGCCACATCCAAAGGTATTGAGTACATATAACTTTGAAGATGAAGATAGAAAGCAAGGAAACTAAGCTTTATTGAATCAAAATCTCTGAAATAAAATAAATTACTACAGTTCATAAACAACTGTGATAGCTGAGGTATTAACATAGGTCATTTAACAAGGAATACAATTAGTCAAACACTAGAAGTCAGTTGCTCAGTAATATTTAAAAAATGTATCATCAGATGAGAAGGATCTCATCATTCCCAGACTCCCAGTGCTTACTTATGACCTCTCCTTCAGGAATGTTCCTTTAATAGATGAGTGCACATGTAAATAAAGGAACTGGACAAAGAGAGTGGCAAGAGGCAACTAGGTACAGAAAGTGTGTTAGACAGGTTAGCTGGGTAGAATAAACCAGGAATAAAAGTAGAAAAGGCCATCACTTGTTTAAAGAGAGAATTTCCTATTATATAAAAGATAAATGTCTCTATTTTAACAGACTAAGTTTAACGATTAATCTATTCATATGAGTAGAGTTTAAATCCGTCTGTGTGTTTCTAGGATGCTCAGAGATAAATGAGAATTTTGGTCAAGATCCTAACATGTCATAAGAAGATACTGTCGATTAATAGGCTTATATCAAAGCAACAAACTAACTCTCCAGATGTGAGTTGCATGAAATGCATTATCATAGGAGGAAAATTTGGAGAAGTGTAGTTTTACCACAAAAAATGTTGGGAACAATTTGACCCAGGAACACTGAGAAGTCAATCATAAGCTTTTAAATGCTTTTATTGTTTCCCTTGGTTTAACTGCATCCTCTTCATAATTTGACGTATGTCATTGATTTTCCCCACTATTCATCCAATTTGCTTTCAAGAAAGGATAAATTCACAAAATATTCCCAAATAACCAAATATTTGACTAAAACCAAAAGGCTCCTTTAAAAAAATGGTAGTTTTTTTTTTTTCATGTACACCTAGTCAAAGCAAGGTAGTCATGAATCATCCTGTCACTTGAAATATAAAGAAACCACTGACTGAAATATTCGGTGTAAGTGGAAGCTAAGACAAAGATGGCTAACAGTCCATCAAAAATTGGACCTTCTCTTGTCTTGCAGAGACAAACATAAGTATAGACTATATTATGTAGTCTTCCATGCATTAAAGAATAGCCACAAGGCTTCATATCACTGAAGAATATAAACAGCACTCAAATAACTAATTTGTGGCCAAGGCTTTTAAACAGATGGTAGTGGATTTCCAGAGGCTCCCCACCTACCAGAAGCATTTCCATGTATAGCTGCATGAATGAGAAACATTCTTTAATGGGATGAACCACAGAAATTCTGTTTTTAATGTCCTTTCTCTTCCAACAGTGTCACATTTTTCTATAATTATGGTGTTAGTTGTTTTTTTATTTTTTGTTGTTGCTTTTTTTTTTTTCAGGAAAAGAGTGCCATCATCAGAATATTTAAAAGTATTTCACAGCAAAAAACTTTTCCATGTTATAAACATGGAAATACTCTTAAAGTTAAATAAGCATCTTTAATATTTTGCATTGCTAAGCAATATTCTAAATATTTTCTTTATTTTATTTGATAGACACACACAGAGATTGTACACTCCCATCTGCTAGATAACTCCCCAAATGTTCACATCAGTGAGGGCTAGACCAAGGCTGAAGCCGGGAGCCAAGAATTTAATGCAGATCATCCATATGGGTGACAGGAACCCAGCTACTTGAGCTACCAACACTGCCTTACAGAGTTCACATAAGCAAGAAGCTGGAGTCAGGAACAGAAACCAAGAATCAAACCCAAGCACCCCAATGTGGGACTCAGGTGCACTAAGCAGCATCTTTAGACCAAACATCTGTCTCTATTCTAAGCATTTTCCATTAATTAACTCTTTATAGTCTCACAGCGATCCTATAAAGTATGTACTATTATCATCCTTGCTTAAAAATTGCAAACTGTGACAAAAGACATTGAACAACTTTCTTATAATCACTAACATTTTCTTACCATTAAGATTTTAATATAAAATAGTAAACATAAGGCAGTCTACAAAATATCCCCATTTTAGGATTAGGTGGAACCGTTACATTTTGGACTACTCAGTGATGCAGGCATTTACAATATAAAAATCAGCTAGTAAATGACTTTAAACAAGCATCTGAATCTCTCAGTTAAAAAGATTTGAAAAATGGGGAATGTGAATAATTTTTATTCTCTCACTCAACAGGAGACTGAAAAATTGAGGTACAGGAAAAATAATGTTTCAGGACTGTTATATACCCCAATATCTGAGAAATAAATAATCTCCAAAAGTATTAGTGTCAGCTCTTCTCACTTGGAAGTTGAAAAATAAAGAAATTCTGGTTTGAACAAGATCACGTAATAAGAAAACTATAAGCGTCTTTTAAGCTAAATAGATCAGCAGCTAAAAAAGTTATCTGTAACTTAATTTGAATGTCTGTTTTGGAAACACTGATCTTCACAAGAATGATGTTTTATCTGAATAGAAATCAGCAGAAAAATATTACAATGTGCTTATCTGTTTCAGTTTCTGCTCCTATTTTACTTCCTACTTTATTATTTTATACCACACTATTATTCAATAAAGTATTTTTTGAGTAAATGCCTTCTTTGAGTTCCTAAATAATCTTAAATACTTCAGACTCTGCCTTGTATATCTGCAACCTTATTGTGTTTTGTTTTAAATTTACAAGCATATAGTATCTCTATGGCCCTGATTTTTAAACTTTAACATTAATAGAAATCATCTAAGAAGCTTAATAAAATGCATACAACTGGATTGTACCTAACATGTGCTTACTTTTAAGTTTAAGGTAAGGAATCTTAATTGTAAAGATAGTTTTATATTTAATTAAGATGTTCAATATTATATTTTAATATGTGTATCCATTGTGAAATGATTACTACAGTCCAGCTAATTAACATGTCTCTCACTTCTCATAGTTACCTTTTTCATGTATGTTCAAGGAAAATATTTAATACCTCCTTCAGCAAATTCTCAGTACCCAATATATTATTACTAACTATATTCATCATATTATATATTAGGTTTTCAGAACTTATTCATGTTATAATCAAAAATTTGTACCTTTGGACCTATTCCTCCAATATCCCCCAACTCCTTTTGTTGTTACTACCTTCTACTCTCTGCTTCCTTGAATTTGGGGGCAGGAAAGAGACAAGGACATGGAGGTAATGGACATGTTTATTCATTTGATTGTGTTGATGGTACCCCAGTTGTACGCATGTGTACAAACCCATCAAATCATACACTTTAAATATGTGAAGTTTTTGTGCATCAATTATACCTCAATGCAGCTGCTAAGAAAAAGGGGGGGATGGTGTCAGAAAAATGCCATCTTGTTTATTCCTAATGTTTTAATGTTTATTACCTGAGGCGATCTTTTATAAGTGTATTTATTTCATTATTTATTTGAAAGGCAGAGTTAGAAAGAGAGAGAGGGAAAGACAGAGAGAGAGAGCTTCCATTCCCTAGTTCACTCCCCAAATGGACACAATGGCTATAGCTGGTCCGATCCGAAACCAGCAACCAGGAGCCTCTTCTGGGTCTCCCACGTGGGTGCAGGGGCCCAAGACCTTAGGCCATCTGCTGCTTTTCTAGGTGCTTTAGCAGGGAGCTAGATTAAAAGCAGAACAGCCTAGACTCAAACTGGTGCCTATCAGGTATGCTGGCACTTACCCATTAGGCCAGCACTGGCCCCTGAATCGATTTTTAACATAGAGCAAATAATTACTAGTCCTCCCCCAAAGAAAAGTTAGTTTCAATGTGAGTATATAGGTTCAAACTTTGAAGAACAGAGCATTGTATATAATTCTACTCAAATTTCATTTCACTAAAAATCACAACCTAAAAAAGACACCATAAATACAATCATATGTTACTTAACAAGGATACTTTCTGAGAAATGTGTTGTTAGGTGATTTCCTTGTTGTATGAACATCAGAGAGTGCAACAGCCTAAATGACATCCTATTACACATCTAGACGATATGCTATATGCCATCATAAATGCAGCCCATTGTTGAACCGAACATCATCATGCAGTGCATGACTAAACTTTCAAGCAAATGTTTATCTTTTTCCTTCAACATTTTTCTATTCTCATTTTTAAGTAAAGAAAATCGAACCCATCAAAGTTTCTATTTTGCACCCTTGACAGAGTTGGACACAGGGAATGTAATCGCTAAAACTGCTGGCTGACTGTATGATAAAATATTGATGCAAGCTTACCACCTGTTTCTATGGATACAGCCACATATTTTTACATTTGCATTACAGGGCCATGTAAATATCCAAAAGGAATATATAGATTTAATTCAATATGAAACAAGATAAAATTTTAAATAAAAACTACTTCCTGTATTATAAGAGAGAAATTCAGAGCAGAAATGCATACTAGGAATCATTCAGTAAAATGCTGGTCAGAAGGCACATTCTATTTATACAGAATAGCTTTTATATGATACATAGCCAATTAGAAAGCTATCAGTTTAAAATCATCAACTTGATATAAAGAGGCTTAAGTAGATATGCAACCTCAATTCAATTAAGTGACTTAGACAAATCAATACATAGATAGATTATAGGTAGATAGATAGTCTGAGTATACCTGGGTTTACACTCTAGTGAACAATTTTCTTTTCATCAAACCAGATTTTTTTACATATTTATAGTCTTCCCCAAACTTAATTTATTTCCCAAGAGTTCAGTCCAGTCAAGATGATTCACTTTATCTCTTTTTCAATAATTTAGCATCTATTCCTCTGTCTTTGGAGAATGACAGAGTAAGCATAACTGAAGGTTAAAGAGACTGGAAGGTTGTTGGGCTGAAATGAGGCAAGTGAACACCTAAGGGAGGCTTCAGATAGAATGTTTAAAATTTGTTCACCCTTTCTTTAGAGGCAAAGCTAATTGTTGCAGTGGGGACAAAAAGGAAGAATGAAGACAATTACTGGATAGGCACAATCACTTCTCTTGTTTCAGAAAATAAGTTAAGTTCTGGCAACAAATTCACAAAAAAAATCTGCAATTCTCCAGACTAATACTCCTTTGGCAGAATGACCACAATTTACTTCACTAAAGTAAAAAAAAAAAAAAAAAAAAAAAAAAAAAAAACCATGAACTCAAAGGGCTTATGTTTTCCCACCATATATAACATGCCTTCTGTAACATTTCTTCCACAGAAATGACATGCTCCTTATGAGCACAACAGAGAAATTTCTGTTAACTAGAACTGTTTCCATCTGTTTACCTTTCCCATGATGCTGTGTACTTCTTCACTGAAGGAATGACCTTCATATACTGACAGCTCAGGCAACTTCCCTAACTGACCCACCTATTAATATGGCAATGATTGTGTTCATCAGAATATTAGAAGGACCTAGGAAGTCAATTAAAAAGGTGATAGAGTAGGAAAATAGAAATATAAATTGCTAGATGTTACAGTAAGTAAAAACAGCAAGGTAAGAAAAATAAGGAAGATGTGATAATTTGCTTTCCTTGATGGATGCAACTAATCTCTTGAGTTCTTTGATTTTTATCTCAGTTATTATTTGTGTAAATTCTGCCTCGTAATATCATTATGTAAATACTTATTTCTCATTTCAGATTATGTTATTAAAAAACAAGGACAGTTTCTTATCGATCGTTGCACCCTACTGAGTTTTTACCAATGTATATGTTATATAAGGTAATCTTGAGTGAATTAAATTGAACAAACTTAACATTAAAGATATAGAAAAATTACCACAGCTCAAGATCTTGAAAGTGTAAACATTCCACAAACTGATCAAGAACAGAAGGTGGTTATGAAAGGAAATGGCTGATATTTGAAATTGAGTGTTATTGGTGAACTTGAGGAATTCCGACAACAAAGAATTGAAGAGTCTAACTCATATTAAGGATGCATAATTTCTAAAATAATGTGCAAAGTGGTAGTGACTGGGATAGTATAAGATGGGTGTTTCATTTAATGAAATAAGAATAAAATACAGATGCTAATAGACAGAAGTTCAAGAAAAAGGAAAAGTGTCATAAAACCATAGACCAAGTTAAAAAAAAAAGGAATTGGTAAGTGAAAGCACCTTATCAGTGGTGTTAATGTAACAGCAGAGGGTCCAGAAATTGCTAACTTAATGTTTGCTTTATAAGCTTTGGGGTTTGGTTGGTTGTCTTTTTTTAGTTTATTATTTTTTTGATAAGAAGAAACACAGTGATATATAAAAGGCGGGCAGAACATTTTGTTACTTTTTGTTACTTAAAGTTCCAAAATATAGAAGGTCAGTCAGGGCCACAAGGGATTGCATCCAAGGACAGGGTAACAGAAGTATGAACTGGAACTGTAAAGGGTGACTTATGTTATCACAGGCCGGGTGGAGTTGTCTAGATTTTTGGGGCTCCTGGCCCTGTGGAATTGTTAATTTGAATAATTTTAGTCCCCAGGTTCCAGAACAATAATGGTTAGTTGTAGACGTTAACTTGACTGCTTGAGTCTGTAAAAGAGATCAACATGTGAGACTGAGTAGACTAAGAGGAATGGACTAGGAAGGAATGGGCTGGGAGGGAAGTGCCCATCTCCATATGGCCTGACCATCAACTGGCTGGTGTGCAGGACAGACTAAATAGAGAGGGTAAATTAGTCTCTCTGGGAGCTAGAACACTCCTGTCTCCTTCCTTGGACATCAGAAAATCCAAGCATGCTAACATCTGGAGTCCAAGACATTTTTTTTAAGATTTATTTTATTTATTTGAAAGACAGTTACAGAGAGAGGTAGAGACAAAGAGAGAGGTCTTCCATCCACTGGTTCACTCCCCAGATGGCCACAGCGGCTGGAGCCACACCAGTCTGAAGCTAGGAACCAGGAGCTTCTTCTGGGTCTCCCACATGGGTGCAGGGGCCCAAGGACTTGGGCCATCTTCTACTGCTTTCCCAGGCCATAGCAGAGAGCTGGATCAGAAGAGGAGCAGCCGGGACTAGAACCGGTGCCCATATGGGATGCTGGCATTTCAGGCCAGGGCTTTAACACGCTGAGCTACAGTGCCGGCCCCCAGCACTTACTGTACCAGCTGTTTCCCCTTCTTTGAGTATTCAAGCTTTCAGCCCCCAGTTCTGAGTCACCCCCTAAACTTCTTGATTCTGAGACCTTCAGCACTGGACTAAACCATGCTACTGATATCTCAGCATCTCCTGCCTGAAGGCAGCCTTCCCCTAATAAGCTCCTCTGAAGGTATCCATATGCACATCCTATTGATTCCATCTTTTTTTTTTTTTTTTTTTTTTTGACAGGCAGAGTGGACAGTGAGAGAGAGAGAGCAGAGCAAAAGGTCTTCCTTTTGCCGTTGGTTCACCCTCCAATGGCCCCCACGGCTGGCGCGCTGCGGCCAGCGCACCACACTGATCTGAAGGCAGGAGCCAGGTGCTTCTTCTGGTCTCCCATGGGGTGCAGGGGCCCAAGCACTTGGGCCATCCTCCACTGCCTTCCCGGGCCACAGCAGAGAGCTGGACTGGAAGAGGGGCAACCGGGACAGAATCCGGTGCCCCAACCGGAACTAGAACCTAGTGTGCCGGTGCTGCTAGTTGGAGGATTAGCCTATTGAGCCGCGGCGCCGGCCATTGATTCCATCTTGCAATACAACCCTAGAAAATACAAGAGCATAGGGACTATCCCTGCACAGAAGAAGTTACTTTTTTTTCCATGACTGAAACTCTTAGTTACTCTGTTTTTTGTTTTTTGTTTTTTTTTTTTTTTTACCTTAATTTTAGAGTTTTGCAGCCACATTAAAGGAGAATCCAGCTCCCTGCTAACAACCTATAAAAAGCAATGGAAGGTGGCCCAAGTGTTTGGGCCCCCTGCTACCCACTGAGAGACCCAGATTAAGCTACTGGCTCCTGGCTTCAACCTGGCCCAGCACTGGGCTTGCAGCCATCTGGAGAGTGTAACCAGCAAATGGGTTGTTCTCTCTCTCTCTCTCTCTCTCTCTCTCTCTCTCTTCCTCCCCCCCTCCCTCCCTCCAACTCTTTACTACACACATATGAATTTAAAAAAAGAATAGTTTCAATTAGTTTATGTGTAATAGTTCCATAGAAATACATGAATATTTAGATGTGATTGGAGTATAGGACTATATCCTAAATACTTTAGGTTGATATTCATTTTAAAACTCACATAAACATCCATAATTGCTGCTTTTAAGGATTTAGCACTGACCCAAATAACCACTGGTGTAACTAATAGAGCAAATCTTCTGTTCTAGTATCAAGTTACTGGATTTGTAAGAATGGGCTGAATGAAACTTGTGTCAAAGAAAATTGCACTGGACAGTTAACCAGCAAGGGAGATTTATTCAAGACAACTACAACAGAGGAGAAAGATTGAACTCAACTCCATTGAAACAAAAGGCAAGACAGGTTTTCAGCACTAGGATGAGTTAGTGGAAAAGTACTGGAGGAAATTAGGGAGGAAACTAGTCAAAGTGATTAGGCTATGGGTGTTTACTAATTACTACTTGTCAAAGTTAGGTTCCTATCCTCCCCCACACAGTGGGAGATAGGAGCCCTATTACATTTCCAGGGGTGACTCACTGGTCTGCAAGAAAGACATCTCAGGGTTGTAAAATTGGCAAGATGATTTATAACTAAGAGTGGCAAAGAAATAACAGAGTTGTAAGTTTTCTAAAATAACTGCTCTAAGAAAGGAAAGGTAAGCGGCATGCCGTCAGGAGGAAGCAAACCTGTCTAGTCAAACTGAAGTCATCTGGCAGAGAATTTTCACCCTTTCAAAAGTACTTCATAAATTTTAAGTACTTATTTTCTTAAGTATGTGTACTAGTATTTACTAATACAATATTTATTCATAAATTTATTCACATATTTATCATATAGTGTCTATATGGTATGCATCTGACTTAAAGCAGAAGATTGGAAACTTTCATAAAAATTATTTTTAAAACCAACAAAACGGAAAGAAGTGAGATAAAGAAATTACTCCAGAAGGCTAAGAAAAGTCTAAGTGCTAATAAATGCATTTTTCTAAGGTAAGAATATGTTGAATCATCATAATCAATCAAATTTCGAATGACTTGAACAACTCTCCTTAAAAGAAAATGAAGTTAATCCTTTATATAGCATAATTTTCCCAAATCATACATATTTTAAATCTCTGTTTTAATATCCAATAATGTTTCTCAGGATTCACTCAGATTCTGAATACTTTTTTAAATCTTACAGAATCTATCAAAATTTGAAAAAATCTTTTTTCAATTATTCATCTTATAAAAGAAAGTGAATTTTCTTGATTTAAGTTGTTGTTTAAAAATCTCTCCTTAATACTAGCCTCTTTGTTCTTAGGCTAAAAGTCATTTGGGTTTTGTTCCTGTAAAACAGAATCACCTTTTTGATGCATATTTTTTGATCTGTTCATCTTATTTTTTCTCCTGATTCAACTAAGTTAAACCAGAGGTTAATTTGACTTGGGTTTTGGTCTTCTTGGTCATTCTAGAAGTGAAAATGTCTAATGTTAAGACATTTTGTGCTAACTGTATAAATAATCCTTGTAAATAATCCATTGCTCAACAGTAAAAATCTTGCTCCAGGAAGACTTAACAGGAGATGACTAACGCTGAGCTTTCTAACAGGGATTGTTAAAGAAAGTGTTATAAGACCCACTTATTTCCAGGAAATGTATCTAGAGTTACAAGCAACAAATACAGTGAGATGTAGCAATGGAAATGCAAAAAAGATATTTTCCTACTTCACTTCTCAACAATGAACATTTCCCTTCATACCCCTCTTACATTTCTTAAACATTTTAAAATTTTCTACATTGTAAAAAGTGTTTTAAAATTGTGCAGTTCTCTTTACAACAACCAAACAGAACCAAATAAACCTAAGCTGATATTTCATATCCCCATGTATTTATTAAATTTTACTTCTTGTCATATGTTGTATAAAAAGGCCTTATAAGTTATTGAATAGCTAACAAAATAACTGAACTTGACGATTTTCTAAAACTACATATAAAAAATTCAAGTGTTTTGAGAACTAGGGCTTTCATACAAGGGGTACGGGGAAAACAATTTTGAGACAGAAAGCAAATGAAATTTTTCATACATATAATCCTCGTTATTGATTCAGGAAATGATATTTCTTAAATGATTAGATTGCCACCTAGTGTTGACATACATTAGATCAAGTGCATTTCAGTAGTTTTACAAATGTAGTTCCTACATTCCTCATTTTTTCCAGTGATTGAATCAGTGGCAAGTGCAGAAGCTAAGACACCTGTAGGTGACTGTGTTTCTGATAGGAGGGCTTGGGACAACTCAGGGGTAAAAAATATACATGAACTCAAAGTTGGCAATTTAGGAGGTGATTCCACAAAACAAAAAGAGCCCTTGGGGCATCTAGTCAACTGCCTTATGGCTTTCAGGCAGTGATTCAGGTCCTGTAGAAAAGCAAACATTTTCTTTGTTCTTTTAAGATTTACTTATTTATGTAAAAGGTAGAGTTTCAGAGATGCAGAGGCAGAGGCAAACAGAGATCTTCCATCCACTGGTTCACTCCCCAGATGGCCACAACAGCCAGACCTAAGCCGATCCAAAGCCATGAGCCAGGAGCTTCTGCTGGGTCTCATACATGGGTGCAGGGGCCCAAGCAGTTGGGTCATATTCTAATGCTTTCCCAGGCCATAGCACAGAGCTGGAATGAAAGTGGAGCAGCTGGGTCTTGAACCGGCATCCATATAGCATGCCAGCACTGCAGGCGGCAGCTTTACCCACTACACCATTGTACAGGCCCTGAAAACATTTTCAACAATCTGCAGAAACTGGCTTCTTGGCGTTCCTTTGGAACACTTTCCACTGCAGAGTCAGTCTCACTCTCAGGCAACAGATCTTTATTTCCAACTAAAATACCATGCATTTTACTATAAATTCTTTTTTTTTCTTTCCTCATTGGAATTAGATAAATTATCTATGGATCCTCTATTTAGTACCAAAAAAAAAAAAAAAAAAAAAAAAAAACCAAAACACACATTTGAAATAGATTAGGCCATGTTGAATATGAAAAAACTAAGGCTCAGTTTTTTAAAGTCAATTGTCAGAGCAGGATTAGCCTCTAGGACCAAACTAAAAAATCAGCAGTTTCAGTGCCGGTGCTGTGGCATAGCCAGTTAAGCCACCGCCTGCAGCACCAGCATCCCTTATGAGTGCAGGTTCTAGTCCCAGTTGCTCCACTTCCAATCCAGATCCCTGCTAATGTGCTTGGAAAAGCAGCAGAAGATGGCCCAAGTGCTTGGGCTTCTGCATCCACACGGGAGACCCAGAAGAAGCTCCTGGCTCTTTGCTTCAGCCTGGCCCAGTGCCAGCCGTTATGGTCATTTGGGGAGTGAACCAGCAGATAGAAGATCTCTCTTTTTCTCCCTCTCTCTCTGTAATTCCAACTATCAAATAAATAAATAAATCTTAAAAGAAAAAAAAAAGATCAGCAGTCTCTCTACTCCACAACATGGTGTTTCCCTCCTGTTGATATGGTCTTCTTGATAAGGGCAATCAAATACTGCAAGACATGTGTTTTGCTCTCAGAGGTAACCCTCGCCCTCTGAAAACATTACACCTGATTCTTCCTTTCCATTATATAGTAAACATCTAGCAAAGCATGAACACACTGCAGGTTCCCAATATAATATGACCCTTTCTATTTTACCTACATCTCTAAACTTCTATTCTCTCTCTGATGATCTGAGATAGATTTGCCATAAGAAAATAGCTTATGCATCTTTTGGACTCTCAATGATCATTGTTTCTCTTAAAATATGTTTAGAATAAAAATCCTCAGTTCCATAGTCCATCAAATTGGCAAAAGCAAAGTACAGTAGTAAACATAGCCAGTAATGATTCGTTCCGTGAAAAAAGTATAACAGCTCCATATTCTCTGATGGTTTGTAAATATATGAAGATAAAACCCTTAGTGTCGGAAATTGAAAAATCAATTTTGTTTCTCCTACAAAATATTATCCATGCTTATATCATATTCCTCAATGATTGCAAATATACATGCCTTTGTCAAACAGCTGAAAGACTTAATCACAATGTAGTAAGCACAAAGGAAAAATATTATTACAGAATCATGGTTTCTGGATTTTGCTACTGCTTTACCTAGGACCAAATCCTACTTGTACATCAAAATATTAATTTCCCTGAATTGAGAGTTTTATGAAAACAATGGATGCTTTAAAATGCTAAATTGGAGTC
This sequence comes from Oryctolagus cuniculus, assembly GCF_964237555.1. Taxonomy (NCBI): domain Eukaryota; kingdom Metazoa; phylum Chordata; class Mammalia; order Lagomorpha; family Leporidae; genus Oryctolagus; species Oryctolagus cuniculus. The sequence goes on from NC_091442.1 coordinate 90,502,887, forward strand.
TTTGAAAGAATCAAACTACTGTGTTTTTTTTTTTTTTTTTCTGTTTTTGATGCCACTTGGAAGCACTACTTGTAGGGCACTTATGCCTGGAGCCAACTGTTAATTTCTGCCAACTCAAACACACATGATGATGGCAGGAAAACACCTGGCATCAACCAACACCAACAAAAAAATAAAACTGTGCTTCCAAGAAATATGTGAAAGAAAGCTTGTGAAATGGAGAGATGTACAGCAAAAATTTAGACTAGAATGACATAAAACAAAAAACTTCAACCATACCCTAAATCATACTCTATTATGATTGTCTTCATTTCTCATTGAAAGATTAAAAATATATATTTAGGGTGGTGGAAAGAGTGTTGGGAGTTATTGATCCAAAGATAAAAATTTCAGTTAGATAGAAGAAGTGAGTTCAAGAGAATTATTGTATAACATATTGACTATATGTAACAATAACCTATTTTCATGAAACATGCTGAGTGGATGTAAACTGTATTTACTACAAAAATGACAAGTATATGAAGCAATCTATATGTCAGCTAGATTGAGTCATTGAGCAATGTCGTAATCACTTTGTATTTGATAAATACATATAATTCTATCTATCAGTTTAAAAATTAGAGCCTAAAATAGTTTCAAAATACGTTTTCTGGAGATATCCCCCTCAAAAATATATTTTAATACCCAATTCACAAAATATTACTTAATATCCTCAAGTCATTTTTAAAGAATAAAGTTAAACAAAATGTTTTTGGAAGTATTTATTCCCAAACAAAACAAATAGAGAAACAAAAACCTAGAAATAAGTGCTTTTTTCTTCAAAATGCAAACAATTTCTTACTGGATTAAACAACAATTTCAGCTGCAAGATAAACATCAATATTTGAGAGCACATACTTCTTCCAGTACATGTAGAAAACTATATTTTAATTACCTACCAATCTGTCTCCTCCACTGCTCTGAGATTCCTGAGGGATTCTATCTTATTTATCTTTATAACCTCATCATTGAACACACTATTTATCACATAAATCCAATAAATGTTTGTCCAAATAAACTACACCCAAGTGCTTATTGAATTGGTGATTACAATCAGAAAAACCTTGAGATATTTTTTCCTCCTGGTAATTCTTCAATTCACAAAAGCTAGTATTTAAGGTTTGCATCTGGTATTAAAGTTTACACACATTCTAGGATATAGACAAAAGCAGTTAAGACTTAATTTTGTACATATTAATTTGAACCATGCATTAATAAGTGGTAAAAAGCTCCTTTTTACCACACTGTCATGTCTCTTAAGTTCCTATATGTGAGCTTTTAATTGCATTGTTTCATAGCCCAGGTTATGTCTCTACCTATCTCACCACCCACCTTTGTTAACTATTATCCAACACTCAAGGCTCAATTGAAATCCAACTTCTCCCATAAAGAATACTATAATGTTTATAAACAGTGAAATCAACAGGAACTAGGTACAATTTTCAGTATTTTATGTCTTATATCTATAAAATGTATACCATTATGAAATTCAATTCCATAACACCACAATATCTGATAATATTCCTGGCACCTTTCTGTCTTCGGGCCTACCACACTATATCTGATACCTACATATGTCAGCAAAACAGTATGATTTTTCTGGGCACTTGTCCCAGATTCCACCCTACTAACTTTCAATATTCTAGTGTAACCATTATTTTTTTTAGATTTATTTATTTATTTGAAAGGCAGAGTTACACAGAGCAAGGAGGAGAGACAAAGTTCTTCCATCTGCTGGTTCATTCCCCAACTGGCTGCAATGGCCAGTGCTGTGCCAGACTGAAGCCAGGACTCAGGAGCTTCTTCCAGGTCTCCCACGTGGATGCAGGGGCCCAGGGACTTGGGTCATCTCCCACTGCTTTCCCAGGCACATCATCAGGGGACTGGATTGGAAGTGAAGCAACTGGGACTGGAGTCGGCACCCAAATAGGATGCTGGCACTGCAGGCCACAGTTTAACCTGATGCACCACAGAGCCAGCCCTGTGCCATCATTCTTAACCTAGATATTATGTTTCTGTCACTGTACCCTTGTCCTGAGATGTGCTTATTGCTACTGTCTCTCACTTTGGTTTGGCTTATTGTCCTCTGTTGTGTCACTTGCCTCAGCTCTGTTAATTTACATCCTTTCTTAGTCTTGGATGAGAAAGTCATCCTTCAATACCTTATACTACTCCCTTAAACTCCCATAATATCAGGGAAGGAAGACTTAGACACAAAGACCTAATAATTGATCAGTTATTCAATGTGAGCCTGAAAAATTCTTCCAAGTTAAAAGCTAAGCTTCTTCAGCCAGTGCTGTGGCTCAATAGGATAACTCTGCCTGTGGCGCCGGCACTCCGGGTTCTAGTCCTGGACGGGGCGCCAGATTCTGTCCTGGTTGCTCCTCTTCCAGCCCAGCTCTCTGCTGTGGCCAGGGAGTGCAGTGGAGGATGGCCCAAGTCCTTGGGCCCTGTACCCACATGGAAGACCAGGGGAAGCACCTGGCTCCTGGCTTCGGATCAGCGCAGTGCACCAGCTGCAGTGCACCGGCCACAGTGGCCACTGGGGGGTGAACCAACGGTAAAGGAAGACCTTTCTCTGTCTCTCTCTCTCACTGCCCACTCTGTAAAAAAAAAAAAAACTAAGCTTCTTGTACATAGAGTGTCTAAGCAAGGGAAAGTTCCAGAGAACTAAGACTTCTGTCAAGCACTGTAGAAGCAACAGAAAATAAATAATTTAGTAAATGAATAAATAAATAAATGAGTTACTACAGAAAGTGTGATCAGAAAAAGATCAATAAAGCAAATTATACTTGAGCAGACACCAGAAAGACATTAGAATCAAACCACGTGACTATTGGGAGATGAGAATTCAAGGACAATAGAAGAAAATCTACATTGAATTTTTCTTATGATACTTGAGGAGCAACATTTAGATCAGTTGGCTGGAAAAGAATAAGGCAAGAGCAAAGGAGTCAGAAACAAGGTCAAAGGAGTCAACTGACAAAAGGCCCCATGAGCCACAATAAGGACATTAGATTTCATAATGGAAAACTATTAAAAAATTAAGAAAACAGCATGGATTGATTTATAATTTTAAAAACAACTCAATTAAATGTGTGTATAAGGTTAAATATCTCACATGAAAAAGTCATCTTGGTAGACAGAACTGAATGTGAACCTTATAAAAGTTGGGAACACACTGCTAAACTTTGAATTGGATATACATAAAAACAGGTTCTTTTCTATAGTATTTTTGGTTGACTATTTCAACTTATGACTTCTAAATTAGAAACATAAGCCTACGTGTTGATCATACTTTCTTCAATTTACCTTGAGCATTCAGTAAGTAAAAGTAATGTACATAAACTGAATAAAATATTTTTATCAATCCTATTTTGATGAAACATTCAACTTTTTCTTAACCAACTCATTTAAGTATGTTGACTATTCTGAAAAAATAAAACCAAAGTATGGAACTTCCCATTTAAAGTAAAAGAGTAAATACAGAAACAGATTATAAAAATACATTTGCTAGTTGCTAAACTAGTATAGGAAGAACAGTATAAAATGAATGGAGTTAACCTCCGTTTATCTTTCAAAGCTCAGCTAAAATATCACACATCAATATATTTGCTGCCCAGTAGAACTGGGCACACAACTATGCTAACACTTTCATATTTTATTATAGTTAACTAAAAATTGAGAACAATACAGGAGAAATTGTTCATGAAGTGAATTAACCTTTATTCTATAGTGTACTTCAGCAGCCATCTGAAGGTAAGGGATGAACACAAAATCCAATACAAATATTCTAGGATTCCAAGTTTCTCCAAAATTTGAGAGCTAGTAAGACAGAAAAAAATGCATGCTGCAGAAAAGTTGATTGGTTAGCAATAAAACATGAAGTGATCTCTTGATTTCAAGTGATCAGAGTCCTAGCCATACTAAAAAGAAAATCCCAAATCTTCTCTCAAAGTACTTAAACTAATGGTGAACTAAATTTAACTGAAGTTACAACAAAGGTTAAATTCATCTGAATATACATTATATTGACCATCTACACCAAACTAGCAACCTAGCAAAGGAAGAGGCACTCCTTTTTCTGGAATTAAATACTGTTTACTTCAGTCTATACTACTGTGTTTAAATGTAGGGTCAAGAATACAATAAAATCACAATACACTCCAATATCTGATAAACTGTTCCTCATTGCCAAGAGAGGAAATTGTCAATAGAGGCAGAACCATAAATTAAGTCAGTTGTTGGAATTATTGGACAGTGACTAAAAACTGAATAAATATGGGCCAGCACTGTGGGTTAGCAGGTAAAGCCACCACCTGCAGTGCTGGCATCCAAAATGGGCACCGGTTCGAGTCCTGGCTGCTTCACTTCCATTCCAGCTCTTTGCTGGAAATGCTTTGGGAAAGCATTAGAAGATGGCCCAAGTCCTTGGGCCACTGCACCCATGTGGGAGACCCAGAGGAAGCTCCTGGCTCCTGGTTTTAGATTGGTGAAGCTCTGGCTGTTATGGCCACTTGGGGACTGAATCAGAGGATGGAAGACCACTCTTTCTCTCTGCCTCTGCTTCTGCTTCTAACTCTGCCTTTCAAATAAATAAATAAATCTTTTTTAAAAGCCTGAATAAATATATTAAAGGTGAATGGACAACATATTTGAATATATGGGGATTTTCATCAGAAGAAATTTTTCAAAAATTGGTAATACGTTTTTAACACAATACAGGAAATAAGGAATTCAATTATAAGCATAAGACAAGACTTCACATAACAGAAGAAATAATCAATGAACTTACAGAAAATATAATAGAAATTACTCAACCTGAAAGAAAGACAAAATAAGAATAGAACTAAAACAGAACAGAGTATCTGAAACTGTGGCACAAGGTCAAATAACCTGTTTGATTGGAATCTGACAAGGTAGAGACAGCACAATAGAATAAAGAGATTAAAAAAGTTAAGAATGTTCCAACATTGATGGAAGAAAACAACCTTCCTACCCAAGAACTTCAATGAATTACAGTAAGGTCAACATAAAGAAAAATCATACCTGGGCATATCACAATCAAATTTCCAAAAACCAATGATAACAAGAAAAATAAGAAAGCAACCAAAGGCAAAAGATATACACGGAGAAAAAATAATATGAATAAATGTTGAGTTCTCATAAAAAGTAAGGGTTTCAGAAGGTCAAGAAATTAAACTATATACTATTCAAAGAAAAAAAGATTAATACATAATTCCGTAATCAATGAAAATATCTTCTAGAAACAAAATCTGAAAGAATTTATCTTCAATAGATGTGCACTACAGGGAAATGCTAAAAGAAGTTTTCATGCTAAAAGGAAATTACAACAGATGGAAGCCCACATCTTCAAAAAGAAATGAAAACCACCAAAAAGGTAAATATGTTGGCCCAAAAAAATTTATTACTTTTATATTTTCATATGTTTTAAAATTCTTTTAAAGTATATTGACTTCTTAAAATAAAAATAATATGTGATTGGGTACATACAATTAAGATATATGACACAAGACCATAAACTGCAATATGTTGAGATAAGAATGTGGTAAGATGAATATGACCACTGGAATCATCACTTTAAAAAGAAAAACAGAAAAGGGGCTAGCTTTGTAACCACCATTTGTAATTATGGCATCCTATATCAGAGTGCTGCGCTGGCTGAAGTCCCAGCTGCTTCACTTCCCATCCAGTGTCCTGCTATTGGAACTTGGCAAGCAACAGAAGACAACCCAAGCTCTTGAGTCCCTGGCACCCATACGGGAAAGCACAATGGAGTTGTTGACTCCTGACTTCATCTTGGCTCAGATCTGGCTGTTGCTACCATTTAAGGAGTTACCAGTGGATGGATGGTCAGGGCTGCTCGCTCTCGCTCTCGCTCTCTCTCTCTCTCATGCTCTATAGCTCTGCAATTCAAATAAATAACTACTTCAAAAAAACGTATAACTAAAAATGTAAAAAAACTGAAAATTCATCAAAATGAGTACTTAGGAATTTTGAATTTTATTATACAGCAGGTAAAACCTGGATTTAAAAGTTATGACACATATTTCTTTAAAAAGACACTGCTTAGCTTAAGCTTTTCATGACAGCTGAGTCAAAGCTTTTACAAAAGAGTATAAAACTGTGAAACCTCAAGGAATTTCAGGTTATAATACTAGACAAATTGATCATTGGAATTATTATATAAAGGCAGATTTTCGAGCCCATGTATTATGTTTCATAAATTTAATGTCTGAAATAACAAAATAAATTTATAAAAATATTGTTTTATCTTTTTAAGATTTATTTATTTCAAAGTCAGAGTTAAACAGAGAGAGGTTGAGACAGAGAAAGATCTTCCATCCACTGGCTCACTGCCCAGATGGCTACAATGGCTGGTCCTGGGCCTGGCCAAAGCCAGGATCCAGGAGTTGCTTCTGGGTCTCCCACATGGGTGGCAAGGCCCCAAACACTTGGGTCATCTTTCAGTGCATTTCCCAGGCCATAAGCAGGGAGCTAGATTGGAAATGGAGCAGCTGGTACTCAAACCAGTGCCCATATGTTTGTCAGCATCACAGACAGTAGCTTAACCCACTAAAACAAGACACCAGTCCCTACATTATGTGTGTACATGCTTCATTATCCTGCTTGACAATTAGTTCCAAGTGAACAGTAATTTATATTTGTATATGTATCCACAGAACAAGCTCATTGCCCTCTCCTTAATAATATTCTTTTACTGAATATATACAATAAATCAGTACTAATGATAATGATATTTTATGTCTGTGAAAAATATGTATGCATATTAAAGTTGATTACAGAAATAGTAAATAAAGTTAATGATGTATATATGATATGGCTATTACCAGAGGTCACTGATAAATGAAATAGCAGTCTGAACTTAGTCTCACCTCTGAGATAATGTTTAAATCTGATTTAATAATTCATTGTCTCAATTCAGAAAATCTATGGGAAAATATATCAATGCATTTGTTCAATTTTTTTTTTCATTTAAAGAGATATATAAGTTTCAGTCAGTTGGGGTTACATTATAGTACTGGCCAATTCTCAGATTAAAAGTATACTTACCAACTGTGAAGAGTTATAATCCAAACTATTCTTCCAGAGGATTATAATAATATCATATATAAAATTCCTCACAATGATAAATTTATTTATAATAAATTCTTAGATCTTTAAATGTTCTGAAGTTTATAAGAGGGGACAGATAAATACTTCTAGGTTCTAATTTTTCCCTTTTAAAGGAAAGTGATGGCCTTACGGATATCTTTCTATGGCTATCTATATGTATATGCCTACTTTTTCCAGTATTTTTAATAACTGTGATGTATGCAAAGTTTCTATTATAAAACCTCTCTGCCTCAGATTCACAGAATGATGTAGAGGATGTGTCAAGTTCAAGGTGAATTAGAAAGGGAGAGGAAATAGAAAACTGTTTCCTTCTAGTCACTTCCCCAGTGGGAATATGGAAGGATAAGAGAGATCAAAGTTGGATGAAAGGACAGATCCCAGGTTCTCATTTTTTCTGCTTCTCAAGGCTAACCTTCACATGGATGACATTTCTATAGCATTACATCAGAGAATGGCAAGAAAAAATAAAACAGTAGGTCCACATATGTCACATTTAAGGAGGCTAAAATGCCTCTAGGAGAAATCTGGTTTCTATCTCAGTGTTATGTCTATCATGGTATAAAAGTGGTAGTATCACTCTAGACAAAGAACGGTAAGTGGAAAAAAAGCTGATGCGGTTTTCAACTCCTCTTGACCTGCATATAGCATTCTATGACTTAAAAGTTTGCAGGTATCCTAGTGGATGCACATGAAGGGTCTAAGAGAGAATAAATTTCAAATATCTCACCTCAAAAAATGATAAGTAGCGTGAACAGAAAATATTAATTAGCATGATTTAATCAACCCTCATGTGTGTAGACAAATATAAAAATATACAGATATATTTATATATAAACATAACATTATGCCCTATAAATACATATAATTGTTAACTGTCTATAACATTAGTTTTCTGTATATAACTATAACTATCATTATCCTTCAATGATCAGGTTTAAAGACAATAATTTATCACTGAATACATTTAACATATCAGGTAGGTTCTTTAAATATGTTACTTCATTCTACTATCACATAGATATATTGTTGATCCCATTTCATAAATGAGAATACCAAAAAAAATTTAAGAAGTTAAGCAACTCAGCAACAGTGCCAATATGCATACCTATTCTCTCTCATTTGCTCTGTCAAGTTGACTCCTCCCCAAAAAAAGTTTTAGGAAAATTAAAGAACTCTTTTCTTAGCACTCGGATATACAGAATCCCTTAGAATATTGTGGAATACCCTGAAGAATTAGTCAACTTACATATTTTTATTTTCTAAACAACAGAATTACAAACTTTACAGGATGTAAGACTGTTGTGCTTCTTTCTACAGGTTCAGAGCAACTGTACTGTAATTTCTACACGGTAGGGGAAAAACCTTTTGAACAAATAAACAAAGTTTTAAGTTGCTTAAAACTGGAATCTGACAACATTCAGAAGGTAGACCAAAGTGTTAACCATTATGCAAATTCTCAAATATTGGAACTTAAATGACAGACCAACAATCAACAAAAAATAATTTTACACTTTGGTGGAAGCTGAAAGACCATGAAGGAATTGAAACTAAATTTAAACAATGCTGCAGTAAAATATTTCTGAAAACATGGCATATGCTCTTCTAAAAAAACCATGCAGACATCCATATTAATGAAATAAAGGGAAGATACACATTTCCCAAGCTGATCTATGAACACACCTGAACAACAATGTATTCAGAATATTATGCAGATTTGTCTTGTGTTTTCTTCTGAAATTACTGCAGAAGGGAGAAGTGTTTAAACTGATAAACAAAGCAGTGCGGTTATTCTTACTAAGTGACAGAAAAAGTATTAATGTAACCTTTGCCTGACTTTTCACTCAGATACAAGGATGAGTTATGTAATGTCATTGCATACTAACAGAAAAACTAGAAGGTATAAAAAAATTATTGAACTAAGAAGAAAATAGCAATCCATTCAAAAGAAAAGAAATTTTCTCTGAATAACTGGGAAGACAAACAGATCAATTCTTTTGATGATTAAATCAAAGGTTTTCTTACATCATAAGACACCTCTGTATGATTTCAATAAAAAACCATAAGATATAGAACTAATTTTTATTTTCTATTTTTCTTCTTGATATTTTCTTTTTTTGTTTTTTTTTTTTTAGTTTTTTTTTGGTTTTTTTGTTTGTTTGTTTGTTTGACAGGCAGAGTGGACAGTGAGAGAGAGACAGAGAGAAAGGTCTTCCTTTGCCATTGGTTCACCCTCCAATGGCCGCCGCGGCTGGCACACTGTGGCCAGGGCACCGCGCTGATCCGAAGCCAGGAGCCAGGTGCTTCTCCTGGTCTCCCATGCGGGTGCAGGGCCCAAGCACTTGGGCCATCCTCCACTGCACTCCCGGGCCATAGCAGAGAGCTGGCCTGGAAGAGGGGCAACTGGGACAGAATCCGGCGCCCCGACCGGGACTAGAATCTGGTGTGCCGGCACCGCAGGCAGAGGATTAGCCTATTGAGCTGCGGTGCCGGCCTCCCACAAGGAAGTTTTAAAAGCACTGGCTAAATATGAGTTCTGACCAACAAAAATTGTTTTCAGTCCCAGGTTTAATATTACTCATCTCTAACTGCAGCCAAATTCTAATCATTTGACTTTGGGTTAGTTATTTTATCTAAGTTCAATTTCCTCATCTGAAAAAATGAGTTCCTACTTTAGATGGTTGTTAACATGATCCTTGGAGCAGCAACAGCACTATATCCAGAGCACTTGTTAGAAATGCATGTTCTTCAGACCTATTAAATCGGAGTCTGCATTTCAGCAAGAATGGAGGTGACCCATGTGCACACAAATACTGTTCTTGACATAGTGTAATTATTAAGGGCTGTTATTGATTTTACTCATCTTAATAATATCCAGGTAGTACCACCTGTAATACAGGGTAATAAGTGATATTTGAATTATCTTTCTTCTGTTTTTCAACTGCATAAAAAGTAAAGAATATACTGTGCATTGGGTACTAGAGTGTATATTAGCAACAAAGAACATGTGGTTCTCATCCACAACTATCTCATGAGACAAATATAAGCCACCTACATCTAATAGAAATAACAAAGTATTCTAACTTGTTGATCTATCCATAAAAAAATTAGGCAATACTACCTTGCACAAAAATAGATATGAAAGAACACATTTTATATTTGAACTGAAAAAAAAGACAAAAGGAGAAAAAATTGCTCCATGCTCAGCCAGTAACACTTGTGTGTACATTGTCTTATATCAAAAATAACCTGAATGTTCAAGGGTTGAAGCGTTAACTCCAGCCAGTTCCTTGTCCTATGGTTACCCTACTGTGACTGGCAGTACAGAGGTTATATACCATTTCAGCTGCAATAACAAAGCTCAGTGGGAAGCAAAGAATGAAATTGCTTGCTACTTATCTCTAGATCCTGTCTTGGTTTCTGAGAAACCATACTGGGATAGCAAATAAAGCTTTGTAATGATTTTTCAAAATCAACACTGAAAGGTTAAGGCAGGAAAAAAAGGAACACATTGACATTTGCCATTTTCACAAAAGAAAGGTGTATACTAACACAATTTACACAAGGAATGTACCTCAGACTAATGTTTCCAGGGATGCTCAGAGGCCACAGTGGATTTCTAATAGAATGAGTTTAAGATCTAACACACATATAATTGTTCTATTCTGCTGATACCAAGTACAAGGGTTGCTCAAGGCAAAGACACATAAATACCAATAAATCACCATTACACTTACAAGGCCTTTATTTCCTTTCCAGTTCCTTATAGCTGACTTTAACAGAAGCTGCAATGTTAAAAAATGGAAACTTTGATTCATCATAGAAAAGTATTTTTCTATAATGCCAGATACAAGGATAACTTTGTAATATGAAAATTATGTCTCATTCACTCTGTATTGTGTATGCATTGTACTCGGCACTAAAAGATGGATATAAAAGAAATGAGGAATTCGGCATTCTCTCTGAGGTTTGCTAGAGGTATCCATGAGGTACACACACAAAAATATATATCATTTTATAGCCAAAACTTTATTTACACTCTCAATTTCCATCCACTTTTCATTTTATATCACATTTCTGCAGAGCATAAACAAACTATGTACATCAAAGATATCCATTGTTTGAAGACCTATAAGACATTACAGCAATAGATTTGCATATTTTAGAAAAAACTATCAAACTGGGTAGAATCCAACCATTGTATTTTTAAATGTATAGAGACAAGGTCATCTTTTTAAACTCAAAATTCTTTCTATGTTTCAAGGGAGAAAATCATTTGAAGATATCACAAGACATTGTAAACCTGATCAATTTATCATTCTTATTCGAAATGTGAAGTAACAGCACATACATTTCCCTACATAGTTCAATAATTACTTTCATATTTCATCCTCATATTTTGTAATATAGAGTGTCATTTTAACATGAATATAAAGAGAACAGATATCATGTATTTCAAGGATATAATTCTAAGAACATAATGATACCTCTCTCCTTTCCTCCCTTCCTCCTCAGGACTTCTTTTCTTTATTTTCTTTCAATTTTTGTGGTAACATACTTTCAATTTACTTAATAATCACAATCTTGATACTTTAATAAATATAGTGTTCAACAAGTAAAAAGAAGAAAGGCCACTGCTACACAGGAAATTAGCCAAGGTCAATAAGCAATAATCAAATCATAAAATGAAATTTTACTCTCATGTATTCAAGGGTTTTGTACTCTGTATAAAAACTACTAAAGATCAGAGAAAATATGATATTTGTCTTTTGGGGATTGATTTATTTCACTAACCACAATGGTCTCCAGTTGCATACATTTTGCTACAGAAGACAGAATTCCATTCTTTTCATGGCTGAGTAGTATTCCATAATGTATATATACCACATTTTCTTTATCTGGTCATCACCTGATGAGCATCTGGTTTGAAGCCACATCTTTGCTATTGTGAATTGAGCTGCTATAAACATTGGGGGACAGATAACTCTTTCATATGCAGATTTCATTTTCTTTGCGTGTCACCTTGGAGTGGGATGGCTAGCTATGATATATCTATTTTCAGATTTCTGAGGAATCTCCATACTGTCTTCCATAATGGCTGTATTAGTTTAAAATCCCACTAACAATGTATCACAGAAATTTTTTCTCCACATCTTCACTAGCATTTCTTATTTTTGATTTTTGGGTACTAGCCATTCTAACTAGGGTGATATACAACCTCATTGTGGTTTTCACTGGGATTTCTGCTGATGGCTAGTGATCATAAACATTTTTTCATGTGTCTGTTCACCATTTGTAATTCATCCTTTGAAAAACGGATGTTCATATCCTTTGTTCATGTCTTAACTGGATTGTTTGTTTTGTTGTAGTTTCCTGAGTTCCTTACATATTCTAAATATTAATATTTTATCAGTTGGCATGGTTTGCAAATATTTTCTTCCACTCTGTCAGTTGCCTCTTCACTTTGTCGAGTGATTTTCCTTTAGTGTACAGAAGCTTCTTAGCATGATGTAATCCCATTTGTCTATTTTTCCTTTAATTTCCTTGTTTCTGGGATCTAATCTAAAAGTCTTATCTGATGCCAATGTCTTTCAGTATTTTCCCCATATATTCTTCTTGTAATTTCATGGGGTCGGGTCTTTGTTGAGATCCTTGACCCATTACAATTGATTTTCCTATAAGGTGTATGGTAGGGGTCCTGTTTTATACTTCTGCATGCAGAGATCTAACTTTAACAATTCGGTTTGTTGATGAGACTATCCTTTCTCCAGGGAGTGATTTTAGCTCATTTGTCAAAGACGACTTGGTTGTAGATGTGTGGATTAATTTCTGGGGTTTCTATTCTCCATTTGTCCACATATCTATTTTTATGCCAGCAGTAGACTGTTTTGATTTTAACTGTCCTGTTGTATGTCTTGAAATCTGGAATTGTGATGCCTCTGGTTTTGTTTTTATTACTTAGGACTGTTTTAACTACTGGGGGTCTCTTATCTCCATGTGAATTTTAGCATCATTTTTCTAGTTCTGAAAAGAATGACCTTGATATTTTGATTGGGATCATTGAATCTGCATATTGCTTTTAGTAGTGTGGACATTTCAATATTAATTCTTCCAATTCATGAACACAGAAGATTTTTCCACTTTTTTGTGTTTTCTTCTATGTCTTTCCCTAATCTCTTGTAATTTTCAATGTAGAGATCTTTCACATCCCTGGTTAGATTAATTCCAAAGAATTTTGATTTTTTTGTACCTATTATGAATGGGACTAATCTTACTAGTTCTTTCTCAGCCATATTTTGTGGATAAAAATGCTATTGATTTTTTGTGTGTTCATTTTGCCAAACTTTCTTATGAGTTCCAATAGTCTCTTGGTGAAGATTTTTGGTTCCTCTACATATAAGATCATGTCATCTGCAAACAGGGATAATTTTACTTCCTCCTTTCCAATTTGTATCCATTTGATTTCTTTTTCTTGCATAATAGCTCTGGACAATACTTCCAGAACTCCATTGATTAGCAATGGTGAAAGTGAGTATCCTTGTCTGGTTCCAGCTCATAGCAGAAATGCTTACAGCTTTTCCACATTCAATATGTTGTGGGCTGTGGCTTTTTCTTTTTTTTTAAGATTTATTTATTTATTTGAAAGTCAGAGTTACATAGAGAGAGGAGAGGTAGAGAGAAAGAGAGAGGTCTTCCATCCAATGGTTCACTCCCTAGATGGCCACAACGGCTGGAGCTGTGCCAATCCAAAGCCAGGAGCCAGGAGCTTCTTCTGGGTCTCCCATGTGGGTACAGGGACCCAAGGACCTGAGCCATCTTCTACTGCATTCCCAGGCCATAGCAGAGAGCTGGATTGGAAGTGGAGTAGCCAGGTCTCGAACTAGTGCCCACATAGGATGCCAGTACTTCAGGCCAGGGCATTTACCCGCTGTGCCACAGCACTGGCCCCAGGGGCTGTGGATTTTTCATATATTGTTTTGATTGTGTTGAGACAAGTTCTTTCCATACCCAATTGGCTTAATTTGTTTATCATGACATTTGTATTTCATCAGATGCTTTCTCTGCATCTAATAAGATAATCATATGGTTTTTATTCATCAGTTTGTTAAAGTGGTGTAACACATTTATTGATTTGCTTATGTTGAACCATTCTTACATCCCTGCATACATCCTACTTGGTCCAGGTGGATGATCTTTCTGTTGTATTGTTGGATTTGGTTAGCTAGTATTTTATTGAGGATTTTTGCAGCTATGTTCATCAGCAATATTGGTCTATAGTTCTCTGTCTCTGTTGTCTTTTCTCTGCTTTTGGAATTAAGGAGATGCTGGCCTCATTGAAGGAGTTTGTAATAAATCTCTCCATTTCAATTGTTTTTACTAGTTTGAAAATAAATGTGATTAATCTTTCTTTAAAAATTTGGTAGAATTTGGCAGGGAAGCTATCCAGTGTGGGTTTTTCTTTGTTGGGAGTGTTTTATTACTGATTAAATCTTTGTCTTAGATATTGATCTGATTAATTTTCTGTGTCTTCATGCCTCAATTTTGATAAACTGTATGTGTTCCGAAATCCATTCACTTACTCTAGATTTTCCAATTTGTTGGTATATAGCTGTAATAATTCCTAACAATTCTTTTTATTTTTCTTGGTATCTGTTGCAATATCTCCATTTTCATCTCTGATTTTATTAGTTTGGGTCTTCTTTCCCTGCCTTTTTTTTTGTCGTTAATTGGGCCAGTGGTTTACCAATTTTATATTTTCAAAAAAAAACACAAAACACAGCTCTTCATTTCTCTGATCTGTTGTATGGTTTTTTTTATTTTTATTTTTGTTTCTCTTCTATTTTTAATTATTTCTCTCCTATTAATACTGGGTTGGTTTATTCTTGTTCTAGGTCCTCTAGATTTATTTTTAGATCATTTACCTGCTACGCTTCCAGTTTCTTGAGACAGGCAATAACTGCTATTAACTTTCCTCTTAATATTGCTTTTGCTTCATCCTGTAAGCTTTGATATGTTATGTCTTTATCTTTATTCATTTCTAGGAATGTATTGATTTCCAATTTGTTATCTTATAGGATACATCATTCAATCAAGAGCATGTTATTCAGTCTCCATGCGTTTGTACATTTTCTAGAGTTTCTTTTGTTGTTTAATTTCCATCTTCATTCTATTGTAGTCAGAAAAGATACATGGTATGATTCGAAATATTTTTAATTCACTGACACTTACTTATGGCCTAGTAGATAGTTTATTCTGGAGAAGGTTCCATGCACTGATGAAAAGAATGTGTATTCTGCAACTTGTGGGTTCTATAGATATCTACTAGTTCCATTTGGTCCATAGGGTAGA
This sequence comes from Oryctolagus cuniculus, assembly GCF_964237555.1. Lineage (NCBI taxonomy): Eukaryota > Metazoa > Chordata > Mammalia > Lagomorpha > Leporidae > Oryctolagus > Oryctolagus cuniculus. Next base: position 90,518,430 of record NC_091442.1, read on the forward strand.
TTAGCTCTGCAGTTTTTTTGTTGATTTTCTGTCTAGTTTTTCTGTCCATTGATGAAAGTGGGGTGTTGAAGTACCCAATTATTATTGCATTGGAGCATATGTCTCCCTTAAGAGTCATTAGAATTTGTTTTAAATAGCTAGATGCCCTAGCATTGAGTGCATATACATTTACCATAGCCACAGCTTCCTGTAGAAATGATCCCATAATCATTACATAATGTCCTTCTTTGTCTCTTTTAACAGTTTTTGCCTTAAAACTCTATTTTGCCTGATATTAAGTTGGTTACTCCCATTCATTTTGTTTTCAGCTTGCATGGAATATCTTTTTCCATCCTTTTACTTTCAGTCTATGTGTATCTTTGTTGGTGAGGTGTGTTTCTTGTAGGTAGGATAGAGCTGGATCTTGTTTTTCAATACGTTCAGCCAGTTTGTATCTTTTAATAGAATTTAGCACATTTCCATTCAATTTTATTATCTATAAATAATGACTTTGCCCTGCCATTTTTCTATAAATAATCCTATTGTTTGTTTTGGATCTCCTTTGTTCTTTTAGGAGTTTTTCTGCCATCATAGTCAGTTTAAAAGTTCAAAATTATAAGATAGTTTCTATACTGTATTATCACTGTTTTGTACCCAAAAGAAAATTGTTGAAATCTTATTTTAAATGGCATTGTACTGTCTAATTTTCTATGTAAGAATAATCATAACTATTAATTATTTTAAAATACTCATCACAAAAATTGACAATTATAATAAAAAAGATGAATTTCTAACACAGTCTGGGTTTTAATACCTAAAGGATAAACTATGCTGACAGAATTTGTCCTTGACTTCAGCCTTACTTCTGCATGCCAACCCCAAACTGACAGTTCATATTTTTACGAACTAAAAAAATTATCTTTTTCACATGCTTTCTTGGTCAAAGCATTAAGTAATGACATTTGAGTAGTACTGAATCCTAATTCTACCTTTCACTAGCTGTGTGACTGAAGCAACCTGTTTAATTCTCTGAGCTTCATGAGATTTTTTTCTATCTGTGAAATAATGAAAATATGCAATATTTGTTCTTATTGTGGTAGTCCAAAATACAGAAGGAACTCAGTCCATGTTAGCTCCCTTCCATTCTTTCTATCCATTTAAAAGAAGGAAAGAGAATATTTATAATTCCTTCACAGTCTTGAATAAAATTTTTTAAAATTATATTTTATGACTTTCATTAGTTGATAAATTGTTTTCCCATAAATTAGTTATTTTGATGTTTCCAATAACTTTGTGCTTGAGGAAAAGAACACAATTATTCCTTTTTTTACAGGATAAAAGAAAATATTCAGGAATTTAAATGAATTAACAAAGTTTATACAACTATAAAGTGCACACTGGAAAACAAACCAAGATCTTATTCCTAAAACCCATTTCTGCACATCAGTCAGTAGTCAGTGATACTATATTTTTTTCTGAGCTGCAGCAAAATTCAGAAAATTGGTATAATCAGAGAATTTTTCATAAATTGTTTGCTATTCTAAAACAGTCACAAGACTAGACAATAGATGTTTTCGTGTTATTTTTTAGGCAAAATTTAACAATTATCAAACCCACTCAGCATCTCTCTCGCGCATGTGTGTAATTTTACTGGACTGTGAAATGCAAAAGTCTAGAAATCATACAGTAGGGTTATCTTATTACTCTCACTAGTAATAAAAAATGAGACCACAGTGAAATAGCATGACAATTCTAAATGAACTTAACCCTAGAGAATGTGATATGACTATGTGGGTAAATCTTATTTTTATAATATACTGACAGCTCCAAAAAGAATGTTTAGACTTTTAATATATTATAATTGTAGTACATCCAACAGAACTGTGAAGTTTGGTGGTGTCAAGTCTTTCACAACCTGAACACTGATAGAAGAAACTTCAGTGACAGTAGTTGACTCTTACCAGATTTGGCAGAACCCAGTGTAAGCATACATAGTAATGGGCAGCAACATTTCATGATGGCGGTCTTCAACAAAGAGCCATAGGATTTTTTTTTTTTTTTTTTTTTTTTTTTTTTGGACAGGCAGAGTGGACAGTGAGAGAGACAGACAGAGAGAAAGGTCTTCCTTTGCCGTTGGTTCACCCTCCACTGGCCGCCGCCACCGGCGCACCGCGCCTATTCGAAGGCAGGAGCCAGGTGCTTCTCCTGGTCTCCCATGGGGTGCAGGGCCCAAGCACTTGGGCCATCCTCCACTGAACTCCCTGGCCACAGCAGAGAGCTGGCCTGGAAGAGGGGCAACTGGGACAGAATCCAGTGCCCCAACCAGGACTAGAACCCTGTGTGCTGGCACCGCAAGGCGGAGGATTAGCCTAGTGAGCTGCAGCACCGGCCGCCATAGGATTTTCAAAGCAGTCTGACCACACTAGGGTTACCAGCGCACTAGTATTGCACTGCTATTATTTTCTAGGTTTTTTTTCTATTTGTAACTTATTTTGCAAAGTGTGAAATTCTCTCTCCTCATTCATTCCTGGCTATGTACCTGAGGTATCTGGCTGGACAAAATAATATTTAAACGATCTGAAATTGTGCAATATAGTATTGATTCTTTCATATGTACCCCGTTTCCCTTGCTTTACCAGAAACAATACTGTGCTCCTTGACACAACGCTCTCTATGCTGTGCAATACCATACCATAACACAATTTCTGTTTCATTGCATGTATCAGTGCCTATATGTTACACAGCACATAGCTGACACTCTGTAAGTATGAGTGAATGATGTTTCTATTACAAGTACAGCTGGAGTAATTCTAGTGTCTTTCCTCTATAGTGATATGATCTAGTGACACATTCCTTGAGAATCCCTGCAAAGAACAAACCCAAGATTTTGAACATTCTTCAGAGTCACTGAAAGACCATCTGGATTTGCAGACTCATATTCCAAATCTGTTCTACATGTGTAAAGTTTGAAGAATCTATACTGATATGTGATAGCACTCATTCTATAATTATATAACTTTTCAATAAAAAAAATAAAGAAATGTCTCCTTTGACACATCCTTGCTAATAGTCCTGTTTTAGCAGGCTTCCTTGATGTATATAGAACCAGTTATGATCTGCCCTTAGTACACTAAATGCATTCACAGTGCAGGATCAAACACACCTGTTCACGACTGGCATCTTGAAAAGCAAACTTAAAGGTAACACAATAACTGAGAGCACATATGGATGTAGTAACTATTTTAAACAGATTGTTTTAGTCCAGAGGGAATAATAAATAGCAAACACAGAACTGGCTTGTTATCCTTTGAAATAAAGTAGAAATTAAAATTACTTAAAATATGTGTTTTCAGCTGTGAATTGAAGTACTTCATATTTTAAGGACACAGAAATTAAACCTGTTTCCTAGAGAAAAACAATCTAAAATATCGGTTAAATCAAAGCAAGTCAAACCATATAACCTATGCTCTCATGACTGGATTTAGCAGAAGTGCTTGAGACAATGAAATAAGCTGTAATATACTGAAAAGCAGAATTCTAGGCTTTGGTAACCCCAATACTTTTAATGTGTAACAAAAGTTTCATTACCAAGTTTATAATGCTGTAGCTTTCTTTGACTGAAAAAGCCACCGGATACAGTTATTCAATTAAGCAATGACTTGAATATGCTCTATAAAATATATATTCATGAGAACTATATCTTTGCTAAGTACAATGTGAAAATGCCTCAGTGCTTTGGGCCACTTTAAAATCACAATAATTTAAAATCATTAAGGGACTGCAAACAGAAAAAGGATCTGTGAGTTATCATAAAATTCATTTAATGTCTGATGTACTTCCACATAGCGAGAAAATTCAATATTCAGAAGAATTCTAAGAAGACAGAGAAGGGAATACGTAACTTTGGCTGAAAAGGTGAAATGGGATTGGTATAATGCCTGGGGATGAGCCTGAGAGAGAGGGTCACAGAGAAGATAATGCTTAAACTGAGACTCAAAGAATTATTAACAATTTTCCACATGGGCAGTGAGAACAGTTACATTCTAGGCAGAAAGAATGGTATATTATTTAACACTCTGGTGGCCACAAAAGAAATAACACAAAGTGGATTAAGCCAAAAAAAAAAAAAAAAAAAAAGAAACTAGAAGTTCAAAGACCAGTCAGGATGCAGACATAAAAAGAGAAATCATATTAGGCACTTCATACAGAAAGCATTTACTATAGGGAATTATTTATTCTTCTGTTGGCATAAAAATGGAACATGGATATTATAAAATAATATCCAGTTCCTAAACACAGATATTTGTAATTTTGGGACAAATCTACCATCCCTAAAGCTGGTGGAACAAAAACCAATCTAGCATCTTGGAGAAGGGTCTCCACCATATCTGAGATTTGGATCATAGCGCAACCAAATTCAGAAAGAAATTCAAGCTTGGAATAAAAATTTTGACACTACTTTATGTATATACTGATAGAGGTGAGTTGGAGTGGAAATTTCAGGTAAGCAGAGGAGAGTGCTAGAATGATATAATGTATTAAGTATAGAGGCTTCAGTAATAACCCATGTTTACCTTAATTCAGATACAAATGATTATACATCAAATAACTATTGACGTATGTAAATACACAGGTTAGTATATCTACATAGACCTATGTGCTTTGTCATCTGAGAGATAGTAGAAGCAGTAGTACTTCAGCAGCAACAAATGCATCTAGTATCCATATCCTGTTCTGTGTTTTTTTTTTTTTATTTTAATACCATCCTTCAATAAAAAGAGTCAGGACTCTGGAAAAATGACTGATTCTAGGACTAAGGAAGGCAATATACAAGATGAGCTTGATGTATCTTGCCAGAAAGCAAGGGGGTGGGCAATACAACAAAACCTAATTGATAGGAGCATGTCAAAAGGCTACCAGAGCCAACTGAAGGATTCCCAATGGCCAAAGCTATATTAATTTGCTAGATATAACTTGACATGTAAAATGGATACTCATGAGTTCATACTGATATAAATAAATGACTAAATAAATAAGTACATGAGGAAGAAGAGACAGGTCTTCCTTCAGAAGAATTCCAAATAACTTATTGTAAGACCTGTGCTCAAGAAGCGAACAAAAACATCAGTCCCAAAATGTGGGCCATGCATGGTGACTTTGTTCCAAAGAGTTTAGGAAAGGAAGGGGTTGGAGTAGGAAAAGGGAAGGAGAAATCTTTAGCACCACTTCAATAAGGGGGTTAAGGTTAATATTTGCAAAGACAAGCAGTGTGGATAGTACATATATGTCTACTATCATTTGGATATTGTTTAATTGTAAACCAAGGGTTCATATGTTGAAATATAATCTGCATTGTGAGATAGTCAGAGGGTGGAAAGTTAATCCAACTATGGGGTTTAGAGGCAGGGCCTCTAGGAAATGATTAGGATTAGATGAGGTCATCAGGATGGGGCCCCCATGACAGAATCACAGTGGCTTTATAAGAAAATGGGAGAGAGACCAGAAGAGAAAGACACATGTATTCTCTGTGTCTTTCTGTATGATACACTGCACAGCCTCAGAACTCTAGAAGCAAGGAGAGCACCAGCAGACACAGCCCCTAACTCTTCCACCAGAACTATGAACCAAATAAACCTTTCTTTACAAAGTAACCCAGCCGGCCGGCGCCGCGGCTCACTAGGCTAATCCTCCGCCTAGCGGCGCCGGCACACCAGGTTCTAGTCCCGCTCGGGGCGCCGGATTCTGTCCCGGTTGCCCCTCTTCCAGGCCAGCCCTCTGCTGTGGCCCGGGAGTGCAGTGGAGGATGGCCCAGGTGCTTGGGCCCTGCACCCCAGGGGATACCAGGATAAGCACTTGGCTCCTGGCTTCAGATCAGCGCGGTGCGCCGGCCGCAGCGCTCCGGCCGCGGCGGCTATTGGAGGGTGAACCAATGGCAAAGGAAGACCTTTTTCTCTGTCTCTCTCTCTCACTGTCCACTCTGCCTGTCAAAAAAAAAAAAAAAAGATGTACAAAGTAACCCAGCCTCAGGCATTTTGCAGTAGAAATGATAAATGAACTAATACAATACCCTTGATATGATATAATGAAATTGGAACTTTAATGCTGTGGTCCTCCTTGTTAAAACCCCTCACTATATTTCAAGAATGAGAAACATATCAGAGAAATGCAAATCAAGGGATAATACAAAATATTTGCCTGGTACTCCTCAAAACTGTTAAGACCATTAAAAACAAAGACTGAAAAAAATAATCACAGACAAGTGCAATTAGACATAGCAAGCGCATGTACCACATACAGTACAACAGATGGAATTCTGCAGCAGAAAGACTTTGTTAAGAACCAAGGAAACTGGCCAGCGCCACAGCTCACTAGGCTAATCCTCCACCTGCGGCGCCGGTACTCCGGGTTCTAGTCCCGGTTGGGGCACCAGATTCTGTCCCGGTTGCTCCTCTTCCAGTCCAGCTCTCTGCTGTGGCCCAGGGAGGCAGTGGAGGATGGCCCAAGTGCTTGGACCCTGCACCTGCATGGGAGACCAGGAGGAAGCGCCTGGCTCCTGGCCTCGGATCGGCACAGCGCACCAGCCATAGCGGCCATTTGGGGAGTGAAGACCTTTCTCTCTGTGTCTCTCTCTCTCACTGTCTAACTCTGCCTGTCAAAATTAAAAAAAAAAAAGGTGGGGGAAGCTAATGAATTTGATTAGTCAGGGGTTTTAATTAATAATAATATACCAATATTAGTTAATTAATTTTAACAAATTGTACTATAGTGATGTAAAATGTTTATGATAGACAGACCTAGGTGAAGAGCATATATAATCAATCTTGCTATACAAACATCTCCATTTTTCTATGAATGTAAGAAAATCTATTCAATGATTCACTTAAGAATGCTTAAAGCAGTAAGTTTTATGATATGTCTGTTTTGCTAGAATAAAAATATCTATTTTTGGATGTTGATAATGGGGGAAGGCTATGTATAGGGGGTGGGAAAGTGGAGAGAAGGGAGTATATGGGAAATTTCTGCCTTCTCAATTTTTCTGTGAAGCTAAAACTATTCAAAAAAAAAAAAAAAAAAAAAAAGGAAGAAGAAGAAGAAGAAGGGACAGGTGTTTGGCCTAATAGGTAAGATTGCCACTTCCTACATCAGAGTACCTGGGGGGTTTGATCCCCTGCTCCAACTCCTGATTTCAGATTCCTACTAATATAAACTGAAGGTAGCATTGATGGCTCATGTGGTCAGATCTCTTCCACCCACATGCAAGACTCGGATTCAGTTTCCCGCTCCTAACTTTGCCCCTGTCCCCTGCCAGGCCAATGTAGGCATTTGGGGTATAAACCAGCAGATAAGTTTTCTCTCTACATGTATCTATTTTTCTGTCTCCCAAATAAGATTTAAATATTTTTATTAAAAAAAGCCTTTTACAAAAGTTCTTGTTAAATAAATTAATACATAAATAGATAGATGATAGATTAGATAGATGGACATACAGACATAGATTGGTTTGGGCTAGATCTGGACTGTGTTCAATTCCTGCAGCCATGCAGTCAGGAGCTGATTACAAGGGGGACATCCCTCTGCCCTCTCAGCTCCTTCCACTTCTACTGTAATGCCTCTCAATGGCAGAAGATAACAGGAAGTTGGCTGTTGAGTAGGGCTGTAAAGCTACCACACAGAGCTCTACTCTCTTAAAGTGTAAATTTGGAACTAAGAAATATTAGGTAAGTTGTCAACACAGCTGGCAAGGATCAGTTTAGGAACTTAAGGAATACCAACACAGACCATTTTTTGGCTCTTTTCTCCTCTGTTGGTTTCATTTCTAGATACAAAGCTCACAGTGGTTCTCTTGCTAGGCTTGGCCCAAGTTTTTGTCTTCATGTGAGAACAAAACACAAGCAAGAGACACAGATAAAGGTGAGCAGGAAAGCAAGATTGATTTAAAGCAAAAGTACACACTCAAGTAATAATTGCAGGCAAGTCTGACAGCGAATGATCTGCCATTGGCAAGGTTTGGAACTTTCCTTTATACTATTGGGAGGTACAGGAGTTGGTGTCTAGGGTGGGGCTTAATTGGATATTCAAAAGGGGTGGAGTTTGGAATAGTATTTGAGTGCTGCCCATTTCTATGCCCTTTTTTGGAAATCTCAAAAATATCATAGTATTAGGTGCATATGGAAGTGGGAGTGTCTTTAACTCCAACATGCCTGAACATGTGATTTCTAAAACATAGAAGGTGTGTGTTGAGGGGTGAGTTTGGGTAGTACAGTGAAGAGTGATTTGGCAGGACACAGAGAAGGAAGTTTTGGCAGTAAACACAAAGAGGTATGGATGGTACAGAGTTGTCATATAAGTGGGCCAAATGAGTGGGAGTTGTCACATTATAGGCCAGCACCACAGGTGTTGTTGTTGAGCCACAGGCTATGCAGACATGCAGTAGTCCCAGGATGTTAAATCTCAGCTCCTCTCTGCTTGCTACCTCCATGCCTACATCAACTATAGGTCCATATTCCAGATCGTAGATCATGAGAATACAGGGCTTTGCTTTTGCTCATAAATTCAGTATTCCGAGACTGGCTTCAGTTATACCAGATTTACTTGGATCATGTGACATACACTTCCAATCACATTGTTCTGAGAAAGTTATGATTTGGTTGATCATGCTGAGGTCCCAGGTTAAAGAGAGTTCCACCCAATTTCACGGAAAGCACACGGATTGAAAGTGGTACTCAGTTATACATGAGAGTATGTAAGAGCATTGTGATGAGAAACTAACTCCAAAGTAGGTTTATATTTCCATTCAAATGGAGGGGTTTTACTTTAATTACACAAATGCAAGGATTCAGAGGTTTTGAGCACATTTCAGATTTACATTTTAGAATAGTCATTATAGTAACACTGTGATAGGTGGTTCTGAAAAGAGCTAGACTAGAATTGGAACAATGAGGTAGGGTACAATTAACCCCAAAATGAAATTAAAATGATGAGGACTTGGTCTAGGAGACGTGTAAGAATGAAGAAAAATAGATGTACAATTAGAGTATGGCAATGCCTTCTGAGTGGCTGTGTTGGCAGTATAGGAGAGGAAAAGGTCGAGAATAAGGATTTAAAACCCAAGTGAGTTTAATTATTTCCAATTGAACTTCTTAAAATTGAAATCAAAATGCCCAAGTCAACTATTTTATTTTACTTGATATAGAATAGGAGTTTTGTTATTGTTGCTGTTGATTCTTCATTTTTAAATAGTACTGTCAGAGACTACCGTTTCAAATGATCCCTGGGTTTCATATTTGCAAAACTGTCTTTTTGGTAGCTCCACAAATCAAAATTATAAATAGAGGAACACTATAGAAAAGGAGTGAAGTGATCAACCACTCCACAGTGCCTGGGATTATGCCAGTATCAAAATCACCAAACCTCTTTCCAGGAGAATCTCTCAACCTTGGACAAAACTGGACAATCAGCCAAATTTAGAAGATATGTAGTTGAGCAAAACAGAATTGCAAAATGCCTAAATACAGATATCTAATAGGCAATTATAAATTTAGAAACTAAGTGAGAGGTATAAGCCAGAAATTCACATTTAGAAGTCACTCTTATACAAATATAGTTGAAGCCCTGGGTTTAGATGACACCAGTCAGTATTAATTACATGAAATAGCATTAAGGGTGAAAAGAAGGAGAAGAATAAGAAGCAGTGATGATAGAAATTCTAACAAACATTACTATTTAAGGAAGTAGAAAAGAAAAGCAGATTGCAAAGGAGAATATATTCTTCCAATGAAGGAAACACCAAGAGTGACAGAAATATTATAGCATGCCACCATGCCTAGAGTAAAAGACATGATCCAGAATCAAATACTGCAAGAGATACCATTGGTTTTGGTAATCAGGAGGCCACGGAAAAGTTTAGTAGTAGGGGCATTTTTGGTGATGTTGATTTTTATACACAATTCAATTTATGCAAAGCTGGTTAATGGAAATGCTTTCAATAATTAGGAAACAAAAATGAGGACAATGATAATATTCCAAAGATTTCAAACCATCAGGTAAAAGACAGAATTCAGCCAACAGAAACATCTTAACAGAATGCAAAGTGTTTGGGCTTTTGTTTTGCTTTGGATTTTTTAGTTACAAGTCTTAAGCAGCTATTTTAGATAAAAGGCAGATTTCCAGATTCTCTTGGAAAATGATAAGCTCTGGCATCTGAATGTGCATTTTTGTATGGCAGGGACTGACAGACACAGACTCTGCAATTTTCTGTTGTTGCCCCAGGCTTCACATCTCTATTTTTAATCAACAGAATGGTCCCTGCAGATATTTGAGCTGTAGACCCAGGTATAAGATTCAACTCTGAAAGGAAGAAAACTACCTTTAAAGGGTGATTAGGTCCAGTGAAGTTTTGGCTTTATTTTTCTTTTAAGGAGAGGATTAGTCTGAGCCTATTTATATGCTAACTAGAAGTAAGAGGATAATTATTGAAGCAAAGATGGAGAAATCAGCCTCGGATGAGTGGAAAGACTCCTCCAGAGAACCTAGCTGTACATAAATTGAAGTTATAATTTAAGATGACATTGCATGTAAACTAACTAGAATCATTTGAGATGAACAGTCACTAAAGCATCTTTGTAATCCTATTCAGGTCACAAGTTTACATTTAGGAAGAAAATGAAGGCCCTGATATTTTCTGTTGCATCAAGAAACTACTATTTAGTTGCCTAAGAAGCCCAAAGCATAGTTCTTGTTTTTGTGTTTCTGATGAATTATACCCAATAGCCCTTTGCTAGGGTAGCATGCTTTCATACAAACTGGAGAAAGCGTGTTTGTATAAATCCTGAGAGTTTGTAAATCACGACTCGACTGCAGCAGAAAATGATCCATTTTCCGTTGTGCCAGGGAGTACTTGTTTACACATACATATCCTTCTTATGATGCTGAAATTATTGTTCTGGTTGATGTATTGGGGCCAAGTGCAACCACAAAGATTATCACTTAACTTGCAATTTCATGTGAGTTAAAATTGTTGACAGTAGAATGATGCTAAAATGGTAATCTGCAAGTGCTATTGGCTAATTCTCTGATGATTTTGGTATATTACCCAGGCCCCTCCAAATAAAAGCACACATACTAGGTGGCTTATCACTACTGTATAGTTAAGATGAGACTCCTCAACCTAATATTCAAGATCACAACACACTGCTATTTACAGAAATGAAGTAAGTGAAATTGAAAACAATCTATTGTGATCTTACCTATGCGACAGTTCAAATGGTGTTCTGACACATTCTATTCAGTTTGGGATGACTGTTATTTTGCCATAATAATGGTGGACTAAATTTTGTCTGGCCTTAATGCCTCTGTTGGATCCCAGTTATGGCGAAACTACCACATTATGAATTTAGTCATTTTAATCATTAGCATTTAGGAATCTAATAGGTTTCCAATGAAAATAATCCCTAGCTGCAAACATGACTAAAAATATTTTTAACAGAGAGAGAGAGAAAGTGGGAAGGGGAAGAGATCTTCCATCCTCTGGTTCACTCCCCAAGTAGCCACAACAGCCACAGCTTTTCCAGACTGAAGCCAGGAGCCAGAAGCCAGGAGTTTCTTCCAGGTCTCCCACACGGTAGCAGGAGCCCAAGCACTTGGCCATCTTCCACTGCTTTCACAGGCACATTAGCAGAGAGCTGGGTCAGAAGTTGAGCAGCCAGAACTCAAACCCGCATTCAAATGTAATGATGGCACTGCAGGCAGAGGCTTAACCTTCTATGCCTCAGGGCCAGCCCCATGACTAAAATATTATAATTCTCCTACCTTTAGAAAAACTAACTCTTGTTTTATTTCCACAAGTATATTTGAAAACAGCAATATCTTATGCCACTAACAATAATATTAAAAACCACAGATCCAAAATGTGTTTCTTTAGACCTACTGACCCTTAATATAAAGATTTTACAGTAGAGAAGGAAAAGTTTACATTGTAAGGGTGCAGTGAAAGTGAAATGTCAGACTCGTGAACCAATCACATACTCATTTTCAAGGAATTTTCTTCAGCTACATTGAAACCATGCAGGTCAGTCTAATGCAATCTTCTCTGGCAATCAGTACAAATGCATGATCTTAAAATTTCCCTATTTCTCTTGTGCATATCTCTCTGAAGTTTCCACAGAAAGTTTTAGTGAAATTTTGCACTCAGCATGCATTTGTTCTTGCACTCTTTCAAACTGATTCACAAAAGAGAATGCTAAACAGCCTTCTGTGACCCAGTGGGCACAGGGGGTCAGAAATACTGAGACGAAGGGTGAGATCAGAAGAGGCCCCATCGCTCTTCTAGGTACCTTTTTAAAATTTCTCTCAACTCGTTTTAATTTAAACAGAATCCTATTCCTATGTTCTTTTCTCAACATAATAATATTTCTTTAAAAAGCTTTTGATTCCTCTCCAAAAGATGAGAGCAAATGAGAAAGTTATTGAAACTAAGAGTTATGATCCAGTTTTACTTTCCTCACATAGATATGTTCTATAATTTTTCAGTCAAATACCCTAACTTTAACCTCAAACATGTGTTAACTTTCTAGTCTTCTCCTTATCAAAGGCATTAGTACTTCCATCCCTTTCCATACCATGGATCGTGGCTCAAAAAGAACTCACCATTCTCTGTCTCTTTCTTTTTTTCCCTGTTCAAGTCTTCATCTCTGTTTAGTTTTCTATTGCTACTATAACAATTTAACATAAACTTTTATTAATAAAAATGACACCAATTTATTATCCTATGATTCTGGAGGTAAGAAGCCTACTGCAGTTCTCACTGGGATAAAATCAAGGTACTGGGAGAGCTGCTCTCCTTTTTAAAACTCTAAGGGAGATTCTGTTGCTTCTTTCAGCTTTCAGAGACCCCCTTCCTGGGATCCTTTCCCCTGTTATCAAAGCCAGCCAGTCCTTCTCACATGGCATTATTCTTTCCTGTCCATCATCCCATATCTTTCCCTGACCTTGACTTTTTCACCTGCTTATTCCAATTTTTTTTATTTTTATTGATAAAAAGAGAATAGATTTCATGTTTTTCATAGATAGAATTCTAAGATAACCATACTTCCAACAGTTCCTCCCTTCCTCCCTCTGTCCCTCAATCCCCCTTCCTTCCTTATTTTTTTCCTTTAACTTTTACAGTTACATACTTTTAATTTACTTTATAATCACAGGACTCTGGTGATTTCATTATGCCCACTGAGAAAATCTGAGATAATCTTATATTTGTAAAAATCAACTGAATAGTAATATTAATCCTATTATCTACAATCTTGATTTGCCTTTGGCATATAATCTAACATACTCACAAGTGCCAGAAAATTAGGATTGAACACCTTTGGGGACACAGAAGAGTATTTTGTCTACCATAGCCTCCAAAATTTCCTCTAGAATTTCCTCCTAAAAACTCATATAAATTTAATTTTGGTTCATCAAGATAAGATTTCTGTTCTTTTTTTTTTAAAAAAAAGATTTATTTATTTAGTTGAAACTCAGATTTACAAAGAGCGTGGGAGAGACAGAGAAAGAGAGCTTTCTTCTGCTAGTTCACTCATTAAGATGGCCACAGTGGCCAGGGCTGGGCAAGGCCGAAGTCAGGAATAAGGACCTTCTCTCAGGTCTCCCACACCAGTAGCAGGGATACAAGCACGTGGGTCATCTGCTGCTGCTTTTCCCAGGCCTTTAGCAACGACCTGGATTGTAAGTGGAGCACCTGGGACACAGACCAGCACTTATATAGAACACTAGCACTGCAGATGATAGCTTTGCCCACTATACCACAACGCCAGCTCCTCATTCCTTTAAAAGCTTCCCCAAGAAAGAAATCTATTGACAGTATGCTATTATGAGAAAGAATGAGAAGGACTTGAAACACTTTTAGAGAGGTTCTGGATGTGCAGCTAATTTATCAATATATTTAATATTTGTGAATCCAAGATTTCTGACTTGTAAATCAAAGGCAGCAAAACAGTTCATGAAAACAACCCTCACAGAGTGCTGCAATGACTAACTGAATTGATGACTTGGAAGGTTCTTTAGAACTATTAAGTTGGACAAATGATTAAAAATTGTGCCAAACTATTTCAGCTCTTTTACAACTTAACTGCTAACCACATACTAACCATGGATGTAAAAAAAAAAAAAAAAAAGATATTTTTTCACTTCCATTAATACTAAAATTTTAGGAAACTGAAAAATAAAATTACTTCATCATTTACTGATTACCAAAACTAACATTCAGTGCCTAGAATACACCATCAGCATCCTAGGAATGTACATGTTTCATCTTATTTAATTCTTCTACTGCCCCTGAGAGTTCAGCTTTATTTTATCACCGGCAAAACTTAATCTGACTGTTTGAGAAATAAACCTGAGGTCACATGAAAGAGCCAAGATTTCTATACAGGCCAAAATACTTCTGAAGTCCTTTTGTGACACTTTTTAATCAGTAAAGGTCAATTTTTGATATGATAGTGTCAATATCATTGATATTCCAACTATCTTAAATATCACCATGTGAGTTCCATTAAGCCAGCCCCTATTTTAACTTAAAAAGAATTGTGCTCCTATATTCTTTCTCAACATGGCAGTATTGATTTCCAGCATTCTGGTAAATCAAAGTGTTCTAGGCTCACGTTAGCAGAGGTCTTCAAAAAAGTACACTGAAAATGCTTATTATAAAAAACTATAAATAAATTTCAATTTTTACAGCAAAATAAACTCATCTTTTAATTCTATTTTCCATGAACTTTTTGAAATATATCAAACTCTTTTCCTGACACAAAGCTAAAAATATTTATCAAAGACTCCTTACTTTTTTTTAAAGATTTTTATTTATTTGAAAGAGTCACACAAAGAGAGGAGGAGCAGAGAGAGTATAATAGTTACACAAAGAATCATCAAAAACATGTTTGAGTAGGTAAAAAACAGTTGAATATCAGCAGTTTCATATGATAAAATACAATGACCTGTAATAAAACCAATTTCTACTATTCTGAGTCAGGAAAAGATATCTGTCCCCATATTGAAGAGAGAGCTTAAGTTAAACATGAACTGGCCTTTAATAACTACAAGCAGCAGGGCCAGCATTGGTCTGCCTCTGCCTGCAATGCCATGGTGCAAAACCACTGCTCCACTTCCAATCCAGCTCTCTGCTAATGTTCCTGGGAAAGCAGTAGAAAGCAGTAGAAAATGGCTCAAGTGCTTGGGTCCCTGGACCATGCGGGAGACCTGGAAAAAGCTCCAGGCTCCTGGCTTCAGCCCAGCAGCCCCGGAAGTTGTGGGCATCTGGTGAGTGAACCAGCAGATGGAAGGTACCTTTCTCTTTCTGTCTTTCCTCCTCTCTAACTCTGCCCTACAAATAAATAAAAAATAATAATTAAAAAACAACTAGAAATATAACTCTGGGACCAGAGAACAGGAAAATAAAATGTTCCACCCTAAATCTACAGGTTCTTTAACTGAGGTTCTTGGAGCCCTTGACCCAGAAGGTAGAAATTGAGAGCAATGGTGATGGCTATGGGGTGGTGAGTCAACACGGGTCAACTTGAGGCAGTCCATAAGGCAAATGATTATAAACTCAGGACTGTGAATGTTAGACCATTTTTCTAAGGAAATGGTCCCTAGCTTTTATTGGTTTCTTAAGAGTCTGACATACAAAGGGACAACTTCCCTATACAGCTGCCCCATCTGGGAAATCAAATTACTTTACCAGTTTTACTAGCTTAAATTCAAGGCGTGCCTTTCTGGTTTCTAACTGCTCCTGCCATCTGCCAATACTGTCTGCATTTCTTAAGCATACTTAGTTTACTCACCTCCTTCCATGAAGCCTGTCCCACTCAACCCACACTGACCATTTCACTCAAATTCTTACTCTCATTTTTTAAACTTCTTAACGTTCAAATTAGTAACTTCTCTCTTATTTTCCCCACCTTCCCTTCAATTATTTTTAAGCAAATTCCAGAAGTCATAATTTTGCCCAAACATGATGTACCTTAAAAGCAATATTCTACAAAATGTAACTATCATTATAACACCAAAAAAATTAACATCTCCTTAATAGCATACACCAAGTATTCAGGTTTCACCAATAGTTTCTTTTTTTTTAACTTTTATTTAATGATATAAATTTCCAAAGTACGATTTATGGATTACAATGGCTTCCCCCACATACCGTCCCTCCCACCCACTACCCTCCCCTTTCCCACTCCCTCTCCGCTTACATACACATCAAGATTCATTTTCGATTATCTTAATATACAGAAGATCAGCTTAGTATACATTAAGTAAGGATTTCAACAGTTTGCTCCCACACAGAAACATAAAGTGAAAAATAATAGATGATTTTTTTTGAATGATGATGAAATCAGATCAGACCTGTTGTCATGTTTAATCCCAGTGAGAGTCAAGTTGGGAGTTGATAATTTCTTTTTTTTTTTTTTTTTTTTTTACAGAGGATCAGTTTAGTATACATTAAGTAAAGATTTCAACAGTTTGCACCCCCATAGAAACACAAAGTGAAATATATTGTTTCAGTACTCATTATAGCATTAAATCTCAATACACAGCACATTAAGGACAGAGATCCTACATGAGGAGTAAGTGCACAGTGACTCCTGTTGTTGACTTTACCAACTGACACTCCTGTCTATGGCATCAGTAGTCTCCCTATGCTCCAGTCATGAGTTTCCAAGGCTATGGAAGCCCTCTGAGTTCTCCGATTCTTATCTTGTTTAGACAAGGTCATAGTCAAAGTGGAGGTTCTCTCCTCCCTTCAGAGAAAGGTACCTCCTTCTTTGAAGACCTGTTCTTTCCACTGGGATCTCCCTCGCAGAGATATTTTGCCAGAGTGTCTTGGCTTTCCATGCCTGAAATACTCTCATGGGCTTTTCAGCCAGATCCGAATGACTTTAGGGCTGACTCTGAGGCCAGAGTGCTATTTAGGACATCTGCCATTCTATGAGTCTGCTGAGTATCTCACTTCCCATGTTGGATCACGCTCCCCTTTATTTATTCTATCGGTTAGTGTTAGCAGGTACTAGACTTGTTTATGTGCTCCCTTTGACTCTTAGTCCTTTCATTATGATCAATTGTGAACTGAAATTGATCACTTGGAATAGTGAGATGGCATTGGTACATGCCACCTTGATGGGATTGAATTGGAATCCCCTGGTATGTTTTTAACTCTACCATTTGGGGCAAGTCAGCTTGAGCATGTCCCAAATTATACATCTCTTCCCTCTCTTATTCCCACTCTTATGTTTAACAGGGATCACATTTCAGTTAATTTTCAACACTTAAGAATAACTGTGTATTAATTACAGAATTAAACCAGTCATATTAAGTAGAACAGACAAAAAAACTACTAAGAGGGATAATGTATTAAGTTGTTCATTAACAGTCAGGGCTATGCTGATCAAGTCACCGTTTCCCATAGTGTCCATTTCACTTCAGGAGGTTTCCTTTTTGGTGTTCAGTCAGTTGTCACCGATCAGGGAGAACATATGGTATTTGTCCCTTTGGGACTGGCTTATTTCACTCAGCATGATGTGTTCCAGATTCCTCCATTTTGTTACAAATGACTGGATTTCATTGTTTCTTACTGCGGTATAGTATTCTAAAGAGTACATATCCCATAATTTCTTTATCCAGTCTACCGCTGATGGGCATTTAGGTTGGTTCCAGGTCTTAGCTATTGTGAACTGAGCTGCAATAAACATTAATGTGCAGACAGCTTGTTTGTTTGCCAATTTCATTTCCTTTGGGTAAATTCCAAGGAATTGGATGGCTGGGTAGAATGGTAGGGTTATCTTCAGGTTTCTGAGGAATCTCCAGACTGACTTCCATAGTGGCTTGACCAGTTTGCATTCCCACCAACAGTGGGTTAGTGTCCCTTTTTCCCCACATCCTCTCCAGCATCTGTTGTTGGTAGATTTCTGAATGTGAGCCATTCTAACTGGGGTGAGGTGAAACCTCATTGTGGTTTTGATTTGCATTTCCCTGATTGCTAATGACCTTGAACATTTTTTCAAGTGCCTGTTGGCCATTTGGATTTCCTCTTTTGAAAAATGTCTATTGAGGTCCTTGGCCCATCTCTTAATTGGGTTGTTAGTTTTGTTTTTGTGGAGTTTCTTGATCTCTTTGTAGATTCTGGTTATTAACCCTTTATCTGTTGCATAGTTTGCAAATATTTTTTCCCATTCTGTCGGTTGTCCCTTCACTCTCCTGACTGTTTCTTTTGAAGTACAGAAACTTCTCAATTTGATGCAATCCCAATAGTTGATTTTAGCTTTGACTGCCTGTGCCTCCCAGGTCTTTTCCAGAAATTCTTTGCCTGTGCCAATATCTTGAAGGGTTTCTCCAATGTTCTCTAGTAACTTGATGGTGTCAGGTCATGGATTTAGGTCTTTAATCCATGTTGAGTGGATTTTTGTGTAAGGTGTAAGGTAGGGGTCTTGCTTCATGATTCTGCACGTGGAAATCCAATTTTCCCAGCACCATTTATTGAATAGACTGTCCTTACTCCAGGAATTAGTTTTAGACCCTTGATCAAATATGAGTTGGCTGTAGATGTTTGGGTTGATTTCTGGTGTTTCAATTCTGTTCCATTGGTCTATCCATCTGTTTCTGTACCAGTACCATGCTGTTTTGATTACAACTGCCCTGTAGTATGTCCTGAAATCTGGTATTGTGATGCCTCCGGCTTTGTTTTTGTTGTACAAGATTGCTTTAGCTATTCGAGGTCTCTTGTGCCTCCATATAAATTTCAGCACCAATTTTTCCAGATCTGAGAAGAAGGTCTTCGGTATCTTGATTGGTATTGCATTGAATTTATAAATTGCTTTTGGAAGAATGGACATTTTGATGATATTGATTCTTCCAATCCATGAGCATGGAAGATTTTTCCATTTCTTGGTATCCTCTTCTATTTCTTTCTTTAAGGTTTTGTAATTTTCATCGTAGAGACCTTTAACGTCCTTGGTTAAGTTTATTCCAAGGTATTTGATTGTTTTTGTAGCTATTGTGAATGGGATTGATCTTAGAAGTTCTTCCTCAGCCATGGCATTGTCTGTGTATACAAAGGCTGTTGATTTTTGTGCATTGATTTTATGCCCTGCTACTTTGCTAAACTCTTCTATGAGTTCCAAAAGTCTCTTAGTAGAGTTCTTTGGGTCCCCTAAATAAAGAATCATGTCATCTGCAAAGAGGGATAGTTTGAGTTCTTCCTTCCCAATTTGTATCCCTTTAATTTCTTTTTCTTGCCTAATAGCTCTGGCTAGAACCTCCAGAACTATATTGAATAGCAGTGGTGAGAGTGGACATCCCTGTCTGGTACCAGATCTCAGTGGAAATGCTTCCAACTTTTCCCCATTCAATAGGATGTTGGCTGTGGGTTTTTCATAGATTGCTTTGATTGTATTGAGGAATGTTCCTTCCAAACCTAGTTTGCTTAGAGTTTTCATCATGAAAGGGTGTTGTACTTATCAAATGCTTTCTCTGTGTCTTTTGAGATAATCATATGGTTTTTCTTCTGCAGTCTGTTATTGTGGAGTATCACATTGGTTGTTTTGCGCACATTAAACCATCCCTGCATACCAGGGATAAATCCCACTTGGTCTTGGTGGATGATCTTTCTGATGTGTTGTTGCATTCTATTGGCGAGAATTTTATTGAGGATTTTTGCATCTATGTTCATCAGGGATATTGGTCTGTAATTCTCTTTCAGTGCTGCATCTTTTTCCAGCTTAGGAATTAAGGTGATGCTGGCTTCATAGAAAGAATTTGGGAGGATTCCCTCTTCTTCGATTGTTCTGAATAGTTTGAGAAGAATTGGAGTTAGTTCTTCTTTCAATGTCTGGTAGAATTCAGCAGTGAATCCATCTGGTCCTGGGCTTTTCTTTGTTGGGAGGGCCTTTATTACTGTTTCAATTTCTGTCTCAGTTGTGAGTCTGTTTAGGTTTTCGATGTCTTCCTGCTTCAATTTAGGTAGGTTGCATTTGTCCAGGAATCTATCCATTTCTGATAGGTTTCCCTGTTTGCTGGCATATAAGTCCTTGTAGTAATTTCTGATGATTCCTTTTATTTCTGTGGTGTCTGTTGTTATGTTTCCTTTTTCATCTCTGATTTAATGATTTGGGTCTTTTCTCTTCTTTTTTTAGTGAGTTGGGCCAATGGGGTGTCAATTTTGTTTATTTTGTAGCGTCTCTGGAGAGTGCTCACGTGAATTCCGTGAGTTCTCTCCCCCACCAAATCTTTTTTCACAGTCTCAGTTCAGTAGCACCACAAATTTACTAGGTCCTAATCTCCTGTTAATTCGCCCCGCCCAGAGTCAGGTTTTTCTGCTAGGCTCAGGGCCGGTGCAGACCTGAGGTCGCTCTGCTTATGACGTATGTCCAAGATGGCGCCTGCTCTTTGTCTTGCTCGCCCTTGAGAGGTGAGCGGAGAGAGAGAAACCCATGTCCGTACCAGTCACCTTTTTTTTTTTTTCCTCTCTCTCTCTTCCAGTTAGCCTGGTGAATTCCCCCCCCACCCCACCCCGGGGGTCGTTCCCTCTAGTCTCCTCTCTCCGCTTGCCTGCCGGTGTCTCGGGCTATTGAGGTTCGGCTCACCTCGCATTCCAGCGCTGGTGTGTTGAGTCTGCCGCTGGTGTCCCGAACTGTGGGCTCCCACGCTCTCCACGCAGGTCCACTCCCCTTCCAGTGCCGATGTGTGGACTCGGAGCCCTGGACGTCCCAAGTCTCCCCGCTGTTGTCTGTGTGGCACGCACTCCCCTTCGAGCACTGGCGCGCAGACCCTGCGGCTTGCACAACTCGGTCCCCCGGCTCGGCTTCCGCGGCTCGGTCCCGCGGCTCGGCTTCCGCGCGGTGGGCGACCTTGTTCTCCCAGTAGGTCCTCCGATTCACGGCCACTCGATCCAGAAGAGTTTCCTCTGCAATATTTTCCTGGTTCTTTTTTCTGAGGCTACCATAACTCCCCTTTTATTAAACTAAATTTTCCCGGACTATCGGTGCGCGCCCTCACTATTCCGCCATCTTGGCTCCGCCCCCTGGCTCTGCCCTCACCAATAGTTTCCTAACTTCAAAACAGGTTTGAGTAAAGAATAAGATAAAGGTCTGAGTTGTCTTGGTTAACAGGTCCCCCAAGTTTATAGACTTGCCTGCCTTTTTTCTCCCTTAGCAATTTGTTGAAGAAACTGAACCACTGGCTCTGTAGCATCACCTATATTTTAGATTTTATTGATTGCACTCTTGTTACATCATTTAGTGGTTCCTCAGTTCCCACTTAATCTGATTTAAGTTCAGGGACTCAGGTTCAGGGTATTGCTCTCAGCAAATCTTTCCACAATCATCTCTTCCCTACCTTCCTCAGCTTGGCTATTCTTGAACTGGCCTTCATATTAGCAACCAGTTAACCAATAGGACTGTTCTGCTATTTGTACTTTCAGTGTCAAAGCTTCTCACAATCCAGCTCCAGTCTCCCCTAAATCCCACCCATTGGGAATATCAACCATGTCCCAATACTTGTTTATCTAATGTCAGAGCCACAGAATTAGTTCTGAGATCATCATGAACAACTCATTACAGAGACTCAGAGGCTAGAGGAGTCATACAATCTTCATCATATAACAGTTTCTAAAACTTCTGTATCACCATTCTAACACAGGAGGTTCTTCTTCAACACCAAATGGTCACAGTCTCATTAAAAACAGCCTCTTTCTTCCTCCTCCATTCCCCCCAAATATCTTCTACTTATCATCCATCACAGGCTTTGCCTCTAATTTACTAATTGCCAATTCCAAATAGTGAGATGATGAATTTGCAGTTACTAGCCAAGTGAGCTTTGGGGACTACAGTTAAATCACCTGGGTCTGCAACAGCCTAAGAAAAAAGTTTGAAGAATTCAAAAGCTAAAAACCAGATATCCTATTTGAGATGTCACAATCTCACTTCTGTGTGAATCACACAGTAAGTAAATACATCTTCAAAACACAGACCTAAAACAATGCTATAAACACAAACCTAAGGAAGAATAGGAAAGATAGACCAAGGCAACCTAACAGCAGGAACTGGGACACAGGACATGAAGTAGGGAAACAGCTGGGACACACCCTCGTCAGGAAGCAGTGTTTACAACTACTGTAAAAGATTTCACTACAGTACCTGTGCTGCGCTGCAGCAGGCTAAGCCTCTGCCTGTGGTGCAGTGCTGGCTGCTCCACTTCCAATCCAGCTCCCTGCCAATGGTCTGGGAAAGCAGTAGAAGATGGGCCCCTGTATGCAACTGAAAACCCAGCAGCAGCTCCCAGTTCCTGGCTTTGGATGGGTCCAGAGCCAACCGTTGCAGCCATTTGGGGAATGAACCAACAGATGGAAGATCTCTTTCTGTCTCTCCCTCTGTCTCTGGAATTCTGCTTTTCAAATAAATAAAAAAATCTTTAAAAAAAAAAAAAGCTTTTACTACTAAATACACTAAGTGGCACAGAGTAGTGTAATATTATATAACCAATGAATGCACACTAAAAATTACAAAACCTAAGCCATTCATTCCTGTGAATTCATTTCCTGAGAGAGAGAAGATTTGCCCAACAGAAGTCTGTGTCCCATCCCTATAGAACATAGATAATGGAGTCACTGCATGATATATTGCACTGGCCACTGAACAAGCAGACTAGAAACTAGCTGTAGGACTCAGAACAATTCCCTTTCACCTTTCTTTGCCACAGATTTCCCATGTATGAAATGAGGGTAATACCCCACCTTCAAAGTGTGAACAAAGAAAACATGCAAAAAATACAAGGCCCCCATACAAATGCAATTGCATGACTGACCTCACATAAGCAACCTCAAACTTAGTAAGTCCAGATGAAAATTCTGAATCACCCCAACGATGCAGTGGCTCCTCATCTCCGCCACGCCAGTAAATGTTATTATTTCAGTACTCTGGGAGCCATTCTGCTCCACATCCAATCCATCAACAAGTCCTGCGCATTCCAGCCCTCATATACACTGTACTATGACCCACGCCTTCCCCTTGACAACGTTACAATCCTCCCAGGACGGCCCAAGTGCTTGGGCCCTGCACCCGCATGAGAGACCAGGAGAAGCACCTGGCTCCTGCCTTCGGATCAGCGCGGCGGCCATTGGAGGGTGAACCAACGGCAAAGGAAGACCTTTCTCTGTGTGTCTCTCTCTCATTGTCCACTCTGTCAAAAATAAAAATAAAATAAAAATACAATCCTCCCACTGGAGACTGAAGTAGCCAAAACGGTCTCTAAACTTCCACTTTTGCACTCTCCAATCCAAGCTAGGGCTCTAAACACGAAAAAGAAGCCAGACTCCAAATCCTGACTTTTGAGGCCCTGATGAACTCTCTCTGCCGCTTCACAGCACTCTCCCGGGTCCTGACCCTTCTCCGGCACATCTGGTCCCTCGTTCAAACGTGGGAAGGCTCCCTCCTGCCAAGCTCCTAGTACCTTGTGTGTCTCATTTCACAGCTGGGTCCCGTCACATTCTCAGACAACCTTGAAGCACTTAAGTATCCGTGTATTTTATTACACAAAAGGGTGAAGGCGCAAATAGTTACAAATCCAACTAGATCCAACAGTTACCTGTTTGGTTCACCCTTGTATAATCGGGAAAACAGAATCTAGCACAACTCAAATATCTGCATGAATCCAACTGAGGGGAGGGGAGGCAAAAAGCAGCCAACTAAACATTCTAGCTCAGTAAGAGACGTTCTAACGTAGTTATAAACATTCTAGCTCAGTAAGAGACGTTCTAACGTAGTTACTCCTTTTGCTTTAACATTGCGCCCACCTCCACTGCCAACAGCTCAGCCCCAGCCACCCACGGCCCACACCTCAGGTCGCCTACCTCTGTCAACCCCACGAAGTTCCACGTGCACTCACCCTAGCGCTGGAACCTCAGGGGGCACGCCGGTTTCGCCCCTGCGGGTGAGGGTCCCGAGGCCACACCGCAGTCGGACAGGCCCCCATTCCGAATCGCAGGTCCAGAGGAAACATTTGTTGGCGTGGCCCGGCCAGAGTACGTCCTCGTGGATGAAACCGCGAGGCTTGAGGCGCCAACTTTAAAGACTCCTCGGGCGCCGTTCCCCAGGCGCGTCCATACCCCAGGGACCGACCCCAGGGCCCCGCTTTGCGGCGCAGAGCTTCGGAAGCCCACTCTGTTCCCAGTAGAGGGACTCCTGTCTGGCACCTTAAGCGCCCCCGTTCAGGCTGGCGGGGCGCTGTGTAAATCCTTGCGAGAACCACCTGCCACCTCTTGCTTCCTCCTCTCAGTTGGCAGCGCCGGAAGAAAGGCCTCTGAATTTTTGAATCTAAAAAAAAAAATTGGATATTTTCAACTTTCCAATCGAAACTAATCATCTCGGCATCAAATGTCTATTCTGTACTCACTTTATTCTTGAATCCATTGTCTCTGTTTTAATATCTGGAATTTTAATTTCCACAGTGTTTATATATCCATAGATTTTTATGCTTAGTTTTTCCCTGTCTCACTATTTTTTTTAACTGCTAACCTCAAATATCTTTCCTATACTGGAGAAGCTCCTGGAAACACATTTATAACTGGGAAAATCTCCCTCTCATCTGTGTCATTCCTGTTCCTACACTCTCCCTGTACCCATCTTGTCCCTCTTTAATTTCACTTTAAACTTACTGCAAGCCTTTTACACTCCAAAGTTCTTATTTTTATTAAAGGTGATTGAAAGGAAAAGAAATCCCTAGAGCAATAAATTTATATTTTCTAGTTACTCTAATGCCCTGGGAATAGATTCAAGAGCAAGAAAGGAAAATACATTCCAACTTTCAGCTGTTTGGGATGCCTCTTAATACCAGAGTAATGTGTTACAAGTTAGTCATTTAGACTAAATTAGGAAAAAGATGAGAGTTCCAAGGCCAGTTAATTGGAGAAGGCATCAGTAGAGGCACAACCCGATCTATTGCTTCTGCCTTCAGAAAACATGTAAAAACTTGAAAAAGAAAACTGGAGGGAAATAGAAGCTTGTTTAGTTACTGGAATTACAGTATTCTATGGATGCATGTGGTGTCCCTCAATGTTTCTGGGAGGGTAATGAAAGGAAACATGAGGACTTTTCCAGTAGACAGTGGAATGTAGGGATAACTTGTTTCCACTTTTCTCGGGCTCAGATCATCATGGTCCTGCATTAAAAAAAAAAAAAAAAAAAACTAAATTAACATTCTCCCAGCCTCTATCAAGGAACTGAGACATTTCATAGAATGCCTTTTTCCCCCTTAATGAAAAGCATTTGGCAGAGCTACTGAGCTATAAGAATAACGGTCATTGTAGACTTTCTGTGTCTATGTTCAACGACTGCATTAAGAGTTGAAGACACATTAACACGTTAGTCGAGTTCAGTTTCAATTATTCTGACTTTTCTTTAGAGAAAGGAATGATAACTACATTTTTGCTATCAGCATAAAAAGCTTTCTGTGATCTAGATTCAATTTAGGCTAATTCGCAGCGCTGTGTGAGCCACTATATAGTCCATAGAGTAAGACAACCTAGATTTCTTCCTGTATGCAGTAAGTTACACAGAGGCTGTGTCATGCACCATTTGCCATTCTCTCAGTGTGTGGATGTTAGTTCACACTCACTTATCAGTTTAATAAAACTAATAGTCTGCTTCTTTGTGGAGTCAAGTGTTCAATTCCAAAAGACAGAAAGTTTGAAAAGCAGTTCAAATATTTTTAAACAATGAAAGGGTTGAGCATATGTCCAGTTTTATGGACTTTTTATTTATATCAAGTTCATCTTTAGATACAGGAATTATTTTAGTGATCTGAGTATATTCCAATAATTTTTCAGGATTTTGATGATTTGCTAGTAAATGTTATAAGCAAAGTACAATGGAAATGTTAGGTTAAAGTTAAATATGTTTGTCTTTTTATAAAACCTCCCATACCCTTTAACATAACAACATGTATTATGAATCTTTAAAGTAACATGGAAAAAGCAATGTTTTTCAACTTCATTTGGCAATAGTATCCTCTTTAAAAACTACTAGTTATCTCAAGGACCCTAAATGTAAATTGGAAAATGTAGATCAAATTAAAATAACTTCATCTTAAAATATGAAAAGGATGAGAAATCTCTTTAATTCCCTCCACAGACAATAAACTTCCAATTTCAAGAATGAAATGATAATTCAAGCAACACTAAACTGAACTTGCATTTTAGTGAAAGGGTATATGAGAATGTATTATTCTTTTTTAAAATATTTATTTTTATTTATTTGAAAGACCGAGTTATATAGAGAGGTAGAGACAGAGAGAGAGGTCTTCCATCTGCTGGTTCACTCCCCAGATAGCCACAATGGCCGGAGCTGTGCCGATCTGAAGCCAGAAGCCAGGAACTTCTTCCAGGTCTCTCACCTGGGTGCAGGGGGTCCAAGGATTTGGGCCATCTTTGACTGCTATCCCAAGCCATAGCAGAGAGCTGGATCGGAAGAGGAGCAGCTGGGACTAGAACTGGCTCCCATATGGGATGCCAGCACTTCAGACCGGGACATTAACCCACTGAGCCACAGTGCCGGCCCCAAGAATGTATTATTCTTACACATGAACTATATAAGAGGACTTAAGAGCAATGCACAGTGAATATAAATAATGGGCTTACATCAGATGTGTTTCTTATGGGTAAGACACAATCACTTAAAAATGAGGGAGACTGAGGAAGTATTTGGAAAAACACATTAGTTGGCTTCCGTTCAAGCTGGAATTCATATTTGATGAATACATTATAATACTTCATTTTCAAATGGATCAAAATCTGGAGACATAGAGAACTTGGGTATCTTCACTGGGAACATGGTGGTACCAAATGACCTTGATAATATGGAATAATGCAAAACATGGACCACTGTCTCCAGAAAATGAGCCCTGTAGTAAAAAGTTGAACCTGAAAGCAGATGTACTTCTCAAACTTCGGTTGCAGAAGTATAGCAAGGAGCAACAAGCAACAGAAGAAAATCCAGAAAAAATCTGCCTACTTCGCAGTTTTACCTATAAGTAGTTTTAAGGATCAAAAGCAAAAAATGGCCGGCGCCGCGGCTCACTAGGCTAATCCTCTGCCTTGCAGCGCCGGCACACTGGGTTCTGGTCCCGGTCAGGGCACCGGATTTTGTCCTGGTTGCCCCTCTTCCAGGCCAGCTCTCTGCTGTGGCCAGGGAGTGCAGTGGAGGATGGCCCAAGTGCTTGGGCCCTGCACCCCATGGGAGACCAGGAGAAGCACCTGGCTCCTGCCTTCGGATCAGCGCGGTGCATCGGCCACAGCGCGCCAGCTGCGGCGGCCATTGGAGGGTGAACCAACGGCAAAAGGAAGACCTTTCTCTCTGTCTCTCTCTCTCTCACTGTCCACTCTGCCTGTCAAAAAAAAAAAAAAAAGGCAAATAATGAAAACATTAAAAGATTTATTTATATGGCCAGCTTCGTGGCACAACTGGTCAAACTGTTGCCCACAATGCCATATTAGCACTGATTTGAGTCCTGAGAGCTCCACTTACTTATTTGAAAGGCAGAGTTATGGAGTGGTGGGGGGGGGGGGTTAGGGTGAAAAGGCAGAGAAAGAAAGAGATTCCATCTGCTGGTTCACGCCCCCAAATAAGCACAAAGCCCATAACAGGACCAGGACTAAGCCAGGAGCCAGGAATCCAATTTGGAACTCCCAGCGCATTAGCAAGGAGCTAGGTCAGAGTGGAGCAGCTGAGACTCGAACAGGCACTCATATGTGATGCTGGTGTCTTGGGAGGCAGTTTAACCCACTGTGTCAAAGCACTTTATTATTCCTAATGTAATTCAAAAGCTAAGAACACCCACTCTTGCTGGCTATCCATCCTGTCTCATCTCTGGATACACACAATTAGTTTTTGTAGGTGCAAACAACCAGAAAGCAAAGGAAATTATTTAAGCTAGACATAAAATGATATAATGTGGCATATAGTGGCAGGGGGTACTAAAAACTTAAAAACAAGCAAAAACTATAACAACAATAAAGTATGAATTATGATATTGAAGCTAAAATGTGTAACATTTACTGGATGACATGAATTGTCCTACAGTATATATTAACTGATTTGGCTATTAAGATAATTCTATGAGGTATGTATTTCAATTATTTTCATTAAAATAAAAATGTGACCCCAGATAGGTCAAGTATATTGTACCAATTTTGAGATAGTATATGCCGAAACATAATTCAAATACATCTCTTAACAATTATAACCACTCTGAAATATTTTCTAAAATTTGGCTGATAAATTTATTAAAAGTAGGTAACATTTTGAACTCCTAGATGAATCTTTAACCATTCATCTTTTTCATACATTTCAAAAACCTGTAAACTATATTTCAAAATCAAAAGGCAATGGCCAAATGCCACATGGGGATATTTAGGCTCTCTCTTACAAAGTAGAAGAGGGTTTTTTCTTCTGTCAAGATGAAGCTGAAATGGAAAGACAAGTAGGGAGAGGTTTGATTTGGTTTTTGTTTATCTCAGGAGTTCTCTGACAATCTGCCGAGCTGCTGTTTGTGCAGTGAGACTTTGCAGACCGTGTCAAGACAGCTTGCAGACAACTCATTTTTTATTTAGGAAATGTGTGCTTAATGGCTTCAGTGTCTGTGCTTGCCTTTGAATCAGATTTTGTAGTGTGCTTGCTTTGGTTTCATTTCACTTGGAATTTGGCAGGAGAGGAGTGAGTTGTGAATGAAGATGCCTTTTGTTTAGGCACTTTTCTCTGAACACAGGTGAGACAGGACATGAATTAATTATGACTCCATGGCAAACCCATGCTTTTGTGACTGAAGTCTTGATGTGCCTTAATATATTTTATTTTGGTATTCTATAGTGTGATTGCATTTTTCCTGCTTTTTCTCCATTTACAGAGCTATGACAAAAACTTCATATTGGTGTAGTTTAATATTTTTTACAGTGGCTATGAAAGTTTCCCCAATGCCAATGGTATTTTTTTAGTGAGAGCATAAAAATATCTACCTTATAGAGCCAGGATGATGTAGATCCTAAGATAAGTTTTTTCTTTGAATTTTCTCACTGTAAATGTCCTATATTCATTAAGTAAATAGCAATATGATATCCATATCAATTATCCATCCAGTTTCAGCTAATCAAATACATTTTGATGTCCACTCTCATTCCTAGTACTATATAAATTATACGTGGGTAGTAATATTCCAGAGACATTAGTAAATCCATCTATTTCATCATCAGGAGCCTCAAGTCTGCTTTTGAAGTGAATGAATCTTTACTGTAAATCTTTTTTCAGCAATATAACAATGGATAAGAAACAGTCCGAAGGACATTTGGCATTATTGATCACAGCTTGTCAAGATCACTCAGTTATAGGGCTGGAATCTTACTTGTCAGAGGATATTGTCTTCTTGCAGTTGATGTGAATCTCTCACTGCAGGTTCTCAAGTTTTGAATACCTGATGTGGATTCTTTGATTTCTTTTCAAAGACAGGAAGAATCCTTTGCTTACTGCTATGCAGTTATAAGCAGAAAATTCATTGAATTTAGAAAGTGGGAGATCAAGCTCTGTAACTATCTGATCATACAGCCACAACAACTGGCCATATTTATTGGGTTATTAATTTAGGGATATTTATTATTATATGAACTTAATACACAGAAAGTAACACAAGTTTTTGATGGGATATGCATAAACATATGTTGCACATTATTCAGGTTTGATCTGGAATAATAATCAAATCACATTATTGCCAATTCACACCACACTGTTAACAACATCAATATAAATTCTGTACATTTTCCATTATGTGCTCTTGAAGCAGAACTTAATCAGACATCTTCACTTTATACCTAACAGATGAAACCATTTCCTAAGATTTGGGATTAGGATGTTTGTCAAGCTTAGAGAACTAAATGTCAAGATGAGAAATCAGATACATGACAATCTGAGTCCATACAGCAATTCCCTGGCCTATTGAAGAGTGATTTTTATGTATGAAAATTGATTTTTTAATTTAATACTTATCCTTTCATTCAGTTATTTTAGAATAGGAAAACACAACATAAAAATTCATGAAATATATAAGTAAGTCTCTTCAGGACATCTATATATACAGTATTAATATGTTCTTTATGAATATGAAGAAATTCTATCATATAATGGCAAATTTTGATAGTAATATATCAAATTGTGAATGTATTGTGAGTCTTTCTTGGTAACCAGGACCAGATGCATCATTTGATGACATATTTTGCCATGCCCACACCACTGGACCTCTAGGAATTTTACCAAGTCTGCAGGCCCCTGATTACTATGAATGTAAATTTTCCCACTTTGTCTTACCAAGGTACAGAGTAGTTTCTACTTCCTACCTACGAGGTCTGAACAGAATAGTATCAATGCAGTGGACCACAGTAACATACAGTTGAATCAAAGACAATCAAATGCTTATGAACTATACTATGATGGAAGGCTAAACGGAGCAGCCCTGTTTACAGTTCTTTGCAGATGAAAGTAAACTTCTAGGGTTTTTAACTAATAAGTATAGAGAAAGCAGCACAAGCCAGATCTGTAGTTGTATTAAAGCGCCAAGGAATATGTTAATTTGCTCTATCTGAAGCCACGTCTGTAAAAACAGCTAGTTTTAGATAGAACCTGATTGAGTTTACCAAAATACAAAGTTCTTTTCCAGTATCAGTTTGTTTTTTGTTTTTTCTTTTTTTTTTTTTTTAGATTTATAAAGTAAGATTTATTAGAGTCAAAGACCTCCAACTAGAGTAGCATGGAGAGGGACTTCCAAAAAAGGGGGAAAAAACAATATCCATGTCTTAGTCAATGATACATTCTAAATGAATGGAAATGTAACCTGTATGTTCCAAACCCATGTTGCTGACACTACCAGAAGAATTCAGTGTTCTTTGAGGTTCTTTCTTTCTTTCTTTCTTTCTTTTTTTTTTTTTTTACAGGCAGAGTGGACAGTGAGAGAGAGAGAGAAAGAGAGAAAGGTCTTCCTTTTCCGTTGGTTCACCCTCCAATGGCCGCTGTGGCCAGTGCACTGCAGCCAGCGCACTGCGCTGATCTGAAGCCAGGAGCCAGGTGCTTATCCTGGTCTCCCATGCAGGTGCAGGGCCCAAGGACTTGGGCCATCCTCCACTGCACTCCCAGGCCACAGCAGACAGCTGGGCTGGAAGAGGGGCAACCGGGACAGAATCCGGAGCCCTGACCCAGACTAGAACCCGGGGTGCTGTCGCCGCAGGTGGAGGATTAGCCTATTGAGCCGCAACACCGGCCAAGGTTTAATATTTCAATAGGTTGCATTGGTGTTAGTAGTTTCTACTTGGCCATTCTTACCCTGGGAACCTTCATTGCACTAGACAGGATTCTGCTACTCTCTGAGTATGTTTTTAGCCAATGCCAAAGATCTTGGCCAATGAGAACATACTGCTTTAACTCTTGTTCACTTTGATAGCCTTACTCTTCTCCACTGGCTCTGGCCAATAAGAACCTGGTCCTTGGCTCCCTGAGATGCTACTGCCTCTAATTCACAGAGACATTTCAGTGTCAACAATTCCCATCGTCACCCCTTGCCTACAGAGAACACCACTACAGACCTCTCAAGAAGAGTAAGTACCTGAAGAAATGAATCAAATTATAAGGAATGTTTAGTAAACAGCTCTTGCAGTTGCCTGAGCAGGAAAAAAAAAAAAAACTTGGAGGACTATATAAAAATATTACACATCCATCTTCTGGAGAAATGCCAATATGGGTATAAGTGGAAATCTACCAAAAGTACTGGACTTTCTGAGGCTATCATGTTCGTGAGTTTATAATTAAGCATGTTATCATGGGCCTGGCTGTTGTGGAATAGGATGGACAGTTGAAAAGATTACGGACATGGAACAAGAAAGAGAAAGTCTCAATGAATTCTACATCACTGTATCCAACACTCATAATCTCTAACCCACAATGAACTTCAGAGTTTAACAGCTGTAGCTTAACTTCTGCCTCTAAAATATCATGTAGGATCACTGTTAGCCAATACAAATATGATCACACACAAAAAACTGGATGCTGGGAAATGTTTATAACAACATAAGAAAGCTAGTAATAGAGCAATCAAGCACACCAAGGGAAGAATTTTACTATGAGGCAAACACTGCACTAAACTTTTAATATTTAATAGTCACTTTATCTTAATAAAACATATGAAATAAATGCTCAACTTATATTTGCCTTTATTTGAAAAGTATCTAGACATATCAGAGTGTCAGTTCAAGTCTAGGCT
The DNA here is from genome assembly GCF_964237555.1 of Oryctolagus cuniculus. Taxonomy (NCBI): domain Eukaryota; kingdom Metazoa; phylum Chordata; class Mammalia; order Lagomorpha; family Leporidae; genus Oryctolagus; species Oryctolagus cuniculus. Next base: position 90,550,740 of record NC_091442.1, read on the forward strand.
CCTCCACTGGCTAGCCCACTGCCTGAGCCAACAAATGGAAGTCCTGTGTGTGTGTGTGTGTGTGTGTGTACGTATGTGTATGTGTGTCACTCTGCCTTTCAAGTAGATGAAAAGTTTAAAACTAACTAGTTTTAGCTACAAACTTAAGAACTGGTAAATATGTCCCCTTCATGCTTCCAAACCTGTCTTAGACGTGTGCACATATTCACCATATAATTATTAATAACCTTTTGGTGTATATCCTTTGTGTCTCTTTTCTATGCTTGCAGAAGTACGAGGATATCTGAAGCAGTATTAATGGCTTGTGAACCAGACTCTTTCTACACGCTCTGTGAACCACACCAGCCTCCCAGATTGCTTTATAGCCTTCAATGAGGGAATAAGGAAGACATGATTGTGATGTAAATCACAAAGTGGCAGGTTCAGAGTCTATGATAATTAATTTAAAGGAATAAATGTCATATTTATTTCACACCTGGGTTTATATACTAACGTTCACCCTGGTTCCATTAGCTAGGGTTCTGAAATTAATTCATTAACTGTTCTCTTACCCTGCTGAATGACAGTTTTTGTCATATGAACTGCTCTAGTCTTTAAGTATACTACTAAAATCCTGGTTGAACACATAACTCATTGGGCTTATCACCTTAACTATTACACTCACCAAGCTTTGCTCTCTTGGTATTGTATTCCTTACAGCTTAAAAAAGACAATGAAAGAAAATCCTAAATTAAGCATTTGTTCCATCATCATGATCAAGATTGTCTATGTTACTATTTTGCAATTGTTCCACTTTGTCCCTTTGTACAGAGTACACTATTCTACTCCATTTGGACTTTTGCCAATGATCTGCTTTGATCAATCAAATTTGAATAGATGTAGTAGTGAGAAGTTATGAGCAGACGGCTGATCTTGACCTAGAATCTGAATCAAAACTATGCCAGCTGACTTACCGAGCTCTGAGTGAAAACCAAATGTCTGTTTTGAACACTGTAAGAGTTTTCAGTTGATTAATGTGCAGTATTGTCAAAGGAAAAAACCTATTCTTTTTAACCATAAATGGGGAGATGGAGAGTCTTTTATCTAAAGATGGAAAAACAACTCAATACCAGGGATATATCAGTATTATGATAACATCATATCATTATCAAGTTAATGATATAATATTCAGAGATATAAATACGATAATGAAGGATTCATAGTAAAGGTTACTGAAACCACTATTTTTCAGGTTGTCTTTCATTCTGAATGCAATGAAATGAATAAGCTATCGAATATATGGTTTGTATTACAAACTAAAAAATCATAGTATTAAATATTTTCATTATTAAATAAAAAAGAATGAATGTATCAAATGCTCACACAAAATGTTAGAGGATAAGAAAAAATACTAAAGGACACAAAAGGGAATAATTAATAAAATGAAATCAAATATAATAACTGAAAAAGTAACAGAGTAAATCTAAGAATCAGAATTTTTCCAGGGAAAAGGCATGAAACAGTAGTATTTCTAACCCATCTAATCAAGATAAAGGGAAAATATAAATGCGTAATCAAAATGAGAAGAAAAATAAAAATTAATTTACATAAATTAGTAAATTATAAAATATACATTTGACATTAGGTAAAATTGAATTATCAATACTTGATTTCAAAACAACAATCAATAAATATTTTAGCAAAGCTCTAAAAGTACTTTCTTGATAAAAACCACCTTGTAATCTCATAATTCATACTAAAACATTGAAGAGATGCCCATTAAAACCAGAAATGATAGCTCACCCAGGATTATCCTTGTAATTTAGCATTTCCCTGACAATCTCATGGTTAATTCTGGGGAACACACTGTGTATCCAGCTCCTGATGAAAGACAATGAGTCTTCTCTAATTACTAAGTAGGTTTAATACCAGTTAGATCACCGTCAAGTGACTGCTTTCAGAAATGAACAGTTTCAAAGTTTATTAAGAAAACCTAAATGAAAGATCTCTGCGAGTGAGATCCCAGTGGAAAGAACGCGCCATCAAAGGAGGTACCCTTCTCTGAAGGGAGAAGTTCCACTTTGACTATGTGCTTGCCTAAATAAAATCGGAGTTGGCGAACTCAAAAGGCTTCCACAGCCTTGGCAACTCATGACTAGAGCCTAGGGTGATTACTGACTCCATAAACAAGAGTATCAATTGTTAAGTCAGCAACAGGAGTCACTGTGCACTTACTCCTCATGTAGGATCTCTGTCCTTAATGTGTTGTACAATGTGAATTAATGATATAACTAGTATCCAAACAGTACTTTGCACTTTGTGTTTCTGTGTGAGTGCAAACTGTGGCGATCTTTACTTAGTTTATAATAAATTGATCTTCTGTATATAAAGATAATTGAAAATGAATCTTGATGTGAATGGAATGGGAGAGGGAGCAGGAGATGGGAGGGCTGTGGGTGGGAGGGAAGTTATGGGGGGGGGGGAAGCCACTGTAATCCAAAAGCTGTACTTTGGAAATTTATATTTATTAAATAAAAGTTAAAAAAGAGAATGATGACTAAGTTAAAACATCTCAGGAAACTTCAAAAAGAGGAAGATTTGCTATGATTGATATTGAAAATGACTAAAATTGAAAACACTCTAAGAAGATTATTATGTAACAATTGACAGGTAAACAGATGGAATAAATGGTACAGAAACAAATTTTCACAAAGATGTTAGAAAATAATCAAAATAGCACTATGAAAATGTTATGGTGGGAAAGACCGGAAGTGCAAGAAAAGTTTATTCAATAAATAGCATTAGAAAAATGGGTCACCTCTTCAAATGAGAAAAAACTTTATCCACCAACATTTTTTTTAAAGATTTATTTGAAAGTCAAAGTTACACAGAGAGAGGAGAGGCAGCGAGAGAAAGGTCTTCCATCTGCTGGTTCACTTCACAATTGGCTGCAATGGCCCGAGCTGTGCCGATCCGAAGCCAGGAGCCAGGTCCAGGAGCTTCTTCCAGGTCTCCCATGTGGTACTGCTTTTACAGGCCATTGTAGAGAGCTGGATCAGAAGTGGACAGCCAGGTTTCTAATTGGCGCCCACGTGGGATGCTGGCACTGCAGGCGGCGGCTTAACCCACTACACCAAAGCACTGGCCCCCAACTTTACTTGTTGTAATAAAAATTAATTCCAAGTTAATGAAAGAATTACTAAAATTAACATCATGAAAATAAAATATTTGGTAAATATTTGTCAGATTTCAAAATAAAGAATTTTTTCCTTACTCAGTACATTTAATTGTTTTTACTTTGGAAATTTATGAACATGTAAAAAGCAATGAGAATAGCATGATGAATTCCTGTATGTCCATTATCCACCTTCAAAAAGTATCCACAGTCTGCAACCTTCTGAGACATAACTTTGATATACAAAATTATGCAGGAAAAATTCTGACTTTTTGGAATGTAAATTAAGTAAAAAGGAACTAAAATAACATATTTTCAAATTTTAAAATGATGTTGAGGAAGATATCCTGTGATAATTGGTCAGATAAAGGTAGTTTTCATATGCATCCAAGCTGAAACTCAACAGATTTTTTTTTTACAAAATATCAGCATGTACCATTAAATAAGAAAATAGTTACAAATCCAAAACACAGGATAAGAAAAATATCTGCCAAACACAGTGCATCTGGAAGCAAACCACAGGAGGTTGTTGCTTTCCAGAACTCAGGAAAGATTTATAAAGAAATAAGCAACATATATGAAAGGTCCAATCATCATTTACTTAGACTGGTATTAAGGGTTGTGGGCAAAAGCCAAGGACAGCAGGAGTAAGCAAAATCTTCATGGAGACACAGTGCCATATTGCAGAACAGCAGAGGGCCTGGAAGTCAGTCATTTGGTGAGACAGAAAGGGCAAAATAAACATTGTTTGCAGGAGTTGTGACTATATATTTAGAAGACACAAGATAATCAACTACAAAAGCTGTAAGAAACAACAAGAAAAAAGTCAGTCAAGAGAATGACTACAAAATCAAAACTAAAAAAACAAGTTTTCAGTGTACAAAACATTGTGTGTTGGAAATGGTTAAACAGATCCTATGTTCAATAGGAATAACAGAAGAGGAAACCCTTAGGAAGATGTATCACAAGAACTGTGTAGCACTACATAAAGAAAATTTTAAAATCCCACTGAGGCATATTAGAAAGTCTTGAAAAAATGAAAACATATAACCTGTCTGTGGATACAGAAATTTCACATTGTACAAATACTAGTTCTTTCTAATTTCATCTATCAAATTAATATAACCAGGAACAAAATAATTTGAAAGGAAAATGTTATCTTTTTATAAGTATTGGAAACTTAAGTGTTTGTTTCAAGGTTTATCTGTTTATTTATTTAAAAGGCAAAGTTACAGAGAGAGAGAGAGAGACAGAGAGACAGAGACAGAGACAGAGACAAAGAGAGGAATCTTCCATCTTCTGCATCACTCTCCAAATGGCTGCAATAGCCAGAGCTGGACCAGGCCAAAGCCAGGAATCTGGAACTCCATCTAGGTTTCCCATGTGGTGGCAGGAATCCATGCAAATGAGCCATCTTCTGCTACTTTCCCAGGGGTGTTAGAAAGGAAGTGGATCAGAAAGCAAAGCAGTCAGAACTAGAACACTGGCTGAAAAGGATGTCAGTATCATAGGCAGCAGCCTAACCCACTGTGCAACAAAACTGGGCCCAAATATTGAAACTAATCTGGTAAAAATGAACATGCAGAATTAGTTTAAAAACTAAGAAAAGAAAATTAAAGGAGGTGACTTATAGACCAATACATAGTATAGTTACATAACTTTGAAAAGCTTAATACAGGGAAATAATACAACCACAGTTCTCAAATAAGAGTATAAGAATCATCTATGATGCATATGAACACTTGGATTTCCCAGAGGGTTAAATATCTAAAAATCATGACTTTCTATGTTTGGACTGGAGCATGAAATATGCAGTTATAACCAAATTCCCAGTGACTGAAACAAAAATCAAGCACAATTATTATTCTTTTAACTTATCCACCAGTCTGAAGAATTCTATTTGCACCATAAAATATACCCTACAATGTCTTGTGCATACTGAAAACTCACAGGGAATGAACTATATTGTTCTATTCACATAAATCTGTTCCTCTTGTTAAGTCGATTGTATCCTTTCTCTGAATTAAAACTAAAACCTCACAACTGCTTATGCCTACTCACACCAAATAATCACCTTATTTAACTGAATATTAAGAAAATCATTAACTTGAATTTTAAAAGATTTCAATTAAAGCTAAGTAAAATCTTTCAGAAAAAAAAGCAAATTGTTAAAAATATTTTGAACTGGTATGTAATCGTAACAGATTCAGACCCATCATGAAAAATCTAGAAGGATTCTCACTGAGATTACTTATAAATATATTTAAGGTCTTGCTCCACTTTAAAGAAATGCATAAATATCATTAAAGCAAGATGGATGAAAGGAGGAAGGGAGGGAAGTATCATTATACTCTTAGAATTCTATCTATGAGCTATTTGAAATTTGTTCTGTTTTTATTAATGCAAGATGGATGACACAAAAAATTAACATTAAGTGCATAGTTGAAGAAAGTGCCTGAAATCTAATTACAGAGATTGGCAAACCAATGTACAATTATACATATTAAATTAAAACAATTTTCAAGCATTTAGAGCATTAAGTATGTTTATTATTCTGTAATATTTTTTTCCTTTTTTAATATCAGATCTTTATCTACATTTTATTTTTGAATTAACATATTTTGTATCAAAAAGATGCTTAACACCACTGTTTATAGAATTGTACAAAACAACTAAAATATGGAAACAACTAAGTTATCCATGATCACATGAATGGATAAAGAAAATGTGATGCACATAAACAATAGAATACTATTCAACTACAAAGAAGAATGAAATTCTAATCTTTACATCAAAATGTTTACAACTGTAGGCATCAAAAATAACCTGAACACAGAAATACTACATTTCTTCCCTTATAGGATGGAGCTAAAACTTTTTTAAAAAGGCAAGTGTATTTATCAGAATTGCTACAAATATAATGTTTTTTCAAATTTTATGTCATATCTTTGTCAATTTGTTATACATGACATACTACTATATTTTAATTATCTGTGATTACTTTAAAATTTACTGTATATGAGTGAAACAAATATTTTCATTTGATTATTGTTTATAAACTGCCTACATCCTTGCTGAACTATGGTCTTTTGCCTTTTTCCTTGTTCAACTCTTTACTTAGTGGAGCATTAAGCCTTTGACTACAATATAAATTAAAATGTTTACCTAAACATTTTTAATTACTATATTAAATATTATTACCATTCCAATTGACTAAAGGGACACCTATAGCAATATAATAACCAGAATTTCAGAAAAACTGAAAAAGATGAATGACAAAAATTTAAATTTTAATAAATCAATCCATTAAAAAGGAAATTAGTCAAATATGTATCCTATTTTGGGGGGAGGGTCATTATTCTATTTTTTTTTAATTTAAGGTATGCAAATTCCATGTATTCACATTTAAAAATACAGTGATACTTCTCATCCCACCCTTCCACCCACCCATGCTCCAACCCTTCCGCCTCTTCCCTTCTAACTCTTAATATTTTTTTAAAGATTTATTTATTTATTTGAAAGTTGGAGTTTCACAGAGAGAAGGAGAGGCAGAGACAGAAAGAGAGACGTCTTCCATCCTCCGGTTCACTCTCCAATTGCCTGCAACAGCCAGAGCTGTGTTGATTCGAAGCCAAGAGCCAGGAGCTTCTTCCAGGTCTCCCACAGTGGTGCAGGGACCCAAGGACTTGGGCCATCTTCCACTGCTTTCCCAGGCCATAGTGGAGAGCTGTACTGGAAGTGGAGCAGCCGGGACTGGACCAACACCCATATGGCACTGCAGGCTTTACCTTCTATGCCACAGCGCCAGCCCCCTTACTCTTAATTTTTATAATGATTTACTTTCAATTTACTTTATACTCATAAGATTAATCTACATTAAGTAAAGCGTTCAACAAACAGTAAGAAAAAGAAGGAAAAAAAAAACACTGTTCAGGGCTGTAAGCAATAATTGAAGCTAAAATGTAAATTTCACTCCACTATATTACATTTTTGGTACTCTACTAGTTACCACAGATCAGGGAAAACATATGGTATTTATCATTTTGGGGACTGGCCTATTTCACTAAGTATAATGGTCTCCATTAATTTTGTTGCACACAATTTTTAGGAACTTTTTCTGGTTCTATGAAAAATATCATTTGTGGCCAGCGCCACGGCTCACTTGGCTAATCCTCTGCCTGCGGCGCCGGCACCCCAGGTTCTAGTCCCTGTCGGGGCGCCGGATTCTGTCCCGGTTGCTCCTCTTCCAGTTCAGCTCTCTGCTGTGGCCCGGGAAGGCAGTGGAGGATGGCTCAAGTGCTTGGGCCCTGCACCCGCATGGGAGACCAGGAGGAAGCACCTGGCTCCTGGCTTCTGATCTGCACAGCGCGCTGGCCATAGCGGCCATTTCAGGGTGAACCAATGGACAGAAAAGGAAGACCTTTCTTTCTGTCTCACTTTCTCTCTCAGTGTCTAAATCTGCCTGTCAAAAAAATATCATTTGTATAATTGTTCCACTGACTCTATAGAACACTCTGGATACTATGGATATTTGAACAGTAATGACTTTTCCAACCTATGAATACTGGATCTATTCATATAGTTTTTGTATCTTTTTCAGTTTCTTTCATCAATGTATTAGAGTTTTCACTGCAGAGGTCTCTCCTCTTTGTTTAAATGTATCCCTAGGTATATTTTGGTAATATTGGAAATGAGATTAATATCTTGATTTCTTTTTCTGATAATTCACTGTTTATGTATAACAGTGGTACTGATTTTTGTATTAACTAGCATTTATGAATGAATTATAATGAGGAGGATCTTTTGGGGACATTATGTATGAGCCATAAAAGAAAAGATTAATATATTTAATTACATATTGTTTTAATTTTACTATAAAAATATTAAAGACAACACAGATGAAAAAAAAAGCCAGCAGAAGTATTTTTAATATTTATGACAGACACAGACTTTTAAGTTAATAAATATTTTGTTTAAAAATGAGAAAAGGACATTATAGTTTACAGAACAAAAAAAAAACAAACAAACATGTGCTGCATACTCTGTCATAATTAAAGAAATGTATGTTAATTGGTGGGAATGTACTGGTGTAGCCACTATGGAAGTCAGAATGGAGTTACCTCATGAATCTGAATATAGATTTACCATATCATTCATGCCACTCCAACCAAACCAAAATAAATCAGCATATGAGAGTTATCTGTACCCCTCTGTTCACCGCAGAACAGTTCACAATAGCTAAGATATGGAATCAACCCAGATGTCCATCAACTGTTGACTGGATAAAGAAATTATGGTATATATACACTAGGGAGTACTACTCAGCTATTAAAAAGAAAACTGACATCCCATCTTTTGCAACAAGATGGACACAACTGAAAACCATAATACTTAGTGAAATAAGCCAGTTCCAAAAAGACCCATATCATATGTTTTCCCTGATCTGAGGTAAGTAATAGAGTACCTAAAATGTAATGCATTGGAGTGAAATGAACATTTTAAGATTTGATGTTTGTTTGTAGCTCTTGTCTTTTCCATGGAGGAACAGTGTTTTTTTTTCCTCGTACTATTTGTTGAATTATTTTACTTAGAGTAGGGTTAGCTTTTTGATCACTAAGTAAGCTGAAAATAGATCTTTATAAAAATTAAGAGTGGGAATGGGAGAGGGAGGAGGTAGAAGGGTTGGAGCATGGGCGGGAGGGATGGTAGGATGGGAAAAATTACAATGTTCTCAAATCTGTATGTATGGAATACATGAAACTTTTATAATGAAATAAAATTTTAAAAAAGGAATGTATGTTAAAATAGAAGTGAGTTACAGTATATCACTTGTTAGATGGATAGGATTAAATTAATTGCTAGGAACAAGCCTTTGGCATAGCAGTTAGGACACCATTTGAGACTTTCACATCCCATATAGGAATGCTTGAGTTCTGGTCTCAGTTCCACTTCTCATTCCAGCTTCCAACTATGTCACAATATAAAACTGAATATATAATGATTTATAAGTAGATAAATGCTTAAAGAATCCATATACAGATATTTTCAATGTTAAGAGTAGTTGTGAAGTATTGATTTGCAATATGCAATGCAATGCCATCTACCAATTTATTATTGTTGAGATTATTTTCATCTCTTACTTAGTAGACAGAAATAATTACAAGGAATTGACACCTTATCAAGATCCTCTGAAAAGCCAAACAAAAACAATAGCCTTCGAAATTCAAAGTTGCTGAATTTTCCCATTTGAATCAGCAATTTAGTATATAAAATTCATTTTTATATCCATTATTTGGGTTCACATTATAGAATAATGATGAATTATTTTTCCTATTGGTCTTGGAGCATATATTTACCTAACAATTTAATTTACTATTTTTGAAACACAAAAGCCTGTCTATTCTACCAAGACAGAATTATAAAAGTTTCATTTTTAATCCTTTTATAATTTATATATTATATAATTTATAATTTTATAATTTATTTAGCTGAATTTTATCTTTCACCTGCCAGTGAAATGCAATGAAAAAAATTTAAGTAAAAACTCTAGGCTATATAAAAATATTACTAACATAACATTTATTTTCCATTTAAAAAGCAAAGCAGGCAGAATGCAGAAAAATATTTCCATATGTTAGTCATAAACACCCTAGTTATTGATCCCGTAAGAGTTTTTGTACTGTAATAATTTTGAAGACTAGGAGATATTTTTATAACATTTCCCATATTATTACATTTTTCCTATTATTATGGTTTTTCCTTTTTTTTACTTTAAAGCACAGGCAATTTCCATAAATTCTTTTTGTGTCATATATTATATGTGACTACTATGGAAACTGTTTTAATACCTTAGGTTAACAGGTGCTATTTATTTATTTATTTATTGACAGGCAGAGTGAACAGTGAGAAAGAGAGACAGAGAGAAAGGTCTTCCTTTTCAGTTGGTTCATCTCACAATGGCCACTGCCACCGGCGCGCTGTGGAAGGCAGGAGCCAGGTGCTTCTCCTGGTCTCCCATGCGGGTGCAGGGCCCAAGGACCTGGGCCATCCTCCACTGCACTCCCTGGCCACAGCAGAGAGCTGGCCTGGAAGAGGGGCAACCGGGACAGAATCTGGCGCCCTGACTGGGACTAGAACCTGGTGTGCCGGCGCGCTATTTATTTTTGAAACAAACCTGATTTTTAATAAGAACCAAAGAATATATGTATTTATTTATGCAAGCATATATGTTTGTGTGCATCTATATCTATATATGTATGTAATATACATACATTTATATGTTTTTGTTTACACTTATAAATACACATACATGTGCACAGACAGTATATCATGGAGTTTATATTTAAAAATAAAGTAAATTATGGCAGAGTGCATACTGGATAGGGAGAAATATGACTGGAACAGAGAAGGATTTGCAAGGGGAAAATCAATGTGAATTTGAGGTAAAACATGTGAGCTGAATTTTTATGCCACCTCTTTCCCAGCATTTCTTGATACATCTCTATTGATACAATGAGAACACATGGTTAAGACATTTGGAGGAAAGTTACATATTTACATGCTTTCTGTGCGTTAGAATATTAAGGGCTGTGAGAAGTCCTGTTCAATTTTTTCCAAGCCTGCATTACAATAGAAACTTTTTAAACATAATGTTCAACAGTATCTACAGAAACACATTATCCACTCTATCATTCCTGCTCATACTTAACTTTCAAACAATTCATAAATGTCCTAAGTTTAATACTATATTTTCTAGCTTTCCTCATTTCTTTTTTCATTCAATGCATCTTGTATTTCTTATTTCTCCTCTTACTGACAATTTTTTCTTTTTTCTTTTTTTTTTTTTTTTTTTTTTTTTTTTTTGACAGGCAGAGTGGATAGTGAGAGAGACAGAGAGAAAGGTCTTCCTTTTGCCGTTGGTTCACCCTCCAATGGCCGCCACGGCTGGCGTGCTGCGGCCAGCGCACCGCGCTAATCCGAAGGCAGGAGCCAGGTACTTCTCCTGGTCTCCCATGGGGTGCAGGGCCCAAGGACCTGGGCCATCCTCCACTGCCTTCCCTGGCCACAGCAGAGAGCTGGCCTGGAAGAGGGGCAACCGGGACAGAATCTGGCGCCCCGACCAGGACTAGAACCCGGTATGCCGGCACCACTAGGTGGAGGATTAGCCTATTGAGCCGCGGTGCCGGCTTACTGACACTTTTTTAAAACTAATTTTTTTATTTGTTCAATACTATGCTTACAAAAGTTTCCTTAACATATTTCTAAATCCCTTTCATTCTTCTCTTTGTGACCTTTTTGAATACCTGAGCATTTGCCTGAGTTCTTCCTCCTGTTTTAGTTTTTTCTCCCCCAACTTAGTCAGTTTAAACTTTGCTACTTACACAGACACACACACACATGCATGAACACTGAGACACAGACATGCAGGATTAGAGATATTCATTGAGCTTCACCTTAGTTCTGGGTGTTTTTCTTGTGTGGCATTTTTACATAATTGACCTTGTGCCTACTGCTCTCACTAAAAGCTCTGACGGGTCGAAACTATGTCTGTCCTTTTTGTCCTTACATATTCAAAATGTACGGTAGTACTCAGAATATTTACACAACATTTAATTATCAGATTAATAAATGAATGAATGGATAACGCTATCAATATGCCTGTATTCTCTAAAACCTTTTGAACATGGCTAATGAAAAGTTTACTATAATTGTCTCTCTTTGAATGAAGCTGCTGATGTAATGACTTTCAGTGGGGAGCAGGTCAGTATTTTCTGTTATTGAATAGTAATTTGTTTACAGAGACCACTGATCTCATAGAAACAAATCACTTATTTAATAAATGTTTTAAAAATAGTAATCCTCTATGAATTGCTGTTGAGAAATAACTTCATTACTGATTGACATACCTAGACAGAACCACAAAAAATATCCAAATCCATTTTTGTGTAAAGCAGAAATTTTAACTTACTAACACTTCACACATACACAAGTCTCAAAGATGAATTTAAAATCATATAAAATCATATTTGAATACGAATTGTGTGGTTATTGACTATAATATATTACTGGTTTACTTAAATTAGCAAAGTAAATATGAATCAAGGACCACAAAGGTCTGCTTTCTACAAGTATATTTTATCTAATTGCCATACAGCACACTAGAAATTTTAAACACTCAGAAAAGCTATATAATTTTAAAACACTTCAAGAAATGCATCACTTCATTTCCAAATATATTAAAAATTCATTATGCTCTGATAGGTTGATTCATTTGGGTAATCAATAATTAATCACTCTGAAAGCTTCAGTTCTTTATAAATATCAAAGACTTTTAATAATTGCTTTACAAATCCTAAGTAGCATAGTCTACAGACTTCATATATCAAGGGAAATGAATACAAGTTAAAAAGATGGGTGCTTTAAAATGAATAAACTAAATACCAAATATCTACATTTTGAAATGTTTGGTCTTATAACAGATACCAATGTTATAGCAGGAAGGTAAAAATATCATCTCTAAGCACAGACAGAGCATATATAAATGGGCAACAATGCCAACAGAGCAAGTCTACTGTCAAATCCACTTTTGAAAATATTAGATATGAATTGCGGTATCTTTTTCATTTGGGGGCGTCATAGTGACTTCCTTGTTTTTATTACCTCGATTTTTGCATTTGTTATTTGGCATATTGGAGATACTTGGTTTCTTCCCTGTGGTGCTTTTTCTTGTTATACTATGACTCTAGATTAAGTGGACTGTCTGTTTTTGATGGAGCCTTAGAGGCTTGAGATGGGTGTGGCCTGAGAGCTCTGTTTGGTGTGCCAAAGGTGACACTCCCAGGTTAGGCGTGGTAGATCTCTCTCTCTCTCTCTCTTTCTTTTTTTGATTCAAAATGGAAGTAATTCCGCACAGCAGAACGAAGTTCAAGGTAGTTAGCAGGCAAATGATATACCCACAGGAGCCAGAGATCCGAAGCTCTTTCCCAAGGACCACACAGGGAATCTGTTCCGCCCTCAGATTGGGCAAAAATTCTCCTTCAGTCTCCAACTGGGTTGCCAAAGTTATGGAATGGTTGAAGATGATGAGATAGAAAAAATGCAAGAAGCAGATCTCAAAAAAATTGATAAGAACATTAAGAAGTTCTCAAAAACAAATTCTTGAACTACAGAAATCCTTAATGGACAAGATAGAAAATCTCTCTTGTGAAAATGAAATAATAAGGAGGAATCAAAATGAAACGAAACAACTAGTACAACAGGAAACTGTGATAGTGACAAGAAATCATAATGAAGTGAAGAATTCAATAGATCAAATGAAAAACACATTAGAGAGCCTTACAAACAGAATGGGTGAAGCAGAAGAGAGAATATCAGACTTAGAAGACAGAGAACAGGAAAGGATACAGTCAGACCAAAGAAAAGAAGAGGAAATTAGAAATCTAAAACATATTGTTGGGAATCTTCAGGATACTATTAAAAAACCCAACATTCGGGTTCTAGGAGTTCCTGAAGGCATGGAGAGGGAGAAAGGATTAGAAGGCCTTTTTAGTGAGATATTGGCAGAAAATTTCCCAGGTTTGGAGAAGGACAGAGACATCCTAGTACAGGAAGCTCATAGAACCCCTAATAAACACGACCAAAAGAGATCCTCACCACGACACATTGTAATTAAATTCTCCACAGTGAAACATAAAGAAAAGATCCTAAAATGTCCAAGAGAGAAACGTCAGATTACTCTCAGAGGATCTCCAATCAGACTCACAGCTGACTTCTCATCAGAAACCCAACAAGCTAGGAGGGAATGGCGAGATATAGCCCAGGTACTAAGAGAGAACAACTGCCAGCCCAGAATATTATATCCTGCAAAGCTATCATTTGTGAATGAAGGTGAAATAAAGACTTTTCATAGCAAACAGAAATTGAAAGAATTTGTCGCCACTCGTCTAGCCCTGCGAAAGATGCTTAAAGATGTGTTGCACACAGAAACACAGAAACACGGTCATCAATATGAAAGAAGGTAAAGGAAGGAAACCTCACAGCAAAAGATCACAGGGAATTCAAAACATATATTAGAACTTATCTTTGGCAAATGGCACGGCAAAGTTACCACTTATCATTAGTCACATTGAATGTTAATTGCCTGAACTGTCCAGTTAAATGACACCGATTGGCTGATTGGGTTAAGGAACAAAACCCATCTATTTGCTGCTTACAAGAAACACATCTTTCCAACAAAGATCCATACAGACTGAAAGTGAAAGGCTGGAAAAAGATATACCATGCCAACAGAAATGAAAAAAGAGCGGGCGTAGCCATCTTAATATCGGACAACATAAACTTTACCACAAAAACTGTTAAGAGAGACAAAGAGGGACACTATATAATGATTAAGGGATCAATACAACAAGAAGATATAACAATTATCAATGTATATGCACCTAACTACAGGGCACCGGTTTATCTAAAAGATTTGTTAAGTGACTTAAAGAGAGACTTAGACCCCAATACAATAGTACTGGGGGACTTCAATACTCCACTCTCAGAAATAGACAGATCAACAGGACAGAAGATCAACAAGGATACAGTAGATTTAAACCACACTATAGCCCAAATGGATCTAACAGATATCTACAGAACTTTCAATCCTACAGCTAAAGATTTTACATTCTTCTCAGCAGTACATGGAACCTCTCTAGGATTGACCACATACTAGGCCATAAAGCAAGTCTCTGCAAATTCAAAAGAATTAGAATCATACCATGCAGCTCCTCAGACCATAAAGGAATGAAGTTAGAAATTTGCAACTCAGGAATCCTTAGAGCATACGCAAACACATGGAGATTGAACAACATGCTCCTGAATGAACAATGGGTTATAGAAGAAATTAAAAGAGAAATCAAAATTTTTCTGAAAGTAAATGAGGATAACAGCACAATATACCAAAACTTATGCGATGCAGCAAAAGCAGTGTTAAGAGGAAAGTTTATATCAATAGGTGCCTACATCAAGAAATTGGAAAGGCACCAAATAGATGAGCTTTCAATTCACCTCAAGGATTTAGAAAACCTACAGCAAACCAGACCCAAATATAGCAGGAGAAGAGAAATAATTAAAATCAGAGAAGAAATCAACAGGATTGAATCAAGAAAAACATTACAAAAAATCAGCCAAGCGAAGAGCTGGTTTTTTGAAAAAATAAACAAAATTGACACCCCATTGGCCCAACTAACTAAAAAAAGGAGAGAAAAGACCCAAATCATTAAATCAGGGATGAAAAAGGAAACATAACAACAGACACCACAGAAATAAAAAGAATCATCAGAAGTTACTACAAGGACTTGTATGCCAGCAAACAGGGAAACCTATCAGAAATGGATAGATTCCTGGACACATGCAACCTACCTAAAGTGAACCAGGAAGACATAGAAAACCTAAACAGACCCATAACTGAGACAGAAATTGAAACAGTAATAAAGGCCCTCCCAACAAAGAAAAGCCCAGGACCAGATGGATTCACTGCTGAATTCTACCAGACATTTAAAGAAGAACTGACTCAAATTCTTCTCAAAGAAGAACTGACTCCAATTCTTCTCAAACTATTCAGAACAGTTGAAAAAGAGGGAGTCCTCCCAAATTCTTTCTATGAAGCCAGCATCACCTTAATTCCTAAGCCGGGAAAAGATGCAGCATTGAAAGAGAATTACAGACCAATATCCCTGATGGACATAGATGAAAAATCCTCAATAAAATTCCTGCCAATAGAATGCAACAACACATCAGAAAGATCATCCACCCAGACCAAGTGGGATTGATCCCTGGTATGCAGGTATGGTTCAACATTCGCAAATCAATCAATGTGATACACCACATTAACAGACTGCGGAAGAAAAACCATACGATTATCTCAAAAGACACAGAGAAAGCATTTGATAAGTACAACACCCTTTCATGATGAAAACTCTAAGCAAACTGGGTTTGGAAGGAACATTCCTCAATACAATCAAAGCAATCTATGAAAAACCCACAGCCAACATCCTATTGAATGGGGAAAAGTTGGAAGCATTTCCACTGAGATCTGGTACCAGACAGGCATGCCCACTCTCACCATTGCTATTCAATATAGTTCTGGAGGTTCTAGCCAGAGCTATTAGGCAAGAAAAAGAAATTAAAGGGATACAAATTGGGAAGGAAGAACTCAAACTATCCCTCTTGGCATATGATATGATTCTTTATTTAGGGGACCCAAAGAACTCTACTAAGAGATTATTGGAACTCATAGAAGAGTTTGGCAAACTAGCAGGGTATAAAATCAATGCACAAAAATCAACAGCCTTTGTATACACAGGCAATGCCATGGCTGAGGAAGAACTTCTAAGATCAATCCCATTCACAATAGCTACAAAAACAATCAAATGCCTTGGAATAAACTTAACCAGGGACGTTAAAGGTCTCTACGATTAAAATTACAAAGCCTTAAAGAAAGAAATAGAAGAGGATACCAAGAAATGGAAAAATCTTCCATGCTCATGGATTGGAAGAATCAATATCATCAAAATGTCCATTCTCCCAAAAGCAATTTATAGATTCAATGCAATGCCAATCAAGATAATGAAGACCTTCCTCTCAGATCTGGAAAAAATGATGCTGAAATTCATATGGAGACACAGGAGACCTCGAATAGCTAAAGCAATCTTGTACAACAAAAAACAAAGCTGGAGGCATCACAATACCAGATTTCAGGACATACTACAGGGCAATTGTAATCAAAACAGCATGGTACTGGTACAGAAACAAATGGATAGACCAATGGAACAGAATTGAAACACCAGAAATCAATCCAAACATCTACAGCCAACTCATATTTGATCAAGGGTCCAAAGCCAATCCCTGGAGTAAGGACAGTCTATTCAATAAATGGTGCTGGGAAAATTGGATTTCCACGTGCAGAATCATGAAGCAAGACCCCTACCTTTCACCTTACACAAAATTTCACTCAACATGGATTAAAGATTTAAATCTATGACCTGACACCATCAAATTATTAGAGAGCATTGGAAAAACTCTGCAAGATATAGGTACCGGCAATGACTTCTTGGAAAACACCCCAGAAGCACAGGCAGTCAAAGCCAAATTGAACTATTGGGATTGCATCAAATTGAAAAGTTTCTGTACTTCAAAATAAACAGTCAGGAAAGTGAAGAGTCAGCCAACAGAATGTGAAAATATATTTGCAAACTATGCAACAGATAAAGGGTTGATAACCAGAATCTACAAAGAAATCAAGAAACTCCACAACATCAAAACAAACAACCCACTTAAGAGATGGGCCAAGGACCTCAATAGACATTTTTCAAAAGAGGAAATCCAAATGGCCAACAGGCACATGAAAAAATGTTCAAGGTCATTAGCAATCAGGGAAATGCAAATCAAAACCATAATGAGGTTTCACCTCACCCCGGTTAGAATGGCTCAGATTCAGAAATCTACCAATAATAGATGCTGGAGAGGATGTGGGGGGAAAGGGACACTAACCCACTGTTGGTGGGAATGCAAACTGGTTAAGCCACTATGGAAGTCAGTCTGGAGATTCCTCAGAAACCTGAATATAACCCTACCATTCAACCCAGCCATCCCACTCCTTGGAATTTACCCAAAGGAAATTAAATTGGCAAACAAAAAAGCAGTCTGCACATTAATGTTTATTGCAGCCCAATTCACAATAGCTAAGACCTGGAACCAATGCAAATGCCCATCAACAGTAGACTGGATAACGAAATTATGGGACGTGTACTCTATAGAATACTATACAGCAGTCAAAAACAACAAAACCCAGTCATTTGCAACAAGATGGAGGAATTTGGAAAACATCATGCTGAGTGAAATAAGCCAGTCCCAAAGGGACAAATATCATATGTTCTCCCTGATCGGCGACTACTAACTGAGCACCAAAGGAGAAACTTGTTGAAATGAAATAGACACTATGAGAAACAGTGACTTGATCAGCTCTTATCCTGACGGTTGCCAAGACACTCTGGCAAAAGATCTCTGCGAGTGAGATCCCAGTGGAAAGAATGGGTCATCAAAGAAGGAGGTACCTTTCTCTGAAGGTAGGAGAGAACTTCCACTTTGACCATGGCCTTGTCTAAAAATTATCAGAGTCAGTGAACTCAGGGGGCTTCCATAGCCTTGGCAGCTCATGACAAGAGCCTAGGGTGATTACTGAGGCCATAAACAAGAGTGTCAATTTGTTAAGTCAACAACAGGAGTCATTGTGCACTTACTCCTCATGTAGGATCTTTGCCCTTAGTGTGCTGTACATTGAGATTTAATGCTATAACTAGTACTCAAACAGTATTTTTCACTTTATGTTTCTGTGTGGGAGCAAACTGTTGAAATCTTTACTTAATGTATGCTAAACTGATCTTCTGTATATAAAGAGAATCGAAATGAATCTTGATGTGAATGGAAGGGGAGAGGGAGTTGGAAAGGGGAGGGTTGAGGATGGGAGGGACGTTATGGGGGGCAAGCCATTGTAATCCATAAGCTATGCTTTGGAAATTTATATTCATTAAATAAAAGTTTTAAAAAAAAAGAAAATACTAGATATGCATCTGTCACACAATTAAACTGGACAAAAGAGAAAAAAACAACTTACACAAATGAAATTCGCAGATTATCACTTGAACCATGCATACTAACACTAGTCCTCAATTATATAAAAAATGTCAAAACTAACCACATTGAAGGTAGGCGTTGTGGTGCAGGAAGTTAAACCCCCACTTGCAATGCCTCCCATCCCTTTCCGAAGTGCCTGCGTCGAGTTGCAGCTACTGTAGGCTTCTGATATTAGTGTGTCTGGGAAGTAGTGGATGATGGAGTAAGTGTTGGGTTCCTGCCTTTCACATGGGAGACCTGGATGGAGTTCCTGGCTTCTGGCTTCACGTTGACCAAGTGCCAGCTGTTGAGGGCATTTGGGGAGTAAACCAGCAGATAGAAGATCTCTCTATATCTATCTGTCACTCTGCCTTTCGAATAAATGAATCTTTTCTAAAAAAATTACCACACTGAATTTCAATTCCTTTATAGATTCATCCTCTGTGGGGAGCAACTCGGACTAGACTCAGTTACTGGAATTAAGACTTATTCTATGCATCTGCTCTCCCACAATATGGCGCTGGGAGAGGAGTATACAGCTTCTACACAGCTGCCTCTCACCAACTTGACAAGCTGCAGGAGCTGTTCCTGATTGGAGGAGAGCAGCGTGCTCGGCATGTGGGTAGCAGAGTTGGGATTGGTGGAAGAGGACTATAAAGGAGGAGACAGACAACATGCTCCAGGAACACCTGAGGAACCTCTGAGCAGCCCCCGAAAGAGCCAGCCGGCGGTGTGCCGCTCCTCCGCGGAAGTGGGGAAAGTGGCAGGGGGCACCGCCCTTCCACGGAGGTGGAAGGATCGGCAGCCAACGCGGTAAGAACCAGCAGCAAAGCCGGGAAGGGCCGAGCAGACAAAAGAACAGCGCAGGGTCCTGTGTTGTTCCTCCACAAAGAGGGGGAGTGACATAATGGTGCCGTGACTCGGATATGAAGCCTAGGAGGCATAATGGTGCCATGACTCGGATAGGAAACCTAGGAGGGAAGAAGCGGGAAGAAGTGGGAAAATTAGGAGATTAAAAGTGAAAGTGAAAGCTAGAACAGACTTGGATACGGACTGTGGGGAGAAGCCAGGAGAAATGAGAGGGGAATATTGTTGGAAGAAAAGTTAGGAAACATACCGGGTAGAGAAAAATATGTTAGGGAAAATGAAGCCGCGGGGGCAGGCCGAAGCGGAGACGTAAGCTAGGTTGGGATTCGTCAAGTCAGCCCGGGGAGCAAAAGGCGAAAAACTAAAACCAGAGGCGGAGACGTAAGATAGGTTGGAATCCGTCAGATTAGCCCGGGGAGCAAAAGACGGGAAGCCAAACCAAAGTGGAGATGTAACCTAGGTTGGATTTCATCAGGTTATCCCAGGGAACTTGGACTGAAAGCCGGTGGCGCAAACGTGAGCTAGGCTGTGTGATTCGCGGAAGCCGCCGCACGCAGAGAGAGCACGCGGGGCACGAGCAGGGAGAGCGCACGGGGCATGAGTAGATAGGAAGTGCGGGGCTGGTGCGGAGCCGTGGTGTGGGTGCGAAGGGGCGCGGAGACCACGGAGTGCAGCGAAGCCGGGAAGCCGCGCAGATGAGAGAAGCACGGGCTGAACCCGCGCAGAGCAGGGAAGCCGCCACGGGGCAAGGCGCCGAGAAGCAGCCTCAGGGCGGGTGCCGGGAAGCCGCGGGGATAAGAGAAACAGAAGTATAGAAGTAAAATGAGAGAAATAGGAATGCTGGCAGATAGAAGTAAAAGAGGAGAAATAGGAATGCCCGGAGATAGAGAAATAGAGAAAAATAAGGCCTCTCTACAACATGGCAATGAGAGGGCTTGGATTCGGTCTGCCTGATTAGGCGATAAGCACCTGCAGGCAGTATGCGCAGCAGTTCACAGAAGACAGGCACGAATCAACATTAATAAGTCTCCCCACAATACGGCAATGAGAAGGCTCGGATTCGGTTTGCCTGATTGGCAGGGCTTGTAAGCACCTGCAGGCAGTTCTAGCAGAGCAGAGCACGCACTGCAGGGCACCGAACTCAGGCATGCATCAGCGCCTAAAAACCTCCTCACAACATGGCGAAGAGAGGACCCGGATTCAGTTTGCCTGATTGGTAGGGCTTGTAAGCACCTGTGGGCAACTCTAGCAAGCAGAGCAGAGTGTGCGCCGCAGGGCACCGAAGACAGGCGCGTATCAACGCCAAAAAATAAAAAGAAAGGGGGAACTGTGGGGAGCACCTTGGACTAGACTAAGTTACTGGAATTAAGACTTATTCTATGCATCTGCTCTCCCACAATATGGCGCTGGGAGAGGAGTAAACAGCTTCTACACAGCTACCTCTCACCAACTTGACAAGCTGCAGGAGCTGTTCCTGATTGGAGGAGAGCAGCGTGCTCAGCGTGTGGGTAGCAGAGTTGGGATTGGTGGAAGAGGACTATAAAGGAGGAGACAGACAACATGCACCAGGAACATCTATCTGAAGGAACACCTGAGCAGCCCCCGAGAGAGCCGGCCGGTGGTGTGCCGCTCCTCCACGGAAGTGGGGAAAGTGGCAGGGGGGCCCGCCCCTCCACGGAAGTGGAGGGACGGCAGCCAACCCGGGAAGAACGAGCAGCAAAGCCGGGAAGGGCCGAGCAGACAAAAGAACAGCGCAGGGTCTAGTGTCGTTCCTCCGTGAAAAGGGGGAGCGACAATCCTCCAATTGTAATAACCACAATTTTGAAGATAATTGATATCTGTTTTATATTCATCAGATGTGCAATATCTTATACCAACAATTTTAAATATTTATTTGCATTTAATTTCCTTAATAATTTGTTGACTGATTTTATCATAGTAAAACCCCATCATGATATTTTAAGTGATGTATAAAATTTTCAATTGCAAAGAATATGAAGTCACTTATTTCAAATATAATTAAATAATTCAATTGATCCTGTACAAGATTTCAAGTAGGGGGGATGTGTGAAACAAGACATAGTATGCTGATCCCAGCTGTTGCTTGCTATCATCTTGTGACAGTTGTTACATCTGTCCAACAATTCTGTCTCTTGCCAATGGCTTGGACTTCCAGGTCTACAGTCAGGAATAAACTAGAATAAGAGGGCAGAGTTCCACAGCAGAAAGGCATTTCCTTCTCTGTCCCATATCCTCACTTCTCTCTACAGGGCTCCTTCAATTTAATGTTGTTACAGACCAGTTTACTTTGCTTCCACTCCCTAAGGCATAAATAGATATCATCAGTTCCCAAATGTTGGCCCTTCCATTTAAGATATTGGACAGAATAAAACTAGAATTTTCAAGGGAAAATTTACTGAGTACATCTGGGGCTATAAGTAGTCTTCTGAGTGCTGGAGACAAAAAGAAGTAAGACACAATTCTTGTTCTTGAGAAAGTTACAGTTTAGAAGTAAGTATGTGGTGGCTAATCCTCTGCCTGCGGTGTCGGCCCCCTGGGTTCTAGTCCCGGTTGGGACGCCGGATTCTGTCCCGGTTGTTCCTCTTCCAGGCCAGCTCTCTGCTGTGGCACAGGAGTGCAGTGGAGGATGGCTCAGTTCCTTGGGCCCTGCACCCACATGGGAGACCAGGAGGAAGCACCTGGCTCCTGGCTTCTTATCGATGCAACCCGCCAGCCGTAGCAGCCATTTGGGGGGTGAACCAATGGAAAGGAAGACCTTTCTCTCTCTCTCTCACTGTCTAACTCTGCCTGTAAAAAAAAAAAATTAAATATGTATAAGCCAATAATGCTTACATAATACAGAAGGTGCTAAAATAAAGTGCTTCCTAAATGTTTCCTTTCTTTTATACATCCTCCCCTACAATCAATACTCCTCATAGCAGCCTCATAGCTTACAAATCTGATTGTGGAAATTCACTGTCAAAACCTCCATACACTTCCCTCATACCTCAAACTAAGAATCTTTACTATATGTGCCCTAGAGTGTAGAGCACCTCCAACATATTACAGGCATGTTTTACAATTCTTAGTGGAATGAATGAAAGAATATTGCATGAGATAAGCACAGAACAGAGTCATTGGCAACCCAGAGATTCATGGAAAACTCACTAGGAGAGAAATTTCCATTGGTCTTCTGTTCTTCACAGTCAAACTTTTAGGTATTTCCAGAACTATCTCTCATGGTATTGTTTCTAGACCTCACCAAGTTTACAACCAAAATGGCTATTTGACAAATTCCAGGTGTGAATCTCCCTTTAAAAATCTGGCTCAGATCTGAACGCAATAATCCAAAAATGTATGCCCAACAAAAATATTAAGATAAGTACTTCTTATGATCTGTTCCTTGCATTCCTATTTTCCTAAATTAAGACTATTCTAACTCTTATATAGACATTAACCATCAAAATATTGCTGAATCAAGTCAAGTTAATGGTAATTTAAAACTAGCAGTTACATTACTGTTGTTAAGCCTGATTCTACACTGTGATGACTCATTTTTATAACAAAATATCAATGTTTACATTCACCCCATTGCATTTCAACTTCTCTCAGTTTTATATTCTGAACAATGAAGATGGTTTTGAATTTTTATTTTATCATCCATTATACCTGGTATATCTCCTGGCTATTTATTAACTGCAAGTGTTATTAGCAGTGTTTCCCATGCTGCAAGTTATTAAAACGTTGATGATTAACCAATATTTCTTTATTGCTAAATATGCTAGTTCAGTTTTCCAAACTGACCTGTAATTTTATCAGTTTCTCTTTTTGTCCAATGATAATAAAAGAGATTTTTTTCATATTCCTTACATATCACTGGTTTAATTTCTTTAATAAGATTCTCTAATTTTTGAAGGAAGCTTAATAATTAATGGAAATACAGAAACCAAGTAAAAATTAAGCATGTGTATTAACACATAACTGATTATTATTTTAATACTTGAATAGTATTTCTTATATGTATCTATTAAAATAATATGTAAACATAATTTGACTCAAATGCTGACTTTTTTTAAATGCTGACATTTCAAATTTTGATGCTAATTTCAAATTATTCATACACTTTTCAGTGCCAATCAAAATGCATATTTTAAGACTAAAAGGAACAAAAAAGAAAAGGAAGTTATTTGAATCATGAGTGATTAATTTGGATTGCTTTTTATCAGTAAATACAAAATTTTAAATAAACTAATGATTTTCTGAGAAAATACTGCTTACCAAAATTGACAATGAAAGATAGTCTAAAAATTAATTTCCCTGCAAAAGAAATTAAATTACTTACTATTCCACTTTATGTTACTATAATGAAATACCTGAAGCTAGATACTTACAAATAAATATGTTCACTTAGCTCACATTTGGGAGACATAAAGCCCAAAGTCCATAGCACCAGCTCTGATAGGGGTTGCCTTGACTGGTTCACCATCTGGTGGATGATACAACAATGAATGTAGATTGAGTGAGAGGGAGAGTCATGACCTCCCTCTTGCCCAATCTCTTAAAGGACTCACTACCTTACATCACAGTCACACTGGGAACCAAGCTTCCAACCCAAGAATCTTTGAGGACAAACCATATCCATACCATAGCAACTACAAAAGACACACTTTAGCCTCAAAAAAAAAAAAAAAAAAAAAAAAAAAAAAAAAAAAAAAAAGCATGTATCCCAGATGGTTTCACAAAGAAAATTAACATATGATTTAACCCATTCAGGATCACAAGAAAAGAAAGAAAACTTAACAATATTTTTTTCTGAGCTGCATCAGAATCAGTTTTCTTAATATATTCGAAGAACAATTATCAAAATTAAATTATGAAAAATAGCTACAACCGAAGATTATACAACAGTAATAAGTGCCTTTGTATCTCATTGGTTTAAAAGAAAAACGATTTATACCTCATTCACATTTCATGTCACTGGAGACTTATTACAAAGCATTCCAGGTTTTTTCTTCTTTGGGGACTACAGTTAGATCGTTACCTATCCAGAACAGATTGGCTTCATATCACAGTGGAAGGATTGATGGTTCTTAAATTTTCTGTTGATGAGGAGCATCCTGTTCTACACTCAAAGCAAGTGACAAGACCAAAACTGATACCAATGAAAAGAGGAATTACAATCTTTGCTATGAATTGGTCGTGTATACTTTGTTCGCTAACAAAACATAAATGAAATCTAGCATTTGAATCAATAGCAACTCTGAAAACAAACCTGATTCAAATATACAGTTGTATCTCACTTATGAATATTGATGTGAAATGATTAGACTACCAAAACTCTACTGCTTCACAACAAAGTAAAGTTTGTTCCAGGTATTCAAAGATAACATATAATAATTAAAAAGTATAAATAAAATCCCTTTAATACATCTAGGGAAAAAAAGCAAGATCAACTCCTCAGACAATAAAAGCATTTTGACACTTCACTTTTAAGAGAAAAAGAAACTCTCCAAAAATAACAATGGATAGATACTTTCTTGCAACAGAATGCCAGCATTATATCAAATGGGCAGACACTGGAGGTATTGAAACTAAAGACATTACGGGGCCGGTGCTGCGGCGCAGTGCGGTTAAAGCTCCAGCCTGCTGCACCGGCATCCCACGTTGGCACCAGTTCAAGTCCCAGCTGCTCCATTTCTGATTCAATTTTCTGCTATGGCCTGGGAAAGCAGGGGAAGATGGCCCAAGTCCTTGGGCTCCTGGACCCACGTGGGAGACCTGAAGAAGCTCCTGGATCCTGGCTTCGGATCAGCTCAGTTCTGGGCATGGGCATTGTGGTCATTTGGGGAGTGAACCAGCGGATGGAAGACCTCTCTCTCTAGATCTACCTCTCTTTGTAACTCTTTCAAATAAATAAATCTTTTAACAACAACAACAACAACAAACTAAAGACATTAATAAGTCAAACATATTCTCTCGTATCACTGTAATCTAATATTTCATTATAAGTATTAGATAACACTGACATAAATGAATAAAATTAAACGTCAAAAATTAAAATTAAAATTGATTAAATTACAACTCTGTACAGTTGCATTGATTGTTTAACTGGACATTTAAGAGCATCTTTTATAAAATTTTACACCTGCAGTACTGGCATCCCATATGGGCACTGGTTTGGGTCCCAAATTGCCCCATTTCTGATCCAGCTCTCAGCTAATGGCCTGGAAAAGCAGCAGAAAATGGCCCAAGTGCTTGGGCCCCTGCAGCCACATGGAAAACCCAGAAGAAGTTCCTGGCTCCTGGCTTCTGATTGGCCCAGCTTTGGCCATTCTAGCCATTTGGGAAATGAACCATCAGATCAAAAATCT
Organism: Oryctolagus cuniculus; assembly: GCF_964237555.1. NCBI lineage: Eukaryota > Metazoa > Chordata > Mammalia > Lagomorpha > Leporidae > Oryctolagus > Oryctolagus cuniculus. The sequence continues at coordinate 90,576,786 of NC_091442.1, forward strand.
CTCTCTCTTTGTCTCCTTCTCTCTCTGTAACTCTGCTTCTCACATAAATAAATAGATCTTTAAAAAATTATCTTTATCTCCCACTATACCAAAATAAACCCTAAATATATCAATGATTCAAGAATAAAAATAAAATCATGATATGTCTAGAGACGAAACTGGCAAATAAAGATTTAAACTTGAAAAATATATTTGTATAGTCAGGATATGGAGAAATAATGCCTTCACAGTTGAGAGGATTGGGGTTGTAAAGAATATCATTAGGGAAAGAGAATTCATATAGCTCACAAATGTGACTTGATTTGAGAGCTAAATTCCTCCTCCATTCTTTAGTCATTGAATAAACTTGTGTTGTTCATGCTCAAAAAAAAAAAAGTGATATATGAAGTTGAGAATGGTTTACACAATGATAAGATGTGGAAGAAATTCAAAATCCAGAGGACAGGACAATGGAAAGTCAGTCTTAAAGTATTGAAGCTTTAGCTGCAGTTGTAGGTGGAAATTCTTTTTCTTCAGGGACACCTGTATTCTCCTATTTTGGAAATTTATTTATTTATTTGGAACAACAGCCAGGATTGGGCAAAGCCAAAGTCGGAAACTGGGACTCAATACAGGTCTCCTACATGAGTGACAGGAACTTAACTACATGAGCCATCTTCTGTTGTCTCTCAGCGTGTCCGTCAGAAGGAAGCTGGAAATGGGAACAGAGTTGGAGCCAAACACAGTACTCTGATATGGGACATAGCCATATTCCAAACAGTGTCTTAACTGCAACACCAAATGACTGCTCCAGTTCTGCTCTTCCTATCTTGCAACGAATTATAATCAAGCCCTTTTAGATTATTGAGAATTAGCTCTTTTAATTAATGACAACTGATTATGGTCTTTTATCACAAGTAAAAAATGTCTTCACAGCAACACCTAAATTAGGATTTCACTGAATAATGGAAAATAACCTAGCCAAGTGGACAAAAAACTGACTATAATGGTGGGGAGAAACATTGTCCACCCAGGAAGAAAGGTAGGAGATTGTCCATAAAGAATAATATTTAATTTATTTTAAAATATTAAGGAATTCTCATTTCATACTTTTCAATATTCTATAGGTTTTTTTTTAAAACAAGTGATAAGGAAAAAATGAATTCCAGCTCAAGACTAAGTACAGACACCTGCCTTCCTTTCCTTCCATCTCCACTAAAATCATGATAAAGTAAAACTTTAAAAATAGCTCAAACTTCCCATAAGGAAAACAGAGACAATCTAGGCATTTCAGAAAATTAATACATGCAAGCAGAAGTTTACAAAACAACTGGAAGAGCTTGAAGAGTAAATGTCAGGGATAAACAACTACTAGTTCTTCAGGTCACACATTAGCAAAGAGCAATGAAAATGTCAGGAGACTACAGTTGCTTCTAACCTCTAAGCAAACAACTGGAAGTGGAACACAGAGTCCAGCTGGCTGCTGCACAAGCATACACTTGTCACACCCTAGTACAACTGCAAGAGAAAGAATGGTTTCTTCTTTGCCTCCCCTCTCCAAATAGAAGAACATAATTGAATCAAAAAACTGAACCAATGTATTCTAGAAATGCAATTTCAGAGCATTCAGTCCATTGAGACAGATTGAAAAGTATAGGAACAGTGAAAATGAATGTGTTCTCATAAAACATACACACACACACATTTCCATAACAGTAAGAGATTGAGAGAGTTGTCACTGTCAACCAGAGATCAATTTCCAGGAGAAGATCAAATGGAAGTGTTATAACATACAAAATAGTTGGAAAAGGCAGCAGTCTAGAATACACAAATAATTAGGCTCCAGTGGATGAAGTAGTTCATTCTTCCAATGGAATTACAGATAGACACTAGCCTCAGGGTAGACAAATGCAAAAGATAAAGAAAAGGTATCGACAGAAAGAGAACAGGAGCAAGAAGAATGTGTTACTAACCACTGAGCTAGTTGTCTCATCTCCACACCTTCATGCAAAGGATCAATCAGCAATACTTTAAACTGGGCCAAAAGTTAATTCATTTTCTCTAGATAAATAGAACCACCTGTATGAGGGTAAAGTAAAGAATTCTGTGGGTGTCAACATGCCCGAACATTTCCCTCATTGCTGTGGTTCAGGAGGAAGTGATCTTTACCTTGAAAAAAGAAAAAGATATTTTGCAGTTCCTCCCCTTTGAGAATCAGCTCAGTCTCTCATTCTTGAATTTGAACTACTTTTGTGGTCAATAAAAACAAAAGTAACATTGTGGAAGTTCTTGAAATTCCTGGCTTCATTTTCTTAATATAATCCTTTCCTGGGAGAAAGGCCCAGGAAAAGATTAGATGCAGAGCGTTGTTGAGTCTTCCAGACATTTCCAGTACTGCCATGTGAGGTTCAACACTTGAGATCGTCCATCTCAACCAAGCTGCCAACTGAATGAATCAATGTGAGTGAGCCCAGGTGAGATTAACAGAACCAGCAGTATTGTAGCCATTGAGCTGGAGGTTGTTTACATACAACGAAGTGGAACTTTTATATAACTCAGCAAGTCCCAGTTTCCTGTGCACTCAATAAAATTGAATTTTGTCAATTTGCATACTCTACCCATGAACTCACCATTTTTCCCCCTTTAGATCTTGTCCAAATACCACCTATTCAACAAGGCCTTTTCTAAATTTCTTGCTTTTAAATTATATCTATAATCACCCCATCCTCCCACATTCCTTTTTTATTTCACAGGGATAGATATTTGCTTCATTCATGACCTTTCCTTACTGCCTTCATTGTATTAGCCACATAGTAGACACTCAACATATTTTGTTATGTAAATTAAATCTGTGGAATATAAACAATGAAATATCAATTTTAGGAAAATTCACCTTTGAGTGAAGCAGGGATTATACTTTGGGCCAAGGGAGATGGAACTGCAATCCTGGCATCCCTATGGGGCTCAATAGGGAATAAAATAAATTCTGAGACTAAAATGTGAATTCTATACACTGGCTTTTTATTATAATTAACCTGTAGATAAAGTATAAAAGATGATTATACTTATAAAGCCAAATAAAAAAAGATTATTAATTTTAACTACAGAACGATAAAACCTCACTAGTAGATAATGGAGAAATAAATAAGAAAGAAATAGGGCTGCAATAACATTATTGTACATAGCTTAAGGGGGAGGGACAAAGGTTAGAGTCAGTAGAACAAGACTGGAGTAAAAATTATCAAAACATGGGAAAACAGCAGAGATCAAATTGGAGTAGAAGGGTTCCATGGAATAGTAAAATTCTGTCTTTCCAAAGAGATTTTGAAAATTTTTGACAAATAGTATAAACATAGTGTTTATATTTTCAAGAGCAGCCACTAGAAGAATCAGAACAAAATGGTTTAAAGAATTTACCCCTGGTATATAGGTCAGAATAAAGTAAAGGAGCACATTGTATTTTGTATGAGCTTCACTGTAAAATTTACTTTTTATCGTACATATGATTTCCTTATTTTAAAAAAACAATACGAATTGGGGCTGGTATTGTGGCATAGCAGGTAAAGTTGTCACCTATGACACTGAAATCCTGTATAGGCACCAGTTCGAGTCCCAGATACTCAACTTCCTATCCATCTCCCTGATAATGGCTTGAAAAAAGCAGGGGAACATGATCCAAGTATTTGTGGGAAACCCAGATGAAGCTCCTGGCTCCTGGCTTCAGCCTAGCCCAGGACTGGCTATTGCAGCCATTTGAGGAATGAACCAACAGTTGGAAGAGCTCTCTCGTGCTCTCTCACTATATATATATATATAATTCTTTCAAAGTAAACAATTAAACTTTTTAAAAATACTAATCAAAAGAAAAGAAAAATTACCCTTAAGTAAAAAATAAGACAATATAAAGTGTTTATCCTGGGAAAAGTACAAAATAATTAAACCACTCACTTCCTCAGACATTCTTTGTAGATATAATTTAAAAAGTAAAATCAAAGAGAAACCCATCTATAAATTAAAAGCTACTTGATGCACAAAAAATTTGGGAAAATAAGAGAGACTGTACACTTCAATATCCTGCTAATGCTTATGGTGTTCACAAGTCACAAGACTGCAGCAGTGCAAGGAATCCCCTGAAAAAGTTTCCAGTGTTCTTGCTGACAATTTTTACTATGACCTCTCTCCGACTCTGATCCTGTAGTTCTTAAGTTATTTCGTTCTGCCTTTCTGCAAACAGGAATTCAATCTCCACGAAGACTATGAATTTGTAGGTCAAGCAGGAATCAGATCAATTTACTCCCAACTTTGAGGTACAACACATTTTTCTGGAATTTTAGAGGAAAAGTAATTTCTCCTACTAGGTCTTAAAATGTTTAATTGTCTTGTGAACTTTAGAAGACTTGATGATCTTAGACTCCATTTCTAAAGTTTTCTTTCTCATTTTTCATTTAAATGGAAACAAGCAGCCTCTTGAAACTTAGCAGGGGCGTAAATTTATTGAGTGCTTCAACAGGCATAAAAAATCTTTCCCAGATCACAGTAATTTGACTGAAATGAATAGGAACCAAGAAATGAATAGAAAGAGAGAAAATAAGCAAAATTACACTACCAGTGATAACTGGTTAGTCAAAAGATATGATTTAAAATTGAAGGAAGCAGAAAACTGATGAACCACTGAGTGGAACATGGTATACTGGACTGGATCCCGGAACAGAAAAAGGACCCGAGGCAGCAATTGGTGAAATCCTAACACAGTCAGAATTTTAATTAATAATGAAGTAGCAGTGTCAACTTCTTAGTAAAGTGGAAAAATGTATCATGTTTACGTAAGATGCTAACTTCCTGGTAAACTGGGTAAAGGATACATCAAAGCTGCAGTATCTTTGATGTACCAGGTCGGGGAAGTGGAACAGAAAGGAAGTACTAGACTTTGTAAAGAAAATATTTGGCAAAAGGACAAAATGGTAAACCCATAAATTTAAATAATACAAAAATTCTAGACTTGTCCAGACATTTAAGTCTTCCCCATTAATATATGCAACAAAAACTTGGAAAAACAAAATCTATTATGTAAAAATGCATATTTCTTTTCTCAGAGATGATAAACATCATGAAGTTCCAGATCGTGTTCACTGCTATATCCTTGGCACTGGGGACACAGTAGGCATTTAGTTATTATTTTTTAAGTAAAGAATCAGTTAAGTAATTTCTCATTGACTATTGCTTTTTTGTTCAGAGCATATTAGAGTGCTAACGTATCACAATTACTCAAAGCCAATTGACTAAATGGAATTAGCTTGTTCTGACAAATATTGTTATACCATGGGGACAGAGTTGTTTTTACATGTTATTATTACTCATGAATCCCCTTCTAGATAGGGTGGTTTTAACAGGACAATTAAGGATAACATTTAGCCTACCAACAGGAAGATATTCCTCTGCAGTTCTTCATTTGATACTATACTATAGATAGCTAATTGCTATCTATAGAAGAAAAAAGAACTTCCTATGAAAGTAAATAAATACTAATAGTTTTTAATAGGATATGATTTAGCATTGTACTATACTAATAATATATTGCTTTAGACTGCATATTAATACAGCTCTGAAAAATGACTATACATGTTATTTATTATTACCAAAAATAATGTCTATGATTTGATTACCTCTGTTAAGAAACTTTACTTTGGATTCTAGAGAAATCATTTCTCCATTAGGGTTATACTTTCCTACACTTAAAACTACAACATTTAATTTAATACATCCATTTATAAAAATAATAGAAAATATCTAGCTTTGCAAACATTACAACAGTTAAATTATTAAGGGGACTTTTAACAGTGGAATATATTTCAATGAGATGGAGATTATTAAGTGTTTTAATGGAGTCATTGACTTGGAAAAGAGACTTTCATCTGACAATTCATTTTCCAGTTACCAAATGTTAAATTAATAAACTGTTCATATCTTACTAGCATAATTAATCCTACAACACAAAGCTCAGTGTCTAGTGTATTTGTTTTTGAATGGCTTACTTTCTGATTGGGTCAGGAATATATGGCTGTGTGTGAAAAATTAAAAGAATGCACTGCTCACTGAAGAGCAAATAGCCCTGCAGGGGCTATAGATAGTTTTTATTTTCTTGACAGTGCAAGTCACCTTGTAACATCACTTACCTGTGGTTTATCTTGTCATATTGCTGTCTTTTTAGGTGATAATCTAAACTATTTGAAAGAAATACTATTTGAGGCCGGCGCCGCGGCTCACTAGGCTAATCCTCCGCCTAGCGGCGCCAGCACACCGGGTTCTAGTCCCGGTCGAGGCGCTGGATTCTGTCCCGGTTGCCCCTCTTCCAGGCCAGCTCTCTGCTGTGGCCAGGGAGTGCAGTGGAGAATGGCCCAAGTGCTTGGGCCCTGCACCCCATGGGAGACCAGGAGAAGCACCTGGCTCCTGCAATTGGATCAGCGCGGTGCGCTGGCCGCAGCGCGCCGGGCGCGGCGGCCATTGGAGGGTGAACCAACGGCAAAAGGAAGACCTTTCTCTCTGTCTCTCTCTCTCACTGTCCACTTTGGCTGTCAAAAAAAAAAAAAAAAAAAAAAAAAGAAATACTATTTGAAAGATACTACTACTAGCTAATTTACTGTTGGAACAAAAATAATTAGCACATAAATGTTTTTATGAATAATCTGCGAATATCTCTTTTCTCTAAGTAGTACAATACTGTTTTTCTAACATAAATTCTACAAATAGCGAAATATTCCTAAACAACATTGTAAGTGTTCTTTTTTTTAAAACCAATAATTTTGATGGTTCAGGTCTTATCCACTAAAAATAAAATCTTAAATATGATCACTCTTAGACTCCCTTAAATATTTTTAAAAGAATGAAGCTGTACTCTCCATAATTGGATGGTACACTTACATACCTTATGGCACAAAAGTTAAAGAAACAGAAAGGTTTCTCATATTTTTAGATATCTGCATTTGTATAATGTGGGACTAGAGACAGATACATATTTTGTTGTGGAAAAATAAGTGAGAATGGATTGCCTAAGGACTTTAAATGTCTTCAGCAATGATAAAAGGCAATAAGCATAATTCAAATGTGAATCCTTCTTTAATCCTGAAAATGAAAGCTCTTTCAAATAAGATAAGCATAAACTATAAATGTTGAATACCAAAAGACCCAAGAAAGCATCTTGGGGAAAAGTAGTGTAGAGAAATTTAGATGTATAGTATCGTATTAATTTCCTAGAGCTTACCATAACAAAATGCCACAAATTATGTGGCTTAAAAAACAGGTAGTGACTCTCCCAGAGTTTTAGAAATCACAAATCTGAAATCAATGTGTCATTAGTCCATGTTCCTTCCTATATTGTGAGAAAGAATCTATCTTTGCCTCCTCCCAGTTTCTGGTGGTTGCCAGGAATCTATGTCTGCATCCCACCAGTCTCTGCCTCCCAACTATCTCATGGCCTCCCTCTCTTTGTGTATACCTATAGTCTCGTGTCTCTATCTCTTCTTAAAATGACATTAATGATCGCAATATAGGAGATTTTCAAAAAGCACATATAAATGTGTATTATGAAAAAACTATGCATGGATTGCAAAACTTTTCTGCACCAAAATAAACATTCTTTCATTCCATTTTCCCACAAATGTTTAAAGTACTCTTATATGCCCTCATCCTAACTGCCATCTAAGTATAATCTGTAAAGAAATCAGTTTAATCTATTTTTGATGTTTGAACCTGGAAATCTTTTAGGACCTACCACTACCCCTACTCCTTTTGCTCTATATCTGAGAATCGAAGGCCCAGAATCTCCCTCTTAAGGATAGTAGTGGCCCCGGAAAAGCTTAAACCATACAAATTCTTGGCCCTGCACATGCAACCTCACTTGGACTCACTCTTAACCACAATAAAAAAAAAAGTCATCATCCATCCCTTCACTCATGCCCTAACAGACTGGCCTGAGTGGCTGAACGATTCTCCCCACAACAGCTCATTATGTGAGTAGAAACTTTTGCATACTGTACTGGGAAATGTGTTGCATCTTCAGGGTCCACATCTTTAGGATTGATCCATGGCCTTCATAGGCAGCCAAGAAACAGCAGTAGTAAAATAAAGGGCATCAGAAAATCACATAAAATACAATATCTACATAGAGCAGGGAAAAGACAAAGAAATGGGGAGAAAGTAAAGGAACATTTGGCATAAAATGGAATATAATTGTTAGTCGACATCTCTTACCATTTCTGAAGGGTATTTCCTGAAGTTGTACCTCATTTATTAGCATTAAATTATAAACAAGGAATCTCTGATAGCTTTGAGCCCTTAAAAAGGCACAAGCATCCTTCAGAAATTCACAGGATATTTTCACTCAGTCATCACCCATGTCCTTGGTACATTAAAAAAAATGTACAATAATAGGAACATGTTGCAATGGCATTTTATCACCTGAAGAAGCATGCCGCATTCATCTACAACATGTTGTCATTTGTCAGATGCTATTCAGTGGGAAGTATTCAGATTTCTGAAATGTTCATTCTTCACATATGATCACAATCTACACTTGCCAGCTGACAGTTGTTGCTTGCTGTTTCATGCAGGGTAGAGCAAGCATGGATGAAAAACCACACCTTATTAAGGGTTCCCTGCCTAAGGGAAAGGAGAAATCTACTGACAAACCCTAAGAGAGCACTGATTTCCAAGTTGAAATAAGAAGAAAGAAGAAAAGAAAACTGAAAATAAGAAAGAAAACAAAAGGAGGATTAATGCCTGAAAACAGACATGAAAGTGTTTCCTTGTAAAAAAGACTTGTTAAGGTTCAGAAAATCAATTTTTTCAAAGTGTCACAGACTTTCAGTGAATTTCTCACAGATCAAAAATCCAGCATTCTGCTTAGCATGCACTGGATTCTGAATTTTACTATTTTAAAGTTCTGAGTTAGTTTTGGTCTTTAATTGCTTAAGTGTTTAAAAAGACATAATAAATAGGCCGGCGCCGCGGCTCACTAGGCTAATCCTCCGCCTTGCGGCGCCGGCACACCGGGTTCTAGTCCCGGTTGGGGCGCCGGATTCTGTCCCGGTTGCCCCTCTTCCAGGCCAGCCCTCTGCTGTGGCCCGGGAGTGCAGTGGAGGATGGCCCAGGTGCTTGGGCCCTGCACCCCATGGGAGACCAGGAAAAGCACCTGGCTCCTGGCTCCTGCCATCGGATCAGCGCGGTGCGCCGGCCGCAGCGCGCCGGCCGCGGCAGCCATTGGAGGGTGAACCAACGGCAAAGGAAGACCTTTCTCTCTGTCTCTCTCTCTCACTGTCCACTCTGCCTGTCAAAAAAAATAAATAAATAAATAAATAAAAAAAATTTTAAAAAAAAAAAAGACATAATAAATAGAATGAAATTCACTCATCAGCCTCTGGAAGTGAATTCAGATTTAGTAAAGCATCAACTGTAGGGCAAAACAATTTTAAAAGTTCACTGGTTGAAAGAATCTTTAGGGCTGTGCCAAAGAGGTACACTATGTCTGGCAGACAGAAAGGAAGCAAAGTTAGCATTTATCTTCCACCAAAATTTTGTTCTGCACAGTTGTGGAATTCTAAAAGGACTTCTGTGAGGTAGCATTTCACACATACTAAAGTACTCACAATACCTACTTCAGTCCTGACTTGCTATGCACTTTGTATTTAATTTAGAGCAATGAGAGAGCTGTGGAAATTGAATTAAAGATGGGTTTATTGTGATGTGACGCTTTTGAAATTCATGAAGTTTCATAAAATGCAGTTGCCATGAACCTTTTGAAGACCTCTTATATGAACAGACTTCAATTTTGTATCAAAATAAACTTATTTTTAATTTTATTTTTCTTTTTTATAAAGGAAACAGATTTCACATATTTCATATATACAGTTTTAAGCACATAATGGTATCTCCCAATGCCCCCTCCTCCATTCTTCCTTTTTTTTTCCTTTTAATTTTTCTGATAACATATTTCCAGTTAGCATTATAGTCACAGGCTTAATCCTTGAGTAAGTGAAAAATTCAACAAACAGAAAGTAGAAAGACCACTATTTTGCAGGAGTGCAGACAAGGGCTATAAACAATAATAAATCTCAAGATATCAATTTCACTCATATTCATTACTTTTTTGTACTCTATATATTAGCTACCACAAATCAGAGAAAACATATGATATTTGTCTTTTGGGGTGTGGATTATTTCAATAAGCATAAAGATCTATTGTTGCATCCATTTTGTTGCAAAGGACAGGTTTCATTCTTTTTATGGCTGAACAGTACCCCATTGTAAAGATATATATCACATTTTCTTTTGCCAGTCTTCGGTTGATGCCATCTGTGTTGATTCCATATCTTAACTATTGTGAATTGAACTGCTATACACATGGGGGTATAGATATTCTTTCATGTGTTGATTTCATTTCCTTTGGGTAAATTCCAAGGAGCAGGATGGCTAGGTCATATGGTTAATGAATTTTCAGATTTTTGAGGAATCTCAATACTGTCTTTCATAATGGTTGTACTGGTTTATACATTCTCATCAACAGTATATTAGGGTACCTTTTCCCTCACATTCTCTGCAGCATTTGTTATTTTTAGATTTTTGGATAATAGCCATTCTAACCGAGGTCAGATGACACCTCATTGTGCATTTTATTTGCATTTCCCTGATGGCTAGAGATTCCACTGTCAATTAAATTAGAGTTTCTTTAAAGGTAATCTGGCATTTCTCTCATCACATTTCTGGATCTTTTCTTTATGTTTTACTTTTGAAAGTTTGACTATAATGTGTCATGGTGAAGAACTTTTCTGATCATGTCTATTTGAGGTTCTATACGCCTCCTGTACTTAAATGTCCTTATCTTTCTCCAAATTAGAGACATTTCTTGCTATTATTTCACTGAATAAGTCTTCTAATCCATTTTGCTTTTCAATTCTTTCAAGAACTCCTAAGATATGTATATTTGGTCATTTAATGGTGTCCCATAGATTTCCAACACTGTTTTCAGTTTTCTAATTTGTTCTTCTTTTTTTGTATAACTGTATATTTTCAAAGATTTGTATTCTAGCTTGGATATTATTTCTTCTGCCTCACTGAGTCTGTTGTTAAGGATTTCCACTGTATTTTTATTTGACATATTAAATCTTCATTTCTAATATGTTTGATTTTTCTTTAATATCTCTATCTACTATCAGAATTTCTTGTCTGTGTCATGTACAGATTTTTTTACTCCTGTAATTGCTTCTCTGTGTTTTTTTGAGTAATTTTACAATCCTTCTTTAGAATTCCTTTTTTGACATTTTATTGCACTTCTCATGTTTACAGTCTAATATTGAAGTACTTCTGTGTTCCTTTGGGGGAGTCATAGTTTCTTCCTCATGTTTCTTGCATTTCTACATTTATTTTTATGCATCTGGGCAAACACTTGTTGATATCTCCTTTGAAGTATTTGTTCTTTGAAATGTGCCTTTAGTGAATATGCAGAAGTGTGTAGTGGGGTCAGAACAGGGAGCTCTGGACAGCATTTGGGGGTGGGGCAAGAGTTCATATTGACACCCAAGGTTGGTGTAGTAAATTTCTATCATCAGTATGGTGGATGGAATGATTACATTGTCTGGCATGTTCATAGTCTCAGTTCTTCCTCTTGCCAAGATGATTCGACTGCCTAGAGCAAGCTCATAGTATCTGTGTACCTAACCCACTCAGGAGCATGAACCACAGAAATATTCATACTCATATTGATACTCCATAGTATGAGTGCAGAGTCCTCCTCGATGACCAACACTCAGGGAGTTCTGAGCTTCTAGATTCAGACATAGTGACTGCCCAAAGACCCAGCCATGCCCTATTCAATTCCCAATTACCCAGTCTATTGCACAGACACAGGGTCCCCAAAGTCACAAGGTGCAGACAATCCATTCTCTTCCCCGTAAGCCTCCCCATGCATTGAGATCTGCCCATCCCCAGAGCCAGCCACCTTCCAGATAGAGGTCAGTGCTCTGCCTCAGCAAGCTGTGTCTGTTGCATTGATGGAAAAAGGAAAGGAATGTTGTGCCCTCATTTCACAGTACTGAGTGGGCATCCTGCTCCCCACCAACTCTTCTGGCTGCACTTGAAGTCAACAGGAACCACACAATTCCCCCTCAGACAAAGCCAACCAGTAGCCCACATGCTGCAGAAGCCTCCACTTGCCTTGTTCTGGGAAAATGGTGCCTCCCTCCAGGCATCTTGGAAAGCAATGTATGCTCCCTTCACAGCCTTAAGTGGGTGCCCTGGCCCTTCAGACCAGACTCACGACCAATCGGAACCATAAGGTTCACCCTTAGAAGAGATCACCAGTGGTGCATTGGCTGCTACAGGCTCCATTCACCTTGCTCTTGGAAGATGGCATCCCCACAAGCCACTGGCTACAGGAGTTACTGGTGATGTCTTAGCAGCTGCTGTGTGCCTGTACAGTCTTTGTCCCTCATAGAGTCTCTCTTCTTTCTATTGACTTTCCACTAAAAAATTCTCTCCAACTGTCCCCTGGGAATTAGGTTCCTCTCCTGTTTGTCTCTTATCTTCCTGTGGTCAAAATCACTGTGTCTTTTCCTTATTTTAGCCATCTTGGATCTCCACATGTTCCTTAGAACTGATTAAATGGGGTTTTTTGGTTCATTCCCCAGCTTCCAAGAAGGGTGGCATCCCAAGGTGAGAGAAGGTCAGAGAATAGTAGAAGCTGTGTTATCTTCAGAATCTAGTAGCAGTGGAGGCACCTCCTAGCACATCCTAGCACAAATGAACTTCTTTCATTTTTCTATAAACTGTTTTGTTTTTTTTTTTTTTTTTGTAAAGCAGAGAGAAAAAACCAAAGATAGGGATCTTCCATCTTCTGGTTCACCCCCCAAATGCCCACAGGAGCTTGGGCTGGTTCAGGGCCCGGTTCAGGAGCTGGGAACTCAATCCAGTTCTCCATGTGGGTGTCAGTGACCCAAGCACCTGGCCCATCACCTGCTGCTTCACAGCCTATGCATTAGCAAGAAGCTAAACTCAGAAGTGGAGCTGAAAACCAAAGGCAGGCAGTCCAAAATGGGATGCAAGTGTCTTAACCACTGCAGAAAGCTGAAATATCTTTGTATTGTATGTGTCACACATGATCACTTCATTGGATAAGAAATTATTCCCAGATATTCTCAAAGAATAGTAAGGAACAAGGTCTTTATCAGATGGCAAGGTGCCTTGCTTAGTGTTTTGAAAATAAACAAATAGCCCATAATAACATACAATAGATAACAGTCAGAATGCTAACAAGTGAAGAATAAGATAGTAAAATGATTAAATGCTGAATTCCATTAACAATGCTAGAAAGATTGATACATTATAAGGTATTTCAAGAAACATGGCTGTTGAAATATCCTCTAGAAAGCTTTTCGGTGGATTTTTTTTTATTATAATAGCTTCTGGGATTTAGGCAAAAAGCTATTTCACCTGTCTCTTTTCCTTGCTTTAGTACATCACTCTCCATAATTGTGTCAGTGAAACTAAATTGTAATGGGAATTAAGAGGACTATGAGCTCTTACAAAGGACTAAGACTGAGAGACTTTATTGTGTCTCTGAACAACTTTTAATGGGAGCAGAGGTTTGCCTGCCATCTCCATCAGCTAGACACGGCAGAGAATGAAAGCAGAAACAGGAAACAGAAAAAAAAGATCTACTGTTTGATGGTGAAAGCCTTCCTGACTATAAAGAAATATTTCTGGTTTGGTTTTCCTTTTTTCACTGATTCAATATAGAAGTAAGATTAATATGATAGTAATGAGTACTTCTTCAAAACCTTCATGGAATTGGAATTAAAAGACAAATTTTTTGGTGCAAAAAAAGCACACCTGTGATTATAAGCCTTCTTCAAAAAGTGCATGAGGTCTTCAAAAATTAATGAAAAATATGTATTATGATAAACTCTACATATATTTCAAATATTTTGTACAATAAACATGTCTTTTAATTTCATTTTCCACAAACCTTTTGAAATGCCATTGTAAGATCTTCTAGTATGCTAAAATGGAATAATAGCAAATTAAACAGAACAACCAATAACACAGGTTATTTGACTGAGTCATCCTCAAAAGAATCACTGTGTGGCTAATGCTGGTCATAAAACTTAACAGGTGATATGGACATTTGTTGATGGTCTCCCCAGATACTTGTGTTAGTTTCCTGCTGCTATAATGAAGTATCTTAGGCTGATGCTTTATAAAGAAATGAGATTTATTTATCTCAGAGTTTTAGAGGCTGAAAGTCCAAACAGTGCAGTGGCAGCTGCATCACACCAAAGGAGATGGGAGATTATGCAAGAGCAAGAGAACCACATGGTGAGACAGGAAGCCAGAGGAAGGATAGCAGGCAGTTTTGTCCTGTTACAGCAGCCCTCACTCCAGATCAAACCAAGTGACCCATGAAAACTGCCTTAATCCCTTATGAGAGCAATGACTTCAATGACTTAAGGATTTCCACCCTACTCCATCTCATATAGGTCCCACCACCTTCTAACATCGCCACATTGGAGCAAAGCCTTCAACATAAGAGCTTTTTGGGTACATACTCAAACCACATAAAACAGCACCTTTCTTTCATATCATTTCCAAATTATTTTTGGAAATGAAGTACATCCAGGAAAATGTACTCCAGTCCTCATTCCAGACTAAGAAATAAGCTGATTGCTCTTATTGGACAAAGGATGGAATAGTAGATTTGTGACAAAACCCAGTGCATAATGGAATGAATGTCTTCAAACTCTGTTCCAAGAAGTCTAGATCCAACCTTTCTCTTTTGATTGCTAGACATGGAAGAAACACATCCATAGCTCTGAAAGCCATTTTGTGGAAAAGCCAATACTGGGGAAATATTAACCATGTAGGAGACTGGGCTGAAAGTAAGAAACTGGTCCTTAGTAATGTCTGAAATCTGGGCCGGCGCCGTGGTTCAATAGGCTAATCCTCCGCCTTGTGGCGCCGGCACACCGGGTTCTAGTCCTGGTTGGGGCGTCGGATTCTGTCCTGGTTTCCCATCTTCCAGGCCAGCTCTCTGTTGTGGCCCGGAAGTGCAGTGGAGGATAGCCCAGGTCCTTGGGCCCTGTACCCGCATGGGATACCAGGAGAAGCACCTGGCTCCTGGCTTCGGATCAGCATGATGCACCAGCCACAGCACGCTGGCCATGGCGGCCATTGGAGGGTGAACCAACAGCAAGAGGAAGACCTTTCTCTCTGTCTCTCTCTCTCTCACTGTCCACTCTGCCTGTCAAAAAAAAAAAAAGTCTGAAATCTGCTCTCTCTCTAGACTTTTCAGTTATAACTGAATGAATCAATAAATTTCCATCAAAAATTGATTGTATTTGAAGCATGTTTTCTGCTATTGGCTCAGAAGTATAGCTTAGAGACCGGCATCACAATAATTGTAATCCAAACATGTCAAAATATTTTATTTATTGAGTTTTTTATAAGGAGTGCCAAACTCTGGACTAAGTCCAGAATATGCTTGATGTAATAAGCAAAACAATCATGGCAATTGCCTTATCAGAATTTAGTGATGTATGTGTAGAACAGGTGAGTTACTATGGTAAGTGTCCTGATGAGGGACGCATAGCATCCCACTGGGATTATGAGAAGAGAGGGTTTAGTGTATGTGCACTCGTATGTACACTCATTTAGTGTATGCACATCCTTCCCAAAGCTCCTGTTGTTTTTTTTGTTTTTTTTTTTTGTTTTTTTTTAGAAAACTATCCTTAGTAGAACTGTAAATTCAGATGCCTGACTCATACTACAGAAATGAAGAGATGTCGGTTCTTTCTTTTCAGAGCATTGGTATATCAGCTTAGCTCAGCTAATCAGGCATTCTTTCTCAGAGAATACATCTTGAATGGGTATGAAAAATACAGAAGAAAACATCAGAATTCATTATTCATCTCCATGAAGCAACTAAAGTGAATGATTCTGGTTATAAGATAGTTGCTGAGTTTCTTGCTCTCATAGCCTCCAACATTTTTTCCCTAATGGTCAAATTTGGGAATCCTGATTGTCATCCCATAATTCAGTTGTGTTTAAATTACCCAAAGTTAGCTGCATATGACCAAAGAATCTTCACCCATACCTGGATGTTAAGGAAGCCTCTTAGTGGAAGTGACAGTTAGTTCAATACATTTTAATTATTATCGCCAGAGTTCATTACAGAACTGATATGCCAAAGGTTAGTTTGAAGGGAACCAGGAGCAAAATTAAATTGTAAATTTGATAGTTTAAGCAAAAGTAAAGAGCAAAGTGGAACAGAGCAATATAGAGAGAGTAAGAAAAAGAAATAAGAAAAGATAGTGGAATTCTATGGCATATAATCTTGAGCTATCACAAACAGAAAATGCTAAGGAACTTACTTCCTAAATTCTACCAGTGAGGAACAGTACATACCAGAATTAATTGTCAAAAATAGACGGTGCTGAAGAAAAGAGGGAAGGTAGAACCTGAATCACTGAATCAGGCCACACGCACTAAGCATAATTTTCAACTACTGTGAAGAAGGGTTTGTGATGAGTCAAGAGCACCTTGTCAGAATTGGCACTAGTAATACACATCTAAGAATACATCTTAACAGCAATAAATACGTAACATACGGACATAAGTTATTTTTAAATAAATCTACACATAGTCCATAGTTTGTAAATTCATATGAGGGTACTTCACAACATTCAAGGAAATGCAATTAAACGTTTAAATTTATTGTGATGCAAAAAGATTTCCAAATCCAGGCTAGTTTTTTTTTCAGAGTCACAATTGTCCGCTTGAGGAATAAAATCTTCCTGGCACTGAAATCCAGAAACAATTTCTTTTGAGAATTTTTATGTGAGAACTGCAGACTATGTGTTCAACTATATTTTCATTATTAAAAATTATCATTAAAAGGAATAAAGCATTTCCTTCTGGACATTTTTATGTTATATTTGACTGAGATTTTTATGGGTGGTGTTTCTAAATGTAAACTCATTTTATATGTACTTGTTGTTCTCATTTAAACCTCCAGCCATTTATTGAGGGTGTAATTTGAACAAAGCATTATGCCAGGTGCTAAATGAGAGTGGCTCCCTAACGTGAGTCATATCCTTGGTGAGAACTAATAACTGAATTGCAATAATCTTGGAAGGTTGTAAAAATAAAAAAGAAACAGATTCTCAGGTCTCCATGCACACATTCAGATTCACAAGGTCTAAAGTGGGGAACATCTGCATTTTTTTTTTCTAATCTCACAAAGTGATTTCTGCAAAGTCAGTCTTAGGAATGCTGCTGTGTGTCAGATAAGGACGAAGCTGATATTGTTCCCTCTTTTAAAGAACTTACAATCTACTAGTCAAAGTGAACTACATATTTTTATCATCAGATTATGGGGAAATTATGGTAAGTGCTTTAAAATAATTATAATGGAATATCTGAGTTTGTAATCCTTCATTGTTTTTATTCCTAAAACAATGCTGTGTGACAATAACTTTTAATCTGGAGTCCAAGAAGCCCCAACAGATCTATGGATAGATGTCAAGAGGTTCATAATTAAGGTGGAGAAAATGATGACATACTTATTTATTTAACATCTAACTGAAATCCATAATTTTCTGCAATTATGAGTGTAGGCAAAAATCTATGATGTTATTATTAAAGTCTGAAATCACAGATAGAGAAAAACTTTGGTTGACTTTCATCACCATATCAAAAACCTCTGTCACATAAACGAATAAGTAAATAATTTTTAAATAAGAACAGGAGGAGTGAGCATTTAGCCTAGCAATTAGGACAGAATACTGGATTTAATACCCACCTCTGGTGCCTGCTAATGCAGACCCTGGGAGGCAGTAGTGATATTCCAAATGATGAATTGGCAAATAGGGAGAACTGGATTCATTATGGGCTACTGGCCTAGTCCATTGAACATCTGAGGATTCAATCAGCAAATGGGAGATCTCTCTGTCTCGCCTGTCTCTCTTTGTCTCTGTTTCTCTCTCTACCTCCTGTCTCTCAAATAAATTAAAAAAAAAAACTTTTTAAAGCAGCAATTTTTCTTGTTGTATAACTTGCTAAAATTATATTATGTTACCACATATAATATTTTTGATATTTTAATAACTATATATGGTTAAAGATGCTTCCTCTCTGTAATTATTTGAGATGTTCAAAGGTTCTACCAAACTGTCAAAGGGCCTACAGCTGAAAAATGGTTATGAATCTCTCCTTTGATAGAAAAGCACAGAATATTAAAACTAGAAAGGATGTTATCAATCATTTAATCCATCCATCTTCTTCACTTTATAATTGAAAAATAAAATATACTGAATACTGTGGTTGACTTCTGAATATTATCTCCCCTGATGAAAATAGAGAAGTTTTTGCAATTGACTTCAAATGAGTATCACCTGATTTTTTAAGAGATATATATCATCTCTCCTATCAGTGGTTCTTCTGGACTAGGTTGGTAACCATTTCAGTGGGGAGAAATGATAGAGTTTTCTGGGGAGAAATCTATATTAGCCTTTAAGTAAGAAAGACAGGTTGCCACTTGCTCTCTTCCTCTTAAATGAGTATGGAAAATTGTCCTTTTGCTTTTACTGCGGTCATCTTTCAGTTATGATGGAAGCCACCCTCAAGAAAACTATATATAAAAGCAGGAAAGGGTAGCACCATGAGAAAAGAGAATCAGAAGAGATGCCTGAACAAGCTGTGATGGGTACTGACTCAATCTTACTGGTTTTTTTTATTTGCCAGATAGAGTTATAGACAGTGAGAGAGACAGAGAGAAAGGTCTCCCTTCCATTGGTTCACTCCCCAAATGGCTGCCAGGAGCCAGGTGCTTCTTCCTGGTCTCACATGCGGGTGCAGGGACCCAAGCATTTGAGCCATCCTCCACTGCCTTCCCAGGCCACAGCAGAGAGCTGGACTGGAAGAGGAGCAACCGGGACAGAATCCGGCGCCCATATGGGATGCCGGCACCACAGGCGGAGGATTAACCTAGTGTGCCACCATGCTGGCCCCTCAATCTTACTTTTAAATTATCAGTTACAAGTTAATCAATTCTATCTTAAGCCATCATGAGTTGGCTTTAAATTACCAACAAAACTGGTTTAGCATTTCACTTGCATTTTTAAATTAACTTTTAATAGAGCACTTATTTTGTGTTAGATACTGTCTTAAGCAATTAATTTATACTAAATCCTACTTGTTTCAACAAAAAAAAAGCTATTATTTTCCTCATTTCTACAGATGAGGAAATTGAGGTGCCGAACAGTTAAATCAATTTTCAGGGTGATCCTGTTAGTAAAGTATTATATTTGGATTTGAAACTAATTGAAGTCTTGAGACCTACAATGGTTATGCAGTTCCCTACTGCTCATCCAACATGACCTTATTGTGGGAATAATTCATATTGTAGTATGAACAAAAATGACAATAATATTAATATACATTTTCTGTCTCTCAAGAAACTCATTTTTATTTTCTTTAGGATGACAGGAAATAGCTAACTATTTTGTTATGCACTTGAATTCTTTGAGAGAACACTATGTAAATGTGAGGGAAGAAAGCACAGTAAATGTGCTTGTACTGTTGCAGTATCTATGGTCCCACAGGAATCGCTGTTTTGTGATTCAGGAACACCTTTGCACATGATAAATTAGAAAATTGCATTCTGGAAACTGAGGGGCTTCATTGATTTAAGGGTTAACTTTAGTGTATTAACAACAAAAGAAAAAGAATGAGTCGAAACTAACGATGGCCAACTGCAAAATGGTGATTCGGCAGATCAAAAAAGTAGTCAACAGAATGTGAAGGCACAAAATGGTCCCTGGAGTTGAGATGTAGGAAAATAAAATCAGCAGTTCAGCACAAACAAGTCATCGGAGCTAGTTCTGAAAGATTTTGGAAACAACTGGTAACTAATATGACTTGATTTATTTGGCTCTACTAGTAAACTGAACCCAGTAAGTTGGACTCAGGTGTGCAGTAGTCAATGACAAGTAATCATTTTAAAACCAGTGTTTTGCTGGTTGAATTATGAAACTTTTGAGAAATATTGGTTAAAATAACAGATTCTTATGTCCTCTTTGTAGAGCTTCATAGAGTGGATATTAGATAGGAAGAAACACTCATATTTTATGGGTATGGGTATTAAAACACTTTCATAATACCTGGTCATGAAATCTGGTAAATTTAGAAACCACTAATTTTAGACCAGTTAGTCACAGAAAGATGTAGTGGTTATAATTATAAAATAAAGGATGCGGTGCAAATTATTTCTGTAGAGATTTATGCATTGTTCCTTTTAGCTTAGAAATATGCACAATCATCATTCATAAAGTATTTATTGATTACACCTTACTTGCTAGCCATTGTGCTATGTGTAGAAATAAAATGATGAATAAGTAGTGCATCCCCTCTCCAGAAGTGTTTAGTCTATAGGAGACACAGAAGTCAATAGTCAATCAAATAATTTTGATAAATTCAATTTTAACTATATTTTTTTGACAGATAGACAGTGAGAGAGAGAGACAGAGAGAAAGGTCTTCCTTCCATTGGTTCACTCCCCAAACGGCCGCTACGGCCGGCGCCTGCAGCCAGTGCTGCTCTGATCCGAAGGCAGGAGCCAGAGGCTTCTTTCTGGTTTCCCACGCGGGTACAGGGGCCCAAACACCTGGGCCATCCTCCACTGCCTTCCTGGGCCACAGCAGAGAGCTGGAGTAGAAGAGGAGCAACTGGGACTAGAACTTGGTGCCCACAAGGGATGCCGGCGCCGCAGGCGGATGATTAGCCAAGTGAGCCATGGCGCCAACCCTTAAGCATATATCTTAACACTAGCATGAAAAGAAACTTAAAATTTAATTTTAGGAAGTCATGCCTAAATTTATTAAGAAGTAAATAGGGAATGATTGAAGCATGTACAAAACTGAAGAAATTGTTCCATGGAGAAAAGTCATATAACATGGGGGTAAAGCTGTAAGAAGTAGGAGGGGAGGGACCTAGGAAAGAAATGAAGAGGAGTCTTCAAGAAGGTATGTCACTGGGAGATATTTAAGCAGGGTAGGGACACAGACTTGCATTCTAGAAAGAATTGTGACTCAGAGAGAATTAATTATAGCAAGACAATATTTAAAGCCAAAGTAATGAATTAGGAGATGGGGCAATGATTCAGCCTTTAATAATAGACACCTATTTCTTAGCTTCTGTTGATGACATAATAATATTGCCACAAAACTAGTGGCACTTAACAACATACAACTCTGAGAGTTAAGAATCTAAACATGGCTTAGCTGGCATAGGGTCTTAAGAGATTGTTGTAGAAGTGTCAGCCAGGGCTGGGTTCTCATTTGGAGTCTACACTAGGGAAAGATCTGTTTCCCCACTTTCATAGTTGTTATCAGTATTTAGTGCTTCAAGTTGTAGTACTAGGAGCCTCCGTTACTGCTGCTTATTGGTCATAGGCCACCTTCAGATGTCAAAAGTCACCAGGAGTACCCTATCATGTGAAGTTCCCTAATATGATGAGAACTGTTTCTATCAATTACCATGTACATCACTTATACACCTGCATCATATCTGCTAAATTGAAAAACAAAAACATCAAAAGTTTCCCCTGTGGGAGAGTCATTTCCTCTATGAGTCAAGGGACTATAGAATAATTCTCTTCACTGTCATGCAATGATCATGAATTAGGTGTTTGCTTTAAATAAACAGATGTGGGAAAAAAATTCCACCCAATGGAAAGTGAGTTTGGAGACATTCTTTAATTACCAAGAAAATGCACCCAAAGAATAGCATCCTTTTTCAACAGCACTAACTGCAGGCATTAGTCATAGTCCTGGCACTAGAGCAGATGCTAGATCCCTGGAACATCACTTCCAAGTGGTTAAAACCAGGCTCATCATTTCAACATGTCACAGTTATTTGACATTTCAGGAAAGAGACTACCAATTAGTTTAAGGACGTTAGCCAAAACCTTAGGAAATATTTCCAAGTTATTTCTACCTTCTAGCGTTGTTGTATGTCTCCAACTTCTACTTTTCCTATATACTTCCTAAGTGTGTTATTATTCAGAGAGATCAAGAGCTTATTCAGATCATTTGCTGAAATCCCAAAAGCTCTGGCAGGTTCCTGAGCAGTTAATAGGACTAAATTAAGACTATCCATTTATCTTCAGTGCTCAAAGTTCAAATTCTCAAGTGTTGATGCAACAGTAGAATGCAAAGTATTCCTCAACAGTCAATGAGATCAAATACTGTTTTAAATTGATTTCCAATATAATTGGTATTATATAAGAACACAAATGATTATTTCATGTATTAGCACTGCTGGATGATATAAATTTGAATTTTAAATGCATTCTTGATCAGCAGTGTTGTATCAGACATGAAAACTGAATTGGCCCATGAGAACACCACCACAGCAGGTAAGTTCAAACCGGAGACAGAATGCTGCCCGCTGGCATGTTGGCACTATCCAGAGAAGCTGCCGAATACTTCATGCTCGCTTCCCTTATTAGACTTTTATTTTCTCCAGCTTGCTTCTCCTTCAGGCAAGACACATGGGTGAGGGAAGCAACTCATGCTTTTACTCTGTGAGTGTAAATTAGACTATAAAAATAATAAAAACAGTTAATAAAATAACTATGTTTTTTTAAAAAAAAACTTTATATGGCAATTATAACACTAAGTATGATAAAAAATTTTCATTGTATAATAATGACAGTTAATGATAACAATTGTTAATATTAGAGTGGAAGATATGGGCAAGTCGGAGTGTTTAGGGAGTTAACACCCAAAG
Source organism: Oryctolagus cuniculus (assembly GCF_964237555.1). NCBI lineage: Eukaryota > Metazoa > Chordata > Mammalia > Lagomorpha > Leporidae > Oryctolagus > Oryctolagus cuniculus. Next base: position 90,599,598 of record NC_091442.1, read on the forward strand.
ATTATCATCATTATGCCCATTTGAGAAAAGAAACTGAAGTTTGGACCCACAGAAATGTTTTGTCTTAAATAGGCAGAATGCACAATCAATTGTATCTTTGAAATTCCCTGACATTTTTAGACATCCACATATGGCCAATTTCATTCTAACGATGTAGAAAATGAATAAACAAATAAAGCTGAACAGACTCATTAAAGTAAAAGAAAATTTTGTATAAAAATATACTTAAGAATCATCTTTTACTGTCTTTCATCTTACACTGACACAAAAATGTGGCATTATTTTATTGGACGTCACAGTTAAAACAAGAGTGCAACTCTCCATTCTGTAACACTGACAAATGGTCCTGCTTTCCAGTAACAAACTTGGTTGTTCATTCTTTCTATTTTCCCACATATTTCGTTATGGTGCATAATTTCCTTTTAATGTTTGTGATGATGTTTATTTCTTGCGTACATGACAAGTTGGGTCCATTGGGTTGATTACACCTTGCTTCTCTTTATTTTCTTCCTTAGTACACAGTATTACCTGTAGCAGAAAATTCTTGCCAATTAAACAGATACCTCCTAATCTCAATAAGGCTACAGAACTCAACTCATGACTTTTTTTCTTTTCAGTTTTTTCTTAGCTTGAATTCTGGACACATAATCATACACTATAAATACTGCCTGTGGGAAATGAGAAAGCAGAGTCATTTGAGTGCTACACCAACTGACAATGCCAGATGACAGCCAACTGCATAACATTTAGGCTAATAAAACACAGAAACCACATTGAGGCTTCTATGCATGTGGGAGAATTGCAGGCATATGCTCACCATTCCTTTCTTAATCAAAGGTGCTCAGCTTATTCTAGCTATTTTATCATGTCTTCCCAGAGTATTACAGTGAGCATGAGTGAATACAGAAAACTGTAGGATGTTTGGGAAATGAGAACTTTCACTGAGATATGGATTTCTTTCTTTTCCATTCCCTATTGTTATCATTTGAATAATGGGCTGGTATTGTGACACAGCAGGTTAAGTCACAGCCTGTGCCTATATGTGTGCCAGGTCAAGTTCTGGGTACTCCACTTCCAATCCAGTTCCCTGCTAATGAGCCTGGGAAAGCAACAGAAGATGGCTCAAATTTTTGGACCCCTGCCACCCATGTAGGAGATCTGAATGGAATTCCAGGCTTCTGGCTTCAGGCTAACCCAGAACTGGTTGTTGTGACCATCTGGGGAGTGAACCAGCAGATGGGAGATCAGTGTGTTCGTGTGTGTGTGTCCTTCTTTCTTTGTACCTCTTTCAAGTAAAAGCATATAAATATGTTTTAAAATTGAGTAATAATTTAGTGTCCCCAAATGCCTATGTATTGGGGCTTGGTCCTCAAAATCTCATGTCAGTAGTTAATGAATTAATGTCAATGGTTTGGATTAGGCAGAGACATGATCTAATTATGTGGTCTAGGAGGTGGATACAAAGGGAGGTCTTTAGGTCATCAGGGCTTGTAGCTCTCCAAGGAGAGTTGGTGATTCAAGCTGAGTTTGGCCCAGCTATGCTCTCTCTGCTTCCTGACTTATCTTATCTCCCACCTTACTCTGGCCTTACGAGATGCCTGAACTAATGGGGCTGTGAAATTCCAAAACAGTGGCTAAAATCTTGGACTGCAATCCTTTAAAAGTGTAAACTGAAATAAACTTTTTCTTTCCTAAAATTTTCCTCAAAGATATTTTAGTTAAAGTAACAAAAATCCAACTAATACACCTACATATTAAGAACATGCCTAGAGATGAGTCTGGCAAGATGGCAGAATAGGAAGGGAACACACTGATAGTCCGGGGAGAGACAGTTTAATAAAAGTGGAGATACTGCAGGTTCAAGGAAGAGTAGGGGAAGAAACAGCAGAAGAAACTCTTCCGGAATGAGTGATTCACAGTGGACCTGTGTGGAGAGCGTGGGAGCCCACAGTTCGGGACACCAGCGGCAGACTCAACACACGTCAGCGCTGGAACGCGAGGTGGGCCGAACCTCAATAGCCCGAGACACTGGCAGGCAAGCAGAAAGAGGAGACTAGAGGGAATGACCCCAGGGGGAAAAGTATACCAGGATAACTAGAAGAGAGAGAGAGAGAAAAAAAAAAGTGACTAATACAGACACGGGTTTCTCTCTCTCTGCTCACCTCTCAAAGGCGAGCAAGACAAAGAGCAGGCACCATCTTGGACATACGTCATAAGCAGAGCAACCTCAGGTCTGCACCGGCCCTGAGCCTAGCAGAAAAACCTGACTCTGGGCGGGGTGAATAAACAGGAGATTAGGACCTAGTAAATTTGTGGCGCTACTGAACTAAGACTGTGAAAAAAGATTTGGTGGGGGAGAGAACTCACAGAATTCATGTGATTACTCTCCAGAGACGCTACAATTCCATAACTTTGGCAACCCAGTGGGAGACTGAAGGAGAATCTGAGCCCACTCTGAGGGCAGAACAGATTCCCTGTGTGGTCCTTGGGAAAGAGCTTCCTATCTCTGACTCCTGTGGGTATATCATTTGCCTGCTAACTACCTCCAACTTCGTTCAGCTGTGTGGAATTACTTCCCTTTTGAATCAAAAAAAGAAAGAAAGAGAGAGAGAGAGATCTACCACGCCTAACCTGGGAGTGTCACCTTTGGCACACCAAACAGAGTTCTCAGGCCACACCCATCTCAAGCCTCTAAGGCTCCATCAAAAACAGACAGTCCACTTAATCTAGAGTCATAGTATAACAAGAAAAAGAACCACAGTGAAGAAACCAAATATCTCCAATATGCCAAATAACAAACGCAAAAACTGAGGTAATAAAAACAAGGAAGTCACCATGACGCCCCAAAATGAACAAGACACCCCAATTCAAGATTATGAAGATGATGAGATAGAAGAAATGCAAGAAGCAGATCTCAAAAAAATTGATAAGAACATTAAGAAGTTCTCAAAAACAAATTCTTGAACTACAGAAATACTTAATGGACAAGGTAGAACATCTCTCTTGTGAAAATGAAATATTAAGGAGGAATCAAAATGAAATGAAACAACTAGTACAACAGGAAACTTTGATAGTGACGAGAAATCATAATGAAGTGAAGAATTCAATAGATCAAATGAAAAACACATTAGAGAGCCTTACAAACAGAATGGGTGAAGCAGAAGAGAGAATATCAGACTTAGAAGACAGAGAACAGGAAAGGATACAGTCAGACCAAAGAAAAGAAGAGGAAATTAGAAATCTAAAACATATTGTCGGGAATCTTCAGGATACTATTAAAAAAACCAACATTCGGGTTCTAGGAGTTCCTGAAGGCATGGAGAGGGAGAAAGGATTGGAAGGCCTTTTTAGTGAGATATTGGCAGAAAATTTCCCAGGTTTGGAGAAGGACAGAGAAATCCTAGTACAGGAGGCTCACAGAACCCCTAATAAACACGACCAAAAGAGATCCTCACCACGACACGTTGTAATTAAGCTGTCCACGGTGAAACATAAAGAAAAGATCCTAAAATGTGCAAGAGAGAAACGTCAGATTACTCTCAGAGGATCTCCAATCAGACTCACAGCTGACTTCTCATCAGAAACCCGACAAGCTAGGAGGGAATGGCGAGATATAGCCCAGGTACTAAGAGAGAACAACTGCCAGCCCAGAATATTATATCCTGCAAAGCTATCATTTGTGAATGAAGGTGAAATAAAGACTTTTCATAGCAAACAGAAATTGAAAGAATTTGTCACCACTCGTCCAGCCCTGCAAAAGATGCTTAAAGATGTGTTGCACACAGAAACACAGAAACACGGTCATCAATATGAAAGAAGGTAAAGGAAGGAAACCTCACAGCAAAAGATCACAGGGAATTCAAAACATATATTAGAACTTATCTTTGGCAAATGGCAGGGCAAAGTTACCACGTATCCATAGTCACAATGAACGTTAATGGCCTGAACTGTCCAGTTAAAAGACACAGATTGGCTGATTGGGTTAAGGAACAAAACCCATCTATTTGCTGCTTACAAGAAACACATCTTTCCAACAAAGATCCATACAGACTGAAAGTGAAAGGCTGGAAAAAGATATACCATGCCAACAGAAATGAAAAAAGAGCAGGCATAGCCATCTTAATATCAGACAAAATAAACTTTACCACAAAAACTGTTAAGAGAGACAAAGAGGGACACTATATAATGATTAAGGGATCAATTCAACAGGAGGATATAATGATTATCAATGTATATGCACCTAACTACAGGGCACCGGTTTATCTAAAAGATTTGTTAAGGGACTAAAAGAGAGACTTAGACCCCAATACAATAGTACTGGGGGACTTCAATACTCCACTCTCAGAAATAGACAGATCAACAGGACAGAAGATCAAAAAGGATACAGTAGATTTAAATGACTCTATAGCCCAATTGGATCTAACAGATATATACAGAACTTTCAATCCTACAGCTAAAGATTTTACATTCTTCTCAGCAGTACATGGAAGCTTCTCTAGGATTGACCACATACTAGGCCATAAAGCAAGTCTCAGCAAATTCAAAAGAATTAGAATCATACCATGCAGCTCCTCAGACCATAAAGGAATGAAGTTAGAAATTTGCAACTCAGGAATCCCTAGAGCATACGCAAACACATGGAGATTGAACAACATGCTCCTGAATGAACAATGGGTCAGAAGAAATTAAAAGAGAAATAAAAATTTTCTGGAAGTAAATGAGGATAACAGCACGACATACCAAAAATTATGGGATGCAGCAAAAGCAGTGTTAAGAGGAAAGTTTATATCAATAGGTGCCTACATCAAGAAATTGGAAAGGCACCAAATAGATGAGCTTTCAATTCACCTCAAGGATTTAGAAAACCTACAGCAAACCAGACCCAAATATAGCAGGAGAAGAGAAATAATTAAAACCAGAGAAGAAATCAACAGGATTGAACAAAAAAAAAAATTACAAAAAATCAGCCAAATGAGGAGATGGTTTTTTGAAAAAATAAACAAAATTGACACCCCATTGGCCCAACTAACTAAAAAAAGAAGAGAAAAGACCCAAATCAATAAAATCAGAGATGAAAAAGGAAACATAACAACAGACACCACAGAAATAAAGAGAATCATCAGAAACTACTACAAGGACTTGTATTCCAGCAAACAGGGAAACCTATCAGAAATGGATAGATTCCTGGACACATGCAACCTACCTAAATTGAACCAGGAAGACATCGAAAACCTAAACAGACCCATAACTGAGACAGAAATTGAAACAGTAATAAAGGCCCTCCCAACAAAGAAAAGCCCAGGACCAGATGGATTCACTGCTGAATTCTACCAGACATTGAAAGAAGAACTGACCCCAATTCTTCTCAAACTATTCAGAACAATCGAAGAAGAGGGAATCCTCCCAAATTCTTTCTATGAAGCCAGCATCACCTTAATTCCTAAGCCGGAAAAAGATGCAGCACTGAAAGAGAATTACAGACCAATATCCCTGATGGACATAGATGCAAAAATCCTCAATAAAATTATCACCAATAGAATGCAACAACACATCAGAAAGATCATCCACCCAGACCAAGTGGGATTTATCCCTGGTATGCAGGGATGGTTCAACATTCGCAAATCAATCAATGTGATACACCACATTAACAGACTGCGGAAGAAAAACCATATGATTATCTCAATAGACACAGAGAAAGCATTTGATAAAATACAACACCCTTTCATGATGAAAACTCTAAGCAAACTAGGTTTGGAAGGAACATTCCTCAATACAATCAAAGCAATCTATGAAAAACCCACAGCCAACATCCTATTGAATGGGGAAAAGTTGGAAGCATTTCCACTGAGATCTGGTACCAGACAGGCATGCCCACTCTCACCACTGCTATTCAATATAGCTCTGGAAGTTCTAGCCAGAGCTATTAGGCAAGAAAAAGAAATTAAAGGGATACAAATTGGGAAAGAAGAACTCATACTATCCCTCTTTGCAGATGATATGATTCTTTATTTAAGGGACCCAAAGAACTCTACTAAGAGATTATTGGAACTCATAGAAGAGTTTGGCACGGCCGGCGCCGCGGCTCACTAGGCTAATCCTCCGCCTGCGGCGCCGGCACACCGGGTTCCAGTCCCGGTCGGGGCGCCGGATTCTGTCCCGGTTGCCCCTCTTCCAGGCCAGCTCTCTGCTGTGGCCAGGGAGTGCAGTGGAGGATGGCCCAGGTGCTTGGGCCCTGCACCCCATGGGAGACCAGGAAAAGCACCTGGCTCCTGGCTCCTGCCATCGGATCAGCGCGGTGCGCCGGCCACAGCGCGCTGGCCGCGGCGGCCATTGGAGGGTGAACCAACGGCAAAGGAAGACCTTTCTCTCTGTCTCTCTCTCTCACTGTCCACTCTGCCTGTCAAAAAAAAAAAAAAAAAAAAGAAGAGTTTGGCAAAGTAGCAGGGTATAAAATCAATGCACAAAAATCAACAGCCTTTGTATACACAGACAATGCCATGGCTGAGGAAGAACTTCTAAGATCAATCCCATTCACGATAGCTACAAAAACAATCAAATACCTTGGAATAAACTTGACCAAGGACGTTAAAGATCTCTACGATTAAAATTAAAAAACCTTAAAGAAAGAAATAGAAGAGGATACCAAGAAATGGAAAACTCTTCCATGCTCATGGATTAGAAGAATCAATATCATCAAAATGTCCATTCTCCCAAAAGCAATTTATAGATTCAATGCAATCCCAATCAAGATACCGAAGACCTTCTTCTCAGATCTGGAAAAAATGATGCTGAGTTCATATGGAGACACAGGAGACCTCGAATAGCTAAAGCAATCTTGTACAACAAAAACAAAGCTGGAGGCATCACAATACCAGATTTCAGGACATACTACAGGGCAGTTGTAATCAAAACAGCATGGTACTGGTACAGAAACAGATGGATAGACCAATGGAACAGAATTGAAACACCAGAATTCAATCCAAACATCTACAACCAATTCATATTTGATCAAGGATCCAAAACCAATCCCTGGAGTAAGGACAGTCTATTCATAAATGGTGCTGGGAAAACTGGATTTCCACGTGCAGAAGCATGAAGCAAGACCCCTACCTTTCACCTTACACAAAAATCCACTCAACATGGATTAAAGACTTAAATCTATGACCTGACACCATCAAATTATTAGAGAGCATTGGAAAAACCCTGCAAGATATAGGTACCGACAATGACTTCTTGGTAAACACCCAGAAGCAAGGGAGTCAGAACCAAAATCAACTATTGGGATTGCATCAAATTGAGAAGTTTCTGTACTTCAAAAGAAACAGTCAGGAGAGTGAAGAGACAACCGACAGAATGGGAAAATATATTTGCAAACTATGCAACAGATAAAGGATTAATAACCAGAATCTACAAAGAGATAAAGAAACTCCACAAAAATAAAACAAACAACCCACTTAAGAGATGGGCCAAGGACCTCAATAGACATTTTTCAAAAGAGGAAATCCAAATGGCCAACAGGCACATGAAAAAATGTTCAAGATCACTAGCAATCAGGGAAATGCAAATCAAAACCACAATGAGGTTTCACCTCACCCCAGTTAGAATGGCTCACATTCAGAAATCTACCAACAACAGATGCTGGAGAGGATGTGGGGAAAGAGGGACACTAACCCACTGTTGGTGGGAATGCAAACTGGTTAAGCCACTATGGAAGTCAGTCTGGAGATTCCTCAGAAAACTGAAGATAACCCTACCATTCAACCCAGCCATCCCACTCCTTGGAATTTACCCAAAGGAAATTAAATTGGCAAACAAACAATCTGTCTGCACATTAATGTTTATTGCAGCTGAATTCACAATAGCTAAGACCTGGAACCAACCCAAATGCCCATCAACAGTAGACTGGATAAAGAAATTATCGGACATGTACTCTATAGAATACTATACAGCAGTCAAAAACAATGAAACCTGGTCATTTGCAACAAAACGGAGGAACTTGGAAAACATCATGCTGAGTGAAAGAAGCCAGTCCCAAAGGGACAAATACCATATGTTCTCCCTGATCGGCGACAGCTAACTGAGCACCAAAGGGGAAACTTGTTGAAGTGAAATGGACACTATGAGAGTCAAACACTGACTTGGTCAGCTCTTATCCTGACGGTTGATGTACAATGTAATACTTTATCCATTTTAGTATTTTTTTTGTTCTAGTACCATTGGTTGAACTCTGTAATTAACACAAAATTATTCTTAGGTGTTTAAATTTTAACTGAAAAGTGATCCCTCTTAGGAATTTGGAAAACATTATGCTGAGTGAAATAAGCCAATCCCAAAGGGACAAATACCACTTGTTCTCCTTGATAGGTGACAACTAACTGAGCACCAAAAAGGAAACCTGTTAAAGTGAAATGAACACTAGGAGAAACGGTGACTTGATCAGCCCTCACCCTGACTGTTGATGAGCAACTTGATATGTTATCCCTCTTAGTATTTTTTTTGTTTGTTCTACTTAATACTTTTGGTTGAATACTGTAATCAATACACAATTCTTCTTAAGTGCTAAAACTTAACTGAAAAGTGATCTCTGTTAAATATAAGAGTGGGAATAAGAGAGGGAAGAGATGTGCAATTTGGGACATGCTCAAGCTGACTTACCTCAAATGGTAGAGTTAGAAACATACCAGGGGATTCCAATCAATCCCATCAAGGTGGCATGTACCAATGCCATCTCACTAGTCCCAGTGATCAATTTCTGTTCACAATTGATCATAATGATAGGACTAAGAACCAAAGGGATCACATAAACAAAAATAGTGTCTGCAAATACTAGCTGATAGAATCAAAAAGGGAGAGAATGGTCCAACATGGGAAGTGAGATACACAGCAGACCCATAGAATGGCGGATGTCCTAAACAGCACTCTGGCCTCAGAATCAGCCTTTAAGGCATGCGGATCTGGCTGAAAAGCCCATGAGAGTATTTCAGGCATGGAAAGCCAAAACACTCTGGGGAAAAAAAAGAAAAAACTAAATGAAAGATCTCGGCGAGTGAGATCCCAGTGGAAAGAATGGGTCATCAAAAAAGGAGGTACCTTTCTCTGAAGGGAGGAGAGAACTTCCACTTTGACCATGGCCGTGTCTAAATATGATCAGAGTCAGTGAACTCAGAGGGCTTCCATAGCCTTGGCACCTCATGACAAGAGCCTAGGGTGATTACTGAGGCCATAAACAAGAGTGTCAATTTGTTAAGTCAACAACAGGAGTCACTGTGTACTTACTCCTCATGTAGTATCTCTGTCCTTAATGTGCTGTACATTGAGATTTAATGCTATAACTAGTACTCAAACAGTATTTTTCACTTTATGTTTCTGTGTGGGAGCAAACTGTTGAAATATTTACTTAATGTATGCTAAACTGATCTTCTGTATATAAAGAGAATTGAAAATGAATCTTGATGTGAATGGAATGGGAGAGGGAGTGGGAAAGGGGAGGGTTGTGGGTGGGAGGGACGTTATGGGGGGGAAGCCATTGTAATCCATAAGCTGTACTTTGGAAATTTATATTCATTAAATAAAAGTTTGAAAGAAAAAAAAAAAGAACATGCCTAGCCAATCTATCATATAATCTCAGATGCAAAGTCAAGTCAATGCTTACCACATATTCACAATTCCCTACTGAAATCATTCCTCCTTATTCTAATCCTTTCTCTTCTTCATTCTTGAATAGTCTGTGGTCCGCAGCACAGTTGAGAAACCTTGTGTACTTCTTGCGACCCATTATCATTTCAATATAATGAATGAAAAAGAACAGATATTTGTGGGGAAAATGGTTATTCCACTTACTCAGCTATGTCTCTCAGCTTCAGTCCACATTATTCAACTTCACATGATGAAGGGACTCTTCAGACCACTGTTTTGGACATAGACTACTGCCATGTTCACCTTTGACAATAAAGGATATGAAAAGGAGACTGATAAGTTGGAGGAAGAAGGGACTTGCTCTTTCCTGTACTCCTTGGCTTCTGATGGGCTTCCTGATTGCCATGGTTCTTGGTAGCATCATATCAACAAGCTCAGGACATATGCATCTTTATTTTTGAGTTTCTTGTTCACTTCAGTTTCTTGAACTCACCACTCCAGCAACCCATCTTAATAAGAGCAGAAGCAGTTCCTTCCCACAACAGCAACTGAATCCTGTTTTCAGTCTTTTCAGCATTTACAGAACCATCTTCATTGATGACAGCACTAGCAGATTGATCCCTGTTCTCCACAAAAGTCTGGCTGCAACCCCATGTGACTCCCTCCTCTGAGAAGAATGATGTACCAGTAACTGAGCAGCCCACCTTCTTTAGAGAGATGTAGTATGCAGCTCCTGTCTTGCTTGAGGGTCACACCTCCATAAACTCTAAAGAACTCCAAGCTTTTGTCATGTGTTCTTTTTTTATTTTATTTTGACAGGCAGAGTTAGACAGTGAGAGAGAGAGACAGAGAGAAAGGTCTTCCTTTTCTGTTGGTCCACCCCTCAAATGGCCGCTACAGCCAGTGCGCTGCAGCTGGCACGCTGCACCGATCCAAAGCCAGGAGCCAGGTGCTTCCTCCTGGTCTCCCATGTGGGTGCAGGGCCCAAGCATTTGGGCCATCTTCCACTGCCTTCCCGGGCCACAGCAGAGAGCTGGACTGGAAGAGGAGCAACCGGGACAGAATCCGGCGCCCCGACTGGGACTAGAACCCGGGGTGCCCGCACTGCAGGTGGAGGATTAGCCTAGTAAGCCACGGCGCCGGCCGTGGTGTGTTCTAATCCAGCCAATGGGGGATGTAAGTCATGGCTTTCATGCAGGAGAATTAATTTTTCGGGTATTCTTAATTGAGTATTTTCAGACTCTATTATAAGACACCTGTTAAATTGCTATCTTCACTAAGTTTAACTGTTTTGTTTTCCATAACAGCTTATACGTCTTCAAAGATCAATATTTTAAGCTTGTAGAAGATAGGAAACTTCTGTTTTGTATGCTGAGCATATAGACAGATGTTCAATATGTCTGAAATGACAACAACAGAAGTATTTCTTGGCTTCTGATCTACTTCTTGATTTGTGAATTGTGGATGCTGTAAAGGCTCTACCTATGGTTTACAGAGATAGGGTTGTCCCAAAGGAATAGAATGGTAACTTAATAACAACCCTAATTCACAATGACACCAGGGGAGAAGATACAAGTAGCAGCAAGAAATGGCAAATTGGAGCTCTATAGAACGAAAGGAAAAAAGAGTTAAGCAAAATTTTTAAAACTCAGGAAACTCAGGAGAGTTATACCAAAATTGCTGGACTACAACCTTCTTACAACAGTACTCTCTGGGGCCAGGCTATTGGAATCATTAATACCATAAGCCACGAACAGATAGCTGTGAAACCCTATGAAGCTACCAAACAGTGAGGGAAAACTGAAAGGCTGAATAATACAATGAAAGCGCAGAAGTGCAAGGCTTATGAGGCTGTTTATTCTGCAGCAATTTCATCACAGAGCAAACTGATTGCTTTTCTAATGCCTTATATCAAACAGCAGGTATCTATAGCCTCAAAGGAAGAAATATTAAGCATTAGGCACCTTTCAGACTTGAAACACTGCAGAGGCAGAGCTGGAAGATTTCTCAGAGTGGCTTATCTTCCTTTTTTTTTCTTTCTGTACCTTCAAATCTTAAAAAGTGAGAGTGATAAAATTATAGTTATACTTCCCATACAAACAAGGATAGTTTTCATATAAGTCACGGCCTAAGTTTCAGTACAAACCTATGTAAGTATTTTGGAAATGTTTACACATAAAAAACTTCTGTCCCTTTATTTATTTAAGTGAGTAAAAGCGTGAGGTGGAGATTCAAGACAAAGACAAAAGGGCTGAGGTTCTTTTTTTTTCCTCTGTACAATTAATTAATTAATCATAAGAAGTGTTGTCATCCTTGAGACATTTCCAGAGGAAAATGCCCTACATTCTAGAATCATACAGTCACACAGTCTTAGAAGGGAACAAAAGGTCATCTAGGTGAAGTGAAAACAAATATTTTTATGTAGAATAAGAGTGAATATTTTAGGCACTGTGTGCCATAGTTTCCATCACATTATGCAACTCTGCCATTGTATTTGTGTATACAACACATGAAATATGGCCATGCTACAGTAACATTTTATTTACAAATACGGCCAAACAGCCGTATGTGGCCCATGGGTTATACCTTAGAGACCCGTGATTTAGTCTACACAGCCATAAAAGGGAAAAAGAGAACAAAGATGAAACTCCCTTTAAGTTGGCAGACAACAATTTCTGCCATTACGGAAGTCAGTTTGGAGGTTCCTTAGAAAATTTAAAATAAAACTATCACCAGCAAGCCCATTACTGGGTGTGTGTGTGTGTAAGAAATTAAAACAGTATGTTGAATAAATAGCTGTACTCCCATGTTCATTGCAGCATTTTTCACAAATCCAAGAAAGAGAATCAACTTAAATCTCCATCAATGGATAAATGGATTATATATATATATACACACACACACACACACACACACACACACACACATACACATACCTATAGATACAAATGCACATAAATACATACACACAAATATACATAATGAAATACTATTCAGGCTTTTACAAAGAAGAAAATCCTACCATTTGGGACAATATGGATGAACCTGAAGGACATAGTAAGTGAAATAAGCCAGGAAAAGTATATATATAGAGAGAGTGAATGAGAGAGAAACCACATGATCTCATTTATGTTATTAAAAAAAGTTGATTTCATAGAATAGATAGTAGAATGATGGTTATCAAAGGCTAAGAGAATGGGAGCTTGGGGAGATGTTCATTAAGGGATAAAAAATTTCAGTTAGGCAGGATAAATAAATACAAAAGGTGTATTTTGCAATATGGTGACTATAGTAAATAACAACATACTAAATTTTGAAAACGTACTAATTTTGAAAATCACTAAGAGAGTAGATTTTAAGTGATACCACTACAACAAAAGTAAGCGATGTCATGCATAAGTTAATTTGTTCCATTGAGCCATTTCACAATGTATATACATTTCAGAACTTCATGTTATAGGTGATGCATATATGTATATATATAATTTTATATGTATATATAATTTTATTTTCTAGTTAATAAATAAATAAGAATCCTTGGATATCTGATCTCCACTTGATTATTCATCATTTTATTTTTTAGGGATAACATTCCAGCATTTAAGGTCATAAGTCTTAAGTGTCTAGCCTGGTATCTTTTTGTATATGTAAATACTGTGGTAAACACTACTCAGACCAAGATGTAGCTCATTTCCAAGACTCCTAGAGGTCCTTTTTGTCCTCTATCTATCAGAATCAATTGCAGACACAGTTAACCACTGTCCTTACTTTATCAGTATTAACAAATATTGCCTAAGTTTGAACATGATATAAATGGGAGCAACAAGTTGACAATTTGTCATTATGAGCTTTCTATTGTTCAACACTTGAATAAGGAATTATATAAAACTCTTGCTCTAAAATGTTCAATTTCAAACATTACCATAACATCATCTCTGCCGATAAACTAAATATTCAATTGTAACACAATGGTTTCATGTTGTAATATATATTTTTGTGTCCATTGTACTTATTTATAGATAAAATTACATTAGAAATTGCTTGATTCTGCCATCACATTCTTTTTTTTAACTTTTATTTAATGAATATAAATTTCCAAAGTACAGCTTAAGAATTACAATGGCTTCCCCCCCACACAACTTCCCTCCCACCCGCAACCCTCCCCTTTCCCTTTCCCTCTCCCTTTCCCCTTCCATTCACATCAAGATTCATTTTCAATTCTCTTTATATACAGAAGATCAGTTTACCATATATTAAGTAAAGGTTTCAACAGTTTGCACCCATATAGAAACACAAAGTGAAAAATACTGTTTGAGTACTGGTTATAGCATTAAATCACAATGTACAGCACATTAAGGACAGAGATCCTACATGAGGAGTAAGTGCACAGTGACTCCTGTTGTTGACTTAACAAATTGACACTCTTGTTTATGGCCTCAGTAATCACCCTAGGCTCTTGTCATGAGTTGCCAAGGCTATGGAAGCCTTTTGAGTTCACCGACTCTGATCATATTTAGACAAGGTCGTAGTCAAAGTGGAAGTTTTCTCCTCCCTTCAGAGAAAGGTACCTCCTTCTTTGATGACCTGTTGCTCACTAGGCTAACCCTCCGCCTTGCGGCGCCAGCACACCAGGTTCCAGTCCCGGTCGGGGCACCGGATTCTGTCCCAGTTGCCCCTCTTCCAGGCCAGCTCTCTGCTGTGGCCTGGGAGTGCAGTGGAGGATGGCCCAAGTCCTTGGGCCCTGCACCCCATGGGAGACCAGGATAAGTACCTGGCTCCTGCCATCGTATCAGCGTAGCGTGCCGGCCATTGGAGGGTGCCATCACATTCTTGGGAGTCCTCTTCTTCCATTATCCTATGCCCATTTTCTCTCATCCAAGACATGTAGAGGCTTAAAATTGACAAATAGGATCACATCAAGCTGAGAAGCTTCTACATTGCAAAAGAAACAGTCAGCAAAGTGAAGAGGCAACCAACAGAATGGGAGAAAATATTTCCAAACTACCCAACTGATAAAGGGTTAGTACCCAGAATCTATAAAGAGCTCAAGAAACTCAATGACAACAAAACAAGCAATCCAGTTAAGAAATGGGTTAAGGACTTGAGCAGGCATTTTTCAAGAGAGGAGATCCAAATGGTTAACAGACATATGAAAAAATGCTCAAGATCACCATGCATCAGGAAAATGAAAATCAAAACCATGATGACGTTTCACCTCACCCCAGTTTGAATGGTTCTTATACAGAAAACAACAAACTACAAATGCAGTGAAGATGTGGGGGGAAAGGTACCCTAATCCACTGTTGGTGGGAATGTAGATTGGTATAGCCACTGTGAAAGACAGTAAGGAAATACCTCGGAAATCTGAATATAGACCTACAATATGAGCTAGCCATCCCACTACTGGGAATTTACCGAAAGGAAATAGAATTAGTATATGAAAGAGTTCTCTACATAGCCATGTTAACTGTAGCTCAGTTCACAATAGCTAAGATAAGCCAGTCCCCAAAAGACAGATACCATATGTTTTCCCTGATCTAAGGTAAATAATAGAGTACCTAAAATTTAATGTTTAGTTAGGAGTGAATGTTTTTCAATGATTGTTTATAGCCCTTGTCTCTTCTGTTCAGGAATAGTGTTTTTTTTTCCTCATACTACTTGTTAATCTCTTTTACTTATTGTAGGGTTAACCTTATGATTATTAAGTAAACTGAAAGTAGATCTTTGTAAAAATTAAGAGTGGGAATGGGAAAGTGGGGAGGAAGAGGGGTTGGAGTGAGGGCGAGAGGGAGCAAAGTATCAATATGTTCCTAAATCTGTATATATGAAATACATGAAACTTGTATAATGTAAATAAAATTTTTAAAAAATAAAAAAATAAGGACTTTATGAAGTACAAAAGAATGTTGATGCAGATTTCCTTTCCCAGGCTCCAAGAAGACCTAGTGTCTACTAGTCCAAAGCTCCAGTCCCTGCAGTTTGTCCTCCCTGCCACACAGGTGGGTTATGCACAACCACAACCCTCCTAACCAATGCCACAGTGAAATCTCTCCCAAAGTCTAAGTCTGCCTTTCTGACTTGAGTCCTCTTATCAAGACTCTTGGATGGCGGCAACTCTACTACCTTCCTTTTAGTTCTTTATAGGTGACCCTCATTTAAGGCCCAAAAATCTGTAGCACTAAGTTTTTACGCATCCACATAGTATGTGCTTTGGAAGAATATCATTCTAGAAGACAATCAGGACTCTGAGAGGCAGTGGGCACATAATTAATCTGAACTCTAGATTCAGATGATTTAGATTCAATTTCTTGTCCTTTTACTTAGTGGTTGTGTAATCTTTGGAAACAGCTATTCTTTGTATGTACAAAATTGTGATTTTAATAGCATCTTCCTTTTAGGATTGATGCCAGGAGAATAGTTGGAATAATACCTGACACACAGTAAGCTATGCTTTATAATGATAGCAGTTAACTCTGAGATGCAAAGTCTTCCTTCCCATAAGTCTTCTATAACAACCTAGGCATCATTATTGTAGACCCCTTAGTAATAAACCTTATTTCCTGGGTCTCATCAAAGATTCCAAATGACTTAAAAATAAAAAGACAAAACACAAAATTGAACACATTAGATGATTTTCAACTGCAAAATAGCACATACATACACAGAGAAAACATACTGGAAGAAAACATATGAGAGTGTTAATCATTATGTCTAAGCTGTGAGATTATGAATTTTAATGCTGTCGTATGCTTTTAAAATTTCAAATACAGTAAGCAACTATAACTTTTAACTTTAATTTTAAAAGTAAAGTTTTCTCTGGTTTACTTTATGTAATACATAAAACTTGTATTTTAGTGATAAAATTCATACATTAAAGGTATTACATAGGATAAATCAACTGCCATATCCAAACATAAATTTGCTTGTATCTAAAAAAAAAAAAAAAAAAACAGAATAATACCCTTTTTGACTTGCTTGTAGAAAGTAAATGAGAAATCCCATAAGGAAACCCTTTTATGATGCAATATACTGTAGTGATGCAAAAAATTTCATTGATTTTATTGTTGGATATTTAAAAATATACAAAGTAATATTTTTTAAAACTCAAGGTGCTCATTTATATTCAGACCATTTAGGAGTGCAAAAAAGAGCAAAATTGGAGCTGGCAGTGTGGAATAGCAGGTAAAGCCACCACCTGTAGTACTGGCATCCCCTATAGGCACTGGTTAAAGTCCTGGCTGTTCCACTTCTGAATCAGCTCTCTGCTATGGCCTGGGAAAGCAGAGGAAGATGGCCCAAGCCTTGGGCCCCTGTGCTCATGTGGGAGACCTGGAAGAAGCTCCTGGTTACTGGCTTTGAATCGGTGCAGGTTACAGCCATTGCAGCCTTCTGGGGAGCAAACCAGCAGATGGAAGATTCTCCCCCCCCCCACCTCTCTGTAACTCTGCCTTTCAAATAAACAAATAAATCTGTAAAAGAAAAAAAAAGAACAAAATTTCCAGGGAAGTAAGTGATTTAAAAGATTATTAAGCCGTTATGCCTTCAATTTCTCTGTGAACCTACACAGTAGGCTGTCGGCTGGCTTCTGTCTGCTTACATGAGACAAAATCTATGCAATTATGCACCAGAGGGGCTGGGGCTGTGGCACAGTAGGTTACTTCTCTGCATGTGGCGTTGGAATCCCATATGGGCACTGGTTCTAGTCCTGGCTGCTCCACTTCTAATCCAGCTCTCTGCTATGGCCTGGGAAAGCAGAAGAAGATGGCCCAAGTCCTTGGGCCCCTGCACCCATATAGGAGACCCGGAAGAAGCTCCTGGCTTCAGATCGGCACAGCTCCAGCCTTTGCGGCCAACTGAGGAGTGAACCATCGGATGGAAGACCTCTCTCTGTCTCTCCCTCTCACTGTCTATAACCCTACCTCTCAAATAAATAAATAAAATATTTTTAAAAAATATACACTAGAGTGCTAAGAAGATTCCAACACACTTAAATCGATTAAACCCTGATTTGAGCCAGGCATTAGGGTAGCCATTCAGGATATAAAAATGAGTAAGACAGATGGATCATTGTCCTCAAAAATTTCACAGTGTAGAAAATGTATATGTCCATGAATATTTGACTGTCCTAAGCTAGAACTGTATATCATTTTTATTCTCATGCAATGTTATTTTGATTCTTATTTAAATACTAACTTTGATGTTTTACATACACACATACATCCGTACATACACACACATACACTCAGGCACAAACTCATCTGGTTTTGATTTTTAAAATTGGCAACAGATCCATGAATGTAGAGTCTGTTCCTTTCATTTATTGCTCAGTTTCAATTTTTATGGACAAAATAAGATGGTGATGCTGAAAAGCAATTTATAGGAGTAAGTAAAATAGCTTCTCAAATTTTTCTACTCTAGTTTTAAATACTCTTTAAAAAATTCTCCTTTCTTTGGTGTTTCTCTTATTTCACCCAAAGGCAGTTACAGTGATGACATTGAAATTTAAGGTGGAAAATTTAAAATGAGATTAAATTAACACTTTGTTTTCTTCTACTAATCACCACACTACCTTTCTTCAAAGATATCTAATCAACAGAAATAGAGGAATCCTACAAAATTGTAGTCACGGTGTGGCCAGAGAGCCACACTTCACTGTCTCAGAAGACAGTGATGAAATAACTTTGGACACGGAGGTACTAAACAAAGGTCCTGGTCCCCTGCGTGGCCCCACTTTGCTCACTAACTGTGTGAACTCAGTGGTCTCTACCTTTTCTTTAGGACTTAATTTCCTTAGTGAAAATGGAAAGCTTAATAAATGCAATGCTATGATAAAGTTTTTTTCTTTTAACTTTATCCAAATTAGTCTTTGTAAATGGACATAAAATACTGCTGCTGTATCCATTCATTTTATAATGAAATCAAAAAGTTGTGAGGAAGTGGTTAAAAGATCTAGACTAGGATCAGTTTATCTCCTTCATGGGGGAATACTATTAGGAAAAAGAGAAGAGCAGGGGACCCAGTCATTTAAATCCTGTGAACTGGACCTCTGTGTGGACAGAGTGTTTATATACCCTAGGGAGAAGTGATGTTTTCTCTGAAATGTTCTTATATTCCATAGAGATTCCCTGAAGAGGATTACCTATGGTAAACAGGACCCAGGATCCTTGCTGTCAGTGATATAAGTCATGCAATTATCTGGATTTCAGTGTGGAATTGTTTGGTAATTACCACACTCCTCATGTGGAAAGAGTCAATGGAACACATAGAACTCTCTTCTGTTCTAAACTAGAAGGCCATAACTGACACGGGAGGAAGATACAGTGTTGAGACCTCTCTCTGCTTATCTCTGAGTCTTTTGAAGATTTCACCCTCATAACCATGTAGAGAAAATTGACACCAGATAATATCTCTGGTTCATTTGAAACTTATTTGACAATCCAATCCTAGGCATGAGTACGGAACTACTTTGTCAATAGCAATAATGACAACCAATCAATCATCATTTTCTATGAACAATATAATTTTGCCAATGTTCTAACACCAATTTATAACCATGGAAGAGCCCCTTCTTTTTATTAGGCTTTATATTAATTAGTGCAATTGTGCAATAGTAAAAGTAAGCTCCCACGATTCAGCAGTATATTTCTCTCTATTCTAAGAGTGTCAAAAAGAGATGTCTCCCTCTCACATTGGAATGGGGAAGGAGGGCTAATCCATATAATTATTCCAGGACCCAGACTTATGAAGACTCAGCCACATTCAAAATATGTGGCTTCTAGACTCACCCTGGGGCTTATGAAGCTGTTTAGCCAGAAGGAAATGGAAGTATGAAAGAGCATCTTGGGAGTATTGTATACGCCAGGCCTAGAAGTGCATCCATCATGTTGGGCACTGCCTTGGCCTGGAGCTTAGTCACAGGGTGTCACTTAGCTGCAAGAGGTTATTAAATATTGTCTAGCTTCATGCTGAGAAAGAAGGGAGAGTGGATTTCTGAGAACAGTTAACAATCTCTGCCATGGGTCCTAAAGTTGAATTTACCCATTTTCAAAAGTATAAGACCGCAGGTAATCCGATCATTAAGAGAAGTCAGGCAAAGGGTTTCTTTTCTTCCTTCCTTTCTTCCTTTCTTCCTTCCTTCCTTTTTTTTTTTTTTTTGACAAATCTCTTATTTTCTATCCAACATAGTATTAGGTAATAATCATAAATTTTCTTCACTAATTTCCTAGTCCTCTGTCGATAAGCTCCCTCTGTTTGTTTAAATGGCTAAGCAGTATAAACTTCCCACCTTCCCTGTCTATCTTAGACAAAAGGATATATAGCCATGTCATATTCCACAGATATCACAAGGCAGCTGCATCTAGAGATAGAATGTGTTCCAAGTCCTCTCCAAGCCCTATTCTGTTTTTTATAAACTGGTTGATTAGTGGTAATACGATCCAAGAACAGCCTCTTTTTCTTACTCAAGGCACTGAGAGAAATGGCACTATTTCTGTTCTCTGATGGAACAATCAAAAACCTAGCAAGTGGCAGGCACAAATTCTGAACAGAGAGAGATATAAGAATTGAAAATAACATAATGCATTCCTATTTTCTCTTCTTGTTGTAATGTGCATAAATCATAATTTCTTTAGATGGAACAGTTAGAACGTCACCCTGGGGACAGCAGTGACCATGTTTCAATGTTGAAAATAAAGGAAGAGCTGCAATAAATTACAAATCCAAAGACTGCTCAGCACCTGAGCAAGACCATATACACTCCCTCAGATCCAAAGAGGGTCGAATCCCTAGCTACACGTTATAGCGCCATGTAGCTCTCTTCATTACGAGTAAGAACATATGTATTTTTGTGTCTACTGAATCTGTGTCATTCGCACACCCTCAGCAGTAAGCTTTGCAAGAGTAGGGACCTGTTTAGTTTCTTTCTTTCTTTCTTTTCTTTTCTTTTTTTTTTTTTTTTTTTTTTTTTTTGTGCATCTTTTAATGCCCAGTGTCTAGCACAGGACTTACATGTAATAGGATCTGTGTAACATCTGGTAAGCAATTAAGAGGCAGACACTGTGTGAGTAGTTCATTTGCAGACACTCTATGAAATAGGCACCTCACTAGTCCCCCTAGTCAGGTGACAAATATTTGGGGACACCTGGCCAAGGGCGCCAGCCAGAGAAGGATCTGGTCTGCTCTGGACCCATACCCTATACCCTTCTAGGCTTTGTATTTCTTGATCTGCTTTTCATCTCACTGTTTGGATATCCCCTTTTCTATCACAAAAGAACAACTCATGGTCAGAGTTCACAAATAGTTTTCACACTGAAAAAAGTGATTTCAAACTGTAGTACAGGTTTTGTTTTACTTAACTGTTCAGTGAGTCCAATCCTAAAGACTAAAAAGAACAGCTCAATTCACCTAACATTCTGAAAACCAGAGGCCACAGACACTTGGTAGAACACTGGCACAAGGAAGTCTTTGATAAAAAAAATATATATATATACATATATATATATATATGAGCAAGTGCATAAATATCAGCATTTCAGCACCTAAGTACAGACAGTAAAAACAAAATTTGGAAACCAGGGACCATCCAAAATGAGTAAAATTTGCAATATAAAAGTAGATTATTTGGAAGTCTTCTCTGTCCTGTAGTTTGTTTACCAAGGTCAGTTGTTATAGAAATACCATCATCTCAAGCCTGAAAAAAAATTACATCTGTCTTTTCAAATATGTAGCACTTATATGAGCAGTTCTTGCAAAGAAATTGCGATTAATAGCTGATCTGGGTAACACTGTGTTAACTGAACATAGTTTATTCTTAGCATTGTCAGTCTGTTTTTCTTGATCAAGTAGATTACGTTGTTTCAAATTCAAGTGATTATTTCCAAATAAAACATTTTTACTCTTAAACAAAAGAATAAAAATTTTTAAAAATTATATTCCAGCTTATTTTTTCTTGTTTAAATAATACTTTGGAAGAGCTTCTCAACTTCAGTACTATTGACACCGAAGACCAAGTACATACATGGTGGGATGGTTGGCACTATCCTCGATCCATTAGATAGCAGCAGCAGGCTCCTAATTGTGAGAACTAAAATTACTCCAGACATTGCCAAGTATCTCCCAGAGAAGCAATATTACCCTCTGGTTGAGAAGCAATGCTTTGGGAAAATAGATACCAAATTTTTGCAATTAACATTATTTTTAACAGAATCAGGCACAAGCAAACTTTAAGTCTGTGACAGCTATCACTCCTTCTCTCATCTGATGTGAGGTCTGTCTGGAGAACACCCAAAAATTGCTCTAAAAATCAGCATCATGAGCTTCTTCTTGTCCTGCTTATTTTGTGAGGCAAATGTGACACCAGGTTTTCCTTACGGGGAGTGGTTGTAAGGGGGAAAATTCTGAAAGCAATAGCTCTAGACTGATTTCATGGTTCCTCTTTTAACAAGCTAGATTGGTCAATACGAAATTATTACATGACTGGACCAACGAAAGAATTACTCAGAGGTTCTTAAAGGATGATGTGGAAAACATACTTCCACAAGACAGTAACATGCATTATTCAGGAAAACAGAAGAATCAGTTGTTAATGAATTTTTATTTCATTCTGGGCATTATATAGTTTTGGTACAATTTCTCAGGGCCTTTAGTGGATTAAAATGAATTTTTTAGCTCTGTGAGGGCTCTTAATTTTCAGAATCATTGTTCTACTTTGTGAATGTATTTTCAATACTTTTGAATCTGTTAATATTTAAATAAAATGATAATATAATAATCACTTGAAATTAGAATCTATGAAGATTTAATATTTTCATAAGACAAAAACAAGTTAAAGAAAATATATTATAATTTACTTTCTGATAGGAAATCTACATCATTATACCTGAAAGTGTGAATCTGGTAAAAATTAACAGATAATCTCATTATTTTTAAAGAGTTATTTATTTATTTGAAAAGCAGAGTTACACAGAAAGAGGAGAGGCAGAGAGAGAGAGAGAGAGGTCTTCCGCTGGCTGGTTCACTCCTCAATTGGCCACAAGGGCTGGAGCTGAGCAGATCTGAAGCCAGATGTGAGGAGCTTCCTCTGGGTCTCCCACATGAGTGCAGGGACCCAAGGATTTGGGCCATCTTCCACTGCTTTCCCAGGCCATTGCAGAGAGCTGGATCAGAAGTGGAGAACCTGGGACTCAAACCAGCACCCACATGGGATGCTGGCACTGCAGGCAGCGGCTTTACCTGGTACGCCACAGCGCCAGCCCCTCATTACTGTTAACTATTCCAGTATCATTGTCATTCACCTTTTCTATTCCATCATTATTTAAATTAATATAAACGGGTTTCTTCTTTTTGTCTGACATCAAGGAGCTTAAAAGTCACTACTTGGGGGGTGGCACAGTGGGTTAAGCCACCGCCTGCAGTATTACCATCCCATACGGATGGCAATAGTCCCAGCTATTTCACTTTTGATCCAGCTTCCTGGAAAAGCAGTGGAAGATGACCAAGCGTTTGGGCCCCTGCACCCACATGAGAGGCCCGGGAGAAGCTCCTGGCTTCTGGCTTCAGCCTGGCCCAGCCCTTATCCTTGCAGCCATTTGGGAAGTAAATTAGCCAATGGAAGATTCTCTTTCTCTCTTTCTCTCCCCCTAATTGCCTTTCAAATACATAAAAATAAATCTAACAAAGAAAAAGAAAAAAATCACTACTTCATCCTAACAATAAGTAAACATCTGAACATATTGAAAGATCAATAACTTTTCTTAAATCCTTCAGAGAGTGAAGTCATTGGGCAAACTGCTGCACTGAAAACTGGGGAGACAGACAAGCAGATACAGAAAATAACTGTGACCAGAGTGAGAAACCTGTGCAGGAACCAGTGCCAGGACAGGAAAACTTGAACTGCAGCTGACAAACTGCTGGGGCCTAGTGTAGAATTCTGAAAATTAAGAAATCCAGAGGGGGCCAGTCATGGGGAGATTCTATAATTTTATGAGGTTTACCTCCTGCCAGAAGATTAGAGAAAAAAAATCCCCTCGTGTTTTTGCACAGGGTGGGGAAAAATAACCACTATGAAACACTCCAGAGTGGCCATATCTTCTTAGGAAGGCCTGGTCTCAGGAGAAACCATTTCATCAGGGACTCACTTGCTAGGGTGTGTAATCAGAGGCTAGCATACCTGAGGAAAGCAAAAGATATGCACCTCCAGCTCCCTCCCCCTCACACCGCCAGTCAGCCTGTCTCAATTAATGGAGGTGGCTGAGAAATGATTTATGAAGTTCACAGTCCAGATGCACAGACTCACCAAAAGGCTGAGAATTAATCGTAAGAAAATAGGATGCTTGCCTTTCTCTCATACCTTTCCTCACATCATTGAAGGTCTATACACTGCCAATCCTTGAACCAGTTATAATGTCCACCTTTCAGGAAGAACAAGCACCAAAGTCAGATATGGCAGAGATGTTTGAACTGTCAGACCAAAAATGTAAAATAACAATTACTAATATACTAAGGGTTCTAAATAATAAAGTAGATAGCATGTAAGAACTGTAGGGCAATGTAAGTAGAGAAATGGAATTCTAAGAAATAACTCAATGGAAACACTGGGGATCAAAAACACTGTAACAGAAATGAAAAACATCTTTGATGGGCTCATTAGTAAACTGAACACAGCTGAGGGAAGAATCCCTGTGCTTGAGCTTATGACAATAGAAACTCCCAAAACTGAAGAAAAAAAAAAAGACTAAACAAAGAAAACAGACCAGAATATCCAAGAACTGTGGAACAACTACAAAATGTGTAACATATGCATAAGGGGAATACAAAAAGGAAATGAAAAAAAAAGAAAGAAAAGCACAGAAGCAATATTAGAAAAAAATACAGAGAATTTTTCCCAAATTAATATCACACACCAAGCCACAAATCTAGAGAATAATAAGTAGATAAATGCCAAAAAACCTCAACATCTTAGCATATCATATTGAAACCAGAAAATCAAAGGCAAAATAATTTCAAAAGAAACCAATATAAAATATATGTTTGCTCTAGAGAAACAACGATAAGAATTTCATCAACCTCCTCAGAAACAATGCAAGCAAGAACAGTGGAGTAAATTTTTCACATCTATCTGAATGGCCAAAATCCAGAACTGATAACACCAATTGCAGGCAAGAAGGTGAGGCAGCAAGAGCTCTCATTCATTGCTGGTCGAAAAACAAAATGATGCAAGCACTGGGAAATACAGTTTAGTGGTTTCTTATAAAAAGAAACATACTGTTATTATGCAATACAGTAATTGCATTCATGGGTACTGAACCCAAAGGAGTTGAAAATATGCCTACACAAAAACCTTCACACAGATATTGAGAGCAGAGTTATTCTTGTTTGCTAAAACTTGCAAACAATAAAGATGTCCTTCAGTATGTGAATGGATCAACAAACTGTGGTACATGCAGACAATGGAATACTATTCAGTGATAAAAGAAAAATGAGCTAGCGTGCTATGAAAAGACATGGGGAAAACTTAAACACATATTAAAATACAAGAGAACCCAACCTGAAAATACTATGTGTTATATAATTTCAACTATGTGATATTCTAGAAAGGAAAAGCTAGAGAGAAAATAAAAGCTTTTTTTTTTTTTTTTTTTTTTTGACAGGCAGAGTGGATAGTGAGTGAGAGAGAGAGAGAGAGAGAGAGAGAGAAAGGTCTTCCTTTTGCCTTTTGCCATTGGTTCACCCTCCAATGGCCACCATGGCTGGCATGCTGCGGCCAGCGCACTGCACTAATCCGATGGCAGGAGCCAGGTGCTTCTCCTGGTCTCCCATGGGGTGCAGGGCCCAAGCACTTGGGCCATCCTCCACTGCCTTCCCGGGCCACAGCAGAGAGCTGGCCTGGAAGAGGGGCAACCGGGAAAGAATCTGGCGCCCTGACTGGGACTAGAACCTGGTATGCCGACGCTGCTAGGTGGAGGATTAGCCTATTGAGCCGTGGCGCAGGCCAAAAGTGGTTTCTTATAGCACAATGCAAAAGATGAACAGACAGAGGATTTTTCAGGGCACTGAAACTACTCTTTAGAATACTAAATGGCAGATATGTGTTTTTATATTTATGTCAAAACTGCATAGAAGGTAAAACATCAAGAGTAAATAAACTCTAAACTACCAATTGGGGAAGTAATGGTGTGTCAATATAGGTTCACTGATTGTAACAAGTGTACCACTATGGTGTGGGATGTCAGTAGCTGTAGAATTTACACACAGGAGTATGGGGTATATGAAAACTATACTTTCTGCACAATTTTTCTGTGAACCTAAAACATTTCTAAAATATAAAATTAATTTATGAAAAAATGACACAAACCATAGCCTTCAAAAGCTAAGATCCTTCCAAATTGCAAAGAGATGCAAACTAATCTGATAAACTACTTTATACCATTGAAAGCATTCTATTTCATATTGAATAGTTGGAAAATAGGAGGAAAGTCATAAAAATAATTCTTTGGTGCAAAAATGAAAACAATCTTTTGTTATATTAGCTATAGAGATAGAATTGAGAAAGAAACCTGGCAATGAGTGTGACACAAAGGAAAAAGAAGTTCAATAAAAGTTACTAAGGAAAAAAGTGATGTAAGTCTGCTATGAAACCATGATAAGATGACAGGTAAGATTCAAGTGGCAGCAAGGTAATTTTTGGAACCAGGAATAGAAAACACTTCATGCAATCCATTTAGTATTTGTAGAAAACTGTTAAATTTTTTTAGATTTATTTATTTATTTGAGAGGTAGAGTTACAGACAGAGAGAGGGAGAGACAGAGAGAAAGGTCTTCCATCTGCTAGTTCATTCTCCAAACAGTCACAATGGCTGGAGCTTTGCAGATCTGAAGCCAGAAGCTAGGAACTTCTGGTCTCCCATGTGGGTGCAGGGGCCAAACACTTGGGCCATCTTCCACTGCTTTCCCAGGCCATGGTAGAGAGCTGGATTGGAAGAGGAACAGCTGGGAAATGAACCATCCTACTCATATGGGATGCCAGTGCAACAGGCCCTGAAAATTGTGAATTTTAAAAAATTTGTATTTATTCACATATTTGAGAGGTGGAGGAGGAGGGGAAGAGCTCTTCCATTCACAGGTTCACTTCTCAAATACCCACAACAGCCACAGACCAAAGCCTGTAGCCAAGAACCCAATCCAAGTGTCTTATATGGATGGCAGGAACCAGCACCTGCATTAACAGGAAGGTTCAGTAAAGAGGCAGACCTGGGATTCTAACCTAGACACTCAAATGTGGAAGGTGGACATCTCACCCACTAGGCTATACATACTTTCTCAAAATTATGAAGTTTTACATATATCATTTGACTTCACTAATCCTTTTACTATATATGTAAAATGAGAATAATAACATACGAACCTTCAAATTGTGAAAATTGCTTTAATATAGCACTGTAATTATTTGTTCTCATATCTAAGTACCTGGCCTAATCTTGAGTTTCCCGGGAGAAGTGTCATGTGTTCTCTTTTGTTATACAGTGTATCCCATGTAGTCAGTGTAATGATCATAGGATGCAAGAAGACAGAATAAAGGGAGGGAGGAAATAAGAGAGGAAGGGAGGAAAGGAATGAAAAAGGAAAGAGAGCAGAATGGAAAAAAAAGAGAAAAAAGGCATAAAAGATCATGGAAGAAAGGAGAGGAGGGAGGAAGAAAGGAAAAGGGAGGGGGAGTCCCCCATTTAAACTGACGTTCAGTTCAGAGCAGACAGCAGCCCTGCCCTACATGAAGAGGAAGTGGGTGTTTACAGTGTGCCTTTCATGGACTATATGGTCAGCCCTCCATATTCATGGACTCCACAACTGCACATTCAGCCAGCTGTGAATTGGAAATATACATAGCATGTACATTGTATTGGGAAATATAAGTAATTTTGGTAAGATTCAAAGTATTCAAAGTATGCATGTAGCTTATATGCAAATACTGCACCACTTAATATAAGGGATTAGAGCAACCACAGACTTGAGTGTCCATGGGCATCCTAGAACCAATCCTCCACGTATATCAAGGGATAACTACTTCTTTTACCTGGCAGATACCTTGTGCCTCACTGTCCAACTTGTGAACAGGGGGTCTTTCCAAAGAGAAATTGTTTATTTTTTTAAAGATTTATTTATTTTATTTGAAAGTCAGAGTTATACAGAGAGAGAAGGAGATGCAGAGAGAGAGAGAGAGAGAGAGAGAGAGATCATTCATTTGTTGGTTCACTCCCTAGTTGGTTGCAACAGCAGGAGAAAAGTCATAAAGTCATAAGGAGCCAGGAGCCAGGAACTTCCTCCAGGTCGTTCCATGCAGGTGCAGGGGCCCAGGAACTTGGACCATCTTCTGCTGCTTTCCCAGGCCGTAGCAGAGAGCTGGACTGGAAGTGGAGCAGCCGGGTCTCAAACTGGTGCCTATATGGGATGCGGTACTGCAGGTGGCAGCTTTACCTGCTATGCCACAGCACCGGCCCCAGAAATTGTTTATACTTGAAGATGCCCTTGTGACTCTTGCCTGACCCAGGTCCGGTCACTTCCCACCTGACCAATGCTCTGGTGTTGGTAGCCTGACTTTTGTTCTCCCTTGTGCACTAGGGGAAACTCAGCTTTGGGTAGCCTCCCATGCTCTTCAGATGGGAGACTCGAGTTTCATATACCACTGCGAATAGGAAATAAGGTCATCACTTCTCAGCCTTTTGGCTAAGATCAAGTATATTTTTAGATCCTTTATAGAACAGGCACAGTGAGTCAGGAGAGCAGGGCTTTGTCCAAGGGCCATGGGGCAGGGTGAAAGAATGAAGAGAGAGAGACAGAAAGGCAGAGACAGAGAGAATGCACACAAACAAGCAGTAGACTCTAGGGTTAGGAATGATATATGGGGATCCCTTTAAGTTCACAGGCAAATGCCAGAATGATCTCTTTCGGTGGGAAAGCAAGGATCCCTGGCTGCTAGGAGGAACATATGCCCCCAAGGTCTTATCTCTGGCTACTGGCTTAAACCTTCGACGTGACATAGTACTGGAAACTATGTAAAATGGCAAATAGATGCCATAGCAACAGGAAATTCTAAGAGCTGACTGCAGAAGGAAGGAAGAAACACGGAAGGGTAGAAGATGGAAGCCTGCCATTAATGATCCAAGTAAGAAAATGTTGGGGACCGTGTGACATGTGGCCTCTTAGTGGAAAACTACTGAAGTAGAGCTAAGCAGCCCGGGTCGGGAAGTACTGATAACGCCACCCTGTGTCTTAAGACTTTATGACCGTTCCCCTACCTGCACAAGCATTGCAGCTGCAAGGTAAACTCCCCTCCTTCCCCTGGGCGACATCCTGCCCTCCTAGATTCCCCCCTTCTCCCCTCGCCCGACATCCTGCCTTTATGATATATAAGTGTGTGCTTGAAAAATAAAAATCGCACCTGTCTTGCTGCCATCCTTGTGTCTCCTGTCCCTTTCATTTCTCCTTCTAAGTGCTCGGCCCCAGTTGCTGTCCCACGGGACGGGACAAGAAAAGGCCAAAAATATCACTAAAACCTCAAAATCCAAGTCTAAAATAATGTGTCTAGAAGAGAGAAGGGTCTATGACTAACAGGAGCAAAGCCATATAGTGGATTACACAGACGAATTAAGTAAGCAGAATATGGGACCTTTGAGTGGGTACAGATACTGAGTTGTACTTATGGCACTTCATAAACCCGTGGGCCTAATTTGCTTTGGCAGATTTCTAGTCCATTTAACTCACTATCCTTCAGGGTTTTACAGCAATAGATTATAACGTTCTCATTCCTATAAAGGGTATGTATACTGTTAGTAAAATGGTGCAGTCTTATCTGTGGTGCTATCTATGCCTCAGCCACCATCTTAGCCCCTGGCCCCCATTACCATGTTACACAGTATGCTTTGGTCCTAAATCTCATGGCCCAACCACTGTTGTCAGCTCCGCCCCGACCCTAATGGGATTGGCTACTCCTACATCCCTACCCCTACCTACTGCCCTGCAAAGGTTTAACAGGACCTATTCTCGAACACATTCTCTCTCTCTCTCTCTCTCTCTCTCTCTCTCTCTCCTTCTGGCCCATCAGGCTTCCCCCACCTGACAATAAACCTTTCCTCTAACTCTGGTGTTTGGTGTGTTTTGTGGCGGCCTTACATAGACATATTTATGTTCTTCTCTATTCCATGTAGAAAGCAAGGCAATAATGTTTATACGTAATGATATCATTCTATAAGAATACTTTGAATACTATTGTCAATAAATATCTTGATTGAATAGATTTCTAACTACAAACAGGAATTTGACAAATTTAACAAAGAATGAAGTTGAGTAACAAATTTAACAAAGAATGAAGTTGAGGCAATGCCTGGATAAGCAATCTCTCTCTCTCTCTCTCTCTCTCTCTCTCTCACACACACACACACACACACCTTTTCAATTGGTTTCTCAAAATACATTTATCCAATAGATAATCCCCTTGACCCAAATTTAAATGTAGCTTATTGGTTAGTGACAGTTTATGTATTCATGTCAAGGCCTAACCCATTTTCTAAAGAAAACTGATATATTAGCAGTTTTACGAACTTCTATGTCTCCCTTTCATTTTTGTGAAATATATAAGCATTTCTTTTTTGCTCATCCTGTTTTGCAGACTCTGGAGTTTTACTAGTTTTGCTTCAACTCTGAACTTTCTTTATGTCCTCTCCCCTTTTCCGAGTTGGTTCTTGCATCCTCCTCTATTCCCTGATGGAAAGCAGATTATCATCTCCTACTCAAGCATTCATGACCTGCTGGCCCCACAGCTATAACTGATTTAAGCAGGGCCTCGGGCAGCAATGTCACCTTTTTGAGGAGGCACAGACACCAAAGCTGCAGCCTTGCCCTTGAGAGGAATACCAAATTTGAACTGGGAAAAACAGAGCTGCAGTCTTCTCTATCTTAACTCAATTCATCACTGCCAGCATGACTTCAACAAGGGCATCAAGACGAAACGATGCCTCGAAGTGTCCCCTACTCCATCCATCTCTATGTTTTTATTTTCAAATACTATAGAAGTCCCCAAGCTACACGATAGCTTCTCTGGATCCTTATAAACTGAATGAGTTATTTTTTCTATAAAATGTCTTCAATGAAAAGATTATGCTTTGTTTATTTTCATTTCTGAAGAGTCCCACTATTACCATCAGTGAGTTAGAAATAAATGTACTCAGACAAAATGTCTTATTATGAAGACTTTCTAGATTTATCTTCTATAACAGTGCTGACCCCTAGCGTTCAGAATGCCTAAATATTCTTTGATTTTATTGTCATTATTTACAAGTTTTTTAAAATGGATTTTTCTTTTATATAATTGTATAAAAAGTCTATGTTCAGTAATAAATCACTGCATTTTAAGTTAGAAACTGGCTATTAGAATAAAATTTGGTGGTATTTTAAGATACAAATTTTAAAAAAATATATAAAATACATAAGTATTTTTAGGAGTAGTCATTTTAGGAGTAGTCATTTTAAGTAGTGGTTTAGATGCTACTTCAGATACCTGCATCCCATATCTGGGCACCTGGGTTCAAATCCTAGTCCTGTTCTCAATTTCAGCTTCCTGTTCATTTGCATCCTGGGAGACAGCAAGTGATTGCCCAAATATTTGGCTCTTTGTCACTCACTTAAGAGATTTGGATTGAGTTCCTTACTCCTGAATTTGTCCTGGCCCAGCCTTGGCTATTATGGGCATTTGGGGAGTGAACCAGCAGATGGGGAGTGTGACCTATGTCTCTCTCCTATCTTCCCCATAAGTTAAAAAAGATGTAAATACATATATGTAAAGTATTAGAATTTTCAATTGTCATTAAAGGCAATCACTCTGAAGTATCTTAAACTGACTATAGTCCAAAATCAAACTTCACACTTCTCTGTATCCAGCCTTCCATTTGCTCAGACGAAAAACCTAGATGTTAATTTGACTTCTTTTCTCACCCTACAAATTCATGCAGAAACCCCTGGTGGGTTCCATTGTTCAACAAAACTTCAGAATTCAGCTACTTATCTCCTGCTACAATTATCTTGACTTGAGACACAGGCTCCCTCACTAATTATAACCATCTAACTGGTCTCCTTGGGGACCTGGCTCTCCTACTACAACTGGCTCTGAGCCTCACCAGCCACTGTGCCCACTAGACTTGGAATGAAGACTGCAGCATTCTTCTGCTCAAAACTTTCATATGGCTTCCCACAGCTCACAGAGAAAAAAACTAAAACCTGGGAACAGTTTATAAAACCCTATCTGACCTGCCCCTTAGCCCCTCCTTCCTCACCTTATCAGTAACACCCCCTTTTACTCTTTATGATAGAGACACACGGGTCACTTGGTTACTTCTGAAGCAAAGACTCCTACCAAGGACTTCAAGTTCCCCTCAGCCTGATTAACTTTAAACAGAATTCTTCCAGCTTCTGGGCCCCTGACCTCACTTTGCTTGGAGCTCTGACTTTGGAATACTTACCATTGTAAATTCTTCTCTGCCTCCTTTCAAATGTAAATATTTTTGAAGAGTTCCTCTTGAGTTTTACATCCAAGAATAGACTTCTCAAGGACCTAGGGGCTATCCCTTTGAAATGCAACCATCAAGGAAAACTACAGCCCCTATGGCCCATTTTCTGTAAGAGGATAGGTATCTTTCCCTTTCTTTGATCTAACCCTACCTCCTGTCTTAAAAGACACAAGCATTTTTACCTTGTCTTTGGGATAAGCCAATTAACAAACACAGGTGGCCTGTGATTTGCTCCATCCCATCCCACCCCTTGTCCTAAAATCACCAACCTTTTGTAGAGTTCAGTTCAATCTCTGTCTCCTACAATAGTGTTCAATAAAATCTTCCTTGCCTATTAAACTTACGTGAAAATTTCCTTTGCTAACACCACATTGTTGTAGACTAATTCCTTCAGGCTTGGGTAACTCTCTCCTTTCTCAGTGTGTTGGCTACTAACAGTACTCAAGTATTCTAGGTAAACCTACATGATAGTCTACTGCTTTCACAGGACACTGTTACAAATGTTGGCCTTTGTTAAAAATGTCATCCTGTCAGTGAGCTTCACTGCCCCACATAAAACAGCAAACCTGATTTTTGTGTGAGGAGTCAGATGAGTTAATAGTCAGTCAGTGAAAACTGAGGGTAGAAAATGCTCCCCTCAAAAGTTATCCTTAGCAAGGTCAGACATGCCTGCATGCCCAGTCCTTGGGAGCTTCCAATATTATTCAAGAGAATAGCAGGGAGTGGGGACTCCACACTCTAAGCTCCCAGTTTACTGTAAAACAAATTAGGTATCCCATCCTTGTGACGGCTCTTTAGTTTTATCTTGAGGAAGCCAGACAGGATAAAGGATTGCAAATCAGGTCTTTTGGTGGGTTTTGTCCCCTCCTTGTAACTGAATATCAATCAAAATTGTGCTTAAAAATTCAACTACCACGGACCACTTATGGTTTTGCCTCTCTTGTAAGTCCTCCTCCATGCCACTCTGGCTGGAGGTCTCTGACTCTAATAAATCTTGCTTTTAAATCTCTCTGCTTGTCCACTTAGAAATTCTTCTTTCATGTGCAACAAAGAATCAGGGCAATAATATCTTCTCCACAGTCATTTCCCCATAACATTTTCCCCTTCCAAACCCTTAACCTTTTTGATATTGCCCCACCTTCTGATTGTTAACTGCTGTTCTGTCCCCCTGCCTCATCCCAAAAAGTGTTTATAAGACTCAGATCTTCAAAGTTTCTTGAGTCTGACTCTGTTGGAGCCCCTTTTCTGGCCACTGTGTAAGGAGGTTTCTGACTTAAATAAATCTTGCTTTTCTCTCTGCCTTGTCCACTTGGAAATTCTTTTTTCATGTGAGACAAAGAACTGAGATTGTCTTTTTTTTTTTTTTTGACAGGTAGAGTTATAGACAGTGAGAGAGAAAGACAGAGAGAAAGGTCTTCCTTCCGTTGGTTCACTCTCCAAATGGCCAGCACGGCCGGCACTGCGCCAATCCGAAGCCAGGAGCCAGGAGCTTCTTCCGGTCCCCCATGTGGGTGCAGGGGCCCAAGCACTTGGGCCATCCTCCACTGACCTCCTGGGCCACAGCAGAGAGCTGGACTGGAAGAGGAGCAACCAGGACTAGAACCCGGCACCCATTTGGGATGTCGGCGCCACAGGCAGAGGATTAACCTAGTGAGCCACGGTGACGGACCAAGATCGTCTTTCTATGCTGCATTTCACCTATAACAGGTTATTTGCCCATTTTTAAATCAGGTTTTATGTTTTCCTGCTATTGAGTTGTTTGATTTCTTCATACGTTGTAAATATTAACTATCAGATGTGTGGTTTGTAAATATTTTCTCTCCCCTAGTGCACTGTGTTGACTATTCCCTTCACTGTGCAGAAGATTTTTAGTTTAATGCTCTCTAGTTCTATCTATTTTTACTTTTGGGTTCACATCTAAAAAAAATATCTACCAAGACCAATGTCAATAAGCTATTTATTTCCCTGTGTTTTCTTCTAGGAGCTTTATGGTTTCAGATCTTATATTTAAGTCTTCAATAGATTTTAAAGGGGTGAAATAGGGATCCAATTTTATTCTTATGTTTTTTACATAGTATTCTCAACACGAAAGAGGGCTGTCCTTTTCCTCATCGTGTGATCTTGAATCCTTTGTCAAAAATCCGGTGACTGCAAATGTGTAAATTTATTCATCATTCTGGCCCATCTTCAGCAAGAATCCTGGTAGGTCAATTTAACAGAATCATTTCTCCTCCTTGATATTTCCTCTTAGTAATTGTCCCTCCACTGACCCTCCCTCTGATCCCTGACTATTAAATTCCCATTTTTCCTTATTGTATTCAGTTGAGCCCAATCTCTCTCCCCTACTAGGAAACCCCATCACAGTAGTGTCCATACCTATTTTGATAGTCCTGAAGAAAGTCTTAGATTTCAAAAAGTGTCAGAGAAAAATGTTTAGCACTTTGCCTACACCTTACTCTTCACTACTTTCCAAGTCCTGTAAAATAGGACCATACTTCAGGACAAAGAACCATGGTCAACATGAAATACTGCTACTCAAGAAATACTGAAAAGTTTTTCTTCCTTAATTCCCTCTAATATGAACACTGTTCAAAATGAAAATAATAAAAGTAATATACAGAATGTTTATTATGTATCAGGTACTTCTAAAAACATTTTACATGGAAATCTTATTTAGTCCTCGCAATTTTAAGGCTGTATTATTAGCTCTGTTTACTTGCCAAAAGTCACTGTATCCCTCAATGGTAGAGGCAGAACAGTTATAAGAATCAAGAGAAGTCAATGGATAAATTATCACCCAAAAATGTGTACGTAACAGATAACAGAGTAAGCAGTGGTTAACAAAGGACATGTATATTTACACTATTTTCCACCAAAAGTCCCCATATATCTCTTTAAAGAAAACTACATAATTAATATCTACTCATAGCTTACCAGTGGATTCCTGAGAACCTTAGGACTTCAGACAATTTATGACTGACTCCTCTTAAAACAGAGAATGAACTCATTCAAATCCTGTTGCCTATAACTTGCAGTACTTTGCAGACTCTATTGTCAATAGTGGAGCATCTTTTACTTTGAAAAATAACCCTCATGGCTGATCCTACATCTGCACATCAAAAAATATCAAAATGAAAATGTGCACTCTCCTGGACTTATACCATTTTGAAACAACAAAGAGAAGAATTAGTGTTTAGAAGATTGGTTAGAGGTTAAGAACAAACATTGTAGAATTGGAAAGACAGGATCAAAATGGGGCCTGGTACTTACTAGTTGTTGACTTCAACTACTTACTGAAAATTTGATCTGCAGTTTTTCATTTATAAATTGAGGAAGTAAAATCTCTGCATATTTCCAAGAGTGTTTTTGTTTAACTTACAAAAACATCCCATATCTGCATCCCATATCAGAGTGTCTAGATTCTAGTCCCAGCTCTGCTCTCCATTTCAACTTCCTGCTAATGTGACTGCTGGGAAGCAGTTGATGATAGCTCAGGTATTTGGGTCCCTATAACCTATAGGGCTAACAGAGATTAATTTCCAGGTTCCTGGCTTTGGCGTGGCCCAAATATGGTTGTTTTGGGAGTAAATAAGGAGATGGAATCTCTCTCCCACTTTAATTCTCTGTCTCTCTCCTTGTCTCTCTCTGCATTTCAAATAAATTAAATAAAAATCAATTAACTAATTAAATTAAGGCTCAGGAAAAGAGAATTTTTCTAAAATTCTGTCATTATACCATGTGAGATATGCAGAAATATGCCAAAATGAACTCCTTCCTACTCAGAAGCATGGATTGTGTGAAATTCTTTTTAATTTTGAGATCAGTGACTGAGTTTTAGTAGCTTTAAATCAATCAGCCATTGTGGGAGTTTTTGCACTTTGGAAATCAGTAATGCTATAAACAGAAGCTGTTTTCTTTAACAGTCAGTTAAGCCTTTATCAGCACAACACTGAATAGTGTAGCAAAGAGTAGAATCTGGATTTTACATAGCTTTGAAGACAAATAAACCCTAACATATCATAGTAAAGTGGTAAAATATGTTAATGTAATAATGCATTAATATGAGTACTTCAAAAATGTATTTATAATTATTTTTAAATTTTATTTTGGCACAAAACATTTGAAATCTAGGAATACTATTTCATAATATGTAGTTTTCATAAATTCTTTGAAGACTTTTCAAATTTACTTTAATATATTTCAGAGAGCCAAATTTATAAATTATATAATAAAATATTAACCCAAAGATGATTCAAAAAGTTTATATTTGTTTAAATAGAACTGTTTTCTTCCTATAATGAGTAACCATCTCTTCAATATTTAGGCCTGTAATATGCATAATATTATAACATAATATTATATATTATTAATATAGCATAATATATAACCCAGACCATCACCCAATGATTAAATGTTTTCAGTTTAATTTAAAAGATACCCTTTTGATAAAACAATTTTTATTTCTATTAGAATGCACTCAGTATGATGTTCAGCAATTTTATATCCTTACAATACAATCCTCTAGCTATGGAGGGAAAAGAGAAGATTCTGAGTGTCAAGGGGAAGAACATTAGAAATTATTTCCCCATGGATCACATGAAAATTGTTTAGTTGACTCTATGCAGAGCTACAGTGCCCTGGGCTAGAAATTTTCCAAGGCTGCATGACAGGGAGGTATAAATTATTAAATCAGAAATTTTAAAATGAAAACACATTTGAATTTCTGCCACAACATGTGCTTTAATGTTTAACTTTTAGTGGTGTAATATAGCCAATTTCTTTTGTTCTTGATATATTTTAGAATATATTCCTATTAAAATATTAAATACATTTGCTTTTGGAACAAAAAAGTCATGAGGAAAACATTGGTCTCTCCTTAGACACTAGAGAATCTCATAACAAGAAGCAAGCAAGTGTGAGAACTGACATCTTATTTTCACCAACATCTTCAAACTTTATTTCTAACCTGAGCATGAGCAGAAACATCCAGATCTTCTATTTAAATGCTGTTTAATATTCTGGAAATTAAACATCAGATTGAGTCCTAAGACTGTGGTCATATCACCTTTATCATATTGGCCAGTAAGTGGTGATAACATCCCAGATATTTTTCAGTAGTAATACATTGACATAATTTGTTAAAAACCATCCATATCCCAGATACAACTAAAGCGCATAACAACCCTATCAGGAACTTATCATTGCAAATGAGTAAATTAACATCCAGTGACTTGAAGTATTTCCTCCAAAGTCAAACAAACAACTGGCAAATGGCAGAACCAGGAGTCTTTAAAAAGACCCTCTGTCTCCAAAACCAATGTGAGTTTACTGAATTTATTGGCAATTACCCAACCTTCATGCTAATTGCCCTTAATTTGTTCTATGGTAATCTTTTCTCTGGGGAAAAAGAACATAAACATCATTCTGGCAACAGGGGCAATTATCTCCATAAACACTACCAAGCAAAGCCAACTCAAAGCAGATTGAATTGGAACCCAAAGTTCTCCCTGCCTTATTGTGGATGGTCTGTTTTGATTAGCTTACAAATGGTACAAATTGTCCTTTCGGGTTTATGCCAGAAGCAAAGTAGAAGTTGTAGCTTTTATTTTTGCCAAGCAGTTTAGACTCCACTTTTTGACAAAACAGTTGTAAGTAAAAAGTAATTATTAAGCTGAAAGCTTCATTTATAGATCAAATGGCAACCTCTGATGAAATGAACCAAAATTCATTTTCAAAGGAAAAGATGACAATTGTACACTTTTATTACAGATAACATAGATGTTTTGAGACCAAAGTTGAAAATAAGATAGCTGGATCCCTCAAATAAAACTGGGAGAAGAGAATTTAGGTTAATATGTGTAATAGTTGGATTGTGAGATAAGTTGCAGGTATACAGAAAGGACTGAAGAATTAAGAAGAGAAACATCAAAAAGGGAGACAGCAAGAAGTAACAGATTAAGTAAGAAGAGAATTATCGCGAATACACAGCCTCAGAAGTGGTATATGCCTGCTTTCCCAGGCGTGTTAACAGTGAGCTGGATCAGAAGTGGAGCAGCTGGGACTTGACTCAGTGTCTATATGGGATGCCAGCACTGCAGGCAGTGGCTTAACCCGCTACACCCCAGTGCCAGCCCCAAATTAAAGCTGTCTTGACTTTAGTCTCTGACTGTTAACATTTGTTGCAGTGGATTCGTTTCTGAGAGGAGGAGCGTGGTGGGGACAAGAGGCGCGGAGTCAACACACAGACCATGGGAGTCGGGTGAAAGCAGGCCTGAGGCAAGCAGCCTGCAGACTCGTTTATTTCGGTTGCTACAGCTGCTTATATAGCCAAGGCAGCCAATCTGGTCAAGGGGCAGTCTATGCTCTAACCAATCACAGCCTGTTGCCAGGCAGTTTCCAAAGCCATCCAATCACAGCCTTGTCAGTCAGGCTCTGTTGTCATGTGGTTTCCGAAGCCATCCAATCACGGCCTATTGCCAGGCAGTTTCTGTTATCAGTGGCCATCTTGGCATGACCTTCTCACCTTCTCATTCCACCACAAACATCAATACATAAATTCTAAAATTTTAGTTCTTATTTTTGTTTAACTTACAAATTTGAAATGTAATTGCATTATTCAGTTACTGTTTTCTCTTTTAAGATTTATTTATTTGAAAGAGTGATGGGGGGAGAGATAAAAAGAGAGAGAGAGAGAGAGAGAGAGGAAGAGACACAGAAATCTTCCATCTGTTGGTTTACTCCCCCAAATGGCCACAATAGCCAGGGCTAGGCTAGGCCTGAACCAGGAGCCAGGAACTTCATCCAGGTCTCCCAGGTGGGTGGCAGGGCTCAAATACTTGCATCATCTTCTGCTGCTTTTCCAGGCGCATTAGCAGAGAGTTGGAGCAGAAGAACAGCAGCCAAGACTCTGTTATGAGAAGCTGCCATTGCAGGTGGTGGTTTAACCTGTTGCGCCACAATGCTGGCCCCAATATACAGTCATTGCTTTCTAAAATTAACCTACATGTTCATTATGTTCATTAGTGACTCTGCTTCATGTCCCTCAGATTATTTTTGTAAATTCTCTTTCCTAAAGAATATCCTTCGGAAAATGTCTCAATTATGATTTGCCCAAGAGGTTTTATTTTTCTGAAATTATTGAAAAATGGCTGGATATTTTGTTTAGATTGATGTTTTTTTCTGCTACTCTATTGATTATTCCATTGTCCTCTGCTTCTATTGCTCATTAAAGTTCAAATATCAGAATAAGATTTATTTTTAGTAGGTAAACTGCCATATCTCCCTGAGTGTTTTAAGATTAAAATTTTGATGTACTGTGGTTTAAAAATGAAGGGTACATGTATGAGTTTTGTTTTTTCTTTTACTTTTATCCAATAAGCTTCTTGAGTCTGAAAATGGTATTTTTCAATAGCTAAAAAATCTTTAGCCATTCTTTGTATTGTCTGTCTCCCATTCCCCTATGAAAATGCTGGTTAGCACTCTTAGTGTATGCTCTATCTCTCTTTATGTTTCTTTTATATATGAAGGATCTTTAAAACATTCCTGGAAAATCTGCATTATCTTTATTTTCCATGAACTCTGAAGTACTTTTACAATATATTTTGTAGTCTTTCTGTGCTACACTATGTACAATTTGTTCAAATATATCCTTTAGTATATGTGCTGTCTTCAGTACATTCTAATTTTCTTTATCTTTTATTAGTCTACTTTTAGCTATATTATTTTCACTTTTAAATGTTCTAAATGGTTCCTTTTAAAAGGATTGGGTCAACATTGATTACCTCATCAGTTTTTCACATTTTCAATGTAACCTTTACATGCTAAGTATTTTTGGTTTCTCCATACTGTCTTCCATAATGGCTGGACCAGTTTACATTCCCACAAACAGTGGATTAGGGTACTTCCCCCCCCACACACACACAACCTTGCCAGCATTGTTTGTCGATTTCTGCATGACAGTCATTCAGGAAGCTAAAAATAGATATACTATGTGTCCCAGGCATCCCATTCCTAGGAATTTACCCAAGGGAAATGAAATTGGCATATGAAAGAGTTATCTGTACCCCTATGTTTATTGCAGCTCAATACACAATAGCTAAGATATGGAATCAACACAGATGTCCATCAACTGATGATAACTGAATAAAGACATTATGGTATCTATACACTATTTTCTTTTTTATTTTTGACAGGCAGAGTGGACAGTGAGAGAGAGAGAGACAGAGAGAAAGGTCTTCCTTTACCGCTGGTTCACCCTTCAATGGCCACTGCGGCCAGCGTGCTGTGGCCGGCGCGCTGCGCTGATCCATAGCCAGGAGCCAGGTGCTTCTCCTGGTCTCCCATGCAGGTGCAGGGCCCAAGCACTTGGGCCATCCTCCACTGCACTCCCGGGCCACAGCAGAGAGCTGGACTGGAAGAGGAGCAACTGGGACAGAATCTGGCGCCCCAACCGGGACTAGAACCTGGTGTGCCGGTGCCGCAGGCGGAGGATTAGCCTATTGAGCCGTGGCGCCGGCCATATACACTACTGAATAACACTGAGCTATAAAAAAAGAATGAAATCCTGTCTATTGCAACAAAATGGATGCAACTGGAAGCCATTATGCTTAGTGAAATAAGCCAGCCTCAAAAAGAGAAATATAAATATATCTTCCCTGATCTGTGGTAACTAATAGAGTACCAAAAATATAATGTATAGAAATGAAACTGACATTTTGAGATTCGATTGTTTACAGCCCTTGTCTATACTGTTGAGGAACAGTGTTTTTTTCTTACTACTTGTTGAACTCTTTAGCTAGTATATAGTTAATCTTATGAGTATAAAGTAAACTGAAAGCAGATAATGGTAAAAATTAAAAGTGGGAATAAGAGAGGAAGGAGGAAGAAGGATGGGAGCATGGGCAGAAAGGAGGGTAGGGTGTGAAGTATCACTATGTTCCTAAGTCTGTATATACGAAATAAAGGAAATTTGCATACCTTAAATACAATTTTTTTAAAGGTATTTTTGATTTGTCTGATCCTGTCATTGTTGACTCAACAGGTAGCTCTATATGTTTGATTTTGTTTATTTTTTTCTTTTTGGTTACAAATACATACTACCTGGAACTTCATCTCTGGCAATTCCCTAAGTTACCAGCCAGAGGATACTTACCTTTGCTTCATCCAGGTTCCTGGAGCACTACCAATTTAAGAATATTCTATAATAAATTTTTGGCATGAAGTCTGTTAGAGTCTGATAATGTAAATTAAGTCCAAAGTTCACCAGAAAATGTTAGATCTTTATGAATTCTAAGAGAAAAAGATGTATTTTAATACTACCTCTGTCTAAAAAATTAAGATACTTTTTCTAGCTTCTTCCTTTCTACTTCATCCTTAGGGAATCTGGTTTTCTGTGAGGTTTTCAGTCCCATTCTCAACTTCTTCATGCCCTAGATTTTGTCATTTATTCCCCCATTCGTGAATCACTAAAGTGTAAACTCTATGGCAAAGATCTGCAGGTACCTCAGGGCAAACACCCGCTCTAATGCTTACTTACTGTATCTGCTTGTCACTCTGGCCTCTGGGGAAATCTTTTTCTTCCCACGTATTCAGACATGCACTGAAAAAGATGTTTTGTTTCTAAATATGGAACTCTTGGATGTGTTTTTCCAGAAAGAATTTCTTGAATCCTATATAGTTTACCATACAGTTAGAAACTGAAGTCTCATATTTCCATTTTTGTAACTAATTTTCATGGGAGCTTCAACTTCCAGAGTGGATACTATATGCAATAAACTGTGCTCATTTGTTCTTCCTTCCTTCCATCCCACCTTCCTTCCTTTCTTCCTTCTTTCCTTACTTCCAATCACCTGTCTACGAGCTGCCTAGCTACCTACCTATCTTTATGTCATTATTACAACAAATAATCTCATAATAAAGGAAAGTAGCATGGAAATACTTGAGAAAAAATAAACACGTAAGAGATTCTAGTACTGTCCCTAGGTATGAATTATAAATATTTTTAGAGATTAAATTTATTTGCTTCAGATTTTTTTTTTTTTTTTGACAGACAGGCAGAGTGGACAGTGAGAGAGAAAGAGAGACCGAGAGAAAGGTCTTCCTTTACCGCTGGTTCACCCTCCAATGGCCGCCTCGGCCGGTGAGCTGTGGCCAGCGCACCGCACTGATCCGAAGGCAGGAGCCAGGTGCTTCTCCTGGTCTCTCATGTGGGTGCAGGGCCTAAGCACTTGGGCCATCCTCCACTGCCTTCCCGGGCCACAGCAGAGAGCTGGCCTGGAAGAGGAGCAACCGGGATAGAACCCGGTGTGCCGGCACCACAAGCAGAGGATTAGCCTATTGAGCCGTGGCGCCAGGATTTTTTTTTTCTATTAGAGATTGAAGACAGATTGAACATTTTTTTTTTTTTTGGACAGGCAGAGTGGACAGTGAGAGAGACAGAGAGAAAGGTCTTCCTTTGCCGTTGATTCACCCTCTAATGGCCTCCACGGCCGGCGCACTGTGGTGATCCGAAGCCAGGAGCCAGGTGCTTCTCCTGGTCTCCCATGGGGTGCAAGGCCCAAGCACCTGGGCCATGCTCCACTGCACTCCCTGGCCACAGCAGAGAGCTGGCCTGGAAGAGGGGCAACTGGGACAGAATCTGATGCCCTGACCAGGACTAGAACCCGGTGTGCCGGCGCCACAGGCAGAGGATTAGCCTATTGAGCCGCAGCGCCAGCCTAGATTGAACATTTTTGAACAGCTTCTCCAAATCACTCTTTGGTTAATAGTCAAGGATAATGATATGTATTACTTTCACAGAACAGTGCACAGATCTAATGATCTTTCCCCAAGGCTTCTTTAGTAATCACAACCATTCCATATTACAATAATTCCCTGAATCACCTACAGAGTGTCAAATCAAGGATTGGAAAATTATGTAGAAATAACACTTTTGTCTGGTACATTTTCAATCTGAAATATTCTAACATGTCATTAACTGTGCTACTCTTGCTCAGCCTTTACTGTTATGGCATATCTCAAGTAAAAGACCAGGTTCCTTTTTCATTCTGTCCACAGTACATATAATAAAGGAAACCAGAAACAATCCATGGTAAAATTCCAAGTGTTAGAAAATTGATGGGAAAAAAATGAGAACTGCTCTTTTGCTTGTGTGTTTTA
Organism: Oryctolagus cuniculus; assembly: GCF_964237555.1. NCBI lineage: Eukaryota > Metazoa > Chordata > Mammalia > Lagomorpha > Leporidae > Oryctolagus > Oryctolagus cuniculus. The sequence continues at coordinate 90,642,944 of NC_091442.1, forward strand.
AGTTGATTAGGACCATCCTCAACATTTGCAGAACTCAGCAAAAGAGTAGGTATGAAGACCTACATAATTTAAATGTCCTAAAGTTATAAATCAAGCTAACACTTACATGGTATAGAATAACTGGTTTGGATTTGAAATTCTAGAACTCGGAGTTCCACACTAGAAACTAGAAGCGTGAAACAGACTCCTGGTAGGAAGTACAACCTGCATCTCTTCCCATTCCCCAATAAGTTCTATGAATGGACAGAACAGCCTACATTTTATACCTCCATCAGCATTCTACAAAATAGCTTCCACTTCATCATGATCTTCATAGCAAGTTTCACCTTTAGGAGAACTATGTTTGGTCCATATTTACCGGGAAATGGCTTTAAGGTTATTTCAACAGCAAAATCAAGGATCTATTGTACAGGGAATGCTCCAAAAGTAGGAGTAAGTCTACAGTTCTATGGAGTCCTTGTACAAGTCTGTTAAAAGCCAGGTTTATGGCAGTGGTGCTGACAATCGCGGCTTAAGAACTCTACCATTTGAGTCAAGGAAAAAAAATGTTAGAGACAAGAATTAGAACATTCAACAAATATCAAATGTCTATTATATGCCAGATGCCAAGAGACATAAGGAAGGAAACATCCCTAGCCTAATGAGAGAAATAAACTAATTACTATACATAATATTGCTTAATGGAATTCAGGTAGGTATCCAAGTACAAAAGTTCACGCTAAAACTAGTATTCTCAGCAACATCTCTTTGGGAAGCAAATGAACATAATTTCTCTATGCTGAAGCAGAAAGGAACTGATTCTTAAAATGTAGCAATTCATCCTTCATCCCACTGTGGTGCCAGTCTTGGGACAGGCCACTACTTCATGCAGTGCTGTAGGTAGGCTTGAAGAGAAATACCAGCAGAAAGAAAATGGTTAAAAAATCTTGTGACCACTCAATGCCAAGCTAAATTGTCAGCTGAAGTATATGTGATGCATGCCTTCACTGTAGGCTCCAGTTCTATACCTCTACTAGGGTACAAATCACATCATATAAATGCTTCCCATTTGCATCACTCATTATATGAGAAGCATTTAGAAGAAAAGACTCACATTTGCATTTGTAACATGTAGCAAGGGGCTTGACTCTGAAGGATACTCTTTTAACATTTGCAGGGTGAATTTATTTATTTATTTTTATTAACCATACTTTTCAATTTATTGCAAGGTCATGTAGGTTTATATTAAAAAAAAAAACTATTCCTTGGGAGTGAAAGTCTGAATATGTAGTGTCGCTCCTCCGCAGGCTCGCGGGAGAACAACACCAGACCAGACGCTGTTGTTTAAGCGAATGACTCTGTGTTGTGCGCTCAAGTCCGCTCCTGTGCTAACCGCATTCTAACCGCATTCCACTTGGTGTGTGTCCGCATTCTTGTTATTCTTTCAGCGTGTGGTATGAGAAGTCTGCGGTGCTTCACGGCCCATAAGCGAATCCCCCCCGCACCACTTTTATCTCGCCTTTATAGTCCTCTCCCACCAATCCGTGCTCTGCTGACTACATGCTGAGCATGCTGTTCTTCCTCCAATCAGAGGTTGGATCAGGAATCAGCTAATTGACGAAGCAGCTGTGTAAGATTTGTTTAGTCCCTCTCAGTGCCATATGGTGGGAGATCAGGCCCATAGAGTTAGTCTCAATAGTCTCAGTAGTCTAGTCTAGTCTCGATAGTCTCAGTACTTATTTTGCCATGTTGTGGGAGGCGGGCCCTGCTCCCCACAATGTAGCATTGAGGCTAGAAAATGAAAAGGTTCTATGATTATGAAACTGATAGGTACGGATAACGACTAAATGCCATGTTGGTGATTCCATATATTTATTTTACATCATTCTTCAGTGCTCTTCTGTTTGCTTCTAGACTGAGACTTTACAGACTGTTTTGCAGCCCTCTGTATAAAGTATGTTCCAAGATGGACACCTATGAAAGACACGCCAGCTACAAGAAGCCAGTTCTTTCGGATCCAGCTGGTGTTTCTCATCTCTTCTTTCAATATCAAGCTCAGATTCAAAGCTGCTTCCTTCTGAAGATGGTAAGTCTGCTATTTCCCTTGGGGTAGGCCCTTCGGCAGACTCGCAAGGGCCAGACTGTCTGGCTCAGGAATGTTGTCCTTGTTAGGTACTTGGAAAACGGGGCTACTTTTGATTCTGTGCCACCCCAAATGGACGAGCCCAACTAGAGGTACCATAACCACCAGAACTTTGTAGTCTGTCCAGAAGTTCTGCGAGTTCATAGTCTTTCAGCATCAGTGCACCTGCTCGCCAGCTGCTGCCCCTCCCCAGGCTGGCCCCAGAAGCCAGAACGCAAGCAGATGCTGCGGAGCCGCAGCACCTTTGCCCCGTGCAGACGCAGTGCATGCGCAGCTCTGCGGTGGGCGCGCAACGCAGGATGAATTTAATTTAGGTTTACACAAAATGGGTTCTATATTTAATATAGTAGAATAAAAAGAGTTTTCTGTGGGGTATAATTTTTCTGATATAATTGTTTTCTTTCATGTCTTAGTTGTCAGAATACACAAAATTCAATGTAATATTAATAATATGTATTCTTTGATCCTTGCTTGAGGAACAGCCAGGGAGGTAAGCAGCATATCTACACTACTCTTAATGGAGGACAATGGATTTAAAAAAAATTAAGAGTTGTACTGTCATTGTTCTGAGATTGAAATCTGGGCCTCAGTGCTCCAGGGTGGCTTCAGGATAAAAGAGACTACAAGGTAATGAAGTACAAGCAAACCTTCACCCTGTCTAGTGAAGTAGATGGGCTTGTAGTCAGAGGCATGATATGGTGGCACTTAAAAGTTACATGACCATTTAGTGAAATTAAGAGAAATTAAGCTTCTCAATAATGAAGGTAATTACTACTACCCTCTTTGCTTATAGTTTCTTGAGAAGCAGGAGTAAATATTAAAAAGTTATTTTATGTGGCATCGTGCCTGCTACACAATAATTATGAATTTTATTCAGTGTATGAAATGTAGTTGTGGCAGGTTAAAAAATGACTCCCCCAAAATGTCCACATCTGGATCCCTGGAACCTCTGATTACATCAGGTTACATGACAAAAGGAAATCAAGGTGACTAATCAACTTTAAGACAGTGAGACAATCTTGGATTATTCTCCTAAGCTCAATATGATGGTTAATTTTATATGTTCACTTGACTGGATCATGGTGCCCAGAATTATATTAAACATTATTCTAGATGCTCCCATACAAGTGTTTTTAGATGAAATTTACGTTTAAATCAGTAGACTGTGAGTGAAATAGATTACTCTCCATAATGTTGATGGGCCTCATCCAATCAACTGAAGGCATAAATAGAACAAAAAGATTTACTTTTTCTCAAGAAGCAAGAGGAAACTTTCCAGCAGACTGGCCTTCAGATGCCATCTGCAATACTGGCTCTTCCTGATTTTCCAGGAGCCTGTCTCCAGATTTAAACTTCAACTCTTCCCACTGACATCATCCATGAGATTTCTGAACAGTTAAGCCTCAGCAATGAGTCTATTCCTTCAAATAAATGTCTTCATTCATAGACACACAAACACATACACACACACACACACACACACAGGTGTACCTTAAAAATGAAAAGGTAGAATTAAAAGTGATACAAAAATTTGAAATCCATGTTTTTTTTTTTCATAATATACATTTTCCATGGACTTTTTGAAGTATCTGGTTTGTATAAACAGATACACACACATACACACACATACCCTTTTGGCCCTGTTTCCCTGGATAAAATTTGTTACAGAGGAACGTAATCTTAAAGATGAGTTTTCAAAATTGTCTGGGTTTTCTGGAATTAGTTCTATAATTTGACTAAACATAAAGACTATTTTCAGAGGGAAAGAAGAGAATGACAATCCTTAGTATGATAATATGATAGAAATACACAAACATCCTCACTGGACATTCCTAATTCATCAGTTATGAGTGGCAGTGATCTGGGTGATCATCTGTATGATCCCTTTGAACATTTCTGTCAAAACTACAGGATGGGGTAGGCATTTGGCCTAGTGGCTAAGCTCCTGGGCCAGACTCCCACATCACACATTGGAGTACTTAAGCTTGACTGCCGGCTCAATCTCTGGATTCCAGCTAGATTCCTACTATTGGAGATCTCAAGAGGAAGAAGATGGTGACTCAACTAGTTGGATTCCTGCTACCCAAAGGAAAACCTGGATTGGACTCCTGCTCCTAGCTTTGCCCTTCACTCTACCCACTGCAGGTCTTTCTCTCTCTTTCTCTCTCCCTCCCACCCCCCTCCAAATTAAAAAATAACTGTGTTGATAATGGAATGGGATAGTTTATCCTACTGTCCATGAAGAAAGTGGCAAGAAAAAGATGAGTTCAGAAATTTGAATTCCTAGCCCCAGTGCTTCATAAATGACTTAAAGGTAAATGTTCCTGCCATGAAGAGGCCCTCATCTTCTACTGCCATAGAGTTGGCTCTCAAAATTTCATCCTGCAAGTAGATGAATTACAATATAGATTGAATTCCCAGAAGAAAAGTGGCCACTATTTAAGTAAGGACGTTAACAGAGAAGGAATTTGTCCTTGAAAGTTAGAAGGGGATATATGGGAAGACTCCAGTGAAGCTAGGAATATTGCACTCCAAATTCTGATGTCTGATGTCTTCTTTAACAGTAGAAAGCAGTTGCTCTGGTCCAACAGACACAGCCCCTCTACCCTCATCATGGATTAACCCTGACAGCTGTATTCAAAGACACTGATTACCCTCAGGACCCTCTACCACCTCTCTTTGCTACTAGACCTATAACTAGATTGAGTCCCCTAAAGAAGAGATATAAGTTGTGCCCCATCAGGGGTATACTCCACAATAACTACAGGAGTTTTCTAACTTATATGACTGAATTCCAGAGAATATTTTTGCGAATGGGTATTAAAAGAGCAGAGTAGTAATTATTAAGAAATACAAAGTTGGATCAGACTAAATTTGCTGTTACAGAGCCCACTTAGCAGTGCTTCTACATTTGTCTCCTATCAGCTTCCATCTAGTCAGCTTTTCAGTTTATTTATTTTATGACGTCTACATAGCTCACAAACATATTTTGGGAGAGAGCGGCAAGATGGTGGAATCGGAAGGGAGCACACTGATAGTCCAGGAAGAGACAGTATAATAAAAGTGGAGATACTGCAGGTTCAAGGAAGAATAGGGGAAGAAACAGCAGAGGAAACTCTTCCGGAACTAGTGATTCATGGTGGACCTGCATGGAGGGCGTGGGAGCCCACGGCTCGGGACACCAGCAGCAGAATCAATGTACCAGCGCTGGAATGCAAGGTGAGAAAAATAGCCCGAGTTAGCCCGAGACACTGGTGGGAAAGCAGAAAGAGGAGACTAGAGGGAACGAGGCTTGAAACCCCGTGGGGAAAAGTTCACCAGGCTAACTAGAAGAGAGAAGAAAAAAAAAGTGACTGGTACAGACACAAGTTTCTCTCTCTCTCCGCTCACCTCTCAAAGGTGAGCAAGAAAAAGAGCAGGCACCATTTTGGACATACGTCATAAGCAGTGCGACCTCAGGACTGCGCCCACCCTCAGCCAAGCAGAAAAACCTGACTCTGGGGGAGGGGGATGAAATAACAGGAGATTAGGACCTAGTGAATGTGTGGTGCTAATGAAATGAGACTGTGAAAAAAGAGACGGTGGGTGAGAGAACTCACGGAATTCATGTGAGTACTCTCCAGAGATGCTACAATTTGGTAACCTTGGCAACCCAGTGGGAGACTGCAGGAGAATTTGAGCCCACACAGAGGGCAGAACAGATTCCCTGTGTGGTCCTTGGAAAAGAGCTTCTGATCTCTGGCTCCTGTGGGTATATCACTCGCCTGCTAACTACCTTCAATTCCAATCAGCTGTGCGGAATTACGTCCCTTCTGAATCAAAAAAAAAAAAAAAAAGAAAGAAAGAAAAAAAGAAAAAGAAAAAGAAAAAAAAAAGGAGAAAGAGAAAGAGATTTACCACACCTAACCTGGGAGTATCACCTTTGGCACACACTTAAACCTGAGGAACCAAACAGAGCTCTCAGGCCACACCCATATCAAGCCTCCAAGGCTCCATCAAAAGCAGACAGTCCACTTAATACAGTCATAGTCATATTATAACATGAAAAAAACACCACAGTGAGGGAAGAAGAATCCAAAGACTATCTTCACAATGCCAAGCAACAAATGCAGAAAACAAGCAAACAAGAACAAGGAAGACATTATGACACCCCCAAATGAACAAGACACCCCAAGCCAAGATTATGAAGATGATGAGATGGAAGAAATGCAAGATATGGATTTCAAAACAATTATGAAAAGAACATTTAGAAGTTTTCAAAAACAAATACTTGAGCTACGGAAATCCTTACTGGACAGGATAGAAAATCTCATTTGTGAAAATGAAATCTTAAGGAGGAATGAAAATGAAATGCAGAAACAAGTAGAACAGGAAAATGTGATAGTGAAGAGAAATCAAAATAAAATGAACTCAATAGATCAAATGACAAACACATTAGAGAGCCTTAAAAACACAGTCAGTGAAACAGAAGAGAAAATATCGGATTTAGAAGACAAAGCAAGGAAAGTATACAGTCAAACCAAAGAAAAGAAGAGGAAATTAGAAATCTAAAAAATATTGTTGGGAATCTACAGGATACTATTAAAAAAACCAACATTCAGGTTCTAGGAGTTCCTGAAGGCATGTAAAGAGAGAAAGGATTAGAAGGCCTTTTTAGTGAGATACTTGCAGAGAACTTCCCAGGTTTGGAGGAGGACAGAGACATCCTAGTTCAGGAAGGTCATAGAATCCCTAGTAAACAGGACCAAAAGAGATCCTCAACATGACACACTGTAATAAAACTCACCACAGTGAAACATGAAGAAAAGATTCTAAAATGTGCAAGAGAGAAACGTCAGATTACTCTCAGAGGATCTCCAATTAGACTCACAGCAGAATTCTCATAAGAACCCCTACAGGCTAGAAGGGAATGGCGAGACATTGCTCAGGTACTAAGAGAGAAAAACTGCCAGCCCAGAATATTATACCCTGCAAAGCTCTCATTTGTGAATGAAGGTTAAATAAAGACCTTTCCTAGCAAACAGAAATTGAAAGAATTTGTCGCCACTCGTTCAGCCCTGCATAAGATGCTTAAAGATGTGTTACACACAGAAACACAGAAACACAGAAAACACGGTCATCAATATGAAAGAAGGTAAAGGAAGGAAACCTCACAGCAAAAGATCACAGGAAGTTCAAAGCATATATTAGAAAGTATCTTTGGCAAATGGCAGGGCAAAGTTACTACTTATCAATAGTCACATTGAACATTAATGGCCTGAACTGTCCAGTTAAAAGACACCGATTGGCTGATTGGGTTAAGGAACAAAACCCATCTATTTGCTGCTTACAAGAAACACATCTTTCCAACAAAGATGCATGAAGACTGAAAGCAAAAGGTTGGAAAAAGATATACCATGCCAACATAAATGAAAAAAGAGCAGGCATAGCCATCTTAATATCAGACAACATAAACATTACCACAAAAACTGTTAAGAGAGACAAAGAGGGGCACTATATAATGATTAAGGGATCAATTCAACAGGAAGATATAACGATTATCAATGTATATGCACCTAATTACAGGGCACTGGTTTATTTAAAAGATTTGCTAAGGGACTGAAAGGGAGACTTAGACTCCAATACAATAGTACTGGGGGATTTCAATACTCCACTCTCAGAAACAGACAGATCAACAGGACAGAAGATCAACAAGGAGACGGTAGATTTAAACGACACTATAGCCCAAATGGATCTAACAGATATCTACAGAACTTTTAATTCCACACATAAAGTATTTACATTCTTCTCAGCAGTACATGGAGCCTTCTCTAGGATTGACCACATACTAGGCCATAAAGCAAGTCTCAGCAAATTCAAAAGAATTAGAATCATAGGATGCAGCTTCTCAGACCACAGAGGAATGAAGTTGGAAATTAGCAACTCAGGAATCCCTAGAGCATACGCAAACACATAGAGATTGAACAACATGCTCCTGAATGAACAATGGGTCAGAGAATAAATCAAAAGAGAAATCAAAAAATTTATGGATGTAAATGAGGATAACAGCACAACATACCAAAACTTATGCGATGCAGCAAAAGCAGTGTTAAGAAGAAAGTTTATATCAATAGGTGCCTACATCAAGAAACTAGAAAGGCACCAAATAGATGAGCTTTCAATTCATCTCAAGGATCTAGAAAATCTGCAGCAAACCAGACCCAAATCTAGTAGGAGAAGAGAAATAATTAAAATCAGAGAAGAAATCAACAAGAGTGAATCAAAAAAAAAAAAAATACAAAACATCAGCCAAATGAGGAACTGGTTTTTTGAAAAAATAAACAAAATTGACACCCCATTGGCCCAACTAACTAAAAAAAGAAGAGAAAAGACCCAAATCATTAAATCAGAGATGAAAAAGGAAACATAACAACAGACACCACAGAAATAAAAGGAATCATCAGAAATTACTACAAGGACTTGTATGCCAGCAAACAGGGAAACCTATCAGAAATGGAGAGATTCCTGGACACATGCAACCTACCTAAAATGAACCAGGAAGACATAGAAAACCTAAACAGACCCACAACTGAGACAGAAATTGAAACAGTAATAAAGGCCCTCCCAACAAAGAAAAGCCCAGGACCAGATGGATTCACTGCTGAATTCTACCACACATTTAAAGAAGAACTGACTCCAATTCTTCTCAAACTATTCAGAACAATCGAAAAGAGGGAATCCTCCCAAATTCTTTCTATGAAGTCAGCATCACCTTAATTACTAAGCCGGAAAAAGATGCAGCACTGAAAGAGAATTACAGACCAATATCCCTGATGAACATAGATGCAAAAATCCTCAATAAAATTCTCGCCAATAGAATGCAACAACACATCAGAAATTCATCCACCCAGACCAAGTGGGATTTATCCCTGGTATGCAGGGATGGTTTAATGTGCGCAAAACAATCAATGTGATACACCACATTAACAGACTGCAGAAGAAAAACCATATGATTATCTCAATAGACACAGAGAAAGCATTTGATAAAATACAATACCCTTTCATGATGAAAACTCTAAGCAAACTGGGTATGGAAGGAACATTCCTCAATACAATCAAAGCAATTTATGAAAAATCCACAGCCAACATCGTATTGAGTGGGGAAAAGTTGGAAGCATTTCCACTGAGATCTGGTACCAGACAGGGATGCCCACTCTCACCACTGCTATTCAATATAGTTCTGGAAGTTCTAGCCAGAGCTATTAGGCAAGAAAAAGAAATTAAAGGGATACAAATTGGGAAGGAAGAACTCAAACTATCCCTCTTTGCAGATGATATGATTCTTTATTTAGGGGACCCAAAGAATTCTACTAAGAGACTATTGGAACTCATAGAAGAGTTTGGCAAAGTGGCAGGATATAAAATCAATGCACAAAAATCAACAGCCTTTGTATACACAGGCAATGCCATGGCTGAGGAAGAACTTCTAAGATCAATCCCATTCACAATAGCTACAAAAACAATCAAATACCTTGGAATAAACTTATCCAGGGACGTTAAAGATCTCTACGATGAAAATTACAAAACCTTAAAGAAAGAAATAGAAGAGGATACCAAAAAATGGAAAAATCTTCCATGCTCATGGATTGGAAGAATCAATATCATCAAAATGTCCATTCTCCCAAAAGCAATTTATAGATACAATGTGATACCAATCAAAATACCCAAGACCTTCTTTTCAGATCTGGAAAAAATGATGCTGAAATTCATATGGAGACACAGGAGACCTCGAATAGCTAAAGCAATCTTGTACAACAAAAACAAAGCTGGAGGCATCACAATACCAAATTTCAGGACATACTACACGGCAGTCGTTATCAAAACAGCATGGTTCTGGTACAGAAACAGATGGATAGACCAATGGAACAGAATTGAAACACCAGAAATCAATCCAAACATCTACAGCCAACTCATATTTGATCAAGGATCCAAAGCCAATCCCTGCAGTAAGGACAGTCTATTCAATAAATGGTGCTGGGAAAATTGGATTTCCACGTGCAGAAGCATGAAGCAAGACCCCTACCTTCACCTTACACAAAAATTCACTCAACATGGATTAAAGACCTAAATCTATGACCTGACACCATCAAGTTATTAGAGAACTTTGGAGAAACCCTGCAAGATATAGGTACTGGCAAAGACTTCTTGGAAAACACCCCATAAGCACAGGCAATCAAAGCCAAAATTAACATTTGGGATTGCATCAAATTGAGAAGTTTCTGTACTTCAAAAGAAACAGTCAGGAAGGTGAAGAGGCAACCAACAGAATGGGAAAAATATTTGCAAACTATGCAACAGACAAAAGGTTGATAACCAGAATCTACAAAGAAATCAAGAAACTCCATAACATCAAAACAAACAACCCACCTAAGAGATGGGCCAAGGACCTCAATAGACATTTTTCAAAAGAGGAAATCCAAATGGCCAACAGGCACATGAAAAAATGTTCAAGATCACTAGCAATCAGGGAAATGCAAATCAAAACCACAATGAGGTTCCACCTCACCCCGGTTAGAATGGCTCACATTCAGAAATCTACAAACAATAGATGCTGGAGAAGATGTGGGGGAAAAGGGACACTAACCCACTGTTGGTGGGAATGCAAACTGGTTAAGCCACTATGGAAGTCAGTCTGGAGATTCCTCAGAAAACTGAAGATAACCCTACCATTCAACCCAGCCATCCCACTCCTTGTAATTCATCCAAAGGAAATCAAATTGGCAAACAAAAAAGCTGTCTGCACCTTAATGTTTGTTGCAGCTCCATTCACAATAGCTAAGACCTGGAATCAATCCAAATGCCCATCAACAGTAGAATGGATAAAGAAATTATGGGACATGTACTCTATAGAATACTACACAGCAGTGAAAAACAATGAAATCCGGTTACTTGCAACAAAATGGAGGAATCTGGAAAACATTATGCTGAGTGAATTAAGCCAGTCCCAAAGGGACAAATATCATATGTTCTCCCTGATCGGCAACAACTAACTGAGAACCAAAGGGGAAATCTGTTGAAGTGAAATGGACACTATGAGAAACAGTGACTTGATCAGCTCTTGTCCTGACTGTTGATGTACAACTTAATACTTTATCCCTTTTAGTATTTTTTGTTCTAGTACTATTGGTTGAACTCTGTAATTAACACACAATAATTCTTAGGTGTTTAAATTTTAACTGAAAAGTGATCCCTGTTAAATATAAGAGTGGGAATAAGAGAGGGAGGAGATGTACAATTTGGGACATGCTCAATCGGACTTGCCCCAAATGGTGGAGTTAGAAACGTGCCAGGGGATTCCAATTCAATCCCATCAAGGTGGCATGTACCAATGCCATCTCACTACTCCAAGTGATCAATTTCAGTTCGCAATTGATCACACTGATAGCTCTAAGAGGCAAAGGGATCACACAAATAAGACTAGTGTCTGCTAATACTAACTGAAAGAAAAAAAAAGGGAGAGAACGATCCAACCTGGGATGCGGGATACACAGCAGACTCAAAGAATGGCAGATGTCCTAAATAGCACTCTGGCCTCAGAATCAGCCCTTAAGTCATTCAGATCTGGCTGAAGAGCCCATGAGAGTATTTTAGGCATGGAAAGCCAAGACACTCTGGAAAGAAAAAAAAGAAGACCACCTAAATGAAAGATCTTTGCGAGTGAGATCCCAGTGGAAAGAACAGGGCCATCAAAGAAGGAGGTACTTTTCTCTGAAGGGTGGAGAGAACTTCCACTTTGGCTATGACCCTGTCTGAATAAGATCGAAGTCGGCGAACTCAAAAGGCTTCCATAGCCTTGGCAACTCATGACTAGAGCCTAGGGAGATTACTGTTGCCATAAACAAGAGTGTCAAATTGTTAAGTCAATAACAGGAGTCACTGTGCACTTACTCCTCATGTGGGATCTATCCTTAATGTGTTGTCCAATGTGAAGTAATGCTATAACTAGTACTGAAACAGTATTTTACACTTTGTGTTTCTGTGTGGGTGCAAACTGATGAAATCTTTACTTAATATATACTAAATCGATCTTCTGTATATAAAGAGAATTGAAAATGAATCTTGATGTGAATGGAATGGGAGAGGGAGCGGGACATGGGAGGGGTGCAAGTGGGAGGGAAGTCAAGGGGTGGGGAGCCATTGTAATCCATAAACTGTACTTTGAAAATTTATATTTACTAAATAAAAGTTAAAAAAAAAAAACAGAAAGAAAAGAAATTCTAAAAAAAAAACCCCATATTTTAGTAACACAGTTTTTGTTTACATCTGTTATGTTTATAAAAAAAATGGCTATATCCTCATGTTCGTGAATGTGAGTACACAGAGTACCATTAAAACCAAACTTTAGGCCAGCGCCACAGCTCACTAGGCTACTCCTCTGCCTGTGGCACCGGCACACCAGTTTCTAGTCCTGGTCAGGGTGCCGGATTCTGTCCTGGTTGCTCCTCTTCCAGGCCAGCACTCTGCTGTGACCCGGGAGTGCAGTGGAGGATGGCCCACGTGCTTGGGCCATGCACCCCATGGGAGACCAGGAGAAGCACCTGGCTCCTGCCTTCGGATCAGCGTGGTGCGCCGGCTGCAGCACACTGGCCGCGGCGTCATTGGAGGGTGAACCAATGGCAAAGGAAGACCTTTCTCTCCGTCTCTCTCTCTCACTGTCCACTCTGCCTGTCAAAAAAAAAAAAACAAAACAAACAAACAAACAAAAAACGAATTCCAATTCTTCTCAAGCTATTCAAAACAATTGAAAGGTGGGGGTATTCTCCCAAACTCCTTCTATGAAGCCAGAATCACCTTAACTCCTAAACCAAAAAAAGATAAAACAAAGAAAAAGAACAATAGACCAATATCCCTGGTGAATACAGACACAGAAATATTCAACAAAATACTAACCAATTGAATCCAACAACACATCAGAAAGATCATTCACCCAGACCAAGTGGGATTTATGTTTGGTATACAATGATGGTTCAACATTCACAAATCAATAAATGTGAAACATCACATTAAGAAACTGAAGAACAAAAGCCATATGATTATCTCAATAGATGCAGTGATAAAATAAGGATAAAATAAAGCATCCTTTCATGATGAAAATCAAGCAAATTGGGTATAGAAGGAACATTCCTCAACACAATGAAGGAAATTTATGACAAACCCATGGCCAACATCTTACTGAATGGGGAAAAGCTGGAAGCATTCTCATTATGATCATACAAGGATACTCACTCTCACCATTACTATTCAATATGCTCCTGGAGATTTTAACTAGAGCCATTAGGAAAGGAAAAGAAATCAAAGGGATACAAATTGGGAAGAAAGAAGTCAAACTATCCCTATTTTCAGATGACATGATTCTACACATAGGGGATCCAAAAGACTCCACTGAGAGAATATTGGAACTCAGAGAAGAGTTTGGTAAAGTTGCAGAATATAAAATTAACATACACAAAAATAATCAATAGCCTTTGTATACACAGCTAATGCCATGCTGAGAAAGAATTTCTAATATCAATCCCATTCATAATAGCTACAAAAAAATCAAATACCTTGGAATAAATTTAACCAAGGATGTCAAAGATCTCATGATGAAAATTATAAAACATTAAAGAAAGAAATATAAAAGGACACAAAAAAAGGGAAATATCCCATATTCATAGATTGGAAGAAACAACATCATCAAAATGTCCATAGTCCATACTAACAAAAGCAAATATACAGATACAACATGATTCCAATCAAAATACCAAAGAAACTCTTCTCATATCTAGAAAAAACAATGCTGAAATTCATATGGATATTCAAGAGACCCCAAATAGCTAAAGCAACCTTATACAGCAAAAACAATGCTGGATGCATCATAATATCAGGTTTCAAGACATACTACAGGCAATTATAATTAAAACAAGCCTGGTACTCACACAAAAACAGATGGGTAGACCAATGGAACCGAATAGAAACTCCAGAAATCAATCTATGCATCTATAACCAACTTATCTTTGACAAAGGAGCGCAAATCAATCCCTGGAACAAGGACAGTCCCTTCAACAAATTCTGCTGGGAAAACTGGATCTTCACATGCAGAATTATGAATGAAGACACCTACCTTACACCTTACATAAAAATCCACTCAAAACTGATCAAAGACCTAAATCTATGATCCAATGCCATCAAATTATTAGAGAACATTGAGGAAATGCTGTAAGACACTGGCATAGGCAAAGACTTCTTGCAAAAGACCCCAGAAGCACAGGCAATCAAAGCCAAAATTGACAAATGGGATCACATCAAATTGAGAAGTTTCTACACTCAAAAGAAACATTCAGCAAAGTGAAGAGGCAACCAATAAAATGGTAGAAAATACTTTTAAACTATGCAACTGTTAAAGGATTAATATCCAGAATCTGTAAAGAGCTCAAGAAAGTCAACAATAACAAAACAATCAAGTTAAGGACTTGAACTGACATTTTTCAAAAGAGGAAATTCAAATGGCCAACAGACACATGAAAAATGCTCAGGATCAGGAGTAATCAAGGAAATGCAAATCAAAACCACAATGAGATTTCACTTCACCCCAGTCAGAATGGCTTTCATACAGAAACCACAAAGAACAAATGCTAGTGAGGATGGGGGGGTGGGGTGGGGGGTGGAATGTACCCTAATCCACTGTTGGTAGGAATGTAAACTGGCCCAGCCACTGTGGAAGAGAGTACCTCAGAAATCTGAATATAGACCTACCATATAAGCCGGCTATTTCACTATTGGGAATTTACCAAAAGGAAATGAAAGCAGTTTACGAAGGAGTTTTCTGCACACCCATGATTGTTGCAGCTCAAATTACAATAGCTAAGATATGAAATCAACCTAGATATCCATCAACTAAAGACTAGATAAATAAATAATGGAATACTACACAGAGCTAAAAAAAAAAAAGAAATCTTGTTGCTTGCAACAAAACGGATGCAACTGGAAGCCATTATACTTAGAGAAATAAGCTAGTCCCCAAAAGACAAATACCACATGTTTTCCTAAAAGGTGATCTATAGAAGTGAAACTGACACTTTAAATAAGTCCCCAAAAGACAAATACCATATGTTTTCCTAAAAGGTGATCTATAGAAGTGAAATTGACACTTTAAATATTGAACAGCTCTTGTCTCAACTGCTGAGGAACAGTTTTTATTTTTTATTTTTTTGCATACTATTTGTTGAACTCTTTCCTTACTGTAGGAAATCTATATATTAATCATATGTGTATAAAGTTAATTGAAAAAGATCTTTGTAAAACACAAATAATAATGAGAATAGGAGAGAGAGGAGAAAGAAGGGTCAGAGTGCGGGCAGAAGGAGGGTAGGATGGGAAGAATCATTATTTTCCTAAATTAGTTTATATTAAATGCATCAAGTTTGTATACCTTAAATAAACGGTTTCTAGTTTAAAAAAAAAAAAAAAAGAAAGAAGCTTTCAGTTGATCTCTCTTTTGTTAGCATTTATACTGCTGGAGTTACTAAAGTCTTAAAACTTCATCAAGACCTTTTGGGTTACCATGTTATTAATTCACTCTTTTTTGGTTAAACATGTCATTTTCTCCAATATGATCCTATAACTTCATTTTTCATGGCAAGCAAATGTTTATTTTTTATTTGAATATAGCATATCTCAGCAGATCTTGTACTTGCCAATTAAAAAGACACTGCCTTGCATAATGAACCAACCTCTGTCTCTTTCTGCCACACATCAAAGTCTATTTCTGTGCAAATATCTCTAACATACTCATCATCAAACTGTAACCCTGGGACTGCACTGAATTTGTTTACACTTGTTATGTCTTATATTGCTGAAGGCCCAACTTAAAAGCTAAGTAAAGAAAGAAAAACATGAGGTTTCTTCCATAAAGAATATTGTAAAACAGAGATTAAGGGCACAATTTTATGACTCAATCTGTGCAATCTAACTTGGTTCACAATTAAAGAATGATTTTAATTGTCAAACTTTTAAATTTTATTAAATGTTTGAAGCAATGCATTGAATGAATTCCAGACCTACATAAATACACAGGCAGCTGTTTGTAATTTGCATATTTATCAGTTTTGAAAGAGCACAATGTACTTCCTGCATCTTATTTTCAGAATTTGCATTTTATCATCTTTGGCTATCCCGTATATGGTATGGAGTACTTGAATATCTCATTCTTTGAATTTTCATTTTCGATTGTAAATCAGATGATGTCTGACACTTTTCTCTTTTCTCATTTTTCCTCTTCTCTCAACCTCCAAGTTTACTTACTCCCATTTCTTCGTGGCTCTAATAATAAAATATACAAAATGTTGATTATTTTCTATTTCAATTTTCAGGGCACTGATAGTTCATATTTCTTTTGCTAACTGCCATGAAATTCAAAGACAAAACAAAAACTAAGCTTATTACTTTCATTCATAAATATTCAAAATCAATTCAGGTCTTTTTGCTGCTTAATATGTAGTGCACTTGGATGGAGGAGTGGAAAGTAATGGAAATGATACTATCTATAAGGCTGTGCAATGGGACACTTAGAATGAACTCAGTCAGTCACCTCCATTGCATCAACTACATTCCTATCAGAAAGGACACATGGCCTCTAGGGAAAGCCAACAATGAGAATGACATCTTCAGGTCTCTGCAGCTCCTGCCCCTGCCTCTCACAAGGCACTCACATTTTCCTTTCCTATTGCATTATCATCACAGTATCCAACACCATTTTCCCAAAAGGCTCCTCTCACTCATTTACACTTCTATGGCCTTGGCTGTCAGAGCCTTAGAGAAACAGACTAGAGGCAGCTTGTGTTTTCTGCCTCCTTCCTTCCAGCAGTCCATCTGTCCACTGGGAAATGTTGAAACTGCTGCCCTGTACCCTAGCAGAAATATGTGGAGAAAGAAACATAGCTCATCTTTCTCTTCCTGCTCTGCTGATGACAACAACAATCCAAAAGGGTAAGAGTTTTGGAGTCAGAAATTTATGAGTGAAAAGCAAATAAGAAAATACATTATATACGATAAAATTTTATAAAAGGTATTTAATTTCTTGACTTCAGGTCCCTAGTCTTCCTGATGTAAAAAACTGACCTAGATCTAGATCTTTCACATCTAGTTCTCAGTCCAACACAGTGATTTCTTAGTCACTTCACTTTTGCATTTCAATCAAATTCAGACTTAATTTTTTCCTCAGGGTTTTATTCCTAAAAAGTATACTAACGTAGATCCTAATTTCTGGGTAGGGAGAGGGGAGAAAGGTTACTTCTCTGTGGCAGCTAGGAAGAGAATATCATTTCAGATCTTGTCAAGTATGGTTCTGTGCTATACTCTTATTTCCCTTGAAGGTGGTCCAGATAATGTAGTCAAGGGTTTATCAAACTTTAATGTGTATGCTAAACATGGAGGCATGCTTTCAAATTTAGATTCTGATTTAGTGAGTCTGGGATGGGGACTCTGCTTTTTTTCACAAATTCTTAGATGGTATCATTGCAGCTGGTCTTCAGATCATACTTTAAACAATATTTGGTCAGTGGATGCTGCTTTGGTTTCTATTTGGCTCTTTATTAGAGGCAACCCATTGACACTGCTAAGTACCCCTCACACACCTCAAGAGGGCTGAACAACAAACATTTTTCCAATGCTTCAGTTCCAGCCAGTAGACCTTGTATAAATCAATTAATCCGTTCTCAGGACCTCTCTCCTGCTTGAGGTCCCCAGGAACATCGGATGGCCTGGCACCTGCAAATCTCGAGAAGCTATATTTAGCCCTGATGTGTCAGACATGGTCTGACTTCCCCCCAACTCAGATGACACTGAAAAGCTCTCCCCAAAGCTTTTCACCCCCTGTAACATCTAGGAAAGGCAACACAGTCACAGATGGATGCATAGATCCTGTGCTACAAGTGGAAGGTACACTTCCCATACACACGTAGATGCACAGACTCTGCAATGCACATAGATGGTGTTTCCTGTTCATACCTGGATGTGCAGATCCTATCTATACATAAATGACACACACGGATATGTAGATTGTGTACTACACAGGGATGGTACATGTTTCCTGTTCACACACAGATGCAGATTCTGTGTTACACATACATGCTACATTTTTCTTGTTCACACAGACGTGTAGATTCTGCACTACACTTGGAAGGTACATGTTTCCTCTTCACACATGGACACACAGATTCTGCACTACACACAGATGGAAGATGTTTCCTGTTTGGAAGTGATCCTTCTTTCCCCAATCCTTCTTGGGAAAACAGGGAGAAGACTATTGGAACACAAGAGCAGTCAAAGGGATCAATGGGATAAGGAGAGAGGGAGGAGCACATCCTTCATTACTCCAAATATCATCCTGTCCTTAAGGAAACCATAGAAGAAATGGCTGTAGCTCAATGATTTCTAATTTCATCCATAAATCTGATCAACTTTTCTCCTCTGTATCCGCTAAAATTAAGTGCAATTACATGTGATAGACCAACCAAAATTAAGTGAAAATATAGGCAATTAAGTAACACTGCATTAGAGTTATCTCACAGTACAACGCGATTTGAGAAAAGACAGGAGAAAAAGCTGTCGTTTTTGTGTAAATATATACACAAGCTACTTCTGCACTGAGTCACAGTGCAGTTAGAACTATTTCAAGAAGCGTCATGCCAACTCTTCATTTTGGCAAGGGGAAGGTTTCTAGTCTGGACATATTCTGGTTCGTTCTGGGAGGCTCTGGAATAAGAATTTATGGATTTTAGGTTATTTAGAAAGTTTTAGGCTATGTCTGTAGGTAAGATAGCCCTTTCTGGAGCTTTTTCTGACAGGTTCAGTTATATGAGAAGTAACTGAATCCACTGTATCCTGTGTGGTTTTCCAAACTTACATAGTCAGCCCAGGGTAGGTTGGGAGGAGACACTAACCTGTTTAGCAGGACAGTCTGAGGTCAGGGCTATTACGAACTTCAAACCCAAGAGATTCCCAGGATCCCTTCACCCTCCGAGAGCACAAGGTACAACAAACATGGGAGCATGGACACTTAGAACCTCCTGGACAAGAAAACTCATCTTGTGTTCTCTGTTAGCCTTTACCAGCCAGTGTTTGTCTATTGTAAATATAGCAAGGCTTTAATATGTTACTTGTGTCAAAATACATTTTATATATTTACTTTGTAGTAAAATGTGTCTTAACATATTACATAATCACTGCAATTACTATGCTTATTGTCAAGGAAAGAACTGTATCAGAATGTTTTCTAGTAACAGAAAAATAGGCAAAGCGGAAAACAGTAAAACAAAATTAAGTTGGTAGTACATACCATACTACCAACTCCATGAATAAAATGTGCATCTATGCCATGGAAATTTTATTCATTTTAATGTTTTCTGAAATACATTCCTTGAACTTAACAACTTGTTCATTTTCAGAATTGCACAATATCATGAAAATCACCAGTAAATGTTTACCTGGATAAATCTTTTCAGTTTTTGAATATGTTTTTGGAAAAGGAATTCTTTTTCTCCAGGCTGAACTATTATATGATGTTGACATATATTTGTCTGAGAAAAAAAGACCAGAATTAAATATAAATTTTATAATTTGAAAATCACATTCCAAGGGTGTTTCAAAGTTATAAACAACTCAGGGGTGAAGGTACTCTCTAAGTATTTCATTTTACCATTTAAAAGCTAAGATATCAGGGATATAAGTGAATTTATTAAGACTATTTAAGTTATCAGCAAACATAGTTGCAGATCTCTTAATTGGCTGTCCAATTCCTCAACTAAAGCTCTCTCCCATGAGGATAAGCTAGAGCGTCTAATGTTGAGATGTAATAAAAATATTCACTGCCTCGCTTAACCATGATTTTGCATATAATTTTATAATTTTGTAGACCTTTAAAAAACATCTATGAGATACAGCGCAAGTTCTATTTCCATCTCCAGTCACAGTGACCAGTCTACAATACAGCACTCCTTGCCCCAGTAAGTCAGAACATTTATATATTGGCCTGCTCCTTAAATACACACTTTTCTCTGACATCGCTACATTTCAACTATTGTCTAACAAGGTTATAAGTGTGTTTTCAAGAATTACTTTGCAGCTGAGAATCTCAAAACCTGGTGCATAACAATACCAAGGATTTGTTACTTTTCTTGTGCTGACATGTTCGCTAACAGTACAAAACAATACAGAGTGCTACTGATGGCATATTCACCCAATCTAGATACTGGCAACAAACTATTCTAGTACTTATTGTATTTTTCAAAGCCATATACTTGCAGTAAAATAATAGTAATAAATATAATAATAGTAATAGTAATGAATAAAATTGAAAGCTAATTTCATCTAAGAATATCCTTCTTTACAAATCTATCTATAAATTATTATTTAAAAGAGACAAATAATTTCAGTAAAACATATTTAAATAAAGAAATAACCTAAGAAATACACAGTGTCTTTACTTATGTTTCCCAAAATATATATCCTTCAGACTCCACTAACCAGGACTGTGAACACGGAAAACTAGAAACATGAAATTTAGAGAAACAAGTAGCATTTTGTTAAGTTGAGGGAACTGAAACTCAACTTCAAAGGAGCAAAATTTATCTGAGACACACCAAGAAAAAGATATTTGGCTCTGTTCTCCCCTGTGGCTTTGTACTTCCTGACATATAGTATGCCTTTGACTATTACATGATGAAATGATTTAGAAGCAATCTGTGCATGGTGTGAGAGATGAGAGGTTGTCAAAAATATTACAGTTAACCTCCAAACTAACCCTTTCAGAAAGTAATCATGAAGGGCCTAAAGAAAAACCAAGGCACTAGTCTGACAGTGATAATTGAACAATGCAGTTAGTGGAACAAGAAAATGTCAACCATTTAAAAACAATCCTCCAGAGTGAAAGAAAGCTGTGCAGGGAGAACAAAGCGCAGTGCTCTGACCCAAAACTCTAGGGAAGAACAGTATCAAATCATCTGCACCCAACATCAGTTTTCTTTGATATCTTTTAAATCAGATACACTCCAGTCGAGGAAAAAAAATCCTCTCACTAGGTGTTAAGGTGATGATGGCCTAGGAAAAGAAGAGGGGAGAGAGTAGCAGCAACCATCAGCCAAGTCACCAGGCAGTTCCATGGGAAGGCAAACCACAGACAAGAGTAAACCACAGTGGTAAAGAGCCTCACCTGGATAGAGGTTGAGTTTGGGTTCCTTGTTAACATCAACTTTATTGTAGGACCCATTTGTGGGCCGGCTGCGGGGCTGTGCATTCAATGAGACATTTCTGACGGCATCTCTTTGAACATGGATATAGGACGCATTCTCGGCATTTCGGCTTTTATTGTTGCGATGGTAATTCATTTTATTTTTGGGATTTGGGGCCTGTACTGCTGTTACAGAAAAAGGACAGTGAGTGAGGGTGAAAACAAACTTCTTTTGCATTCATATGCACACTATTACAATATAAGGATTGGACAGCACAATGAAAGCTGACAGGAACTGGGCTGATAATCCCAACAGTGATTTGATTTTCAGGTGGAAAATATTTTGATCAATGTTATTGATCTCTTTTAAAATTTTAATATGGAAATTTCAAACATATGGACACTTTACCTCGCCGCATTCCAGGACCAGGAAAGTTCTTTGGTTCATCATAAATCCATTTTCTTTTTTTCACACCTTTCAAATGAGGCTTCCTCACTGGCTGGACATCATTCACTTAGAAAAGATATAAATTTTTACAGTTTTTTAAGATATGCTATCAACTAAAAATTACTGTAGGTAATAATTACATAGCTGTGCATTCACATGTCAAGCAAGAGAAAAAAATAACTGTACCATTCTTATGTTTTACTTTCTAGAACAAAGGGTGATTTATTTTTAAATGCCAAAAATATCTATCTTGGAAATAGATTGATGAGAAAATCTTTTTTTTTTTTTTTTTTTTTTTTTTTTGACAGGCAGAGTGGACAGTGAGAGAGAGACAGAGAGAGAAAGGTCTTCCTTTGCCGCTGGTTCACCCTCCAATGGCCGCCGCTGCAGCCGGCGCACCGCGCTGATCCTGGCAGGAGCCAGGAGCCAGGTGCTTTTTCCTGGTCTCCCATGGGGTGCAGGGCCCAAGCACCTGGGCCATCCTCCACTGCACTCCCTGGCCATAGCAGAGAGCTGGCCTGGAAGAGGGGCAACCGGGACAGAATCCGGCACCCCAACCGGGACTAGAACCCGGTGTGCCGGCGCCGCAAGGTGGAGGATTAGCCTATTGAGCCACGGCGCCGGCTGAGAAAATCTTTAATAAGTATCTTTCCTCTTATAAAAATCCTTATCTCCAAGCAAATGTTTGGATGCTTTTAAAAGAACATAAAATTGCATTTCAAATTCAATTATATGAGTCATTATGATGTTATTATTAAGTAGTTTTAGAATTATTATTTTCAACACAAATCATTTTGTACTTTAGCCAAAACTACTATATTTCAATGTTAAATTAATATAAAATACTTTCAGTGAATTTTCCTTTAAAGGTCTTGAGAAGTTGGATGTATAGTTAATATACTCAAAAAAAGACTGATCAGAATTTGTAAGTGCTAAAATCATTACAATTTTCACTTTTTATCTGCATATTTTTACATCAAAAAATATTCATTCTCAATTTTCCAGGAATTCTCAAGGTACATTTCTCCATAAAATAGTTTCTTTAAAAAACTGATACTCACAAGTGTTATTCAACGAATTCTTATTCACAAGTGACTGGTACACAGAGAAAATGAACATCAAGTGCCCTGCGTAGACTACACTAGCTTTCTACAGCCAATTGCTAAATCTGCCTTTGTCCTAGATTTCATCCTCAGTTTAAGCTTAAGTCCTCAGTGCAACTCTAATTTACTGTCTCCTCCACAAACATCATGCCCAACCTCCATTCCTAAATGCCCAATCCTCTGACTGGGGAAAGCCATCTTGTTCTCCTTGCTGAGATCTAAGAATGCTATAGGGATCCACCAAATGAAATAAATACAGAAGGATGGACGGAAGGAATCAGGAAGATTCAGAAGTCTCAATGTGTCAAGAGAAGTAGTTCAGCATACTGAAGGCCAAGGAAAAGACAACTCAAGAAAAATAATCCAAAACATAATAAAAACCTGTCAACATATGGCACTGTGGATGAAATTCAAAATCTGAGGAGACAGTATGCTAGTAACTTTAATACCTAAATCTAACAAGTAGGAAAGCATGTCATTTACTAGAACCTGCATCAAAATTCATGGTCAGAATTAGGGAAAAATTTTTTCTTTAATTCTTACTACTGAAAAATTTTCAAACTATCCTTTTTCTCTTTTCAAAAATTATATTTCAAATAAGCAAAACAAATCCATGATAAGAAATACAGTAATCCCAAAAAGTGATGGAGCCAAGGTCTCACTTAAAGAGGGGTCCTCTCTGCACTTCACACTGATGTTTTCAGTAGCATTTAACACGTGCGTTGTAGGTGCTGGCCGGGTAGTTAGGGAACGCTTTGGATGAGGATTGTCCTTGTTATCTTTTAAACGATAATAAGACAATAAAATGTCAGTATTAGCAAATGAAGCATTTCAGTTGCCATTTCACTTTTCAAACATGACACAATAGACACATCTGTTTAAAATATAAACGTATATGAATTTTTAGAAAGAATTATTAAAATTCTTCAGTTGCTACATTGACCCCCAAAACTCAAAAATCCAAATCTGCAGCCTAATCTTCAAAATGTAAATAACATAATCATGGCAATACAAAAGAATTAAAAAGTGATCAATTTTACATCATGTGGCTCCACTTAAACCAAGGGTTCTGAAAATATTTTATATATAACAGCTTTACTTGTTCCATGCTCTGGGGCAAGAATTATCCAATAGGCTTTCCACAACAATAGAAATGTTATTAATCTGTGCTGTAGTACTTGGGAGCCACTAGACATATGTGGTTATTGAACACTTGGAACATGGTTAGGGCAGCTAAAAGACTTCAAAAATTTTATTGAACTTGAATTGAATTTAAATAGCCACACATGGCTGCTGGCTACCGCAATTAGTATTGCTTTAAGAAGTTTTTTGATGGGTTGAGCAAAATAGTTCCATATCTAAGATTCACTTATAATTTTCCATTAAAATGGTTTAGTTTGTTGACATGCACCTTTCTCTATACTTGAGATTATTTAATGATGGAGGAAACAGTACATGAGATGGGTTACATTTTGCTGGAAACAATGTGAAGTCCTCTAATTACAGAACTGCTGCACTTTTTGTCTGGGATTGAAAGAGGCACACAGCCAAGGGGCAGCAGCTAGGGGATTCTAAGCACAGTAAAGGCAGTGGAGGACTGTAGAGGATATATTCGATCACATTTCTTGATACTTATAAAATGGGGAATTCATCACAAGATTGTTGCTCTTCATAGCATTCACAAAGAATATTTTCTAACATAATCCTGTCTTTTGACACTATAAATTGAAAAAAGAAAGATGAAAAGGTCTTGTGGTGCTGCTATATAAGACAGCCAATAACTTTAGAGCTAGCAAGATTCTTAGCAAATATGCAGTCCCACAGGCTAACTTTTCAGACAAGGAAACCAAGGCTAAAAAAAGATGAAGTCCCATAGCCAAATAATTAGGGACAGTACCAGGCCTGGAACCCTAGGACTCTTTACTCCTGTTCAGTGTATACCTTGATTTATTACTTTCCCTTTCACATAGCATTTTACAACAAAGCTTTGTTGTTTAACTTACTGATAAAAATAATCACAAACTGATCAGAATTACAGAATGATTCATTACCTTTAGTATTTGAACATTTTGACATGGTGATTTCCTTTTCTTCAGGTAAAGCTTCACTTTCATCTACTCCAAGAAATATGATCCTCTGTGGAACATAACAGTCCCCTCCTACAATAAAACCTTACTGTCAGTGGCAATGCAGGAGGTTCTACAAAACTAACTTTTAAGACAGCAATATCTTCTACAAATCCCCTTTTTACCACTTGTGTTTAAACATTTACCAGAGATACTGTCTTCATCTTTATATATATCATAAATGCTTAGATAAATGCATGTACATTAATATATGAACACTAAATATGTAAACATAGATAATCATAAGAAAATTTACATATTCAACAAAATCAATTTTAACTTATAACAATCTTTAGTTGTACTTTTTATAAGGCAGAATAAATAAACATTTTCTTTATATTGTATCTTCAGATACATGAAAATAGTTTTCAGTGATCTTTGAGGGTCTTGTATTTTCCAGGACAAATTTCCATAACTATTTTAAATACCACTTATATACAATATCTCCAGATCATTCACTGTACTAGTTACCGAGTCCTAACATGAAATACTTTTTTTTTTCAAAAAATGACATGTCAATATGGACTAAACTATAGAGAAATCAGTGGAACTAATATAATAGCAGCTGATATTTATAGAGCATTTTGCTATGGGCTGAACACACCTCTGAAAAATTACAATGACTTATTACATTTAATTTTGTGTCCTATATTACTCTTAATAATTTGATATAAGTTTTCCTTAGCTATTTTTTAATGGAAACACATTTGGCCAACAAAAAGCACTATTTTTAATCTTCCAAACTATGTCATGTCAGATTTTTCCCAATTTGAAGAAAAGCCATTAATGTCCTGAACCTAAACAGAAGACTTCATGTTTATCACTGTTTGCATTTACCTTGTTATCTTATTAACTTTCATTTATTTGTACATTTTCGAAACATATATCCAGTCCCACAATCATTCAGCACAAACATATAATCCTTTATTCTACAAGTATTTGTTTAGTGCACATGATGTGCCAAAGTTCTACCACAGAGTTTATCTACAGTAATTACTTACATAAAATGGCTGGCCTGAGGGCACTTACATAAAACCAGTGATAAAAGCATCAAAAAGAATTTTGGTGTCAGTCATGATGAAATAGCTTGTATCAGAAGAACTATCCTGCAAAAAACTAACACAAAATATCCAAAACAAACCAATTGGAAAACAACCCAATGTACAGAAAAGTAGATGTCTGACAGTGGAGGCTCACAAAGCAAATTTCCTGGATTTTCTCTTTGAATGAATTAAACTCTTTATTTACTGCACATTTTTCCTTGAGAGCATGTCTTATTCACCATGAAGAGAGAATGTAACCACTCAGCTAAGCCAGAAAGAGAGAGCCCAAAGTTTGGAACAGCCTAGGTGGCTTGAACTTGGGAGGAAAATCTGAGAGTGGAATAAACATCAAAGAAGTTCCCCTGAAATTAAATCTCTGTTAAGTTGTTGCTTGACTTCCATACCTTCCATGTGCAAAGTGGGAGTCAAGAAACCAGAATAAACAGTATCGGAGATTTTAATAGTGGCATACTGCTTGTGAGGCAAAATTTGGAATTCAAGCCCAACCAAGTTGGAGAGATCCTGGCAAACATTCCAAGCTCTCAACTGATAAATATAAAGGCAATGTTTTAGGTGCAAGGTCCTTACACGAGGAAAAAGAACCATATCTCCAAAGGAAGAGCAAATAATACATCAGCTACTACATCATTACTAATAAAGCTTAAGGCCAATCCACGACAGAATCAGGGTGACCTGTTAATAGTCCAGCTAGTGACAAAAGGAAATTTTCCCTGTGGTAAAACAACATCATTAATATACCAAGGCCAGCGCCATGGCTCACTTGGCTAATCCTCCCCCATGCAGCACCGGCACCCTGGGTTCTAGTCCTGGTTGCTCCTCTTCCAGTCTAGCTCTCTGCTGTGGCCCGGGAGGGCAGAGGAGGATGGCCCAAGTGCTTGGGCCCTGCACCCGCATGGGAGACCGGGAGGAAGTACCCAGCTCCAGGATCAGCGGTAGCACCGGCTGTGGCGGCCATTAGGGGAATGAACCAACAGAAGGAAGACCTTTCTCTCTGTCTCTCTCTCTCACTGTCTGTAACTCTCTCTGTCTCTCTTTCTCTCACTGTCTAACTCTGCCTGGCAAAAAATAAAAAATTAAAATTAAATAAAAAATATACCACATGATTTTTTAATCCATAATGTTTGCCTCTAATAAAAAATTAAAAAGGCTACAAAGAAACAAAACAGTTGATAAAAAAACAGGAAAATGATAAAGATTCAAGCATTATCAAATATGAAAACTAAAAAAATTAACATGACTCACAAACTGGAGGACTGATGGAGAATTTTAGTAGAAGATCCATAAAGAAGTCAAACAGAAGCTTATGATTATAAAATAAACTGAAAGTACATCATCGTAAAAATTAAGAGAAAGAATAAGGAAGGGAGGAGGAGGGAGGGCAGGATAGGAAGTATCACTATGCTCTTAAATCTGTATATATGAAATACATAAAATTTGTTCAGCTTCTATAAATAAAAAATTATAAAAAATAAATTAAAAATTTTTTAAATAGAAATTAGGGACTTCACACATGATTCTAAGATCTGAGAAGATGGGGATCAGTGAACAGGACAGAAGCTTGGCAGAAAGTATCCAGATACATTCTAAGTAATCAGCACGGAAAAGATCATTTTAAATGGGCTAGAACCTCTAAAGTATACTTGACAAAAGAGGATGGCAGAATCCATGTGCAAAAATGGCTAAAATTTAAAGGACTTAAGGCTACAGAGCAAGTTTACCCTGAAGAAAATGAGAGTGTATGTCCCTTAGAAGAATGTTCAAGAATGTTCATAATAGCCCTGCTATGGTCTGAATGTGTCCCATGAAAGTTCATGTATTGGAAACTTAATCCCCCAAATCATATGTTAAGTATCTTTGGGAGGTAATTATGATTAGATGGCTCATGAGGTGAGGCCTCCAAGATGGCATTAAAGGCTTTACTAGAAAAGGAAGAGACTTGAGCTGGCACAATTGCTCTGTACGATGCCCTCTGTCATATTATGCTGTACAAGGAAGATCCCACCAGGTGCCATGCCCTTGGAACTCCCAGCCTGCAGAACTCTGAGCCAAACAAACTTTATTCTTTATAAATTACCCAGTCTGTTTTATTTAGTTGTAGCAACAACAATAAAAGTGAATTAAAACAAACACCAAACTGGAAACAATGTCTGTCAAAGATATTATCAATACTCATGATGCTTTTGTAGTTTTCACAAACAAATGAAGAGCGGTGGAAAACTTGAGTTGCTCAGCACATTCCTAGCTGAGTTCAAAAAAGGCAATGCTCTGCATTTTGTTTCAGTGTTTACTCAGAGAGGGCCTCAGGACAGAGACAGTAGTGGGTAATGCAGCCAGAAACTCTCTCGGGGCCAGGTTGGGTTTGAATCCCAGCTCTGACACTTGTTGGATGGGCAATCTCAGAAGGGTCACTTAACACTTCTGAACCTTGTTTCTCTTTTGTAAAATAAAGAAAATAGAATCTACCAGGATGACTAATTTTCTTGGACTTAAGGCTATAATATATGTGATATATGCATATGTATATAAATGTATTTATGTACATATTCCCCTAGGAACAACAGCTCAGTTATTGCTAACTCATTGATCATATCAACTTCATAAAACATAACTACTAGGAATAATGAAAATCAATTGTGTGTTCATACACGTGTGTGGGTATATATATATAGATATTCATAGATACATATATATAGCTATAGCCATACATATATAGACAGAGTTAGAAAGAGAGAAATACACAGCAATGTAAAAGGGCCCTTGTTACAATCAACAACATGGATCATATAAAATGTGTTAAGGAAAAAAATGCAAAGTAGAAGAGTGCAAACTGTATTTTCATTTACATAAAGGTCAATATAACAGAGATCAGAGTCATAGTTAGCATTGGGAGGGGACTACTGACTTGGACAGAGTCTTTGGTAGTACAATAATTATGGTTATACTGATGCATATGCATGTAAATTTTATTCAGCCATTTATTTTATCCTCATATTTTATTAAAGGCAAAGTTCAGTAAAGTATTACAAGTATTAAAACTAAAGACAATGCTTCAAGTGTTCTCTTTCAAATTGAATATTGACTCCTTCATAAGATTTCTAATATCTGATCATCTTCCTTTCAAAGATGTCTTATAGCACAGGGGTCAAAGGGACAGCATTGTGGTGCAGAGGGTTAAGCTGATAACCTGCAATACCAGCATCCCATATGAGCAACAGTTTGAGTTCTGGCTGATCCACTTCTGATTAAGCAACCTGCTAATGTGCATGGGAAGGCAGCAGAATATAGTTCAAGTAATTGGGAACTTGCCACCCACATGGAAGACCTGGATGGGGATCCAGGCTCCTGGTTCCTGCCTGGCCCAGCCCTGGCTGTTGTAGCCATTGGGGAGTGAACCAGTAGACTGAAAGGCCTAACTCTCACTCTCTCCCTCTCTCTCTCTCCCACTCTCTATCTTTCTGTAACTCTTTCAAGTAAATTTTAAAATAAATCTCAAAAAAATACAGGGGTATAAATATATTTATGTTATTCTATATACATCCCCCAAGAGATTCTTCAATTTAGAGACAGAGAACATTATGATATCTGGAAAACTGAAAAACTTGACTAGGCAGAAGTCCAGTAACCCAGAAGATGGAAAATTTTAACATTCTCTTGATATGGCTTCTCAGCCAGTTTATTCCTCTAATAGTATCAGTACATATACTAATGAAAGTGACAGGACATTCTTGCATTTTATAAGCCCCCCAAAATTAGAGGACAGATTACTGATGTTATAACATTAAGGAAAGTTTTTTATATGAAAATGTAAGTTTATCAGTGATTGAAAATGACCTTTTATTCATCAATAAGGTGATATGATTTAACAATATTTCACCAAAATGCACGGTTAGAACTGGTCAGGTTAAGTAGATCCCAGTTTTGTTCTCTGCTAGATTGTGTAGATGGTGTAAGCTCCATTGGAGAAACCGTCAATGTTTCTGACTTACAGCTAAAAGTTATTGCTTGTGGAAAGCTAAGACATAGTGGCAAAAACTGTTCTGCATGAAGGATCTCTGGGAGTGAGACCCCAGTGGAAAGAAAGGGCCAACAAAGAAGGATGTACTTTTCTCTGAAGGGAGGAGAGATTTTCCACTTTGCATACGGCCCTGTCTAAATACCAACGAAGTTTGTGGACTCAAAAGGCTTCTATAGCCTTGGAAGCTCAAGTCAAGAGCCTCAGGTGGTCACTGATGTCAAAAATAAGAGTGCTAATTGTTAAATCAACAACAGGAGTCACTGTGCACTTGCTCCTCATGTAGTCCTTAATGAGTTGTACTATGAGAATTTACAGTAAAGCTTATCTTCAAATAGTACTTTATACTTTGTGTGGTTGCAAACTGTTGAAATCTCTTAGTATAGAGTTGGTCTTCTGTATATAAAGTCAATTAAAAACAAATCTTAATGAGGAATGGAATGGGAGAGGGAGTAGGGGTAAAATGGGAGTGGTGTGGGAGGGCAGGAATTAGGGGAAGAACCACTATATTCCTAAAAGCTGTACATGTGAAATTTGTATTCATTAAATAAAAGCCTTCTAAGGAAGTTATTGCTTGAAAGCAGCAAAACGATGACAGCTAGTCTAAAACCACTTCAGACATAAGAAAGGAGAGAAAAGGATCTAATTAGTACTAGGCAATAATAGAAGAAAAATGGATGGAAACAGGCACTGTGAAAGCATGACCGAGCCTCAAACCTACTGGCAAAATGGCAACTGCTCTCAACTTTCTTCTCTCTCCTCACAAGCATTCTTCCCATCAGCACACTTTCTCCTTCTCCAAACTGTCCCTATGTTAGGTTTCGGAGTGGGTGCTTAGCTTAGTGCTTCACACATAGGATAAGATACCAGTGTCCCACATCTGATTGCCTGGGTTCAATAATGGACTCCAGCTCCTAATTCCAGCCTTCATGCTAATGCAAACCCTGGAAGGCAACAAGGGCTCAAGTTCCTGCCACCCACTAGAGAGATGTGAATTGAATTTCCATCTCTTGGTTTCAGCCCTGATCCATCCTTGCCTGTCACTGGTATTCAGGCAGTAGACCAGCAGATGACAGTTCTGTCTCTGCTTGACAATTAGGCTTGAATATTCTATCAAAGGATGGATTTTCCTAAAATGTTTATGTTCAAAATCAGTTCTGAATATTTTAAGGCAGAACACACAATTGGGATGTGATGGCTTGGCAAAAATTATATATATATATGTGCATATATATATACATATATATATATATTTGAATACAGCAGCCTCAAGGTAGACTTATTATATACCTTCTCTGTTCACAGCTCTAGGATAGTAAACTACAAACATGCTTGACAGATGAATTCATTATATCCTGGAGTTCAGCCTACACACACACACACACACACACACACACATGATCTCTCACAAAAATATGTAAAATAGATTATCTTATGCATTCACAAATTCTCACAAGAAATTTGGTAGGGATATTAGCCCCTGAAAGCATTTGATTTTGTGTTGCACTACCACCCCTTTGTATAATACGTGAAATAGAAAAGAAATGATAAAATATAACCAGTTATAGAGGAGAAAATTCAGATTCAGTTATGTGGCAATATATTCAGAGTTGATCAGGAATACATTAGCTCACCTCCATTTTCAAAAGCGGCAATGTCAGTCCTTGGTTTCCTATCCAACGATGTTTTTATCTCACCTTGCCTTTCAATTATACTAAATTTTGTTGGAACTGTAAGTCCATCCCCTAGAAATGAAGAAGAAAAAAAGTAAGCACAAGAACCATTAAACAGAAGTTTGTGACAGAATTGATGATGAAAGTAAAAAATTCTAAATTTTATAAAGGGTGGGCATTTGGGCTAGTGGTGACCATGGCGATTAAGATACTCATGTCCCACAACTGAATTCTGGGTTTAATATCTGGCTCTGCTCCTGACTCCAACTTCCTGCTTCCTGCAAACTGGGCCTCTATGAGGCAGCAGAGATGGTCTATGTGATTGGGTTCCTGCCTCCACTGTGGAAAACTTGGATTGAAGTCTACTGATTTCAGTCCTAGCCAGGGACACTGCTGGCATTTGGGGAGTGAACAAACAGATAGGAGCTCTTTCTCTCTCTCTCTACCTCTCAAATAAATTTTAAAAAGTTTTTTTAGTTCAAACTCTCTAATAAATAAATAAATGAATAAGGTTTTAGAAAGCTATGTCAGGCTTGTTTGCAAAATAATCTGGTGAACAATATATAAATAAATGAGTTTTAAGCGAATTTTAAAATTAAAAACAAAAGAGCAAGGATTTTATCAAGAGACAATTTAATAAATTAAACTATGGGCTAGGGCTGTGACATAGCAGGTAAATCTGCCGCCTGCAGTGCCAGCATCCTATATAGGTGCTGGTTCGAGTCCTGGCTGCTCCACGTTCAACCCAGCTCTCTGCTATGGCTTGGGAAAGCAGTGGAAGATGGCCCAAGTCCTTGGGCTTCTGCACCCACGTGGGAGACCTAGAAGAATCTCCTAGCTCCTGGCTTTGGATTGGTGCAACTCAGCCATTTGCAGCCAATTGGGGAGTGAACCAGCAGATGGAAGACCTCTCTCTCTCTCTCTGCCTCTTTTTCTCTCTCTGTGTAACTCTGATTTTCAAATAAATAAATCTTTTTTTAAAAAATAATTAGACCAATCTAACAGTATTGTGTGTATATAATATATTTAGTTTGTTTGATGTGTTTTACATAGAACAAATTTTATAATCCTTCTTTTGCTTTTATATATTCACCATGAACAATCAAATTCTAAGTATTAGAACCACTTTTGACTAAAAAATGCTAATTATACTGTGATAAATTATTCTGTTTCCCTTATACATCTGTGAATAATTTCTTCTAAATTAAGCTGTTAAAAGCAAAATGAAAGAGACCTGACAAACCAATGAATAAAATGTGTGATTCTGGAATGGATCTTAGCTCAGTCAAAAAAAAACAAATTTTCTGAAAAGAACATTGATGGCATAAGTGGTGAAATATGAGGTGGGGGTGAAGCTGTAAATAGCACTGTTCTATCAGTGGTAATATCTTGATTGTAATGTTTATACTTCAGAACAGAAGAGCAAAGGGAAATCATGTCTGCAACTTACACTCTAATAGTTCAGAAAATAATAACAATGTGTATATTTAGAGACAGAATGGAAGTTCAAATCTGGTAAAATGCTATCATTTGAGAGAAATCTGGATGAAGGGTGTCCAATAATTAACTGAAACAATTTAAAATAAGTTTTTAAAGGCATAATACAAAGCAAAATTGCATATAATTGTCTTTATAATCTTCTATTTTTAATATTTGTTGCTAACTTGGTTTCCATTTGTGTGTACTTTGTTTTTTGATTTTTTTGTGTGTGAGTAGCACAAAATTGGAATCTGTTCTTCCCTAGATGGGTCCCAATAAATCTGTCCAGACTGTTCTACCATCTGAAGTGTGTTGCTGCCACCTATAGTCATATGTTGAAATAGCTTGTTACACAGGGATTTGCAACAAGATTTTAGATGTTCTCTCTGTTCTGTACTTTACCCTGTACTGGTCTTGATCCTGAGAGACTTTCTTTCTCTCCCCCTCCCTCGTCCCCTTCCTCTCTCTCTTTATCCCCCCTGGAGGAGAAGGGAGGGATTTAAATCTCTTCTACTGCTGCAAAATACAAGTTCATCCTAAGGACAAGAAAACAAGGTCAACTTTGGCATTCCTGGAGTTTTTCTTAGCTCCTGGTTTAATATCCATAATAAACACTCTTAACTTGCTTTCATGGACAAAACATCTGACCAACAGCAAAATCAGATTCACCAAAGGAAAATGTCCCATAAAAGAGAAGACACTTATACACTCATATAATCAACAAATATACTCTTGTTCTGCCTTTAATGTGACTTAGATTCTGTGACCTCCCTTTTGTCCTTCTTGAGATAGGTTATCTTTTCTAATCAGAAACAAAAAATTGGACCTATTTCACAAGAGGGATTTATTTTATATAGAAAACAAAAACAGCAAGTTATTTTAGGGATTCCTGTTTCAGGTAGGTGGTATCACCAAGTGTTTATGAAATCTACTTATTTTCTGGCTCCTCTAAGAAAGTAAAATTACATTAACAACAGCAGCTTTCCTTAGAAAATTTGGGTCATCCAAAAAAAAAAAAAAAACACTTCCTTCTTACTCTCAACTCTCAATTCTGATGTATTTATCATTTAATCCTATTCTAGTGTCTATCACACTAAAGAATTCACATTTCATCACATCAAACATCTTAAAATATAAGTAATAAGTCAGCCTTTTCATTTCTCACCTTCTTGCAATTCACTGCCATTTTCCAAAGGCTTTTCTAACTCCTTTTCTACTGTAGAAGTTATGCTTTTTGATGATGAAACATCTGGAGGAGTATGAAATCTGTAGTATTCACCTAATCTCCCATAAGAAAAGTAATGGTTAGTATATTTATCACATCAAGTACTTGAAAATCTACAAATGTTTGATGTCTTACCAGATTTATTACACATCTCCTTTATTGCTCTTTTTTCTTCAATTTCTTCAGCAGTCTTTGTCCATAAACAAGAAGCATCTATGAGATATATTTGTTTTAAATTAAATTTTCCCAAATCCAAATAATCTGAAAATTTATAAACCAGAAAGAAAAATCCCAAATACTGGTTTTTGGTGTTTTTGTTTTTGTTTTTGTTTTGTTTTGTTTTGTTTTGTTGACAGGCAGAGTGGACAGTGAGAAATAGAGACAGAGAGAAAGGTCTTCCTTTGCCGTTGGTTCACCCTCCAATGGCCACTGCGGCCGGTGCGCTGTGACCGGCACACCGCGCTGATCTGATCAGATCAGTTGCCTCTCCTGGTCTCCCATGTGGGTGCAGGGCCCAAGCACTTGGGCCATCCTCCACTGAACTCCCGGGCCACAGCAGAAAGCTGGCCTGGAAGAGGGGCAACCGGGACAGAATCCAGCGCCCCGACCGGTACTAGAACCCGGTGTGCTGGCGCCGCAGACAGAGGATTAGCCTATTGAGCTGCAGCGCCAGCCCAGATACTATTCTCATATATCAGGTTGGTCTTTTTTATTTAATTCTTAAATTCAAGAATTTTGCATATTGGCAAATGTTTCCAATTGCTGCTACATTTTAAATATTAGTCAAGAGAAAAGAAATGACAAAGTATACATTTGGTTATCTTGAAATGAGAAGTTGGAGGCACAGACTTATGAATTAGGGTGGTGTTTGGAGGAGGATGTAGGCATGAGACATCTAGCCACAGAAGACAAAAAAGAAAACTAAATGTCCTGTGTATTCCTAACTACAGAAATTATGGTGGCCTGTAGCCCACAGAAGGACACACTCAGGGCAAAGCAGAGTGAATATTTTTTTTTGCATGCTTATCTTGTATGTACAGACTGACTAGAACCACTGTGCTGTGATATACAGGAGAAAAATTATGGAGTAAGAGACAAGACTTAGATTCTAGCTCTGTTCATCCTCTAACTGGGGACTACCCAGGTAACCCACATTACAGGGCTTTATAAATCATCAATTTCAGTTGAAATCTCTTTAACTTCAAGGATTAATGTGAGGCAGATAGATGATTAATGGATAGGTAGATAAATAAGATGGACACATGTACACTTATGTATTTGATAGTTGTTATAAATAAGGGTGATTATTATTAGCTTCTCTACAAGCACTTGTACATATTTAACAAAAGATTTGTCTCCCAGCCATCAAACAACAAAAACCTTCCATTCCAAATGATAAGCATATTTAGACAAAAACAAATGAATACATAATGAATTAAACTTATTTAATAAAGTTAGAGTTACCTTCTGATAAATCTCTGCCTTATATAGTACATTATAAATCCCTAATAGTTAAAAAATTTTGTGAAATACTGTGGGTGCTTGAAAGCAAACTGTAAATCTGAGAAAAGTTTCACTAACCATTTTGCTCCTCTCCTTCCTCCTCTTCTTCCTCAAAGTTAGTTTTTAAAACTAAAGGATGGTGAATTGGTCGAGATATATTCTCTTGAGGTTTCAGAGGTTCCTGACTCTGAGTCGGGGTTGGAATTCCTTCCTGACTTTCTTTCTGTAGTGTGACATCTACAGAGAAAATGCATCTTGAATATATATATACACACACACACACACATATATATATATATATATGATGAGTATATTCAATAACCAACCGTTGATTTTCTAACTAATGGTATATTTTGTTAAAAGGCATCTCTTATTTTTGGAAACACAGTTAAAGTTTAAGCACAGTTAAAGCAACTTACAGTACCTGCAAATCATGGAAAAATATGTTAGTTCACAGACTGTGGATAGCAATTATAATCATGACTTGGGATTTCACAACTTTTGGTATATAGGCAGTCTCTGATTTAATGATCATTTGAATTTATGATGGGACATAAGCAATACCCATTCAATGGAAAGCATTTGTTGAATTTTAATCTCTTCCCATGCTAGTGACAAGCAGTAGATACTCTTGTAATGCTGGACTGCAGCAATGAGGCAGCTCCAAGTCAGCCACATGATTACCAGGGTAAACAGCCAAGACTCTACCATTTTCAGGGTTGCTAAGCTATGATGCTGAGGTGTTTAGCATAGTAAATGCATTTTTTTGACAGGCAGAGTGGACAGTGAGAGAGAGAGAGACAGAGAGAAAGGTCTTCCTTTTGCCGTTGGTTCACCCTCCAATGGCCACCATGGCCAGTGCGCTGTGGCTGGCGCATCGTGCTGATCCGAAGCCAGGAGCCAGGTACTTATCCTGGTCTCCCACAAAGGTACAGGGCCCAAGCACTTAGGCCATCCTCCACTGCACTCCCTGGCCACAGCAGAGAGCTGGCTTGGAAGAGGGGCAACCGGGACAGAATCTGGCACCCCGAATGGGACTAGAACCCGGTGTGCCGGCACCACAGGCAGAGGATTAGCCTATTGAGCCATGGCGCCGGCCAGTAAATGCATTTTCAGCTTACAATATTTTCAACTTAAAATGGATTTATTGGTATGTAACCCATGATAAGTCAAGGAGCATCTGTATATGCAGGCACAACTATTCTTATATTGGATCTGTGAGTTAAGAATGATGGTACTGGGGCTGAAACCGTGGGATATCAGGATAAGCCACCACTTGTGATCACAGCATCCCATACTGCAGTACCAGTTCAAGGCTCAGCTGCTCCATATCCTATCCAGCTCCCTGCCGATGTGCCTAGGAAGGCAGTGGTAGATGGCCCAAATACTTGGGCCCCCACCACCTATGTTGGAGACCAGGATGGAGTTCATGACTCCTGGCTTCAGCTTACTCCAGACTTCACTGTTGTGGACACTGGGGGAGTGAGCTAGTGGATGGAAGATCTCTCCCCACCTCCATCCTTACACCTTTAAAACAAATAGATAAATCTTAAACAAACAATCAAAAAAACCAGTAATTGTAGTAATCACATCACAATGATGAACAGGTAAAATCACATAAGGCAAGCCTTATAATGACAAAGTATGTATGTTCAAAGGAAGAAAAGAGCCAATGACTTCAATTATCTGTAGCCAAGGGGGATTCCTTAGAAGTCAGAAGCATGGTGCTCTCATATTTGTCTACTGGCCATGCACTGGTCAGACTGGCTAAAACTCTTAAGACATATTTAAATGCCCTTTATCCTGAAAAACTAGCAAATAATCTTTATTGGCTTCTATTATTGTTTTAATCTTCTATCATTACTAAAGGGGAGAGTGATCCAACATGGGAAGTGAGATACTCAGCAGACTCATAGAATGGCAGATGTCCTAAATAGCACTCTGGCCTCAGAATCAGCCCTAAAGCCATTCGGATCTGGCTGAAAAGCCCATGAGAGTATTTCAGGCATGGAAAGCCAAGACACTCTGGCAAAAAGATCTCTGTGAGTGAGATCCCAGTGGAAAGAACAGGTCTTCAAAGAAGGAGGTACCTTTCTCTGAAGGGAGGAGAGAACCTCCACTTTGACTATGACCTTGTCTAAACAAAATAAGAGTCGGAGAACTCAGAGGGCTTCCATAGCCTTGGAAACTCATGACTGGAGCATAGGGAGATTACTGATGCCATAGACAGGAGTGTCAATTGGTAAAGTCAACAACAGGAGTCACTGTGCACTTACTCCTCATGTAGGATCTCTGTCCTTAATGTGCTGTGTATTGAGATTTAATGCTATAACGAGTACTCAAACAGTATATTTCACTTTGTGTTTCTATGGGGGTGCAAACTGTTGAAATCTTTACTTAATGCATACTAAACTGATCTTCTGTAAAAAAAAAAAAAAAAAGAAAAAGAAATTATCAACTCCCAACTTGACTCTCACTGGGAATAAACATGACAATAGGTCTGATCTGATTTCATCATCATTTAAAAAATCATCTATTATTTTTCACTTTATGTTTCTGTGTGGGAGCAAACTGTTGAAATCCTTACTTAATGTAGACTAAGCTGATCTTCTGTATATTAAGATAATCGAAAATGAATCTTGATGTGAATGGAAGGGGAGAGGGAGTGGGAAAGGGGAGGGTTGCGGGTGGGAGGGACGGTATGGGGGGGAAGCCATTGTAATCCATAAGCTGTACTTTGGAAATTTATATTCATTAAATAAAAATTAAAAAAAATGTCAAAAAAAATCTTCTATCATTACTAATCTAACTCCTTTTGTTCTCTAAGCCCATGATTATCACATCTGGCTAATTATCAGAATTTCTTAGCTTCTGATTCACCAAGTAGAGATTAAAGGCTAGAAATCTGATACTTTTTAAAAAATATTTTTCTTTTAATACATTTTATTTATGTATTTATATTCATTTTGTTTGTTTTTATTTATTATTTTTATTTTTAATTATTTTATTTATTTGAAAGAGGTACAGAGAGAGGTAGAGCCAGAGAGAGAGGTCTTCCATTCTACTGGTTCACTCCCCAAATGACCGCAACGACCAGAGCTAGTTGATCCAAAGCCAGGAGCCAGGAGTTTCCTCCAGGTCTCCCACGTGGGTGCAGGGGCCCAAGGACTTGGGCCATCTTATACTGCTTTCCCAGGTCAGGTCATAGCAGAGAGTTGGATCAGAAGAGGAGCAGCCAGGACTTGAACCGGCACCCATTTGGGATGCTGGTGCTAGAGGCTGGGGCCACCCCGATACTATTTTTGAAATGTCTTGGTAATTATGCAATCAGCCAAGTTTAGAAACCAATGACTTGGGGCTGGCACTGTGGCACAGTGGGTGGTGCTGGCATTCCATGTGGGCACTGGTTCTAGTCCCAGCTATTCTTCTTCTGACCTACTCTCTGATATGTCCTGAGAAAGCAGTAGAGGATGGCCTAAGTATTTGGGCCCCTGCAACCATGTGGGAGACCCAGAGGAAGCTCCTGGCTCCTGGTTTTATATCAACACAGCTCCAGCCATTGCAGCCATTTGGGGAATGAACCAGCAGATAGAAGGCCTTTCTCTCTGTCTCTCCTTCTTATTCTATTTAGCTTTACCTCTCAGATAAATAAATAAAGCCTTTAAACAAAAAAGAAACCAATGACTTAATTCAAGGATCATCTAAGTGGGATACTGGGTTATGGGAAGCTTTTTGGTGGGTACAACATTCCACTATTTTGAAAGCATTCAATCCATTCTAGATCCTCAACATCCATATGTATTCCAACCCCTGCCCCTTCACCTACGCCTCAAAATTGGCTTACCTGAGAACAGAACCAAGTCCATGACAGCCTTGTCTATTGTTTACAAAACAAAGCCCAATCCTTAACAATGCCAAAATTTACCACATACCATATTCCCCCCAAATAAATTCTCCCTTACTGATCAATCAAATTATCAGGAACCCTTTCCCCATTACCTTAATTTACACACATTTCTGCCAGGAGAAAATCAGGTATGGTAGAATAAGGCTTCTCCATCCCAGGAGGACATTCCCTAATCCCCACAGACTGTGGACATGCTGTGTTTCCCATATAACATGTGAGAAAGGGAAGTGAAGGCTTCAAATGGAATTAAATTTTCTAATCAGCTCAGTTTAAAATTGCAGATCATCCTAGATTTTCCATGTAGACTGAAGATAACCAAAGGTTTTTTTTTTTTTTTTTTTTTTTAAAGTGGGGGAGAAACACAAATGAGTCCGTTGAAAGAGATGTGAGAATGAAGAGAATGAAATTGATGTCACAAGAATTCAACTGGCTGTTACTGACTTTGAAAATGGAGGAAAGGAGACATGAACTAAGCAAGACAGATGGCTTCATAGAACTGGAAAAGGCAAGAAAATAGATTCTCTCCCAGAGGCTCCAGAAAGAAATAGCCCTAACAATCCTTTAACTTTAATCCAGAGAGATCTGTGTCAAATTTGTAACCTACAGAACTACAAGCTAATGAACTTTAATTGTTGCTTTGTGGTAATTTGTTCTGGCAGTAACAGAAAATGAATACATAGAGCATTAGAAAAAGTGTCACTAGGGTCGGTCCATGTTGGATCGTTCTGAATTCAAATGTGTAGTAGTGCATAGCAGTAATTAATATTTAATAAGCTTTCCTTTATTCCACTTATGGATTATTGTTAAAGTATCCACCACTTTTGAGGGAAAATCTTTTGGCATCAATGAAAAAAGAACCCTAGTATGAAACTGAAGGAAAAACATAGCTTTAAGCACAAAGCTTTTTAGTTATTCTGTGTACAAATATATTCCCAAGACTTGTTATTATCTGGAAAGAAAATCTTCACTAAACATTCAAAACACTACATGTTTTAAAAACTTTATTCCTAAGACTTGTTTTAAAAACATATATTCCTAAGACTTGTTATTATCTGGAAAGAAAATCTTCACTAAACATTCAAAAAACTAAATGTTTTAAAAACTTTAATGAAAATGACTCACGTACTATACAATTCGCCCATTTAAGTTTGCAATTTGATGGTCTTTAATATATTCAAGAGTTGTGCAATCATCACTATGATTAATTTTAGAACATTTAATCGATTTGAAAAAGGAACCCCGCAACCCCACATTCATTAGCATTTACTCCTCAATTCTTCTCAACTCCCTTATCCTATAGAAAAATTCATGCTTTTTTCCAGACTGACCTATTTTGAATATTTCATATAAATGGAGTCATACATTATGTAATCTTTTGTAAGTGACTTCTTCCTCTTATCATATTTTCTTTTTTTAAAAAAGATGTATTTATTTATTTGAAAGAGTTACACAGAGAGAGGCGAGGCAGAGAGAGAGGTTTTCCATCCAATGGTTCACTCCCTAGTTGGCCACAACTGCACCAATCCGAAGCTAGGAGCCAGGGCCCAAGGACTTGGGCCATCTTCCACTGCTTTCCCAGGCAATAGCAGAGAACTTAATCGAAAGAGGAGCAGCCGGGACTAGAACCGGCTCCCATATGGGATGCCGGCGCTTCAGGCCAGGGCGTTAACCCACTGAGCCACAGCGCTGGGCCCCATACTTACCATATTTTCAAGGTTCACCCCCACTGTTGCATGTAACAGTGCTATATTCTTTTTTATAGCTAAACAGAATTCCATTGTATTAAATACCACATTTTATGTACCCATTTATTGGAGGATAGACAGTTTTTTCCACATTCTGCTTACAATGTTGAAGTAAACATTTACCTACAAATGATGTAAACATTTGTGTATATATTTTTACATCTCTCGGATTTATATCTAAAATGGAATTACTGGGATCTATAAAGACTCCATGTGTAACCTTTTAAGGAATAGCCAAAACATTTTTCAAAGTGGCTGCACCATTTTACACTGCCAACTATTGTGTGTGAAAATTCTAAGTTTCCTATATCTTTGACAAAATTTATCCTTTAACTTTAAAAAAAAGTAATCAAATAATTTTGCTGGATGTGAAACAGTATCTCTCTTAGTTTTAATTTACATTTCTCTAATACCTAATGAATGATAATTGGCTTTTCACATGCTTATTGGCTATTTTATATCTTCTTTAATAAATATTCAGGTACCTTGATCACATTGTAATGGGGTTGTCTTTACATTAAGTTGTAAGAGTTCTTAAAATATTTTTGATACAGGTCATTTGTCAGATATATGATTTGCAAATATTTTCTCCCATTCTGTGGGTGGATTTTATCTTTCTTGATGGGAATTCTTTGAAACACACGTTTCTAATTTTGAAGTCCAAGCCATTTTTTCTTTTGCTGTTTATCATTTAGGTGTCATTTCTAAGAAAGTTTTGTATAAACTAAGGTTTCTTTTAAGTGTATTATAATTTGGGTTTTTATTTCATTATTTGATACATTTTGAGTTAATTTTTGTACATGACATTAGGAAGAAGTTTATCTTAATTACTTTGTTCTGTCAATCTGGTTTTTACATAATTATTTGTTGAAAATACTATTATTTCCCTTATTGAATGGTCTATGCAATTTTATTGAAAACTAATGGAGCAAAAATTAATTATACCAAGGTTTATATCTGAGCTCTCAACTCTATAAAAATGATCTATATATTTATTATTATTCTAGTATCAGGTAGTTTTGTTTCCTATAGATTTATAATAATTGATAGATTTTCTCATCAATAAGCATGAGTCACTACTATGATTCTTCTGAATTTACATATAAATTTTAGAATCTGTCAATTTCTTCAAATCTCAGTTGAGATTTTGCTGTGGATAGCACTGAAGAGTCTGTCATATGAAAAATTTTAACGTCAATTCAAAAACAAGGATATATTTCTATAATTTCTTTGGACATTCACTCATAGCTTTCAGTGTGTAAGTTCTGCACTTTTTTTAATTATTTTTTTTTTATTTTTGACAAGCAGAGTGGACAGTGAGAGAGAGACAGAAAGGTCTTCCTTTGCCGTTGGTTCACCCTCCAATGGCCGCCATGGCCGGTGCACTGTGATGATCTGATTGCAGGAGCCAGGTACTTATCCTGGTCTCCCATGGGGTGCAGGGCTCAAGCACTTGGGCCATCCTCCACTGCACTCCTGGGCCACAGCAGAGAGCTGGCCTGGAAGAGGGGCAACTGGGACAGAATCTGGCTCCCCGACTGGGACTAGAACCCGGTGTGCCGGCGCTGCAAGGCGGAGGATTAGCCTAGTGAGCCACGGCGCTGGCCGTCTGCACTTATTTTGTTAAATAAATTTCTAAGTATTTCATCCTTTTGTATGCTATTATGTTAAATTTTTAAAATTTAATTTTCAAATTGTTCATTGTTTGTGTACAGAAATACAATCAATCATTGTACATTGATCTTGCACCTTGCAACTTTGCAGCACTTAGTTGTTATAAATAGATTTTAGTGGAGACTGACCATAAAGGGAATATTTGCTTCATGGCAAATGCAAATGCTACAAACCAGGGCTGGCTAATTGTTCCCCTGTTTGCTTTCTGGAGGTCTGTGTGAGAGATATAAAGGGCAGCCAGTTTTTAACAGTACAACACAGCTTACGACCAAATGAGTCTCTAGATATATCATTTAGCTGTTTTTTAAATTTTGAGAGGCAGACACACATATATACACGCACACACAGAAAAAGAGAGAGGGAGAGAGGAAGAGAAGATAGAAACACTGAGTGACCTCCCATCTACTGTTTCACACCCAAATGTTAAACAAACATTAAACCTAGAGAATTAGTATTTGAGCACTTGCCTTCTTTGTTTTGCTTTGTTTTGTTTTGTACTTTTGTGTGCACTATGAACCTTGGTTGAGAATAGACACAGTGTCCATACGGAGAAAGTCTCCTAACCAAACATAAATTTTTCCAAGGGTCACTATTCATTGATTATAGCATTTACTCAACCCCTCTCTTCCTTCCTCAAAGGGAAAAGAACTGAGATACTTTCCCTCTTAGAACCATTGCTAATTGTCCTACTGTGTGTCTTTACCCTTTACACAAAAAATTGGTCTGTGTTGCAGAGACTCAAATATGTAAGTCTAAGTGTTTAACGACTGAAAAATCATTTACTAAAAACTGAAATTCTAGAAATTTACTAGAAAATGGCTTTTTAAGATCTAGAATTAAAAGCAGGTAAAGCACACATACTCTTTTAGGCTAGATATTCTAAAGAGAGAGCTGATCAAAGATTGACATAGAGTGGCTATATAATCGATGGTTCAAGGTATTACTAAAACAATGATTCAGCATGAAT
The DNA here is from genome assembly GCF_964237555.1 of Oryctolagus cuniculus. Lineage (NCBI taxonomy): Eukaryota > Metazoa > Chordata > Mammalia > Lagomorpha > Leporidae > Oryctolagus > Oryctolagus cuniculus. The sequence continues at coordinate 90,687,238 of NC_091442.1, forward strand.
AAAAATCAAAGCATCTCATATACAGAATAATATGGCAACTACTCAAGAAGAGAAGAGTGGTTGATTCAACTACTGAACTACTGTTTTTTGGAACAATGTTTCCCATAGCAAAATTCAAGTAGTTTAAAAAAAAAAAAAAAAACTACCAGAGTACACTAACCTTTAATATATACTATGGGAGGAAGAATAAATATTTACTACACATGCTTACAAAGAAAATACAAAATGTACTCAGAAATGCCTAGGGAGTCTTTAATTTATAGTAAATATCAACTGAATTATGTTTTTCATCATTCTCAATTGGTTTGCCAGGTATTTGCTTTTAAACTTACAGATGATAACCACAGGAATTAGTCTGCCTTAGAAATCTATGATGTAGCAACCTTTAAATCTCTTTCAAGAGTCCAAAGCCTTTTTTGAAATTCATAGCAGGTTAAAGTTTAAATTGCAAAAGTCTAACTGGCAGTTCCATACTCCCAGACAAAAAATGCAGGACTACTGATAATTGCACTTACTGCTTAAAAATAACATACAATGACAAGTGAAAGTTTGCTTTTGGCAAGCACCTCATACAGGAAGAACACAGCTGATGATTTAGAGAGTGTTGCTGTGGCTCCAATTCACAAAATTAATGTGGAATATGGACTATGTGGAAGGGTCTTATTTAGTCAAGCAGGACTCTACTTTTACAGGTTGTACATTTAAATATCTAAATTTTATCTTATTTTAGCCCAAGAGACAACATTACACACATATTGCTCAAAGTTCTGGATGAACTGACACTTAGCTAGCTATAGCAAAATAACTGCAATAATCCTATATGGAATTTATCAGTGAATCATGTGTACTTGAACATAAAAAAGTGGTTTTACACTAAGGTACAACTCTACAACTTAATCTTTGCCTAAAAAGTGAAAAACTTTGGGGTTCCCGTCTTGATTATTATTATTATGATTATTATTCTTGTTGAATAGATGTTTCTGGTAGTATTGTAAGAAATATTAGGGTTTACTAAGGATCAAACTATTCTGAGGTACTGAAATATACATTCAAACTGAGTTTAGTAGCTGCTATCATTTGTCTTCCTCCAAAAGATTCATATATTAAATGCTTGGTCCTCAGTGCAACAATATTGAGGTGGTGGCACTTTTAAGAGATGGGGTCTATTGGAAGGTAATTAGGTCATGGGGCTTCACTGTCATGAATGGATTATTGCTGTCTCATGAGAGTAGATAATGTCTTTTGGATTGGGAATGGATTAGTGACCATGTTAGATGCTTAGGGATTCTTGTTTACAGAATAAATCACTTTTGCTTTTAAGGGGTTTTCATTCAATACAGAAGAGTCAGGCAACACACAAAGGATATACAAAAGAAATAAATAGTGCTAGATTTCAGAAAATGACAGATGATATAGAAAAAAATGTAGAGCAAAGCAAGCATGATTCTAAGAGGAAAAGTGAGGAGGTAAGAAGGCTGACTACATTTCAAACACAGTGCTCAGGATTGACTTTATTAAAAGGTGATATTTCAATAAGGTTTTGAAGAGGTAAAGGAGTCAGCCATACAAGAGAAAATTTTGTGCAAAGCTTCAAAAGCTAACATTCTAACCTACTATAGGAAAAGCAAGGAGACTTATTGGTTGGAATAGAGCAAATGTCAGAAATTCAAGGAGTTTCCAGAGCCTCAGATTCAGTAGAGTCTCGTTTTTCATTCCTTTTTAGGACTCTGACTTCTCTAAATGAAATGAAAAGTTACTGAAGGATTTCGAGTGGCAAGATGACATTTATGTATAAAGAGTATCACTCTGTTTACTGTGATTTGAATAGACATAGAAGGACAATAAATGAAGTAGGGTAATCAGTTAGAAGGTTACTGTACTAATCCTGTGGTGAGTTGACAATGGTGGCTTGGCCCATGTAGTTATAGAAATGATGAGAAAAGTCAGATTCTAGATATATTAGGATTGTAGAGTTAACAAGACTCCTGCAGTACTTGAGAGAAATAGAGAATCTGAAGAGAATTCAGATGACCTGAGCAGCTGGAATTACCATCAAAATAAGAAAGGAGGAGTAGCAGCTGGCTTCAGTTAAGCTGCTAGTTGGGAAACCCATGTCCTGTGTTGGTGTATCTGGGTTCACTTTCTGCTCCAGCTTCTGATTCCAGCTTCCTGCTAATACAAGCTTAGGAAACAGAAGTAACAGCTAAAATGGTTGAGTTCCTGCTACTCATGTGGGAGACCTGGACTGAGTTCCAGTCTCCTAGCTTCAGGACCCTAGTCATTGCTGGCATTTGGGCTGTATACCAGTGGATGTGGATGCTCTTTCTCTCAAATAAATAAAATACTTTTTAAAAAATGAAACAGAAAGTGCTATGATGCAGGAAGTTTAAGAATATGGGGGTAAAATCATGAGTTCCATTTTAACCATGTTAGATGTGAAACATCTATTAGTCAAATTAAGAGTTCAATTCAGAAGTTAAATGTAGGGGTCTGAAGTTTAAGAGAGATAAGTCTGGAATGGATATATAAATTTGAGTGTCAATGACATATGATAATATTCAAAACCACAGGGTGTTTGAGATTACCAAGGAAGCAGACAGAGAAAAAGAGAATCAAATCCAACTCTTAGAAGAACATTATGTATCTAAGAGGTCGGTAGAAACAGAAAAACTCAGCAAGAGAGAGTGGTAGGAAGGCAGGAGGAAAATGAAGAGTATGTTGACCTGGAAGCTAGGTAAGTAAATTACATCAAGAAGGGAGGGATGATCAATGTGTCAAGTCCTATCAATAGCTGAAGTCATTATCAAGACTGAGAATTGATCATTGGATTTTACAATTTTCATATTATTGGTGGAAGGGTCTAAAAAGCCAGATATTCATGGAATTCAGAAAGACTAGGCAGGGTTGGCACCGTGGTGAAGCCAACTAAGCTGCCGCCTGTAGGGCCAGCATACCATATAGGCATTGGTTCATGTCCCAGCTGCTCCATTTCCAAACCAGCTCCCTGCTAATGTGTCTGGGAAAGCAGCAGCAGATGACCCATGTACCCCTGTAACCATGTGAGAAACCCAGAAGCAGCTCCCAGCTTCTGGCTTTGGCCTGGACCAGCTCCAGCCATTAGGGCCATTTGGGGAGTGAACTAGTAGATGGAAGATCTCTCTTTGCCTCTCCTCTCTCTCTTTCTAACTCTGCCTTTCACATAAATAAATAAATCTTAAAAAAAACTAAATCAAAGACTGAGAAAGGAGCATTTGGTGACAGCAAGAAAAAATAACCATTTTGAGGATTGTTACTGCCCATGGGGAAAAAAATAGAGTGGTAGCTCATGAGAGAATAAATCAAGAGAAGAAGGTAAGAATGTTTTTTAGCAATTTGACAGGTAAATGCATGTTTATATGCTGAAACAGATGATTTGAGTGAAACATGTAGGAGAAAAAGCAAAAAAAGTATTGAATCAATATCCTTGAATACACAATAAAGGATAATATCTGGTTACCAAGTGGAAGAGTTAAGCTTTAGATAGGAGTATACTTTCAACTTCAAGAAGAGTGGAGAAGATACTAATATAGTTAACTGCTAGTAGGTTGGTAGGTGAAATGATAGAATTATGCAAGTTTTCATTAAATGTGCCTCAGTAAAATACATGGTCATCATTCTCAGTGGAGCAAAGGAGATGTTACAAGTTTAAAGAGAGGAAGAAGATATAATATTCTAGGAGAACAGGGATGAACTGGTGGAGTTTCATGTAGTATCATTGGCAGTCAATATTAAAGGCCCATTTGAGGTTTGTCAGTCATGAATTTTATCCATTCAGCATAGTTGTGTATCTTTCTGCAGTTATGTTCAACTGTAATGAACATGTAAGCACAAAGTAAAGAGTTGTGCTTGAGGCCGGTGCTGTGGTATAGTGGGTAAAGCCACCACTTGCAATACTGGCATCCCATATGGGTGCCAGTTCGAGTCCTGGCTGCTTCATTTCCAATCCAGCTCTGCTATGGCCTGGGAAAGTAATAGAAAATGATCCAAGTCCTTGGGCCCCTGCACTTGCATGGGGGACCCAGAAAAAGCTCCTGGTTCTTGGCTTCAGATGGGTGCAGTTCCAGTTGTTGCGACCATCTAGGGAGTGACCCAGAGAATGGAAGATCTCTCTTTCTCTCTCTCTGCCTCTGCCTCTCTGTAATTCTGCCTTTCAAATAAATAAATCTTAAAAAAAAGAGTTGTGCCTAACCACTATGATGGTTACATAAATACATTGAAGCCAGAGTGGAGAGAAAGTAAAGTGTGTGTGTGTGTGTGTGTGTGTGAAAGAGAAAGAGAGAGAGAGAGAGAGAGAGAAAGTAAGTGACAGATCAACTAATAAAGGTGGAAACAAGACATCAAAGGGGTGAGGGATTGTGGAAATATTGTAGAACCAATGGATTGGAGGGTTCAATGGGTTTGAAGCATTAGGTGAGGATTATAGATTCAATGAAATAGGAAAATAGGCCATAAAATGAAATAAAATGAAACTGAAGTAATGCATAAGGGATGATAACTACCATTCAGAGCATGACTACAAGTGAATGATAGAAATGGGGGAAGTGTAAAATCAATGGAAGAATTGAGTTCAGGAAAATGAAAAGCTGGGGTCGGCACTGTGACACAGTGGGTTAATGCCCTGGCCTGAAGTGCCAGCATCTCATATGGGCACTGGTTGGAGAACTGGCTGCTCCACTTCTGATCCAGCTCTTTGCTATGGCCTGGGAAGTAGAAGAAGATGGCCCAAGTCCTCGGGCCTCTGCACCTGAGTGGGAGACCTGGAAGAAGCTCCTGGTTCCTGGCTCCTGGCTTTGGATCAGCACAACTCCAGCTGTTGTAGCCAACTGGGGAGTGAATCATTGGATAGAAGACTTCTCTCTCTCTCTCTCTCTCTCTCTGCCTCTCCTCTCTCTGTGTAACTCTGACTTTCAAATAAATAAATAAATCTCAAAAAAAAGAAAATTAGAAACTAAGATAAAAAGCTAGCTTTATATTTATATATTGAAATTACCAAGAATTGTCACAGGAGTACTGCTATAGGGATGATGAGCCAGGAGATTACAGTATTAAAAAACAAGGAGAAAGGACCTAAAGATGGATATAGACAAAAGCAAATAAAAAAGAAGAAAAAAAAACACAGATTAAAAAAAAAAAGCTAAAAAACTAAGAGGTGAAAATGATGCAATATGTTGATATTACAGTTAAGCTGGATGACTTTACTAGAAGTACCAAAGAACAGTCTGAAATTGGCAGTGAGGATCAAGGAAATCCCTCATCTCACCTGCAGACCGAAGACGGGAGAAAAACAGCCATCACATGAGAGACCTGCAGAAAGTATGGCGTCTTTCACACATTAGAGTCTCGGTATCATTGGATTGAATTATGCCAAAGCTTCTGTAGCAAAGACACTGCATTTTCTCCACATTTGGAGTCAAACACAACAAATTCCCTCTCTATCAGAAGCAGAAGTATGTAATCCAGAGTATGACCTAGCTTTCTCCAACCATGAGACAGGTGTTGGAATAGTCAGACAGCAGCAGTGAAGCTGCGACCTCTGAGCTTGACCACAGTTGTGTAATGCTTTGTTGAGAGAGTCTCCCACTTAATGAAGTCAGTAGTCATCTCACTTTTCAGATGAATAAAATACATTTTAGACACACACAGTCACAGCAATTTAACTTGTTCCTGTTCATTTAATCTTGTTAGCTACTTAACAATTAATTCTGAGCTTCATTTGTATTCTTGATAAAAATTACCCCAAATCATCCACTGTCTATCAAACTGTAATAGTCCTCTTGTCATACTTTACTTACTATGTGATTCTATGCTGCTATTCCAAAATCAGTTGCTGATATGATGTATTCATGTTATTTTAAAAATATACTTACTGCTACTTGGTGGTAAAAACAATCCATTGATATTTCGAGGTTTGCTGTGATAAAAGATGCAACTGATCTTCACACAACCAAGAGGCTGAGTTTCCCAGAAGCATGAAATGCTACAGTTTTGCTAGACAAAGAAGGTGGAGAAAAACATCATGATTAGATGGCATATTCACAATAAATACAATGTGTACAACATGTACAATAAAACACAATGTGACAAAAGCAATTGCAATTACAGATTTAGGATCATGTGTGTCCTCTGGTTTTCAATTTTCTAAGCTACACTATTTAAAAGATGTAACAGATATTTATAAATTATATTCCTTCATTTAAAAAAATAAAAACTAGAATAAAGTGAAGAATGTCTAAAATTAAATAATGGGAGAAAGAATAATTTCCTATGGTTTTGTGAAAGAAATTCAATACTATTGAAGAGGGATGCTTTTAAATAATGATGCTGAATAATTCTACCTGCATCTCCATGTGTCTAAATCTGCAAAGCGGATCTAAACATTTTTTCTCTCTCCATAATGAGCACACAGTATCACTGCCAAGAGCCTTTTCACAGTGTCGGAATCGGCACTGGGAGCCCTAAAAGAAAAGAGTAAAAAGTGTACAAAACTCAATATATTACATTAGTGTTCAATAACAATAAACTGATAATTAGAGAAAATATTAGCAGATAAAATTATAATCACAAAATATACCCTACTAATCTAAGATTATAAGTCTATACTTTGGCAATTAGTCTAATTTTGGTGAGAAAGTGGCAACATAATGTAATGATTAAATAGTATTACATACCACAAGTTACTGATAAAATGATACTTTTTGTTATCAGTTAACCCATGTGCTTCTTTAAGAAAATACAAGAAATCAATAATGTCCTTGATCACAATCCAATGTCAGAATAATCTAATTTCTCCTTCTTAAGAAAGTCAGACAAACTTGTTATGACTCACTAACCATATTCTAACTATGGAGATGATCTTTATTAATCATTTTTGATTTTAATTTAATTTTATTATTATTTTTTTGACAGGCAGAGTTAGACAGTGAGAGAGAGAGACAGAGAGAAAGGTCTTCCTTCCATTGGTTCACCCCTCAAATGGCTGCTATGGCCTGCGCGCTGCGGCCGGCGCGCCATGCCATGCCAATCCAAAGCCAGGAGCCAGGTGCTTCTCCTGGTCTCCCATGAGGGTGCAGGGCCCAAGCACTTGGGTCATCCTCCACTGCCCTCCCAGGCCACAGCAGAGAGCTGGACTGGAAGAGGAGCAACTGGGACAGAATCCGGCACCCTACCGGGACTAGAACCCACTGTGCCGGCACTGCAGGCAGAGGATTAGCCAAGTGAGCTGCGGCACCGGCCATCTATTAATCATTTTTTAAAAGATAATTTGCTTTCTTAGTCTATGGAGATACTCAGTATTTTTATATTATGAAAGTGATTAGAGTTTAATTTTATGTTATTGTAAAATATTAAGTAATTATCACATTATACTACATTAAAAATATGTCATGCCCTTGGCCTACAAAGATAAACATCTGTACAAAAAACACATGGGCATCTTTAAATACTAACAAAAACAGATGCAGATTATTTCAACTGGCTCCTAATGCTTTTGGTTAACTCCATGTTCTTTCACTTACAGATTCCTAGATAAAAAATCTACAGGCTACCTTTAACTATGCAATGAAAATGCCATTAAATTCTTCCCTCTTTTGAAACATGTTCCATGTTCCTTCATCTCCTGCCTAATTCCGTCATTACTCTCTCCCCCTTTTAAAGGTGCATCTCTGTATTCTCACACTACACAGGAGTAGGAAGAGCCTTGAAGTCAGGTAAATCAGTATTTGAATCCTAGTTCCACTACTAGTTCATAGCAACAAAGTTAGTGATCAGTTCATCCTCCTCTTTGCTTCATTTTCCTTATTTGTGAAAAAGGAATAAAACACAGTATTCACATTCAGTATGTGAATCCTGGGTCTACTACCTGTCCATAGTAACAAGGTTAATAATTAGCTCATCTTCTCTGTGCCAGTTTCTTTATCTGTAAAAGGGAGTAAAACAACACCCTTCTCATAGAATAGTTGCAAAAACTACATGAAATAAAGTACTATGATAGCTATTATTTTTATTCACTTAATTGCTTATTGAGAAATTTCTTCCCAATAGTCACTGCCCTAAGTAGTTGATGATACAACGGTGAAACAGACAAAACTGTTCGCCTGGAACATAAATTATACTATTATTTTTCATTCCTGAGTTTAATCAAAAGGTTAAAAAAAAAAAAAGGAAGTGGATATAATTGTGTGTTCAAAGAGGTTGAGTCCATTCAAGATTCCTGGCAGAGAATTGACCCAGACACATAATATCCTTCACTGAGTTCTTCTGGCATGGCCATGAAGCTCCAAACATCTAGTTTCTACACTTATTTGGCTTATTGAAACCCATGAGTCCTAATCCTTGGATTAAACGTTTTCCCATTTAACTTTACCAAATTTAATTCATTTTTGGCTGATTTGGATTTATTTTTTGCTTTCTTTTTTCCATGATATTAAATATTTTCTGTTACTTAGATTTTTGATGGGAAAAAATCAGTAATTCAGTTCATCAATATCTAATACAGAAACAATTACATTACACTGTTTACTAATGAGTTGAATTCAATTATTTAAATTTATGTCTGGAATCACATTAACCAAGAATATGATATATCATATAATTATTCAATGTTAGAAATTTGATGCTCAAGGAGCCATAATACAGGCAAAAGTACTACTTAAAGATTAAACAAGCAAAGGCTTGTTATAATATATAAGGGTGTTTCAAACAAAACATAAATTTAAATAGTCTCAGAGAAGTTCAATATATCAAAAATATATGATAAGCCTTTACCTCAGAGTTTAAGAATGTAAAAAATCTTGTAGGAAAATAGTAAATTTTGATTCAGCAATACAAATTACTGCCATATCTTTCTTCATTCTACTAAAAACTTAAGCATGTGAAGTACTGTAAATTGTACAATATTTACCTTTATGCATGTGGAATTAAAAAAGTAATAGCAGTCATTCCCAACTTCTGCCATTTTCAACTCTCTTGTTGCTAATCCAATGATTTTTTTAAGTATAAGAATTGCAGGAATGCAAATATAAGAACTATCAGTGAGTAAAGGGGAAAAGGATTTCTTTTCCACAGTCTTTCAGGCTATCCGTAGTATTCCTTTAAAACTGACCTCTTGTTGACAGTATATTATAAAATAGATAATCTTAAATAAAGTTAAATTAGAAGATACCTTCTCTAGCTTTGCAGAAATGTTGAAAGTGGTTGCTAGTAAGCACACAAACTCAAACTTCCAGAATTTTCCTCACTCTTACCTAATCCATTGTTAGCTCATCATAAATGACCTCACATCTAACTGTAGGTTAGTTTACCTCAGTGATTACTGCATTTTCCTGCTTAATTCTAATATATTAACAAAAGACTGATAAAAATAATATATTTTATCGTATTATGCATCAAAATATATATATTTTAAACTGTTCTTTTAATTGAAAATTTTTTTAAAAATCAAAACAAATATGGATCTCCACTTTAAGTAGAACAGGCTGTTGGTATAATTTTTTAATACCATGTTTCAGGATAAAAATCCACAATATAGAATAGAAACAAATTCAGAAAATGTTTACCGATAACTGTACATAAGAAGAAAAATAACTAGGTAGTACCAACAGCAAATAAAGAAGCAGAGGATAAGGGTTTGACTAGACTCTTGAAAATATCCGCAAGGATATATAGAAAAATATCTTTGTTTTTCTCTACTTCATAACTGCAGAACAGTAAAGTACCCATCTTAGGTACACAGGCTACTGAAACATTTCTAAGATATATCTTTGTTTTTTCCTCTAAAGATAAATGCCTGCTACACCTGTGAACGTGTAGCTTCACTGAGACTGACCACAACCCAACACCATTACTGCATGATTACACGTACCATCATGATTAAAATCACTGTAAGAATCCATGTTTTACTAATAGGAAAGATTGAACAAATATTTTTACCTTTTGCAGATAAGGTGTAAACAGCTATATTCCACTAGACATAGTAAAGACAGGTCATATCCATGAGAGGTTTTGCTGTTATTTCAGAATCTGTACATTTTGGTAGTCTTTAGAATGCTGGGAGCTCTACTTTCTTCTGCTTTTAAAATTATTTTCTATTATTTTTTCTTGTTCTTCTCACTGCTATTTCTTCCTGTTGTGAATGTCATGTTAGTATTTTTCCAGAAAAGCATGATCCTACCCATGATGATTCTTCCTCTTTAACAAAAGAGTGATGAGAAATTCCTCTCTATAACCAGGATAAGCCTGAAAATTTTGTAAATATTTTGTGTCAGCCAAAGCAGAATTGCACTGAGTGTCTCTGGTGCATGCTACAAACTAACACATCAGTCAGAGAATCAAGTTTTTTCTTCCAGTTTGTATCCTGTGACATGATTTTAAATACATTAGCGTAGTAGCAGCTTTAGGATCAGGACAATCAGGCAAAGTGCTGCTGGCTCCCATCAGAGTAAGAGACCCGTTTATTATGAATTGATCCTGTGGCTCTCCCCTTAGACTCTTGTGTTTTTGCTGGAGGTTTTCTCCTCCGGGGACCTATGACACCAGTTTTGGAAAACAGTGCTTCCCAAGAGCTGAGGAGCCTTGAGGCTACTATTCAGAGAGCAGGTGGAATGTTTTGGAAGATGATCCTTCTAAGAAATGACAGAATGCTGGACCTAGAAAATTCTGTGGCAGTTTGGGAAATGACAGTTGATAGTGGTGAAGGTTAGTTGTCCGTGAGACTTATGAGAGAAGCTGCCTTTTTAGGATTCCTCTAGAAAACTAGGAAGTCGCTTGTGCTTGCCCATAAAATGTTAAGAAGTTTCTGGTTCCATCACACAGCCGGTTCCAGGTTTTTTCCCTTTCTTGTAAATTGGAAGAGGTTGGTTTTGTATTTACCTGCAAGAAAATTGGCAGAAAAAGTAAACACTTTGAAATAGCAAATCTTTCTCTCCCTCTCAACCCCTCCAAATCTGGCAAACAGTGGACTTTTTTTAAAGGGATATTTTATTCCTTGGAACGCCTTTACCTCTTCCCCCAATAATATCCAAGTGAAATATAGTTAAGTATTTCTAAGGGCTAAATCACTAAAATTGTACAGCTGGATACGTGAAGATAAGGCAGTTATACAAAGGAGAACTAGGCCTTGTCCAAGCACATAAAAGATGAAAGTAAACCCAAACTTTCTGTCCGGCTTCAGGCTGGGGCTCGGAGCTGAAATGAAATAAAGGCTACTGCTGGCTGCTAAATATTGAACATTTACTCAATCATTGTCACTACTTACCAGCTGTTATTCTTTTGATCAATAAGCTAAATAAAGCTGTTATAGCTCTGCTGTTGACTACAAATACTCAAACTAGTCAGACTCCGTTGGAGTCTACCTTTAATTAAAATAACATTCCTATGAAAAACCTGAGAACGAACCCTGGTTTTTGGCATTCGTGTGGTTTTGGATAAGTCTAAGGTGGTATTTCGTACTCATTACGGGAAGAGTATCAAAATAAATTTCGACACTTCGCAGCATAATGAAGCTCATAAACTTATTAAACAGAACAGACAAAACAGGCTTCATAGAACAACGGTAAAAGGCCACCTGAAATGATTCCTTACAACTAGTATCCTTTAATTTTCCAAAACATCACCGAGGGTGTGGAAAGCACACACACACATTCGGAAAACGGATATTTGTTTTTTCCCTCTCTTCAAAACTCTGCGGAGCCCCGCGGAGGACGTAGGCGCGCATGTCTGGGCGCCTCAGTTCCGCACTACAACTCCCAGAAGACGGCGCGGCCAGGCGGCTGCTTCCGGGCGTGCGTCCCCCCCCCCCCTTGCCTTGGGCTGGACGTCGGGGGCAGCTCACTGGGCGCTGAGCCTGAGTAGGCTGAAGCTGGTGGCTGACGGCTGCGGGGCATCTGCCCGCCGGAACCCGGAGCTGTTGGAAAGCGCGCTCTCCGCTTGCATCGCCTCCTCGGCCCACCATGAGGCGCCTGGGCTCCGTGCAGCGGAAAATGCCCTGTGTGTTTGTGACGGAGGTGAAAGAGGAGCCCTCCACCAAAAGGGAGCATCAGGTACCGAGGAGCGCTGGCGAGGGCGGCGGGGCGCGGAGCAAGTGCCCGACAGGCCGGCAGATTCCTGTGGGCTTCCTTAGGGAGGTCTGGGGTGCGAGTCCTGTACGCCTTGAGCTTCTCCAGGTTCTTGTACCTTAGATGCAGGGGAGGGAACCTGCGAGAGAAGGTTGGTGATGAGGGGGTTCAAACTTACCTTGGCAGGGAAATCGAAACCTCACATCCTAAAAAAATGTTCCTTTCTTTCAGAGGAATCCCCTAAGTATTCAGATAATCACCGCAGCCCAGGGTTTACTACTTTCCAAGAGGGGTGAGAAAGTGGAGATGCTAGAAGACTCCCTTTACCTGTGGTAACCTGGGAGCCCATGGCAGTTCTGACAGCTAGCCCAATTAGGTCACCGAAGATCAGATCGCATTTATTGTTAGCAGCAATTACCTACGTGATTCTAACTGTTGTATTACTTTCGGAAGGTTTTCTATTTGCCTAGCAACGTGTTTCACACATAGTGGGTCTTTAGTGTATGCTAGTGAATGAATGGTAAGTAACCGGTATTCGGATGATTCTTTAATATGGGGCCAGGTCGTTGTCAGTATCATAGCCAGTTATCAGCTGGGTGCTTCTAACTCACAGAAAATCAACATGCCCATTTAACATTGCCTCCTTGCCCCATTTCATCATTGTTACCAGGCCTGCTAGGGTTACAGACTAAGAGGCCTTGAAGGCAGAGACAGTCACCCCACCGCACTATCTTTTTTCACAGCTTCTAAGAACTGCTCCTGGGAACACATGATGGGCACTAGGTGAATATTTGTTGAATTAAAAACTGAACCCTGGAGTCATTTCATGCTTGTTGCTTTTTACCTCATTACTTCTCATCTTTCCATATTCTTTTCTACTAATGTCACTTAGATAGTTCTTAATATTTTGTGGCCTGCTTTGTGCACTGCCTCTTTCATCATGGCATCCAGAATGATCATCACCATGTTCTTTCCTAGTCAAAACCCTGCACTTAACATTAACTGTAGCAGTAGTTGTCAGCCTTTTATTTTTTTATTTTTATTTTTTTAATTTTTTTGACAGGCAGAGTGGACAGAGAGAGAGAGACAGAGAGAAAGGTCTTCCTTTGCCGTTGGTTCACCCTCCAATGGCCACCGCAGCCGGCGCGCTGCCGCCGGCGCAAAGTGCTGATCCGATGGCAGGAGCCAGGTGCCTCTCCTGGTCTCCCATGGGGTGCAGGGCCCAAGCACTTGGGCCATCCTCCACTGCACTTCCGGGCCATAGCAGAGAGCTGGCCTGGAAGAGGGGCAACCGGGACAGAATCCGGTGCCCCGACCGAGACTAGAACCTGGTGTGCCAGCACCACAAGGCGGAGGATTAGCCTATTGAGCCACGGCACTGGCTAGCCTTTTATTTTTAATCCTTGACAAACCAAATTCATATGAAACCTTGTCATCTGGGGAGTGGTTCAGTCTAGCTGTGACTGCCGATTATGTGTGTTAGGAGATAGTAGTTTGTGAAAGTATCATCTCTCTGCAGTTGAGAATAGGTCACAGTGATGTTTATAGCATAATGTCTAGCTTTTTAATTAGAATTCAGGGCCTCCCATGCATCAGGCCCAATCTCTCTAACCTTTTTCAAATGGGGCCTCTGTGTTATCAAAGTCTGTTTGATTCTATGTATATACCAAGCATAATGCTGTCTACACATTGCTGCACAGGCTTTTTATTCTGCCTGGATCACCTCCACAGTGTTTTTAATTTTTCAAGTAGGACCTTCTTCATAAAAAATATTTGATCAATTTAATCATCCCAGTGATTTCTCTTATCCAGAAATTATAATGGATGGCCCAGTTGATACTCACTTATTTATTTTTTATTGACACATGCCTTTTTTTTCTAGTAATCTAAAGTCTTTGATGACAGATGGAGAAGATCCTTGTGTACCTCTTAAAGTCTTGTGCTGTACTTTGTACATGTCAATACTGAGGAGCAGTAGATAATTGATTCTTATGGAAGAAGCATTTACATAGAGCTCCATGATCATGGAAATCTGCTCTGCAGTGAAAGAGAGAGAGAGAGTTATAGACAGTGAGAGAGAGAAAGGTCTTCCTTCCGTTGGTTCACTCCCCTAATGGCCGCTAAGGCCAGCGCTGCGCCGATCTGAAGCCAGGAGCAGGGTACTTTCCTCCCGGTCTCCCATGTGGGTGCAGGGACCCAAGCATTTGGGCCATCCTCCGCTGCCTTCTAGGGCCACAGCAGAGAGCTGGACTGGAAGAGGAGCAACTGGGACTAGTACCCAGTGCCCCAACTGGGACTAGAACCCGGGGTGCCGGTGCCGCAGGTGGACAATTAGCCAAGTGAGCCATGGCGCCGGCCTTCCATAGGATCTTGAGTTTTTTTTGTTTTTTTTTTTGTTTTTTTGTTTTTTTGTTTTTTTTTTTTGACAGGCAGAGTGGACAGTGAGAGAGAGAGACAGAGAGAGAAAGGTCTTCCTTTGCCGTTGGTTCACCCTCCAATGGCCGCCGCTGCAGCCGGCGCACCGCGCTGATCCGATGGGAGGAGCCAGGAGCCAGGTGCTTTTCCTGGTCTCCCATGGGGTGCAGGGCCCAAGCACCTGGGCCATCCTCCACTGCACTCCCTGGCCATAGCAGAGAGCTGGCCTGGAAGAGGGGCAACCGGGACAGAATCCGGCGCCCCGACCGGGACTAGAACCCGGTGTGCCGGCGCCGCAAGGTGGAGGATTAGCCTATTGAGCCACGGCGCCGGCCCTTCCATAGGATCTTTGATAAAGGTAATATGCACATACAAGCATACACACACAAAACTCAAACACTGCTATTGGGTCAGACTTTCTGTAGGTTAAATTGATATTCTCTGATACCAATGTCATAAGTTAATGACAAATTTTCATTCAGTGTCTCTTAAAAAGCCCTGAATCAGTACCTGAATGGGGCTATTTTGTAGTTTACCTGACTCTATTTGAAATAGTGCTTCCACATTATTATTCTTGAGTTCATATACACCAGTATATTTATATTTTGCAGTGGTTTTTCACATGGTAAGATTAAAAGTTAAGATTTAGACTATAAAGCAATGTATATGTCTCTCTCATAAATGAAACTGCAGATCAAAAAGTTGGTAGGAAACATAGAAACTGCCTTTCCTCCATCTTTGATGCTCTCTTGATGTGCCTTTTTGACAATAGAAAAACTGTAAATATCAACCATTAACCTCTGGTAAAATTGAAAGGAATAAGAAGTGAGTACTCTCAAAACAAAATCTAAGGAAAAATAAAAGGCAACTGATTCATAGTAGTTTTAACAGTGAAAGCTTAAGGGAAAAACAAGAATGAATCAAAACCAGCCTCAAATGTTGAATACTCATTTTGCAAAGAATTGGAACTGAAATAGTACTTAGGTGTGCAATATAACATGTATGAGATGACATAGTGAATCAGCTTCAGTCATCAAGGCGCTGTATTGACTGGAGTACTCATTTGAGGTCTCAACAAGAAATTGTGCTAGTGAATCTTATTATTTATACACAGTCTGCATGGTCTAGGGCAATTCCTTTCATACTCAAACTTTGTTGGATGAGTACCCACAGAAACTTCTGTATTTATATTATAATGAGACTTGTAAATACAACATTCAAAGCAAAAGATTCATGAACCTACCTGGGGAAATCAGGTAACTAAAGAAAACTGTTGTCAATCTGAAGCCTAATTCAGAATCAAGAAAAAGATTTCTTTTATGGAGGCAGTTTCTGTTCTGCCTTCTTGAACATTTTATAAGTAAAGAAGTTAATGCAAAAGGCTATAATTGATATAGCTTAAAAATTTAAGTTTATTCGAACATAATGTCTAGTTAATATGAGAAGTCTCTGTAAGAAGCCATCGGGGTTGTTTCCTTTCAAGTGGATCATGTATTTTCTAAATGAATATTTGTTGAATTTTATAACATATCTTAATTTCTGTAGGTATAAAGCTGAATAAAGGAAAAAATTGTTCTGGAAATTAAGATGCTTTTAGTCGATGATCTGAAATTTTTCAGATAGAGATGCAGTAGCCATCACATTGGAGATACACTAATAAAAATCACTTTAGGAAAAGATGCATATAATTAATTTAGGCAACCTAACTTATGATGGCAGTGGACAGTTTTCAGAGATGAAATATTAAGGAAAGAAAAAGGCATTGTTTTATGTTATCATGCAGTTGATAAGGAAAAGCATGTAAAACAAATAAATCCAGAACATACATCTTTAGCTTTTTTTAGAAACTGTGCTGTACAAAATAGAAATTGATGTCAGTTATATTAAGAAGAAAAATGCACTGAAAAAGAGCTGGAATTATACTGGAAGTTTATTGGTGATTACATCTGGTTGGGGAGATTGTATATGATTTCTGGTTTATGCCTTTGTGTATTTTTACAGATTTTCTGTAATGCGCATGTGAGCATTAACTTTGCTAAAAAAGGCAAAGAAGAACCAAAACCAAAGTATGAACCATCTTCTGTACATCTCTTGCTGCTCTCTGAGCATGTGGCTCGAAGCAAGAGGACATCTCCAGATCCTTGCTAAGATTTACGAAGAACCGCATCTTAATTGAAAAATAAATTCTGTTTATAAAAGAGGGGGGAATTCTCAGTTGTTGAGAAGTAGGTTTATTCTTGGAAAACTGAAAATTATGATTGGCAAGTATTTGTACTGAGCCACCAGGTACACCCAGTGGAATTATTTAAGTTATTTAAACAGGTGACTTGGTTTTAGCTGCACTCAGCTTCAGACATAATGGTTTGTCCTCTGTTGTTCAAACGTGTCAGGAAATTTCCTGACTTGGTGCCCTTCTTTCTCTACATTTACATGGACATTCCTTCCCTTCAGATCTGCTCATTTGTTGCTTCCTCAGAGACCTCCTGTCTACCACATGTAACCTAGCACCTCAAACCTCTTTTTGTCTATTTGTTTTTCTCTTTAGCATGTAACAGACCTAACATTGTTTTATACATTTTGTTTCTCTTCCTCCTTTAAACTCAAGTTTCATCAAAGATGGCAGGTACCTTTTTGTTTACTTCTGTATTTTCAGTGCAAATTTTGCATTTTTGCACATAATTCTCAAGTATATGACTGAACATACTAAACACCAGTGTTAGGGATGCAGTGCTGTCTAGGATGTGGTTCCTGGCTTGGGTCATTGTGGTAGGTGAAGAAACATGTAAAGAACACAAATCGGTGTGGATAATCAGGTATTGCTCTGGTAGCATATAATGAAAGAGTTAATTCAGGAAAACTTCACAGAAATATTGGTAAATTGATTTGAAGGATACTTAGGAGATCATCTCTTGGAACTAAAAAAATTAAGAGCATTTCAGGTAAAAGTGTATGGAGACATAGAGGCTTTTTATCTTAAACCAGTTTTCTCTTTCTCTTTTAAGCCATTTAAAGTTTTGGCAACTGAAACTGTAAGTCACAAGGCATTAGATGCAGATATATACAGTGCAATTCCAACAGAAAAAGTGGATGGAACATGTTGTTATGTTACTACTTACAAAGGTAAAATATAATGTTCATTACAAGTTTTTCTTATTTTTCTTAATCACTTTACAGACTAAAATCTGAAATAAGGCATTTGATCTTCATAAACCTTTAGCAAAAGAAGAGTAGCAAAATAAAAAGGTCACAGTTGTAAAATTATTCGAAATGTTTTATATCACTGTATTTTTCTCTAGGGGGAGGGAAGGAGAGTAATGTTTACTTAATACCTAGTAAGGACCAGGCAATATGATACCT
The DNA here is from genome assembly GCF_964237555.1 of Oryctolagus cuniculus. NCBI lineage: Eukaryota > Metazoa > Chordata > Mammalia > Lagomorpha > Leporidae > Oryctolagus > Oryctolagus cuniculus. The sequence continues at coordinate 90,705,099 of NC_091442.1, forward strand.
GCTTCATAGGTGTCATCTCTAATTTGCACAAAAAGCCTTTCACTTCTTTCAGATAAGGAATCTGAGACTCAGCCAACTCAATGATTTCTTTTAAGACCATATAGTTAATGAGTGGTTTAACTGGTGATGGAACCTAGGTTTGTCTGACCCTAAAGCTCATTATCTTTGCACTGATCCCAGTGTTGTTTCCCTTGGTTTTAGTAGTATTGACATTATCTCCAAATTCACTTAAATGTACTTTAAAAGAGGTAGACATTCAGATGGAAATTATCAGCTGTGTTAATAAAGATGCATTGAAAAGAAAAAATATTAATTGTGATTATTTCTGGGTAATAAGATTACTTCTCAATTCCAGCAAAGAAATAGAACACTTGGATTGCTCCCACTTTTTGGCTGTTGTGAATAATGTTGCTATGGGTGCACTATTCAGTGGTGTTAAGTATATTCATATTGTGTGACTATCACCAGCATCCATCTTCAGAAGTCTATAAACAGTTCCTTTCCCCATGGCCCCCAAAACTAGCAATCCTGTCCTTGTCTCCATAAATTTGACTATTATAGAGACTTCATATATGTGGAATCTTTATATTATTTGTCTTTTTGTGACTGACTTGTTTCACTTAGCATAATGTCCTCAAGGTTTGTCTATGATGTTAGCATGTATCAGGCTGAATAGACTCAATTGTATGTATCTAGTACATTTCCTTTATCCATTCAGCCTTCAATATACACTCTGGTTGCTCCCACCTTTAGGCTGTTGTGAATAATGGCACTGTCAACAGGGGTAGGTAAATATTTATTTGAGGCCCTACTTCTGATTCATGTAGATATGTATCCAGAAGTAGAACTGCTACATCAAATGCTAATTATAATTTTAATCTTTTTAAATTATTTGTTTATTAGACAGAGAGTGACAGAAGGAGAGACAGAGTGAGGGTTTTGTTTTTTTTTAATATTTACTTAATTTATTTGAAAGGCAGAGTTAACATAGAGGAAAGAGAGGCCTTCTATCTGCTGGTCAATCCCCAAATGGCCATAACAACTGGGGCTGGATTAGGCTTGAGCCAGGAGCTTCTTCCAGGTCTCCCCTGTGGGTGCAGGGACCTAAGCATTTGGGCCATCCTCCATTGCTTTCCCAAGCACAGTAGTAGGGAGCTGGATCAGAAGTGGAGCAGCCAGGACTTGAACCAGAGCCCAAATGGGATGCTGGTGCTGCAGGCAGTGGCTTAACCAGCTACACCATAGTGCCAACCCCATGAGAGAGATTTTTCCATCCAATGGTTCACTCTCCAACTAGCTGTAATGGTCATGGCTGGGCCAGGCCAAAGCCAGGAGCTCTGCATTCCATCTGTTTCTCTCACATGGTGGCAGGAAAACAAGCACTTGGGCCATCATTTGCTGCCTTCCCAGGTGCAGTAGCAGGAAGCTGGATAGTAAGCAAAGCAGCTGGGACTTGAATGGCTACTCTGATGTCTTACGCATGCTGAAGTCACAAGCAATGGCTTAACTCACTCTACCACAATGCTGGCTACCTAATTTCAATTTTTTGAGGTGTGACTGTACTGTTCTTCATAGTGGTTGCATATACTGCATTCCCCTCAGTAGTGCACAAAGGCTCCGATTTTTCCATATGCTCGTTAGCACTTTTGGTTTATTTATTTTACTTATTTATCTTTGTGATAGTGGGCATGGATGTGAGTGAAGTGCATTTTTTGAATTTATTGGTAAAAAGAACAAATGACTCATTGAACCCAAAATGACATAATTTTAATCTGGTTCTTTATATTATTTATCTGGAACTAATAAGTAATATATCTGAAACAAGGTCTAAGAATGTTTTATAAACCTGATTATATATTTGAAGGAACTATAAATGATTTTGGGTATTATATATAGTAAGAAATGTTAATGTGCATCATTACGTGTGATTTTGTATGATGGTAACAGTTAAGGTTGGAATTTAACTGTAAAAGAAGACTCAAAGAACCTAAAGTCACATTGCCTGCAAATCTGCATTACTGGTAAAATAAACATAATATAGCAAATATATTAACAAGTAAGCATGTATATCACAGGCAACAACTGTCCAGGTTAAGGGATCTGGAGAGATGAGGCAAAAGCTATATTGTTCCCTGCTTCACGGTCCTAGCAGGACACACTTCCTCAGGTCGGGAACCATTGATGTGTGCGGGCAGCACCCAAGAACCAGGGAATCCAGCTGGGGGATTTTTGGTGATCATAAAGGCACCTCCCTGCTAGGTAACTAGCCCCAATGGCACAGCCCTTTTGGCGTCTCACTGCAATCAGGTGCAACTCATCAGTCTCACCTGTAGCAGCAGGGAATGCTGGCCCAGTGCCCTGGAACTCCTCAGAGCCTTGATTAGGAAGCAGCCCTATTGAGCCAGGAACTTCTTCCAGGTCTCCCCTGTGGGCCTTTCCATTTTGTATAAAGGTAACCCTTAGTTTCTCACAATGCTAGTTACTAATAAAATAACTGTGGAATGTCTTTATAATAAATGGATCATATATTTTTTTTCATCATGTTTTAAATTTCATTTCACATCAATCTTTAGCCAGATAAGTGTTCTCATAACATAAATTGCTAGGTGGAAAGTGTCTTAGACTACGTTTCTCTTAGTTTTGTAGGCTTGCTTTTTCTATTAGAGTGATGACCCTACCATTTATTGAAAAAATTCTAATCTGAAATGCTTTCAAGGTAAGTTTGTTTGCCACTTGTATGTCTCATTTTTTATTACATTTTTTTTAGGTCAGCCATACCTTTGGGCTCGACTTGATAGAAAACCCAACAAGCAAGCTGACAAAAGATTTAAAAATTTTCTACATTCAAAAGACAATTCAAAAGGTTAGTGTTTTAGCATTTCATGACTTAAATAACTGAAATTTATTGCTTCTTTATTTCTTTGGTATTTCTATACTTCTATATAATTTAAACAGTTAGCAAAAAATTATAATTGAATATTTTATATATAGAATATTTTCAAACAATATTTTAAAATATTTTCCTGTTGTTTCCATGACTGTTCAGTACAGTGTGAGTCTGTTTTATTAAAGCATACAAATTTTACATTATAGTGACACATTTTGATTTTGTCTGCATAGGGGAAATATGTAATTTTATAAATCAGATACAAATCTCAACTACTATTTTTAGCTACATTGAAGTGCCTTTTTTTTTTAAAACAAGTTGGACTTCTTTTATGTATTTATTTATTTATTTGGAAGGCAGAGTTACAGAGAGTCAGAGAGAGAAAGAGATCTTCCATCTGCTGGTTCACTCCCCAAATGGTCGCAACAGCTGAAGCTGAGCGGATCTGAAGCCAGGAGCCAGGAGCTTCCTCTGGGTCTCCCATGTTGGTGCAGGGGTCCAAGGACTTGGGCCATCCTTCACTGCTTTCTCAGGCCATAGCAGAGAGCTGGATACAATGTGACACAGCCAGGTCTTGAACCAGCGCCCACATGGGATGAGCAGTGGCTTTACCTGCTATGCCTCAGTGCCAGCCTCTCTAAATATTATATGTAGTAGATACACATATCCCTGTATATCTGTATGTATTCATGAGTGTAATTTGTTTATATTAATAGTACATTACAATTCATCATAAATGTACATATAATAGAATACTGGCTAGTTTAGTTAGACTCTTAAGCTCTATATAAAAATGGCAGTATATTCAAAATTGAAGATTTAAAGTGCTAGAACTCTAATGGTAAGAGGTATACTGTTGTGAAAATAAAGAGTTTTTTCATATCTGGTATTACAAGCTTTTATTAGCTATTCTCATTTTGAATCTGTTCTGTATATTTTTTAAATTGTCACCACATAGAAGATTATCTTTTTTTAGAATTTTTTTGGAATATTGAAGAGGACTTCAAACCTGTTCCAGAGTGCTGGATACCAGCGAAGGAAATAGAACAGTTAAATGGGAACCCAGTGCCTGATGAAAATGGACACATTCCTGGTATCATGAAATCTCTTCCTAAATGCAATGTGGTTGTTGTGTGTGTGTGTGTGTGTGTGTGTATGTTTTAAGATTGATTTATTTGAAACAGTTACTAAGGGAGAGAGAGAGAGACCTTCCATCTGCTGGTTTATTCCTCAAATGGCCACAACAGCTTGGGCCACATTGAAGCCAGGAGTCTGGAATTTCATTGGGTCTCCGACATGGGTACAGGGATTGGGCCATCTTCCACTGCATTCCCTGTCATTAACAGGGAGATAGATTGGAAGTGGAGCAGCCAGAGTCTGAACTGATACCCGTATGGGATACTGGCATTGCAGGCAGAGGCTTAATCCCCTGCACCACAATGCCAGCTGTCACCCAATTTTGTGTTTATTAATGTAAAGAACAAAAGGTCTATGCAATCTGAAATTACAGAATTTAATTTTAATCAGGCCCTTTTTTTATACTTTAGAGCAAAATCTGAATTTTTATCTAAAGTCTAAAAATTTATATCAAAGGTATTTTATATCAGTGTCCTCACAGCTTTAGAATAATTTCTTTTTATTTTATTTTATTTTTATTTTTTGACAGGCAGAGTGGACAGTGAGAGAGAGAGACAGAGAGAAAGGTCTTCCTTTGCCGTGGTTCACCCTCCAATGGCCGCCGCAGCCGGCGCGCTGCGGCCGGCGCACTGCGCTGATCCGATGGCAGGAGCCAGGTACTTCTCCTGGTCTCCCATGGGGTGCAGGGCCCAAGCACTTGGGCCATCCTCCACTGCACTCCCTGGCCACAGCAGAGGGCTGGTCTGGAAGAGGGGCAACCGGGACAGAATCCGGCGCCCTGACCGGGACTAGAACCCGGTGTGCCGGCGCCGCAAGGTGGAGGATTAGCCTAGTGAGCTGCGGCGCCGGCCTAGAATGATTTCTAAGATGGACCCATTGCTAGCTGTATTCTATGAAAATTAATTAAGCTTTCAATGAGAATAGCTCTGAAGTTCTTATTAGGAGAGATAACATGATTGATCTAGTCTGAAATGCTATTTCAGTAAGACTTTACCTTTAGATTAAGGATAACCTAGGGTAGATGTGTATATTTTTTGTGAGGACCCAAGAGTGTTTCAATGAAAGTGGTTTTAAACAAGTATCTCACAAGTAGTTTTCCTGGAGATGAGTAAATTTTTCAGAGGTATGCTACATTGTTATGGGCCCTATAGGCATGTCCTGAGTGCCTATTTTATGTGCTATTTTATACTCTTAGCTTCTAGCAATATTAAAATGAAGGTCTGAAAATCTGTCCTCAGTGATCCTTTACTAGGTGTTGGGAGAAATCAACTATGACTTAAAGACCAACATGAGTGAATACACAGGGTGCAAGTGAAGATGAGAGGAGGAATTCCTATAGCAACTTGGGATTAAAAGAGGCTTTTAAGAGGAGTTGACATCTGTTCTGCATAGGAACCTGGAAATTAGCTGGGAGGGGAAAGGTCAGTTTAGGAAAATTCCCTGAAAATGGGAGAGCATGGACTATTTTGGACATTTTATGTAACACTTCATTGCAACTGGAATGTTTAGAGTATATGACATCTTGAGGAGCTTATGAAGTTGAGGCTGGAGGTGTGTGTGGAATGGACCCAGATCTGAAAGGCCTTGTATTTCATCTAAGGAGTTAGAAATTTATCCTGTAATGATTTCGCAGGGTACAGCAGAACTAAATTTAAATTTTAGAAATATAACTGTGGTCAAAGTGAGGTGGGTTTCACTGTAAGCCAACAGACCAGCAAAGATGTTATTATAGTATTCTGTGGTAAATGACAGCCAAAAATATAGTTGGTCACAGCGGCATATACTTATATGTCGTCGTTTCTCTTTCTAATGAATTTTCTATAGTGAGGAGGTTTATTCTGGTAAAAGTGAGAAGGGGAATAGCATTAACAGTCAATAAAAATGGAATCAATAAACTCAGCATATAGTGTGGAGCAATTTAATACATTGAAGAACACTTACTGCAAATACTCTGTCCCTGAAATTGGAAAGAAGGTAGAAAGAAAATGTTTAAAAAGTTTCAAGGCTGTATCTTACAACAGATGTCAGTCCTTGCAGAAGTAGGGTGAACTTCAAAGGAGGAGAATGCTGGGTGCTCTATAGTGGAATAGTCAAATGGGTTAGTACTTCAATAGAATTAAAAAATCAGCTCTTATGATTTAAAAAGGGAATTAAGACTTAACTTTCCCACTGATTTCCATAGTGGGTATGATAGAACACCTAGAAAATTTTCAATGAAAATAAAAATTATCAGTATCAAACTAAGAAAACCAATATAACAAAACTATTTTTTTCTTTAAATGATAGGCTGGGTACCAGTAGAAAAAAACAACAAACAGTATTGCTGGCATTCCTCTGTGGTTAATTATGAATTTGAAATTGCCTTGGTATTAAAGCATCACCCTGATGATCCTGGACTCTTGGAAATTAGTGCGGTGCCACTAGCAGATCTCTTAGAACAAACATTGGAGCTTATAGGAACAAATATCAATGGAAATCCATATGGTGAGTGAAGCCTCTAGTTGAGTTTTAATAATTTGTTACTGTAATAACCACTTATCAAGAGAACTGTGGTCAACTTGAAAAATAAACACTGTAGAAGTTTCCCTTTCAACATTTGTTATTTTGTCTTATTTTAAATTTATATAAATAAAAATTTTATGTATTTCATATATACAGTTTTAAGAGCATAATGATACTTCCCACCCAACACTCCCTCCATTCTAACTAGGATGAGAAACTTCATTGTGGTTTTTATTTGCATTTGATTGGCAACCATTTGCATCACCAATGTCTAGTGCAGTTTTCCATATGATTGTTGCCTATTTGTATGTCTTTGAGAAATGTCTATTCACATCATTTGCCCATTTTTAAATTGGATTATTAGGGGTTTTTGGCTCTTGAATTGAGATCCTGACTTATTCTGCATATTAATCCCTGTCCAGTGGGTCCTATGTAAATATTTTCCTCTGCCCTACTGGTTGTCTCTTCACTGTTTGTTTTGATATGCAGAAGCTTCTTTGTATGACATAATCTCACTTGTCTAACTTTTGTTGCCTGTGCTTTTGGGATCTTCTCCAGAAAAAAAATTTGTGTATAATAATGTCTTGAAGTGTTTCCTTATATTTTTAACAATAACCTATGAGAAGATCTTGAAGGTTCCAAAACATGATGACAAAGAGTGGGAAATGTTAATAACCCTGATTTGATCAGCATGTTTTGTACACTTATTGAAATATCACACTGTACATTATTTATATTACATATAATATCCATTATATAATAGATATTAATATAATTATTATATATTCTATATTACTATAATTATTAGTATATCTATTATATTATTATATATGTTAATCAAAAGATTAAAAAATTTAAGGAGATTGAAAGCTAACTGACTTGTATTTCACATATCAAATGTACTTATCGAATTATACTGTATCCCTAAATATTTACAATTCTTTTAAAAACCACACACTAAAGAAAAGATTAGTTAAAAATAGTTTCTTAACATTATATCCATTTGTTAATGTTATGTTCATAAAGAAATTTACACAAATAACCATTTTCATTTATTGATCCAAAAGGTTGATTTTTTTCCCCCTCATTCTCTTCTGTAAGAACCTTATACAACTATGTATGAAAAGTAATTTCTCAGGTATAATTTTTCATTGCTTTTTAAAAGTAAGGTGAGATGCTTGAAAATGCACTTACCATGGCTACCTAATCATTTTAGTATTAATTAAAATAGTCAAGAATAAAGAATTTTGGTAATGCAGTGTTGACAATAGCTAAGATAGAGTCAACCTAGATGTCCAATGACTGATGAATGGATAAAGAAAATGGTACATGTATATGCAATGGAATATTTAGCCATGAAACAGTGAAAGCCTGACAATTGCAGCAAAGTGTATGGAACAAGAAGTCATGGTAAATCAAATAAGCCAGACATAGACAAATACTGCATGTTCTTTCTCATATATTGAAATTAAAAAAAAAAAAAAAGGTTGATCTAAACTTATAGTAGTTCTAGAGGCTAGGAAGTTTAGAGGGAGGGAAGAAAAAGAGGGGCTGGACAATCAGTACTAAAACACAGAAGTGGTAGTTTCAAGTGTTCCACAGCACAGGGGGAAACTGCAATTCAAAATAATATATGCTGTATGAAGAACTAGAAGATAGGAGCTGCTAACAGCAAACATAAAAAGAAACAGAAATGCTAACTGCATGACTTCATCAGTTTAAGCATCTATATGTGTTAAAATATTATGTGGTATGCCATAAAAATTGTACAAGTATTATTTGTTAATAAAATTTAAAAGTAAAAAATGTAAGAAAGGAATTGACAGTGAATACCATATCAAGAATCAGAATATATATGATGATGAATTGAATACTCTGAGAACATTATGGAGTATTGATAGGGGAATGAAAGATGGACATAAGGTCATTAAAGCTATAACAGCTAAATCCTATATAAAGATGAAAGGAGATTGATTAGCAGATGTACAGAAGCTAAGATAGTAATTATACAAGGTATCAGATAGAACATGGCTGTTTGGCAAACACTGAGTGATAGTTGATTGTGACTAATGGGGCAGAATGGGGATTGGCAGACTTTCTCTGTAGAATGTTAAATAATAGTTATTTAAGCTATGTGGGCAGTACTTAAATGAATGGGTGTGGCAGAGTTCCTTTGAAACTATTTTCAAAACTTGTCCTGCAGGTTTGCTACCACAGCACAGAGTACCCAGAGGTGGAATTTAGATGTTTTGGAGTACAGGTCTACATTTGAACGAGAACAGTACCTAACACACTTGGATTATACTCTCTTCAAGGAAACCAAATGAACTTTTTTATTCCTAAATGTTTAAAAGACACTGGATTTGAAAGAGTAAAACTTTTCATTCTTTCTGAGATCCTTTGAATGAAATGGCTAATGGCAAATTTTACCATTTAGGGTTAGGAAGCAAGAAGCATCCATTACATCTTCTTATACCACATGGAGCATTTCAAATAAGAAATCTTCCTACATTGAAACACAATGATCTGTTGTCCTGGTTTGAAGGATGCAGAGAGGGTAAAATTGAAGGAATAGTATGGCATTGCAGTGATGGCTGTTTAATTAAGGTAATAGCAAAAAGTAAACTGTGTATGGGGGTGTTAATGTCATCTTACACCAAAGAAGAGATGACACTAAAATTCTCTACAAATTGCAGCAATTCTGATTTGCAATAAAGAAACTAAATGTCCTCATCTCACATGCCACCATGTTTATATGCTAAAACGGTGTTTCCCAATGTATGTAATATCAGCTGTGCTTCAAAATAAAAGTGCTATTACATGTCCCTTCATGGAAATTCATGCTATACAGTAGTGCTCTTTGAAATATCCTGTACTTAGTTTTAACTCAGCATCTGCCACACTTATTTGGTAGAATATGTTGAATAAAAAGAGTGCCAATGTGAAATGGCATATACAAGCCAATTATCCCTGACCCAGAATGTTTTAGAAGCACAGATATTTCTGATTTTGGAATGTTTTGGGTTTTAGAATTTTATAAAGAGTTTACCAGTTGAGTATTCCTAATAAAAAAATTTGAAATCTAAAAAGTTTTAAAATCTAAAACTCTTTGAGACCAGATGCTCAACTTTTAAATTTCTGATGTTAGAGCATTTCAGATTTTGGATTTCTAGATTCGGGATGCTCAACCTAATCTGTCCCTGGGGCTTGTCTCTTTAGTTTCTCACACATACCCGAAATTCATCATGTTCAAAACTGAACCCAGTCTTAATGACCTGACTCCACAAAATTTAATGAAGTAAAAAAGCTGAGTAGTATTTTAAATCCCTCCTTCTATTACTTTATATATATGTATCAGTTCTTAAAGATTCTAGTCTGTTCAATCTGTGAACTTCTCCTGTACCACTTGGCTGTTTAGTCCAAGATTCATGCTTGAATTATTTGATCACCCTCCTTCATAATATCTTTCTGTCTTATTCTCTATTCTTCACAAATAATGAGAATATCTTCCCTGTATAAAACTGTCGAGTGTACTTTTACAACAGAACTGCTGTATACTCCTATGTCCCAAACACACTCATATTTTGTTATTTATAACCATATTTAACTACTTACAGTTAAAGCAAAACCCACCATTCTATCACATAATATTCCATTTGATTAGAGTGCTTCTCTTTCTGCTAGCTTCTATACTCAGTAACAGACTCCTCACTAAATTTTTATGGAGCCCCTGATTATTTTCCTGGTAGGTTTCCAGGTACTGGAAATATTGTGCCAAAAAAACAATGTCTCTGCTTTCATGAAGCTCACATTCTAATGGGGGAGATAGATAATAAACAAGTAAATATGTAACATGTCAGAAGAACAACTATGAAAAATAAAACAGGATAAGATAAAGTGGAGCAGACAGTAGGCACTCCAAATATTTTAAGTCAATGAAGACAATATCTACAGGCTAAAGCTAATATCCTTTTTTCTCTTTACAGGTCCATCGCCATCATCTTGGTTTATGCTGGCCAATTCCAGATCCATATATGAATTCAAAACCAGTTATTATTAACATGAACTTGAACAAATATGACTGTGCCTTTGATGCTAAATGTTTGTTTAATCACTTTTCAAAAATAGATAATCAAAAATTTGGTAGGCTTAAAGATATAATACTTGATGTATAAATTGAAATGCAATTAAAATTAGCTTTATTATTATTGTATTTGAATCCTAAATATTCTGTAGTATTCAAGAAGGTAAAAATATCATGAAACATCAGTGTGTCTCCTAATATTTGAAGAAAAGAATTTTCCAGATGGAAATACTTATTCAAAATTTTATTTGGCATCAATAAATTTTAACCCTGGACATAAAAATATAAATAACAGTAAACTCCTAAGCTTGTACAAAGAATAAATTCTGTCCACTGTAGCTGGGTGATAATTTAAGGACAAAACTAACAGGATTTGAGAATCTTTACATATATATATATATTATATATATTTATATTTAAGTATATACAAAACCCCAGTTTTAAATGTTAAAATTATTCATCTTCATACTCTTTAAAAAACTTAATCGAAACAATATGAACATAGAGAAACTATTTTACCATAGCTTATTTTCTACTTGAAATAACCTAAAAGTGTTCAAAATATACTTTTATAATAAGTTAAAGATTCCATAGAATTTTATTTACTAAAAATTCTATTTTACCTTTGTAAAGGTACAGTGTAGAGAGGAGGAAATATTTCAGTTGAGATTTGCTTAATTTCCAGAATTTTAACTTGTAAAGTTAATAAATAAAACTATAGTTACTGATGGTCCTTAATAAATAGGGAAATTATCAGGACTTCCATCTTCACTTTCAAACTGTTCAGAACAAGTAACAGGGCTAGTTAATTCAACGCCAAATTGCTCAGAAAGTTTTTTTAACTTTTCTTCTAAGAGAATATTTTTTTTCACTTCTTCCTTGTAATTATACTTTAGATCTTCAATTTCTTCAAAAAATGAAGGATCAAAATTTTCCAGTTCTTTCTTCAGTTTTTTTATTTCCTCCTAATAGAAACATATTATCTTTAAAAGTCATATACATGAATACAGTTTTTGGTTTGAACTAAATACATTTAATTATAAACCTGAAAGCCAATGTAACCTGAATAGTCAATTATAGTTATATAGGCAGAGGTATTTTCTTAAGATTGTTAATAAGGTTTCACTGTATAATACAAATAAAATAACTTATTAACTGTCAAATGATCTATAAGTTATGCTAGTCTTTGACTAACAATTTTTCAGCTTTTAGATTATGGTGGTATTTAATCTTTCACATTACTTTCAGATACTCAATGAGGAGATGAAAAAACTAAACATTCACAACATGGATATTGTTCTGGTTGAGAGTTTTTAGTTTAGGTTTCATGTGTATTTCCTTTAAAGTATCTAATTTTTAATGAGTATTGATCAACTGTTTGTAAATATATTTATGATCAGGGAAATCCTGGGACTTATGACTGGCCAAGTTAGGCATCTGCTGAAGACAGATAATTTGAGCTTTAATCATTATTTAGAATACCCAGTCATTACTTGCTATTCTATTACCATATCCATATTGTTTTGTTCACTTACATTGCCCTAAAAGATATAAAACATAGTAAAAATTTTCAAGGAAACTATGACCTTAAGAGAAGATACCTAAGAAGGAAGTTGAAGACACTGTTCCCAAAACTTAAATTAAGAAAGTACAAGGTATATTTGCTACAATTAAAAAATATACTCTTCAATCCTTTGTTATGTGTGTTTTTTAGCTCTTGTTTAATATTTTGAACACAGATGAACATAATGAACTTTGCAGTAGCAAAGTCAGATACTGTAAGTATAAAATATAGTTCCAGTTTTTAGGATGCATCCTTAAAAAAGCTCAAAGATGATAATCATGAAAAATAGTTTCCTACAGCTATTTTCATAAAACATTACAAAAAATTAGATATAACTGAACAATTACCTTTAAATGCTGCTTTTCTAGATTTGCTGTTTTAAGCTGTACCTCTAGGTCTTTTACTGTTTCCTTTAGTTGATCAGGATCTGCCAAAAAATTATGAAAATTAACCCCAGCTTTTTCCCACATGGAGTAAGTTCATGATAAAGGATTTGTTGCAGACAATAAGCAGAAAACTTATAGAACCTAGAAAAATATGACATCTTATGGTTGAAATCCTTTTCAGGCTGTAAATACCATATGCTATAAAGTATTTAATTCCATAAGAAGTTCCTGGCTTTGGCCCTGGCCCTGTCCTTGACATTGTGGGCACCTGGCGGATGAACCAGTGAATAAGAACTCTGTCTACCTCATTCTCTGCTTTTCAAATTAAGCAAAAAAAGTTTACTCATAAAATTAAAGGAAGCTATAAGAGGAAATGTTTGGCACAAATAATAACCAAAGGATTAATGCTGTTATTATATTAATAAATTATGCATATTGATGAGAACATAAATTTGACAACTGAATGAATGTTAAATCAATCAAGAAATGTGGATATTCAGCAGCCAGTGTTACAGTGGGACAAGCCACAGCCTATGACACCAGTATCCTATACGAGCACCAGTTTGAGTCCCAGCTGCTCCACTTTGGATCCAACTCCCTGCTAGTATGCGTGGGAAAGCAGTGGAAGACAACCCAAGGAGCTGAGCCCTTGCCACCATGTGGGAGACCTGTTGTAGCCATTTGGGGAATGTACCAGCAAAGAGAAGATTCCCTCTGTAACTCTGCCTTTCAAATAAATTTTTTTTCTATATAAACATCTTTTCTGTTTCAACAGCAAGGTCTTTAAAAATTATTTATTTGAAAGAGATTTACAGAGAGAGGCAGAGGCAAAGAGAGAGAGAGAGAGAGGGGTCTTCCATCTGCTGGTTCACTTCCCCCAAATAGATGGAACAGCTGGAGCTGCACTGATCCGAAGCCAGGAGCCAGGAGCTTCTTCCTGGTCTCCCATGTGGGTGCAGGGGCCCACACACTTGGGCCATCTTGTACTGCTTTCCCAGGCTATAGCATAGAGCTGGATTGGAAGTGGAGCAGCTGAGACTCAAACCACTGCCATATGAGATGCGGCACCGCAAGCGGCAGCTTTACTTACTATGCCACAGCAGTAACCAGTGTCTGGTGGGATGTGCCAGGACAAGACCCCTGAGAGCCCCAACTGTCCTTACTTCTGAAAGGAAAAGGAGTAGGAAGTCCTATTTGGCCACAAAGCTAAGCCTGTTCCTCCAATACAGCTTTTACTTTAAATTCTGTGTTAGGGACAGTTCCTGAGAATTTGCCAAGAACAATAAAGTTGGTGCTTTGCTTCTCAAAAAAAGGTACTGATTCTGGGGTTATACATACATTTTTAGTGAGTATAGGAATCTATGAATAATGAAGATCAATTATACATTGAACCTACTTACACACATTTTATATGCATGTATGTGTTAATGTGCACACATGCACATAGGAATGTGGAAATGATTATAATCACTTGTGAATGAATGGAAGAGGATAGACTACTTTGTTAAAGGGAAAAAGAATCTAAGTAGTATTTATTTGTTAAGAAAAAAGTTTTAAATGTAACAATTAGTAAAGAGGAATTAAAAGGAACAATATTTAGCAACTGGAAGCAACCGTCCTAATCATTGCTTAGCATTATATTGGGATTAATCTATAATACAAGGAGAAAAACCCTTGAGTACTTGCTACTCTTATAGTCTAAATAATTCAAAGGGCTTAATGGGGATATTTTTATAGCATGGTTATAATGGCTCTCAAACTTCCTACCAGGGATCTAATTTCATAGGGAAACATAATTCATAATTCTGAATAAACAAATAAAGGCAAACCCTAATTCAAAAACTTGGGGTAGCTAATGTTTTGGAAGACATGTTACCAGATACAGCACTTTCTGCTCCACTTTGGTCCTTGTTAGCTTCTATCTGTTGGATTAATTCTGCTTTTTCTTTATCCAGTTGGCTATTAGCTAATCTGCAATATAATGATAAATAATATGATGAACAAAAACACATTGCTCCACAAAATACATGGGCATTTCTTATGATTTAATATTATACAGTACTCAGAATGTGTTAGCATTTATCCAAATAAACGTTCATTTACTCTGAATGCTGCATTCTCAAACAGCATGTAATCAAAAGTCTTCATGTTTACTCAGTTACTGATGCTATTTCATTTTCAAGAGTAGTGTTCTTGTAAGAGAAGCAGAATGAAGTAGGCTGCAGAGACTCCTGGCAGTAAAGAATTACTCGCTCTGTCTTTCATTAGTATTTGCCTTTTGGAAGCTAAGGTTTAATTCACGCTATACGGTTAGAAAAGTTTCAACTAAATTACAAACTAGAAACTCAGATTGGATTTACCCTTTTTCCCTAGTACCTATTAATGTAAAAGACAGACTGTTAGATTGACAATAGAAGGACAGAATAAGGACCTGGTGAACTTATTAAGCAACAAAAGTGAAAAAGTCTAGTCTCTCATTAGCAGCAAATCTGGTTATACAAAAATGGTTTTAAAAGAAGAAGAAAAAAATAAACCAAAGTAACCATATGAGCTTATAATGTACCTAAGAACTTGAAGCTCCCGTTTAAGGTCTTGCTCTGTCATGACACCATCAGGAACTTGTTTGAGAATCTCAATCTTTGGACACAATGAAAAAATAGAATATACAGTTTTGACAGGGAAATAAGAGGTTTTATAAAAATATACATTTTTAATATAGTATTAAAAGTTAAAAGTTGGGTTTTCAAAAGCATACATAAATCTATTTCTATGTTCACTTCAGATGAGCCTTCATTTAGGAAGAGACATGAAGTGTGGGAGTGCCTATCAGATTTTGGGGTGAAAAGTGTTGTAAACAATAGAAATAAGCAAGCACTTGAAATCTGAACTGTTTTGTTCAAAGGACTGAAGGAAGGTTAATGTGGCTAAATAATATGAATGAGGGTAAAAGCAGAAGATGAGACTAGAGAGAAAACTAGGTACCAGATTATAGATGTCCATATAGGTTATGAAAAGAACTTTAAGTTTTACTAAGGTAATGGAGAACCACTAGAAGATTCTGAGGATGAGACTGATAGGATTTGGCATGAAATCGTATCAGGGCATTATTGTAATTGTTCAGGTATGAGACAATAGC
The DNA here is from genome assembly GCF_964237555.1 of Oryctolagus cuniculus. Classification (NCBI taxonomy): domain Eukaryota; kingdom Metazoa; phylum Chordata; class Mammalia; order Lagomorpha; family Leporidae; genus Oryctolagus; species Oryctolagus cuniculus. The sequence goes on from NC_091442.1 coordinate 90,720,795, forward strand.
CTGCACAAGGCTGTTAGTGATGGGGGCCAGTGTTGTGGTTTCAGCACCCATACGGGTGCCAGTTAGAGTCCCAGCTGCTCTACTTCCAACCCAACTCCCTGCTAATGGCTTGGGAAAATCAGCAGAAGATGGCTCAAGTGCCTGGGCCCCTGCTACCCACATGAAAGACCCACGTGGGAGAATTCCTGGCTTTGGACTGGCCCAACTCTAGCCATTGAGGCCATCTGGGGAGTGAACAAGAAGATGGAAGATCTCTCATTTCTGTCTCTCCCTCTCTCTCTGTAACTCGGACTTTCAAATAAATAAAAAAATCTTAATAAGAAAGATTATTAGTGATTAGACATGCTGAAAAGTGGTCAGATTTGGGATATATTTTGAAAATAGCACTAACACGAGTTGATGAAAAATGTGAAGAATGAGAGAAACAGTGAAGTCAAGGATGATCCAAAGTTTCTGGCTAAAACAAATAGGAGTGGTATCACTGAGTTAAATTGTGCCATCCAGTTAGATGGCTTCTATGGGAATGATTAATCAGGAATTCATTTTTATCTGCAGAAGACAATGCAAGAAAATTCTTGAGATATGAATTATTTTATCATGTAAAGAAAAATCACATTACTTGCCTGTCGTTCGAGATCTTCAGTGTATCTCTTAACTTTCTGTTCTCTCTCTGTTGCTTCTTTTACAAGTTGCTTAAGATCACTAATACTTTGATTTTTTTTGGCAATATCAGTTTCCAATTCTTTCAACTTAGTTTCATACATCCTAAAAGTATAAAGAAATATAAATAGCACAGACATGACAAATGATTTTTTTCACTGATTTAAAGGTCAGTTCAAATTACTGCACTAAAGAATCCTAATTATAGTGTTTCTTCTAGTCAAATCTTTAGCTGGATATTTATGTATCATTAAAAGGAGATAGCAAGTGATAAATATCCCTAGTTAATAAATTATACAATTAAAATAAAGGCTTTAGGTGTTTTCTGTGATTCTAAACAAGGATAGAGACAATCTGGTCATTGTAAGTTTAAATCTAAGACCTTGTTTTCAGTCATAAAAATAAGAAAATACATAGTAAAATTCACTAGAACATCAAATTTATATTAGTAGATAAAAAGGATACAACAGAATGGGAGAAAAAGTTTTGCAAAAGCACAATTGAGAGAGGCAGTATATGAATGAAGCTTATAAACATCTAAATAGATTTATACTCACTTAAGAAATGATTAAAAGTTTAAAAAAATCCAGATTCCAAAATAAATTTTTTAAAAACTGATTCAAACAATTTTACAAGCACATCATACCTATAGCAGGACAATGCATACAATATTCAAATTTTTCCAGAGAAAGAAAAAGAAGGAACATCTTCTGGCTACGTTAAAAAGGCTAGTACAACTTTGGGAACAAAATCTGGGATAGACAAGACACAAAAAGAAAATTAGATTGTCTAAATACGCTCAAACAGATTTTGCTACATCTTAGAAAGTTAGATTAGAAGACGTTTTTAAACTAACAAAGATTATCTACCAGAGCTTAGTGGTGAAATATCAGAAGCTCGCTCCTTCCCTTCATCCAGTTCTGTGTTCAAAAGTGACTCAAGCAGAAGGTTTCTCTGATTGTCTTATCTAAAACAGCCCCAGATCATCCTGGCTGCCCTAGCAGTCAGCTTAAGACCTGACACAAAATATGTATCAATAAGTTTCTTGAGTAAAGAATAGAGCAATTATAAAGAATTTAGCATGAACAAGACCTGTTTCATGGGTCCCCAAATAGATAACTGAACTGCTTTTCTGAATGAGTTACACAAATCTAAGCTCTAGACCTTAGCAAGAAAAAAAAAAAAAAAATGGTGGACTTAGGGAACCTGGAGGTCCAGATCAGAAAGAGCCTTCTCTCAGTCAAGAGGGTTCTACATGGACTTCTGTCTTCTTCAAAATGGTTTAAAGTCCTATTCTATGTTCAGTAAACCTGAATAGTTCTCAGATTAAAAGCACACAAACTAAAATACATTCATCTTCAATTATGATTACCACCATCATTTCAGCCAACTGCTCATAAACCTTATAAATGCTTTTCATACTAACAATCTCTCCTACAGCCTCACAGAGCCCTTTTAGAAGAGGAAGGACATCGATCCCACAGAAGGGATATAATTTACTTGAAGTCCTAGTCAGAATTCTGTCTTTCTAAACCAAGGCAGCTACCTGGCTCTCTGCAGGAACTTCGGCAGGATAGGCCTTTTAGAGATAACATCCAACGTGAAGCTTATAGCCTAGCAGTAGCATGTACTTTGTAAATATCTGTTGAATAAATAAAACTCATAGTGATTCTAAATTTTTTATGGATTCATATGTGATTGAAGAAGAAAATAAATGAATAACCAACAAATCAACTGATAGGTCTGCTGGCTGACAGCCACTTCCAGGGTCCAACAAGAACAAAGAAACCCCTTTCTCCCTCAGTCTATCACACTTCATTCATTTAACCCTGTTGCCAGTTCTAACAGAGAAACTGACTGTTCCTAGTTTGCAGATAGGAAAAGTGAGGGTTAGGAGGTAGCAGAGTAGATTCTGGTCTTAGGACAGGAGCTATGGACTTCTCCAGGACTGCACATCTACTATCTGGCTAACCCCTAAGATACCTGTTTCACCTGTTTTTTTCCTCCTTAGACTTGGCTGACAAGGGCAAGTGGAATGTAGCAGCCCCACTTTGGGACTTGCTTCAGGCTGTCTGTGCTAAGATACTCATCTTAGTTACATTGATGGTAGTTGCTATCTCACCTCTGATCAAGACCATTCCAAATAGTAGGTAGTGTGCATGTAGTTCTCAAAGACACACATGGAGATAGTAGATAAGGATGAGGGAAGCAGCAGGTACCCTAGACAGACAGTAAAGAATACAATTTCATAGAGGACAACTTTATATAAAAAAGGACATGGGCAGGATCCCACTAATCACTATCAGGCTCCTGGACATAACCGTTTAAAATTAGAAATAGGGGCTGGAGCTGTTGTGTAGCAGGTAAAGCCACAGCCTACAGTGCCATCATACCATATGGGTGCCGGTTCGAGTCCTGGCTGCTCCACTTCCAATCCAGCTTTCTGCTATGGCCTAGGAAAGCAGGGGAAAATGGTCCAAGCCCTTGGATCGCTATACCCACTTGGGAGACCTGGAAGAAGCTCCAGGCTCCTGACTTTGAAAGGGCCCAGTTCTAGCCGTTGCAGCCATTTGGGGAGTGAACCAGAGGATGGAAGATCAATCTTTCTCTCTCTCAATCTCTCTCTCTCTGCCTCTACCTTTCAAATAAATTAATAAATCTTTACAAAATAAAATAAAATTAGAAATAGGAATGACATCAGAGCCTTCTACTGACTCAACAGTCATGACAAACCTCCTGTGGTTACAGTGGCAATGGGCATCCCAATATTTATTAGTGAACTCCCATCACCTCTATAGCTGCAAAGATTAGTCTCACACAGAATAACCCCATATACTTGTAGATAGAGGTAAGCAGAGTTGGAGAAAATCAAGTACCAGAAAGCAGAGGACAATAAGACACCAAAGTTGCTGCTGAATTCATCTACTGGGGCTATCTGAAGAGAAAGTTGCTCGGGGCTATAACTCCAAAACCACTGGTGAGATCCTGCATGCCACACATTATGACAAGAGTTCAACTGTTCCTGGCTCATATGAACTTGAAGTAGAAAGTGAACATAGCCAAGAAGAGGAGGCTGAAGGTGGAAGAAAACAGCAAGAGAAGCTGGACAACGTCAGCTCAGGCCCATGGTTGACAGCAGCTTCATTATGCAAACCCAGCCCTAAGACCTTGGCCCAGCCTCAGTTCTGCTCTGTTCCATGGCTTGCCCCATGGTCAGTGCTACTAGTCAAGCATTTTAAGGAAGAAAAACAAACTCTCCGGCAATTCAAGGACAGGAGAAAAAGTGAATCCTATGTTAAGTAACAGAACTGTTTATGAAAAAAAAAAAAAAAAAAACTAGATTATTCTGAATAATGTCATCTTTGAAAGCATGATGTCAAAATTAAAACTAATAAAACTTCATATAAATTTTAAACTATTTGTCCCTACCTTGTAATGACAATTGATTTCCAGCTCTTCCTGTCAGCACCTTCAAGCTGTGGCCCTCTACTTTCTGCAAACTGTAATTTCTTTGCAGTCTCTTCTAGTTGAGCTGTCATCTTCTCATTTAAAATCTCTAAATTATTCTTCGCTATCCGTAATTTCTCTGCAGCTTCAGTTTCCTATCATTACAAGCTAATTAGTGTGTTATGGCACAATGTAATACTACTCTTATAGATGCAATATATTAAAAAATTACCATTACAAACCAGAAAAGAAAAAATAACATGGAGTTCCAAATAAATGCTGGTTCAAACTTGAATAAAAATACAATCTTCCCTTTCCTCTAAAATAGCAAACCAATATGATTATAATTAGGACAAACTGATCATGTAAATGAGGTTGCAAAATACATTCATAAGTATTGTACTCTAGTGGTTCGTTTAAATTAGTCATTTTAAAATATTGGGATATTGGATACTTCATGTCTTTACACATTTAAAAGATGCCTTATTTTGACTTTATAATACTTAAAAACCTACGTAGGTATAAATGATGCATAAGCAACATAGATAAATTCTACCATTAGACATCCACATTCAAGACCCAGTATCATTCTGGCCTCACAAAGCATTCAGATACCATACTAACTAATTTAAAATATTAGCTTCAATGTATTCACCAGATCATCCACATAACTAATATCTATTTGTCTGCAGTAAGGAATATATTTTGCTTTTTAAATAGTAAGGAATACTACTGTTTAACAAAAATTGTTTCATATGCTCTATTTTGTAATATCAGGCATTGTTTTAAGTCATGTACATAAACATTAACTCATCTAATGAACTAATGGCATGTCTTTAAGATAGGTGTACTTATTTATTCCCAATTTTACAGATCGGAAAATGGAGAAATAGAAACTGTTAGTAGCTTGCTCTGATTCCTGTGGATAAAAAGTAACAGATCTAGGAACTGAATCCAGGACAAGTAGCTTCCACATTATACTACCTCTAAACTTATTTATTTTTATTATCAATGTCCATTATGATGAAAGGATATAATGATGGTAGGTATAAAAACACAACTCCTAAATTTATTAGTGTGTAGTAAGAATAGACATTCTCATCAAGGATCTACTTTGCTTTTCCAAGATTTACTACATGATAAAAATAAAAATTAACTCTCAGTCATACAAGTCATACCTTTTTAAGTTCTTTACGAAGCCTTTCATTTTCAGCAACAATTTTCTCTGTGCCTTTTGTCTTGGATTCATAGTGCAAACTCAACTGACGCCCAAGATGAGCTTTAAGTTTTTCTAATTCAGTCTAGCAAAAATAATAATTAAAAAACTAATAAGAAAAAAAACACATTATCAAAACAAGGAAGTAAAATATCATCTTTTAAACTCATAAAACAATTCAATGTAGTTTTAGAGCCCATATATGATAGAATCAAAGTTTTTCCTTGGATATCCATTGATAATCTATGACAAAATTTTCCAACTTTGATTGAATATCAGAAAAAACTGATGATTTCAAAAGCAAACAACTCCTCCACATAACATCTGTGTTAGGACTCACCCTGAAACAACGAAATCAGTCTCAGGGAGAGGGTTTCTGTATCTCACTTTAAAAAATAGCCTCATGTAATTCAATCAGAGTTAAAAACACTGGTCCTGAAATAATTAGGAAAATCAAATGGAGCTAACCTGTGACCATCATTAGCCAGTATTACAGTAAGGATTTTTGTTTTTCCTTTTGTATGTATAAAACATATGCTACTTTCATTAAAGCCATTTGTAGCACAGTATTTGGAATTTTCCTTAAAGAGTAATAAAATTTAAATAGTAAAACATTTTTACAAAAATGAACACATTAAAAATTACCTTCAATTTTTCATTTTCCATTTCAATATTTGCCATTTTTTCATTGGTGAGTATTCCTGATGCCTTTTTCAACTGTTCATTCTCTCTTTGGACTTTTTCAACTACTTTTTTCATTAAACCAATGGTTTTCTCTAGTTCTGGGATTGTCTTTCCACTTCTTCCAGACTACAAAAGAATAATTATTAATTTAATCAAGTAGTTTTACAGTGTATGGTACAAGGTACCAACAACATAAAAGGCTTATTGTTACTTATTAATAATGCTGATATTTGATGCCATCCTTAAAATAACTGCATGTAATGAGATAGAAGTTCTTACTTTACATATCAGAAAACCAAGACATAAAGAATCTGATATTCTTAAAATCATACAGTTAATAAGTAACTAAAATAGTCTACCTTTGATGTCTGATACAGGAGAAAAAATTTAAATATTCTGTTTGTTTAGTGTTCTCTCCAATATATTCAAATTTTCCTTATATGGAATAAAACCACAAAAGAGAAATTATATCTTTAAGAAGCTCATGAGTAGTCAAATTTTAACTGTGGTATATTATAAGCAATTTTTTGTAAGAATAGCCATTGCCTAGAAATTTAGTTTTTACCCAACGTAAGAGACATCTGAAATAAAAAACCTTGTATAAAGATATTTAAAAAGACAGATCATCAAGTAGTAAGTTTAACTGTTCATAGTTTAAGACAAAATGTTCTAATAGCCTGATAAAATAGTGTGATTTTTTTGTAATTTAGTACTCTTCATACTATGCAATGAATATCACTGAAATATAAGCTTATACTATGCAATGAATACCCCTAAATTATAACTTATATATAATCTCAATATAAAAATAGTGTGCTTTTTTTGCAGTTTACTCTTCATACTACGCAATGAATACCTCTGAAATATAAACATATAATCTCAATATATACTTTCATAATTACATTAGTTAGAAAAGATCAAATTAATACATGTATTTTCTTTTTAAAAAATTATTTTTTAGTTAGATAAAATAGTATTACAGGAGATTTCAAAGAAATTTAATAGAAAATGAAATTAAAATGTTTATATTAGTGTAAAATTTTTCATAGATATTTTCCATGAACTTTTTGAAGATCTCTTGTGTTTATCATGTGCATATATATTTTCACTTGAGAAACAAATGTTGCTGTTAGCAAGACATGTTCTCAACAGCTTCCAGACAATACTCAATATTTTCAAAGATTTTATCACATGTTAATATTAGTACCTGAGTGAGTTTTCACACGATTGCTTTCATTTATTACACTCACCAGCATGAAATCAACAGTGGCTTAAATCTTTGTTTTGCCCTACTAAGCAAAATTTATTCATTATATAAAGTGAATACAAAATTGAATGGGAGGTAAAATATAATACAAAAAATGGGAAACACATTTATAGAACATTATAACAAGAAGTTGCTGTAGATAAAAGTTTTAAAATATTAGAAGCAGACCAAAAAGCATGTGGTTAACGAGAAGAAAATTCCTGAAACTTACATGCTATCAAGGTATGGAGGACGTGATCAAGGACAGGAGAGATGATTTGGAATGTAAGTGAAATAAAAAGCATGTAGGATGTAATAGATGATAAACACATCAACTTGAAACACAGAAGAAAGCTTAATGATGCTTTACATTTTAGATATAATAGAAGAAAAACTAAAACTACAGGCACTAGAAAAGATGCCAATACTACCGCGATACCTAAACTTTTCACTTCTGGAAATCACTTCTGAAATGTAAACAAATTATCACATATTCTCATATACTCACCCCTCTAACATGGCCAAGTTTCCGTTCAACTTCCATTTTTCCTTTTTTAAGAAATTCACACATTTCTTTCAAATCTCTTACTTGATTCTAAAAGATAAAACAATTAACATAGCTATAACTTTTAAAAATAAATGGCTAACAATTTATCTAAACAACTGATTGCAGCCGGCGCCACGGCTCACTAGGCTAATCCTCCGCCTTGCGGTGCTGGCACACCGGGTTCTAGTCCTGGTCGGGGTGCCGGATTCTGTCCCAGTTGCCCCTCTTCCAGGCCAGCTCTCTGCTGTGGCCAGGGAGTGCAGTGGAGGATGGCCCAAGTGCTTGGGCCCTGCACCCCATGGGAGACCAGGATAAGTACCTGGCTCCTGCCTTCGGATAGGCGCAGTGCGCCGGCCAGGGTGCGCAGCGCGCCGGCCGCGGCGGCCATTGGAGGGTGAACCAACGGCAAAGGAAGACCTTTCTCTCTGTCTCTCTCTCTCTCTCACTGTCCACTCTGCCTGTCAAAAAAAAAACAAAAAACAAAAAACAAAAACAAAAACAAAAAACCTGATCGCTTCAAGCAGCCAAACTAAACACATAGGTCTCTACTCCAACAAGGAAAATTTTTAATGAAGACGTATGTTGAATGATACCAGAGTCTTTTGTATATGAATGCCAAGAAATATTTTCCATATTACTATCTTAGTGTACAATATAAATCTGAGTGCAGAAGTATAATATTAATTGTCCCATAAGTTAAACAGGTAGATTCTTATTCATGTGTTACACAGAAAGAGAATGGAACTTGTAACATGGGTTCCAACTGTGTAAAAATTAGAATGAAAAACAGGACGTAACTTCATTATATCATCACACTGCTACTATTCTAGATTAGAAAACAGAACTGAAACAATTGGCTAGCCAAGAGAAAAGATTCCTATAAATTAAGTAATATCTGGAAAACCAAAAATAAAGAAAGTTAATAATATCAGAATAAATAATATAAAATGTCTAAAAAAACTATCGTTAAAGTGTGGCAATTGATAAAATATATCAAGCAGGGCAGTTATTTGATGCAGTGGTAATGATGCCACCTAGGACACCAGCCTCCCATATCAGAATGCCTGGGATCAAGTCTTGGCTCCACTTAGGTCCTTGCTACCGTGTGGGAGACTTGGATAGTTCTAGGCTCCTAGCTTTTGCCTGTCCCAGACCTGACTCTTGCATGCATTTGGGGAGTGAATGAGCAGATGGAAGATTTCATCTCTGTCTCTCTCTGCTGTACAAATAAAGTGAAAGTAAATGAAAAATTTGAAAAATGTTATCACGAATCCTCCTACCCCAGAACATTTAAACTTGCTGATTCTGTTGTCTGGAACCCTGCAGCACCTGCACACCTTACTCTTTACCTTCCCCCTAGCTGTCTATAATTATTTTATTAAGGAAGCCTTCCTTTACTACCCTATTTTAAATTGGACCCCTCGCTTCCATTCACTCTTCAACCCGGTCATGTTTTATTCTTTCTTAGCACTTAACATCAGCTGACATACCAAATTGTTTGTTTACTGCCAATGTGCCCCAAGAGAAAGTAAGTTCTGTCCTTGCATGGATTTGTTTTATTATCATTATTTGTTAGCAAAACTTATACATGAAAGCACAGTTCATTTACTTGCTCTCATTTACAATAATGGGAAACTTGAAATGTAGGTTGTATAAGAGAGAAAAGAATTTCTGAAGAACAGGTAACCAGTCTTGGTCACAAAGTATTCTTCTATCGTGTGAAGTGCCTAATACTTGCTGAGGTGTGATTCCACCAAAGAATTCTTCCAGACACATTACATTTTCAGAGATTTTTCTCTGTAATTTTGCTAAGGTTTGTGGAAGTTTGCCTTACAGTAAAGGTTTATCCAATTTTTTTAACATTTACTTATTTTCATCTACTTGAAAGGCAGAGTTAACAGAGGGAGGAGAGGGAGAAGGAGGCGGGGAGCATAGAAAGAGAGGTAGTGAGGCAGAGGTGGTTAGGGAGAGGGAGAGGTGGTGAGGGAGATAGGAGAAGAGATGTGGAAGGGACGAGATAGAAGCAGGAGAGAGGCAGAGACTTGGAGCTGGAGAAAGAGAGAGAGAATGAGATCAAGATCTTTCATTAGCTGGTTCACACCCCAAATGCCTGCAACAGCTAGGGCTGGGTCAGGCCAAAACCAAGAGACTAAAACTCCATCCAGGTCTCTCATCTTTATGGCAGTGGTCCAGACACTTGAGCCATCTCCTGCTGACTCCCAGAATGCATTAGCAGGAAGCTGGATTTGAAGCAGAGAAGCCCGAACTAGAACCAGAACTCAGATATGGGATGCACACATTCCAAGCACTGCCTTAACCCACTGTGCCACCATGCCTGCTCCTGTTTTTTATTTTGTTCTTGTTTTTTACTGCCAGTTCCCAGCTCCTAGAAGAGTATGTGATACAAAGTAGGCCATCTCAATAGGCAATTAGCATTGTGGCACAGCAGGTAAAGCAGCTGCCTATAACACTGCCATCCCATATGGTGCTGCTTTGTGTCCTGGCTGCTCCCATTCCAATCCAGCTCCCGGCTCGTAGCCTGGGAAAGCAGTGGGAGAGGCCCAAGTGCTTGGGCCCCTGCTCCTATGAGGGAGACCTGGAAGGAGCTCTGGCTTCTGGCTTCGGCCTGGCCCAGCCCTGGACGTTTGCGACCTTCGGGGGGAGTGAAGTAGTGTAAAGATACCTCTCTCTGTCTCTCCCTCTCTGTCTGTAACTCCTTCAAATAAATAAAGCTTTAGAAAATTAAAGAACTGGGAAATCCACAAATTACTGCAAATGTATAAAGTATGCTACTGATATGACACTTAATCAATATAGTTTTTCACTTTTCTTCATAAGCTACTATAAGTGAACATAATAGCTATGGGGGTGGATTTCAGGCATTAGATTTCCTAGTTATAATAAGTAATATTAAAATTACCTTTAATCTTGGCAAATCTTTATTTGCTTGTTCAAGCTGAAATCTCAGTTCAATATTTTCGGTTGACAACTTCAAGTTTTCCTTCTGAAGCTCCTGTTCTCTCTCAGAGTGCTCAGACTCTACTGAAGTCTTCAAGAAAATGATATTAGGAATATGTTAAAACTTCAGTAAATAAAAGTGGCACAAGATATACTGAATAGATAACATTATGCCAAAGGGAACTTCCTTCCTCAAAGGAATATAAGAAAATTGGAGAGTTCTAAAAAAATTAAATAATAATTAAGTTGGAATATGAAACTTGCAGGAGAAAAGGTAATATCACTTGCTCTAATGAAAACAGAAAGCAAAATCAAACATTTCTTAATAACATCTATATACATAATGCCTTAGTATATACTCTCACAGTGGTTTAACTAATTTATGGAGGTTTTGTTAGCCCATAATAAAGTATGATTATTATCATTATGAATGGTTCACCCCCTCCTCCCAAATCCATATATCCAAACCATAATTCCTCAGAATAAATGTGACTTTATTTGAAGTACAGTCTTCACAGAGGTAAGAAATTTAAAATAAAGTTGATAGGGTGGACCCTAATCCAATATGGCTGGTATCCTGACCAAAAAGGGAAACTTTGTATTTGGGTACTAAGACATCCATGAGGAGAGACAATATGATGAGACGGGAGAAGATGGCCATCTATAAGCTACAAGAGAGGCTCCAGATAGATCATTCCCTCACTGCTTTCAGAAGGACAAATTCTGCCAACTCCTTGACTTTGTAACTTCTAGCCTCCAGAAGTGTGGGATCATAAGTGTTTGTTACTTAAGCCATCACATCTTTCACTCTCTTACAGCAGCTACTAAACTAATAAACTAGGCTACATAAAGAACTGCCTCAATTCCTTCCTCCTTCACAAAGTTCTTCCCACCTCTGAAATCCATCAACATGATTTTGTATTTTTCTTGGCATGAATCTACCTAGGGTTCATATATTATGTTTATTTTTACTTTTCATTCCAAATCATAAAATTATTTGAAACATAAAATATGCTTTATTATATGTTTTTATAAATTAGGTATAATACCACCTGCTTCACAGGATTATGGTAAGCATTAGATGATATAATTATGTGAAAGTACTAAGCACAGTTTTAGTTTTTTCTCCATCTTCCTCTTCTCTACTGACTTGATGGGCTATAAAGTCAATACTCCACGGATATTATAATTCTCAAAATACATAAATATGTTATGCCTGGCTTGATTACATCTTTTTACTAAACAGTAGGTCAAATACTTTACATTATTGTTCTGATGTATTCATGCTCAAGTTTTTTTTTTAAAGATTTATTTATTTATTAATTTGAAAGTCAGAGTTACATACAGAGAGACGGAGAGGTAGAAAGAGAGAGAGAGAGAGAGAGAGATCTTCCATCCACTGTTTCACCCCCTAGATGGCTGCAACGGCTGGATCTGAGCCAATCCGAGCCAGGACCCAGGAGCTTCTTCCGGGTCTCCCACATGGGTGCAGGGGCCCAAACTCTTGGGCCATCTTCTACTGCTTTCCCAGGCTATAGCAGAGAGCTGGATCAGAAGTGGAGCATCCGGTACGCGAACTGGCGCCCATATGGGATGCCAGCACTGCAGGCGGTGGCATTACCTGCTATGCCATAGCGCGGGCCCCTCAAGTTTTAAAAAAATAAAGAAATACACACTACACACATACACACACACTTTTCTTAGTAAAACATAGTAAAAGTGAAGAAATAGTCAAAAGGTTATAGATGAGTACAAATACTCCAGGCAGATGTCTGATTCTGATTAAGGCATATCACAAAAGCACTGGCAGAATGACAGTACGTGTCCACCCGATTTCTGTTGGAGGGAATGTTGTGCACATGCACTTACATAGTAGAAAGAAAACAAGTTGAAGTCTGTTAATCACAGGAATACATTCTGACTTATAAAGTTCAAATATACATTCTGATTCTGCTACTTGGGAGTTTGAGATGACTATTTACAGTCCTTGTCCCGATTGTTGAGGAACAGTGTCTTTTTGTTCATACTATTTGTTGGACTCTTTATTTAGTGTGGGGTTCATCTTGTGAGTATAAAGTAAACTGAAAAGTCAATCTTTGAAAAATTAAGAATGGGCATAGGAGGGGGAGGAGGAAGAAGGACGGGAGCTTGGGTGGGAGGGAGGGTGAGGTGGAAGTATCACTTCGTTACTGAATCTGTATATAGGAAATTCATGAAATTTGTATACCCTAAACAAAATTTAAAAATAAATTTTAAAAAAGTTAACACTAAGGCCAATCCTGTCACTTGACTGTCCGTTCCTGCACTTGTGAATGAAAGCACTAGACAAGCTGACATTTAAAACCTCTGTCATCATGGAAATCTGGATTCCTTGATACCTGAGTTCTTCCACTCCCTTTCTTCTGGTAGCTACTTGATTCAACAAGTGCTAGTCCCCTATGGGGACCATGGATTAACAGATATAAAATATACTGACTATCACTTAAGAGGAGGATATATATACTGCTTATTACTTAAGAAGAGGACAATTATTTATAATAAATATCTCACATGGGAAGAATTTTAATATACTTCTTACTAAAATGTGAGTGTGATTATTATGTAAATGAAGGTGGATCATTTTTTCTCCTCTGTTTTCAGGTAATAAAACTATACATATTAGTTGAAAATGTCTAAATTTCTGAGAAATATCTAATGAAACACTATTCTATGATAATATAAACAGAATTACTTTATAACAAACTTCATGGGACTTCCAAATTCTCTTTACAGGAGAGGATCTTGTTAAAAAGCATTAACTGGGACAGCATTGTGCTGCAACAGATTAGGCCCTGCTTGGGATGCCTGCATCCCGCATCAGAGTGAGTGGGATACAGTCCTCTCTACTTCCCATCTAGCTTCCTGCTAATGTTCTTGGGAGGCAGCAGATGACAGCTCAAGCACTTGAGTCGCTGTCAGCCACATGAAAGACCCAAATGGAGTTCCTGGCTCCTCTCTTCAACTTGAGCCAGCCCTGGCTACTGAAGGCATTTGGGAAATAACCCAGCAAATGGAAGATCTCTCTCTCTCTCTCTCTGCCTTTCAAATAAAAAAAATGAATAAATAAACATATAAAAATGTATAAATGAAAACAAATTTTTAGTGAATGGGAGTCAGAGATAACACACAGCGGAAATCCCAAATTCTCATTTATTTATTTTCAAGAAAAAAAAAAAGCATTGTAAACCCGGTTTAAGAAATGAAATTAAGAATTAAATTACTGGGACTTCCATTGTGGTATAGGGCAAAGTCACTTCCTGTGATGTCAGCATCCCATATGGCACTGGTGTGTGTCCCAGCTGCTCCACTTCCCATCCAGCTCCTGGCTAATGGCCTGGGAAAGCAGCAGAAATGGCTCAAGTGCTTTGGCCTCTGCCATCCACAGGGAAGACCAGATGAAGCTCCTAGCTCCTGGCCTTGGCCTGATTCAGCTCTGGCCATTGTGGCTACTTGGAGAGTAAACCAGTAGATGGAAACTATTTCTCCCTGCTCTGTGTCTCTCTGCTTCTCCCTCTCTGTCTAAACTCTGACTTTCAAATAAATAAATAAATTTTAAAAACAAAAGAATTAGGGGCCAGTGTTGCAGCCTAATGGGTTAAGGTGCTGTTTGCAACGCCAGCATCCGATACGGGTGCTGATTTGTATCCCAGCAGCTCCACTTCTGATCCAACTCCCTACTAATACACCTGGGAAAACAGCAGAAGATGGTCCAGGTCCTTGGGCCCCCACACCCAGGATGAAGCTCCTGGTTCCTGGCTTTGGCCTGACCCAGCTCTCGCCATGTGGCCTCTGGGGAGTGATCCAGCAGATAGAAGATCTCTCTCTCTCCTTCTTTCTCTCTGTAACTCTGCCTTTCAAATAATAAATAAATCTTTTTTTTTTTTTATTTTTTTATTTTTTGACAGGCAGAGTGGACAGTGAGAGAGACAGAGAGAAAGGTCTTCCTTTGCCGTTGGTTCACCCTCCAATGGCCGCCGCGGACAGAGCACTGCGGCCGGCGCACCGCGCTGATCCGATGGCAGGAGCCAGGAGCCAGGTGCTTTTCCTGGTCTCCCATGGGGTGCAGGGCCCAAGCACCTGGGCCATCCTCCACTGCACTCCCTGGCCACAGCAGAGAGCTGGCCTGGAAGAGGGACAACCGGGACAGAATCCGGCGCCCCGACCGGGACTAGAACCCGGTGTGCCGGCGCCGCTAGGCGGAGGATTAGCCTAGTGAGCCGCAGCGCCGGCCATAAATAAATCTTTTTTAAAAATAATTAAATTACTTTCATGCACTTAACTTTTGACATTTAGATATCTGATTGTAGGTGATATTTTGAGGACTTACTTACATGACTAAAATATACGAGGTGGAAGAGTTAAACAAAACAAAAATAAATGTTGTCTAATATCAATTGGGAACAGGCTGCTCTTATTCTGTTCCTCAGGGTAAAGTGACAAAAATAGTACAGACACAAGAATGTTCTAACTTGTATTGTTGCACCTTGACGTATATCCAGGTTCGGCATCTTCATGATCACTAGAGATGTACTTATTCTACTACATAAAATATCAATCCTATTCTGAAAAGTACAGTGATCAACACACACTAACACAACACAGATATCAATACATGTAAGCTCCCTTTTCTCATTATACAAAAAAGAAAAAAAATCTGTTAAAATACCTGGCCAAAAAGACCGCTAAAGGAACTCACTATGTATCTCAGGTTGCTGCAATGCATCACAAAAATCGTTTACTGATATTACTCACCATAGTGAGGTCTTGCAAATAGCAGAATTAAAAATTTCTAAGGCGGGGCTGGCGCTGTGGCACAGCGGGTAAAGCTGCTGCCTGCAGTGCCAGCATCCCATATGGGTACCGGTTCAAGTCCTGGCTTCTCCACTTCTAATCCAGTTCTCTGCTATGGCCTGGGGAAGCAGTACAAGATGGCCAAGTCCTTGGGCCCCTGCACCCACATGGGAGACCAAGAAGAAGATTCTGGCTCCTGGCTTCGGATCAGCACAGCTCCAACTGCTGTGGCCATTTGGGGAATGAACCAGCAGATGGAAGACCTCTCTCTCTCTCTCTCTCTCTGCCTCTCCTTCTCTCTCTGTATAACTGTCTTTCTAATAAATAAATAAATCTTTAAAAAAATTTCTAAGGCAAAACCAAAACCTCTTAAGTGCTCTATTTTTGTTATTCATCTAATATAGTGCTTTTTAGGTATATACCAATGGTTTTAAAAAAGTACTAAACTAGTAAAAGGATAATCACTAATTTTTGTATGAACTAGTTAAAAATAGGGCTAGCATAGTTTATTAATAGTTAATATTTCTTACAAATTCTACATTCTATTTTCGTATTTGCAACATATCTGCATACTGCTTTCTAAAAGAAAACTCAATAAAGAAACAAAAGATTGCTGTGTATCCAAATCAGAGACATTTTATTTCTTGGCTGGACTCATACATCAGTTTTGTAATTTGTGTATTATTTTCAGCACACTGATTCCCAGCATCTGCAATTGTGGCATAACCACGGCCCTCCACAGCAGAATCTTTGGGATTGAGTAGTTATGAATCACATCCTCAGCTCTGTGATCCTCTCTTTTTCAATCTTTTTTTTTTTCAAGATTTACTTATTTATTTGAAAGGCAGAGTTACAGATTACACAGAGAGATGGGGAGACCAAGAGTGAGAGAGTGAGAGCGAGAGAGAGAGAGATATCTTCCATCCTCCAATTCACTCCTAAAATGGCTGCAAGGGTTGGGGAAGGTCTGGTTCAGGCCAAAGCCAGGAGCCTAGAGCTTGATCCAGGTCTCCAGTGTGGTGGGAAGGACCCAAGTACCTGGGCCATCTTCTGCTGCCTTTCCAGGAACATTAGCAGGGAGCACTATGGCGTAGCGGGTAAAGCCCTGGCCTGCAGTGCCAGCATCCCATATGAACTCCAGTTTGAGACCCCGCTGCTCCACTTCCAATCCAATTCTCTGTTATGGCCTGGGAAAGCAGTAGAAGATGTCCTAAGTCCTTGGGCCCCTGCACCCACGTGGGAGACCCAGAAGAAGCTCCTGGCTTCAGATTGGTGCAGCTCCGGCCATTGCGGCCAATAGGGAAGTGAACCAGCGAATGGAAGAGCTCTCTCTCTCTCTTTCTGCCTCTCCTATGTGTAACTCTGACTTTCAAATAAATAAATAAATATTTTTTTAAAAAAGTAAAGTAGCTAGGACTCAAACCATCGCTAATATGAGATGCCAGTGTCACAGGCAATGGCTTAACCAGCTGCACCACAACGCCAACACCTCCTTTATGATTCTGATTTACCTTATTCTCCTCCTCATTTTCTTTTTCTTTTTTTTTTTTTTTTTTTTTGACAAGCAGAGTGGACAGAGAGAGAGACAGAGAGAAAGATCTTCCTTTTTCTGTTGGTTCACTCCCAATGGCCGCTGCAGCCGGGGTGCTGTGGCCGGCGCACCGCGCTGATCCAATGGCAGGTTCCAGGTGCTTCTCCTGGTCTCCCATGGGGTGCAGGGCCCAAGGACTTGGGCCATCCTCCACTGCCCTCCCAGGCCACAGCAGAAAGCTGGACTGGAAGAGGAGCAACCGGGACAGAATCCAGCGCCCCAACCGGGATTAGAACCTGGTGTGCCGGTGCCGCAGGCGGAGGATTAGCCTATTGAGCTGCAGCGCCGGCCCCTCCTCATTTTCATGTCCCCATTTATCATTTTCACAGCACTCTTGATTAATTTTCTCAATATTAGGACATGGCTCATATTCAAAACTTGGAGATAAATTCTGCCAAGTTATCACTAGCTAAGCTAAATTAACTTATTGTTTATCCTTTTTGCTTTTTTGTTTGTTTGCTTGAGATTTAAAAGTATTTATTAGAATCAAGGACCTCCAGCCAGAGTGGTGTGGAGAGGGGCTTCCAAGAGAGGAAAACCCAAAAAGGACTGGTGGTAGTTGGCTTTAAGTTCAATATCAAAGGAAAAAAAAAAATTAACAATCAGACTGGCAATGGATTACCAGGCAGGGACAAAAAAACATCAAAAGACCCCATTCACAGTTCTCCATCCTATCTGGCAGCTTGTTTTCACAATAAGCTGTGAGCTCTGGAGGAGCTCCCTTGCTATTCTCAAGGTAAATTTGTGAAGGAAGGAGAGTGGCCCCTTAGCTCCAGTTAAGGATGACATGTTGGAGAAGGAAGTAAATATTTTACACCCGAAGTTCCACTAGCATCCCCTGTTATTTATTCTTGACGCAGATTGATTGAACTCAGTAGGATCTCCGATATCTGCTTGGTTTCTCTCTATTACAGTAATAACCATATTACTAGGTACTCAGTGATAAAAGCTTTTACCAATATTTATTCTGTTCCCATTCTAAATTGTGTACATAATATGGATTTGTTTGTTCCCAATAAAGTGTCATTTTGTGAAAAATACTAAGTGTGTATTTATTAACACTGCTAACAGGGTAGAAAGCACAGTTGTGTCACATACCAGATTTGCCTGAATTAGAAGACGAGGCAGACAACCAAGAATAAGAAAGAGGGAAAATAAAGACATAGATACACTATTTAAAATAGGATCCAAAAAATAATTGTATATTATCATCAGTGAATCTTTAGAAACTTGAAACATATACATACATCTGAATGGAAATAGTACTGCCACATATTTTCCTATTTTATTTAACTATATGCTCCTGGCACCAGAAAATTCATAACATTAACTACATTTAAAGCTTGTAGAAAACATTTGTTTTCTATAAAGCTTAAGAAACTTGAGTTTATTGTTATTAAACTAGAAAGGATTACATAAGTTATTATACGTCATTGTATAGGAAAAATAAAAGATGAATTTACTCTATTAATATTAATGAGAGCAGTCGAATGCTTTTGGCCAGATAAGGGGAAGTTGGTTTCACTTTTATGTGTTTAAAAACAGAAGAAAAAACCAAGATGTACACTTACTGAAGGCCCAGAATACGCATCCTTTGAAAGCTGCTTTTCTAGAGCGTGAAGTTTTTCCTGGAGGTATCTGTTTTGTAAACGCAGATCTTCTATAACAGCATCTCGAGGAAGAGCTTGCTGTGTCCTGCGGACAACAACCACACATTCTTACTATTCAGGCCTCAAGTTAACCCTGTTTTACTATAATGAAATATAGGAAAGAAGGAAGGAAGACAGGCAGGCAGGTAGAGACAGTGAGCAAGGTAAAGGGAGGAAGAAAGAAGAGAGAAAGGAAGGAAGGAAGAAAAACACATGTTTACTAACACTATACTAAATTTCTCAAAACTTCCAAACATTGTACAAAATAAAGTAGGATATCAAATTGATCTTATAAAACAATCCTCTTCAGAGAATTCACTGAAGGCTCCTTTAAACTATGAGTTAAAGGTGTGTTTTGATTTATACAAATAACATTAACATTTTAAGAGAACATGCACTTATTTATATGGAATTATGCAGAATGCTCTCTAATTTTAAAACACTGAATAATAATTACATATTATCTAGGCCCATCTTAAGAAGTTAAGTATCTACAAAAACTCTTAATGATTTCAGAAAATCATCTGTCACTTAAAGACTAAACTCATCTAACCTGGCCTAGAAGATCCTCCATAATCAGGCACAACCATATCTAACCAACCCTTACTGTCTATGAATCTACCTTTGTTACCGGTGAACGCTAGGGTTCTTGTCTTCACGCAAGAAAGAATTCAGGCATGAGACAGAGAGTAAGTGGAAAGCAAATAGCAAGGTTTATTAGGGTAGAGACATCCGTAAGAACAGATGGACACCTCTCCAGACAGAACCTGAGAGAGAGTTCCCAGTCGCTCAGACTGGGGGAGAGTGGGGTTACATGGTTGAGTGGAGAGAGTACACCTGGGCAGGCCAGGCGGGCGGCTCAGCATAAAGGCAGAGGGCTGAGCACAGTCTGGTTGAGGCCAGGGGTTTTTAAGGGGATGGGTCTTTGTCTTCTCACATCTCCTCCTGAAATAAAAGACTTTATGGATGTAAATACTAAAAACTGCTATCTGAATTTTCCCCCTGAAGTTATCAGACAGGGGGAAGCCTGGCTGGCATCGACCTGCTTAGAGGAAGGATGGGCAGGACCCCCTGGAGGATCAGGATCAGGATCCAGAGCAGGATATTTGAAATGCAGATATCAGGCAGAAGGGGCAGTGACCCCCACCTGGCAGGTTATCCAGAAGAAGGGGCAGGGCAGGATGCAAATACTGCAATGACTTTGAGATGCATATGCTGGACCTAAATGTCTCCTTAGGCCTTTGTCACATGCACATAAGCTCATATCTGACTTCCTACTTAACACCTTTACTTGGGCAAACATCTCCCCACCTTTAAAAATAATTTGTTTATTTATTTATTTGAAAGTCACAGTTACAGAGAGAGAGGGAGAGAGATAAAGAGATCTTTCATCTGTTGATTCACTACCCAGATGGCCACAATGGCCGGACTTGGTAGGGACTGAAGCCAGCAGCCAGGAGACTCTCCCAGGTCTCCCACATGGGTAGCAGGGGTCCAAGCTCCTGGACCATCCTCCACTTGCTTTCCCAAGCTGTTAGTGGGGAGCTGGATCAGAAGTGAGCAGCCAGGACGTGAACCAGAGCCCATATAGGATGTGGGCATTGCAGGCTGTGGCTTTACCCTCTACTCAATGCTGGTCCCACTAAACCCACTCTTTTATTTTTATTTATTTATTTATTTTTGACAGGCAGAGTGGACACAGAGAGAGACAGAGAGAAAGGTCTTCCTTTGCCGTTGGTTCACCCTCCAATGGCCGCCGCGGCTGGTGCGCTGCGGGCAGCACACCGCGCTGATCCGATGGCAGGAGCCAGGTGCTTCTCCTGGTCTCCCATGGGGTGCAGGGCCCAAGCACTTGGGCCATCCTCCACTGCACTCCTGGGCCACAGCAGAGAGCTGGCCTGGAAGAGGGGCAACCGGGACAGAATCCGACGCCCCGACTGGGACTAGAACCCGGTGTGCCGGCGCTGCAAGGCAGAGGATTAGCCTAGTGAGCCGCGGCGCCGGCTAAACCCACTCTTACACATGAACATTCACTTTGGTCTCTGTTTCTGTTAAGGTTTTCATTTCTTGAATTGTCCTCTTTCCCTTTATTTATTTTATTTACATAAGGTGAACAAATTTCAAGTATTTCATATATACAGATTTCAGAGCATGATAATACTTTCCACCCTACCCTCCTTCAAACCCATGCTCCCACCCTCCCTCCTCCCCTTTCTTTTATTTTTTTTTAATTTTTAAAATGGCATACTGTGGTATTTATACACTATGGAATATTACTCAACCATAGAAAATAATCAAATCCTGTTTTTTGCAATAAAATGGATGCAATTGAAACCATATGCTTAGTGAAATAAGTTAGTCCCCAAAAGACAAATATAA
Source organism: Oryctolagus cuniculus (assembly GCF_964237555.1). Taxonomy (NCBI): domain Eukaryota; kingdom Metazoa; phylum Chordata; class Mammalia; order Lagomorpha; family Leporidae; genus Oryctolagus; species Oryctolagus cuniculus. The sequence continues at coordinate 90,742,002 of NC_091442.1, forward strand.
TGTTTTCACTGATTTGTGGTAACTAATATAGAGAGTACATAAATATGTAATGTATATGAGAGAAATTGACATATTGCTACAGCCTTTGTCTATACTTTTTTAAAAGATTGATTTATTTATTTGAAAGTCAGAGTTACACAGAGAGAGGAGAGGCAGAGAGAGAGAGTCTTCCGTCGCTGGTTCACTCCCTAATTGGCCACAACAGCTGGAACTGCACTGATACGAAGCCAGGAGCCAGGATCTTCTTCTAGTCTCCCACGCGAGTGTAGGGGCCCAAGGACTTGGGCAATCTTCTACTGTTTTCCCAGGCCACAGCAGAGAGCTGGATCAGAGGTGGAGCAGCCAGGTCTCTGGAATCCAGCACCCATATGGGATGCTGGCGCTTCAGGCCAGGGCGTTAACCCACTGCGCCATAGCGCCGGCCCCTTGTCTATACTCTTAAAGAATAGTGATTTTTCTACTTACTACTTGTTGAATTTTTACTTAGTGCAGGGTTATGCTTGTGATTATAAAGTAAACTGTGGGGCCGGCGCTGTGGCTCAGCGGGTTAACGTCCTGGCGTGAAGTGCTGGCATCCCATTTGGGCACCGGTTCTAGTCCTGGCTGTTCCCCTTCTGATCCAGATCTCTACTAAGGTCTGGGAAAGCAGTAGAAGATGACCCAAATCCTTGGGTCCCTGTACCTACATGGGAGACCCAGAAGAAGCTCCTGGTTCCTGGCTTCAGATCGGCACAGCTCTGGCTGTTGCGGTCATCTGGGGAGTGAACCAGCAGATGGAAGACCTCTGTCACTTCCTCTCTCTGTAACTCTGTTTTAAATAAATAAATATATATATATATATTTTTTTTGACAGGCAGAGTGGACAGAGAGAGAGACAGAGAGAAAGGTCTTCCTTTGCCGTTGGTTCACCCTCCAATGGCCGCCGCGGCCGGCACGCTGCGGCGGGTGCATTGCGCTGATCCGAAGCCAGGAGCCAGGTGCTTCTCCTGGTCTCCCATGCGGGTGCAGGGCCCAAGGACTTGGCCCATCCTCCACTGCCTTCCCGGGCCACAGCAGAGAGCTGGCCTGGAAGAGGGGCAACCAGGACAGAATCCGGCGCCCCAAGCGAGACTAGAACCCGGTGTGCCGGCGCTGCAAGGCGGAGGATTAGCCTACTGAGCCACGGCGCCGGCCTAATAAATAAATCTTTTAAAAAATAAAGTAAATTATAAGTATGTCATTTTCTTTCCATTTAATATTTGGATTTGAAATCCAGATATTTAAACTTATTGTATTTGGAGAGAAGAAAATTTTAATCTGTTATACAAAATCTCCAGTTACAAAGCCCACTAGTTTCACACTATCAGGAAAAAAAAGTCTCTACAATATTAGAAGGCTTCAAAACTAATTATTTGATCATTGTAAAAGCTACAAAGGAGAATAAAAGCATTTTGTTTTGAACATATTTGAGACCCCTTCCTCCAAAACAAGGAGAGGAATGATTCATTTCTGGGACTACGAGACATTAACTTTAAAGAGATATCAAAAGAATTCCTCAATCATTATTTTCTTTCTTATAAAGGAAAATTCTGAAGGATTTAAAAGACAATAACAGGGATGCATGTTTGTCCTCATGTGTGAAACTCCAGATAGACATCCACATCCCATAATAGAGTGCCAAGGTTTGGTTCCTGGCTCTGGCTCTCGATTGCAGCAGCCTGCCAGTATAGGTCCTGGGAAGCAGCAAATGATTCAAGTAGTTGGATCTCTGCCACCCACATGAGAGACCTGGATTGAGAGACCAGGATTGAGTTCCTGGCTCCTGGGTTTAGCTACGGCTCAGTCCTGACTATTGAAGGCAACTGGGGAGTGAAGGAGCAGATAGGATCTCTCTCTCCCTCTCTCTCTCTCTCTCTCTCCTTAAATGAGCAAGCACACACATACACAAAGAAAGAAAGAGGCACACATACAAACACACATACTAACAAAGAAGAAAAGAACACAGGATATGGGTTAGAAGCTCTTGAGAGTCTGCTTTTGAAGTTCTCATTGATATGTGCACAGAACATTCGTACTGACATTAATAGTAGACATTAATACAGAAGCACTAGTGTTAGCCCTTTGAAGAGAAAACGTCTGGTACATTTACGAAGGGTACAAATCTTCATATCCAAACATTACTTTTGTGCTGCTCATGTATGGATCTGATCCCAATTAGAATACCAGTGATTCTGAGCAATGAATATGAATAGTCTATTGACACAGTCTATCAAATTTGACTATTAAATGGGAGATGTACAGGTAGGACAGATGTTAATAGAAACATAAAGACTTTGAAAACAGAATTGATGTTGAAACCACCGCAGAGAGAAAGGAGGCTGGAACTTGTGGACAGACATAACCAGACTGACTGCATGCTAAACAAAAATATCTACAATTTCCATAGTATTTAAATAAGAACCAAAGTTTTATAATGTAGTATTAAAAAGTTCAGGAATACAATCCAAAATTACATAACATACAAAGACCCAGAAACAGCTCACCTTATGAGGGAAAGACAAAAAAATGCAAGCTTCCAACAACATACATGATTTCCAAGTCTGTAAATCAACCAGTTTTCCTTCATTATAATGGTACCATATTTCCATATAATAGCCCACCTTATATGCAATATGTCATTTTCTAAGTCAAGATTTCTCTTTCTTAATTCCTCCAGTTCTTTTTCTGACTCCAAAGCTCGTATTCCCATAACTTGATCAACAGTTACACCAGTTGATTTCAGTTTCTTCTGCAAAGTAAGTTTTTCTTTATCAGCTCTGTGGAATTTAATGTACAATCATGAAAATATGTCATTCACTGCTTGGCTTGTTAAATTTATAAAACTGCAATCTACTTATCAGACAAATGTATGACAATTATGTACCATTTTACATTTGGTATAAACTAATATATTTTAAACACAACAGGAAGCTCAATTTGTAATTGCTAAAATACATTTAAAATGTATTTTACAGAAAGTAAAGTAAGTCTGGCACTGCGGCTCACTAGGCTAATCCTCCGCCTTGTGGCGCCAGCACACCGGGTTCTAGTCCCGGTCAGGGGCGCCGGATTCTGTCCCGGTTGCCCCTCTTCCAGGCCAGCTCTCTGCTGTGGCCCGGGAGTGCAGTGGAGGATGGCCCAAGTGCTTGGGCCCTGCACCCCATGGGAGACCAGGATAAGTACTTGGCTCCTGCCATCGGATCAGCGCGGCGCACCGGCCACGGCGGCCATTGGAGGGTGAACCAACGGCAAAGGAAGACCTTTCTCTCTGTCTCCCTCTCTCTGTCCACTCTGCCTGTCAAAAAAAAAAAAAAAAAAAAGAGAGAGAGAGAGAGAGAGAGTAAAGTGTGACCTATTACTAATAAATGATAATTTAAACCAGAAAATTTCTCATATTTCCAACTAAATTAAAACTATATAAACTACCAGGTCAATACAAAATTTTATACATGGTTATACAATGAAATTCAAACTCACTTGGCAAAAAGATCCTTTAAAGTGTTTAGCTGCTTTGTTAGAGTATAGACTTCCCCCTCTTTCTCTTTTAACTTGTTTCGAATTCCCTCAATTTTGGTTTGCCATTTTTTACCTTCTTCCCACCTAATCAATTCTTCTTTAGCACTCTATAAATAATAACAAATGAGTTAGAAAATTACCAATATTATTTTTTTAATTTGATTTTAAAATTTATCAATAACAATTTACCTAGAAAACTCATAAACCACTACTTCTTGAGAACTTGGAGCATGACAACTCATAAGCAAAACAAATGTCCTTCAGTCTGCACATGCTGTATTCTATCATTTGACAGACAGAAATCGGGGGATAGGTTTGACTAATGGCAACACTCTTAAGGAATCTTTAAATGAACATACTACTACAGATGATCATGAGTAAAGTTGTCTAATTAAAAAAATCTCATACTAAATGACCAAAGTAACCTTGTTACTTTGTGACATTGTTATCCCATGAGAGTCCCAGCATCAGAGTCCCTACAAGTCATCAAGAACATTTTTTCACTTATTCAACAGGTATTTATTTAGTGTTAAGTGTAGGACAGGGACTATTTCAGGAACCAGAAATAGAAGCAATGAATAAATTAGGGAAAAACTAAAAACCTCTATTTATGCTCATTAATCTTACAATTTAGTTTATGTTGGTTGAATCGGTGGACTGGGAGGAAGGGAACCAAAAATCGATAATGAAATGAGAAAAAAATCATTTCTTGCTATGGAAATTATTTCACAGGTACTGAATATTTTCCGGATAAATTTTATAATAAAAATTTGTGTTAACCATAGCTCCTTCATAGTATCCTTCTTTAGTGTCAAATACTACCGTTAATACCAATATTCCCTACATCACTTTTGGTATTTTCAATATAATCAACAAATTATCTCTAGTTCATTGTTCATACAAATTTAATTACATGCATTCTGGCCAATTTTAGATTTTTTTTGGCTTATTTCTATTTGTGAATTTTATTACAAAACAATTTACAGGTTAACCTCTAAAAAAAAAGTAAACAATTTATCTCACATAATAGACTCCATCTGCAAGAAGACTGGATATTGATTGCTATTGCATATATTGGGTATATTCTAAATCACATGATTAATTCTGAAGTAATATTTCAGTCTATCAAAGCACATAAAAGTCATATTGGGTCAAAGTAGAGGTCTTAAAATGCTCATCTTTCTGTGCCAAAAGTCAAAAGCAGCAATTGTGTCAATGATTACTTTTGGGAAAAATGATAAATATAGTCTATTGGATATGTAGGGTGTGTAGAGACTTTAGAGGTGTTACAATGTCATCAGGAAGATGACACAGCAAATTCTACATAAAAGTTACACTACAGGCGTCCCCTCAAGTAAGCTCTACACTATCCAGTACCAGTAACACTTGTAGTAGGTATAAGGTCTTCAAATTATCACAGAACACTATCTGTTCATCAACTATATATTTAACTTAGCCCATAACTATTTTAAACTTATTAATCAATGTATTTCTTTACATACCTTTTCTTTCATAGGTTTTATTTCTACTTCATCTACCTTTTTTTCCAGTTGGCTTTCTAGTTTTTTAACTTTCTTTTGAAGTTCTTCAATTAAACTTTGTTTATTATCTATCAGGGCCTTGCTCTGAAAAAAAATAAGATACATTACATTCTACAAATGAATATCCAACAAAAACACAATAAATATTCCCACTATAGCAACTTTTTAAATTTATCACTACTCTTACTATGTAAAATAACATGACAGCTCCTCCTGTATTTTATAAGATATGCTCTAAATCTAAAAATACAATAGAATTGACTAAAGGAATTCATTATAATAATTAAAATTATCTGAAAGCAAGTTTTACCAAATATTATAGATAAAATTAAAAAGTATACATACACTGCTATCTATATATTAGAATCAAAGACATTATCTGGTTTAAATATAAAATTACCTGTAATCCACTGGTTAATCTTTTAATTTGCCTTTTGAGTTCACCATTCTCTTGATCCATTTCATCTTTCTCTCTAAGTATTTTATTATAGGCTTTTTGTTTTTTTTGTAGTTCATTGTTTAAATCATTCAAATTATCAGTTAGTGAATTTTCTCTGTTTTTACTTGTTTTAAGAACTTCTTTCAACTTTGAAAGATTTTCATTTAAATCTTCAATTTGTGACTAATGAGAGATTAAAAAAAAGTTCTTATTCCCAAATCTTCTTCAAGTATCAATGACAAAAGCTACACAAAACAGAAATCATACCATAGAAGGAAGAGGGCCGGCGCCGCGGCTCACTAGGCTAATCCTCCACCTAGAGGCGCCGGCACACCGGGTTCTAGTCCCGGTCGGGGCGCCGGATTCTGTCCCGGTTGCCCCTCTTCCAGGCCAGCTCTCTGCTGTGGCCCGGGAGTGCAGTGGAGGATGGGCCAAGTCCTTGGGCCCAGCACCCGCATGGGAGACCAGGATAAGTACCTGGCTCCTGCCGTCGGATCAGCGCGGTGCGCTGGCCGCAACGCGCCAGCTGCGGCGGCCATTGGAGGGTGAACCAACGGCAAAAGGAAGACCTTTCTCTCTGTCTCTCTCTCTCACTGTCCACTCTGCCTGTCAAAAAAAAAAAAAAAAAAGAAGGAGGAGGGAAAGTGGAAATGAGGTGGAGGTGGGGGTGGGGGTGGGGGCGGTAGGGTGGGAAGTATAATTATGCTCTTAAAACTATGCATATGAAATATATGAAATCTGTTACATTTATATAAATAAAAGCAAAAAAAAAGAAAAAATTCAATCTTAGTATACAGGAAAAAAAACTACATATATTTTTCTATGTTCATCTAAATGAACCAAGATTATTTTGAAGCAAAAAATAAATAAATAAACAAGTAATCGATCTTCAACACCTAAATGCAAAACTTATCAAACAAATGCTCCATTATGGATGAATTAATTAAAGAAACACATACCCGGCAATGTCTATGGCAATGTTTTAAACACTGTGAAGCAGAAGAGTAATATAAAAAAATCTGAGTAGTTTCTAATCTTTGTAGGATAAGACATGAAAGGATAACTTGCGATACTAAGACAGTAGATGCGAATAAACATATGTTTTATTGAATAAACTATTACAAGACATCGTATTTCTAATAATACTAATGAGAAATCAGAATTATTATAACATTCTTAGAAGAAAAACACAGCTGTCCCAGAGGAGTCAGACAAGGCTTTGAGAAAAAGGACTAGAAAATTATGCAGAATTCCTAGGAGATGATATTTTAGTCCAACAGAAATGTATTGAAACAGAGACCAACAAAAGCTATTTCTCTTCATAAATTTATTTATTTAATGAATTTTTACTGTCAACCATGACCATAATCTCAAAAGGTACAACAGGAGATTTAAAAAATTTGAGGAGCTGATGCTGTGGCACAGCAGGTTAGGCCACTGCTTGCAGGGCCTGCATCCCATACTGGAATGATATATCTAGATAATGGAATATTATTTAGAGGTAAAAATAAATACATTACTAAGTGAAAATGTCAATCTGAAAAGGATATTCTTTGATTCCAACTATAAGACAGTCTAGAAAAAATAGAACTGTGGATACAGAATCCCAGGGTTGGCAGTGGGTAGAGAGGAATAAACAAGAGGAGAATACAGGATCTGTATGCCAGAGAAAATACTGTGTATGGTAGATAAAATGATAGATACCTGTCATTATGCATTTTCTAAACCCACAGAACATTCAGCACTATGAGCAAATCCTAATGTAAATCAAGACTTAGGGCAATCCCAATGTATTAGTGCTGATTCATCAGTTGAAATTCAAGTTGAAACAAAGTCCCACCTTGATGGAGGATGTGAGGAAAAAGCTATTACATATAGGATTGCAGGGGACACACAGGAGATCTCTGTACCTTCATCTCAATTTACTGTAAACTTAAAATTGCTCTAAAAAAAGTCTAAAAGAAAAAATCTTAAGTAAAATGCTTCTTAATCTAATTCTACTATTAAAAAGAATATTTCATAATGGCCTAGACTTTTCTAATTCTCAAGATGATAATCAATATGAGTACCATAAAGATACTTTTTGTTTCAAGTGGCTTTGTGTGTATATGTCCATTATATTTATTATAAATTTTCTATTATCAAAATTACTATATATCGAAGTGGATTTTCTCCCAGTTGGAATTAAAAATTTTTTTTACATTTGTTATATTAATGACTGTTTTGTTGTTCACCTTTAGCTCTCTGGTCTGCCGATCGACAACTTGTTGAACATTGAGGTTTGCCTCTTTCTGAGAAGTTATAGAAATGATACGTTCTTCAGCTGCTGCTGTCATTTCTGCCCGGAGTTCTAAAAGAGCTCGACTAAGTGCCTAAAAAGTTGACATCATACATAAGTTTTAAAATGAAAATTGATATTTTATATAAACAATATAAAACAAAAAAATAAACAAGGTTAACTTCTTTCCACTATTTTCTTAAAATGCCATGTACTAAAACACAATTCACATACAACTAAAATTTTTCAAATGAATTTCCTTCAGTAATTATACTCAATTCTTTACAAATTGAGTTGGAGAGTTCAAGGTCTGAGCAATGCTTCTGAGAACCCAGAATTAAATGAAGCAATTTGCATCACAAAACCCAAGCATGTTTTGTTTTCAAATATCCAAGGTTAGTTATTTATCTTAACTATTCACTTAGTACATCCTTCCATGTGAAATTAATTGAATATAGGTAGGCAAGGAAAGTTACAGGAGTAGAAATGTCTTAAATTTGCCAATAACTTTTATTAGTTAACACAGTACAATAGTCACACCTTCTAAAACATTTTCAGTACATTTAATCTAAGCTAAATGACCAAAACAAACCTAACAAACCAGACAATCCACTGACCAAATGCCTCTCCACAAAACCATCTCTGTGGCCCTATCTTTAATTTCTCCTTCTTTCTAAATCCCTCAAATTGTTTTCTTCTGAATCCCTCAAATCATTCAACATGGCTTAATTGTTCAAAACAGCTTCAGTAACATAAAATATAATTAAGAACTCCCCTTATTTCTTACAGAAAATCTATACATCAATGATGACACAAAAAGATAAGTTGGAATATATTTGCATTTAGAAATAGCACTCAGTAAGGCTATTTAAAAGAATTGCCTTGAAAAAAATTGCCTAAAAATAGCATAAGTTCATATATTTTATTACAATATACATATATATAACTTTTACAAGTTTATTTTTACATATTTATAGATCTATATATACAATACAATATACATATATAACTTTTACAAGTATATTTTTACATATTTATAGATCTACTCTACCACCTTTCCTAAATGTTAGCAATTTTCTCTTTTCACTTACTTTTTGTTGTTTCTCTTTCAAAGCTAGTTGGCTCTTTAGTCGTTCTACTAGATTTCTCATTGTAGTTGTTGGAGCTCTTGCATTTGCTTCCTTCTGAGCTTGAAGTTCAGACTTTAAACTCTGTGACTCCTTTTGTGACTTGGCCAGGAGACACCTTAAATCCTCTACTTCTGCTTTCACTTTTTTCACTTCATCTGCATGGTTTTCTTGAAGCCTGAATTAAATAAGATTGTATTTAATAGAGTGGTTGCTGGAATTAATACTTCAATTGCTACACATTTTACAGAGGTACAAAACAGCTACTTCAAATATTTCATCTGACAAAAAATTAAACATACAAAGTGTCAAAAGATGATTATTTGGGGGGCTGGCACTGCGGTGTAGTGGGTGAAGCCGCTGCCTGCAGTGCCAGCATCCTATACGGGCACCAATTCAAGTACTGGCTGCTCCACTTCCGATCCAGCTCTCTGCTATGGCGTGGGAAAGCAGTAGAAGATGGTCCAAGTCTTTGGGCCCCTGCACCAGCGTGGGAGACCTGCAGGAAGCTCCCGGCTCCTGGCTTCAGATAGGACCAGCTCCAGCTGGTTCACTTGGGGAGTGAACCAGCCGATGGAAGACCTCTCTCTCTCTTTCTCTGCCTCTGCCTCTCTGTTACTCTGCCTTTCAAATAAATAATATTTTTTTAAAAGATGATTATTTCCTATACCTAGGAATCAGATGCACAAGTAATTTTATCCTCCAAAGTAGCATATAAAATTACTATACTAGCTCATGGGGAAGACTTGACTGGGAAAGTAGATTAAAAATATACCACATGCTGCTGTTAATTCAATTTTCTTTTGTGAAAAAGTGGTAATTCCTTATGTGTTAACCAATACACGTTAATTTTGTCAGAGGCATCTCGGATAAATGAGTAAACAACCAAAGGGTCTAATAAGGCTCAGCACTGAAATACAATTACATATCAAGCAGGTTAACTTTCTCATTTTTTCAGAAAAGAGAATAGAGACTCAGAGAAATAGCTGTACAGTGATTAGAAACTGTATAAGTAGAAGCCTATTTTAGATTTAAAATCTATGTTCTAATACATTGCTTGAAGAAAGTTTAGAATCACTAACACAGAGGATCTAGAAACATTCTACTGTCACTACAATTAATAAGAAACAAATATTTATGGAGTATTATGTGCCCATACTATCATAAATGCAAAATTAAAGTTCTGTATTTATATATGATTAGTACAGTTTTCAAATTACTTCACACAACCACACAATTGTTTTCACACAACCACCTTCAAAGAGTCAAGATTAGTACTGTCATTTCCATTTTAAAGATGGCATCACTGACACCCAAGAGATAAAAACCAAGACTCTGGAGAAGAATCTGGATAGGTTTTTGAATCAGACTGATGACTATCACACTGTGTCTCTCCTACTCCTCTTGAGCACGTTACTGAGCATTCCTGAGGTCTAGTTTCCTATCTGAACAATGAGGAAAATGATAACATGTCATCAGTAGTCCTGAGGAAAAACAGGAGATACCACATTTAAAGGTGTTAGAAAAGTGCCTAGCACAGCAAACATATATATATATATATATATATATATATATATATCTTCATTATAACATTATCCCATTTGTTTTCAAAATAAATTTTTAAGACTTACTGTAATTTGATATTTTCAAATTCTTTGATTTTTAATTCAGTTATTTCTCTTTGTCTCTCTAACTCTTGTGATACTTTCTTTAGTTTGGCCAAAAGTGAAGACAGTGAATCATCTTGTTCTGCTACTGTCTGTTCCATCTCAGCCAGACGAATAAAGTGGTTCTTGGTAGGAACTGGAGTAGGAGACTGTTTTATTAAATCCTATGAAATATGAACATTTTAGCTATAGACACGTATAATCCAATCTCAGACATACTCCATAATCTTATTCAGCTTCTTAAATGATAAAAACATAGTATCTAATGCAAATTTTAATACTTTAATAGGCAATGAAGGCTTAAAGATAGGAAACAGATATTGATGTATTCCAGCATTTGGCAAAGTGTCTGCATGTAGGAAAAGGTGAATACATGTTGACTGAATTAATGAGGTAAGGCTCCAGGATGATAAGGTTGCATGTCAAGAGATATGTCGTTTCATATGTACAAAATGATCAAAAGAGTCAAGGATGAGTGAAATTTGGAAGATGGAAAGCAGTTAGGTAGGTTACATTATAACGAGTAGAATATGTGAAAAAAGACTCAGGTCAGATCATTGAAGATTTCAGTCCACGGCTAAGGAGTATAAGCATGATTTTGTGAGCAGCAATGAGTTATTGGAAGACTTGGATGTAGAAAGAGGACTATTTAGTTGTGTTTCCAGGTTACTCTGGCAATAAAAAAATGAGGAAACTTTTACTCTGAAAAAAAAAAAGAGCTAAATTTCAAATTATATATTTCAAATTATATAGTTCATATAATAGAACTAATAGAATAGTCTAAGAACAAAGTTCTTAGACTCTTACCCAAGCTGTTTGTTTGAATTTATTGAGGGAACTATCAGCCTGTACTTCTAGTTTATGATGAAGAATATGAAGATCTTCCTCATGTTTCTTAACAAGTTCTCTTTGCTCCTGTTTTACAAGAAATCAAAACCAAATCTTAAATTGTGATTCAAACAAATTCACATTCCAAAGATCTTAAATATTTTATTATCTTCAATCTTCTACAATCCCTATGAAGCAGAGAAGTAACAATTTCAGCATGTATGCATTTATACCGGTATGCATATCCTCTACATGTTCAAGTTGACAAGCTTAGCCTTAGATTATCTTAACATTGGAAAAACATGTAGTTTGGGCTAGCATTATGGTACAGCATTTTAAGCTGCCACTCACAATGCCATTTTCCCATATTGGAGTGCCAGTCCCAGTCCAGGCTTCCTACTCAACTTCCTACTAATGTACCTGGGAAGAGAGCAGATGATGGCCCAAAAAACTGCATTCCTGACACCCACATGGGAGACTCAATTGTAAATTCTGGATCCTGGCTTCAGCCTGGGCTAGTCTTGGCTTCTGTCAGCATTTGCAGAATGAACTAGTGAATAATCTCCCCTTTTCTGTCACTCTGCCTTTAGAATGAATGAATGAATGACTAAATCTTTAAAAAAGAATAACATGTATCTATCATCTTTTAACTTGTTTCCAGAAAATTTTTTAAAGGTTAGATTTTTCTGCCAAAGTTCTAGTAAATATAATTTTAACTGAATTTTAAAAATGTTTTGATGGTTCTAACAAGACAGATTTATGTGATGTCCTCAATCCTTACCTATTAACATAACTGATCTTTTTTTCAAAATCATATGGTTTCACCAAGATACCTATTCCTGATTTAGTTACTCCTTAAAGAGAAATTCAAGAAACTCCACAACAAAACAAAAACCCAGTTAAGAGTTGGGCAAAGGACTTAAACAGACATTTTTCAAAAGAGGGAATCCAAATGAGCAACAGACACATGAAAAAATGCTCAGGATCATTAGCGATCAGGGAAATGCAAATCAAAACTGCAATGACGATTCACCTCACCTCAGTTAGAATGGCTTTCATATAGAAATCAACAAACAATACATGCTGGTGAGGGTGTGGGGAAAAAAGGTACCCTATTCCACTCTTGGTGGGAATGTAAACTAGTAAAACCACTATGGAAATCAGTTTGGAGATACCTCAGAAATCTGAATATAGTCCTACCATATGACCCAGCCATCCCACTCTTGGGAAAATCAGCAAGTAAAAGTTATCTGCACCCCCATGTTTATTGTAGCTCAGTTCACAATAGCGAAGACATGGAATCAACCTAAATGCTCATCAACTGAAGACTGGATAAAGAAATTATGGGCTATGTACTCTATGGAATACTATATAGCAGTAAAAAATGAAATCTGGTCATTTGCAACCAAATGGATGAATCTGGAAAACATCATACTTAGTGAAATAAGCCAGTCCCAAAGAAACAAATATTGTATGTTCTCCTTGATCTGTGATAACTAACAGAGCACCTAAAAGGCAATCTGTAGAAGCAAAATTGACACTTTGAGCAGAAATGACTTGAACAGCCCTTGTCTTACTACTAAGGACAGTTTTTTTGTTTTTGTTTTTCAATTGTTCTTGTTATTGTTGTTTTTTCATAATGGAGAATGGGACTGGGAATGGGAGAGGGAGGAGGTGGGGTGGGAATGGGGGTGGGAGAGCAGGTATGATGCGACAAATCACTATATTCCTAAAGTTGTACTTATGAAATTCGTACTTATTAAATAAAGTTTCCTTTGGGGGAAAAAAAGAGAAAAAATATACATCTATACAAACTGCCAGTTCTTCTGGTAGATCTGTAACCCAATCAAGTGAAAGTTATAATTCCTAAATAGAATCATTTGAAAACAACAGATGAACTCCCACTTAAGGCAGAATAATAATTGGCATTTGACTAAAAAACAAGATAATAAATAAAATAGCATAACATAATATAAAATACCTCTCTGGCTTTTTCTAGAAGATTTTGGTATTTCTTTAATACTTCCTCCTTTTGATTTAACCTTGCTTGCATATTTGCAATGGTTTGGTGTGCAATTTTCAACGTGTAATGAGATTTTGGTTCCACCTCTTTCCTGCTTAGCTCAGCAATAAGTTTTTCTCGTTCTGCAGTAGCAGGCAATCGAAGCCTCAGTTCATTGATTACTTTATCTCTTGACAGAATATTTTGCTCTGCTAACCGTAAAGCAGATTCTTTTTCTTTAAGCTTCTGTAATCAAATCATAGTAAATTATTAATTTATGTTATTTCCTTTAAAACACATTATCTGAATTTCAGTTAGTTACAAACAAAAAAAAGAATTTCACTTATTTTTTGCATATTTAGCAGCCATCTGATTTTAGTAATATGAAACTGACTATTTGAAGGTGATAATACAATTACTTGCATGTACATTTTAATATGTGTTAAAAACCACTTTTAGGATGATGATAGAATTAAATTTGGATACTTTAGATCCTATAGCTGTGTAGTGGTACAAGATTGAGAAAGAAATATAATAAATAATCTCTTATTTTGGCCTGCTATCTGGGCACTAGAATAATCCGTTAAGAGTCAGCTGAGTAGGGCTGGTACTATGGTATAGCGGGTTAAGCTGCAGCCTGCAGCGCTGGCATCCCATATGGCACCAGTTTGAGTCCTGGCTACTCCAGTTCTGATCCATCTCCCTGCTAATAGCATGGGAAAGTAGCAAAAGGTGGCCCAAGTTCCTGATCCTTGCCACCCTTGTGGGAGACTCAGAAGGAGCTCATGGCTCCTGGCTTTGGTTGGCCTAGCCCTGGTCACTGTGGCCATTTGGAGAGTGAACCAGCTTATGAAAGATCTCTATCTCGCCCTCTCTCTCTGTAAGTCTGTCTCTCCAATAAATAAATAAATCATAAAAAAAGTCAGCTGAATACAAAATTAGAATTTTAGAGGACCAGGTCCATGAATCACTACTATGAAATCTAGTTAAAATGAAGCAGAAAAAAGTTTTACTTTTCAGTATGATTAAGACAGACATTTGAAATCAAGGAACTCAGCAATAATTCACATACATGACAAGTCTGATAATTATTGAAGAAAAACTAAGTTTTCTGAATTTATTAAAATGTACAATACACTTGAAAGATTGCTTTAAAATGTTTTTATAACTAGCATGTTTAGATAGAAACTAAAACGAAACACTCAGTTTATATTATTTTATGAATAGTTTAATAAAGACATATTTGATCATTTACTAATCAAATTCAAGACCTAGATTAAAATATCAAGTAATTTCTACTTTACTTTCAATCCTTATATCCCTCATAGAAATGAATGAACTGAAAATTCATCCATAGAGAATGCAATACACACTTCAAAAGAAAACTTAAAATAAGGATGAAAAGATCATCTAGCAGAAGGTAATATACAGCTCATAAAGCTAAAAATCAAATGTTCATTTTGCTTCCTTTTATTCTCATTGTTACTGAACATATGCCCCAAAATAACAAGTAGTAATTAAATGAGTAGTGAATTCAAATTAACTATATCTGGTGTCCACTGTCAGCTATTAGAAACTTAATAGTAGAAAAGTAAAACAGTAGAATTAGAAACAGATTCAATTTTCTATGCCTTATCATTAGTATTAATAAATATTAATTAGAAAAGTCAACAAGCATACCCAATAATACACTAATCAAAATGCAAATTCTTATAATTACCTCTTCTAGTGATTTGCATGTTGCCTGTGTTTCTAGAATTATCCGAACATTCTCCTTAATTTTTCTTAGAGCAATCTCCAATTGATTTGGAAGGGGCAGACTGGGGTCTGGCATCGATCCTGTAGCTGCTTCAAACTATTAGGAAAAATAATATTTTTAAAAAAGATTTTTAATAACAATATTCTTACAACTATACAGTAAAATATACATTAAACTTGACTTATATTTTAAATATAAAAAGATGACATCAATTAAAATTTCATCTGATTTAGAAAATATTTCAGTTAATACTCCTTAGACCAGGCTACAGAGTAGGAAACAGCATTAATCATTTATACCTTTTGTGCTGCATTGAGTATTTCATTTTGCTGATGGTCAAAAATGTCTAATTGACGTTCCAGTTCAACTTCTCTTTGATCCCAGGCCATTTGTCTTTCTTCATGAAACTGAAAAAGTACAGTTTGTATGTTTGTGTGTGTGTGTGCATGTCTCTCGCATATTCACTCTTTCTCTCTCTCTCTCTCTCTCTCTCTCTCTCTCACACACACACACACACACACACACACAAACTCCAAGGAATTTTACATACATATTCTTATTTCATCCTCACAACAACATTTTATAGTCACTGATATCATTCTCATTTTATGGAAAAGGATACAAACTCAGAGAAGTGAAGTAACTTGCCTGCGATAATAGAAATAGGCAAGTATGAATTCAGGATTTCAATCTGTTCACCCATTCATTCATCCCTCCAAAAGATAACTAGTGACAAATAAGCAAATTGTATGCTAAGGACTATTCTAGGCAATACACACACGGCAATGAAAAAAACCAAGTCCTTTTCACCACAGAACTTAGATTCTGGTGAGGGGAAGAGAGACAATGATAAGCAGGTGATATATATAATAAGTGCCAAGAAGAAAAATGAATAGAAGTAATCTTTATTAGGGAAACTCAACAGGAGTTTGTAACACAAGTTTGTTGTTATCTAAGGAGGTGAGTGATAAAGTGCACCTGATAGAGCCCCAGAGGCTGCACTGAGAAGGTAAGATACTTAAGGTCAGATCTGAAGGCAGTAGAAGCACAAACACCACAGGCATCTGGGTAAGAACATTCAAAGCAAGGGAACAACAAATCTATAAAGCAAGCATGTGCTTGATGAATCTGGTCTGTCTCTAAAAAAACATGCTTTACTCTATACCACAATACCTTCTTCTCCATCAGTGAGTTAAACTTGCAATTGTGAAAACTCAAATAACAAGTATCAATTTGAAAATTAACTTTCCAAATAAGTTCACTTATGAATTGCTCCATTTTAGTTGAAAACTACTGTTATGACAACTATACAGATGTGCATTTTTAAAACAGATTATTTTATAATCTATTACTAATCAGTGATACATTCAACTGGGAGAATAAGCTAGTCATTCATGCAATGTTCTTATGTATAAAATTTTAGCAAAAAAAACCCAGTAAAGTAAATTAAATAAAACCTTGTTCTGCTGCACGATTTCTTCCTCCAAACTGCTGATTGTTTGTTCATATTCAGATATTATATTATTCAAGTATTTTATTTCTTCTTTATCCTTGACTAACTCTCGATTTAGCTTAAGTTCTTGAAGACGAAGTTCTTCTATTTTCATATGCCAATTAATTACCTAATGTTTATAAGTTAAGATATAAATGTAAATTTTATATAAATATTCTTCAATAAATCATAATTTCAATTGAAATTAATGGACATTCTGTAATAAAACATGATATAAAGTCATCCTTGATTGAGCTACATTGCAGTTTATTTATGATTTCTATAGACTCTCCCAAGAATATGTGGAAAATTACATTAAGCATTCTTTCAATTATGGTGGAATGAATACTACCAACATTCACTTTGAGTTATTCATTCACTATATTAATTGATCACTTATGGTAAGCATATAGCAGAAATAATGGTATTACATTCAAAAATGGAAATCGTAAATGTTTATAGCTTATAGAACAGCATTCAGCTGCAAGACAATTATTTTAAACTTAATTCCTGCCTGTAGGGGTAAAAGTTAAATCAAATTTAAAAATATAGGCCAGTGTTGTGGCAAAACAGGTAAATCTGCTGCCTGAGATTCTGGCATCCCCACTGGTCTGAACCCCGGCTGCTCCACTTCTGATCTAGTCCCTGATAATGTGCCTGGGAAAGCAAATACTTAGGCCCCTACCACTCATGTGGTAGGCCCAGAAGAAGCTCCTGGTTCCTGACTTAGACTAGCCCAGATGTGGCCGTTAAGGCCATTTGGGAAGTGAACCAGCAGATGGAATATCTCTCTCTCTGTCTTTTCTTCTCTTTCTGCAAACTCTGCCTTTCATATACATAAAAAAAATCTTAAAAAAAATTAACAATAACAAAAAATACAGACCTACTATAGTATACAATTTTAAATAATTATGAAAAACAGAAACTGATAACCACATAAAACATTCAATATTATAATCAATATTTAATTAATTTATATGAACTTTTCTACAATGCTTAAATTTCTTTGCAATTATATGAACTAAAGGTTTCTACTAAAATTCTTGCTTAGAAAAGTCTCACTTTATTTTTATGAACAATATTCAATTATCCTAAACTCCTAATATGCAAAATCTAGATTAATGTGCTACAGTTGGAATTTTTATTATATATTTTGGAGTATTTTCATATAGGCACATATTAAGAACTTAAAATTATTATTCAACTCTTTTGGAAATTTGAAAAATCAATGTTTACCTTTTGGGCTCCCCTGGCATCCTTTAAAGTGCTTATTAATTCTTCTAGACCCTTTAACTTTAATTCCATCTCCAGTGTTTTGTTCTCCATATTTCTACGTTCTTGTTGAGAATTCTTCATCTCTTGCATTATCTTAAGTTTGTCATTTTGTAGTTGAATCATTGTTTTAGAGAACTTTTCCTGTTGTGCCAATGGTAAAGCTCCACTAAACTGGCGTCGCAGGGACTGAATAGTTTGGCGCAGATGTTTTGCTCTGTTTCTCCCCTCCAAACGGGCATAATAGAGAGCCTGTTCTTTTTCATCAAGTTTCTGCTCCAACCGCAAATTGTAGGCCTGCATCTTCTGCAATTTAGATGTAACTGACTCCAACTTACCAAGAGCAGTAGCCTCACTAATTTGAAGAGAAACAATACTTTGGTGCAACTTGGCAATTAGTGCTTTTTCATCAGATTGTGCCTAATAATAAAAAATACATATTTGTAGTATGTTTCAAATTTGTCCAATGGAACTTACAGATTTAAAATAAAACTTTACTAAATAAGCTGTTAACAGTATGGTACATGAGATGTTCAAAAAACCAACTTCTCTTTTATAGAAATTTTACCAAAGAATCATAAGAGAAAAAATACTTAAAATCTAACTCTTACAAAATAACAGTTGATTTATTACTTTTTTGAAACTTCTGCATGTAAATAATCTTACTGGTATAATACTGATGCAGGTGATGTGTGTATATTTTTTAATGTCAGATTATGTGAAAAGCTACATATAAATACAAGACAAAATACTGTTATTAAAGATTTACTAGCTACTCCTCCTTAGGATCTTGATTCATCACCAGTAAGGATGGCACATTTGTAAGCAATAAATGCTTTTCTGGATTATGAATGGTATTTCAAATAAAAGAGTTAGGTTTCAACTAACAAAACAAAAGCCTTTATTTGGCATATCTTCTGACTAAATCTATACTATCATACCAATATCTCATGTAAATTTATCAAAAAAAGCTGATTCTACACAGAAGAGACCATACTGCACATACCTGATAGTCTACTAGTTGCATTCTGAGAGAATCCACTTCCTTTTCCCTGGACTGTTGTTGTATATTCAGAATTTCAACTTGCCTTCTGGCAATATCAGAAATCTCTCTTAATCTAAAAAAGTAGTAAGATATTTCAGGAATGAGTGACGTCATTTTCTAGGTAGCACCAAAAATCCAAATTCCTATACTCTTTTCTAGGAAGGCCATTGGTTTCCAGCATCCCTTCTTTATATAAAATACAAACAACTCAGGGTTTTCTGAACTGTTTCAGGAAAGATAATTCCATGAGAGATTAACAGGCACTTCATTTCCTACATCTCTCCCTCTTGAAACTATGGAACACAGTATCATATTAAATGTTCTCAGAGAGGCACCAAATTGGCGGAACAGGGAGGGAGCTTACTGCTCTAGTCCAGAGGAAGATAGACAGGGAGAGAGTGCAGTCTTAGGGAAGAGTTAGGGAGAAAACAGCAGAGGAAACTACATACAAATTAGGAGGTCAATGTAGATGTATGTGGAAGGTGTGGATACACACAATTCAGGACCCAAGCAGCCAAGGGCTTCACCACCAGCTTTGAAGAGTGAGGTAAAACCAGACTGCTGCAGCCCAAGGCACTGGTGGTAAAGCTGCTCTAAATGTCTGGCATGAGTCTGGCTTTGAGCCCTGTAGGGGTCAGTATACCTGTCAACCTAGAGGAAAAAAAAGGGGGCATGCTTTTCTTTTCCCAACCACCCAGCACCAGTGTCTCATGACTACTGAGAGCTGACAGGTGCCATTTTGGACATACATAACAGCTGTGCCAGTTTGTGCCTGTGCACCCAGCAACCAGCCGAGAGGAGCTGTCTGAGGCTGGCTGGCAGAACTGACAGGGGACTGGGTGCTCATGACTGTGGGAGCCTTGTTTACTGGGACTGTGGAAACACTGGCTGGGTGGGAGGGTGCAGGGAGTGGCAGTGTATTTGGGCAGTCACTGTAGGTGGCTCCATATGCTCAGGGCTCCCTAATTCCTTGGTGAGGGTCATTGCTGCAGGATCTATGCTCACACCAAGGACTGCACAGATTCTTTGTGTGGTTCTTGTGGCAGCACAGGAGAATGTTGTACCCACTGGGGCTAGCACTCAGGTCTCCCTGGAGAAGAGGTGAGCATGAGACTAGGCCAACAGAGCTGAGCAAACTGAATGAAGGTGAAATAAAGACCTTCTATAACAAACAGAAATTGAAAGAATTTGTTGACACTCATCCAGACTTAAGGATGTGCTACACAAAGAAACAAAGAACATGGTCATCACTATGAAAGAAGGTAAAGGCAGAAAATCTCCCAGTAAAGGTACAAAGGAAATCCAAAGTAAACAATATTTATGGAAAAGTGGCAGGACCAAGTCATTACTTATCAATAGTCATCTTGAATGTAAATGGCCTCAACTCTCCAGTTAAAAGATAGACTGGCTGGATGGAAAAAAAAAAGGCATCTAAAGGGTGCCTATAAAAAACACATCTCACCAAAAATAATACAAGCAGACTGAAAGTGAAAGGATGGAAGGTATTCTATGCTAACAGAAATCAAAAGAGCTGGTGCAGCCATCTTAGTATCAGACAAAATAGATTTTAACACAAAAACTGTTAAAAGAGACAAAGAAGGGAGCTGGGAAATGATTAAGGGATTGATTCAATAGGAAGATGTGACTATAATAAATGTATATGCACCTAATTACAGGACACCTGGCCATTCAAAAGTAATGTTGATGGATCTAAAGGGAGACATAGACTCCCATTCAATGGTAATCAGAGATTTCAATACCCCATTTTTATCATGGACAGAAAATCAGCAAGGAATCAACAGAATTAATCAACACTATAGATCTAATGGACCCAATGGCTATCTACAGAACTTTTCCTCCTACAGTTGCAGAAAACACATTCCTCTCACCAGTGCATGGAACTTTCTCCAGGATAAACCACAGACCAGGCCATAAAGCAAGTCTCAGCAAATTCAAAAAAATTGAAATCATACCATGCATCTTCTCTGACCATAATGGAATGAAGCTGGAAATCAACAACTCAAGAATCTCTAAAACATATGCAAACATGGAGACTGGACTACATGCTCCTGAATGAACAGTGGGTCATAGATGAAATCGAAAAACTGTTGAAGAACAGTTTTTTTTTTTTTCATACTATTTGTTGAAATCTTTACTTATCATAGAGTTAACCTTCTGTGTATAAAGTTAATTGAAAATTATTTTAGGCCGGCGCCGTGGCTCACTAGGCTAATCCTCCGCCTAGCGGCGCCGGCACACCAGGTTCTAGTCCCGGTCGGGGCGCCGGATTCTGTCCCGGTTGCCCCTCTTCCAGGCCAGCTCTCTGCTGTGGCCAGGGAGTGCAGTGGAGGATGGCCCGGGTGCTTGGCCCTGCACCCCATGGGAGACCAGGAAAAGCACCTGGCTCCTGGCTCCTGCCATCGGATCAGCGCGGTGCTCCGGCCGCAGCGCGCTGGCCGCGGCGGCCATTGGAGGGTGAACCAACGGCAAAGGAAGACCTTTCTCTCTGTCTCTCCCTCTCACTGTCCACTCTGCCTGTCAAAAAAAAAAAAAAAAAAAAGAAAATTATTTTAGTAAAAAATAAGAATGAGAATAAGAGAGAGAGGAGGAAAAAGGATGGGAGCGGGGGTGAGAGGGTGGATACAGTGGGAAGAATCGCTGTTCTTAAAGTTATATTTATGAAATGTGTGAAGTTTGTATACCTTAAATAAAAGGTTTCTAGGAAAAAATGTTCTCAGGAATTATATTGTAAATAATAATCTCAAATTGTACTTCATATACCAAGGTATTTCAAGTAGCTCAGGTGCAACAGAATCAAAGTTATGAGATTATTTTTATGCAAAAAATGGAAAATGCATGTTATCAAAAACTACGTGTGGATTTCAAAATCACTTTTCTATTAAAAGAAGCTCTATTCCTAGTTCTATTTTTCCATGAATGTTTTGAAGAATCTTCGCATTGTATCTTCCAAATGTAAGTGGACAAACAACACCTGTTCCCCCACCTTTTTCATATTGGCTTGATTTGGGAGATGCCCGTATAAGGTATTTTTGTTTTTAAGTTTTTATCTGATACTACCACACACTTAAGAATACAGAAACTTGAAATCCCTGTTTCCTAGAGGGTTAATGTACGCTTTGCTTTATTTTAATTTACAAGATATCTGACATCTGAAAAGAAAGTATGTATTTCAGAACATTAAAATAAAACAAGCAGAGCTTAATGGCAATAATGCTTCAACTTCTCTTATGACAAGTATGATAAATATTAGAGGCAAAGTAAAAGTTGCTTTGCTTTGCACTAGACTAATTTTAGCTCAGTGTGACAGATAAACCAAACTTCTTCATATTAATCAGAAACCCCTACTGCCAGTAATGTTTTAATTATTAAATATGATAAAATGAATAATTATAGCTTATTTCAAAAGATGAGATCCATGAGAAAAGATGAGATCCATAGCAAAAAAGGCTGGCAATGACTGATACCCCCAAAAGGACCATCAAGCTCCAAAGAATGGCTTTTAATTTTTTTAAAGAAAGTTCCTGTATTAAAATATTCATACTTTAGAAGGTAAATGGACATACAAATAAAGATATATGGGTTGTACTAGGGAGATATTCAAGACACCATAAGACCTAAAAGAGAGAGTTCCTAACTTCTAGGTGGAAGGAGAGAAGGGAATTCAGGGAGCACTTTCCCTATGAGTGCACACTAAAGAAAATGGAAGGATGACCTGAATTTTGCTGAGTTGCACACATTAGGATGTCACGATCTTTCTGAAGGATGCAGTTCTGGATTACACAGCCTGGACAAATGTTCCCAGGAACACAGAGACAATCACATGAGAGGAGTCTTACAGAAGTAGGGGAAGATGGGGTGTGAGGGTGGTAGATACATTAGGCATTCCAGTAAAGGATACTTGGAACTCAGCTTTATGAGAATGACTTTTACTTAATGATGAAACCATAAACATATCCTTACTAATTACTTGAGCTTGACAACCTTTTCTACTAAAGTAGCATCTAATACAAAAGAGAAGGAGGACACGGTCTCTACCCTTCACACATTTACTCCCGATGTATATTTTGTATCCTAAATTAGCTGGGCCTGTTTCCTCAAGTAAAATAAAAACTACCTCAGGGCTATTAAATATAATTATACAAGTTAATACATGTTTAATACCTTGCACAGTGCCTGGTACACAGTAGATGACAAATGAACGTAAATTAAATAGAAATCTGAATTTTTCATTATATTTTTACAGCAACTTTATGAATCAGCAGAGTTACTATTAGTCCCTTATTACAGTGAAGAAATCTAAGTTTAAAGACATTAAATAATCATTCCTGCTCCCTCCCTCTCACTTCTCCCCTCCTCCAAAATAAGTATGAAGAAGCAGACCTCATTAAGGTCTTGGTTCCAAAAGCAGTACTTATTCCTCAACTCTAAAAAATGCCAATTTTCAGAGGTAATTTCCTCTTCAAAATTATAATTTAACCCTGTTAAAAATCAACACTGGCAATATTATTAAACTTTTTCTCACAAAAAGAAATCAGTATCAAATTCCACTAAGAATATACTGCATGTTTATAATTTTCTTAAAAACAAATTAAAACATCTAATCACGTGTCTAAAATGTTATAAGCACTTACTTTGACACTTCAACTTTTAGTTCCATTTCGTTCTTCTCTAACTCTAGAATCCGTTGTCTATCAGCATCACTTACTGCCTTGCTCACACTGTCAGCTAATTCATCTCTTAACATCTGTTCCACCTTCTGTGCATCTAAGTTGATTTTGGTAAGCTAAGAAAAAGTAACAAAAATAGTTCAAATACATCAGTTTTGGTGAAGTTTTCCTGAAAATTTAGTTTTCAAATACTGTGATCCTCTTTACTTTGCCTTAATCCAGATCAAGGTATGAAGTGTTAACAGATTAAAGAAGATATGACAGGAAAGAGGAACAAATTATGGAAAGTCTGGCTATATAGTCCATTGATCAAAAGCCATTTAAATTAGGGAACTTATTATCTCATAATTCCAAGATAAGCAAACATTGTAAGAGCTGTTTAATCATAAATTATTGAATACTTGCCGACTATATTTATTGTCAAGCAGCTTAAAGATTCTGATCACATTCAAAAAAAAAATCTAAAACTTCCTATTAGTATTGTAGCCTCTGAAAGCAGAGGAACTGTCTCTTTTGTTTCTTGCTGTAGTCCCAGGCCTCAAACATGGTCTGATAAGTAATAGGCAATGAAAGAATAGTTGTTAAATACAGAGCAGAAGGCAATTCTATCATTATGTAAATAACATCTGCCTGGGAAAGCAGTGGAGGATGGGTCAAATACTTGGGGCCCTGCACCCAGGTGGGAGACTTGAATGAAGCTCCTGGCTGCTGACTTTGGCCTGGCTCAAAACAGATTGTGGCTATTTGGGGAATGAACTAGAAGATGAAGGATCTCTCTGGATCTCTCTCTCTCTCTCTTTCTCTACCTCTCCCCCCCCCACCTCCCTCTCTCTTCCTATGTCTGTAACTCTGTCTGTCAAATAAATCAATAAATCTTTTTAAGAAACCTAATAATGTAACATGCTAGTAAACAAGAACTCACTCACAGAAATAACCTGCTTTAGTTTTAAACAATTCAGATTTTAAAGTAACTCTTATTTATCATTACATGAAACACAAACACTATATTAATATTCAATTTCAAAGATACAAACAAATCTTTTAACAATAATACAATGTCTACCAAGACAATCTTTTACTCTCCAATTATACTTTAAAAATAATATCAAACCTCAGAAAATTTGGTTTCCAATTCAAAATTACGTTCTTCCATTTGTTTCAATGAAGTCCTTAAGTGTTCATACATTTTTTGACAGTGTTCAGCCCGCTGCCTCTCATTTAACTCCTTCATCTCCAACATAGTGATTTTTTTTGAAATAGAAACAATTTCACTGTTGGTTATTGATTTTTTTGCTTTGTCCATGTTAGATTCATTTCCTACATGCAATAATATTTCAGTTAATCTTATATTGTTTATAATAAAATTGTATCTCAGATATTTTAGATGTTGTATATATGGAAGCAATAGAGTTGAATGACAGACCTGGATTAAATCCTCTCAGCTCTGTAATTTCCTGCCTATCTGATGTCTATCCCATTTACTCTCCCTGGAACTTACGTTAAGTAGGTCTTAGGATCCCATCAATCAAATGATAACGAAAAACTATTCCTAGTGGTGTGGAGGTGTCACAATAGAGAAATTAAAAAATGGTAAATAAATACATTTTACTGAGAGGTGATGAACTGTATGAGGAGCAACTCAATAAAGCAACACTACCTTGTGAATTTAAGTGCATTGACTTGCTTTGTAAAGTCTCACAAAGCCAAGCTGTAAAAAAATAAATAAATAAAATCCAGCACTGTTTGAGACATTTTATCAAGTGTGATTCCAAATCATGGGCACTATTTGAACTTTATATACATTTAATATCAAATATTTCATATTTTTACTAGTTGTTATACCCTAATGTTATTCATATTAGTTTTTTGGCTCATCGTTGAATAAAAAAAAATCTGTTGTTAAATAAAAAAAAAGGAACCAAAAGCCCTGATTTACTAGAAAAAATAACACAAAGAACGCCATTACTTACTCTTTTTTTGAGAGGAGGGAAAAAGCTTACACTTTTGATTTGCATACCAGGCATATTCCAGAAAAAAAGCAAAATATGGTAGTGTCTTGTCTTTTACAGACACAATTAAAATGGTGAAATTAAAACATGTTTATTTTTGAAATCCATGCATATGAGGAGGTCACCAAAAATTTAAAAGAAATGTATATTATGAAAATACTATTCACAGGGCAGGCATTTGAGGGAGTGGTTAAGGCATTGTTTGAGAGGTCCACATCTCATACTGGAGTGTCTGAGTTCAAGGCCTACATCCACTTATAATTCCAGTTTCCTGCTAATGTGCAGTTCGGAAGGTAGCAGGTGATAGCTCAAATAATTGGGTCTCTGTTACCCAGTGGGAGACCCAGCTTTGGCCTGGCCTAGTCCTGGCAGTTGAGGCATTAGGGGAGTAAACCAGCAGATGAAGATCTGTCTGTCTCTGTCTCTCTACCTTTCACAGAAATGAAAATAAGTATATTTTTATATTTTTAAAAATAAAAATACTATTTATGGATTTCAAAAATTTGTGTACCAAAACAAACTTTTCTTTTGGTTCTATTTTCCCACAAACTTTTTACATATAAACAACTAAAACCCATTCTCTATTCTGTATTGTGCTAAACTCTGAAAAAGAATTGAAGCATGCCAGAGGGGCTGAAGCAAATTAGCCATCTGATTTTGTCAGGTTGGGAGTTTTCTTAAACAGAGATGAGCACAACAGGCTACCATCAACAAATTCCTGGATGAAAAAACGCTAATGAACTGACACATAAACAAATATATAAAGGCAACAGGAAATAAGGAAAAGCTCTTAACCTGCAGTGATATAAAGCCACTTCGGGAAGAAATTAAGATGTCTTAAAATTATGCACTTATTACTGTTAGTAAGGGGGAAATCTTGAAGAGCGTTAGATCTCAAAGGTCCAGGAAACAAACAAAAAGGCCTCATCCAGAGCAGCTGTAAAGTACAATCCTATCAGATAAAATTACTGGATGCCATAAACTAGATATTCATTTAAAAATTAATGTGGAAAACCCTAGCCGGAGCCTAAAAGTTTTAATACTTCCTGAGACAGTACTATCTCTATTAGATATACATGAAGATGTTCATTATAGCACTGTAAACAGAGAAACTAAGAAAAGCAAGTGATGGAATCCTAATCATTCACAGTAGGATATTGCCTGAATATTTACATTTAGAAGTATGATTTAAAAAGCAGGGTAATATTTTGATATCTACTAAATAAAAACAGAAAATAAAAATATATATACTATATTTTGAGGTGAATAAAATATGTAAGCTTATACATGAAAAATATAATGTAGTAGTAGAATTATGGGCAATACAAATACCTTTCAAATTTAGTGTGATGTATTATGGTAATATTTTAAAATAAAAATATTTAACAGGTTGGTACTGTGGTATAGCAGATAAAGCCACCACCTGCAGTGCCGGAATTCCATATGGACACCGGTTCTAGTCTTGGCTGCTCCACTTCCAATCCAGCTCTCTGCTATGGCCTGGGAAAGCAGTACAAGATGGCTCAAGTTCTTGGGCCCCTGCATCCGCATGGGAGACCCAGAAGAAACTCCTGGCTCCTGGCTTTGGATGGGTACAGCTCAGCCATTGCAGCCAATTCGGGAGTGAACCAGCGGATGGAAGACCTCTCTCTCTCTCTCTGCCTCTCCTCTCTCTGTGTAACTCTGACTTTCAAATACATAAATAAATATTTTTTAAAAATATATTTAATGATACATAACTAGTATAACTTTATAATCCATGAAAGAACTCATATTACTATTATTAGAATGTAAGTATTTTGAAATAAACATTCAAGTTTAAGAACTGAAAACCAAATTTTGGCAGGGATTAGTACAGGATATTATTCAACAAATTCTTGTCAACTATTAGGCTGGGAGTTCATTTTTTCAATCAATACTTCCTTTTCATCTGGTTTACAAATAGAACTTCAAATGAAGAATATTCATTATTAGATCCTAATCATTTTAATATTATTAGAGTCCTAAGACCTACTTAATTTAGTTTCTTGTTCCCAGGCTTGTTCAATAGTGTGAAGTTTTTCCTTGGTAATCTCCAGTTCTTTATTTAGAGACTCCATTTGTTCTTTTAAAGATGCGTTTTCACACTGAATAAAAGAGAAACATCACTGAGAAACTACATTGTAATTTAAACCAATAATGCAAAAAATTACATTATCTTAACTTTATGAAGTATCTCTTAAATCTCACAATCTAGCATTCTACAAAATTAGAACCCTCTTCATAAAGTACATAAATAAATATATAATATAAATTATTTTTAAGCAATTAAGTCCTATGTATCTAATATGTGGCCCTAAATTTCTGAGTTCAGCTCCTGCCAATGAAACTGTAGGTTCATTTTGGTCAAACTGGAATATTCAAGAATTTCACAACCTTCACAGACCAGTGCTTACCTCCATCATTCACACAAACACTGTTGAATATCCCTAGCATGTCATCAGTGACAGGTGTGGGATGTTTATGGTGGAAAGACAGACAAAATTCTGTCCTGCCTAAACCTCATCATGTAGTATCTGTGTGCACATGTGTGTGAAAAGAGGTAAAGAGTGCTTGCAAGGCAGCATATAAGAAATAGATAAACAAACAATCCATTAAAATGTCAAGATTCAGAAGCAAAAAAACAGGGTACCTGTCCCTGAGGCAGAGATTAATAAAAGGAAGTATATTTAGACAAAGTAGTTGAAGAAGGTCTTCACCACCAAAAAGGTGGACTTAAGTTGACACCTAAGAAATGAGAAGAAGCTAATCTTGACAGGAAATCATACAGGGAGAAGAGTATGCTTTGGTAAACTCAGATGCTATAAAGCAAGAATGAGTCTGGAGGATTAGAAGACATGAGAGGGTCCAGTGGCTATAACAGAACTATATGTAAGAGAGGCATATTCACAGAATGAATGAAACTTAGAATACTTTACTCTTCTATCTCCACAAAAAGAAAAGATGGGAACTTATGGGGCTTATGTGTTCCATGCTTTTACTTTAAGAACTTGGTTGAAGAAGATTTGAGGGGTCAGTCTTATGGCACAGCAGGTTAAGCTAGCTCCTGTGACACCAGCATCCCAAATGGGTGTCGGCTCAAATCCCAGCTGAGCCACTTCCAATCTAGCTTCCTGCTAATGTGCCAGGAAAGCAGTGGAAGATTACCCAAATGTGGGAGATCCAGATGGAGTTCCAGGCTACTGGCTTCAGTCTAGTGGAAACCTGGCTGTTGCAATTGAGAAGTGAACCAGCGAATGGAAAATCCCTCCTCCTTCTCTCTGTACCTCTGTTTTGCAAATAAAATAACTAATTTAAAAAAGGCAAAATAATTTCTTCATCTATGAAATCAAACCATTCATATTTATCTTTAAAAAAAAAAAGAGATCTGACTCAGTTAAATTATGCAAGTAGGTTAGGAGGATGACCTAGATGAAGTCATCCTATTCTGAAATGATGAACAGACTTTATCATATTGATATTCAAAACCAAAATGTTTTAGAAATATAATCATAAATTATACCTGTTAAATTTACATAAACAGAGGCAAACTTTAATCAATTAAAATCTGTAAAAATCTTCCCACATAATCACTGAAGAAAAATTACTAACATTCCAAGGGTCAGCAATTACACAAACTTACCTCTAGGTGTTCCAAGTTATTTGTTCTTTGAACGAGCATATTATCCTTTTGTAAGATGTCCCTGTACTTAGCAGTCAGTTCATTGTATTGTTTATTGGCCAATTCTAGTTCAGATAAAGCAACACTGTTGTCTATAACTTTTTGGAGAGCTGCAATCTTGAAAATGGCCATTTCCTATGTGAATAAGGATACACTGAATTACACTGGCGTATTTTTTTCAGGTGAAGCACTAGCCATTTCTGAGAAGCCTAAAACAAGATAATGCAGCTGAGGGGCCAGCGTCGTGGCACACTAGGTTAATCCTCCACCTGCGGAGATGGCATCCCATATGGCTCCTGGCTTCGGAATACTGTTAATAAGTATAAAGATTTTGCAATTCCTAATGAAAAACTTGAGTCAGGCAACAATCATCAGTGGATGCTAAAACCATTAGGAGGATGTTTGAAGAATTAGTCATTTACATAATATTATCAAATTATCAGTTATTAAGTCCCTTAATAATGAAAGAATGTTTGTCCTCCATTTAAAATAGTAATCTAATGCAATGTTCCATCTCTTGAAGTGATGCTATATAAAGTATAGCACATTGCTTACTAAGTATTTTTTCCAAAATGTTCACCCAGAATCTAACCAAGGCTTCAGAGTTAACTTTTAGTAAATACAAAGGATAGAGGAAAAAGTAAAATGGCACAAATTATGTCAGATTAATCTTCAAAAATGTTCAGAGTAAAAGGGGGATTCTAGATTAAAATGATTTATGACATGTAAAATCCAAATTCAATAAATGCATGATGCTTTAATGGAACCTGGAACAACTTAGGAATGATGAATATAGTTTGGCCGTTAGGGAATTATCAATTTTATTATGCTTAATAAAGTTATTGTTAGTATGTAAATTTTAAAAAGGTATTATTTATTTGTAAAATATTTAGAGGAAAAATGTCCACAATTTAAATATTACTACAAAAAATAAAAGAAGCAATCATGGCAACATGTTAATAAATACTAACTACTGGCTATAGCAATAGTTAATAGGTGGTAGTGTAGACAAGGCCAAGTACAAGAATCACACCACACACAACCAGTCTCAAAAATGGCACAGAAATAGCATCAAAAAATCACAATCACAAAGATAAAAATCTTTTATGGAGGTGGAACCTAGGTTCCTGAGGAACATGTGTTTTGCCAACAGTATAAGATGAGCCTGAAGAAGATACAGGCCAGCAACACCAAGATAATGAGTGTATGTGCCGAAGTTATCAAGACTCTTGTCAAGCCTAAGGAAGTTAAGGCCATGATCCCAAAGAGTGTCATCTGCAAGCTTGATTGATGTGCTTACATCCCCCACCCCAAACTTGGGAAGCATCCTTGTGCCAGAATTGCCAAGGGTCTTTGGCTGTTCCAGTCAAAGATCAAAGTAAAGGCCTAGACTGAGCCTCCAATTAAAGCTAAGATCAGGGCTCCGTCAAGGCCTTGACCCAAACTCAAATAAAGGCAAAGACCCAGGCTCAATCTAAGCCCAAGGCCGAGGTCAAAACCAAGCCCATGGCCCAGGTTCAAACCAAGGTACAGGAAGCACCTGGTACCTACAGCCCCAGTTCCAGTTCAGGCTCTTCCCAGAGGTGCTCAGTCCACCAGGAAGGCTTCAGAGTAACAGGCTTTGTCTGGCAATGTAAGGACAGAAGGCCTGGTGTGATCCCTGGGCTGTTGTCTACATGGAGCTAGTATCTTTCTGTGCTGTTTGCACAAATAAACCTGAGATAGGATCTCTGAAATATTTATATTTCAGTTAAATATTTATATTTATTAATCTGTGATGAGTATTTATAATGCTATATCTTTTGCATATTTGAAAATTTTTTGTTGAAAACAAAATAAATATCAGATATACCTTAAATCTTTGCAAACATCCAATTTTTTCACAAACTTCAGCTTCCATTGACATCAATTCATTCTTCTGTTTGCCATTTTCTTTTCTAAGTTGTCGTTCCATTTCTACTAAGGTTGTATACTGCCTTATGAGTGACTTTTCATTTACTTGCAAGACAGTGATTCTTCTACTATTTTCTGAAAGTGTTTTCTTCATTTCATCTGAATCCATTTGAAGAGCACTGAGCAAATTCTACACACAGACAAAAAATATTGATATTATCCTTATTAAATCTAACTATCTTAATTTGTACAGTAGATATTAATGTTGAAAGTGCTATACCCACATTATATTCTTTTACTTTTATAGCATCTTGTTGGATTTGATCCTCGAGTTTTCTCTTTTCCTCTTTAATTGCTTCAGATTCTGTTTTCCAGGTCTCCTTTTCACTAAAAATCAAAACAAAACCAAGCAAATGCCAATACAATAAATCTAATAAAATGCCTAACCAACAGAAAATTTTAGATTACAAAAGTTTAAAGTTTTTGTGGGGCTGCTGTTGTGGCACAGAGGGTAAAGCTGTAGCCTGCAATGCCAGCATTCCATATGGGTGTTGGTTCGAGTCCTGGCTGCTCCACTTCCTATCCAGCTTCCCTATAATGGCCTGGAAAAAAGCAATGGGACACCTGGAAGAAGCTCCTGGGTCCTGGCTTTGGCCTGGTCCCAACCTTGTGGCCATCTGGAGAGTGAACCAGCAGACAGAAGGTCTCCCTGTCTCTCTCTCTCCCTCTTTCTGTCTCTCCTCTATAATTCTATGAAATCAATACATTTTTAAAAAAATTTAAAGATTTCTTAAAGTTTCTGTATCTGAAAACACAAGAAGTTATATTTTTCATCATTTCATTTGTTTTTAATAAATGCAAGCTAACAGATATTTTACCAATTTATTTTCAGCCATCCATGATTCATCCTCTAAAAAAAATTATAAATACATCTGAAGCTAAGTATTGTAAACATGTTACTGAAAATAGGAAAGGGGGTGAGTGTTTGACAACAGTGAGTGAGAGACTGATCAGGAAACCTGCATTCAATATTGGAGTGCCTGGGTTCAAGCACCAGCTGCAATTCTGATTCCGAGTCCCTATGAGTATACTCGCTTAGAAGCAGCAGTGATGATTCAAGTACTTGGGTACCTGCCTTCTGCATAGGAGCCTGGCTTAGCACTAGCTGAAGGGGCATCTGGTAAGTGAACCAGTGGGCACAAGATCATTCTCTCTCTGCTCTTCAAAAAAAAAAAAAAAAAAAGAGCTCACTAGGCTAATCCTCTGCCTGTGGGGCTGGTACTCCGGGTTCTAGTCCCGGTTGGGGTGCTGGTTCTGTCCCAGTTGCTCCTCTTCCTGTCCAGCTCTCTGCTGTGGCCTGGGAGGGCAGAGGAGGATGGTCCAAGACCCTGGGCCCTGCACCCGCATGGGAGACCAGGAGGAAGCACCTGGCTCCTGGCTTCGGATCGGCACAGCGCGCCGGTAGCGGCCATTTGTGGGGTGAACCAATGAAGGGAAGACCTTTCTGTCTGTCTCTCTCACTGTCTAACTCTGCCTGTCCAAAAAAAAAAGAGGACACAGTAAAATAATCAATATCCTAAACTAAATCAAGAAATCAAGTCTCAATATTTTGAAATTATTCTTAAATTTGAGTGTTAAATATTTACAAAATATTTAGAATGCAAAAAGCAATGTAAATCATTACATTTAAAAGAAAGCTTGTAAAGGACACAGGATTTCAGTCAGGAAGAATAAGTTCAAGAGATTGTTGTAAATCATGGTGTTTAGCGTTAGTAACAGTATATTATATACTTGAAAATTGCTGAGAATAGATTTTAAGTTGTTCCCACCACACACACACACACACGATATGTGAAGCAATGCATGTGATACACAGCATGACTTAGTCACTCTACAAAGTACACATATATGAAACCATTATGTTGAGGACTTCCAGTAAGACTGTAGCTAAGATCCCCACAGAGACTCTTGTAACAGTTATTCATGCACCAATTTACCTACAAGAGCTGGAGAAGTCAGACAAGAGACGACAGTGCCTGATTTTGATGAAAGAAAGAATGAACTAAAGAAGGCAAGAAGAGTCACCTGTGTCAACTTTACCTCAATTCTGAGCTGTACAGCTTGGAAAGAGATACCTCCCTCTTGAGGGCTGGAGGGAGAGGAAATAACTCCAGATCTAGTACCAAGACCAGTATCAAGCCTACCATAATGAAACTCAGTGCCATACAGAACTCCATGGCTCATACCTGCAAGACATCTCTGCACACTGAGCCTCTGGATTTGCATCAGCCATGTGGCTAAGGAAGTTGCTCAAGCCCTCTTTCCACTGGACAGTGGGCAGGAAAGTGAACAAATGACATTTGCATTCACTGAGATAATGATGGCCTTATAAAGAAGGGAACTAGACATAGCATCTGCCATTGCATGTCTCAAGATCAACCCTGAACCAAGAGAAACTCCACCTGGCAGGAAAAGGCTATGCATAAAGAGTCCCAGCAGTCCTCACTCTTGGCAAAGACACCTGAGGTATTTACTGCTGTAAAACCCTGGGGCCCTAGCAGACCCTGAAGCAATTTGGAAGCTGCTGGGATACCATACCACTGCATTGTCCCAGAGAGAGAGCCTAGCCAACCTTGTACCCTATTACACCCAGTCTCTTGCAGTATGGGGCCAGCCTGAAGCCCCACCCAACTAAGGTCTTATGAAGCAACCACTCCCAGCAGCTCCACAGCAGGGTCCCTGTAAGCCAGCCAGGAGCCCTGCCTGCTCACCCATAAACCTGGGTGGTACACCCTGAGGGTCTTGGCCTATAGAAGCTCTCCAAAAATGGTTGAAGGGCCAGTATTGTGCCAAAGTAGTTTTGAGCCCCAGCTGCCCAATTTTTGATCCAGCTCCCTGCCGATGCACCTGGGAAAGCAGCAGAAGCTTGCCCAATTTTTTGGGCCCTTGACACCCACATGGGAGACTTGGATGAAGCCCCTGGCTTCTGGCTTTTGCTGGCTAGTGCTAACTGTTGCAACTATCTGGAGAGTGAATTAGTAGATGGAAGATCTCTCTTGCTCTGTCTTTCCCTCTCTCTCCATAATGCTTTCAAAATAAATAAATAAATTTTTAGGTTAAAAAAAGAGGGAAAGAATCAGGGACAAGGCTAAAGTATATGAATTTTGCTTGTTATTTTCATTATGATCAAGAATATACTGCAATTATATTCATAAAGTTTTGCTAACACCCATGCCTTAGTACCTTAGATAATCTTTATATAATAAGCTTTGTTGATGACGAATTACTGCAAATTTTCTGTTATAGTCTTCAAGAGAATCTTCTAAATTCTTCAACTTACATTCTTTATTTTCCAGTTCCTAAAAAACATTTTAGATACAAGAATTAAAAAAAATCATCAGCATATACTTTGAATTTGAACATATAAATTCATATTCTGGCAAGATTATAGAATACATATAAAAAAGAAAAGCCATAAAGTTCATAAGCAGCACAGATATGTTGATACTGTGATATGTTGAGCATTCTAGTTTTAGGCACATAGAATAAGACCATATACATTAAAAAGGAGTACTATGCAAAAGGTAAACTTCCATATTCTATCACAGTCACAGTAAACACACAAATCATCAAATACAACAGTTACCATAAGCACAACCCTTTATGAGATAGATCAAAGACTTACAAACTTACCATCAATTACTCAGCCACATACTCATTGTGAATATATACATTCATACCTCCACTCAAATTATCCCTTCAGGTTATTTAAAGATGAAAAAATTGAGACTTAAAAATGATTAAACAACTTAATCAGCATTTAAAAGAATTCACTAATACACCTTTGGCAACCCTTTACCAAGTATATATGTCAGTTTTGGGTCCTGGGTGCCTTTCATATAGGCAGATCCAACATTTGAGGTATACTCTGAACTCTGCCACCTCCCTCCCTCTGTGCTGCCTTAGGATAGAGTCCAAGTACCTGTTTGCCACTGTGGACAAGGTTTCAGAATACCAAGGAGTACACTCTAATCTATCATGATACTTCTCATTTTTTACATAAAGGTGGAAAAACATGAATCATCTCAAATGATACAGCAATGTGAAACTGCCATTACTTGTTAACAAAGTCCCTCTATTGTAATTTTAGAGTGCTAAAATTAGAAATTTAAAAGTAGTGCTATAACAATATACATTATAATGTTCTGATACATAATTAAAAGTTGTCCCTACCTTACTTGGATTACATACAAATTCAAATATTCAGAAAAAGATAATTAATGTAATTTCCAAATACAAAACAGCATTTTTTTCATAATCAGAGCTCAAATACCAATGGATTCACCAATGGGTCATCTAGCAGAGGAAAACAGTGGTACTTAGAGCCAAAAACATTTTCAATGCTTCTGAGTACATTTTTACAATTATTCTAGTAGTGTGTGTGACACTGTAAATATTCCAACTTTAAATGAAATAATAAAAAGCATCTCTAATTAGGCCATTCATAATGGCCACGACATAGACAGCAAAACAGAGACACAAACACAAAGCAAGAAGTAGAGCACACTTTATAATTTACTGATGGATTAATTAACATTTTACAACATAAATGAAAGAAAAAATAGCAGGCCATTTGACTTGAGATTTTTTTTGTTCTTGCAGTTAACACAAAAAAGAAGACAAGTCCACTAATGATGCAAAAAATTTTGTAAGCATTGTTCTCTTGGATTGCTGTTCCAACCAGCAATAAATAGAAGTGCTCATCTTATTTATATATCACTATTTCATAGTAGCTGCTTGTTGTTCTACATGTCAGACACATTTCATACAAATGATATGCATATGAACAAAATATGTGAACCTGCCTCTAGCGCAGATGAATGGTATAAATTGTGTCTATAGTATCCCCTCTAATATAAAAATCTAATAATATATTTCACCATTAATATTATGAGAACTAAAAGGACTATATGAAGAATAAATTAAGAAATATACTATCCATGATTTTTGTTATTCACATGCATAACTTTCAGTACCTGTAAAAGATGTATTAAATATTCATTCTGAGAATTAATAATATTGGCACTAGATGGTGTTATCCCATCAGGTAAGTCTATTCCTTTAAAAACCACATTGGATCCTTCTGATTTTCGTAAAAGACTGGTTTCTTTTTCAAGATGATCTATCTGGAAACAAACAATCTGGTATGAGACTCACATCTCTTAAATCCAAAAAAAGACAAACAAAAACACAGTAATTCATACTTAAAACTTTTCCTACTGAATATTTTTTAAAATTAGATACATGGATGACTTGCCAAGAATTAATTACACTTTAATTTCTACTTAGAAATTCCTTAGAATTTCTGTATCCTTTCTTATATTACAAGTCATTTATTTTCCACTTAATTTCACAAGGAAAATCCAGTTTTCTTAATGTTGAAACAATTAACTCCAAAGATATTTTCTCATAGGACAGTCTTTAAAAAAATATTAAAAGTTTCCTATTACTGTTCTTATGGTTAGCATTTTCTTTTATTTCACAAAATTCACCTTTAAATTTGCTTTTGCCAACTGTTGGGAATAATTTATAGCCTCCTTCCGGGATTCCCTGAGTTCTTGTCTTAACTCTTCATTCCTTCCAGTAAGTTGATCAACTTGAGCTTTCAAATGCAAACTGGCATCAAAGATTCCTTCTGCGTTCTTTGATTCAATAGCCTAGTATTTTTATATTAGAAATATGAGGAAAACAGTAAAATGGTATTTTAAAAAATCTACCTTAAATTAAAATTAACATTAAAATTTTTCATTCCCATTGAGAGGTATACAACATATGCCAATTATATTTCACATAAATAATTTTGTTTACAAAATTTTAGCTTATATTACCAAGCATAGTAATTATTTCATTATAACAAGTAACCTCTATGTTTAATCTTCAAAAACTAGTAGACTAGAAAAACAACCAGGCAACAATAAGATGACTAGAATTCAAATTTTAACCAGCCTCTTACTAGCTAAGCAAGTAACTTAAGAAGTTTATAATTTAGTTTCTTTGTCTCTAAAGAAGAAATAATGTTAGATCTGCACATTTCACTAGATTTTTGTAGTCAAAATGAGGTAATAAGTGGATATGCTGAAACTATGCAACATCTAACATCCATAAGCAAAAGAATAAAATACCTTTACACTCAGGTAAGTGGATTTTTCATTGCAACTTCACGTATACATAATTTAAGTATACATGATATTAAAATTGCTTACACAGTATTATCCTAGAACAGAGGTGGGAACATCCAGTCCACAAGCCACATAATACCTATGAAATCATTTGTTCTGGCCCTGCCATGGCAACCACAGCAGGAGTTGAGGTCTAATAAATCCATAGCTGGCTAATTTTTAAGTTGGTAATTTTGTATGGCCTTCAATGATGCTATAAATATGCCAATGGATCTTGGCAGAAAAAAGGTTCCCCACTCCTGTACTAGAGAAATGAATAAGCAAAGTATGATAATATACTATCTAGCAGTAATGATTAAGCAAAGCATAACACAATCTTATCAGAGAGTAATTAATAAGAAAAATAATATGACGTAATATCAGAGATGCTTCATTACCTCAAAATCTCCAATAATGGCATATATAAATATACATTTACCACACATATATCTATGTACTACATACACATATAGTTATACTTTATAAGAAATATATAGAACAAACTGTTAAGTGCAAAATAAACCTTCAGAAATGAAGACAGAAGATAAATAAGGTAATGTGAGTAAAAACAAATATAATCTACTCAGGAGGGTGATCTGGATTTATCTCTAGGCAGTAGATTCACAATAGTAAGCTTTACCAGAAGCACATGCAGGACACCTTGCCAAGTAAGAAGCTATACTAAACAAAAGGAGAGCCAAGAATATAGGAGTAGGCAAAAGGGGATACTCTGACAACAAAGTAGTCTAGTTAGTTGTCTTATTGAGGAACAGTGCCTATCTACTTGGACTTTTGGTAAAAAGAGATGGAATTAGATGGTATTTGGGGGAACTTAAAAATATCCTATAGTGACAGAAAGCAAACCAAGGCACATACTCCAGAATTATCGTGCCTGAAGAGCCGTGGATTCTGCAAATTTTTTAGAGGAAGTATTGTGGGTGATTTGTGATGATCAGACAAGGGCACACAGATAAGAAAAAACAACGACAACACAGGCTAAAAATAAATGAACTCTGTGGAAGCAATGGTCCAGGGAAGGCCCAGAGAATGTCAAAAGAAATAGAAAGTAGGATTTTATGAGCTATTCATGTGTTTGTATTTGGTTACCAAGTAGAGGCTTCCTTGGAAAATCAAGTGTGAACTGGAACACATTACCAGTATTGGACAGCATCATAGACAAAAGATATTCACAGAGAAAACCATGAAGAATCATTTTAGACATTCAAAATGACAGAAGTAACAAAGTCACCAACCAAAGAAGGAAAGTATGAATAATAAAGACATTGAAGGAATCAAATGGTTCTCATAAATGTCATCAAATGATTTTTTTTTTTTTTTTTTTGCTTCAGGAAGTCTGAAGATACCAGTATCACTGTCACTATCTGCTATCAATTAGAGCGCTACTAAGGAATTCAATTGCTGATTAACCATGTATTAAAAAAGCAATTTATGAAGAACAAGAACATTTTTCTATTCAAGTACAAATTTGAAACACAATATAATAATGTATGCTAGACAGGTTTGGATAATATAAGTGATATACAATTAAATATTAAGAATTTAAAATGTATATTGTATTCAAGTTTCTGTAACACACAATCATTTAATACCATAGGACTCTTAAGTCCTCATATGGTAAACATAAATAGCATATTTATTAAAAGATTTATTTATTTATTTGAAAGGCATAGATACAGAGAGGCAGAGGCAGAGACAGAGAGAAAAGTCTTCATTGTTAATTCACTCCCCAAATGGCTGCAACAGCAGAGTTGGGCTGATCTGAAGTGAGGAGCCAGGAGCTTCCTCAGAGTCTCCTAAGTTGATACAGCGACCCAAGCACTTGGCCATTCTCCACTGCTTTCCCAGCCACAGCAGAGAGCTGGATCAGAAGTGGAGCAGCCGGGACTTGAACTGGCATCCATATGGATGCCAGCACTGCAGGTGGAGGCTTTACCCACTATGCCACAGTGCCAGCCCCATAAATAGCATATTATCTGACAACTAAGGTCTCTCCTGTAGCAGTAAATAGGGTTTTAAATATTTAAAATAAAGCTATTCTATTTTACTGAGTTCCATCACCTAAGTTCCTAACAGACTTAACACTCCACATACAACAAAGGAATACATCGCTTCTCAGCCTTTTGGCTAAGATCAAGTGTAGTATAACAAAGGAATACAAAAAACTCCTAAAGGTTTTTGAAAATCAATAAAAGTAAGCAGATGTTGGAGGGGCAGCTGAAACCTGGTAGACAGAATCAGAAAGATGTCACTTTGACATCATAAGGCTTTATGCTGAGGACAGACCACAATTGCTGTGTCCTATATTGTCTTTCTGGTCCAGAAAACCAGAATGTAGAGCCAAAGCCACAGGAAAGTGAGTGAGGAATCCTAACAATGACAGCTAAGTAAAAGGAGCTCAAAATTCTGTGTAAAAACTCTTGTCAGATCTCAGGCTGAACTTTGAAACAACAGAATGGAGTGACAGCACAACATAACAGTAAATTTGAAGACAGATTAATAACAATTATCCACTATTAGAAATAAAGATGATAAAAGATTAAGGGGAAAGTGAACAGAGCCTCAGCACCTGTATTGACAGTATCAAAAGACCTAAGACACCTATCTCTGTAGTCCCAGAGTGAGGCTTAAAACATAACTGAAGAAATAACGGTAGAAAACTTCTCAACTTTGGTGAATAGTGAAAGTGAAGATTCAGGATACTCAGCAATCCTGAAAGGTACAGACACACACACAAACACACCCACACACACACAAGCAAAATAAGGTAAAAATCAAATATAAAGTACTGTAGCAACCTGACAAAAATTATACATTTCTTACAGGACAACAACTATTCAAATGACTGCAAATACTTTATCAGAAGCAATGGAGAACAATATATAGTGCTGAGAGAGGGGACATTAACATAAAAAAAACTTACATTAACTAGTCTTTCCAGACTAGGGATAATTAAAGATGTTTCTCCACCTTTAACATCAGGATCTTTCTGTATTTCCTTAATTGCTTGCAATATTTCTTTCATACCTTCTTCAAGTTGCTTATTCTCTTCAAGTAATTCTTTCACTGTGATAACATATTTTTCTCATTGAATGACTAGATCTTTTTCATAATTTACACTATACCACACAGATGATGAACATTTTAGAGAAAAAAAATTACTGGGAAAATGCAAATGTGAATAAAGAAAGCAATTCATCTATAAAGCTAAATGCTGGTTCAGTTAAGTGACAGACCTAGTTACATACTTCTCACAGCTGAAATAAATTGTTAGCATACTTTTGCCTTACCTTAAACCATGCTTTATGTTAAAAATCTTTTGACGTTTTCTAGCTCCAGAGATCGAAAAATAAAAACTACACACAGAACTTCAAAAAAATTCAAATTAACACCATTCTCTGACAATGAAATAGCAACAAAAATCAACCGGATGAGTGAAATATTTAAGTATAATGATTACAGAGAAAATTAAGACAAATTAAAAAACAAAAAATGTATTAAACATTTTCAGGTCCATAATGATAAATACAGGAATTCAAAGAGGTATAGAATAATAAGAGACAAGAGTAACTTACATTTATTCTGAAATTTGGCTATTACTGTCCTACATCTTTCCAAGTCTCTTTCCTTTTCAATTAGTTCTCTTGAAAGAAATTCATTCTGAACAAAACATGGAGAACAAAATTGATTTTTTAAATAAATATGACCACAGTCTGTAATTTTCAGGTTTAGAAAAGTTTGATCAAGTAAAGTATAATACAACAATAATTTTTAAAAGCTATAGACACAGTCGTAACCACAAAAATAAAATTTAAAAAGCAAAATGTGTGGTGATCTTCCTCCCACAAACTCCCTCCCCCAACCTCTATTGCGAAGGCAAAGAAAAGAAATACAAGCCAAGTTTTCGCATTCAGTATGACAATCATCTCTTTTAATGGTGTGCCTTTACACTACCTGTTCTGCCTGGCTTCTATGACGTTCAAGCTCTATTTCTGCATTCCTACTCTCTGCTTCTTTGATTAATAAATCCTGTGCTATGATTTCATTCTAAAGAAATATTCAATAAATTAGGCAAATCAGTAAGTTCATATCAATTGTATTGCATTTTTAGATTTTTTAAAAAACAGAACGTGTATAAAAGTATTAGTATTCAAAAAAATTTCTTTATAAACATTTGTTAGAGAAGTCTCAAAAATGGAATCCCACAAAATAATTAGGAGGAAAGCTCACCTGAGATCTAAGAAATACTACTTCTCTTCGTAGCTGTTCTATAAGATTTTCAAGTGGATCTATCTGAGATAATTTTGACTGTGTAGTAATTGGCATAGAATCCAGAAGATTAACTTCAAGTTCACTTTTTAAAATTCCTGTTTGTTTGGGTATTTCACTTTTTCTTATATCCTTTTTCAAACTGACATCAACATACTTTTTTTGGGTATGAACCTGTTCATCTTCTGATGTTGCTACTTGTGATTTATCTATGATTGCTCCTTTATCATTAAATTGTTGACAAAATACTGCAGATTTTTGCCTAAGTGATAACTTCCTCATTAAGTCTGAAGCTGTTGATATAGCTTGAAAAGATGAATCACTTTTCTGTTTGCAACTAGTCTTCTCTAGTGCTTGGTGCCTTCTTGACTCTTTCTTCATACATTCATCAGAAGGAGAATATAAATAGTCATCTTCACGGCTCTCCCTACTAGAGGTACTAACTAGTGATTCTAGATTTCTCACAGACTGTAGACATGGTGCTTTAAGAATCTCTCTTATTGTAATAGTTTCTGGAGTTGAATTAGTATCTTTTACTTGCATGGATGAAGAATGTCTAGTTAAAGAGACAAAACGATCCACTCTACTTTCTATTCTATGCTGAATTTCAGATAACCTTCTTGATAATGATCTTAGGGTCACATTGTCTTCTGGCTCATCCTGACTTGATTGTGGAATACTGAATGATGGCCTCCTATGCAGCATCTCTATTTTATCTGAACTCCTAATCTGTATTCAGAGTAAATAATGTTTCATTAATCAATCTGTGAATCAACAGGTCATTTAAATAAGAAGACATTTTCTCCTGCTTATTTAACAACTACAAAAAGTGTTCAAAATAAGATAATGGAGATAAAAATAGAAGCACTGAAAAAACATTTTTATTCATTCTCTTTGCCACAGCAATATTTTATTGTTTACCTTTGATTGTGTTTCGCTCATACTTTTGAGGCTCATGAAATCCAGTTTTCTTTCTCCTATTCTGTATTCTTGGGGAAAGTTTTCAGATAGGTTCAGGTCCTCAGTGGTTAATCCTGTATTGAGAAAAATGTAGCAATAAAAGATTAAAAGTTATTCTTCTATTAAAATCTAGTTTTTAATTGTTAAAAACTAGAATCAACTTTTAACCCAAGCATAAGGTGGAATAACTATTTCCTAAATCCTTTATCTATGTTTAGTCAACACAACCTTCTGATTTACCTCACTTTTAAGAAACTATTAACAATATGAAAAGTTAAATTATAAGGGATCGTAGCAGGTAAAGGCTCTGCTTGTGGTGCCGACATCCCACATGGGTGCCAGTTCGAATCCTAGCTGTTCCACTTCTGATTCGGCTCTCTGCTATGGCCTGGGAAAGCAGTGGAAGATAGCCTAAGTCCTTGGGCCTTGCACCCATGTGGGAAGACCTGGAGGAAGCCCCTGGCTCCTGGCTTCAGATCAACATAGCTCTGGTCATTGCGGCCAATTGGGGAGTGAACCAGCAGATGGAAGACCTCTCTCTCTCTCTCTCTGCCTCTCCTTCTCTCTCTGTGTAACTCTGACTTTCAAATAAAAAAATATATCTTTAAAAAAAAAGTTAAATTTTGAATTTTATCTTCTCTTATCGTTCTTTGTCCATTCTATATTAAAAGGACTAATCAATAATACTAAGATTGTCAAAGGAAACATATAAACAAAGTAAATGCAAAGCATGAATAGTAAGTAAACTGGTTACTACACTAAAAAATTTCACTTTTCTCTAAAAATATCTATCTGCTATTATTCATATATGTATGTGCTTGAGGACTTGGACCATGTTAAAAAAAATCTTTCTCTTGGACCTCTTACAAAATAAGTAATGAATGGCTACTATAAAGCTTAAGCAACTGTTTTCTTTACATTAAGTAAGATAACCTTTTTAAAAGATAACCTTTTTTAAAAATTGGGGCCAGCACCCTGGGCACAGTGGGTAAAATCGCTGCCTGCAGTGCTGGCATCCCATATAGGTGCCCGTTCAAGTCCTGGCTGCTTGACTTCCGATCCAGCTCTCTGCTATGGCCTGGAAAAACAGTAGAGGATGGCCCAAGTCCTTGGGCCCCAACCATGTAGAAGACCTGGAGGGAGCTCCTGGCTTTGGTTCAGCTCAGCTCCAGCCATTGTGGCCATTTGGGGAGTGAACCAGCAGATGGAAGACTTCTTTCTCTCTCTCTCTCTCTGCCTCTGCCTCTCTATAACTCTGTCTTTCAAATAAATAAATAAATCTTTTTAAAAAGTCACATTAAAAAAAAGAGTAATGGATATTCAATAAATTACTTTCATTTAGGATAATTTATCAAGAATGTTTTTGATATCTAAAGACAAAGGAAAACATCAAAAGTAAATTTTATTAACATCAAAGTTGTAAGGTTTTACTATTAGTCACAATGTAACAATGCTATCTATAAACTATGAACTATGGCACTATGAACTTTTTCAAAAGTCTTTGATTCTAAGGCTTGCTGTTCTGTTCACTTGCTTTTTTCCTTTGTTTCTTTTTTTAAGCCTGTTTCATACTCAGGACTGAACAAATAACACTCATTTATCTCTTCTTTAGGCTATTATTTTCATTAATTGAACTTGTAAAAGACTTTCAATAATATAGAAGAAATATCTCTAACATAGAAATTTCAGATTCAGACAACTCATTTCATAGTGATTTTTTTTAAAGGTTTGGAACAACTGAGTATACCTGAAGTTGCACTTCTTTTTCCTCTTTCTTGAGCCATTTGACGAATTTTTCTTTTCAAATCAAGTCGTTCTTCCTCTAGACTTTCAATCTGTGAAGTATGAATCATTAGTATTTCTCTTTAATTCAACCAAGAACACAGTCAAACACAACACTTGCCTCTTTCAAAAGAATCTGGTTTTCAGCTCTGTATTGCTGCTGTTTCAATCGCTTGCTGTTTCTAAATTCGGTTAAATCAATCATTGTTTTTGATTCAAGGCCTAAAATAGAAAGCAACACAATTAAAAGCTTAAAAACTTTCAA
Source organism: Oryctolagus cuniculus (assembly GCF_964237555.1). Lineage (NCBI taxonomy): Eukaryota > Metazoa > Chordata > Mammalia > Lagomorpha > Leporidae > Oryctolagus > Oryctolagus cuniculus. The sequence goes on from NC_091442.1 coordinate 90,786,788, forward strand.
ATGAAATACAAAAATGTCATATACCACTAAGCAACTGGTTATCATTCATCCAGCCATTAAGACTGAAGAACACAGACAGTATTTTTTGTGTGCAAGAATTTTTAAGATTTGAAGTATAACCCAAGTTAATATATTACTATAATTATTAATGGAATTCCTGACAAGAACATATCGGGATCTTTTTTCTCCATGTCATGCTGTTACAGAGATTCTATAATGTATTACAGAAGAGAAGCTTAGGAACAAATCAGAGTTGGGTGGCTTAATTCCTATTTTTAACTAGTACCTAAGTTGTAAGCATAATACTGTATTTATTTTTTGGCTTGTTATCAGGGGAATGAAATTATTTCAAATATTGTTCAGTATATTGCCTTGCACATAGCAATAAGTATTAATTTTAATATCAATTTTATTATCATTATTAGTTTTTTAGTGTGCTCATCTCCTAACTTGCTATCACTATGCATCTATACTCTAAAAAATATATATTAAAATGGTCTAATAAATATAGTTATAAACCAAGACTTGGAGACTTTAAAAAACAGATTTCTGGCGTTTGTGACAGCTACTTTTCAGAAGTCATCTTTAAGAACTGCCAGATTCCTGGCTATGATCTGATAGGTCAAGTTGATGAGAAGTCTAACTTGGGGTCCTAATATAAATCTGGGTTCTAATTAGATACTTTCCACAAATAATCTATATATAAAATATTTTCCTTTCCTTCCTTCACAGAAAAGTTTTTATAAATGGTCAATATAACTCTAAGAAAGCATTAACTGATATTTAGCAGGTATAATAAATTTAATATTTAGATTTTTATTTTTTTAAAGAAGCAACTTAGATTGGGCTGCAGTAATTTAACATTCACTGATGAATTTTATGAAATTAATATGTAAACTTTCATGCCATAATTATGAATTACTTCCTAGTGAATTGAAACCTCGTACTTAACTAAAATAAAACTTAAAGCATCCTAAAATCCGTAAAAGTCTTTAAAAGTCTTAAAAGGTTTATATAGTACTTCTCAAGGTTCTCATAATTCATCTGAAACAATAACATTCTGCAGACTAACATGGGTCATACAATCCCTACTTTTGTTGAAAAAATGCTAACTTCTGATATATTGTATTAATACAACTGACTTTCATTCTTAACTAAGCAGTAATTACTGAGGAGATATTAGACTGAATAAAAAAATTATTTATCTGCCCACCTATCATACCTACCCCATGAAATCCCCAATCCCATTTCAATCAGAGAGGCTCCATTTCATTCATTTTAAATGTTTTTCTAGAAATATATACTTGGAAAAAAAATCAACAATTTGAAAATAATAATAAGCAAAAAGCAAACCAAAAAAGACTTGAAAGAGTTGAGAAAACTATGTATCTTAAAAAAAAGCTTACCCATACGCTCTCTAAGTGCCTCATTTTCATCCAGGAAATCATTGATCTTCAATTCAAGTTTATTGATTTCCTTTGTCAATTCTTCAATCTCTTGATCTCTTATTTTAATTTGGTTTTTACAATTCTTTATCTCAACAACTGCATCTTCTAAACCATATACACCCTGAAAAATATCCAAACTAATATAAAGCATAATTTGAATAAATGTACCAAATTTGTGAATTTATTAGTAAGTCTAATGAGAAATGTACAATATCTATGATTTATATCACTACACGGTTTTTTTGGGGGGTGCTTTATAAATCCAGTAATAATAATGAAGGCATATAGAACAGCTGGAACTTCCAAGTACAACGTGCTAATGGCAAAGTGATTCAGAATGTTCTATATAAAACTCTTAACAAAATACTGGGAAAAAATCACATTAACAATACTAACAGAATATGTAAATCAATAGCTTCCTTATTTCATTGATAATCAGATCAATAAATATAAAAAATACAAAGCAGCTCATGTTGACATGGCAGGCAACAAAACTGTCCGTCTCATAAATTTTGTCAAAATAGCAAGTGATGTCACATCTACATGGTGGCACAACGGACACAGATAACAAAGAATCTAATCCTACTGCCTCACCAAAGCTGATGATCTGGGCAAACTCTTTTATCAAATTAATTAGGATAACCCTTATTAAAAGACGCTTATGTAATGTTTCTTAAATGGTATGCAGTAAATGGCACCAAACTGTGCGCAGCAAGAATAATTCTAAGCTCCTTGATTGACAAGATAAAAATACATACCGATTCATAATCTTTTAACCGCTTCAGAGCCTCAACTAATTCTTTATCCTTTTCCCTAGCATCAGCCTCAGCCAGCTCAGCTGTTCTCTCAGCCTCTTTAGTTTTCTCTTCTAAAATTTGTAGCTTTGACTGAATTTTCATATAATGAGTCTGTTGAGAAAGGGTAGAAGCACCTACAGGGTAAAACAAACATCATTTATTAATTTAGTTGACTATTCATTCTTTTAAATAACTCCTCAGTATTATACTACTAACAAAGCATCCTTAATGTTATAATTTTATATTTGTAACATGAAAGTTTGTTTTGGTTTTATTAAGAAAATTAACTAAAAAGCAAAGCTCAGTAAAACTGTCTTAGCTGAAAGGGTATGGATGATAGAAGGTTGTGGAACACTGTTTTATGAGGATTGATCATTGTGGAAGATAGCAGTTGTAATATTCAATGTCCCTTTTTTCCATTATAACAGAGGTATGGATGTTTGATAGGATACATGGTCATCCAAAACAAAGGCTAAATTTCCACTTACACTCCAGCAGCTAAGTGTGGTAATGTCATTCATCAGATATAAATACAAAATTCATGTGCAAATTTAGGAAATTTTTTTAATGTTTTCTTTTTTTTAAGATTTATTTATTTATTTATTGGAAAGGCAGAGTAACACAGAGAGAAGGAGAAATAGAGATAGAGATCTTCCATCCATCGGTTCACTCCCCAAACAGCAGCAATAGCTGGGAATGGATCAGGCTGAAGCCAGGAGCCAGGAACTATATCCTGGTCTCCTGTGTGCTTGGTAAGGCATCTTCTGTTGTTTTCCCAGGCTCATTACACAGGGAGCTGGATCAGAAGGAAAGCAGTTGGGACTCAACCAGCACTGCCAGTTCCCTCAGCAGTGGCTTAATCTGCTGTACCACAATGTCAGTCCCAGAAAATATTTTTTTAAAAATTTGCTTATTTTATTTTAAAGGCAGAGTTACAAAGAGAGATGGAGACAGGAACAGAGAGAGAGAGAGGGAAAGAGAGAGAGAGAGAAATCTTACATCCACTGTTAATACTCCCTAAATGGCCACAATAGCCAGGGCTGGGCCAGGCTGAAGCCAGGAACCATGAGCTTCATCAAGGTTTCCCACATGCGTGGGCCCAAATATTTGGGCCATCTTCTGCTGCTTTCCCAGGTGCATTAGCATGGAGCTGGATCAGAAGTGGAGCAGCTGATACTTAAACTGGTACCTACATGGGATGGCGGCAGCTTAGCCTACTGTACCATAATGCTGGCCCCAAGAAAATATTTTTTAAGAACAGTGAATACTTATTTCTCTTTCTTCCTTCCTGCTTGCTAGAATATGGATATGAAAGCTGGAATTCAATCTTTTTAGAACATGAGATGGAAACCACATTGTTGAAGTAGGTAGAGATATAACATGTAGAGTCCCTGATACTCAATAATTGTGCAGCTGTCACACCAATCCTCAACTAGTTGCTTCAATTTTGCTTTGTTTTTCTGTCATTTACAGGTAAATGTAATCATGAACTTTAAAAAAAAGCATCTAAATCTTCTTTTGTTTTCTATAACTAAATTGTTGCCCAACTAAAATATAATATTTTTATCATTCTGAAATGTTTTAATAAAGATTATTCTCCAATTCACCCATAACAAACATGTAAAATTATATAGGGCATATATGTACATTGGACTTATATTAAGCATTGGACTAAAAATGGGAGATCACACAACTTTTCTAAGAAATGAACCCTGCTCTCTGGAGCTAACAGCCTAGCTGTGACAGAGGCTGAGTAGTCCCCCAGTTTTGATTTTCCCTTACCTATAGCCCTCCACAACAAATACTTTATTTATTTGCTACATGCTCTTTGCCTCTTACCCACTCTTCATCTATCTTGCTGTTTAGATATAGATATGATGGTAAAGTTGTATTTTGGATGGGAAAGATCTAGACTGCCTAATTCTAGAGAATTACACAAATCTTTATTTCTCTACTATTCTTCAGATCTCTGCTTCTGATATCTAAACCTAATCTGAATGAGCTAACAAGTTAAATTCAGGCTATAGAGTTATAGAATATAGTCTATGACACATAGAGTCTATGGCTCTATGTGAGCTTTAGGGTTTAAATGATTACAGACAGTCTAAAGTGTCAATGGATGAGACCTCTTATTTGATAGCAGAGATTAACTGGCACTTTTTCTTCTAGTGACTGGAATGTGAGAAATTTTAATCAGCCTTATAAAACAGTTTAAACTGTCAAAGTATTCTAACAAACATAATATACAAACATAGAGAAATATTTAGAACTAGTGGGCCCTAATGCTGCTCATTATATATATTTCGTAAGTCTTCATTCTGATCATTCTCTATCTTCTCTTTCATCTAAGTTGTATCCTCACTTTCAGCTGGGAACCTTGCTTCCTTATTCACAAAAACAAACAAACAAACAAACAAACAAAAAAAAGAACAAACAATCCACAGAGAACTTCTACAAGCTACTACTAACACAACTTCTACCCAGAATCCCAAATCTTCATCTATACACTCTACCTTCTTTCCTGTCATTATGGAATAACTCTGTGTTTCCAGTGAAGGCCAAATTCTTCACTGGTACGCTAAATTCCACCCTACTGCCTTCTAAGGTACTGCTTCAAAAGTTCTTCTTTCCCTCTGGAGTCTGCTTCATTCAATTATCAATTGATTTTTTTAAATGGAGCAATCCTATTAACCTAGATGCATGAGTTATTTCTTACATCTTAAAGAGCAAAACATTTTCTTACTATCTCTTTCCTTTCAGGAAGGTCATTTCCCCCTTTCATTTATGGAAACAGTCCTGAAAAGAGTCCTACATTTCTTCTCTCCATTTCATCTCTACCCAACTTCTCTTGAACCAAAAACAACTACTGCTAAGCCCAACAATCAATTTTCAGTACTCATCTACATCAATCCACAGCAATAACCACAGCTCTGAACAGCTGCTAATTCTTCCTTGCTGAAATTTCTTGGGTGATTTTTCAGGACTCTTCATGCCCCTGTTTTCCTCTCATGTCTGTGACCATTCCTTTTCAGTCTCCTTTGACAGCTCTTTATTATCTCCCTAACCTCCAAAATAGAAGTATTCTAGGCTTCACTCTCTAGATTTTTCTTATATTCATTTCCTTGATGATCTTACCCAACTTCATGACTTCAAATACCACTTTGATGGAGATGGTTCCCAAATTTTATCTTTAGCTTAGATTGTTCTCTTGAACTTCAGACTTTATATATAAATGCCTATTCAACATCTTCATTTAGATGTCTAATAATCATCTCAAACTTAACGTGTCTAAATCTGCTCATCTTACGACCCTCTCTAGTGTTTATAGCACTCAAAAGTCCTGATAAGTCTTTCATATCGAACAAAGCAAATTCACTTTTGACCACCTTCCAAATGTATCCAGAACTGGCAACTAACCTTATAATTCCACTGCTACCATCATGCTCCAAATCACCTTCACCTCTCTCCAGATTATTACAATAGTTGTATAAGTCTCCCCATTTCTGTTCTTACTACTACCACAGCATACTGCAGAAACAGCCTAAGTCAAATTATATCCCGCCTATCTTCAGAAAATTTCTCTGATGCTCCCTCTTATAAACCAAAGGCCTTAAAAGGAACTAATAGGTCCCGCATTATATGGCCTCGGGTTATGTCTTTGATCTTATTTCCTATTACTGCCCTGTTTGCTCACTACATTCTAGCCAAAAAGATTTCTTTATTTTTCATTACACATGGTTGGTACACTCCTGCTTCAGTTTCTTTGAATTTATTCCCACTGCTTAGAGCTATCTACATGATTCACTCCCTATTTCCTTTAAGTCCTTGTTCAATTATCTCCTCAGTCAGGCCTTTGCCTCATTATCTAAATACTCTATCTCCAAACACAACTACCACAACAACACTTAAACATACACACAAATACATCCTATATCCCCTTCATATTTTATTTTTTCATCTTCAGCAATTATAATAAACTGTCCAAGAATTTACCAAGAATCATTTAGCATGTTCTGATGTAACTACAATAGGCAGTGCTAAGGAAACATAACATGTGAGGGTTATATTCAGAATGTTTGATAGGCAAGGTATTATGACTCAGGATAAGGAGAATACAGGAAGGCATTAATTCGGGTAAAATTAATTCAAGTGCTTATACTTACAGATCAAATTTCTTCTGAAAACTATCTGTAATATTGCTACATAATCAAAATTTTATTCTCCATTTTTTGCAAGTTATAAAAAGAAAATTAAATTAAGATACTCAAGTATATCACTATTCATCATTTCTTTCATATAACCACTCATTTAATAAAGGATAATGTGATTCTCAACAAAGGAGATAAATGATACAAAACACACTCAAATATATGGTAATTAAAATATTATGTACAATTTTTAAGCACAATAGAACTGAAATTTGAAACTGAATAATATATTTGTTGACATGAGATGATCTCAATTTAATAAAAGTTTTAAAACAATGATATGTAATTTTATATACTTATAAAGTATTGAATTACCTTTGTTTCTTTGGAGTTCATTTTTCAAATCTTCAATGATAAAAGTATTTTTTTCCATTTCTTTCGTATATTGCTCTACTTGTTCAGTTAGCATCTTAATTTGACTATCTCGTTCCTGTATACCCTATAAGATATTTTTAAAATATTATATCTCCCTTCATGAATATTAACATATAGAGTTAAAAAAAAAAAAAAGGGGGTAAGTCCTGTTTTTTTCCAACAAGTCTGTAGAGCATACTTTCTTTTGGGTAAAACTATTTTACTATTTTGTACATATCTACTGAACTACATAATGTCAGGTACACTGCTGTCACTCTACTACTTAAAGATGGATATAATGGTCAACACTGTGGCGAACAGGAATGCCAGACTTTCCTAATGTTTGTGGCATTTTGTAACTCCTTATTTTACTTTCATCATCTATTCAATTCTGTATTTTTTTACCATCTTGTATGTTTGTGTTTTGCCCTGTGATTTCTCTTTTACTCAACTTAGCTTTTTTCCCTTTAGTATTTCAATCAAAACTACTCTCCCCTATAATTGATTTTCTTCCTCAAGTAATTTTCAGATTTCCTTCTTTCTTTTGCATTATGCTTCAGACACAGATGATCAGAGTGTGACTTCTTTTGATACAGTACAATTTTACCAAAAATAAAATTTGTAGGTAGTATAAATTATAATACTTTTAGATTATGTCATATTATTTATGGTATGTCAGTACAAGATATAATCAAATGAACTTTAATAAATAGAATACTGTGATTCCAAAATTTCTATTTTTAATGTTTTCTTATTAAATAAGTACTAACCACAAAAATGTATTACCCAAAGAAAATAATTATATCCCCAACTCTAACCTTAACTTTAAACTTATTTCTGTTTTCTTGGGTCTAAATGGTATAAGAAATTTCAAAAGACTTTGTTATGTACCGAGGAATATATAACTTGAAATCAGGTAAGGTGAAGCAATAAATAAGACACAGGTCAGAGTTTCAACTTTAATAAAATTAGCTGATAAACAAAATTCTGTATATATTTTACCTGTTGTAGAGCCATAACATTACTTTTATCAGCATCAAGCTGGGCATTTTTAAGTTTCTCCCTGAGATTATGTAACATTTGCTGATATTCAATAATCTCATCATCTTTAGAAGATAAAATTGACTAGAAGCAGAGAAAACAAAAATTTAGATGTAAAAGACAACAAAAAAGAGACTCTTTAATTATGACACAAAGGCAAAAAACCATGAAAATAATAAATTTAACTACCTAATAAAAAGAGAAATACATCATATAAAGAGAAAAACACTATAAAGCCAAAAGACAAGTGACAAATCAGAGGAATATATTTTCAACTTATATAAAACTATACTTGAGGCAATTTATTCTACTGTTACATTTCCAAAACAACATATATGCAAAGAAATTCATTAAAGCAGTGTATTTATTTTATTTTATTCTATTTATTTATTTATTTGACAATCAGAGTTAGACAGTGAGAGTGAGAGAGAGAGAGAGAGAGAGAGAGAGAAAGGTCTTCCTTCCGTTGGTTTACCCCCCAAATGGCTGCTGTATTAACATAAAAATTTGGAAACATCCCAATTCATTTATGTACTATGTATGGCTAACTTTCATGCTATGTACCAGCAGAGTTGAACAGTTATACCAGAGACCAGAGGGCTTAAAATATTTACTTTGTTACTGTTTACATAAAATTTACTGACCTCTGATTGACTCTATAGGCTTCATTCCCATTGCTACTGCTTTTTTTTTAAATGTAGTTTATCTGAGTGCTTCATGTGATAATTGCCAAGAAAATATAATATGAAATTTGTCAAAGAATGATTCTGGAGTGGATGGCTTTTAAAATTAGAATTATTTATCCAGAATCATCTCAGATTTTTTTTAATATACAACCATCAGAAACCCAGCTTCTGATATGGAAATACGGGAAATTTGGCTGAGGTTGGAGACGGGTAAAGAAGAGAGATCATTTTGATAAGGCTTCCCAAGTGATTGTGATCAATCTCCTCCCTTACTCTTTCTCACACGTTACTCTGACATGGAAAACAAAGATGCAAAAAGTAAGTAAACCTGGAACAACATAACTTGGAAGACACGGTAACTATGAGTGATGTGAAAAAAATTAAAGTTTACTTAGAATCATATTTTAATTAACAAATATATGGATTTGGAAGAGTTATTCAAGAACAACTTATCCAGAGGACCCCTTAGGACAGCTTTAGACATTTTCTAGCTAAGACATATAACAAACTTTAAAATAAAACCCTAAGAAGTGTTATTAACTAGTATAAGAACTTTAAACAAAAAACTGCCACTTCAATCTAAAATAGGGAATGAAAAAGTTACAGTATGAATTGAGAAAAGTACCTTCCATTCTTCTACTTTTGCATTGACAGCTATCATGATTGGATCATCTTCTTCATTTTTTGCTTTCAGAAGATCTGTAAGCTCTTGCACCTAAAAAGCAATAATGATTTCAAGAATTGTTGCAAATTGGCATAATATAAATACATTACTCTTGTATACATGTAAGAAGAATATTACTGAAGTAGTCCTATAATTAAAGGTGACATTTAATAGTTTATTCAACTTCATACTTACATAGTTACCTTTATTTACCAGAAAGTTGTATTTTTAAACAGTATGCTACTTTAAAATAAGATTATTCCCACAGAAATACTGAACAATGTAATTGTTTCTAACTTTGTAACATATTTACTTGAAGATATAAAATTAAGCCTTTATGATCCATAAGAGCTTTATGAATCTTTAACAGAAAATCTCCATAAATATGAGCTTTGCAGAACTGCTGTATACACATTCATCCAGTTATCATTTAAATAAATCCTAGACAGCTAGAACACAAGGTGTTTATGAGGTGACTACAGAAACACATGTGGACACATATATCAACCAGGCAATATATTATAGCATTAAAATAACAGACAAAAACTCACATCCCAGAAAACTACTTTCCAGTTTCAAATAAACAGTATGAGACAATATAAAGCCTGTGTAAATAAGTCATTTTAACAATCATTCTTACTTGAAGTCGATAATGTTCATTTTCTTTTTTTAACTGGTCCATTATAGTATCTGTCTGATGCACAATGGATTTCATCCTATTATATTCATCAGTCATCTTCTCCATTTCCTGTACAGACTCTTCTAGATTTTTTCTCATTTCTTCATTCTGAACTTCAATTTTCTCATTAGCTTCTGTTAAAGTCTAAAAAAGTTAAAGATACCATATTTAAAAAACAATTTTAAGGAACTAAAATTTAAACTCCATCACTGAAATTAAATGGAGATATAAATGTCCACTGGAGAACAGCGAATTCTTTATAGACCTTTAGTGTGAATTGACACTGACCACTTAAGTCAAATTAAATATCAAGCAATTTATATTTATGGATTCTAATTATTATTAATATTTAAGATAAGCACATATAAAAAGAATAAATCAAGAACTGTTATTTCCAGGAGAAGTTAACAAGTTTTACAAGTATATAGTTGCAAGTTTATACTACAGAATTTACATGTAGGGCTAAATACTAGAGCGGCAGTATAATAAAATTAAAGTTTTTACAAGGCCATTTCCCTGAAGTGACTTCTACCCACTTTACCTGAATTTCATCCAGATACTGGACAAGTTCATAGTTCTTTTTAGACAACTGAGATCGATAATCACTGTCTTCTCCTCTTCTTGATAACAGTGTTTCTTTTTGTGAATCTATTTGTTTTTGGTAGTCGATAATATCCTGACGCAGCTGTTCATTCTGAAGGTACACCAAGTGCAACGTTGAATTAAGAAACTACCCAGGACAACAAATTGCATTCTCTAACTAATGTTCTGAGAATATACCTTTACATTCCCAAAGTTTCACTACCCTTAGTGTCTCACCTTTTTCTTTAGACGTTTGTTCTCCAGAAAAGAACAGGAAAAAAAGTAATTAGAAATGAGAGAAGCAATAAATAACTAAAAGTAATAAGGGAATTAAAGGAAAAAAGAGAAATTTAAGAGAATGAAATATATTATTTTAGATAACCAAAAGTGTAAGACTATTAATTATCATCCAAAACAAAGAACATTTTGTTTATGTTAAAATTATAAGAATGCCTATAAGAGTAAACAATGTACAAATAATATCAGGCTCAGAAGAACCAAATAATAAATTTTTAAAGATCTCATGAAAAAGCAAAAATTGTTAAACAATACTAGATAAAATGAGAGAAATAAGAACAGAAAATCAGTCATATTCAGTTAGCAAACAGGCAAAGAATGTTTATAGATCAGAAAGAAAGCTTTGCTCATACAGATTTAAAAGATAAATATGGTACTGAATAGTCTCATGTTTTATTTACTAATTCCTTGAGATGAAGTTATATCACAAAATCACTCATTTTGAAAATATCACTTAGAAGACTCCAGTTCTGGTCACCATGTAAACTTTTTTTTTTAAGAAATATCAGTGGAATCACTACAATTTTTTACCAACCTCTCTTCTTAATTTGCTGTTTTCATTTTCTGCCTCCTCATTGCGAAGAGCCAACTAAAATAGTAAAAAAAAAGTGAATAAGAAAAATTCAGCAATAATTCAACATAAAGTCAGGTTTTCAGCCAGTTAGTTTATATTCTAAACCCTCTCCAATAAAGTAAAAAAAACATTTAACTTCTAAGGACTTCTATCAACATAAAACATAAATAATAAGTCAATATTTTTGAAAACTAAGGATTAGGAAGGATAAACACAGAAAGAAAATTACACACAAAGAAATTGTAGGGGCTAGTGTTGTGGTGTAGTGAGTGAAGCAGCTGCCTGCCACGCTGGCATCCTATATGTAAGTTGGTCCCTGTCTCAATTCCTCCACTTCTGATGAGGCTCCCTACCAACCACCTGGGAAAAGCAGCAGAGGATGGCCCAGGAGCTTGGGCCCCTGCTATCCACATGGGAGACAAGGAGGAAGCACCTGGCTCTTGGCTTCAGCCTGGCCCAGTCCTGGCCATTGAAGCCTGATGAGGGAGTCAGCAGATAGAAGATCTCTCTTTTTTCTCCTTTCTGACTCTTCCTTCTCTCACTGTAATTCTGACTTTCAAATAAATAAATAAATCTTTTATTTGAAAAAAGAATGAATTTTAACTAAAAAATATAGAAGTAAACAAATCATTGTCCCCAAAGCACCTCAAAACTAAAATGAGTGGTTGTCTGTAAAGATCTTTATATTTTGTTGTTCTTGTCTCATGGCTAGAATACTCTTGCTCTCAGTGAATATTAAATCAGAAATACGAAGTAATCCAACATAATCATTAATAGAAGTCATCTGAAATCAGATTGCACTAGGTTTATATCCCTGGTCAATCAATTTCTAGTAAAACATGAACAAGTCACTTCATCTATTAAATCCACTTTTCCTATCTCATCTCAGATCAGCACAGCTCCGGCTGTTGCGGCCAACTGGGGAGTGAACCATTGGATAGAAGACCTCTCTCTTTCTCTCTCTCTGCCTCTCCTCGCTCTGTGTAACTCTGACTTTCAAATAAATAAATAAATCTTAAGAAAAAAAGAAGAAACCAATGCTGCCAACATCTGCACTTCACACCCTCAGTTTTCAGAACTGTGACAGTAGATTTCTGTTATTAAACCACACAGTTTATGCTAAAAAAAGTTAAAATTATAATTATGAAATAAATGCAATGTAAGACTTGGAGTATATTTTCTAAGCTCCTTTGATTGTCCAAGAATATTATAGAGATCTTGATTAACATAAAATTTTAAGTTGAGCAAGCATATAAAAATTATGAGTAAATAATTTTTATGAGCATATAAGAATTATGGGGAATGAACCAGCAGGTGGAAGACCTCCCTCTCTTTCTTTCCTCTGCCTCTACTTCTCTCTTTCTCTGTATAACTCTAACTTTCAAATAAATAAATAAAATCTTTAAAAAAATAATTAAATAAGAAGTATATAAATTTTTTAGCATAATGCTCAATGAATGTAACAGCAAAAACTTAGTGTGTTGTTTTCCACACAAAATTGATTTCACCATATCCATCCTTTAAAAAAGGTATTGTTTCATAACCATAATATAACTAATATGCCAAAAATTTTAAAATTGATTGAATAATCTTGTCCATTATCAATTTTCCTCTGTTGTCTCAATAATTTCCTTTGTAGACTCTTAATAATAACCAAGCTTCCGCAAGGCTCACATACTGATGATTCTTCATCATAGACTTTAAAATACAGTTTCATGGCCGGCGCCGCGGCTCACTAGGCTAATCCTCCGCCTAGCAGCGCCGGCACACCAGGTTCTAGTCCCGGTCGGGGCGCCGGAATCTGTCCCGGTTGCCCCTCTTCCAGGCCAGCCCTCTGCTGTGGCCAGGGAGTGCAGTGGAGGATGGCCCAGGTGCTTGGGCCCTGCACCCCATGGGAGACCAGGAAAAGCACCTGGCTCCTGGCTCCTGCCATCGGATCAGCGCGGTGCGCCGGCGGCAGCGCGCAGGCCGCGGCGGCCATTGGAGGGTGAACCAACGGCAAAGGAAGACCTTTCTCTCTGTCTCTCTCTCTTACTGTCCACTCCGCCTGTAAAAAAAAAAAAAAAAAAAAAAAAAAATACAGTTTCATACCATAATTATCTTATATTCTTTTTAAATAAAGGATAAAATAAGAAAAAAGAAAGGTTGTAAAGGAAATTGGTTTTAGTGCATAGATTTTAAAAATCTAAATTATTGTACTTGTGTACTGGAGAAACAACTAGAACAACAACTTGTGGAACAACTGTGCATTCTTAGAATCTTCTGCAAAATCAAAAATAAATATTAATGAGATCTTTTATGAAATAGTGCAGCAAATTTAAAGAGAAACCCCAGTGCCTGGGAAGGCCTACCAAAAGTCATCATGTCAGCTGCTTTAATATACTAAATGTGTTGTAGCTCTGAGTCAGGTCTGAAGAACTGTCACCCAACTCAACAGCGCCAGAATTCCAACTTTGTTAAACCTACCAACATCTTAAATGGACTTTCCTGGGATGATACACTTTAAGAGGCAGATGAAAGCTATTGTATCAGTTTGCACATTCTAATCACTTTCCAGTATCACAAGAGAGGTTCTTACTTATAAATAGCCCTAGAGTATACAGCTGGTAAACCAGAGGCTACATTCAGTATTATAGCTAAGAGACATTCTTCATTCACCAATATTGTACATGTATGAAAATGGTGTGTTGTATATTTTAACACACCCATACTTTGTATTGGAGTACAATAATGTAAACCCTAAAAGCACCACTATTTTAGCATAACAAAACAAAGCCCAAGGAGCTCTTATATAGACTACTCTAGATAGCTTTGCTTGATACTTGTAACTTATTGTAATTTTTTGAAGAAATTCAAGATCATTATCATCATATTGTACAAAATAAGCACTTTAATTAACACAGTCATATAGTTTTTTAAAACTTTTAAAAAAGCCTGTGGTGACAAAGATCTTGTCTTTAAAATATGACAGTCCTTTCACTATAATGTCTTGAAGACACTACCTTTACTATCCATTGAGAAAGAAATGCTCAGACTTTTCAATTCTCTTGGTAGGGGTTTCTTTTTTTGTTTACATAGGGAATGATTTTTAATGTTGTGCATACAGTGGGGGTCTACAACAAGTTGCAAACAACTTTTTAATCATTTAACAGTTTTTGTCAATCATTTTCAGGCTTCTGAAGCTGTAGATTCTCACTGTGAATCCCTTGTTTGCTCATGCATAGGTGTATCTGCGATATCAAATATACAGGGTTTAGCACTTTTGCCTGTTATATTGTTTCATATGTGCGATATTTTGGTTGAGATGTTAAATGGTGGGCCAGTCCTGTGGATGTGAAAGTGGGAAGTAATTGTAATCATGTGTAATTGGTCAGAAGGCGTAATTAATTATTAATTATTATATGCAGTAATTATTGATATTGTATTTAACAATGCCCTGTTGCTTTGTATGCATTAACATTTGGGTGTAAAGATTGTGTGTCTATTCAACAGGAAGCCACAGTATTTAAATTGACAAACCTAACGTTACAACTACTTTAAGGTAGACAAATGTAAACTATAAGCCTTAATTAAAGTGGTGCAATTTTGTGTAACTTTACATCAGTATTTCAATAAATTTGGATTGTCACGCAAGGGCTTTCATTATTTAAAAAAAAAAAAAGAAGAAGAAAAAGAAGAAGAATGGGAATACTTTTCCTTACAAACTAATTCATGATATAGTGTCTTACACAGCAATATTATCTGACAATCATTGTGGTTTACTTAAAATTTTTAACTCCATTTCTCGGAGCATAACAAATAAAGATTATGAGAATATGCCACAAAAAAGCTTCTAGGCATGAGGGCTGGGACAGTGTCCACCATGAGGGACCACAGCAGCATGGTGCCTATTCAAAGTTTATGGTCAGTTGAGGCAAAATAAGAAACAACTTATTTTCACACAGAAAATACAAATTTATCTGCAAAGATTATGTTATTTTCCCTAAAATTAAATTTAGGTAAATATTGCATGATTTTTAACAAAAAAATAACATGAGATAAAAAATTATGTTGCAAAATGATTATAATATGAATTGATTTATAAAATGTTAGTGTTAACACAAATTGTCAAGAACCTATATATTACATAAAACAAAGAAATTAATTAACCATATGGAAAGCATAAATTAAAGATTCATTTCCAAATCAACTACTAACACAGGCACATTAAACAGATGTAACTTTGTAACCAAAATAAACTACGGCAGCAAGAAAATCACCTGTTTTTTAATACTTACTAATGTTATCATACCAATATTCAAAACTATCAATTTGATGTATGTGATTTCAATGTCCTGAGAAAAACATTCTTCCAAATATAAAGAATTAATCTCCAAGCCACACTAGAAGTACTGAGCCCCTATATTTTAAAGATGTAATGACAACAGTGATATACAACCTTAGACAGTGAACAAATTTCTATAAACATAACATATATTATAGAAACTGATAATATAACCAATAATTATAAGAAGCAAAATCAGTTATTCTACAAAGATAACATGAACAGTTAAGATTCACTGAAAAAAAAAAAATGTGCCTTACTTGTTCATTGACTTTCTTCTCTTTGTCCAACTCTTTCTCCATATCCTCTAATTCTCTGTCTTTTTGTTCCAACTGCTTTTCAAGTTGGCGAATTTCATCACGTAAAAACCGAGTGTCCCGTCCACCAGCAGACTGCTGAGCCATCTTAAATAAAGCAAAAGTATCAATCATCCCATTATATGTGGAAGTTCGAATGAATTAACAACAAGCAAACAATTCTCTTGTCTTTCAATTTTCATTATCCTTCAGCACCAGATGTTTAAAAGCTTACTAGCTAAAGGACGATTTTTTAAAGGATTTGGCTTATTTAAGCTTTAGTTCACAGGCTGACAACTGCTTAAGCTTTTCTTAAGCCATCCAGAGCTACAAACAATTGACTATTAACCACTCAGGGTCTGTTATAACTACTGAGTCACAGTTTTAGTTTTATGGACTCTACTGCAAAGACACAAAATGTATTTGATGAACTACCAAGATTTCTCCTGAGCCTTTCAAAACCAGGCTCCAAACTACAAGGGCTTCTACCCTAGTCACTGATCCCTGATGCTCTTAACCGGCTCTTTCTCTCACATTATGGACCATTTAGACCACTATTATCCAACAGGACATCCTAGAATATGGAAATGTTCTCTACACTGTCTAAAGCAGTAGCTACCATTCACATACAGATACTGAGTACTTGAAATGTGGCTAGTACAACTGAAGAACTGAATTTTTGATTTTACTTTTGAGCTAATATAAATGCAAATGACAAGCAGTTAGTGCTACCATATTGAACAGCCCAAATTTAGATCATCTGTAAAATCTGATAGTCAACCCATTTTGTTCCATATTTCTATTAATAAAGACCATGGCTCAAAACATCAAATTGGGGCTGGCATTGTGACACAGTGGGTAAAGCCGCCACTGTTATGCAGACATCGCTTATGGGCACAGGTTTGCGTCCCTGCTGCTCCACCTCCGATCCAGCTCCCTACTAATGGCCTGGGAAAAAGCATCAAAAGATGGCCCAAAGGTTTGGGCCCCTGAACCTAGCTGGAAGACACGGAAGAAGCTCTGGCTTCCCCTCAATCTTGACTTCCTTACCTTTTCAGCTAAGATTTGACAACCACTTTCCTACCAGTATCTTCAACTGCCCTAACTTTCTATTTCATAGTAGTTGTCTGTCTAAACACATTAAAATCAATCCATAATTCATTTATTTAATAAATACTTATTGAAAATGCTTGACATTTTCCTGGAGCTAGATATAAAATAGGAAATCAGAAATAACTCACCCATTTTTACAAAGTTAACAGATAAAAGAAATAGGACTAGAACTTAATCTGTCTGATTCCAGAGCCCTACTTTCTAATCCTTTCTTCAGTACTGAAGTATTTCCAACTTTATCTGGCTTCTTTAGCATATGACCTCATCTCCAACTTCTCATCTTATACTTACTTAACCTACACATATAACAATCTGTACACAATCACTCTTCCTTCCTTCCCAATACAATGAAAAGGGGTCTCCCTGCATTCAAAGGCTAAGCGCTTTGTATCACGTTAATTCCTTCCTTCTCCAGAATCTTCATATATTTACCTCTTCCAACAGTGTTCATATTTTAACCCCTGGATTTGCAAAAACTATGTTTTCTACCATATCCTTCTATCACTATTCCTCAAATCTCCACTCTTCCCCACTCTACCTTAAATACAAACTTCTCTTTCTCTAGATTGTAAACTATCCAGCTATTAACTGTTTTTATTTTGTTCCCAATTAGTTCCCTAATCCTTACAAGAATTTATGGCACATAAAAGGCACACAGAATATGTATTACACAGAAATGAGAACAAAGTTATCCTTGTAATTTTTCCAGTCAAAAGTAATTAAAATAGCTGAAAATAACTCAAAATAATAAAAAGTAATGACAATTACACCCCAGGGAATACAAAAGGACATACCTCCAATTCATTTTCCAGTTTCATTACTTTAGTTTTTAATTGATTTTCTATTAAAAAAAAAAAGAGAAGTGTTTTAATTAATTATGGTGACCTCAAACAAACTAATAAATAAATCAATTCTTTGAAAAGATCCCACCATGATTTCAAGGTGACATAAGAGAAAGTGACTATTATATAACAGATCCAAACTAGAACTTTTAGAAATGTCTTTCTCAATAGATTAAATATAAACATTTTATACAATATATTAAATTTATCTTTATACTCTTTAATGAATAAATGGAGTTATTTAACACTACAATAAACTTTTTACAAGGCACTTACCAAATTTTGCTTGTTCTTCTCCAGCTTTTTCAACTTCTTCCAAAGCTAGCTCTACTTCCTGAGCTTTCATCTAAACAAAATAATCATTTCAATATGCCTTTATGCTATAGGTAAACATTGAGAACAAAGGTTTTGTTTAATTTGCTGTCTTCATCCCTAATGCCTACAATAATTTATATATGAAGACATGCAGTAAATATTTGTTGAATGAACAAATGAATGATTCTCTTACTTAAGGCTACAATTTCTAAATTTTTAAGTTGGAAATACCTTTGATTCTTCCGTTTCCCACAAGTTTTATAGCCAGTGTGACTTTTCCACCCTTTTTGCTATTCCAATAACTATTTTTCTAGCCCATAATTTTATGTATAAAGCTCCTTCATAATGTTACATCTAAATAGCCCCAATTACTTTCAGTCTCCCTCGTGTAACATACCCAGTTTCACATTCCAAAGGTATATTTTTACATCAATCATGGCTCAAAAATTTAATTTACTCCCCAACTGCTGATAACATAAAATAAATCTTTAAGGCTGTCCAAAGCCCAACCCAAACTATCGACCCAATTTGTTTTATTCTATAATCTGCTACAAACCTTCTACACCTGTGTCTTCAAGTGTGAAGCGTAAGTTATTTGTGGAAAGCACTCCAGCTCTAGAACTCCCTTACCATATCTTACCACTGCCTTCCACTTACCTAAAACTCTTCCTCAGTTTTTGTCCTCCATGAAGTCGTCTTACTCCCATCTTAAACCATTTCTACCCTTGACAAAATTTCTGTAGCAGTTAATGTCCGCATGTTTTCATTTGTGCCTCAGAATATGTGCCTCTATGTTATTTTTAAACATACCATTTCTGTTTTCCATACATATTCTTTTAGGAATTGTAGAGTAAACACCATCAATGTTTTACACTCTATTTGTATTCCATTCTTATTTGAAGATACCTCATCCTTGAGCACTGATCCCAACATTACCACATGCTTTCACAGAGATTATTTTAGAAAAGATTCTTAAATTTCCTCTAATGGTCAAGGTACTATTAAGATCTACTGCATACAAACCTTCATTAGTGACTGAGTAATCCTGAAAAGATGAACCACATTTTCTTGACTTTCATTTCTTAGCTCATTTACTTCCACCTAAATGCACAGAAAATCAACCATTTTATAAGTTTTCAGAAACAAGAACTCTTCCAGTTGTACAATTCAATGATTTTAGGGACAACTTAAATTAATCGAAGTTGCATGTATACTCATATATCTATGTATTATTTATCAATTAAGCACCTTGGACAAGGAAACCAATAAATTATCTGCCAGTTCTTCTTGCCGAGGCAGGTCATCTGGGTCAACTTTCATTATTTCTTTCCAGTTTATATTAGGTGGCATCTTGAATTCTTTCACTGTGTTCCACCTTCTGTAACAAAACAGGCGGTTATTAGCATTTCATTGTAAACAGCATTATTGCAGTCGCCACAAAGCGTCAGATATTGTACTGGCTAAATAAAATACGACAGCTTCCTTGCTGAAACTAATCCAGGTCAGGACTGATTTGGGCCCCCTCTTCCAAGCCCTTTACCGACAATGCAGACAGAACAAAGCTGTTTGGTTTGCAAAACTGAAAATGACCCCTAATTCTGAGTGGTAGAAACTGGGAGTTAAAAAAATGCAGAAATAAACGACCGAAACAAGTAAAGCTGTACCAGGGAAACCGGGACTAGAGCAGAGAAGGCAGAAGGATTGCGGACTAGAGATGAGGAGGGGCGGGGTAGCTTGGGTGTTGCATATGGGCCCTGAGGCTAAAGAACCTGCTAGTGAAGAGACGCTGTTCCGTCTGCAATGATCCATCCACCTAGACCAATCCTGACAGCCAGCGGTGGTCCCTCATCTATCGAACCACCTAGCGGAACCCCACCCGGCTCCCGATTGCTGCCTAGCGCGGTTCCACGCGAACTCTTAGTCCCGCCAACTAGCTCCCAGCAGGCAAAGGCGGCGTCGGCTACTAGGCGACACCATTCCCCACCCAGCCCAGACTGAAACAAAGCCCCGGATGCAAGAAAGCCTACATTTCACGACTGTGGTTGATGCTTTACGTCTAGATTTCCCCGCCAAACTCCCTGAACACAGGGTTAAGGACCAAGACAAGGCTTGAGACAAAGACTTCAACTCCCAGGATGCAATTCTGCCTTGAGACTTTTGCATGCTGGGAATTGAAGTCTCTGAGGAAGGGAGGCGGGGCATTCCCGGTGTGCAGTGCGGCAGGCTGCGACCCTACCCGGGAGGCGGAGGAAGAGCCGGGAGGCGGGAGGCGCCGTGGCTGAGGTGTGCCGGCGCTGGTGGCCTGAACGAGGTAAACCATGACTGTGGCTTCGGTGGCGTCACTCTTTGGGCCTCCCTTCCTGAGGTTTCCTTGAGCCATCTCCCTGGTGGAAACGCTCCTGGGTAAGGTCGGGCTGTAGGGCACAGACTGGGGAGGGAAGGAGGGGAGCGGTCCCGGTTTAAACAAGCTCCTACCCTTGGGGCCGAAGGGCTGGACCAGGGTCTAAAGAGGTGGGAAAGCCCCATCTCCTCCTTGGGCCTTGGCAGGCGGCACCCAGCAGCTTGCCTTCCGCTAGAAGGAAAGCTTGTGTTAGCCTTGTTTGGTGTTAGCATTGTGTTGGTACGCGGGGCGCAGACCGCGCAGCCCAGATCACGGTTTGGGGGCGAGGGGAGACTTGAGGAGGGGACAGCACCTTCCCGATCCCGCTGGCCTCAGGCAGCACCCTTGCATTGCCGCCGCGGATTGGAGATGCGTGAGCGTAGAGACAGGGCTCTAGAGAGAGCAGGTTAGTACTTGCCCGGACCGCTGCTGGGGTGGAGAGAAGGCGTCCTGCCGCGGTCGCTTGCTTGGTCACTGAGGGTGGTCTTCTGTGAACCCGCTTGGCAGGTGTTTGCCGCTCTGATTCGTGCAAGCTGTGCTCTTCTTGCTGTTCTGAGCCGTTCTGGTTAGGATACAGCGTTGGTCAACTCTAGCCGTAGACTGAAAATCTACATGACGTTTCCAGCTAACTGGACCACTGCCTCTCATCTTCGTCTTTTGTTCTTTAAACTCCTGTGTGGTTTTGATTTTTTTGTTTGTTTGCTATCATAGACAGTAAATTTTCCATTTAAAAATAAGTACGATTTCTTTCTTCATCTTTTGGGCGGGGGAAGGGGTGGTTTTTTTCTCCCTCCAGACTTAGATTTCTTTTTAAACCACGTGTTTGGGTGAAAAAAGAATAACTCCTTAGGAAGTAAAAACATACTCATTTTGTGGGATACATTTAAAGACGTTTATTAGATTTATGGGAGTGATAATTTTGTTTTCTCTTTTTAGGAAGGATTTTATGTCAAATATCATTTACCATTTCAGTTAATCTTCACAACTGTCCAATAAAATATGTGCATATTGTTCTCATTTTCCATACAAGTTTAGAGACTGGCTGGGAGAGGTTAAGTCCTGTGCTCCGACTTAAATGCTGGAGTGTGATTAAACACAGATGGAGGACATATTCTTAACTACCATACTGCCACCCCAGGCATTCTGAGAACCGGTCTGTGAAATGCTTGTTCTTCGTTCTAGCTATTTTAACTCAGTCTCATCATATTCTAATCCTATAACTTGGTTTACTCACAGATTTGCAATATTCTTCATGTTCAGTATTTTTCATTCATAATTTAAGAGAATAGCATAGAAATTTAATATTTATTGAACACATAGGAGTCTTCAAAAAGAACATGGAAAAAATGTTAGAAAAAAACTAGGGATGAATATTTTGTACCAAAATAAACTGATTCTACTTGTCATGAACTTTTTGAACTCTCCTCATGTATCACACAGTACTTATACTACTACAAGTTTATTTTCATGATGGGAATCTGTTATTTTCTCTGCTGCACCTTGTGTTTGCATTGACTGTAACTGCTATTTCCTATTCATTTACGTTTTTTGTTCTTGAGAAAAGTTTCAGAGAAATTAAGTGATTTCCAAATAATTGAAGCTAAGATTGAAACCAAGATTTCAATGACAATCTTGATTAAAGGCAAAATCTTGCTTAAATATTATTACCCACCATTACTTTTCATTAAATTTTCTACATCAGTTCTCATCAATGGAGAAGGTTCTGTGACAGTGCTATAAATGGCCTTATTCACAGAAACACTTGCCTAGACCTGCCTTCTCTCCTCCCTGGGATTCTATGAACAGTTTTATCTGAGCAACATCACTTAAGAAGAAAGCCTTGCCTTATATAATCATACCTCTCTTATCTGTACTCGTCAATATATAGTCCTTAGATGTTAGTTCCATTCTTTTTCGGGGAAATTAATGCTAACTTTACTTTCCCCAGGTCTAAAGGAGAGCAGAATCATGAGACATTTAGTATCCACAATGAATAGTAAGGTTTGCTTTGCCTTCCTCTCATGACAAGAAACAGGTGTGCAACACGCAGGTACTTGCCTTCTTTCCACACGAGGAGACTGGAAACATAAGTAGGAGTCAGTGTTAATACAGATGGTGCAAACTTTGCAGGCCAAACCAAGTTTTACAGACTTTAGGATGATAATAAAATATAATAGATTACTCTTATTATATAAGATAGTGTAATGAAATTAGGAGGACTTTGCCGATTTCCCTGGAAATTGAATTGAGAGAACTTTCCAGGTTAAATATTCCCAAAGTCAAATAGAATTTTCCTATAGGTTCATCTTTTCCACAGTTGTATTGTTAGATTGTTACAAAAAGTAAGCACTCAATACAGTTCTTTTAAAGGAATATATTTTGTAACTCTTTAATGTAGCTTATGAGTGATTTTGATTGTAATTGAGTTTTTGTGCATATATGTAGTATCATTTTTTTTTTGAGCAAACATAAATCGCTGCTTGCATCCACTTGAACTATATGCATCAATGAGTATGTTTGTATGCCTAGGAAAAAACTGTAAGATTCTACAACAAATAGCAGTGTATGTTACCATAATGGCCTTCAGTGACTCATGTCTGCTTCCCTCTTTATCCTGGTATCATCTTCTATCGTCCCAGCTCCCAGCCTCTGGCACAAGGATGAGTCTTTTGGATAGAGTTTAAAATGGCTCTTTAACTGAGCTTGTGGCATTCAACAGAACCACATTGCTCTCTCCTTTTCTCTCATATTACATTCCCCTGGGAAATTTTTAAAAATTCTTTTTTCTTGGGGCCAGTATTTTGGCACAGAGTGTTAAGCTGCCACCTGCATCACAGGCATCCTAAATGGGTGCTGGTTCAAGTTCTGGCTGCTCCACTTCCAATCCAGCTCCCTGTTAGTGCACCTGGAAAGCAACTGAAGATGGCCCAAGTACTTGGTACCTGCGTGAAAGACTTGGATGGAGCTCCAGGCTCCTGTCGTTGGCCTGGCCCAGCCCTGGCCATTGTAGCCATTAGGGTAGTGAACTAGCAGAAGGAATATCTCTTTCTCCCTCAGTTAGTCTCTCCCTCTCTCTGTAATTCTGCCTTTCAAGTAAATAAATAAATCTTTTAAAAAGTTCTTTTTTTTCTTGGCCATTTTTTAATCTTTTCCATATTCTGCATTCTTTCTCACATTTCGTGATAGATGATTTTTAAAAAAAATATGCTGTATACTGAGGCTTTAAAAGAACATGTACATTGGGATTTTCTCTCTTACTGTCCTGAGATCACCATTTACAGAAATCTGGGCTACTGTAGTGACCGTAAGTATCAGGAATTGGCTTTTAAAGCTAACTGCTGCTCTTTTTTACTCTCCAGCCCCAAGCACAACCAGCAGAACACGCATTCACAGAAGTACTTCAGAAAGGTTCTGGAGCAGTGGAATAAAAAAATGAATTTATTTGGTACTAAAAATATGGAAATTCCATACATTAAGGGCCTAATAAAGGTCATGAAAAATGCATATTATGAAAAAGTACAGGCTGGCGCCGCTGCTCACTAGGCTAATCCTCTGCCTGCGGCGCCGGCTCCTGGGTTCTAGTCCCGGTCAGGGCGCCGATTCTGTCCCGGTTGTTCCTCTTCCAGTCCAGCTCTCTGCTGTGGCCCGGGAGGGCAGTGGAGGAAGGCCCAAGTCCTTGGGCCCTGCACCCGCATGGGAGACCAGAAGGAAGCACCTGGCTCCTGGCTTCGGATCAGCGCAGCACGCGGGCCATAGCAGCCATTTGGGGGGTAAACCAATGGAAGGAAGATCTTTCTGTCTCTGCCTGTCAAAAAAAAAAAAAGAAAAACTACATGCAGATTTTAACATCTTTTCATTCCATTTTTGCTATATTTTGAAGTCACATATGCTTGTGAAAGTAATATCAGATGAAGATATTTATATCAAAGAATTGATGTCAAGAACCCCGAGCTTGACAAGTCCAAATCTGTAAAGACTGGCAGGTTACAAGCTGTCCAGCAAGACCTGATATCGCTGTTTTGTTTTGTTTTTTAAGATTTACTTATTTATTTGAAAGGCATGTATTTTTTTTTTTTTTTCCATTCCCCAAATGGCTGCAGGAGCCAGGAGCTTCAACTGGAGCTCCCACATGGGTTCAGGGGTGCAAGTACTAGGGCCATCTTCCACTTCTTTCCCAGTCACATTTGCAGGGAGCTGGATAGGAAGTGGAGCACCTGGGACTCAAACTAGTGCCCATATTGGATGCTGGCACTGCACGCGGAGGCTTAACCTTCTATCCACAGTGCTAGCCTCCATAGTGTGCTTTTGAGACAGAATTTCCTCTCAGTGAAACCTCAGATCTGCTTTTAAAGTGATTGAAATGATTCCATGAGGTCCATCCACATTATGAAGGCTAATCTTCAAGTGAGCTGGTTGCAAATGCCAAGTGCCTCTGCCGGATATAGCTTCATAGCTTAATTGAATACGGTAGCCTAGCCAAGTCGACACATGAAGCTGCCCTGAATAACAAACACTGTGCAATGTCATGCACTCAGTGAAGTTTAACACCTCATTGATAAACTCACTTGATGCTTCTTAAACTCCTTCGTAAACCAGAGTTTATAAAGGGGCAAAGGAGCTTAATATGAGAGACAGGGAGAGTGCACTAGTTCTGGTGCATGCTCAGGAGCTCAAGTAGTACAGTCAACTGTAGTTCTCCCCAGGAGAGCCACCTGGGAGTAAGGTTCAGAGATGGGTGATGGTGACACCCAGACCTCAGCAATGAAAAGTTGAATGCCCTGTTCCAAGGAAGGAATACAGATGGAATCAAGATAAAGAGTGCTTCAGCTGACAGTCCCTCAAGACATATTTTTGTCTGTTTTCCCCCAGAAAACCCTGAAACATCCATGAGAATATAGTAGTCAAGTCAGCAGTTTTTTCTCTCTTTCTTCCCTCTTCATTCTGTTCTAGCATAATAGTGTTCAAAAACCATGACGAGAACTTCATGTACTGCCTCTTGAAGAAAGAGAACAGATCAATTCCCCATTCCAATACAAGACGTTTCTCATTTACAGTGAGTTCAAGCCAGGGAGAGAGGACATTCCACAAACTTAAATCAAGCTTTGATTACTACATTAGAACTGAGCACTTCAGTTACCAAATGAAACTGTTTGCAACTCGAAGTGACTATAATTTTTTATGACCTGTCTTAGACCATTTTCTGTTGCAGTAATGAACTAACCTCAGTCTGGATACTTTATATAAAGAAAAAAAAAATGTTTACTTAGCTCACAATTTGGGAAGCTGAAGGATCACTGAGCCCCCTTTGTTCATCTGTGGTGAGGACCTCATGTTAGATGGCTTCATACTGGCAGAAGTGTGTGTAGGACATTGTACAGTGAGACAGGAAACCAGAGGGGACCAGCCTTGCTCTTTTTAGCTTACTGTATTTAATAATTTGCTCTCATGAACTAACTGGGCTCCACTTCCCAGTATCCTATCTTCCACTGGTCCTCAATTCCTGGAGTTTAATCCCTTTTACACCTCCATAAAGAGGACCAGGTTTCTAGCACATGATTTTATGGGGAACATAACCTAAACCATACCCAATTAATAGCATTAACCATAATTAGAAATTATTGGATCCATGAGAGTTTATTAAGTTAATATTTTGTAGTCTTATATTCTTTCAACCTTTAACATTTGCCTGAAAATCTTTTTCTGTTTATAAAGTAGCATACTTTTTTTCTTGATTACAATTCAAATTGAAATCAGCTACATTTATAATTTGTTTAAATTGCATTTTTTTTAAAAACAAAGATATTTATTTATTTATTTGAAAGGCAGAATAAAAAAACAGGGAGAGACAGAAAAAGAGATCTTCCATCTGCTGATCACTCCCCAAGTAAGTGACTCCAATGCTGGTACTGGGCCAGGCCAGAGCCAGGAGCTCAGAACTCCATCTGGGTCTCCCACATGGGTTGTAGGAACGCAACTATTTGAACCATTATCTGCTGCCTTCCCAGGCCCATTAGCAGGGAGTGGAGCAGGTGAGATTCCAACCTCCTTCTGTTATGAGATGCTGGCATTCCAAATGGCAGCACTTGCCACAATGCTGCCCCCCAAATTACCCTTGACTTGAAACTGCAGTCATTTTAGTACTTCAGATACCTGACCTAACAAACCATTCCTAGTACTTAACTTTTATAAAGCTGGTAAGTTAAAATTATAGCAACTCCAAATTCTTACAAAAATTCCAGTACTGTTTGTAAACCTAGCTAAAGTCTTACACATTTAAACTAAAAATCCCAAATCCAGAAGTTGTGTAGTCAGTAATTTACTATTGTGTGTATCTAAAATATTATAGTTATGAAGCAAATGTATCAGTGTCTCCAATACATCAGATTCTTCTGTGAAGTTTAAACTTATCTGTGGGTAGAGCAGTTAACCAAATAACAGTTTGTCAGCCTAACTGAATTGGCATTACCAGGCCAGGCAACTGAGGTTATTTATGGGAAGAAGATTTCCAACCCATTCAATACTTGACTTTTTTTTTTTTTACCTACCTAATGATAGATGCCCTCACTTGCCTTGTTTTTCTGAATTACAGCGTGTGTGTGCATGTGTGTGGATGCATGTGTGGATGCATGTATGTATATAGATATATGTGTATATGTATTTCAACAGTTTAACAGTATAATAGTTCTCAGCATGTTTAAACACATCAGGTATGCTTTTGGTTCTATCTTCTTGGGACCATTGTTCAGGAAATTCTGACCTGCTCCAAAATAGATCGATTGGCAGGCCTGCTTACATGGCTGTCATTCCTTTGTCTGTCTTGTGCTGAATTCCATTCCCTGATTTCCTTATCTGTCTGTTTCTTAATACACTCCTTTTTTTTTTTTTTTTGCAGTATCTCTTTTCCTAGATTTCTGAAACGGGACATTGGAGATAAATATTTTAAGACCTTGAATGATTGTCAATTTTTGTATTTTTTCCCACTCAGGAAATTTGGATTTATTAATATAGAATTGTAGGTTGGAAATTACTGTCCCTCAGAAATTAGAAACATTTATTCTCTTTTTTTTTTTTTTTCCCAGTTTCCAGCATTTCTTGGTTGAAAAAAAAAAGTTTTGATGTCTGATTTTTGGTATAAAAGCTGCTTTATTTTAGGAAGCTTTTAGAATCTTGTCCCTGTTTATTGTGTTGTAATTTAAAAAAATTACTTAAGATAA
This sequence comes from Oryctolagus cuniculus, assembly GCF_964237555.1. Taxonomy (NCBI): domain Eukaryota; kingdom Metazoa; phylum Chordata; class Mammalia; order Lagomorpha; family Leporidae; genus Oryctolagus; species Oryctolagus cuniculus. The sequence continues at coordinate 90,814,602 of NC_091442.1, forward strand.
ACAAATTTCCTGTATTTTGTATATCCAGATTTAGGAGCACAGTGATACTTCCCACCCTACCCTCCGTCCTGCCCACACTCCCACTCTTCCTCCTTCTTCCTCTGTTATTCCCTCTTAATTTTTACAGTGATCTACTTTGAGTTTACTTTATACTGATAAGACTAACTGTACACTAAGTAGAGTTCGGTGCCTTGTTGTGGAAGAGAACTGAAGTCTCAACATAAAGCGTAAGCAGGCTGTTATTTCCCCTGGTGCCTCCATGTCAGACATACCCTTTTTTAAGTACTCCAGAGAAGAAATCTGCAGTTTTGTGTCTTCCTGTAAAAGGGGTGATTATTTGGCTGTATCCAGTGAGAAAAAGATCTAAATTTTAACATTCCATCTACTCCTACCTCTGTTTCCTACACTTGTTGGCACCAAGTTTTGGAATTGATTCTGGCAGAGGTAGTGGGAATCAAAAACTTTTGTGCTTTCTTTGTTGGCTTAGGATTTACTTTCCTAGGCTCCTTTAAGCTACTCTTACTTTTCCCCAAATTTGCAATGTTCTGTTCTCCAAATGTTCTTGTCTTTGTGAAATCTGTACTTTCCCCATGTTAATCTTGTCTGGGGGCCCGTATTGGGGCTTAGCGAGTAAAAGCCTCTGCCTGTAATGCAGGCATCCCACATGGGCACCAGTTCATGTCCCAGCGGCTCTACTTCCCATCCAGTTCCCTGTTGATGGCCTGGGAAAAGCAGCAAAGGATGGCCGAAGTGCTTGGGCCCTTGCTACCCATGTGTGAGACTTGGAGGAAGCTTCTGGTTCCTGGCTTCAACCTGGCTGGGCTCTGGCCATTGCAGCCATCTGGGGAGTGTACCAGAGGGTGGAGGATTCATTCTCTCTCTCTCTCTCTCTCTCTCCACCCCCCTCTTTCCCCCTCTATCCCTTTCTCCCTCTCCCCTCCCCTCTCTCTGTCTCTGTCTCGCCCTCTCCCTCCCTCTCTCTCTCTCCTTCCCCCTCCCTCCCTCTCTGTAAATCTGACTTTCAAATAAAAATGTTAAAGTTAAAAAAAAAAATCTTGTCTGTTGTTTTAGCATGGGATTGGGCAGTAGTCAAGCCAAGTGCATATTTAGTCTCTCCATTCTTTTTTTTTTTTTTTTTTTTAATGAAAGACCGAGAGGTTAGGAAAGTTGTCAGAAGTCATACAGGAATGGAATCACGAAGTATTCTTTTTTTTATTTTTATTTTTATTTTTATTTTTGACAGGCAGAATGGACAGTGAGAGAGAGAGAGAGACAGAGAGAAAGGTCTTCCTTTGTCATTGGTTCACCCTCCAGTGGCCGCCGTGGCCGGCGCACCGTGCTGATCAGATGGCAGGAGCCAGGTGCTTCTCCTGGTCTCCCATGGGGTGCAGGGCCCAAGCACTTGGGCCATCCTCCACTGCACTCCCTGGCCACAGCAGAGAGCTGGCCTGGAAGAGGGGCAACCGGGACAGAATCCGACGCCCCAACCGGGACTAGAACCCGGTGTGTTGGCGCCGCAAGGCGGAGGATTAGCCTAGTGAGCCGCAGCGCCGGCCTAGTCTCTCCATTCTTTAAACAGAAGCACCACCAGCCGTTGTATCTGTTATGAAGTATACATGTCTATTAGAGATGACCAGTCACTTCTGGACTCAAGATAAGCCCTTACATAATTTTTCTTTTAGTTATAAACTGAATTTCTCAAAGGGTAAACTGATTTCCCTTCCTGTTTTGTTGAGTTGAGTTTTGCATTTCTTTAATATATCCGGAGGTCTTCCTGTCTTAAAAGATACATTAATGCTTTCCCATGTATTACATAACCTTTGTATGGATACTCTTATCTAAATTTTGCATCTGATTTTAATATAAACCCACCCTCCCTACACAGGTAGGACTTTTCACTGCTGCACAGAATGTTGATATTAATAAATATTCTTCCTCTTTTATCTGACTAGAGCTCCTATAGACTCATTTCTGATCTCAGATCTTCTGACTTATGACTTAATAATAACTTATGACTAATAACTAATGACTTATTAGTTTCTTGTTACTCCTGAAACAAATAACAACAAAAATAGTAGATTAAAATAACAGATTTCTTATCACACAGTTCTATAGCTGTACAAAATTTGGAAAGTACTCTGAAAAAAAAAGCTTGAGTAGTGTCATTAGTATTAGCCACACCATGTTTTTTCGCAGTATTTTCCAAGTTTTGTAAGGTTGATTTTTTTTCAACATTCTCCAGTTACTATAATTCTCATCTAAATCTTTCCCTCACTAAATCCTTTCTAAAGCTGTCTTCACTAAATTGTCAATTGTCATTTATAAAACCCATTCTTTTTGTTGTAATAAGTAAAAGGAAAATCATGGTTTAGATCTGCATCATAAATTCATGCCCCTAAGGCCCAAGCAGATAATAAAAATCAAACCAATCTGGGTGAAAGTGAGGATTAATGGAACTATAGTTAACTAGCTAGGTGTACAGCTAGTCAAAAGGCATTCAAGAAATATATTTTTACAAGGCTTTTGACCAAACTCAGCGAAGCTACAGGCTTTAAATTTAGACCCTCAAATTGATTTTTATATTTTGTTTAATAAAATATAAGCTCCACATATATTTTGGAAAAACCATGCTCACTGTCAAGGATTTGTTTTTCCACAAAGATTTATTTAGATACTCTCAGAGCCCATATACAAAGAATTGTATTCTATATGTGCACTTTCCAGGTAGCCTGACCTGTGACATTTGATAAAGAGTTTACTGTCTGTTTAGGTAGAGACCTAGGACCAAAGATTAATTGGTGAAATAAAGCATTGTATTAGAGGTAGGAAAATGTGCATGAGAAGCAGTTCTGCCTTGAGTTAGGAATGTGGAGAGGTAGTCAGCTCTTGCTTCTTAAAGGTGTATGGCACTGGAGCTGAGCTTTTCTCTGGCAGAATTAACGTACAGTCTTTGTTTTATTATCCATCTACTAAAATTGTACTTGGAAAAAATGTGTTGCTTAGTTTGTCAATCTTCTGTGATTTTTTTTTCCAGTTTTTCTCCACAAGTACTTATGAAAAACATGGCTGACATTAACCTCAAAGAAATAACCTTAATAGTTGGTGTGGTTACTGCCTGCTATTGGAACAGCCTCTTTTGTGGTTTTGTTTTTGATGATGTTTCAGCAATCCTGGATAATAAAGACCTACATCCATCTACACCCCTAAAAACGTTATTTCAGAATGATTTCTGGGGAACCCCCATGTCTGAGGTAAGTACTTATATATTATTTGTGTGTATATCAGATTTTAAAATATTGAGGTAGTTTGTTACTCCTAATTTTTTATCAATATTGTCATAGCAATTAGGGAGTCCCCCCAATTTAAATAATGCATAATTTGTTGGACAAGAAGTTGAAGATGTGATTATCTTCCTTGAGGAATACTTGAGTCTTCCCTTGGCTGTGTACCTTGGCTTTCTTTTATTAAAAATAATATATTTGTGTAAGAACCAAATGTGTACGGAGAGCAATAGGTATAATAAAGTCTATTTCTTGCTCATTGACTATTTTTCTTTTTTCTATTTTGTGAGTCAGACAAAGGAAATGACTGTGATATATTTAACCATTTTAAATGTGGTAGCTTCAGTATAAATAGATTTTAGCAGTTAAAATGAAAAATACACATATTGTCAATTTCTCTGCAGGAACAAAAGCTTATAAAAAGTTGAAATTCTTTTTTCATTTTATTTACCTAATAGTTATTTAGGTTTTATATTTAGAATCCAAAAGTTTTGTTTGTTTTCAGGAGGGTATTTTTTACTCTGGCAATAGCTATTTTAAGGACAGTGTTAAATTGTTTAGAGGTAAACCCTTGTCAACCTGGGTCCATTCAAATAAAGTTTTAATTTTAATTCTTTCATTTATTAGCTGTGTGATACAGGTAGAAATATAGCTTTTAGATGACAGTCATTTTCTTGATGTATAAAAGAGAATAATACCCTGAGAATAAATATACAAATTAACTTTCCATCTATAATACCTACTGCACAGACGTTCAATAAATTGTTATTGAAACATAATGTATAATACTCTGTAATAGTTTGCCTCTCAATCATTTATGACCTGTTTCCCCATTCCCCAAATTTGGAAAGTTTGCAAGGGCAGGGAGGGAATTATTCACCAGCACCAAGTAATTTTTTCTTACTAAATAAGCAAGCCTTAACTTTTCTGTAGCCTTCCTAGGCTTATCCAAAAATGCACAACTATTGCATTTTTATATATTATTTCCTGACAGTTTTGTTTCTGCTACACCTGACCCCAACCCCCAGAGAACTTTAGAAACATGTATCTGTTCTCCTGTACTAGTTAGTATCTGTGGTGATATATTTTACTCATATTGGGATTTTGAACTGAAAATTTAGCTGGCCAGATTAAAAGACCTCATAAAAGTAAACATACTATGATATCAGTGGTCTGTTTTGTGATTTTTCTCTGCTTTGTAGATTAAAAATTTAATTTTATTCAGAGCATCCATAACAACCCGGCTAAAAAGACTCATAAGAGTATACTCAGAATGGAGAAAGACACATTTTGGGCTTCAAACATTTTTCTAAAATGAATTAACATTACCATTTGGGTCTTTGGGCTCTCAAGAGCCTTTCAGTGTTTCCATTTACTGTTGGTTCCGTGGGTCACAGCTCTGACTTCTCAGTAGAGTTGACCCAGGACATTTTTTAAAAATGTATTACTGTTCTACCCAAGCCTATTATTTCAAATAATCTCTCAGATGCAATGTGGAACATCGATATTTTTTGCTTGTTTTGCTTTTCTTGTTTGTTGTTTGGGTGGGAGGAGAGGTTAAAGAGAAGAGATTCGATGGTACAGTCATGCTGAGAACCACTGTGCTATAGTCAACCATACTGTTCTCACATTTGGCCTGTAAAGTCTCTTGTGTTAAGGTAACTTCCCACAGATATCTTACTTTGTTTGTTTGTTTGTGGTTTTTTTTTTTTTTTTTTTTTTTGCCATCCCTGTGTTAAGGAGCAGAGAATGTTAGCTAATCAGTTTATTATATTCATACTTGTATCTTCTGTTGCCAGCTAATATTATGAGTAATTGTTTTCTATTTTACTGTATTTTCACAAAATAACTCAATATTTAATAAGCTACGATTATCACAGTGAAGTCTTAAGTAGATTTCTAATGAATTATGCAAATAATTACATAACTATAGTCATTACCTATGGCATATGCCGTATCAAATGGGCCTAATCAAGCGATTATATATAGTATAATTAAAAATTCACATTTCCTTTCATTTTCTGACTTCATCCTTTCACCTGACAAATATATTCCAGTGGAGCCACATTAATACTTCAGCCATTCTGAAGGATTTTAGCATCATTTTCTACTTCGTGGTACAAATTATGTCAGTTCAGGACAGTACCTTAAAAATAATTTTGTATAGAAATTAGTCAGGAAAGAACATTCTAAATAGAGGGCTTACCATGGTGTATATAGTCAATACAAATAGAAATATTAAGATACTCCTAATTTCGAAGTGGGAAATGTTTGTTCCTGTGTTTCCTAATGTTCCCTAGTAGATGAAGTAAGTTAATTCTGTACCTTTGTGCCAGAGAGTTACAGCATAATATGGTAAGAGTTAGAAAAGCAAAGAAGCTGAATATGAATGGTTTTTATGTAAGACTACAAAAAGTAACTAGTGGCCGGCGCCGCGGCTCACTAGGCTAATCCTCCGCCTAGCGGCGCCGGCACACCGGGTTCTAGTCCCGGTCGGGGCGCCGGATTCTGTCCAGGTTGCCCCTCTTCCAGGCCAGCTCTCTGCTGTGGCCAGGGAGTGCAGTGGAGGATGGCCCAGGTGCTTGGGCCCTGCACCCCGTGGGAGACCAGGAGAAGCACCTGGCTCCTGCCTTCGGATCAGCGCGGTGCGCTGGCTGCAGCACGTCAGCCGTGGTGGCCATTGGAGGGTGAACCAACGGCAAAGGAAGACCTTTCTCTCTGTCTCTCTCTCTCTCACTGTCCACTCTGCCTGTCAAAAAAAAAAAAAGTAACTAGTATATTATCTGTATTTTTGAACTGTGTGTTTTATTCATAAATCTGGTTTGAATTTTGTCTTGGTAAAAACTTTTAGTACTTTAGCTAAGTATAACTTCTAATTTATAAGGAACTTCAGTATTTCACATAAAATTCATTTTATTGCCAACAGAAGATAGAATAGAAGTGTATAGTCTCATATTCTAAGAATTTTTTTTTTTTAGTTCTGTGTAAGATTTGGGGAACTTTAATTTAATATATTCACACTTACTACATTATGAAGTTTTTCATAAGACAGCCATGCTTAAACCAAACTGATAAACATTCTGTTTTTATGTTTGCTTTTGAAAAATCTATTCACAGGTTACATACACTTTTGCCTTAATGTATTAGATAGAAAGGCAAGCCTTGGAGAGAATCCTATGCTGCTCATACTTGAGCAATACCACCATTGTCCTAATCTTTTTTTTTTTAATCTGTACTGAAGATAAATTAATAGTCAGATATTCTTCCTCTGCTATTAATTCTCTGTCCATTATACTCATATACCAGGGAAGAAATTACTTTGTTTTAGGACTCAGGAAGTAGAAAACAATATTATAAAGCTTTCTTTTATGTTTGTAATTCCTGGACGATTTATTTATTTTACTGTAGTTAGCCAAATGTAAGTATCTTTGATATAAAATACAGTGATTATTTTATTTACTCCGAAGGACCGAGATACTTTAATAATTATTGATTATGTTTCCTTTTAGGAGAGAAGCCACAAGTCTTACCGTCCCTTAACAGTGTTGACATTTCGCTTAAATTATCTGTTTAGTGAACTAAAACCAATGTCATATCATCTCCTAAATATGATTTTTCATGCTATGGTCAGTGTGATATTTCTTAAAGTCTGTAAGCTTTTTCTGGACAACAGGAGTAGTGTGGTTGCTGCTCTACTTTTTACAGTGCACCCAATACACACAGAAGCAGTAAGTAAAACTTTAGATTTATTTTACTTTTTTATAAATCCTACTCAGTGACTATAATTATATATATTTCAAGAAAAAAGCTTTAACATGACTTTAATGCAACTATTTGGAGACTCTTACAATGATATAATAAATCTTAATTCTCTGATACCACAGTCTCATCTACTGCATAAAATTTTTTAATTTACGTTTTTGAAACCTAAATGTTTATTCATTCAAGAACATAAGGTATAAGTAATCTCTTAAAGTTAGCCATATAAAATATAAATAAATACAGTTCCTTTTTTGTTCAATACAGATTTTAAATATTATTTGCCAATCTGCCAATACTTGCATTGGCAGGCAACGATAACCAATCAGGCAAATTTAAGAATGAAAATATATCAAAATATATACAAATATAAGCAGACATATTATTAAGTGATGAGACTCTAGTTCATTACCAGGTATGTCAGAATTCTGAGTTATCTCCACCATTGCTGTTATATGTCCACCAACCCCTTCCCAACAAGACATCTCAAGCTATTATTTTATTTTTCTTGATAAGCTTGAAACTCCAAAACTCCCAACCAGAGCATAGACTTGCTTAGTTGTAAGCTGTTAAGTTATAAGTAAAAGGTATGTATAGGTGTTTTTATTGGAGGCGGATTGTGTATTTCTTCAACAAACTATCTTGAATGTTTTGGAGTGTAGTTTAGCAGACATTTTCCATACATTTAAAAAAAATGGTAGGAATTTAAAAAAATTTTACCAGGACTGGCATTGTAGCATAGTGGGTAAGTCTGCTGCCAGCCACGCCAGCTTCCCATATGAGCACTGGTTCAAATGCTGATTGCCCAACTTCTGATCCAGCTCCCTGCTAATGGCCTGGGAAAAGCAGCGGAGGATGGCCTAGGATCTTGGGTCCCTGCATCTGTGTGGGAGACTCAGATGAGGCTCTTGGCTCCTGGCTGCAGCCTGGCTCAGCCCTGGCCATTTTGGCCATTTGGGGAGTGAACCAGTGGATGGAAGATTCTCTGTGTATGTGTCTGTCTCTCTCTCTCTGTGACTCTGACTTTCAAATAAATAAATCTTAAAAAAAATAAAAATAAAACATTTTACCACAAAATCAAAACACTTTGGAAATGTTAGGTTTGAAAGTTACATACATATATAGATACATATATGTATCTTACTGAGTATAAATACTTTTAAGAGTACTTGTCTTTTTAGAAAAATAGGCTACAAGTACCTTTTGTAAGTTCAGAACTATTGTAGATATTGTATTATAATTATGTAAAACATTATCATTGGGAGAAACTGGTAAAGAATACACAGGAATTCTTTGTACATGTTCGTGGTCTCCTGTGAGTCTACATTATTTCAACATAACTTAAAAACTGTTATAAATTTCTTTGTGGAAATACACAAATTCACCACCTGAGGGCACCCAAAGAATGTTTAATATCCTTGAAATGCGCCTTGAAAGTTAAAGAATTTAGTTGCTAATTGAATTGCTTTGCTATTATAATAATTTTTCAAGATTCTTTTCATTAACATGAACTTAATCTCCCACCTGGTTTCCCTTTCTAGGTAACAGGTGTTGTAGGAAGAGCAGAACTTTTGTCATCTATCTTTTTTCTAGCTGCATTTTTGTCATATACCAAATCAAAAGGACCGGATAATTCCATAGGTAAATGTCTAACATCTGATATGTTTTGATAGCTATAAAAATAAATTTCAAAAAATTTGATCAACTTTTATTTACCCCATGTGCTTCTTGTAAAATATTATGTGCTACACTTACGGTTTATATAGTGTTCTTCAGCATGCATGGAAATATGAAGTAATATGTCAGTATTTTTAGAAGTTATATGTAGTTTATATTTTAAATGCATGTTATGAAAAAATATATGTGGATTTCAGCTACTTTTTGCACCAAAATAAACATCTTTTAATTCAATTTTCAGGGAGTTTTTGAAGTTCCCTCATACATGATCTAATTTGAAAAATCAAACAAGCCTAGAATATAAGTATTTTAGAGTTAATCCCGGTTCCATCGACTGTTAATCTCTAAGAAATGATACAAGATCTAGTACTTCAATTGTCTTTCAATAAATAACGCTAGTAGGCTGTGCTACTGTTTGGGCAAAGTTAAAATTCTGCTGGAGTGTAACTTTTTTTATATGTGTTGATCAGAGTTCAGCTATTTATTGAGCTCCTACCTTGTGTCCAGCCCTGAAAAGTGCTTTGAATGCATAAGCTCATTAATCCTAACGATGCCTGGGTTTGCCAGAAACCAATTCCAGGCAAAAAAAAAATTTTTTTTTTAGTGTGTGGGCATAGTAGTTATGAAAAGGACTCCACATAATGACCTTAACCTTAGTTTGGTTAATTCTAATGTTTAGCTCTGAATTGTTTGTTTTTATTGTCTTGTGATAAGTAGCTTAATTTTGTATGTATGTAACCTAAAGTTTAAAAAATAAATGATTGAGGCAGGTGCTGTGGCATAGAGTTTAAAGCCACAGCCTGTCACACAGTGCTGGCGATCCACATGAGTCCCTGCTACTCCACTTCCAATCCAGCTCCCTGCTGATGTTCATGGGACGGCAGCAGAGAATGGTCCAAGTATTTGGGCCCCGGCACACCTATGTGGGAGCCCTGGAGGAAGCTCCTGGCTCCTAACTTTCTAGATTAGCCCAGCGCCACTAGCAAATGGAAGCCTCCTCACCCTCACCCCCCGGCGTGTAATTCTGCCTTTCAAATAAACAAGTAAGTCTTAAAAAAAAAAAAGTGACTGAGCCAAATATTCTAATATTTTTTGGTGGTAATAAGAATAGGCTTGCCTTTTGTTGCTGTGCATTATGCCTTAAGACAGTTGAGTGGCAGCATGTCATAGTGGTTAAGAGCTTGGACTCAAAGTATCTAGTTTCAAATTCCAGCTCTACTCCTTACTTACTAGTTCCATTTGCTACCTTGGACAAAGTACTTAACCTCTCTGTGCTTTAGTTTATCTATATAAAATGTGGGTATTCATAGTCCCTACCTACCCAGTTTATCATGTGGTAAGAGGTTAGTCAGTAACTAATAAGGAATGACAACCCAGTAGCCTCTTTACATACCATCCTAAACAAGGCAAAAATGATAAATCAGAAAATAATGTGACCTGCAGTACGCTATTCAGGTTCACATCTACTTCTCTAACCATATCCCTTGCCATTGGTCTCATAGCTTGTTGGACTATAGCCAGATAACCAAACCTTCTTGCTATTTTCAAACAAGTGAAGTGCTTGCCTTTACTTTTTTTTCTCTGACTATTCTTCCCCTACATCATCACATAGTTGTCCCATTTATATACTTCTTTGAATCACCAAATTCACCACCTACCGTTGTTTTTAAAGTTAATATTTGGTTAGATAATTTTTGTCTACACAAAAGTTTTGTTTGAAATATATATCTTAGTGTTTTACCTAGAAAAAAAAATATTACATGCGAAATATAAATGTATTTTAAAGTAGAAAGAATGAGCCAATAGGGAATAACACATATGGATATGGAATTACAAGTAAGATTTAACTTATCTTTTTTAATATTATAAGGTTGTTTAATATAGTTTTATTTGTCTCTGTCCTTAAATTGCAGTGTGGACTCCAATTGCACTGACAGTGTTTTTAGTGGCTGTTGCAACACTGTGTAAAGAACAAGGAATAACAGTGGTGGGAATTTGCTGTGTGTATGAGGTGTTCGTTGCCCAGGGGGTAAGGAAAAACAGACATTTCCTTGTCTCTCTCTTTTGTCCTAGTTGGGTCGGATTTTCATAACAGTTTGCTTACCAATAAAGATGCCAAAGATTTTCATTTAACAAGTATATTTTGCTCATACCCACTGAGAATTCTTTACTCAGCATTTTAAGACATCTTTAGTAATTTAAGAATTGCTTTTCAAATTTTGATAGTGAAATTGTTAGCCAATTTGGAGAAGTACGCAATAATGTTAGATTGTAATTCCTTATTGGATAAGATTACTGAGTTTTATTTGTTATCAGTTCCGTAAATCATTCCATATTGATCTTGTGATTATACTCATTTTGTATTTGTTCTTGTATTAAAAATTTTTACATTACTCAAAATATTTTATAATGTATTACTTGTTTAAAACGTTTTTTTTTCTTTTCAGTATACTTTGCCATTATTATGTACTACTGCTGGACAGTTTATCCGTGGAAAGGGTAGTATTCCCTTTTCTATGCTGCAGACACTAATAAAACTCATTGTCTTGATGTTCAGTACACTGTTACTTGTTGTGATTAGAGTCCAGGTTATTCAGTCCCAGCTTCCAGTATTCACAAGGTAGGAAATTCTGATTCTTTTTGTTTTTTCTGTTCTGTGTTTTTAACTTTGAATTTTAAATAATCACAAGTATTCCAGAGAGCATTTGATTTACACTGTTTTCAATGGACTTATTAAGGTACAGTCGATATATTTTTTAAGTGCATAGGTTTAAAATATATGAATTGATAAATTTTGGCAGACATGGTATGAGAGTACTTCAAAAAGTCCATGGGAAGGGGCCAGTGCTGTGGCATAGCGGGTTGGGCCACTGCCTGCGGTGCTGGCATCCCACAAGGGCACCAGTTTGAGTCCTGGCTTCTTCACTTCTGATCCAGCTCTCTGCTATGGCCTGGGAAAGCAGTAGAAGATAGCCCAAGTCTTGGGCCTTTGCACCCACATAGGAGACCTGGAATAAGCTCCTGGCTCCTACCTTCGGGTCAGCACAGCCCCAGCCATTGTGGTCATCTAGGGAATGAACTAGCGGATGGAAGATATCTCTCCCTCTCTCTGCTTCTCCTTCTGTGTAACTCTGACTTCAAATAAATAAATCTTTAAAAAAAAAGTTCATGGGAAATACATATTACAAAAAACCTATGCATGGATTTTAAAATTTTTTACACCAAATTAACTTAACCTTTTTTTTTTAACTTTTATTTAATGAATATAAATTTCCAAAGTACAGCTTATGGATTACAATGGCTTGCCCCTCATAATGTCCCTCCCACCCGCAACCTTCCCCTTTCCCACTCCCTCTCCCCTTCCATTCACATCAAGATTCATTTTCGATTCTCTTTATATACAGAAGATCAGTTTAGCATACATTAAGAAAAGATTTCAACAGTTTGCTCCCACACAGAAACATAAAGTGAAAAATACTGTTTGCAGCCGGCGCCGTGGCTCAATAGGCTAATCCTCCACCTTGCGGCGCCGGCACACCGGGTTCTAGTCCCGGTTGGGGCGCCGGATTCTGTCCCGGTTGCCCCTCTTCCAGGCCAGCTCTCTGCTATGGCCAGGGAGTGCAGTGGAGGATGGCCCAGGTGCTTGGGCCCTGCACCCCATGGGAGACCAGGAAAAGCACCTGGCTCCTGGCTCCTGCCAGGATCAGCGCGGTGCGCCGGCTGCAGCGGCGGCCATTGGAGGGTGAACCAACGGCAAAGGAAGACCTTTCTCTCTCTGTCTCTCTCTCTCACTGTCCACTCTGCCTGTCAAAAAAAAAAAAAAAAAAAAAAAAAAAAAAAAAAATACTGTTTGAGTACTAGTTATAGCATTAGATCTCAATGTACAGCACACTAAGGACAAAGATCCTACATGAGGAGTAAGTGTACAGTGACTCCTGTTGTTGACTTAACAAATTGACACTCTTGTTTATGGCCTCAGTAATCACCCTAGGCTCTTGTCATGAGCTGCCAAGGCTATGGAAGCCCCCTGAGTTCACTGACTATGATAATTTTTAGACAAGGGAATGGTCAAAGTGGAAGTTCTCTCCTCCCTTCAGAGAAAGGTACCTCCTTCTTTGATGACCCGTTCTTTCCACTGGGATCTCACTCGTGGAGATCTTTCATTTAGGTTTTTTTTTTTTTTTCCCCAGAGTGTCTTGGCTTTCCATGCCTGAAATACTCTCATGGGCTTTTCAGCCGGATCCGCATGCCTTAAGGGCTGATTCTGAGGCCAGAGTGCTGTTTAGGACATCTGCCATTCTATGGGTCTGCTGTGTATCTCACTTCCCATGTTGGATCATTCTCTCCCTTTTTTATTCTATCAGCTAGAAAAGTGATCACTGTTAAATATAAGAGTGGGAATAAGAGAGGGAAGAGATGTGCAATTTGGGACATGCTCAAGCTGACTTACCTCAAACAGTAGAGTTAGAAACATACCAGGGGATTCCAATTCAATCCCATCAAGGTGGCATGTACCAATGCCATCTCACTAGTCCCAGTGATCAATTTCTGTTCACAATTGATCATAATGATAGGACTAAGAACCAAAGGGATCACATAAACAAGAATAGTGTCTGCAAATACTAGCTGATAGAATAACTTAACCTTTTAATTCAGTTTTTCTACAGACTTTTTGAAGTATCCTTGTACACCCACGAACTGCCACAACAAAAATAATGATCTGCAAATTGGTTAGGTTTTAAAGTTAGCATTATGTCTTCTATATCCTTAGTGATTTTTGTTGACTTCTTCTATCAGATAATAAGAAAGGGATATTGAAGTCTCTAATTATAATTGTAGATTTCTGTATTTCTCCTTGCAATTATCTCAATTTTGGTTCACGTGTTTTGATGTTGTCTTGTAAGTATATAAACATGTAGCATTGTCATATCATTGTGATCAGTTCGTCCCTTGCTATTTGTAACCATTTTTTCTGAGCATACATTTTAAGTCACACAATATATTTTTTACTACTTTCTGCTTTAAACAATTATCTTTTAGAATTGAAACACTAGAAAGGTGTTTTATATTAGCCAATGAAGTTATTTCAAATGCTTTTCATTCCTTTGTTTGATCAAGATTTTTGTGGTGCTACTTTTACTTGTACTTGAAGAGTTTTCTTTAATATTTCTCGATAGTCCAGTCTGCTGTTGATGAATTCTTGTAGCATTCATGCCTGTAATATTTTCATTTTACCTTTTTCTTGGGTGGAGAATTCTACATTGACTGTTTTTCATTCACTCTAAAATTTTGCTCTACCATCTTGCTTGCTTTGTTTTCAATGAGAATTTCTTTGTCAACCTTTATGCTTCAAAAAGTGTCTTTCCTTCTATGCCTGCCTTTAATATTTTCTCTTCATTGTTTCATATATTACCACGTTTCTTCTGTTTAGGTTAATTGGGCTTCTTGGAATTTGCTGTATGAATTTTGGAAATTTTTTAGCTGGTTTTCAAATATTTGTACTATCACCTCTCTTTCTGGAACTTGGATTTTGTATAATTGGACTTTTTGAAGCTACTGCGCTAATGCTGTTTATCCCTACCTCCTCCCCCACCCCCAGTCTCTTTATTCCCCACTCTTATTTTGGATAGTTTCTTATACTGTATCTTCAAGTTCACTAATCTTTTTCAGAAATGTTAACCCATCCTTTTATCTCCCATGCTTGCATGGTCTACTGTTTTATTGTCCTTGTCCACAAATTGGATCATCTACATCATTGATTTCTTCTCTTTAAGAATTATGCTTCTCTATTTATTTACATGTCCAGTAATTTTTGAATGGATGTCACACATATATGAATTACACTTTAATATTTTTCTATCAATATTTTTGAGCTTTGTTATGGAATACATTTAAGTTATTTGGAAAATATTTCTTCTAGTCTTTTAAACTTTTTGTGGAACCACTTTGTAGGATTTATGATAAAGCTGATTTTACTCCACTAGTGACATGAGACTATTCTGACTTCTCTACCCAAAGGACTGTGAATTATGAGGATTTGCACTTCAGCTGCTAATGAACTATTCTTTCTATCATATATGGGGATCTTTCTCTCAATCCTTCCAGAAGGTTCTTTCCTGGCCGTTAGTATTTGTAAGATTGCTGTAACAAGTAGCCACAAACTGAATGGCTTTAAACAACAGAAATCGATTTATTCATAGTTCAGGAGGCCAGAATCCAAAGATGTTGGCACAATTCGTTCCCTTTCGAGGCTCTGGGGAAGAATCTGTTCCATACCTCTCAGTATTCCTTGGCTTATAGGTAAAACACTGCAATCTGTTCTATCTTGATATTGCTACTTTTGTGTCCCAGTATTTATCCTGTTCTTGGGCATAATAAAGACACCAGTCAGGAACAGGAATTTGGCACCTAAAATCAAATGAAGGGAGCCTCCTTGAAGAGAGTTCAGTACCTAGGTGAAGTGTTTTTAGTAAGTGGAACACCAAGTGGCTACCCAGACTGACCCCAGCAGTATAACTGGATTGAGAAGTAGAGCTGGGATGCTTAGGAACTCTGAAGCAGAATAGGGTTAGAGTTAGTGGGATTTAACACTAGAAGAAGAAAACTGAGAAAAAGAATTTGAATGATCTTCAGAGGGTCTCTCTCAGTTTTCAATACTAAGAATTTCTTATAACATATATTCATATGTGAGGACATACCCAAGGTCAGTGTAACAAGTTGTCGTGTTTCCCCAGAATGCGTATCTGCTCAGAACTTAGAATCTTTTTTACCCACTTAGTTAATTAACATGAGATTATAGTAGATTGG
Source organism: Oryctolagus cuniculus (assembly GCF_964237555.1). Lineage (NCBI taxonomy): Eukaryota > Metazoa > Chordata > Mammalia > Lagomorpha > Leporidae > Oryctolagus > Oryctolagus cuniculus. Next base: position 90,830,126 of record NC_091442.1, read on the forward strand.
GGTGGGCTCTCTAAATCTAATCAATGATTGGTACCTTTTAAAATAACTTTAATTATTTGAAAGGCAGAGCAAGAGAGACATTCCACCCACTGGTTTACTCACGGATGCCTGCAGCAGGTGGGGCTGGGATAGGCCAAAGCTAAGAGCTCTTAACCTCATCCACACGTTGGTAGCAGGAACTCAGGTATTGGGCCATCATCTGCTGCCTTCCAGGATGCACATTAGAAGGAGGATGGATCAGAAGCAAAGGCAGAGCTCCATCTCAAGCACTCTGGGATGTGGATGTCCCAAGTGGGAGCTTAAGAACCCACTGCGCCACATTGCCCCCCCTGCTTTATAGAGTTTTTTAAAAATTTTAATCAGAAGTTCATAATTTAATGAAAGCATTCTACCATTTTATTGTAGTATGTGTTCTGAATTTGTCTCATTATATACTAGAAATAGATCATCTGCTTGCACATCAAACAGTTCTTCATAAATGGCATCATTTTGTACCATAGGTAAACTCTAAAGTATCCATAATTTATATTTGATCTTAGTTTAATGAGATACATATATTATTTTTAATATTGTTCAGTATTATATGGGTTGCATCCGTTTCGTGTTTAAAAAATGTTTAAAATTCTTTTTCATTTTCTGTACAGGTTTGATAACCCAGCTGCTGTAAGCCCAACTCCTACAAGGCAGCTAACTTTTAACTACCTCCTTCCAGTGAATGCTTGGCTTCTGTTAAATCCTTCAGAGCTTTGCTGTGATTGGACTATGGGGACAATACCACTTATAGAGTCATTTCTAGATATTCGAAATCTTGCCACATTTATATTCTTTTGTCTTCTGGGAACTCTGGGAGTATTCAGTCTCCGATACCCTGGTGATTCTTCTAAGACTGTTTTAATGGTATGAAACTTTAGGTTTTTAGACTCTGTTACATTTGGTTGATTAAATAAGTGGCTAGCTTTAATTCATCCAAAGAATTTCTTTAAAGATTTATTTTATTTATTTGAAAGACAGTTACAGAGAGAGGTAGAGACAGAGAGAGAGGTCTTCCATCTGCTGGTTCACTCCTCAAATGGCTGCAATGGCCAGAGCTGAGCCAATCTGAAGCTTCTTTATTTCTCCCTTGTGGATATAGGGGCCCAAGGACTTGAGTCTTTCTCCACTGTTTTCTCAGACGCACTAGCAGAGTGCTGGATCAGAAGTGGAGCAGTTTGGACCCGAAACAGTGCTCATATGGGATGCCTACACTTCAGGCCAGGGCTTTAACCTGCTGTTCCATAGTGCTGGCCCTCAAAGAGTCTTTCTTAAAAGAAGTATGCTTTGGGGCAGGTGCTGTAGCATCGCAGGTGGGGCCACGGCCTGCAGTCCCAAAATCCCATGTGGGCGCCAGTTCAAGTCCCAGCTGCTCCACTTCCGATCCTGCTCTCTGCTATGGCCTGGGAAAGCAGTGGAAGATGGCCCAAGTCCTTAGGCCCCTGTACCTGCAGGGCAGACCCAAAAGAAGCTCCAGGCTCCTGGCTTCAGGTCAGTGCCGCTCTGGCCGTTGCGGCCACTTTAGGATTGAACCAGCAGATGGAGGCCCCCCCCACCCCCAAATCTCTCTCTGCCTCTCTGTAACTCTGCCTTTCAAACAAAGAAATAAATCTATAAAAAAAAAGTATGCTTCATTCAAAAGCATCCCAATTCTTAAACTTACTTAGTTAATCATAAAATTATATAGCAGAATTTAATTTGCAGGTGTAAGTTGATGTATACATTCTACATGTAAGATGAAAATGTAATTACGAATTTCCCTAATTTGGTAGGAACTCTGAAATCATGAAGCATCTCTCTTGTCTTCGTTTTCTTTTAAACTTTTAGAATAAATGGATAATATTGTGTTCTTACTTGTTTTTCTGCCACAGAGAGTAGTATCATATAGTTCTCATTAACAAAGTTGTCAGCTCTTACTGTGGTCAGAGACCTCTGCACACATGAAAAGCCATTTTTTTGTTGTCATTTTCTGAACTGTTTCTTGGTAATTTTTTACTCTGCCTCCACTCATAGTTCTCTTAGTTGTTATTATCATCCTGCAGCAGCCTTCTTTATGTTTAAATTACTATTCTTCGTAGTGTTAAAAATGTTTCATCAGTACATTGTCTAAATAAAATGATAAAGGTATTTGGATTTGAGTGTTGAATGTCCTTACATTTTTTTAACTTAGTAAACTATCTTTTTCTTTCTAGGCACTTTCTTTAATGGCATTACCATTTATTCCTGCATCGAACCTTTTTTTTCCAGTTGGATTTGTTGTTGCTGAGCGAGTATTATATGTCCCTAGCATGGGATTCTGTATTTTGGTAGCACATGGATGGCAGAAAATTTCAAACAAAAGGTGAATCTTTATATTAGTTTGTTTACTGCTTACTAACAATAAAATGAACTGTGACCCTAAAGTTTTAAATCCATATTTAGTTCAGTTTTATAAATCATACTTTTATGTCTTTTGGTTTTCATCTAGATAGTTTTCTGCCTCTAATTCAGATTAAGAAAGCTCCATAGCACCTACTCATCCTGTGTTCTTTATCCTATTAATATAATTTTATTTTACAACCTGAGATGGAACAAACTTTGAGTCAGACCCAGATGAAAATAGTATATTTTTAAGGCTGGAGTCACAAATGACAATTACTATTTCCTTATGCAGTGAAATGCTAGTCATCCTACATAAGTGAGTCATATGGAATAAATACATGAAAAGTGTGTATTGTAAGCAGTTTATAATTTCTTGCTAGCAAAATTATCTTCATAATATTTGTATCCTAGTTGCCTTAAATTAGTAGTTATGGAGCAGTATACTTAGAAACTCAAATTGTAGCATGTATTTTCTCATTGTACACAATGCTGTACTGCTAAAATTGTCAAATCAAATTTTTAGTGGTCAATTAATACTAATGTAAAAATAGTAATTTGGATTAGCAACTTGAAAAAGAAGTGATAACATTTCTCACTTTTTTATTTTTCCAGTCATTCTTCAATCCACAGGATTCTGACTTGTGTCCACATTATTATGTTAAAACATGTAACAAATCACCTTCTGGTAGATACATCCAATTAGCAGTTTTATTTAAAACTTATTTCCCTGATGTCACATAAAGTATCTCTTCTGATTCTGTTCTATTTCTGTTCATTTCTGCTCTGATTCTGCTTGCTGTACCCTTACCTTGAATATTTGTATTTCTCAGGTTTACTCATAGCTTCATTTGTCACACTGCATATGCTTCATAGATGATCTCTTTCATGTCTACAGTTTTCAGTACCATGTCTCAAACCTCTTTTCTTAGCTCTACCCATATATCCAATTATAATCACTACTAATTCTTTGTACTTTTAGATTTGTTTTCCCATTAAATTTTCCTACTCCTTAACTGCCTTTTGCAGATGTGAGAGTTGAAATTCATACAGGTCACCTGAGTTACCCAAGGTCACAAAGCTAGTAAACAGCAGATTGAAATGTGTACTTAACTGCTTCTAATGACCATGTTCTTTCTGATCCATACTCCCTTGTTATGTTGAAGTGCATCTATCAAAATGAAAGAAATTGAACCTTGTTAACTGGGGCAGAAACTCAGATCATTTAGTATTAATTCATAGATCATGAGAGAATAACAATTTGCCTGAAGTTTTATAAGTAATTTGCATCTATTTTATAAGGAGTTAATTTTACTTTGAGTAGATAGGCAATTCTAGCATTAAAGTATAAGATTATTCTAAGAGTGTCATGATAGTTCATTGTAAAACTTGTAAGCAAAAACCATTTCAAAATACAGCTAATGTTAAGATTGGAGCTTTGGAAACTCAATTAAGAATACTTAAGAGCTGGCTATTTGGCCCCACAATTAAGGCACCTGTGTTGCCTGTGCTGGATGCCTGACTCTGCCTCCTGACTCCAGCTTTCTGCTGATGCAGACTCTGGGAGGCAGTGGTGATTCAGTTCCTGTCTCCAGGCTTTTATCCTACGTTAGCTGTGACCATTGTAGGCATCTGAGGAGTGAAGTAACAGATGGTAGCTATGTCTGTATTTTTTGCCTCTCAAATGAATTTTTTTTTGACAGACAGAGTTAGACGATAAGAGACAAAGGTCTTCCTTCCGTTGGTTCACCCCTCAAAAGGCCGCTATGGCCCGCACGCTGCGCCGATCCGAAGCCAGGAGCCAGGTGCTTCCTCCTGGTCTCCCATGCGGGTGCAGGGCCCAAGCACTTAGGCCATCCTCCACTGCCTTCCTTCCCGGGCCACAGCCGAGAGCTGGACTGGAAGAGGAGCAACCGGGACAGAACCGGCGCTCCAACCAGGACTAGAACCTGGAGTGCCGGCACTGCAGGCAGAGAATTAGCCTAGTGAGCCGCTGCACCGGCTCAAATAAAAAAAAAAAAAAAAAAATCTAAAATTACTAAAGTTGTAGGTTTTGGCACAAAGTATTCTTAAGTATTAAAAGTCATCTTGTCATTTAATCTACTATTAGAATATATGGTTGGCCCTCCATATCCATGGGTTCTGCTCCTGTGGATTCAACTCAGGGTATATCAGAAATACTCAGGGAATAAAAGAATGTGCTGAACATATACAGACTTTCTTTTTCTTGTTCTGTACACAGTGTAGTATAACAGTCATTTACATAAAATTTACCTTGTATGAGGTATTATAAATAATACCTTGTCATGCTTTTAACATAAAGCAAAATATTCATAGGTTACATAAAAATACTACACCATTTTATATAAGATACTTGTGCATCTGCAGATTTCGGTATCCACAGGGAGCCCTGGAACCAGTCCCCCACAGATACCAAGGGACTGCTCTATAATGTAATGGAAGTCTGCATTGGAAGGTCATATTTAATTTTTTTTTATTTTCATCTAAAGTTGGATGCTTATTGGAATGAATTAGAATAAAATCAGGCATGATATTTAGGAACACTTAATATATTTCTTATCTTTGAGAACAAAGGTAAAATGTCTTTGGTAAAATAGATAATGTTTTGTTTTGCTTTTTCTTTTAAACAGTGTATTTAAAAAACTGTCTTGGGTTTGTCTGTCTATGGTGATATTCACTCATGCCTTAAAAACCCTTCACAGAAATTGGGATTGGGAGTCTGAATATACATTGTTTATGTCAGCCTTGAAGGTAAAGTATTGTTCAGGATAAAGCAAAGTATACCACAGTAATTTCTTGTAGCTGTTTTAAGTTATCTTACTGCATTTGCAATTAGATACTTAAATATTAAAACTGTTACTGAAACATTAATGAAAATAATTTTTATTTTATTTAATGTATAACCAAAAGTTCTAAATAATACTTAACTGTATGTCCAAAGCATATGAGTAATTCTCTAAAAACTCATGGAAAATGGAATTATATGTGTTATATATATAATTATATATATTATAATGTTTATTATAGTACAAAAGAACTTTTTTTGTTTTCTCATAATATACACTTTTCATGAACTTTTAGAAGACTCCCTCAGGCAGTTATTAGAATGTATAAAATGATAAAAATGTTCAAATCAAAATAGTAGATTCCATTGGTTCTTTTTATTTTTCTTAAAATTTATTTATGTGAAAGTCAGAGTTAATGCAGAGAGAGAAGGAGAGGCAGAGAGGTCTTCCATCTGCTGGTCCACTCCCTTCACAGCCACAACAGCCAGAGCTGCACCAATCCAAAGCCAGGAGCTGGGAGCTTCTTCTACGTCTCCCACTCAGGTGCGGGGGCCCAAGGACTTAGGCTATCTTCTACTGCTTTCCCAGGCCAGAACAGAGAGCTGGATTGGTAGTGGAGCAGCCAGGACTTGAACTGGCACCCATATGGGATGCCAGCACTGCAGGCAGCAGCTTTACCCACTGTGCCACAGTGCTGGTTCCTCCATTGGTTCTTAAGATGGGCATTTTTACTTTTTAATATTTATGAAACAGGATAACTCTTACAGTGAAAAATCTTACAGTTAAAATAGTATCCTTTTTTTTTTCTTGGTGGTATGTAAAGTCATCGTGAGTCTTATAATTGAGAGCAACTTAAATTCAGTATAAAATCCATAGTGAAAAATGGCACCCTACTGTTAGGAGGGTAATAAATGGTTACAATACTATAGGAAACAGGAAAAACAGAAAGCAGTAACATTTCTGTAGAATATATAAATCAGAAGAAGAACTTTTGAAGAAAACACAAATTTGGATGGACTTTGGCCTATTGGTTAAGACTCACATCCCCTATCAGTGTACCTAGATTTAGTTCCTGGCTTTAGCTCCTAACTCTAGCCTCCTGCTAATGCAGAACATTGGATCAGCAGTGGTGGCTCAAGTAGTTGAGTTCCTGCCATCCATATAAGAGAACTGGATCGTTTCCCTGGCTTCAGGCTGAGCCAGCACTAACCATTTTGAGCATTTGGAGAGCAAAACAGCTGATGTCACTTTTGTCTCTCTGCCTCTTAAATGAATTAAACACACTCACACAAATTTGATTCTTGTAATGATGATCAGCCAAGATTTTTTCAGGTTCTCCTTTACCAGTGATTCTATTCAAATCACTAAATATTTAATTCCTTTGGCTTTTTTTTTTTTTTACTTTCCTTGGCCTAGCTTTATTAAATTCCTGCCTCATTCCAACAGTCTGTGTGGCTTCTTGATTTGACAGCTACTTAAAATCAGATGTACTTACTTAGTAGCTCCATTCCTTCTCTAGCACAGAAATCTTCAAATAAGTGTGAACTGTTTATCATGCTTGTTAATACACACTCCAAGGATACCAGTGAGCTCCATAATTTTCAGGAATTTTGCATATCATTCCCATGATAGTGATTGAAACATACAACCCTATCCACTGCTAGTTCTTTGTTGAGTATCATGCTTTAGCATGCCTGAACTCTGAAAGCACAAAATAAACATTAGTACCAGGGATTGCATTACCATATTAGATAATGTAAATAGCTTTAAATATCAAGTTTATAATTTCCTAAAAATAAAACATTAATGCAATGTTTAAATATATTTTTATATTCTAATACATTTTCTCCTAAAAGAATAGAAATAGACCCAGGCTTTCAAACAGCATGAAACACTAATCGTTCAAATCCTAATGTAAATAATGGTGTTTGGCAGAGTGGTTAAGCCACTTGGGGTGTCCACATCCCATATCAGAGTGCTGGGTTTCAAGTCCCCATTCTGCTTTCTAGTCCAGCTTCCTGCTAACATGCACCTTGGAGGCAGCAAGTGATGGCTCAGGTACTTGGGTTCCTGCTACCCACAGGGGAGACATAATCTCAGTTTCAGGTTCTTGGCTTCAGTGTGCTTTAGCCCTGGCTGTTGTGGGCATATGGAGAGTAAAAATAGAGGATCTCTTTCTGTTTTTGTGTATCTTTTCATCTCCCTACCTTTCAAATAAAATGAAATTGAAGCCTACACTGTAGCAAAAGAAAACATGTATAAATTAGACTGCTGTGATTTTAGTATGTTGATTTCAAAAGGGAGGGGAGGGTAAATTTGATGAAATAGTCTTTATTTGGCTCCTTCCTAACTACTAGAGACATCTCCATGGAATATTCTATTCCTAATAGTGTACCAAATAAATATCTGTGTGAACTGCAGCCAGGTAAGTTTTAGTTGTAACTCATTTTTATTTGTACTTGTATTTAAGGTAAATAAAAATAATGCCAAATTATGGAATAATGTAGGACATGCACTGGAAAATGAAAAAAACTTTGAAAGAGCTTTGAAATACTTCTTACAGGCCACCCATGTTCAGCCAGGTAAGCATTGTTAATTAATAAATTAATGGATAGTTTCTTTTCTTTTAAAAACTTGATTATGTTTGGGGATAATAAGGTAGAGTTTGTGACTTGAATACTAGTGTTTTATAACTTTGTTCATTTTGAAATGCACTCTGTATGTAAGAGTTACTTCTATCAGACGTATGAGGAATTTTTTAGCATAGTTTTTGGGTGGCATAACTAAGCATTTTTGCTGAAGTAATGGTACTAGTATGAAGTGGTAGTGGTGTGAATAAAGAGATCAAGAGAAAATAAGGTAATAGGGTTATGGTTTTTGTTTTTAGGTGGGAAAGAAACAAAAGCATGGGTGAGACTAACAGATGAGAAAAGTAGACTTTGAAGGTGGCTGAACAAATTAATCATTGTCCTTGAACAGATAGAATCTGTTCTATAGGATTAGGATTTCATTCAGTCTTCACAGCTGGTATTTAACCTGTGGTAACAGGGAAAATGTATTTTTATGGACATGAATATAGGCAGGTGTTTAGATGGCATAAAACAAGCTACTGAAGTTGTCTTCTGTTGGCTTGTTTTCTTAGTGAAATGGAAAGCAAAATCATCAGTAGGAGGGTATGGGGGAGGAAGTGTTGGAGATCCAAGAGTAGAGAATGTGAAGGATTCTTAAAAAACAATACTTTGCAAACTTTAATGTTTATAGTAATGCATGTTCTGATGTAGATTTAGAGCAAGTCCTGAAAATATGCATCTATAATAAACTCCCGAATGGTGCTTAAACCACAGTTGGAGAAGCAAAGATCTGGGAAATTAGAAGAGTGTATAGACTGGGAAGATGTAGTATAATTGCCAGGCAACTCTATTATTCTATTTGAAATAAGTAATACTTAATTTAAAACTAAACCAGTTGATGTAGTTACATGTTTTCTCCTGCTGTTGGTCATCCACGATAGTGATGTGCAGGCCTGGTGAACTTGGTTATATAGGTTGAGAATTTTTCCAGATGACTATTGCCAAGTAAGAAAGAGCTAAGGGAGTGAATATGTTGATATATAGAATCTGAACTGGTTAAGTAGGAATGTGAGGCAGGATGAGGAATGGAGGAAATTGTTGTTGGAGTATGTTGTAATTACAGCAGCAGTAATTTTCTGTAGGAGTGTAATTGGCATTTGAAATATGCAGAACTATATGACAGGATACGTGCCAAATAGGACCCCTACCCTCCAAATGCCATCTTTACTTTAAATTCAGAGTGACAAAACCAAGAATTAGCCCTGACACATTACTAGATGTCCTTGGAGGGATGTAAAGTGGTAGACACTGCCCCATTTTTTCTCATAGATATGACTATGACCACTTAATTAGTTAAGATAGAAAGGAGATTAGAGTCATCAGGATAAAGCACATCAATACAACAGTATTAGAGGGCTAGTGGGATTGGTAACGAACCAAGCAAGGGTACTGGATAATAGACTTTAATGGCCTGAGATTAGAGACACATTATTTTAGAAGAATTGATAATTATCTGAAAGTGACAATAAAGATCAAGGTGGACATCTACTCTTCTTCTAGACCCAGTGTTATGAAGGATTAGGCGAAGAACAATGTCACCATATAGAAGAAGTACAGGGTAGTCAGGTCTCCAGAACAAACCCAAAGTTCAGTTAGAGAAAGGTGTAGAGAGAAGGTTGTAGAAATAACAACTCTTGGTCTCACCTTCCTGTTTTACCTCCCACAGCCCTTTGTATAGTTTAATTTTTCTTGGCGTATGGGATACATATCCTGTACTTCTTACCCTTTGCCTTTGTGTTCTTCCTTGAATCTAAAATTTCTCTGTTTTCACTTCTTCTGAAACACTTGTCACCATCTTTTACAACCCATCTACAGGGCTTCTCTTCCAAAAAAGATCCCCTTTCATTCTGGCTAACAGCATGTATTTCTCATTTGTAAAGTCCATTACAACTTCCTCTCTAACTTTTTATGATTTTTGGCAATTTCTTATTTATTGCTTTCCTATATTTACTTAAATGTTAATTTATTAAAAGCAGTCATTTAAACTATGATGTACTTTTGGGGTAGCATGAGCATCTGTTTTATCTTTTACCCCATATCATCTAATAGAACCTTAATGTCACTAGTATGATAGTTTTAATTTTGAAAGTTTAGACTCATTTTAGGAGCTTTCAGAGAAGCAAAATCATCTTTGATATCAGACAGTTGGGAGCTTTGAGACTTAGAAGATGGAGCTGGCTTCTCCAGCCTCATCGTTGTCCTCTAAATTGTGATAGTAATTTTCTTTCTCACATCATTGTTGTAAAGACTAAATTGGATGTGTGTATATGCATATTCAGTTTTGTCTGGTGAGTAGTGTCCCTATCTCAGGATGTTGCAATTATAGGCATTTCATTCTTAAATGATTTCCCTTCATTGTTAACGGTTACTACTTGCTGAACCTGTTTCCTTCAATATGATTTCATTTTCACACTTTCAAATTTGCTGATTTTGTTAACCATGGGCTAGGAAAACAGTGCACCAGTTTATTAGAATTTATTATGAATAAAACAGGTCAACAGGAACACTGTGCCATTTAGATATACTTTGGCTTTTTTTTTTAAGCTATGTTCTTCAAAGATTTGGCAGGTGAACTGATGTGTTATTTGTTATTTTACTGCATTAGGACTAGATAATGAGAGGGGGTCAGACAGAAGTGACCAGGATAGGACTAAAATGGGACAGTTAGTGTGGAGACTCACTGAAAGCTCAGACTCTGGTGTCCTGCACACTTTTTGTCAAAATCAGTTCAGTCATCTTGAATTTTTCCATGCATACTATGTGATGTTTTGGTACATGTATGTTATCTAAATTTAGAATATTAACAGTATCTCTTGTTTTATATGGATTAAATTAAATATTGCTTAGAAAGGACTAAGGCCAGTTTCTAGCCCATATTGTATACTCAGTAATATGTACACTGGTTAATATTGATGGCATTATTTTCATTGAATCTGAGGAAGGAGGAGGCAAAGTGAAAAAAAGAGTGAATAGCAAATAGTTCTGTAGGTTTATTCATTCATTGAGCATAGATTTCAGAATTTACCATTTGTCACCCACTGTTTTAAGTGCTGTGGATCCAGCAGTGAGTGAAGCAAATTCCTTGCCCTCTCAAGAGTTCCCATTTTAAATAAAAAAGACAATAAATAGGTATATACAAATACATGAGGAGGAAGTGGTACCCAATAAACATACACAAATGTGCATGTACATACATATGCACATGTATTTATGAGGAAGTGACAAAACTATGAGAATAATAAAAGAGTATAGATTAAAAACTGGTCAGATAAAGGGTTTTTGGAGAAGTAGCATTCAATAGAAATGAGACTAAAATGAGGTGACAAACCATAGAAATATACTTTGATGAGGTAATTTTAGGATAACCAGCTTTGCAAATAGTGAAGAACAAGAATTTATAAACATTTTGCAGTAACCAAGACATTATTGAATTGCAGTTTTTAATAGCTGTCTTGAGTCATAATTGACATACAATAAGCTGTCAGTGTTGAAAGTTTATAACCTGATAAATTTTGGCATATATAAGAGCATCATCAAATCAAAATAATGAAAATATCCATTAGCTCCCCAAATTGCATGTGTCCTTTTTTAGTGCCTCCTCCTTAATGCACTAGACTCCAAGCCAAATTGAACTACTACATATCACTATAGAGCACGTTACTTTTTAAAAATTTTATATGAATGAAATCATGGTCAGTAGACTTCTTTTTCCCCCCTGACTTTTTCACTCTGCATAATTACTTTGGTACTCATTCATGTATGAGTCAGAAAACCATATCTTTATATGGCCAGATAATATTCTTTTCTGTAGATGTGCCACAGTTTATCAGTTTACCTGATATTCAGATCATTTTCAATTTGGCGTTGTTACAAATAAAGCTATTGCGAACATTCATACACCAATCTGTATGGATATTGGTTTTCATTTCTCTTGGATCAATAACTAGAAGATAAGTATGTTATATAATTTATGTATATTTAACTTTTTAAAGACTTACCAAATTGTTTTCCATGGAATGTATTTTATTTACATTTCTAGCAGCAGTATAGGAACATTCCATGTGTTTCTGGTTCTTCACTTGCTGAGAATATTTATTGTAAAAGGATATTAGATTTTGTCAAATTTTTTCTCCATCTATTAAGTTTTTTTAAATGCCTTTTTTCCATCTATTGATAATTTTTTTAGTCTGTTAAGATAGTGCATTAACAATAATTCTGGCCGGCGCCGCGGCTCACTAGGCTAATCCTCCGCCTTGCGGTGCCGGCACACCGGGTTCTAGTCCTGGTCGGGGCGCCAGATTCTGTCCCGGTTGCCCCTCTTCCAGGCCAGCTCTCTACTGTGGCCAGGGAGTGTAGTGGAGGATTTGGGCCCTGCACCCCATGGGAGACCAGGAGGAAGTGCCTGGCTCCTGGCTTCGGATCAGCATGGTGCGCCGGCCGCAGCGCGCCGGCCGTGGCGGCCATTGGAGGGTGAACCAATGGCAAAGGAAGACCTTTCTCTCTGTCTCTCTCTCTCACTGTCCTCTGCCTGTCAAAAAATAAAATAAAATAAAATAAAATAAAATAAAATAAAATAAAATAAAATAAAAAAACAATGATTCTATAAAGTTAAAATAACCACTTGATCATGACATATTGCTCTTTTTATATATTGTTGTATTTGATTTGCTAAAAACTTTTAGGTTTACTTCTCTATTAATGAGGGATTGACTTTATTTTTTTGTAATGTCTTTCTCTGGTTTTAGCATCAACTGATGGTAACCTTGTACTACTGCTTGAGAAGTATTCCCTCCTCTTCAATTTCTAAAAGGATTTATTTAGATCTAGTGTAATTTGTGCCATCAGGTTTGATGGACATCACTAGAGTTTACTTATATCTGTTTTACCATTAATCCCATCCGTTATTTTTCTAATCCTAGATTTTGTTTTCATTAGAAGATCTGGTTCTATGTCGTTGACAGGGTGTGTGTGTGTATGTATAAAAAGGCTCTTCAAAATGTTTATGGAAAATGCATTTTGTGAAAAAATTGTGCATGGATTTCAAAATTTTTACACCTAAATAAGCTGACCTTTATATCCTGTTTTCCTACAAAATTTTTGAAGTGCCCTCATGTACCAATGAATTTGATGTAGGTTATAAGAGGAAGTGAGACCTGAAAGATGACTCTTAGATTTATGTCCTGAAAAATTGTAACAGTACTATTTATGTTCTATCTTGCTTGGTGGTAGAGTATCAAAAGAGGGAAATCAAGAATCCTCTTTAGTTCCTGCTAGAAATATAGATGAAGATAGATAACTTGAAAGATAAAAGGTCAGGGTTAGATAGAAAAATTTGGAGTAATAAGATGATATTTGACACTTACAACAGCATAGAATTACATACAGTAGGATTTGTAACATTTTAAATTATATTGAAAATAATCGTGTGAAGGCTTTTGTTGCTTAGTCAGAATAAGTATATAAACTACATAGTGTTCTTTGACCAGGCGGAGTGCATATAGATGACCAATTGATTTTGATTATTTTGTTTTGATGATTATATGAGTTTTTAAAAATACCAGTCACAAAAGTTATAATTTCTCAAATGAAATTACACTTTCCACAGGCACTTTTAAAAGTCACATGTAGAGTTTTCTCAACAAACACCAAAATTCCCCAAGGATTTTTTTCTTGTTTTATTATTTTTCCTTGTTTTTTTTTTTTCTTCAATTTTTTCTTGAGATCAGTTGTTTCATTTTTATCTAAGTTTTAAAATCCTTGAAATTGTTCATATCCATAAACGATTGTGGACATCAACTTCAATTCTAATGCCATCAAGATGGGAATAATTTTTAAAGCATTCTTAGGAGTTCCCATGCATTTATAAATTTTTGCTTTTAGATAGACACAGTTATGTGAATAGAAAATATTGGAAAGCAACACAAATGACTGGACCATCAGTGTAAGAATGCTTAACTTTAGATTTTGGCAGCAGACACATTATTGGGCATAAACAGTTGCCTGATACTTGGCGGCCACATTTAGTGCATCTGTAGACAGGATGAGTAAGATCACTTGTGACCCAGTCATGTGTCTGATAACTAAAGTTGTTTCAAAGAAATAACTGTCAGGGATAGGATTGTGGTCATAGGTTACCGCTGGCTCCAGTGCCCTCATCCCATATGCATGCTGCTTCCTGTCCTGTCTGCTCCACTTCCAATCCAGTCCCTGATAATGCACCTAAGAAGGCAGTGGAAGGCGATTACAAGTGCTTGTGCCCCTGACACCTGCATGGGAGACCTGGATGGAGTTCCAGGATCCTGACTTTGGCCTGGCCCAGTCATGGCCACTGTGGCTCTTTGAGGGTTCAGCCAGTGGATCAAAGATCTCTTTCTCTCTCTGTGTCTTTCCAATAAATAAACTTTGAAAGAGAGAGAAAAGAAAAAGAAAAAAGGAAGGAAGGAAAGGAAGTCCTCAAACAAATGGTGAGTATGTTTCAAGATACATACAGCAGTTAGAATATGATATGGAAAAATCTGTGATTTCTTTTCATGATAAAGTCAGGGGACTACAGAGATTTGGTGCCAGTGTTTCTAATTAAATGAAATTCTAACTTTTTGGTAGAGGTTAGTGAAAATTAAAATGCAATTGTTCTCCTTGCCAGCTTTAGGGATCTGCATTCTCTCTCTGAATCACTTGGAAATGAGGAAGAAGAAACTATGTAAACAACTCTTTCAAAGAGATTTGCTAAGTAGAAGCTCAGAGATTTTAGCAATAGGATAAGCAGGATAACAGCTTGAACAAAGTCCTTAAGTAGGGAAAAGCAAAGGGATTCATTGCATAAGTACATTGATTATCCTTCAAGCAGTTAAGAAGTATAGGAGGGAAAGCAGACTGTATGTGTTATGCACACAGGTCTGTCTTAGTATTAAACATTCATACAGGTTAAGTTAACAGCTTTAACAGTGGAATGATAAGCAAGTTCCCTTCTGATTTCATTTCCCTGTTGAAAATAAGAAAATAATAGATTTTTTAGAAGAGAAAAGGAATGGAATTTTAGAAAAGTGAGTTGATTGAGGTAACCTAGTGTTGACATACTAGGGTACATTTGAGATTGTGAAGTTCTCATTCACCTTGAACTATAGACAGATTCCTTTATTCATGCTGCTTGTTTTTTAGTGTGCCAGAAAAGCAAGCTTATTCTTTAAAATTCTCTGAAACTCTTTATTCATTTGAATATCATGGATTTTGGCATTTTGCCTTTTCTTTCCCTTTTTCAAATTCAAGTTTATCTTAAAAGTATTAGTATTTCCCCTTCTGGAATTTAAAAACTTTTTAACTTACAGAAATATTTAGAAATTAGGCCATTCCTAAAAGATATCAAACTTCTGTCTTTGTTCTTTGAGCAAGTAGGGCTGCTTTACTCTAATGTCTGAAGTCTTCATTGATGACAGTATCACCTCTCTGTAATTCTAAGAACTTGATTCCAATGAGTGAAGTTTGTGTTATCTTTTATCTAAGTAGATAATCTCTTTCTTTCCTAAGTTTTTTATAAGCTGACTTCAGTAGTATTTTAAATACTCAGTTAACATAATTCTGTGATTTTATTTATCTAAACTTCATGTTTGTTTCTTCTTATATTTAGTAATGCAATGATTTTCACCTCTGACTTTATATCAAAATTGCTTAGAAACTTCTTAAAAACATGTTTTTGCAGATTCCATTCTTGAAGATTGTTTGATAAATAGAATTGGATGGGGCTAAGGTTCCTGAATATTTTTAAACTATGTATTCTGATTTTTAGCAGGAGCAGAAATGGCTTAGCTTAAACATTTTGTTTTGTTTTGTTTTGCTTGAGCCCCTCCTGACTCAATGGGACACAGCAGTGGATCTAAAAAAATAATAATTAGCTCTCTTGCCCTCAATCTTGTCCTTCCCCAGTTCTCTGACCAAACCTGTGCTGCATTTCCCAGATTTTGTGCAGTGCACACAATTGCCAGTCTGAAACATAATGTAGCAAGATCTTAGGACTGTTACTCTCCTCCTAGGGTAATGCCCAAGACATATATACTTGGCCCCTATGTGTCCTGGGAATTGCAGGCAGAGAACTATTCCACAATTGCAAAATCATCGATGTCACAGGCAAGTAGTAATCATAATTTGAAACTTGTCATGTCTGTTAGATATTCATGTTGAGTAAAATTGTCTGATTTAAGATCTTCTCCTTTCATTCTATCTGTATTCCAAACCTTTGAAATACTTATTAGTGTACAGTGAGTCCTCATATCTTTTTTATTTAAATATATTCTTTTCCATCACTAAATGAATTTGCTGGGGATTTTATTTTCCAGTACAGAAAATAACATTACTGTAGCCTTTTAAAATTTTAAATAAGTTAAACAGGAATTAATCAATATTTAAGAGAGATGGGCCACTGCTCGTACATAATATTATTGTTCTGAGAGTCTGTTATACTCTCATTATGCTCACTTTCACAAGAATTTTTTAAAACAACAAAGTTTTTCACAGTCTCTGTTCCCCTATGATGATGTGTGCTTGTTAGTTTTACTTAAAGTAATTCTGGGAATCATGACGCTCTTTTTCACTTACAGAGGTGAACCATCCATTTTTGAGTGGATTCCAATCTGTGAGATTAAAGAAATGCAAGCAAGCCTTAGTATAGGATAGTAAAATATACTGAAGAAAGGTGATATAAATTTCTTCATTATCTCTTTCTTCCCTTATGTCTTAACCATTCAAAGATCCATTCAGGTAGTTTTTTGTGTGTATTTTCTGTCCGTACAGTGCTTTAAGTAATTTTATAGTATACCATTGGTCATAAATTACACAAGTTATGTTAGAAGAACTTAAGGAAGCAGATCCTGTTTCCTGCTTTTGCATTTTCGCCTACTGTGTTCCTAAGAACATGTCTTTTCAGTAGTTGGCATTGAATATTATCTAGGATATTTGCCATCAGATGATTTTTTTAAATTTCAGATGATATTGGTGCCCACATGAATGTAGGAAGAACTTATAAAAATTTAAATAGAACCAAAGAAGCTGAAGAATCTTACATGATGGCTAAATCACTGATGCCTCAAGTGAGTTGTGATAATTTATCTATTGTGTCATGTCTATTAGAATGCATTATTTCAATCCAAAAAAAATACGATGAAATTATTTGATACATCTCTTGCTCTGTTTTTTCCATCGGTTGTTGTACAATGAATGATACAGGCACAAGATTCATTGGAAGATCTTATGCCCTTGACCAGTTAGCTATGTTATCAGTAAAGACAGTTTAATCTGGTTGCATTTTTTCAGTTTTAATAATAGTGAATAATAGTAATATTGCTAATGATTGGTAGATTAACACATAGTCCAGAAACATAGTTTGACCATATGATATCCTGAAGAATTGATTCAGTCCTAGAATATTGCAATTAAGTTGTATTCATTACAAGTTTATATGATATATAATTTTATCATATATAATTTATGATGTATATGGCAAATCTGGATCCTTATATATCATGTATAATAACATTCCCTTGACTGAGTCATTTAGTTAATTAGAGCATTTTATTTCACAGCTTAACCAGACAAGTGAGTTTTTAGTATTAATCTGAAATAAAATTAACAACTTTTTTGTCAAAGGAATGATCTTGCTTGATAATGTGAGTTGACAAAGTATACAAAATACACTAGACTGAGCGACAGGAGATCTGAGCTTTATTCTTGTTATGACATATAGTTAATAGATACTTTGACCTTTGAAAGTTTCATTTATCAGCCTTCATAAAATTATGAGTATTAATAAAAAGCTAACAGCAATCCATTGAGCTGGAATGAATGAACAACTATGTCCTTCAATGTCGTTATATTTTTGGTACTTTTTGTGAATACTACAGATGCTTTCTTATTCATTTTTATGATTTAATATAGTAATAAAACTGTTATTGTGATCTTCTTATATTTTCTGTCATTTTTAAATAAGACTAGGCATACTGACTTTTGACTTTTTTAATACCAAAATACCATGCATGTTATGAAAATACCTTTTCATCTAAACAGATTATTCCTGGTAAAAAATATGCAGCCAGAATTGCCCCTAACCACCTAAATGTGTATATCAATCTGGCCAACCTGATCCGAGCAAATGAGTCCCGACTGGAAGAAGCAGATCAGCTATACCGACAGGCAATAAGCATGAGACCTGACTTCAAGCAGGCATATGTTAGCAGGTATCAGTTACTTTTTATTTAATTTTAAAGCTGTCATTATGGAAGATTAAAGTTGGATCTGCATGTACATTTTGACCATTTTGACTGAATTGGCCTGTTTTTGTTTTAGTAGTCTTCCTTGGCAGCCAAGTTCCTAGAGGGACATAGTTTATTTTAAACTAATAGTCAGTAACTTGAAATTCACAAGAGACTCTAAATTAAAATAGCCAGCTTTGGTTTAAAGTGTAAGAAAGGATAGAGGAAGCTTCCCTTTCTCTGTTTCATTTTCTTCTCATCACCAGAAGCATTTTTTTTCTCTATTTACAGTACCTGATACTTATGTTTTATAATAGTTATTTGTATTATTTAACTCTCAGGACTTTTTAAAATAGATTTTCAGAACTGACTGGTTTTTCATGCTGTTGCTTCAAAGAAAACTTCTTTGTTGTTAGAAAAAGTTTTTTGGCCTCTAAGTGTTACCATTTGTATTATACCTGAGAAATAACAAAATTGTGTTTTGTAGCCTGATCCAGAAATCTAATCATAATTTATGCCATTGTTTTTTGTAGAAAATTGCATTCAAAATTTAAGCTTGTCAAATGAAATCTGTTTTTAAGTTTGGTTTTACCTTTGTTCAGGCTTACTTGTAATCCACTAAGTTTAGCAGGGTTGCATCTATAAATAAAATGTGTGAGGTTTAATACATGAAGATTTGTTAAATAATTTGTGCATTTAAAAATCACATTATGGACATTCATTCTGTAAGTTTTATATTCCTTTGCTTTCACTCCTGTGCTGAGTCCTATAGGAAAAGTAGTAATATAATAAAAACAACTTTGCTTGTATAACTACTTAAATGTGATGTCTACATATGTAACTTTTTTAAACAAAATGACTAAGTTCTATAAGAGAGAACAGAACCGTATTAAAAAGATTTTTCACACTGATTTTCATTCAATCTTCAGTTCTGATGTGTTTCACAAAGCTGTCTGTAGGTGACACTAGTGCTCTCCCACCTGACTGTATCAGCTTTTGAAATTTGAAGGATCATCTTATAAGAATCTATTAAAAAGGACTAACACATGAAGGGATTTCAAGTTTCAAATACTCTGCTTTTTTGCACAGTGAGAATTTTATCATAGAATGTAAGGTGAATTTCCCTCTTCTTATTGTATATATTTTTCTTCTTCAAATGCTGCTTACTTTATCACCTGACAAATTCATTGATCTCCCACTGTGGTTAGTTGTCATTTTACTCATGCGGTCAAATTTTAAGATGTATATTTGAACTGCAAATATACTTTCTACCTCCCCACATCTTACCTTCTACAATCAAGCATGCTTTTTTTTATCTTTTTTTTTAAAGATGTATTTATTTCTTTGAAAGTCAGAGTTGCACAGAAAGAGAAGGAGAGGCACAGAAAGAGAGGTCTTCCATCCACTGGTTCACTCCCTAGATGGCCACAACGGAACTGCGCCAATCCGGATCCAGGAGCCAGGAGCTTCTTCCGGGTCTACCACACGGGCGCAGGGACCCAAGGACTTGGGCCATCTTCCACTGCTTTCCCAGGCCATAGCAGAGGGCTGGATTGGAAGTGGAGCAGCCAAGTCTCGAACTGGATTCCATCACTGCAGGCAGTGGCTTTACCCACTACATCATAGCGCCAGCCCCAGCTTTTTTCTCTTTTAATAGCAGTGAAAAAATATATCAAATCGAATTTGCTGAACTAAGGATTTCGGAGTTGAGGACAGTTTTGAAAAGTTATTTCTGAGGCCAGCGCCACGGCTCACTAGGCTCACTGCACCGCGGCTCACTCCACCTGCGGCACCAGCACACCGGGTTCTAGTCCCAGTCGGGGCACCGGATTCTGTCCTGGTTGCTCCTCTTCCAGTCCGGCTCTCTGCTGTGGCCTCGGGAGTGCAGTGGAGGATGACCCAAGTGCTTGGGTCCTGCACCCGCATGGGAGACCAGTAGAAGCTCCTGGATCCTGGCTTCGGATTGGCGCAGCGTGCCAGCCATAGTGGCCATTTGGGGAGTGAACCAACGGAGGGAAGACCTTTCTCTCTGTCTCTCTCTCACTGTCTAACTCTGCCTATCAAAAAAAAAAAAAAAAAAAAAAGTTATTTCTGAAAAAAAAAATTTTAGGAGTCTATGTTAAAAGGGTAAAACAAGTCATGTAGAAAGTCTTAAAATTTGTCAAAAATTATGTTTACAACTGATATGGTAATAAGTAAAGGTTGTGTTTGATTTTTCCACAGAGGAGAATTGCTTTTAAAAATGAATAAACCACTGAAAGCAAAGGAAGCATACCTTAAAGCACTAGAGCTGGACAGAAATAATGCAGATCTTTGGTACAACTTGGCGATCGTATACATTGAACTTAAAGAACCAAATGAAGCTTTAAAAAACTTTAATCATGCTTTAGAACTAAATCCAAAACATAAGCTAGCATTATTCAATTCTGCTATATTAATGCAAGAATCAGGTATGTTTTCTCAAAATATTTCCATATTTAAACAAATTATAGTTTTGAATATGGTAAAATTTCAGCTTCAACTCTTACCCATTTTATGAATGGATAGTTTATAACACAACTGTGCATAAATGACTTATTGGAAAGATATTTTAAATACATAACTTTTTTCAGGTGACATGAACTAACACTGGCAATACTACTTATTCATTCTTCTGGTGTATATTAAGACTACTTTTTCAGACAATTAGCAATACCTACTTAATAAATCTCTATAATTATATGGATATAAACATAAAATAACATAAATATACTGTCTAAAAATATGAACTTGTGAATTTTTTTTACATAATTAGCTCTAAGGAGCCAAGAAAATTTGTATTCCAAAAAATAGTATTCTGCAAATTTTTTTCCTTTGATTTATAATGTCAGGTATTTCCAGCACCATTTTATATCCAGTTTACTAATTTTTCTGAGATTATTATGATTTTTC
Source organism: Oryctolagus cuniculus (assembly GCF_964237555.1). Classification (NCBI taxonomy): domain Eukaryota; kingdom Metazoa; phylum Chordata; class Mammalia; order Lagomorpha; family Leporidae; genus Oryctolagus; species Oryctolagus cuniculus. The sequence goes on from NC_091442.1 coordinate 90,851,120, forward strand.
TATAGTTCCTATAACTTAGCTAAATTACTAATCAGAGTAAGTTTGGATCTCTTATGCATAGCTTATTTTTTTTTTAAAGATTTTATTTTATTTATTTGAAAGAGTTACAGAAAGAGGTAGAGACAGAGAGAGAGAGAGAGGTCTTCGATCCGCTGGTTCACTCCCCAGATGGCCGCAACAGCCAGAGCTGTGCCATTTCAAAGCCAGGAGACAGGATCCAGGAGCCTCCTCTGTGTCTCCTACATGGGTGCAGGGGCCCAAGGACTTGGGCCATCCTCCACTGCCTTCCCGGGCCACAGCAGAGAGCTGGATAGGAAGAAGAGCAGCTGGGACTCGAACCTGTGCCAATATGGGATTCTGGTGCTCCAGGCCAGGGCTTTAACCCTCTGTGCCAAAGCGCCATCCCCTTATGCATAGTTTATATAGGAATTTTAGTTCTCCCTCCTAAGGCAGTGTGTGTGATTTATAATCTTTTAAATATCTGTTGGATAAATAGTTTTTATTTAGCATTTTTAATTATTCCTTAGTTGTATTTCTTAAAACTTAAAAATGAACAAATCATAAAATCATAATATTTTTGAGCTGAAGAGAGCCTTTTAATTTATTTTTTAGTTTGTTTGGTAGATTAGAGAATGAGAACCAAATAAACGATCTAATGATGACCCAACTTGAGGTTGAGTAGCTAGTCTAAGAACTTTATTTTTTATGCTGTCAAAAAGATAAGAAAAATCTTTAGATCCTGTGTTCAAAACAGTATAACTTATAGAAAATTTATTTGTATTTTATATAGTTATAAAACCTTAATCATGAAAGATGCTCATTATCTAACCAAAAATTCCATCCTAAAATTCATAGTTGGAGAACATGAGAGTTTTGTTTCCTAAATCCTAATATCTCTTATCATGATATATTCTTGCCTTTGAAACAACCTAAATCTTTGAGCTAACATATAAAAATATCTGACTTAGAGGTAAACATTTAGCTTAGCAGTTAAGATGCCTGTGTCTCATATTGGAGTACTTGTTTTCAATATCCCATTCCTGACTCCAATTTCCTTCTAATACAGACCCTGAAAGGTGCCCTGTGTAGGAGGTGCCAATAAGTAATTGAGTTCCTACCACCTGGGGGAGACTTGAATTGAGTTACCAGCTCCTAGTCTTGGCCCTGCTGTTTTGTTTTGTTTTGTTTTGTTTTAAAGATGTATTTATTTATTTGAAAGGCAGAGTTACAGAAAGGCAGAGGGGAGGGGAAGAGAGAGAGAGTGGTTTTTCCCCCAAATAGCTATGACAGCCAAGAGGGCCATCTTCTGCTGCTTTCCCAGGCTCATTAGAAGGGAGCTGGATTGGAAGTGGAGCAGCTGAGACTTGAACCAGTGCCCATATGGGATGCTGGTGCTGCAGACAATGGCTTTATCCGCTATGTCATGGCACTGACCCCTTGGCCCAGCTGTTGTAAGCATTTAGAATGAACCAATAATGGCAGGGCAAGCTTACTCACTCTCACTCGCTCTCTCACTCTCTGTCCACCCCCTCCCTCCCTCTCTTACTGCCTCTCAAAAAAAAAAATTCTGATTTAATAATTTTGAACATTTTCTTTACCTAGGAATAGTTACTACTTGTTGAGCATTTCTCCATATATATCATGTAATTTTAGAAATTTCAGTAATTAACCCAGAGAAGTTACATTACTTGTTCAGTGTATAAAATTAACAGAATCAAGATTAAGTACACGTCTTTGTTAGTAAATCCCAAGCCTCTTCTCAAAAAAAAAAAAATAATAATTTATTTGTTTATTTTATTTGAGAGACAGAGAACTCCCCTCCCTCTGATGTCATTCCCCAAATGTCCACAATGGCCAAGCCTGGGGCAGGCTAGTGTCCGGAGCCAGGAATCAGGAACTCAGCCCAGGTCTTTAGCCTCTCCTTAGTTTTTATCTATTCTCTGATACTTCCAATTGGATTCTAAACTGTAATGAGATATTTCTTCCCTTTTAGTTTCTGAACTACTCTTACTACTTTAAAGGAAAAGAAATGAGCTATCATTTCAGTGTCGCAGTCACATCATCTTTTTCATGAAGACTGAGATTTTTGCTCCTTAGGTGCAGAAATTAATTGCTGTAATGCCTTCTTTTTGTAATCGAACTGAATCATTGAAAATGGTTTTATTCCTCAGACCTAATTCATTGGCTGACAATATAATTTTATTTTTCTTAAAAACAAAATTTTCTTAGGTGAGGTTAAACTCAGACCTGAAGCTAGGAAACGACTGCTAAGCTATATAAATGAAGAACCACAAGATGCCAATGGCTATTTCAATTTGGGAATGCTTGCCATGGATGACAAAAAGGACAGTGAAGCAGAGATTTGGATGAAGAAAGCCATAAAATTACAAGCCGACTTCAGAAGTGCTTTGTTTAATCTGGCTCTCCTGTATTCTCAGACTGCAAAGGAATTACAGGCTTTACCAATTTTAGAAGAGTTACTGAGATACTACCCTGATCATATCAAGGGTCTTATTTTAAAAGGAGACATTCTGATGAATCAAAAGAAGGATATACTTGGAGCAAAAAAATGTTTTGAAAAGATTTTAGAGATGGATCCAGGTAATGTGCAAGGAAAGCACAATCTTTGTGTTGTTTATTTTGAAGAGAAGGACTTACTAAAAGCTGAAAAATGCCTGGTTGAAACATTGGCATTAGCACCACATGAAGAATATATTCAGCGCCATTTGAGTATAGTCAGGGATAAAATTTCCTCATCTAGTTTTATCGAACAACCAGTATCCCCAGCTGGTAAGATGTCAGGTGTAGAAGAAGGAAACAAAATTCCACCTGAAAATGTGAAAGAAATCAGTAGTGAATCCAGACCAACACAGATAAAAAAATCAAATGATAACAAAAGTCAATCTAAATCAGATAAACAATTAGGAAAAAATGCAGACAAAGAGACTCCCCAGAAAACAACAAAAGATATCAAAGAAATTGAGAAGAAAAGAGTTGCTGCTTTAAAAAGACTAGAAGAAATTGAACGTATTTTAAATGGAGAATAGTATTCTTTATCATGTGAGAGTGGTATCAAAGAACTTTAAATCTTGGAATTCCTTGTACTGGCAGCTTTCAAAAATATCGAGGATATAGAACAGTTTATCATTAGCCGCCTCATTGTAGATTCAAGGTAAAATTTTCATTAAAGGCCTGTCCTACCCCAGGATATACATATTAAGTAAGATATGGCAAAAATTTACAGTTTTGGTGAATATAGCAGAAATGCTAAGTTACAGGTGACAAATTTTCAACTTCTATTATAGAAGGAAATTTTTCCTGATAGAATAATCTGTACTACCCTCAAAAATAATTTGAGGCTTGAATGATAATCTTTGAGGGCAAATCTAACATGTGCTATTTTATTCTGTGAATTCCATGTTATTACTCTACTTCATTTTTCCTTTACCTCTTGAAATTTCTGGCTTTGGATTCAAAACACTTATTGAACACATTCTTTTTCTAAAATAGTTCTTATGTTAACCAAGGGACTTAGCACTACAGAAAAATTCTAGCTTTCTTTTTGTTGTTTACTTTGGTTGACTTTTAGAAGGAATGCTGGGTGAAACACATGTTAAAATTCATGTGACATGTTAGCTTAAGAATGTATTTTCATAGTTTCATGCTTATTCTTTACTCTAAAATGCAGTTTTTAGGTAACATTTTACACACACATGCATACATATATACACATTTCTAATGGTGCTCATGTATGATTATTTTTAACACATTGAGAGTATCACATGAACCACATAATCATGACTATATTTTGACTTTTACTCCCCAAACTATTCATGTTAGGGTCATAGTTATATTGAGAAGTCCCAATAACTGTCTTAAGAACTTTTGAGTTATAACATAGTAAATTTCTTTTTCATGTTAGTGTTAGTTCTGTGATCATATGTGAATTTTAGTTTTATGTTTCCAGAGTCACACCTTAATCCCTCTTTCATATCTTAAGCCACTAAATTCAGTTCTGTTTAACAAAAGGCAAAATAATGTGATAAAATTTATTTTTAAACACTAAATTCCTGAAATCTTGTTATGGTATATATTTTTATTAAATATTTATTTTGACTACTGAGCTTTCATAAATTTTAAGCTGTTTTAATTCCATCAATTGTGGAAAACAAATTGCTATTGCATTCCCCTATGTATGCATCATTTTTCACTGACTATCTAGTTATAAAAATAATTAGCCTAGTATAGGGTCAATAAACTTGTCAGTTGATTTTGGCAGATTTAAACTGGAATGATATAGTAAGTTGAAAAGTAGAATCAACTCAAAGTTATAATTTAAATTTTTTTTGGAGTTAGAATGCATTTTAAATGCATTTTATAGTACTTACTAAAGTTGGTTTTAATTTAAACTGTTAAAACTAGCTATCATTGTGGGATAATAGCTGATTTCTAATTATGTAGTAATTCAGAAACTATTTTTTGGTTCCTTTGAGATAGCTACTTTCTAATTATGTATGTTTCAAAAATCATATCCCAGTAATCCTTTTAAGAAATGTTTTATAAATAGGTCACAAATGTTTCACATGGTCTGTATTAAAGACCTACTGTTACTAGATTCCTTGAGGATCTGTCATAGATTTTTAGGCAATTAAAAGCAAGCACTGATAATAGTGGGAGATAATTCTTAGCCCAGGAGATTGTGTTAAGCATCAAAGCAATACTTAATTTCAGTTCTTAGATTATGGCTTTATGACTCTAGATATAAGGTGGAGAATACCTCATATAATATGACTTGAAAAAATGAAGCTATGTGTTTCTTATGTTCTTTCCATGTTTTGAGAAGTTGCTTCTGAGAGTGATTTCTCTGCTATACTATAAAGAGAGGATAGTTTAGAAAAGTACAAGGAAATCTTTAATGATAGCAGACAAAATAAAAGTTTGAGTAGTATTTTAATAAAGTTATATAACTATTCAATGATAAAAGGTATATATTAATGTGTATCCAGTGATTTTTCTAGAAAAAATTATCTTAGCACATGGAACAGTGCCTATCATATAGGAAATGCTCCTGTATCTTCAATGACTTAATTAAATCAAATTCACCCTGATATAATTAATAGTTTAATAGTGATAATGGATTCTTAATCCATTTCGTACTAGAATCCTGGTGGGGGTGCCTTTTAGTATGGACATTATCCTATAACAAATCTCAATTTCTGGGGCCATGCTTCAGTTTTCTAAAAGGTGTCTGAGTGGTTCTAATTTGAAGTCATGTTAGAGCACTGTGATAAATTAATTCTGGAAAATCCTTTTGTCTGTCTTGTGCTATTTTTTAAATTTAAAGTAGAATCCAGTTAAGTTTTGATGTTTAAATTCCATTAAGAAATAATTTTCTTCTGGAAATCAGTATGTATTCCTTGAAATTTGAGATCTTACATTCCATGAAGCTTGCTTATATGTAAGATTATTATTTCTCTATAAATTCAAAATAGAAAATTTATTTAAATTGTTAAGTAAAAATAATGGATTATTTTTCTCTCTCTCTGGAGCTGCCTTTTTGAGGAAATGGTGTAGAAGGCTTATTTCATCCTAGATTACTAACCAACGGTTAAGTTGTGAGCATCTGTAAGCTTGGAAAAGAAAACCTATCACCGGTTTGTATGTTATTGATGAATGGGCACAGTTTTACAATACAATCTGTTCCCTAAGAGTTCAAGAAAAGCTTTGACAATCTCCAAGGGGCAATGGTATGTTACTCCTTCACTGCTTCTCAGAAGGTGCAATTTAAGTTTCTAGAGTTGTTCCTGTGTGGATTTATTATTATTATTAACATTCAGAATTGGGAATTTTGTCTGATAATTATTCCAGTGAGTAGTTTTCTGGGGTCGATGACTAGGAGAATAAGACAAATATGTATTTTGTTTGGCAATTTTCTGTTTACTTTTATGTAAATATTTTGTATGTGAATTGCACAATTCTAATAAACCTCATCCCTTTTATTACATCTGATTTGAACTCAACTTCATGTTTTAGAATGTTTCTTCAAATATGCTTTAATGAAATTAAGAAAATATATAGATTTGTATGTCAGTTTATACTTCAGAATTGCATATATTTATCATATTTATTTTTTTAAAACCTTCTAATTGCATAACTAAATGACTTAAAAATAAACTCCCCAAAAGCTATGGTAACTTTGTCCAAAAGTTTACATGTTGGAAACTATCAGCCATCCATGGTAAGGGTTCATAAGAAAATAGTTTCAAATTGTATACATTTTACATTTAATGTGTTTACCGTATTTCTAAATATTCAGTTTTAAATTGGTACTTTTTCAAGACTTAACCTGATTTGCCTTTTAGTGTTAAAATGAAAAAAAAAATACAATTCTGTATATGAAGAGATTTCTACTCCTACCAAGAGCAGCTGGCATGTAGTATAGTAGCATTTATCTGTGAAAGGTGTCCATTAAATTAATTCCTAAAGATATATTATGAGTGGCAAACTACATTAAGAAAATGAACAGTTAAACTTGAAATTTTATACAAATTCAATTTCTGCATCTACCTAGGTTCAAATTCTGTTGTCACCTATGATATAACTTAAGGAAATTGTTTAACCTATGTGTCTCCAGTTTCTTCATCTGCCAGTTGGGGAAAACACTTTCCTCTTAAAGTCCTTAGAGAATCAGTATGTTATTTATTACTTAATATGTTGAAATTGTTTAGAAGAATCCTTTAAAAAAAAAAGATGTATTATTTTAAAGAGTTACAAAGAGAGAGATTGGGAGAGACTGTTATATGCTCTTTCACTCTTCACTCAGCTGCAATGGCCAGGACTGGGCCAAGCTGAAGCCAGGAGCTTCATCCAGGTTTCCTACATGGGTACAAGAACCCAAGGATTTGGGCCATCTTCTGCTTTCCCAGATGCATTAGCAGGGAGCTGGATCAAAAGTGTAGCAGCTGGGACTTGAACTGGCACCCATATGGAATGCTGGTATCGCAAGGGATAACTTTACCCACTAAGCCACAATGCCAGCCCCCTAGAAGAATCCTTATAGTAAGTAAATTATCTACTAATAAAGTTAAGCTCTTTTGATGCAAATGATTTGATTTATTTGTATGCTGGCAGAGATATCAATAATGGTGATGAAAGCAAGTGATTGATTAGAAATTAATGATAATTCTCGTTTCTTAGCTATCTATGCTGACAGGTACATAGGTAGCATAAAATACAAATAGTTTTAGAAAATTTCATAGAAAGTGAATATTCTTTTTTAAAAAGTGTTTAGATTTCAAAAATGTTTTGCCAAAATATGATTCTACTGCAGCTAGTTAAGTCCTAAGGTAAAATTCAGGATAAACCTTCAAAAATTTCAGATATAATTTGGTATCCTAATTCCTGTGTTCCTCCCTTGGGAATCTTGAAAAGAAGATGTGCATAAAAGAGCAAAATTAGGCAGTACTACTTTAATAATGACAAAACCCAAAACCAAAAAGCTCCATTTTCATTTGATGAGGGTCAGACAAAATCATTTTGGCCGAGATGTGCATGTGGACAGCTAATAGGGTGAGGTGCTTAGAAGACAAAGAAAACTAAGTAATGGAGGTGAGAAGCAGCTTCATTTTCCTGGCTTGACTGATCCTTTGGCTGATAGTTTGTTCAGCAGAAATCTTCTGCCTAAGCAACAGCATCTACCTAATGGGGAGTATTACCATAATTAAATGTGATAGTAAAAGTGAGAAATGCACTGGCTTTTTGCTGAATATTGAGCAGTGGATTACCTAGTTGCCAGACCTGCCTCCTAATATTTGCAAGGCCTGTGAAAAAGGAAAAGAACAGACCAACGTACCATATGTCTAAACTTTTAGAGATTATACATCAAAGTAATACATTATGCTTGCTACAGCTGACAGATTCATACAAGAAGTGAAAATGTATAAAAATGTGATTCTTTCAAAAGCAAAATAAAGGCAGATGAATTGTTATTGAACATGTATAGTGTTTTATTAAAAGGCTGACTGATCATATTGACTTCTAAAATCCACAGTGAGCTAAAACTAAATTCACTGGAATTTAAAAACATCATGTGTACATGTGTAGGAACTAACTCCCATACATAACTGGTAGAGACAAAATGGTGTGACTACCTTAATCTTTTAAGTTTCTTCTTAGTTTAACATAGCATGGAGCTTAAATTTGTATATGTAAATTATATGCATTCATGGAAATTGCATATTCATATAGAGATTTTATATAATTATATAAAATATGATTATATAAACCTTACATATTTGTATATGAATTGTGTCCACACGAGGATAGTGTAAGTGTTCTTCCAAAAGTTCCTAGAAATAGAATTAAAAGGTAGGTTTATTTTGGTACAAAAAAATTTTAAGTCAGTGAATAGTTTAAAATTTTTATTTTATTTTTTAAAGATTTTATTTATTTATTTGAGAGGTAGAGTTACAGAGAATGAGCGGCAAAGAGAAAGGTCTTCCATCCGCTGGTTCACTCCCTAAATGGCTGCAACAGCTGGAGCTGAGCCAATCTGAAGCCAGGAGCCAGGAGTTCCTTCTGGGTCTCCCACGTGGGTTCAGGGGCCCAAGCACTTGGGCCATCTTCTGCTCTCCCAGGTCGTAGCTGAGAGCTGGATTGGAAGAGGCGCAGCCAGGACTAGAATCTGTACCTCAGGTTTAACCTTTTATACCACAGCACCAGCCCCTTGTAGTTTTTAAGCAATAAGCACTTTCCATCAACCTTTTGAGGGAGTTGCTGTAGTATCCCCACTCATTGTTCTGTGTTTCTACTGTCTACTCTGCTTCATGGTGTTTTTCTTCTTTCTGTAGAATTTCCACTGCAAATTTCTCTCCAACTCTTCCCTAGGAGTGCAGTTACTCCACTTTTTTTCTGTTATCTTCCTGTGATCAAAAGCAGCATGTCTTTCCCCTGTTCAGCCATCTTGGATCTGTTCTGATCCTTTATACTTATGTTTTACTAGTTACAATGTCTCCTTTTCATTTCTGATCTTACTTGAGTCTTTTTTTTTTTCATTACTTATTCTAAGTTAAGATTTTTCAATCTTGTTTACTTTTTCAAAAAGCCAAGTCAATTTCATCTTTTTCTAGTGTCTATTTCATTTATTTCTGTTCTGACGTTAGTTATTTTTTTGGTATGTGTTTTTAAAGATTTTATTTATTTTACTTATTTCAAAAGTCATGGAGTCATTTGTATTTTTAAAAGATTTATTTATTTGCTTGAAAGGCAAAGTTATATAAAGAGAGGGAGGGACAAAGATCTTCCATGCGCTGGGTCACTCCCCCAAATCCCTCCTGCTACTTTTAGGCTTAGTTTGTCTTTGTTCTTATTCCTTTTGTGGAATATTAAGTTGTTTATTTAAGCCCTTTTTTAATTTTTGATGTAGCCATGTATTGCCATAAAATTGATACGATTTGTATAGGTTATATCTCCAAACTCATGGCTGCTGTTTAATGTTTGAACCCCAACATCTCATGTTAATGTATGTAGAGTCCAGTATTTAGAATTCAGGCTCAAATAAAAGACCTTTGTCATTGGGGGTGTGTCCTTAAAATGTAGTTCTCAAGATAAGAATCTTTATAAAAGCTAGAGTTGGAGGTTAAGCATTTGGCCTAGTGATAAGACACTCATTAAGACACCAGCATCCTATATCAGAGTCCCTTGGTTTGATAACCAACTCCAGCTCCTGACTCAAATTTCCTGCTAAAGCAGATTCTGGAAGGCAACAGTGATAGCAATAACTCAAGTATTTGGATTCCCAATCCATGTAGGACACCTGGATTGGGTTCCTGCCTTTCCAGTTTCAGCTTTGGTTCCAGTCCAGCCTGGAGCTAAAGTGGGCATTTGGAAAATGAACAAGCGAATAGGAGTCCTTGTTCTTCCTATCTGCCTCTCATATACGTAAAATTTTTGAAAGCTGGAGTTGTATCTAGTTGCTGTCTCTCCTTCATGGTTCACCATGTGATTGTTTAATGACTTGCTGTGCCACTGACATCTTGTGGCCTCACCAGATGGCTGAACCAATGATGACATAGTCTTGGACTGTGAACCTCTAAAAGTATAAGCCAAAATAAACCACTTTTATTTATAAATAACTTCTCTCAGGTATTTTGTTACAGTGATTAAAAAAAGAAAGAAAAAGAGTGACACAGCTTTCCTCTTAAACTGCTTTTTTTTTTTCCTGTGGGTTTTGGTATAGTGTCTTTTCAATTTTTTTGTTTTTGTTTAAAGACTTTTTTTAAGTTTCTTTATTGACCCCTGCATTGTTTAGGAGCATGTTGTTTAATTCACATGTGCTTGTGAATTGCTCAGAATTTCTCCCATTATGACTTCTAATTTTATATTATTGTGGCCATAAAAGTTACTGGTCAAAATGATAGTGTCCTCAGATTTGTTAAGACTTGTTTCATGGTGTAACATATGATCTATTTGCTGATCTTTTGTATTTTTTGTTTCAATTTTGTTGATTTCTTCTCTAAGTTTAATTTTTTCTCCTACTAGTTTTGGGTTTGGTTTGCTGTTGTTTTTCTAGATCCTTGAGATGCATAGATAACTCACTTATTTACTTCCAATTTCTTGATGTAAGGCACCAGTTGCTATAAACTTGCCTCTTAAAACTGCTTTTTCTATATCCCATAAGTTTTGCTATGTTATATCATCATCTTTGTTTTCAGAAATTTTTTTATTTCTCTATTGATTTCTTCTATGACCCACTGTTCATTCAGGAGCATGTTGTTTAGTCTCCATGTGTTTGCGTATTTTCTAGTGATTCCTGAGTTGCTGATTTCCAGCTTCATTTCATTGTGGTCCGAGAAGATGCATGGTATATTTTCAGTTTTTTGAAATTGCTTAGAGTTACTCAATGGCCTAGCATGTGGTCTGTCCTAGAGAATGTTCCATGCACTGCTGGGAAGAATGTGTATTCTGTGGCTGTAGTATGAAGAAAATTCTATAGATACCTGTTTGGTCCATTTGGACTATAGTGTCAATTAAATCTGTTGTTTCCTTGCTGATTTTCTGTCTGGTTTATCTGTCCATTGCTAAAAGTGGGATATTGAAATCCCCCATTACTTTTGTATTTGAGTCTGTGTCTCTCTGTAGATCCTTTAACATTTCTTTTAAATAGCCAGGTACCCTGTAATGAGGTGCATAAATGTTTATAATAGTCACATCTTCCTATTGAATTGATCTCTTCATCATTACATAGAGCCCTTCTTTGTCTTAGCAGTTTTTGTGTGAAACTAGGTTGGCTACACCAGCTCTTTTCTGGTTTCTGTTGGCGTGGAATACCTTTTTCCATCTTTTCACTTTTAGTCTACATGCATCTTTGTTGATGAAATGTGTTTGTTGTAGGCAGCAAATCAATGAGTTTTGTTTTTTAATCCATTCAGCCAGTCTGTGTCTTTTAACTGGAGAGTTGGGGCCATTTACATTCAAGGTGACTATTGATAAGTAATGACTTTGCCCTGCCATTTTTAAAAAAAAATTCCCATTTTTTACTTTGGATTTCTTTGTACTTTTCCTGGGAGATTTCTTTCCTTTACCTTCTTCCATAGTGAAGACCATGTTTCTGTGTTTCTGTGTGCAGCACATCCTTAAGAATCTTTTGAAGGGCTGGATGGGTGGTGACAAATTCTTTCAATTTCTGTTTGTCATAGAAGAGCTTGCCTTTTTTTTTTTTTTTTTGAAGATGTTATTTATTTTATTTGAGAGAGTTACAGACAGTGAGAGGGAGAGACAGAGAGAGAACTTCCTTCCATTGGTTCACTCCCCAATTGGCCACAAGGGTCGGAGCTTGGCCGATCCAAAGCCAGGAGCCTGGAGCTTTCTCCAGGTCTCCCACATGGGTGCAGGGGCCCAAGAACTTGGGCCATCTTCTACTGCTTTCCCAGGTCACAGTAGAGAGCTGTATTGGAAGTGGAGCAGCTGGGACTAGAACCAGCACCCATATGGGATGCTGGTGCCACAGGCGGAGAATTAACCTACTGTGCCACGGCACCGGCAGAAGATCTTTATTTCAGTTTCGTTCATTAATGAGTGATTTGCAAGGTATAATGTTATGGGTTGACAGTTATTCTCTCTTTAACACTTGGGATATATCTCACCATTATCTCCTAGCCTGTAGTGTTTCTAATGAGAAGTCTACTCTGAGTCTAATTGGAGATCCTCTGAAAATAATTGGTATTTCTCATGGGCACATTTTAGAATCTTTTCTTTATATTTTACTGTGGTGAGGTTTGAGGTTCATTTGGGGGTGTTATGTTTTCCTTATTCTTGTTTCTTGAATTGTTATTCAGTGTTTGTGGGGATACTGGTTGGTTTCTTTGTTTTTTTTGCTGTGTTGCCTTTTATCTTTGGCCTAAGTCTATGTGGATTAGTGGAGTGTCTGCTTTCAGGCAATACTTAAGAGGCATGTGGGCAGATAGCTCTGTTTTGTGCTCCAGGGTGAAGGACATGTCTGAGGTTACCCACCCAGGTTTGACATGGTAAATCTTTTTTTTTTTTTTTTTTTTTTTCAATCAGAGGGCAGGTTTGTTCTTGTCTGTTGGCATAGACTCAGGTGAGCTCCTCTCCTCAATGGAGAGTAGTGCCTGGGTGCTAGCCCCAGAAGGTATATTATTAACAAAGGATATTTGAAGTCCTCAGTGTAAGCTCAGATTTCCCAGCATGTCCCTCACCAGGTAACCAGGGAGCCCTGATCCTGTAGAGCCTCCCACAGTGACTACTCAAAAGTCCCACCCACATCCTGAGTCCTCCCATGCAGTCTCAGTGTTTTCACAGTCTTAGCAAACAAGCTTCCCACAGTCGTGAGCACCCAGCCGCCTGTCTGTTCTCCCCCACCAAGAGGGCTTTCCAGTTCTCAGAAAGTTAGTGTTCTCTAAGCTTTACTTCCACAGTATATGAATGGGCTTCAAAAAATTCATGAGAAAGCAGGATTTAAAGGTAATCAACATTTTTCATGAACTTTTTGAAGGCTGCTTGTATTTCCAAATGACTTGGTCATTGTCTTCCTACCTCCTCCATGAACCAATCACATTCTTGCATTTACTCCAGGAAAACATGAGTAACAGAAAACAGCAATGCTTTCCCTATTTCTAAGGAATCAAAGGATTTGTCCCTAGAAATTGCAGGTTACATAGAATAAAGCTAATATGAGATCATCACAAGTGCAATTGTGTGTTTTTTGCAGGTAATTAGAATTTGAACAAAATTCAGAATAACAATTTAAGGCTCTTCCTAAATCAGTAGCTTACAGGAGCCTGTGATAGATGGAAACATAACAAAAAATGTGTGGATAGATAGATGAATGAGTTGATGGATGGATGGACAAGAAGATGGATGGATTTATAGATTGATGATGTTAGATCATAATATGTCATTCTCCTGCATTATGGACTCATGGAACTATAGTCATCTTCCGTTCTCACAATTCTTTAAAATACTCTCAAAATGTTTTTCTTGACACCTTTTGAATGTATTGGGATGGAAGTTTGTTTTCAAAAGCATGCTAACTTGAATTGACTGGTAGTGATTGCTTGCAGTCCTATAGCAGATCAACCGACTATAATCAATTGACAGTGGGCAATGAATAAGGATGTGGCAGTACACGCTATCCCTTTGCCTATTGATCTGTGAAGCACTATTGAGATAATGGGAATTTAAGAGTCTTGAAACTGTATAAACTTTCTTGTTTTACTTTTTCATTCTTTGATTCCTATCTCTTCATGAAGGGTCTATATTCTTTGATAGCTTCCTCAAATGATATCTTTCTTCATAGTCAAGTTCTGTATAAACTCATGTTGATATATTAAGACACATTTAGCCTTCAGCTACTCCAACATAAATAAGATTATTGTGGCAAAATCCCTTAAAGCAACTATAATTTTTCTATTGACTAAGCAGTGTTTCTTGGTTAATTATTATTGTTTGGCTACCAGCTTGCACTTAGGAACCATTTTGAGAGTAAGAAATCTGGGGAGTTATTTGGCTGGGGGTATGCTAAAACAAGATGTCATGCTACGGTTTGTTAAAAGTTCCTCTGTGACACATTCAAACATATGCAATATTATTAACTGTGTCTTGGCAGCTCATTTTCTTCTTTTTATAAACAGTCAAAAAAGCAGCTCTGGTTTATTTAATTCCTAGAAAAGAAAAATTGGAGCCATTTAGCCTGCTTAATATCAAAACCTACCTGACCCAGAGGAGAATCAGAAAGAATGTCACAGAGCATTTTTTTGAATTGCACCACCCCATATGAAATCCGTTTAACAGCAAATAGAATGGATACCGTCAAAAACCTTTATTAAAATTTAAAACATTTCTTCTTTTATTTCCCTATTTTATGCTCTTTCTCTGAATTCATTCCATACCTCTGTTGAGGAATTTCCAGGAAATTATTTCTTGTTCTTTGCTCCTTTTCTTTAATATTTATTGTCGCTCCCCGTCTTCGTGGAGGAACGACACAGGACCCTGCACTGTTCTTTTGTCTGCTCGGCCCTCCCTGGGTTTGCTGCTGGTTCTTCCCGGGTTGGCTACCGTCCCTTCCACCTCCGTGGAAGGGCGGTTCCCCCTGCCACATTCCCCACTTCCGCGGGGGAGCAGCACACCGCCGGCCGGCTCTCTCGGGGGCTGCACAGGTGTTCCCCTTAGATGTTCCTGGTGCATGTTGTCTCTCTCTTCCTTTATAGTCCTCCTCTGCCAATCCCAACTCGGCTGCCCACACGCCGAGTACGCTGCTCTCCTCCAATCAGGAGCAGGATCAGCTCCTGGAGGTCATCACTCAAGTTGGCAAGAGGCAGCTGCGTAGAAGCTGTTTTCTCCTCTCCCAGCGCCATATTGTGGGGGAGCAGATGCATAGAATAAGTCTTAATTCCAGTAACTCAGTCCAGTCCGGGTTGCTCCCCACAATTTATCTTTATCAGAAGCTCTTCCATCCTTATAATATGAATTTGCCAACTCTGTATGGGTTGCTTACTAAACATCTGTTTTAAGTTCTGCATTCTATAATTGTCTGTAGTTCAGTCATACACACATCAAACATTGAACTCTTATCTTTCTTCCCAGAGAAGGATATGATCTGAAAATAAATTCATCCACTCCATCGTATTATCATCAATGATCTCTCCTTTGTGTCTTCTTATCACAGCCTATACACCCTTTAAACATGATCAAGCTCTAGCCATTTCCTGAAGAGCACTCCACAACTTTTCCTCATTTCACCTCACCTGGTGCTTTGTTTATTTGTTCTTTTTTAGAGCTCTGAATAATTGAGTCACTGGACAGGCAGGTTCTTATTGGTGAATAGTAAATAGTAAAAGATGATGAGAATTATGACTTTTTAAAGATTTCTGTGCCAATTTTGTGATGCGAACATGATAACCACTACACTGGAAGCGTGATTCCTGTGCCAATTTGTATAAAATGGTAATTGGGAAGCAACTAAGGGCTACTGTAATTTTTTAGTGGAATTAGGGATGAAAAAGAGGAAGGTGTCTTTCATAATTACACGTTACCATTTGGTAATGATTACTTAGGTTAATTTTTCCAAAGAAGGTTCATTTCAAATGTCCCCAAATTGTCACTGATGCAACTTGGTATGTGGTACTTAACAAATATTTTCTGGTTAAATGAACAGTTGATGAGTTAGATTGATGGTGGAAATTTAAGTCATCTTACAGGACTGGTAAGAGACATACTTTTTTTTCTCTAAAAGTGACTTTCTCAGCATTTCTCAATTTGTATCATGTACTTGGCAGCTATATTTCTGGATATGTATCATCTACTTGAAAGGCAGAGCTACATAGAACAGAGAGAGTGAGCTTCTGCCCACTAGTTCACTACCCAAATACCTGGAACAAAGTGAGAAAGAGCGAGTGAGCGAGCAAGTTCACTCTTCCATCCACGAGTTCACTACCCAAATACTTGGAACAGCCCAGGCTGGGCAGGCCAAAGCCAAGAATCAAGAATTTGATTTGGGTATCCCATGTTGGTGGCAGATGCTCAAGTACTGGAGCCCTAATCTGCTGCCTCCCAGGCACATTACCACAAAGGTGGATCAGAAGCAATGCAGCCAGAACTGGAACCAGCACTCTGATAGGATGAGGATGTCCCACAGAGTACAGTGTCCCGCTGCAGTACATGCCCACTCCTTGCTTCCAAAAATCTTTAAACTCCTTTCCATCAGAGGTAAGGTTTTCTAAAATATCTTTTAATATTTAACAATGCTGCATAGAACATATTTGATATCCTGTTCCTGAATTCTAATTAAACATGCTGATGAATGTTATGTTGTCATAGAAAATACTCAGTTCATATGATGTCCTAGGGGTTTCATTTTGAGTACATTAGGGTGTCTCATTTCATTTTTTTTTAAATTCAATTCACATTTCTCACTTCATAAGAAACTGCCTTTGCCTTTGCATTTGTTTTTGCTTGCAGAAAGTCAACACTGCCCGAAGATCAATTATTACTTTTTCTATTTCCTTTATTAAACTACTTTTTCCTATGATATAAGTTCCAGATATTGATGTGTTTTCTTTGATATCTGCTTGTAAATCTTAAGTTTGGGTTTATTCACACAGCAAAATCTTAGAATTCGAATACATTGAGTACACATGACAAATAGCTTTAATGCAATCACTTCTTACAGTCTTAGAATATTTTATCATTGGACTGTAAGTAGTATTGACTCTAAAACTGAGTAAAAGAACTGATGTGGTTTCATTGTGACAAGAGTTATTGTGTAAATCCTTCAAAAGACCTACAAGATTATTCTTTGATGTTATAAATTACTTTCTTTTGTATCATAGGATTTTCATCTCATGTAGATCTAGCTGTCTTTTTGTGAGTGAAGATTTTTTATGTATAATATTACTGTTATGAAATGTTGAAACTTTTAGTTAGCCTTCTATTTTGGAAAATATTCTCTTAAATATAATTTCTATTTTACCAAAGTTGGAATGTTAAAGAAATAAATAGATTGTAAAGTTATTAAATTTTTTGTGTTTTTTTTTTTTTTTTGCTGCTATAACAAATTACCATTAAATGTCATAAAACTATGCAAATGTGTTATATTACAGTTCTGTGGGTCCAAGGTTCAACGTATATCTCACTGAACTAGAAATCAAAGTGTCAGCAGGGCTATGTTCCTGTCTGTAGATTCTGGGGAGGAATATTTTTCCTTTCTGTTTCTGCTTTTTCTTTTTTTAAAGAGATACAAAGAAAGTTTTTTTGTTAGTGTTTAAGCTATAATCTTTTTTTTTTTTTTTAATTTGACAGGTAGAGTTTCAGACCGTGAGAGACAGAGAGAAAGTTCTTCCTTCCGTTGGTTCACTCCCCTAATGGCCGCCACAGCAGGCGCTGAAGCTAGGAGCCAGGTGCCTCCTCCCAGTCTCCCATGTGAGTGCAGGGACCCAAGCATTTGGGCCATCCTCTGCTGCCCTCCCGGGCCATAGCAGAGAGCTGGACTGGAAGAGGAGCAACCAGGACTAGTACCCGGCACCCCAACTGGGACTAGAACCTGGGGTGCTGGTGCCACAGGTGGAGGATTAGCCAAGTGAGCCATGGCGCCGGCCTCTCTTTCTGCTTTTAGAAGACACCGACATTTTTTGGTTTGTGATACCCTAGCTTCCTCCAGCTCCAATCCAGCAATGGTGGATTGTGTGAATATATTGGGTCCCCAAATCTACAGGTCAATAATAATCTAGTCTTTGATCTCAAGAAATTTAATTTCCACATATGAAATTTTAAAAGTTATGATATAGTTTACCACAAAGCCTCTGAAACCAGTATGATCCTTCTCATCAAAGACTTAAAGAATCCTTTATCTATAACTGCCTTTTGATCATTTTCTCCTTGAAGATGAGAAGAAAAAAACATATTACTAAAGATAATAATGTTTCCCACTCTTTGAATAGGAAAAAGTATTTCTCAATGGCCAAAGGAAATTTTCATTCTATAAATTTGGACAGTAATTGAAGGTGTCAAAAGAAATGTGGGTGAAGTGAACTGCTGAAAGTAGTTAAAATAACTATAAAATCTGTTTGTATTTACATGCAGCATTGTTTATTTAGGTAGCTTCATTCATGTACAGATCTCTTCCTCCCACCAAAATTTTCCATATGAATTACTTTAAAAAATTATTCTAGGGACTGGCGCTACGACGCAGTGGGTTAAAGCCTTGGCATGAAGCACCAGCATCCCGGCTGCTCCTCTTCCCATACAGCTCTCTGCTATAGCCTGGGAATGCAGTAGAAGATGATCCAAGTCCTTGGGCCCCTGCACCCACGTGGGAGACCCGGAGGAAGCTCCTGCTTCCTGATTTCGGATTGGCTCAGCTCTGGCCATTGCAGCCATTTGGGAAGTGAACCAGTGGTTGGAAGACCTCTCTCTCTCTCTTTCTCTCTCTGCCTCTCTCTTTCAAATAAATAAAAATAAATCTTTAAAAAAAAATTATTCTAACACTTAATTCTGTCACCATGCTCAGTCTCCCCCCACCCCCGCCCTGTCTCTGTGTGTGTGTGTGTGTGTGTGTGTGTGTGTATCCACATATACTAGAGGCAGGGTAAAGGAGTTTGACTAGTAACTTAGATAATGATTGAAAGCTGGTTTTATTTTCATTTTACTTGAAAGAGAGACACAGAGAGATCTTCTGTCTGCAGTTTTACTTCCCAAATGCCGCAATAGCCAGAACTGGGCCAAGTCGAAGACAGGATCTCAGAACTCCCTCCAGCTCTTCCATATGGGTGGAAGTACCCAAGCACTTGATCCATCATCTGCTGTCTCCCTGGGTGCACATTAGTAGGAAGCATTCCAGCAACTCTGATAGGACATTCCAAGTGGTGATTTGACTACTGTACCAAATGTCTGCCTTGAAAGATGGTTTAAATATTTATAATTTTTCTTTTTCTGTTCAAGTTTCAGATTTAGAGCTTCAGCATATATAATGTAAATTAAAACCAGTGCCTTCATTTTCCAGGGATTCACTGCAAGGTTTGAGAGTCTTTGGGATCTCAACAAACACAAAACCAGCATATTGTACATTTATCCCTGGTCAAGGACTTTTTGGTGGAGATCTCATTATTTTTAAAATACATATATATTTATTTAAGGGACAGAGACAGAAAAAAGGAGAGGGAGAGAGGGTTCCCATCTCCTGGGTCACTTCCCAAATGCCCACAGTTGCCATGTCTGGGCCAGACTGAAGCTAGGAGCTGGGAACTCAATTTGGCTTTCTTATATGGGTGAGTGGAAGCTAATTACTTGAGCTATCCCATGTTGTTTGTCAGGTCTGCATTAACAGGAAAGGAATTGGGAGCTAAATATGGCACAGAATCCAGGTACTACAATGAGAGACATGGTGTCTCCACTGGTGTCTTAACTATTATACCAAATGCTCACCACTAGTCTTTCTTTTTTATGTTTCTTACAGCTCTCTCTTCTTCCAGTTTTCCTTCACATTTCTCATTCCTGCTATATTCTACATAATACACTCATACTACATACTGCATATGCACGTATATAGTACATAAAAATGATAGTACTTTGAAATTCTTCATAAACAAAAATGTTATGATGACTGAACCAAATTTATTAGAATAACTACCATGGGCATTATGGTTCTGTGAACCATAATTCAATTTTTTTTTTTTTTTTTTTTTTGCTTAAGCAATTGAAAAAAAATGACATAAAGGTCATACCAAGGAGTGAGATTTTGAACCGTGCCAATGTCTTAATGCTAAAATAGAAGTTAGAAAACTATGAAACAATTATAATGAAATTCTGAAGACAACAAAGTATTCTAAAGAGTATGTGATTCAGATGGAAATGTTTGCCTGAAAAGTGATTAACTAATTCTTCACTCTGTTTTGAAGAATTGCTTCCTGGCGCTATCACCCACTATTAAGGCTACCCACCTTTTGGCAAGTCAAGCAAATGCTTGTAATATTACATTCTCCATTGAAACTATGTATTTGAGATTTTTGTTTTATTTATATAAACATTTTTCTTTTTTTTTTTTTTTGAGGATATTCAGGGCTTTATTTTGTAATGCAGAGGCCATACCATGGTCCCAACCCCACTTTCCACCCTGTACTTCTTATAAACATTTTTCTTGATATACTTTTTGGCCTATGATATCATTTTCATATTCTGGGTTAGGAATACATCATAGTTTTCCCCCATTAAAATTAATAGAACCATTTTTCTTTTTTTAAAAAGTACTTTAATTTATTTTCATTTCTATTTGAAAGGCAGACACAGATCTTCCATCTGTTAATTTATTCCACCAATGTTGAACAGCCAGGCTAAGCTGAAGCCAGGAGACAGGAACTCAAGCTAGGTCTTCCACCTTGGTAGCAGAGACAAGTACTTGAGCCATCACCTGCTGTCTCAAAAGTTGCACATTGGAAGCTGGATGAGAGGTGGGGCCAGGACTCAAAACAGGCACTCCCAATATGGGATGTTGGTATCCCAATTGGCATGTTAACTTCTTCACCAAACACCTATGCACCCCTCCTCCCCCCATCTCTTCCTTCTGCCACTGAGTAACAAATAGTAAGTTTGTCTTGTTTTTTTTTTTTTTTTTTTTTTTTTTTTTTTAAAAAAAAAAAAGCTTGTAATGGGTAAAGAAGTAGTTCTGTACCGTAGGAGATATAGCTGGAGGTGAGCTCGGTCCTCCAAGACCTCGATATTTTAATGGAGGTAATGAAGCAATCTGATCATCCTTCTTTCTTAACTTGCTCTCTGAACTGTAGCCCTGCTTCTTGACTACTTCATAATCTTATTTTGTATGTTAATAGCAGAATCTGACCTCTTTACTCCCTCTGTTTCTCTAGTAACAAGTTCTAATCTTCCTCTAAATGGGTACCTCAGACTTGAACAAAGAAAAGCAAAAAAACCCATTAATAATTTAAAAATTGGGGGCTGGCGCTGTGGCACAGTGGGTTGGCGCCCTGGCCTGAAGCACTGGCATCCCATATGGGCGCTGGTTCATAACCTGGCTGCTCTGCTTCCTGTCCAACTCTGCTATGGCCCGGGAAAGCAGTAGAGGATGGCCCAAGTCCTTGGGCCTCTGCACCCACGTGGGAGACCCAGAAGAAGCTCCTGGCTCCTGGCTTTGGATCGGCACAGTTGGAGCCATAAGGGAATGAATCATCGGATGGAAGTTCTCCCTCTCTCTCTCCCTCTCTCTCTCTCTCTCTCTCTCTGTCTCTCCTCTCTCTGTATAACTCTGAATTTCAAATAAATAAATAAATCTTTAAAACAAAAACATAATTTCTGAGGGCAGGTCCTGAATTTCATTATTTTATTGATGATTCTCATGGACATTCAGAAAGGAGAGTGTTTAACTGAAATGAATAGTTGCAATTCTAATGAAAACCACACAACATTTGTTGAGCTGTTTTTCTATGTCTGATATTGTGCTAGGTATCTAACATAAATTCTGCAACTTAGTCTGTACAGTTAAAAAAAAAAAAGTGTTAATTTATATATAAGAAAGTTTAGGTGCTCAGCCCTCTGCCTCTATGCTGAGCTGCCCGCCTGGCCTGCCCAGGTGTACTCTTTCCACTCAACCATGTAACCCCGCTCTCCCCCAGTCTGAGCGACTGGGCACTCTCTCAGGTTCTGTCTGGAGAGGTGCCTAACCGCTCTTATGGATGTCCCTTCTCTAACAAACCCTGCTATTTTACTTTCCACTAAAAAAAAAAAAAAAAAAAAAAGTTTATTCAGAGCCCCCACTCATAAGTAGCAGCACCAAGACTCAGAATTCAAGCATTTTTTTTCTTTTTATTTTTTACCTAGAAACATTTAAGTATACAAACTTCATACAATTCATAACTATAACTGTAAGAACATAATGATTCTTCCTACCCTTCCTTTCTTCCCACCCACACTCCCACCCTTCTTCCTCCTCCCTTTCATATTTCCATTCTTATTTTTTAATAAGGTCTGTTTTCAGTAATTTTATAGACATAAGATTATCTCTACACTAAGAAAAGAGCTCAGCATAAAGTTAAAAAAAAAAAAAACAACTGTTCCCCAACAGTTGAGACAAGGTCTATTCAAGGTCATCACATCTCAAAGTGTCAATTTCACTTCTATAGATTACCTTTCAGGTACTCTACTCATTACCATAGATCAGGAAAAACATGTGGTATTTGTCCCTTTGGGGCTGGCTTATTTCACTAAATATAATGTTTTCCAGTTGCATCCATTTTGTGGCAAATGACAGTATTTTTATTTTTTTGCCACTATGTAGTATTCTGTGCTGTACATATTCCATAATTTTTAATCCACTTTTCAGTTAATGGACATTTGGGTTGATTCCATATCTTAGATATTCTAAACTGAGCTGGAATAAACATGAGAGTACAGATAACTTTCATATGCTGATTTCATTTCCCTTGGGTAAATTCCCCAAGGGAATGGGAATGGCTGGGTCATATGGTAAATCTATTTTCAGGTTTATGAGGTATCACCATACTGTCTTCCACAGCGGCTGCACCAGTTTACATTCCCACCAACAGTGGATGAGGGTAGCCTTTCCCCAACATCCTCGCCAACATGTATTGTTTGTTGATTTCTGTATGAAAGCCATTCTAACTGGGATGAGGCGAAACCTCACTGTGTTCTTCATTTTCATTTCCCTGACAGCTAGTAATCCTGAGCATGTTTTCATGTGTTTGTTGGCCATTTGGATTTCCTGATTTCCTCTTGTGAAAAATGCCTGTTCAAGTACTTTGTCCATTTCTTAAATGTAATGTTTGTTTTGTTGCTGTTGAGTTTCTTGAGCTCTTTATAAATTCTGGATATTAATCCTTTATCAGTTGCATAGTTTGCAAATATTTTCTCCCATTCTGTTGGTTGCCTCTTGTTGCTCCCCGTCTTCGTGGGGGAACGACACAAGACCCTGCGCTGTTCTTTTGTCTGCTCGGCCCTCCCCGGGTTTGCTGCTGGTTCTTCCCGGGTTGGCTACTATCCCTTCCACCTCCGTGGAAGGGCAGTTCCCCCTGGCCACATTCCCCACTTCCGCAGGGGAGCGGCACACCGCCGGCCAGCTCTCTCGGGGGGCTGCACAGGTGTTCCTTCAGATAGATGTTCCCCTTAGATGTTCCCCTTAGATGTTCCTGGTGCATGCCGTCTCTCTCCTCCTTTATAGTCCTCCTCCGCCAATCCCAACTCGGCTGCCCACACGCCGAGTACGCTGCTCTCCAATCAGGAGCAAGTCCTACAGTTTATTGGTTGAACTGGAGGCAGCTGTGCGGAAGCTGTTTACTTCTCTCCCAGCGCCATATTGTGGGAGAGCAGATGCATAGAATAAGTCCTAATTCCAGTAACTCAGTCCAGTCCGGGCTGCTCCCCACACCTCTTCACATTGCTGATTGTTTCTTTTGCAGTTCAGAAGCTTCTATTTGATGTAATCACATTTGTCAATTTTGGCTTTGATTGCCTCTGATTCTGGGGTCATTTCCGAGAAGTCTTTGGCTATGCCAATGTCTTGCAGGGTTTCCTCAATGTTTTATAATAATTTGATGGTATCAGGTCATAGATTTAGCTTGTTGATCCATTTTGAATGAATTTTTTATGTAAAGTTTAAGGAAGAGGTCTTGTTTCATAGTTCTGCACATGGAGATCGAGTTTTGCCAGCACCATTTGTTGAAGAGACTATCCTTGCTCCAGGAATTGTATTTAGCACCTTTGTCAAAAATAAGTTGGTTGTATATACATTAATTGATTTCTGGATTTTCCATGTTATTCCATTTATTTATCCATTTATTTTTGTACCAGTACCAGGCTGTGTTGATTATAACTGCCCAGTATTATGTCTTGAAATCTGGTATTGTGATGCCTCTGGCTTTGTTTTTGTTGTGTAAGATTGCTTTATTTGGGGGTTTCTTGTGTTTCCATATGAATTTTAACATTTTTTTCTAGATCTGCAAAGAATGTCCTTGGCATTTTGATTGGGATTGCATTAAATATGTAAATTGCTCTTGGTAGTATGGACATTTTGATGATGTCTAGTTTTCCAATCCAAGAAAGTGGAAGATTTTTTCCATTTTGTAATGTCTATTTCTTTCTTTAATTTTTTTTTTAACTTTTATTTAGTAAATATAAATTTCCAAACTACAGTTTATGGATTACAATGGCTCCCCCCCCCCCATAACTTCCCTCCCACTCACACCCCTCCCAGCTCTCGCTCTCTCTCCCATTCTATTCACATCAAGATTCATTTTCGATTATCTTTATATACAGAAGATCAATTTAGTATATATTAAGTAAAGATTTCACCCACACAGAAACACAAAGTGTAAAATGCTGTTTGAGTACTAGTTATAGCATTCCTTCACATTGGACAACACAATAAGGACAGATCCCACATGAGAAGTAAGTACACAGTGACTCCTGTTGTTGACTTAACAATTTGACACTCTTGTTTATGGCATCAGTAATCTCCCTAGGATCTAGTCATGAGTTGCCAAGGCTATGGAAGCCTTTTGAGTTCGCCGACTTTGATCTTATTCCGACAGGGTCATAGTCAAAGTGGAAGTTCTCTCCTCCCTTCAGAGAAAGGTACCTCTTTCTTTGATGGCCCCGTTCTTTCCACTGGGATGTCACTCACAGAGATCTTTCATTTAGGTCTTCTTTTTTTCTTTTCTTTCCAGAGTGTCTTGGCTTTCCATGCCTAAAATATTCTCATGGGCTCTTCAGCCAGATCTGAATGCCTTTAGGGCTGATTCTGAGGCCAGAGTGCTGTTTAGGACATCTGCCATTCTATGAGTGTGCTGTGTATCCCCCTTCCCATGTTGGATCTTCTCTCCCTTTTTGATTCTATCAGTTAGTATTAGCAGACACTAGTCTTGTTTGTGTGATCCCTTTGACTCTTAGACCTATCAGTGTGATCAATTGTGAACTGAAATTGATCACTTGGACTAGTGAGATGGCACTGGTACATGCCACCTTGATGGGATTGTATTGGAATCCCCTGGCACATTTCTAACTCCACCATTTGAGACAAGTCTGATTGAGCATGTCCCAAACTGTACATCTCCTCCCTCTCTTATTCCCATTCATATATTTAACAGAGATCACTTTTCAGTTAAAATTTAAACACCTAAGAATAATTGTGTGTTAATTACAGAGTTCAACCAATAGTACTAGAACAACAACAAAAAAATATTAAAAGGGATAAAGTATTAAATTGTACATCAACAGCCAGGACAAGGGCTGATCAAGTCACTGTTTCTCATAGTGTCCATTTCACTTCAACAGGTTTCCCCTTTGGTGCTCAGTTGTCGCCAATCAGGGAGAACATATGATATTTGTCTCTTTGGGACTGGCTTAATTCACTCAGCATAATGTTTTCCAGATTCCTCCATCTTGTTGCAAATGACCAGATTTCATTGTTTTTGACTGCTGTATAGTATTCTATAGAGTACATGTCCCATAATTTCTTTATCCACTCTACTGTTGATGGGCATTTCGGTTGGTTCCAGGTCTTAGCTGTTGTGAATTGAGCTGCAATAAACATTAATGTGCAGACAGCTTTTGTGTTTGCCGATTTAATTTCCTTTGGGTAAATTCCAAGGAGTGGGATGGCTGGATTGTATGGTAGGGTTATATTCAGGTTTCTGAGTAATCTCCAAACTGACTTCCATAGTGGCTTAACCAGTTTGCATTCCCACCAACAGTGGGTTAGTGTCCCCTTTTCTTTAATATTTTATAATTCTCATCGTGGAGATCTTTGACATCTTGGTTAAATTTATTCCTTTTTGGAATTAAATGCTGTGACATTTTCTGTGTACACAAAGGCTGTTGATTTTTCTATATTGATTTTATATCCTGCTACTTTACCAAACTCTTTTATGAGTTCCAAAAGTCTCTCAGTGGAGTCTTTTGGATCTCCTACCTATAGAATCATGTCATCTGAATAAGGATAGTTTGACTTCCTCCTTTGATTTCTTTTACATGTCTGTTGGCTCTGGTTAAAACTTCTAGGACTATATTGAACAGCAATGGTGAGAGAGGGTATCCTTCTCCGGTTCTGGATCTTAGTGGGAATTCTTCCAACATTTCCCTATTCAGTAAGATGCTGACCATGGGTTTTTCATAAAGTGCCTTGAATGTGTTGAGAAATTTTCCTTCTATACCCAGTTTGCTTAAGGTTTTCATCATGCAAGGATGTTATATTTTATCAAATGGTTTCTCTGCATCTATTGAAATAAGCATATGATTTTTTTGTTCTTAAGTTTGTTAATGTGATGTATCACATTTATTCATTCGTGAATGTTGAGTCAAACCTGCATGCCATGGATAGATCCCACTTGTTCTTGGTGAATGAGCTTTCTGATATGTTCTTAGATTCAATTGGCTAGTATTTTTTTGAGGATTTTTGCATCTTTGTTCATCAGACAAATTGGTCTGTAGTTCTTGTTCTTTGTTGTATCTTGTTAAAGTTTAGGAATTAAGCTGATGCTGGCTTCAAAGAAAGAGTTTTGGAGGATTCCTCCTCTTTCAATTGTTTTGAATAGCTTGAGAAAAATTGGAGTTCTTCTTTAAATGTCTGGTAGAATTCAGCAGTGAAGCCACCAGGTCCTGGACTTTTATTTTTCTTTTTTTCCTCAACTGTTAAGGAAGTTTATTTTTTTATATATATATTTGTTGAACTCCTTACTTAGTATAGAGTTAATTGTATGTGTTATAAAGTTAATTGAAAATAGATCTTAGTAAAAAAAAATAAGAATGAGAATAGGGTGGGAGGAGGAAGAGGGGTAGGAGGGTGCTTACAGTGAAGAAGAGAATTACAATGTTCCTAAAGTTGTATTTATGAAATGCATGAAGCTTGTGTTTCTTAAGTAAAAGGCTTCTAGGAAAAAAAAAAACACTACTATATCCCATTAGTTCTGATATGTTGGATTGTCATCTTCATTTATTTCCAGAATTTTTTTTGATTTCTCTTTTGGTATTTTTCTGTAACCAAGTATTCTTTGAGTAGCATGTTGATCAGTCTCCATGTGTGTGCATATGTTCACAGATTCTTGAGTTGTTGATTTCCAGCTTCAATCTGTTGTGGTCAGAGAATATGCATGGTATGATTTTGATTTTTTTGAATTTGCTGAAACTTGCTTTATATATGGCCTAACATGTGGTCTGTCCTAGAGAAAATTCTATGCACTGATGAGAAGAATGTGTATTCTGTAGCTATAAGATGGAAAGTTCTGTGGATATCTGTTAGGTCCATTTGGTCTATAGTGTCAATTAAATCTGTTGTTTGCCGATTTTCTGTCTTGTTGATCTGTTCATTGCTGAAAGTAGGGTGTTGACATCTCCCATTACTATTGTATTTGAGTCTATGTCTCCCTTTAGATCCCCTAATGTTTCTTTTAAATAACCAGGTGCCCTGTAATTAGGTTCATGTACATTTATAACAGTTACATCTTCTTGTTGAACTTATCCCTTAATCATTACATAGTGCCCTTCTTTGTCTCTTTCACAGTTTTTGTGATAAAGTCTATTTTGTCTGAAACTAAGATGGCTACACCAGCTCTTTTTGGTTTATGTTAACATGGAATATATTTTTCCACCTTTCACTTTCAGTCTATGTGCATCTTTGTTGCTGAGATGTGTTTCTTGTGGACAGCAAATAGGTGGGTTTTGTTTTTGAATCCATTTTGCCAGTCTGTGTCTTTTATCTGGAGAGTTGAGGCCTTTTACATTCAAAGTGACTCTTGGTAAGTAACAACTTTGCCCTCCCATTTTTCCAAAGATATTCCTATTTTTTACTTTGGATTTCCTTTGTACTTTTACTGGGACATTTTCTTCCTTTTCATTCTTCCATGTTCTGTGTGCAGTATACCCTTAAGCATCTTCTGCAGGGCTGGACAGGTGGTAACAAATTCTTTCAATTTCTGTTTGTCATAGAAGGACTTTATTTCACCTTTGTTTAGTGTACTGGGTTGACTGTTCCTTTCTCTTAAGACTTGGAATATATCTCACCATTCTTTCCTAGCCTGTAGTGTTTCTGATGAGAAGTCCACTCTGAGTCTAATTGTATATATTCTGAAAGTCATCTGGCATGTCTCTCATGCACATTTTAGAAACTTTTCTTTATGTTTTACTATGGAAAGGTTGACTACAATGTGTTGTGTTGAAGATCTTTTTTGGTCATGTCTATTGGGAGTTCTGTGTTCTTCCTGTACTTGGACATCCCTTTCTCCAAATTATGGAACTTTTCTGTAATTATTTCACTAAAAGGGCTTTCTAATTCATTCTCTCTTCCCACACCTTCAGGAACTCCTAAGATCCATATCTTGGATTTTTACACTGTTTTTAATTTTTCTTGTTTTTTTTTTTTTTTTTTTTTTTGTCTGAGTGCAAAATTTCCAGAGATTTTTCTTCTAACTTGGATATTCTTTCTTCTGCCTCACTGAGTCTGTTGTGAAGGCTTTCCACTACTTTTTTCATTTGAGCTATTTAATTCTTCATCTCTAATATTTCACTTTGTTTAAAATCTCATGGAAAAATTGTAGTACCATAATCAATTTTTTGAATTCCATTTCCAGCATTTCTTCAATTTCTTCATCTTTACATTCTAGTATTAAAGTGCTGTTTTCCTTTGGGAGCATCATGTTGTGTTCCTTATTGTTTCTTGAATTTCTACATTTATTTTCAGGCATTTGTGGAGATACTTGTTCATTTCCTCCAACCCATGGCTTTATCTTTGGACTATGTCTCTGTGGCTTACTGGAGTAATATAAGGTAATATAATCTTCCTTCTCAGGAATATGTTGAATAGTCTAGGTTCTCCACATTTCCATATATACCTCAAAATTAGTTTATCACTTTCAATACAAAAAACCTGCTTGGATTAAGGGATTGATGCTATATCCTTAATGTGTTGCTGGTGGACCAGGAGTTCCCTGACTTTCCTAACAGGAAAAGCTATTTAATTACTGAGCTTTACAGAATTTTTAAAATTAAGTTCAGTGCTATTTATGTATATCCTGTGGGCTGTCAAACTTCGCAGTTGCTGAGGATATTGCTGCAGTGTTGCCTTCTATGTATGGCCCAGGCTGAAACAATCACTGAATTCTAGAGTAATTCTTTATCTCCTGCACCTGGCCAAAAATTTCAGTTTTCCATCTGTACAAACATAAGGGAAAACACTACATGAAAGAAATTACAATAAATGTGATAGAAACAAATGTTTATACGGTGACTTGGTCAGCCCTTGCCCTGACTGTTGATGAACAACTTAATACGTTATCCCTCTTAGTATTTTTTTGTTTGTTTGTTCTACTTAATACTTTTGGTTGAATACTGTAATCAATACACAGTTATTCTCAAGTGTTGAAACTTAACTGAAAAGTGATCGCTGTTAAATATAAGAGAGGGAATAAGAGAGGGAAGAGATGTGCAATTTGGGACATGCTCAAGCTGACTTACCTCAAACGGTAGAGTTAGAAACATACCAGGGGATTCCAATTCAATCCCATCAAGGTGGCATGTACCAATGCCATCTCACTAGTCCAAGTAATCAATTTAAGTTCACAATTGATCATAATGATAGGACTAAGAGCCAAAGGGAGCACATAAACAAGACTAGTGTCTGCAAATACTAGCTGATAGAATAAAAAAGGGAGAGAATGATCCAACATGGGAAGTGAGATACACAGCAGACCCATAGAATGGCAGATGTCCTAAACAGCACTCTGGCCTCAGAATCAGCCCTTAAGGCATGCGGATCCAGCTGAAAAGCCCATGAGAGTATTTCAGGCATGGAAAGCCAAGACACTCTGGGGGAAAAAAAACCTAAATGAAAGATCTCCACGAGTGAGATCCCAGTGGAAAGAATGGGTCATCAAAGAAGGAGGTACCTTTCTCTGAAGGGAGGAGAGAACTTCCACTTTGACCATGGCCTTGTCTAAATATGATCAGAGTCAGTGAACTCAGGGGGCTTCCATAGCCTTGGCAGCTCATGACAAGAGCCTAGGGTGATTACTGATGCCATAAACAAGAGTGTCAAATTGTTAAGTCAACAACAGGAGTCACTGTGCACTTACTCCTCATGTAGGATCTTTGTCCTTAGTGTGCTGTACATTGTGAAGTAATGCTATAACTAGTACTCAAACAGTATTTTTCACTTTGTGTTTCTATGTGGGTGCAAACTGTTGAAATCTTTACTTAATGTATGCTAAACTGATCTTCTGTATATGAAGAGAATTGAAAATGAATCTTGATGTGAATGGAAGGGGGGAGGGAGAGGGAAAGGGGAGGGTTGGGGGTGGGAGGGAAGTTATGGGGGGGGAGCCATTGTAATCCATAAGCTGTACTGTGGAAATTTATATTCATTAATAAAAGTTAAAAAAAAAAAGAAACAAATGTTTGTAAACATAAAACAGAAGGATCTTGATTTTCAACAGTCTAATGATCACTGGGTGCTCATGACTATTGGCATTTGCCTCTAAGTTAGCTGGATTTTAGTGAGCAACTTTAATTGGAGTACTTCACAATGGAGTCACATCTGTAGATGACTTCAGGATTTCCTTTTAGGCTGATGCTATTTAATCACAATATTTTTTTAAAAATATATGAGATGAAATGATGAACTCTTGGTAATTTGATCATTTACCTTTGAAATACTTTATCGGGTACTCACAAGAATCCAATCTACTCTGTAATCTTCAATAGCTGCTTACAGCTTTTTGTTTCTTAGTAGTTGATGTGTTTCCTAATGAATCATACACAATGCATTTAAGTATAGTTGAAAAACCTTGATCCACACATATAATCTCTCCCATAATACATTTATAATTTATTACCAAAGCTGTAAAAAAAAAAAAAAAATACTTCGACTTCTGAGAATTGCTTTAAAATCCCTTCCAGATGGGAAGTGTGTTTAATTGAAGTCAGTGGATATTAAAAATTTTTTTTTGGCTGAACATAGTCCACAGAGGGCTTTAAAAAGAAGACACTCATGAAGCATGATCTAAGAGACTCAAATAAACTAAACAGAGAATTTTTATGGCTAAAAAAATGGTGTCTGTGGCGGCTGTTCTATCTGTAGTCACTTGACAGTGGAACTGACTAGATATCCATCATTCCACCAAATCCTTATTTTAATGGGAACTCTTGGTTTGTATTAAACCCTGGGAACGAACATACTAATAGAGTACTACCCATACTTTAGATAATGTCATAATCTAATAAATAATAGGTAATAACAACTAATAATAACATAATGGTAGAATTATGTACAAAATGTTCTGAAAACTCACATGAGGAACAATAAGTACTGTGAGAGAGGATGTGTGCATTTGCAGAGAGGTCAAAGAGCACTTCACCAAAGAGTTGGTTATTTGAAACAAGCCTTAAAGAATTAAATAGGAGTGTCTAGTAAGTCTGAAATAGGCAAAAACATATGCACCTTAAGTATAAAATAAATTCTAGGGTGTTCAGATTTTCAATTCTATCACTGACTTAATTTACTAAAATTTAAATAATCTGGGTTCTGAATTTTTTTTATTTTTATTATTTTTTTTTTTTGACAGGTAGAGTGGACAGTGAGAGAGAGACAGAGAGAAAGCTCTTCCTTTTGCCGTTGGTTCACCCTCCAATGGCTGCCATGGCCGGCGCATCGTGCTGATCCGAAGGCAGGAGCCAGGAGCTTCTCCTGGTCTCCCATGTGGGTGCAGGGCCCAAGCACTTGGGCCATCCTCCACTGCAATTCCAGGCCACAGCAGAGAGCTGGCCTGGAAGAGGGGCAACCGGGACAGAATCCGGCGCCCCGACCGGGACTAGAACCTGGTGTGCTGGTGCCGCAAGTTGGAGGATTAGCCTATTGAGCCACAGCGCCAGCTCTGGGTTCTGAATCTATCTTTTAGAATCATATTAAGTTGTAATTTTTATTGATACATTATTTCTTCTAATACACTTGAGATTAGGAAACCATAAATTCTCTCACCAGTGGAGAGACATAGATGTTTTAACTCATGGGGAATCCAAGTTGTTGTGATCTATTTTTTCCTATCCATCAAATGGTGATAGGAACTATGAAAGGGTTGCTGTCCACCTCAATAGGGATCAGTTATAATAAAGCACCATTCTTGGAGGATTCTGCTTTTCTATCCAGTCTATACATCTGAATGATATTAGAAATTCCAATTCCTTTGCATCTACTGGGTCATCTAATTGCCCTTAATGCAAGCTTAGAATTATTTGAGTTGTGACTTTATAAAATAATGTAAGAATATCTTTTTTTTTTTTTTTTTTTGACAGGTGGAGTGGACAGTGAGAGAGAGACAGAGAGAAAGGTCTTCTTTTTTCCGTTGGTTCACCCTCCAATGGCCACCGCGGCCGGCGCGCTGCGACCGGCGCACTGTGCTGATCTGAAGCTAGGAGCCAGCTGCTTCTCCTGGTCTCCCATGTTGGTGCAGGGCCCAAGCACTTGGGCCATCCTCCACTGCACTCCCTGACCACAGCAGAGAGCTAGCCTGAAGAGGGGCAACCGGGACAGAATCCGGCGCCCCGACCGGGACTGGAACCTGGTGTGCCAGCGCCGCAAGGTGGAGGATTAGCCTACTGAGCCTCAGCGCCGGCCCATAAGAATATCTTGATAACAGCTACTTTCTAAGACTTGAATATACACACACACACGTATAATTACCTTAAAAATAATGATAAATAGGACTTGCTCTCTAAATGTGGTCCTTAAGAGCATTCATTCTGGATTCTCTAGTTTAACTCTTAGACATACGTGGCCAAGGAAAATCTCTAAAGAGATTAATCCACTTTAGTTTTTCTTCTTACCCACTTAATTCTCTTCTTTCTTTCTTTCTAGTCTGAGTCAATCCTTTCTGAAATGGAATAGTCCGTTCCCTAATAGCAACTGTAGGGCTTTAAATACAGTTGACTGGTACTCTGAATGCTTCTATCAAGAATTGTTCAGCACTCAGACTTTAAATCAGAGAGTCATCATTTGTTCTTCAGAAATATTTATGTCAAAGAAATGGATAAGGACTGAACTAAGCTGCTCTATTTTCTCTGAAACCTCAACAGTAGCTTTTTATTACATAAAAATTTTTTCAACAATATGCCTTGTCTCTTTTTTCCTTTAGTTCCACAATGCATAGGTAAGATTTTTCACAAACTTTGGACTTCCCATTAGTTTTTAAGCAAGGACAACTTCTCACACTTCATCAGAGAAAGATTAAATATATAAAGTGCATGCTTCATGGCCACACGAGTTGGGGTTGTCAGGGAGGAAAAAAAAAGATATCACAGTTTCTTTTCTCCTTGTGATTTCTCTTCCCTGATGTTACGTTGTGATTGGATGGGCAGTGTCTCTTTGGGTAAGGCCATAGGGAGGACACGGACCTCTGATTAGAGTTGTAAAACAGTCTGTGAGGTCTTCAGCTTTGGATGGCCATTTGAAGTCAAAATAAGATGAGAGAAAAGAGAATTAAGAGGAGATAGACCAGCCACAGACTAAAAATTGGTATTAAAGGGAGAGGGATCTTCATAGTTTATAATTTTTCCAGCCAAATTTTTTATGATAGGGATTTGGCAAAGGAGCCCTAACATGAAATACTGTACATTTTGCTGAAGTATAACTAGTGTCATATGTCTCAGTCATCTTTAGTAGCAAACCACACAGGGTATAGATACAAAGAATTAAGCCCTAAATAGCTTGGAATGTCACTAACAAAGGCACGTAGTTCAATAGGTAAAATGAGATTTCATACAGAATCTCAAAGATGTGATTCTTCATCAGCTTGTTTATATAAATTATTTCCCTCTATCCCTGGGCCCCCAACCATGTTGCAGACAGTGAATACATTGTCTGTATGCTCTGACCATATTGTAAATATAGTGAATTCCTCCTCAGAACAAGCTGAGACTACCACCTCTGTATTTTCCACTAGCATCCTTTCTTCTGAAATTGTAAATCTATCAGCATGTTTTGGAGCTGCCTTAATCATTAAAACAGATAAGTTAACTTACAAATTGATGTTTTCTGAAGACACTACAGTATGAAGATATTTTAAGACTCGTGAACATAATGAGAATGTCCTCTAGTGTACTTCTGTGTTTCAGTGTTTAATATAATGTCTGTTGAGGGGCGGCACTGTGGAGCAGTGAGTTAAAGCCTTGACCTGAAATGCCAGTATCCAGTATGGGTGCCGGTTCTAGTCCTGGCTGCTCCGCTTCCAATCCAGCTCTCTGCTATGGCCTGGGATAGCAGTAGAAGATGGCCCAAGGCCTTGGGCCCCTGTACCCGAGTAGGACACCAAGAAGAAGTTTCTGGCTCCTGGCTTTGGATCAGCGCAGCTCTAGCTGTTGCGACCATCTAGGGAGTGAACCAGTGGATGGAAGACCTCCCTCTCTGTCTCTACCTCTCTAACTCTTTCAAATAAATAAAATAAAATTTTTTTTTTAAATACAATGTCTGTTGAATGACTGAATGAAGTTTGGAAGTTTGGACAGTGCTTTTTTAATTCAACAACATTTTAAGCTAACAATTCTTATTTTACTAGAAAAAAAGATAGCTGTATTAACCTCCAGAAGTTCCTCCCAGTTTGTTGCTGAGTTAGAAACTGGGGAATCTCTCTTCTTGATAACCTTCGTCCCTTACCTGATGTTGGCAGTCTTCTGACCAAAATCCAAGAATGCAGTTTCGATGAAGATGCATAATTACTGAATCCATGTGTTTTGTAATTATTTTAGTAAATTCAAAATCTTCAATCGGCTGTTAAGTTTATCATTTACATAAAAATATGCTTAACTTACTAAAAATTAATTTGGATACTGAATTAAATCATGTGAGTGTTTTATGAAGATGTGAGCACAAAGAAAGACTAATGACAGAGATCTTCCAATAAGACACAGGTAAAACCATTTTTTTCAACTCAGGAATTGAAATGACGTCGAAGTTGGAAAACATGGCTATTCCTTATTTGATGAAGTACTGAACAATAAAATAATTTAAGAAATCCTATTTCTAGCACAGAGGTACAGAGTACAGAGGGAAAGCTTGGTGGGATTTTAATGATGATTCTATGGAGATAGAAGCAAACTATTCATTAGATTAAGGCTTTAGTTTAATAAAAATGCAAGGATCAGGGAACATGTATTCTACCTGATTCTGATCATTTTTCAGTTCTGAGAAAAAGAAACTAAAAATTTTGAATTTCACATTTGTTGTTCAATGACATTGATCAGAGAACTGTGATATTTTTACCATAATTTTGGTAAACTTGATTACTTTTGTATAGCATCTGTCCCTAAATTATAATATTAAGGGAATTCTTTGCTATTTTAAGTGTAAAAGTAGGAAATTAAAAAACACTGAAAATTTTTAGGCTATACTTGAATGGCAAAAGGGGGAAGATAGAGAGGATTATAAAATAGGAATCAAGAATTTAACTTTTGCATAGTTATTGATACTTATAGAACATAACACTCTTAAAATTTTTCAATCAAATCTTTTACACTATATATAGAATGTCCATAATTTATATTTGGATTACACTCTTTATTTTTATTGTATATGCAACAGTAATTAATTTTATTCTAGTAATAAATTTCCGGTAATAGCTTGCCACAAAGCAGCAAATGTTCACCAGAGCATTTAGATATGATAGAGAAAAAGAAACAAAAGATAAAATAAAAAGTTCATGAAATACGACCTACAGAGGTATTTCTGTTATAATTTATTAGAGATCTTTGTTAACAATGCTATTTGAAAAGTCAGTGTGATAACATTTGAAAGTTTTCATGACCTGGCTGGCGCCGCAGATCAATAGGTTAATCCTCTGTCTGCGGTGCTGGCACCCTGGGTTCTAGTCACAGTCAGGGCGCTGGTTCTGTCCCAGTTGCTCCTCTTCCAGTCCAGCTCTCTGCTGTGGCACGGGAGTGCAGTGGAGGATGGCCCAAGTCCTTGGGCCCTGCACCCGCATGGGAGACCAGGAGGAAGCACCTGGCTCCTGGCTTCAGATTGACACAGCTCCGGCTTTAGTGGCCATTTGGGGGTGAACCAACGGAAGGAACCAACCTTTGTCTCTGTCTCTCTCTCACTGTCTAACTCTGCCTATAAAAAAAAAGTATTCATGATGTATGAAGTGATAATCATATTTTTTAAAGATTTATTTATTTATTTTAAAGTCAGAGTTACAGAGAGAGAGGTCTTCAATCTGATGGTTCACTCCCCAGTTGGCTGCAATAGCCGGAGCTGTGCAGATTCGAACCAGGAGCCAGGAGCTTCTACCAGGGCTCCCAAGTGGGTGCAGAGGCCCAAGGCCTTGGGCCATCTTCTACTGCTTTCCCAGGCCATAGCAGAAAGCTGGATAGGAACTGGAGCAGCTGGGACTAGAACCGGTGCCTATATGGGATGCCAGTGCTTCAGGTCAGGGCATTAACCCACTGCACCACAGCACCGGCCAGATAATCATATTTTTTTAAATATTCTAAATCAAGTAGACACTTACCTGTATTTCTCCTGCTAAACTTACAACCAAGTATAACAACCTCCTCCTCTTTTCCAGCCAAAGTACCAAGAAAAGGGAAGTTTAGGAAATAGAAGACTTTTAGACAATAACCACGTATTTTAATGAAACACTATAGAATAAAAACATTGCTCTAATCCCATCCCAGTCAAGCTTAATGGGAAGAGTAGAGTTCCTCCCTTACCTAAGAATGATCAGTTGCTCTCTAGTTTCTACCAGGATGGTGCTAGAGAAAGCACCATTCCCACTGTGTGATAACCAGGCACCTTCTCCTACCATCTCACTGGTGATTATATGAGGCTATTGGATTGTCTTCTGTTTGGGCTGTTGTAGGGTGGAGTATAAATGGCAAACATTTATTTCTCCCAGTTTTGAGGCTCTGGAAGAGGCCATGTCTGGTGAGAGCCTTTTAGACAGAGGCTTCTTCATCTGTGATAGAAAATGCAAACTAGCTCTCTTAAAGCCTCTTTCTTTTGGACACTAATAACATTTTTTTTTGGTCTTTTTAAAATTTTTTATTATTTAGTAAATATAAATTTCCAAAGTACAGTTTATGGATTATAATGGCTACCCCCCCCCAATAATTTCCCTCCTACTCGGACCCCTCACATCTCCCACTCCCTCTCCCATTCTATTCACATCAAGATTCATTTTCAATTATCTTTATATACAGAAGATCAACTTAGTATATATTAAGTAAAGATTTCATCAGTTTGCATCCACACAGAAACACAAAGTGTAAAATACTGTTTCAGTACTAGTTATAGCATTACTTCACATTGGACAACACAATAAGGACAGATCACACATGAGAAGTAAGTACATAGTGACTCCTGTTGTTGACTTAACAATTTGACACTCTTGTTTATGGCATCAGTAATCTCCCTAGGCTCTAATCATGAGTTGCCAAGGCTATGGAAGCCTTTTGAGTTCGCCGACTTTGATCTTATTCTGACAGGGTCATAGTCAAAGTGGAAGTTCTCTCCTCCCTTCAGAGAAAGGTACTTCCTTCTTTGATGGCTCAATTCTTTCCACTGGGATCTCACTCGCAGAGATCTTTCATTTATTTCTTCTTTTTTTTTTTTTTCTTTCCAGAGTGTCTTGGCTTTCCATGCCTAAAATATTCTCATGGGCTCTTCAGCCAGATCTGAATGCCTTAAGGGCTGATTCTGAGGCCAGAGTGCTGTTTAGGACATCTGCCATTCTATAAGTCTGCTGTGTATCCCCCTTCCCATGTTGGATCTTCTCTCCCTTTTTGATTCTATCAGTTATTATTAGCAGACACTAGTCTTGCTTGTGTGATCCCTTTGACTCTTAGACCTATCAGTGTGATCAATTGTGAACTGAAATTGATCACTTGGACTAGTGAGATGGCACTGGTACATGCCACCTTGATGGGATTGTATTGGAATCCCCTGGCAGGTTTCTAACTCCACCATTTGGGGCAAGTCCAATTGAGCATGTCCCAAATTGTACATTCTAATCACTTTCTGAAGTCTGCACCTTTAATGCCATCACCTTAGGGTTAGGTTTTAAGACATGAAGTTTGAAGGAACATAAACATCCAGATGCAGCATGAACTTCCATCCCCATCTAGCCACACAAGATGCCCTTCTCCTTCCCAACAGAGTCCAAGAGACTGCATGGGAAGCCAGAGCTTTTGCTTTATTTCAGTGGTAAAGAGCTCTCTCCGACTGTGGTCAGTAGAAGTCATGTATGAGGCAGTAATGAGGTGCTTTCTCCTCTCCGTGTTAGGGCTGTTTCACAAGATTCCAAATGATGGGCATGAAAATACACCACTGTCCAGCAATAAGGTACTCCTGCTTGTCAAGGTGTTAAAAAGGCAAAATGGAAAACTTGGAATTTCAGCACCATGTATCACAGGGGATATAAGAAAGCAGAGATTTAGGCCAGCGCTGTGGCTCACTTGGCTAATCCTCAGCCTGCGGCACCGGTACTCTGGGTTCTAGTCCCGGTTGCTCCTCTTCCAGTCCAGCTTTCTGCTGTGGCCTGGGAAGGCAGTGGAGGATGGCCCAAGTGCTTGGGCCCTACACCCGCATGGGAGACCAGGATCAAGCACCTGGCTCCTGGCTATAGATTGGTGCAGTGCGTCCACCCTAGTGGCCATTAGGGGAGTGAACTAACAGAAGGAAGACCTTTCTGTCTCTTTTTTTCTCTCTCTAACTCTGCCTGTCAAAAAAAAAAAAAAAAAAAAAAAAGAAAAAGCAGAGATTTAAATCATGTCCAGGGTTTCATAATATAGTCCACAAAATAAGAAAGATATTATTAAAAAACCACCAAATAAAAAATAAAAAAATTTCATGTTGAATGTGAAAAGACAATAGGTAGAATCTTGAACTATCACAAACGTTTGAATTAACTGATTAAGGAACTATCACAAGAATGCTTCGGTGCTTGAAACAAATGAAAAAATAGAAAGTCTCTAAGAAACTGAATGTATGTGTCACACAGCAGATCAGAAAGGACAGAGGGAAGAATTAGTGAACTTGAAAACAGAAGAATAGAAATTACCTAATCTGAGAAACAGTGGAAGTAAACTGGAAAACAAAAATGCACAGAAACCCAGAGACTTGTGGGACTATAATAAAAGATCTAAGATTTGTGTTATAGCAGTCTTAGGAAGAGAAGAAAATTAAGGTGTTGATGAAAAGGTGAAGAAATGCCCCAAATTTTGGAAAAGACATAAACCTACAGATTGAATTCCAAATAGGCTTAAATTCCACAAAAGAGTTGCAAAGATATGTCTCAGCCTTAAATATTATAGCATTCCTTCTTTTGCTGGATGCTTTTTTTAAAGATTTATTTATTTGAAAGGTAGAGTTACAGAGAGGCAGAGGCAGAGAAAGAAGAGAGATCTTCCATCTACTGGTTCACTCCCCAAATGGCAACAACGGCCAGAGCTGCGCTGATCCAAACCTCAGAGCCAGGAGCTTCCTTCTTGGTCTCACACAGGTGCAGGGGCACAAGCACTTGGGCCATCTTCTACTGTTTTCCCAGAACATAGCAGAGAGCTGGGTCAGAAGTGGAGCAACCAGCCAGGACTCGAACCAGTGCCCATATGGCAGCTTTACCCACTACACTATAGCGCTGACCCCATTGGATCCTTTTAATAGAGATAATTTCTAATTTTGACTAAGTTATGGTACATATAAAAGAAAAATTGTGTAGCTATTCAAGTGGATTAAATTTCTCATTTTCCTGGTAAGGGACAGAGTCCTTTTTTTCCACTACCAAGTTAACACATGACTAATTATTCCAGTAGACTGCAAAGGAAGTATAGGTGTGCCAATTCTTGCTCTAGCCTTTAAGACTAATAGCAGCTTGTGTTTCCTTTCTCTTGGAATGTTCACTATTAGAATACTGTTTCTCAGAACCAAGTCACTCTGACGTGAGAAGCTTGGGCTCAATGGAGATGTCACAGGTCCCAGCTAACAAGCATCACATGGCATATACTGCCAGCATGCACGCACTTGGTCTTTCTAGCCCAGTCGAGCCCTCAGATGACTAAAATCCCAGTTGACATGATGTGGTCTGGCAGAACTGCCCATGTGATCCAGTTAACACAGGATAATGAGGTTTAATAAGTTAATTGTTTTGAGCCAAAGTTAGGAGTCCTCTCTTAGTAGAATAAAAACTTTTCCCTTGGGGCCAGCGCTGTGGCGCAGCAGGTTAAAGCCTTGGCCTGAAGCACCGGCATCCCATATGGGCACCTGTTCAAGACCCGGCTGCTCCACTTCAGATCCAGCTCTCTGCTATGGCATGGGAACACATTAGAAGATAGCTCAAGTCCTTGGGCCCCAGAACTCGCATGGGAGACCTGGAAAAAGCTCCTGGCTCCTGGCTTCAGATCGGCACAGCTCCAGCTGTTGCAGCCAACTGGGGAATGAACCATCAGATGGAAGCTCCCCCTCCCCCCCGCCTCTCCTCTCTCTGTGTAATTCTTTCAAATACATAAATAAATCTGTAAAAAAAAAAAAAACTAAAACTTTCCCCTGATTTGTGGTAATTAATATACAGAGTACAAAAAAAGTATATGAGTGACATTGACATTTTCAGATTTGATTATTGTTCATAGCCCTTGTCTATATGCCTGAGGAACAATGATTTTTCTATTTGTTAAAATCTTTATTTAGTGGAAGGTTAAACTTGTGATTATAAAGTAAATTGAAACTATGCCATTAATAAAATTAGAAGAAAAATAAAAAAGGAAAGAGGAGGGAAGCGAAGGTGAGAAGTATCACTGTGTTTTTCAAACTATATATGAAATACATGAAATTTATTCCCTTTATATAAATAAAAAGTTTTTTAAATTGTTTCCTAAGCTTTATTTATTACAACTAGCAGGTAATGCTACTTTTAAGAAAACACATTGTGAATATTTACCTTACCGTTCGTAATAGATGAAATAAATTTGGTAGTCTGAAAGTAAACAATATATATAATGTTTATATGTGTATGTATGTGTCTATATATGTATACATATATATAATTAATTGCCAGTTTGGAAGAAAATTATGAGTACTGGATTATTTTGGGATAATATGATTTAGAAAAATAAGAATTGTTAGAAATGTCAGCCCATGTAAGCAAGTAACTAAGTAATTATTTAATTTTGAAAGTGCCTGTAATCAATGACCATTGGTTTTTAATTGCAAATCATATTTCTGTATTTAATCCATGATCAAATGGCTTCTGTTTTAAAGTGAAAATTGTTTTCAGAAACAGATGTTTTAAATAAAAAGTTTTGAAATGTGTTTTTCCTCTGATATACTACTCAAAATTTCCAAGCAATGTATCACATGGAATCATGTAGAGTTAGACTGTGAAGAGACTTTTGTGTTTATCTAATTAAAATTTTACTTAATAGAATAATGTTATCCAAAAAGTAAGTCTGATCCATACTTCATACAACATGGCATGTGGAATGAGGATGACAAGAAAGATTAAATCTGATAGTTCAAGTTGGGTTATGGGACGCTCTCCAGACTTCCTGAGGTCTTAAACTGGTGTCAGAAGCTGAAAGGCAGTTTGAGGCCATTGAAGATAATTCCATTAAGAAGGAAGCTCAGTTTTGTTATGCATTTATTATAGTACCTCACTTCATTTTGATTTTTGCTCAAACCTAAACATCTTATAAAGGCGTCCAAAATCATTCTGCTTAAAAAGGTTCCCTTTCCTTATTTTTGTCTTTAGCATTTATCACTACATAATATTTTATTATGTACTTATTTGTTTGTTTATCTTTTTCCCTTCCTAGAATATAAATTCTGTTAGAGTAGGGACTATGCTTTATGCAGTGGTATATCCTGGAACCTATTAAAGTGACTGGAACATAAAAATGTTCAGTTAAAAAAAATTGTTGACTAAATAAATGAATTATTGTTTATCTTTCCTAGTGAAAGTTGTTGAGGACCAGAATATTGTCAGTCTCCAACAAAATATTGTGCCTTGGGCATGACAGACTTAAAGTAGAGAACTAATTAATTTCATTTTAATGCTTGGAGTATTCAGGAAGATAATGCAACATATGGCCGGCGCCGCGGCTCACTAGGCTAATCCTCCGCCTTGTGGCGCCGGCACACCGGGTTCTAGTCCCGGTCGGGGCACTGAATTCTGTCCCAGTTGACCCTCTTCCAGGCCAGCACTCTGCTGTGGCCAGGGAGTGCAGTGGAGGATGGCCCAAGTACTTGGGCCCTGCGCCCCATGGGAGACCAGGAAAAGCACCTGGCTCCTGGCTCCTGCCATCAGATCAGCGTGGTGCGCCGGCCGCAGCGCGCCGGCCGCGGCGGCCATTGGAGGGTGAACCAACGGCAAAAGGAAGACCTTTCTCTCTGCCTCTCTCTCTCACTATCCACTCTGCCTGTCAAAAAATAAAAAAAAAATATGTGGAAAATATAGAATTCTCATCCTCTAGATAGCTACACAAATTATTTTCTGTTGTATGAACTAGTATAATGTGCAAAATTCTCCTCCAAAGTTAGATAAAGTGGTTTTCCAAGTGTTGACATACTGTGAATCCAACTATACATGTTACTATGTCCTCAGTATTTCCTTGAGTAGATCTTTCATTGCCTAATATGAATTTATGCAGCATGTTGTATATAATTTACTATGTCTAATCTTCATTTTTAGTTTTCTCTGATTGAATTAAATCAGCTCAACTTTTCTTTAACTTGTTGTAAATGGCTGATATTTTCTAAAATCGTCATGGATATAGTTTAGAAAATTCATATTATTAATAGTTCTTCTCCACAACTTTTTTTTCCTTTTGTGTTGTATGATAATCTCAATTTGATCATATTATTTGTTTTTCCTTTTCATTTGCTTATTGTATGTGTAGATTTGATCTTCTAGAATACTGTTTTTGGAGATTACACCCACGTACACATTATTAAAGACAAAATATGTTTTTACTGCTGCTCTCCTTCTGCCATAAGCCTAAGTGTGATGCTTAACTTCACCAAGATCCAATCAGAGAGTTTCCAGATATGAATGAATGTATTAATGGCTTCATTATATCCAATTATATCCTCTTTTCCTCTCTCTTCTCATACTCTTCCTTTCTCCCTTTCTCTCTGCCTCCTCCCCTCCTCCTTTTTATTTGCAACGAGGATGCTTTCATCAATGGCATATATGTAATAATAATAGCATTGGAAGAAATGTCCAAAAGTCATATAATCCCACAGAAATACTCCCTGGATATACAAATTGCATGGCCACTTATTTGACTTAAGTATAAATTTATGTTCTCCC
This sequence comes from Oryctolagus cuniculus, assembly GCF_964237555.1. Classification (NCBI taxonomy): domain Eukaryota; kingdom Metazoa; phylum Chordata; class Mammalia; order Lagomorpha; family Leporidae; genus Oryctolagus; species Oryctolagus cuniculus. The sequence continues at coordinate 90,894,433 of NC_091442.1, forward strand.
AGTAACTTGTTCTAGTCAACCTCAGTAATTTATGCTAATGTTAATCCTATTTCAGTAGAGAAAATCTTCCTGTATAAAATTTAGCTGATTTTTTATCTCGCCCAAATCCCACAGCAGTTGGGGCTAGGCCAGAATGAAGTCAGGAGCCCAGATTCCATGTCTACCAGGTGAGTAACAGAGACCCAATTACTTGAGCCATTTCAGTTGCCTTCCAGTCTACACAATGGCAAGAAGCTGGAATCAGAAACGAAACTGGTACTTGAACCCAGTCACTACAATAAAGGAAGTGGTCATCCCAATGGAATCTTAATTAGTGCATCAAATGTTTAGCCCTTTCATTCCTCTTGATTCTTTTTAGTTTATTCTTCTCCAGTTGTGAATTTTCAAGCATCCTGTTACTGAGATCACAGATTCTTCCATTTGATATATTTTGGTATTTATGCCTTCTATCACATTTTAAATTTTGCTTAGAGTACTTTTCAGTTGAAGGACTTCTGCTATATTTAATTATCTTCATCTCTGTGTCTTTCAGAGTATTAAATCATTTCTGTGTTCTCTTGATGTCATTGAATTTCCTACAAATGCTTATTCTGAAATCTTAATTCATGCATTTAAAAATTTCAATTCCAAGACAGTTGATTTTCAGAACTTATTTTGTTCGTTAAGTGAAGGCATGGTTATCTGGAAGTTCTTTTTTAAATGATGTACTATTTATTTGAAAGGCAGTACAACGCAAAGAAAGGGAGCAAGCGAGAAAGCTCAAGATCTTCCATTCACTGGTTTACTAGCCAAATGGCTACAACATCTAGGGCTTGGCCAGGCCAAGGGAGGAAAAAAGAACTACATGTGGATCTCCCATGTGGGTAGCAGGAGTCTGAGTAGTTGGGCCATCATCTGCTACCTTCCCAGATGTATTGGCAGGAAGCTAGAACAAAAACTGAGGAGCTGGGACTTGGACCAGCACTTTGACATGGAAAGTGGGCATCCCACATAGCAGCTTAACTTTAACCTTAATCTTAACAACAACATCTACTCCTCCTTGGAATTTCTTGTCGAAAATACTTATTGGTGTTCAACATACTCTGTGCATTGAAGAACTAGTAATGTTCTGTCTTTTGTGGTTGTCCTTCCAGAAATTCCAAGCAGTTTGTTTCTCTGACACTGTGGATACTTCTTCTAATTTGTTGCTAGATGGCGCTGTAAGTCAAGGTTTACTACAGGTCTAATGTTGGTGCATTTTTACTGTTTTGCTCCTACAGTACTCCTCAAGCTTAGATTTTTCCCAAGTTTACAGCTGGTGTGTTGTTCACAATGAACTAGAGAAGTGCCTAGGTGGGATTTTATGACCAACAGCACTGAGGTAGAACCAAATGCCTCTTCCTGTGGTCACCACTGCCATGAGCCAGATTATACCCAGTCCATAGTCCACTGAGATTAGCTCATCCTGTAGGTAGAACCATTTCCCAATATTCTTTTTTTTTAAAAAAAAAGATTTATTTATTTATTTGAAAGGCACAGATACAGAGAGGCAGAGGTAAAGAGAGAGAGAGAGAGAGAGAGATCTTCCATCTGCTGGTTCACTCCCCAGATGGCCACAACAGTCGGAGCTGCACTGATCCAACGTCAGGAGCCGGGAGCTTTTTCTGGGCCACCCATGTGGGTGCAGGGGCCCAAGGCCTTGGGCCATCTTCTACTGTTTTCCCAGGGCATAGCAGAGAGCTGGATCAGAAGTGGAGCAGCCGGCACATGAACTATGCCCATATGGTATGCCAGCACTGCAGATGGTGGCTTTACCAGCTACACCACAGCACCAGCCCCCATTGCCCATTATTCTATGGTCTATATACTGATATGGATGACTCACTACTTGCAGCCACTCCTACAAGATATTGGTGATTCTGGATGGGGTATAAGATTGATCACCTGAGGCCACAGAATTCCACTTGATATCCAAGCAAGTTCAAAGGCTCTTTCTACAGGAACTGCTCTGGTGACAGGAACCATTAGGATCTGTTCATCTTTGTGCTTTATCAAAGATGCTGATTCTCAAAATAGTCCCATGCCTCCTTAATGTCTGCCAACATTGTAGGACAAGTGACAGAGATAGCTCCTCAACTGTGCAAGCAGGCACTGGGAAAATTATACTTGGGTCTCAGTCATCAATCAAGCCCTGTGAAATCTTGGGGATGTACACCAGGCCCATGAGAGTCTGATATATATGTGTCAAAGCAAGTCCATCTCATCAGGGCACAGGTCTTCAGCTGGTACTGGGGCAACTTGAGAAAGTCTGTTCTCAGGCACTGGCCTAGAGACTATCACCAACAGAATTAGTCCACTGTTGGACTTTACCAGTGCAGCGTAAGTCCCAAGACACAGTCCTATGGTCCCTGGCTGGCTGCCCAAGGTTAGATGAGAGGTGATGAAGGAAGTCCCTGCCCAGACTGGCACTAGGCTGGGTCATCTCATAGTTGCCATGCCTTTCAGGGGTGCATTTCAGGCCCATTTGAGGCCAGTGGTGCTACATGGCAAAATGAATCCACATTCTACTGGAGTTCAGGTCTCTGAACCAAACTATTTTATGAGTTCCAACAGTCTCTTAGTGGATGGAGTCTTTTGGATCCCCTGTATATAGAATTATGTCATTTGAAAATAGGGATAGTCTGACTTCCTCCTTTCCAGTTTGTATCCCTTTTACTTCTTTTATTTGCCTAATGGCTCTGGCTAAAGCTTCCAGGACTATATTGAACAGCAATGGTGAGAGAGGGCATTCTTTTCTGATTCTGGATCTTAATGGGAATGCTTTCAACATTTCCCCATTCACTAGGATGCTGGCTGTGGGTTTGTCATAAATTGCCTTGAAGTTGTTGAGGAATGTTCCTTCTATACTCAATTTGCTTAAGGTTTTCATCATGAAAGGATGTTGTATTTGTCAAATGCTTTCTCTGCATCTATTGAAATATTCATATGGGTTTTGTCCCTCAGTTTGTTAATGTTATATACCACATTTATTGATCTGTGAATGTTGAACCATCCTTGCATACCAGGGATAAATCCCACTTGGTCCAGGTGAATGATCTTTCGGATGTGTTGTTGGATTCAATCTGCTAGAATTTTGTTGAGGATTTTTGCGTCTATGTTCATGAAGGACATTGGTCTGTAATTCTCTTTCTCTGCTGCATATTTTTCAGGTTTAGGAATTAAGCTGCTGCTGGCTTCATAGAAGGAATTTGGGAGGGTTCCCTCCTTTTCAATTGTTTTGAATAGCTTGAGGAGAATTGTAATTAGTTCTTTCAAAGTCTTGTAGAATTCAGCAGTGAAGCTCTCTGGTCCTGGGCTTTTCTTTGGTGTTAGGGTCTTTATTACTTATTAAATTTCTGTCTTGGTTATTGGTCTTTTAGGTATTTTATGCCTTTATGACTCAATTTAGGTAAACTGTATGTGTCCAGGAATTTATTCATTTCTTGTAAATTTTCCAATTTGTTGGCATAATTCCTGCTGATACTTTTTGTTTCTGTGAAATCTGTTATTACATTTACTTTTTCATCTCTGTTTTTTTTTTTTTTAATTTCAGTCTTCTTCTTTTTTTGGTTAGTTGGGCCAATAATGTATCCATTTTGTTTATTTCTTCAAAAACCAGCTCTTCATTTCTCTGAAGTTTTGTATTTTTTGGTTTCAATTTTTTTATTTCTTCTCTAATTTTAATTATTTATTTTCTCCTACTAATTTTGGGTTTGGTTTGTTGTTTTTCTAGGTCCTTGAGATGCACTGATAGCTTATTCATTTGGTGCCTTTCAAATTTCTTGAGGTAGGCACCAACTGCTATAAGATTCCCTCTTAACACTGCTCTTGCTTTATCCCATAAGTTTTGATATGTTGTATATTCATCTTCATTTATTTCCAGAAATTTTTATTTCCTTTTTGATTTCTTTAATTAGTTCTTGAGAGGAGAGGAGCATATTATTTAGTCTCCATGTATCTATAATTCTCTTGCACCTCATTGAGTTTGCTTACAATCATTATTTTGAATTCTGTATCTGGCATTTCATAGATTTCCTTCAGTTCAAGATCTACTTCTGGAAGATTATTGTGTTATTTTGGAGGGGTCATGATACCTTGCTTCTTCATGTTTCCTGTGTCCCTATGTTCACATCTTCACATCTAGTGTAATCTTCCCTTCTTCTTTATGGAGTTTGTTTTATGGAAAATATTTTACAGTTTAACTAGAATGCAGAGTATCACTTTGCTTATTGCTTTGGCTTTGGCGTTTGTGAGTGCAGGTGCATAGTCTCTGAGTGATTGCTTTTGTCTTAATCAATTTCAGTTGTGTCTCATCTGTTGCGGCTTGTACAGATAGAAGGGTGGCTTTGAAATGAGCATGGGGTTCTAGGGTGTGTATCTGCATCTTCTGTCAACAGAGTTCAGTTTCAGCATTCCAGGAGATTGTGCTAGCCAGGGCATTGTTCTCGGCACTGTGACAGAAAAAGGCAGCTGTCCCCTTGTCCCACTAGCAAGCCTGAGTCATGCTGGGGCTTGTGCACCAGTTGTTATTGCTCTAGGACTGTATGACGCAGATGGGCCCTTTGTCACACCCTGCTAGGAGAGACCAATTGGTGCTGTGCCTTATAACACCAACAGTCCTAGCCCTGGGCCTGGGGGATGTGAACGGCATCATGCTTCAGCCCTACAGGGTGATTACAGCATATACAGAGATTTTGCTCTGGCAGGCGTTGAGTATAGAAAAGTGAAAGATAGGCTCTTCCCTATTTCCATGTAGATTCCCAGTGTGATTGGGAAGTTTAGAACTAATTGTTACCCTGGTGTTGCAGGGTATAGTGACTCATTACCCAGATATCCCAGGATGGGAGTGGATTTTTTATGTGCTACCCCTCAGAAGCTAAGGGAAATCTCCCTGGCTTGTGTAGGGCATGTGAGTGTAGCTCTGGGGCTAATGCCCCAAATCTCCCCCAGTTGCAGGATGCAGGAACCCTGTGCTTTGCTGCACAGGTTGCCCTGACTCTCACTCTGATTGTTCCTGCTAACAGCAGAACAGAGGCCGGCTGCTTCACTTTTTGCGGCTGAGTCTGGTGCTCTGTGGAGTTGGGGGAGGAGAGGCAAGCAGTGTGGCTTCCTTTCTCCAAGCCTAACAGTTGCTCAGACACCAGTCAGCTCCCCGTCCTGGAGTAAAAGTCGGTGGGTGACTGTTGAGTTCCCTCTCAGCTAAAACTGCCAGTGGCGGAGCGTGCGGCAGTTTCTTCCTACCTCAACTAGGTAAGATGGCGGCGCATGGCCAGTGGCTGTCTGCACCGCGCTTGCCGGCTGCAGCAGTGTCTTTGTCTACTGTTGTCCCAGAGTCTTCGTTGTTTTGTCACTTCTCTGCTGAAAATTTCCATCAGTCAGTCCCCCAGAGATGTGATTTATTTCTTTGTTCTGTTCGTGTTCCAGAATGGCTGAAGTCAGCGTGGCTATACCCTATTCAGTTATCTTGGATCTTTTCAAAAGCCAATTCATTTCACTGATCTTTCATAATTATTTTTTTTAAGTTTCTACTTCATTTATTTCTGATCAAATCTTTTCATTTGTTTCTTTTGACTCACTCTGAGTTTCGTATGTTCCTATTTTTTTTCTTAGTCTTTGAGATGCATTGTTAGGTTGCTTCTTTGATATCTGTCTTTTGATGTAGGCAATTATTACTATAAACTTCCCTGTTAGTGCTGCTTTTGCTGTGTCTTGATACATTTTTGCTGTGTTTTAATACATTGTATTTCCATTTTAATTAGTTTCCAGGACTTTTTTAAATTTTGCTTTGATATCTTCAATGACCTATCGTTCATTTAGGAACAGGTTGTTTAGGCTCCATGTATTTGTATAATTTCTTTCTTCTTTTTAAGATTTGTATTATTTGTAGAGTTTCTTTTGATGTGGATTTTCAGTTTTATTGTGTTTTATCCAGAAAAGACATTGTGCTATGATTTTGGGTTTTTTGGAACTTGTTTTGTGGAGTTGTATATGATCTATGCTTGAGAATGTTCAGTGCCCTCATGAAAATAGCATATATTATGTAGCTGTTGGATGGAATTTTCTGTAAATATCTTTAGGTCCTTGCGTCTGACTTTGTCCCAGTGTCAGTCAGGTCTTCCTCCAGTGTTAGTGCTGTCCTCAAAGCTCTGGCTCCTTGCTTGGATGATGGCTGACATAGTTTGCATGCCTAGCCTGCTTGCAGTGTCATGAAGGCCTGTGCCCAGCACCAGGGTAGCTCTTGTGACTGATCCCTCTCTTGGGATGCAGCTGGGGGCTGTTTGACATGGGCCTGAGTAGGCCCTGGTATGGACCTCCATACCAGTCTCCAATTCCAGAACTCTAGTAGCAGCACTGGTGCTAAGGTGGGCCTGAAAATGGACCATTATCACCTGAAGGAGGGACTGGAGACCTGATAGGGTGCTAGGATGGGTGGGGCATGCAAATTGGGCCACTGCCTGTGGCAAGGGTCAAAGTCGTGGGAACGATGCTGGCACTGGGGTTGGTTCAGATGCATGCACAGTTCTGAGTGCATACACTTCTGAGTGTGGAAACCCCACAGTCCCAGTTTGCCTAGGCCCTATTGCCAGCATGTAATATCCACTGTGGTCAGAAGGAGGAAGTGGGAGAGAGGGATGGGCCCAAGACTGTGGTGGCTGGCATTCCTACAGCAGGGGTGTTAGGGGAAGAATTTCTCTTCTGTTCTGGCCCCCTTACCCCTCCCAGAGAACTGATGAGTGCTGTAGGATTCTAGGGTCACTATTGCTCAGCTGGGTCTAGTTGGATACATGAGCTTGCAGCCTTTTGTGCTGTTGTGGTGGCTTGTCTGTGGGACTCCTGGGATGGGGCCATGCAGAGAATTTTGTTTCCCAGGACAGTGACTCCTTTCTCAAGATGGTGCCACATTGCCACAGCCTATTCGCTGGGTATCAGGGTGGTGATGGTGGTGAAGACAATATGAGTTCCTTCTCTGAAGCAAAGATACCATGTATACTCCATGCAGTGCATCTTACTGGGCTCCTAATCTGTGGTGACTTGGGATTCCTCCCATATCTGGGGTAACCTGTGTAAGGTGTAATGCAGATGAGCTCGGCTGGGCTTTCCTGATTATCCTTTCCCCTGTAACATGGATTCCCTGGCCATGATGTTGGGATCCAATTGCTGGATGACTTTGTTCCTTTCTCTATGCTACCATCCCTGATCTATGTATCCTACTGGGCTCCCCTTATTTCTTCACTTACTTCTGCCCCAAGCACTGACATCAAAATGCAAGGATTTACCTGTGTCGGAATTGATGAACACTGGGCACCTCCATTTGTTCTTTTTGTCTATTTCCTCATATTTGTGATGACAGCCATTATGGCAGGGATGAGGTGATACTTCACTGTGTTTTTAATTTGCATTTCATGATTAGTGACGTGAAACAGTTAAAAAATATACTTGATAGTCATTGGTATATGTTCGTTGAGAATGTTTGTTTAGATCTTTTGCTCATTTTTAACTGAGTTATTTTCTTACTATTGAGTTGAGTTCCTTATATACTGTGGATATCAACCTTTTATATGCTATATGATTGGAAAATATTTTATCCCACTCCATAGGATGTCTCTTCACTCTGTTAATGAACTCCTTTGCTGTGCAGAAATTTTTAGTTAAATATGACCCCATTTATCTATTTTTAGTTAGATATAGTTCTACTTATCTATTTTGTTTTTAAGTATCCCACCTTATTGACCCAAAATTGAAATTCATCCTTGGTTTCAGAATCGTAAATCTAATAAGATTCCATAGAATACAGAGGGCATGTTTAAATCTAAACCTGGGAGTGTTTTTAATGTCAGAAGAATTATAAAATTTTTCTAATTTATATGAATCCATATATCTTGAAAGCATCCAGGACTAAACTCCAAGAGTGATTAAGTGAGGAGAGGAACACACTGCTTTAGATCAGACTGAATTCATAAGGATGCAAGATTCAACCTCCTAATTGTAGCAACTTTGAGCAGTTCCAGAGCACAGTGTTTGATTGAAACGTGAACTCAGTATGATTGATGCTAAATGATGCTGAGATGCTAGAAATGCCTTGATATAATAAAGCAGAAGAAATTAAATATATTTTGGTGGAGAAATACTAGGCTGGGTTTACTGCATTAAGTCTCTTTCCCCTTCCACTTATGTAACCTCTGAGGGTTTAGAGAACCTAGTATTCATCAAAGGTTAAGGGATTATATCTGTACCATGCACATACCTGGGAATCAAGGACTTTCTGTAGTCTGAGGATAAAGCTGAGAAATGCCACTGCTCCCTGACTGCAGTGAGAATGCAGTCAGCTAGTATATCACTTAATCAGCAGATGCAAATTAGGTGTGACTTTTATCATAAGCATTGTGGCCAGAAGAGTAATCAAAATGGTTTCACCCACAGGGGTCTTAGCAGGTGGGTAATAGATCAAAATCTTCCAGCACTGAAATGGACAGTCAGCCTTCCAGATGTAGTCAGTAGAGTCCTGATTTGAATCACTTAAAGAGATTCCTGGCCCCTGGTGGAATTTCACTATCAGAAACCCGTAGGAATAAAGGAAAAACTGGGTACTCTTGAGGCAGAATTCTCTCATTATTCCAACATGTTTGTTGTAAATCTGCTAGCCAACACCAAGTAGATCTGTGGTCAGTTACTGGGGTAACTGCCCTTTAGAAAAAACACCCAAATAGTGAATTGATTATTTCAGAAACAGAGAGAAGGCCATTGTGGAAGTTTGGATATTCAAAGTCCAGTAACAAATTATTCATTGATACAAAGCCCTGAAGAGTATTTCTATGTGAAGAATTGCTACACAACCTTAGATGGAAGGTAGGCCTTGATGAACAATAGCTAGGTTGAAAATATTGTTAGATGTTAGAAAACCAGAGAAAAGTACTCAGTCTTCATGTTTAGGCTACAAGAAAAAAACAACTACAGATCAAATCCTGATAGTGATTGTGTGATTCAGACATGAAAAAGTTTATAAGAACTGTTGTATAATACAGGATATCGTTGACACTCAGACAGCCCCTAAAGTCGAATGAGAAGTTGACCAAGGATGTGGGGGAGGGGAAGCAATTTCTTTAGTGGGCCAGGAAAAACAAAATCCATTAAGGAAATCTAGGACTTAGACCCCACGTAGCCAGAAAAGTGAAGGTACACGCTAGCTTCTTTGGAACTGGGCCCACAATAATTGAGATCCCAGATTGAGAACAAGAGTTTTTAAAATCCTCGTCAGTTCCACACTGTTCAAGATTCAGGTTGGAGTTTGCAAAGATTAGAATGTTTCAGAAATTTGCAGTAGATTACGAATAGGTTCCCCATGAATTTTCCTCAAGATACAAATACACAATTTGTAGGTGTTTTTTTTTCTGGTTAGATTTGGCTTTATACCTATTTTTAATGGAGATTTCTACTGTATAAACCACTAGTTAGTTTCCTGTACAATGGTGAAAATCCAAAAAAAAAAAAGTCCATAAATGCCTAACAATGTAGCTTCACAAATTACACTTAAAAATTGAAACATACAGCCTCCATATGTCAGTTTTCCCCATGACTACATAACCATACTGGAAATGAGTATGATACAATGAGTAGGTAAAAGAAAGACAGAAACCATATATTTACTCTGAACACTATTTTTAAAACATCTATAAATAGAAGAAAACTGGAAAAATAAATTAACTAGTTAATACTGTTTACCTGGAGTAATATAACTACAGATGATTTTCCCCTTATTTTTAATTATTATCTGTTGTTAAAATTATATCCAATGAGCATGCATTTTTTTGTTACATAAAATAGCAATAAAACAAAAATAACTTCAGTGGTTGAAGTTGTCCAAATTTTTCTTCATACATGTTTCTGTGCTGGGGTACCCTGAACACCAAGCAAGCCTGACACTGGAAGAGAGTCCTAAAGTTCCAAAACCAAGGAAAGGCATCCTGTATGAGACATTCTAAAGGGGACAACAGTCTGGAAGGACCGAGTATATGCCAAAATCAGAGACAGGGCCAAGAATCAAAAACAGGTAAAAAATAAAGGATGAGGCTAGGAGGAAGTTAGGAAGAAACTGGTGGGCCCTTAATGAACTCCCAAAAGCAACCTGGGGCTCATTTTTATTTGTTTACTGGTTCTTGGGAGATCAGAATAACTTGAATACAGTCTCACCCATCTCTCTAGTCCTGTTATTTCTGCTGCATCCTCATATGTCAAGATTCTTGATGGTTTAGTTCAAGTTTGACTTCCCTCTGAAACCTTCTTCAATTCCACAATTGGATACAATTTCCCATTCTTAAAGTCCTGCAAGTTTCATTTATACCATGTGCAAAGTTTATAAATTTGTCAGCACAGTGAAATATCAAACTGGCCTTTTATATTTGAAAACTTACAGAAGCTTGGCTTGACATATATTGTGCTGCTTTATGTAACACATTGTGTAACTTCTAGTGAACTGACTCAATGACAAAGTAGTACAGACATGCACTTAATTATTCAGAGAAAATTGATAAGGAAAGTTGCTACCTACTGCAAATACACTCCTTTTGGAAGCTATATTTTATCTTGGTAGCTAATATTTTCACATATCTGCTAGGTCCCTTCCTGCTTTCTTCCAAGTCATAAATTATTCTTTAAAAGTAGCCATACTTCCCACTGTCAGAGTTTACACATTAAGTTATAATCTAGAATATTTCCTTTACGTAGCTGGGTAAGATTTAGTTCAGACTTTTGAGCCACTTACATTATCCAGTTAATCATGTAACAGAAAGGCCTTTGAGACTGTAGCAGAGGAGAGAGAAGGGATAAATTATCAGTTTCATTTTAAAGAAATAGATAACAAGTTGTTGGCTTTGCTGTTTTTTTCACACTATAAATATGGTTTTAAATAAATCAATTACCTCAAGCTTTCTGATTCCAAAAATTTTTTCCCACTGAAATGTAATGGTCTTTAATGAGCACCTAATTATGCTATGTGGCTTCTGTTCATCTGCAGCCCACCTTCCTTACTGATTTGTACTCACCATGTGCTCTGAAATGACTACTTTTGGCATCTTCAGTAACAAAAGCTGTAACTCTTTTTATAACACTTCAATTGACTTCTCCATCAGGAAACCCCTTACATTCAAATGAACAGAATCATTGTTTTGTCTCATTCTGCTACTCTATAAAGCTTTTTCTAGAAGCTGTTTCTTTTTCCTATTCCATCTCCCACATACAGCCAATCACTGTGTCTTCTGTTGTCACCCCTCTCCATTCAAGAAACAAAATTACTAACAGGATACAAATGACAGAGATTTTAGGCAGTCAATACATAGCATCCTGTTTTACCTGTGCAGTTCAAAATTGAGAAATAAGGTGTCAGAGAAAGAAGACTATAACACTATTTAATTTCTGCTAAACAGAAGGAAGCTTCAAGATGGTGGAATAGGGAGGGAGTGCACTGATAGTCCGGGAAAAGATAGTTTAATAAAAGTGGAGATACTGTAGTCTCAGGGAAGAGTTAGGAAAAAACTGCAGAGGAAATTCTTTCAGAAGTAGTGGGACATGGTGGACCTATGTGTAGGGCATGGGCGCCCACGGCTCGGGACCCCAGCCGCCAAGTCTATTCACCAGTGCTGGAAAGAGAGGTGAGGAGAAACCGCAGTAGTCTGAGACAGTGGCAGAGAAGCAGCAGGAAGAGCCTAGAGGGAACAAGGCTTGAAGCCCTATGGGGGAAAGTACACCAGCCTAACTAGAGGAGAGAAAAAAATAAATAAAAGAGACCGATGTGGACACAATTCTCTCTCTCCACTCACCACGGCGCCGGCACACTGGGTTCTAGTCCCAGTCAGGGTGCCGGATTCTGTCCCGGTTGCTCCTCTTCCAGTCCAGCTCTCTGCTGTGGCCCGGGAGTGCAGTGGAGGATGGCCCAAGTCCTTGGGCCCTGCGCCCACATGGGAGACTGGGGGAGGCACCTAGCTTCTGGCTTTGGATCAGCGCGGTACACTGGCTGCAGTGCGCCGGCTTTAGCGGCCATTGGGGGTGGACCAACAGAAAAGGAGGACCTTTCTCTCTGTCTCTCTCTCTCTCACTGTCCACTCTGCCTGTCAAAAAAAAAAAAAAAGTGAGCAAGACAAAGAGCAGGCGCCATTTTGGACATACGTAACAGCTGCACAAGCTCAGGGCTGCACCGCCCTCAGCCAAGCAGAAAAACTGACCTGGTGGGGAGAAATAACAGAAGAATAAGACCTAGTGAATGTGTGGAGCTTATGAACCAGGACTGTGAAAAAAAAAAAAAAAACAACTGAGGATGTGTGGGAGAACTCACTGTGTGGCTGAGATGTGAGTAGTCTTCGTGGGAGAAGCTACAAACTTGGTAACCTTGGCAACCTGGTGAGAGACAGTGCAGGGGAATCTGAGTTTACACTGAGGACTGCACAGATCCTTTGTGTGGTCCTTGGGACAGTGCAGACAAATATTATACCCAATGGGGCTAGCACTCAGGCACTGACTGCCATCAAGGAAAAGAGCTCAGCTGAATGGAATTACTTCCCTTCTGAATAAAAAAAAAGAGAGAGAGAGAAGATTTACCATGGCAAACCTGGGTGTGTCACCTTTGGTACACCCTTAACCCTGAAGAACTGAACAGAGCTCTCTGGCCACACTCATCACAAGCCTCTAGAGATTCACCGAAAGCAGACTGTCCACTTAATCTAAAGTCGTATAAAGAGAAAAGCCACCACAGCGAGAAAAAAAAAAGAAGAAACTGAAGAATATCTTCACAGTGCCAAACAACAAACGCAGAAACCAAGGAAACAAGAACAAGGAAGACATTATGATGCTCCCAAATGAACATGACACCCAATACAAGATTATGAAGATGATGAGATAGCAGAAATGCAAGATACAGATTTCAAAAAATTTATGATAAGAACATTTAGAAGTTATCAAAAACAAATGCATAAACTACAGAAATCTATACAGGACAGGACAGAAAATCTCTCTTGTGAAAATGAAATCTTAAGGAGGACTCGAAATGAGGAAATTAGTAGAACATGAAATTGAAATATTGAAGAGAAATCAAAATAAAATGAAGAATTCAATAGAACAAATGACAAACACATTTGAGAGCCTTAAAAACAGAATCAGTGAGATAGAAGAGAGAATATTGGACTTAGAAAACAGAGCACAGGAAAGTATACAGTCAAACCAAAGAAAAGAAGAGGAAATTAGACATCTAAAAACTTTTGCAGGGAATCTCCAAGATACAATTAAAAACCCAACATTCGGGTTCTAGGAGTTCCTGAAGGCATGGAGAGAGAGAAAGGATTAGAAGGCCTTTTTAGTGACATACTAGCAGAAAACTTCCCGGGTTTGGAGAAGGAAAGAGATATCCAAGTACAGGAAGCTCATAGAGCCCCAATAAACATGGCCAAAAGAGATCCTCACCACGACACATTGTAATCAAACTCACCACAGTGAAACATAAAAGATTCCAAAATGTGCAAGAGAGAAACCTCAGATTATTCTCAGAGGATCTCCAATTAGACTCATAGCAGACTTCTCATCAGAAACCCTACAGGCTAGGATGGAATGGCAAGATATAGTCCAGGTACTAAGAGAAAACAACTGCCAGCCCAGAATATTATATCTTGCAAAGCTCTCATTTGTGAATGAAGGTGTAATAAAGACATTTCATAGCAAACAGAAATTGAAAGAATTTGTCGCCACTCATCCAGCCCTGCAAAAGATGCTTAAAGATGTGTTACACACAGAAACACAGAAACACGGTCATCAAGATGAAAGAAGGTAAAAGAAGGAACCCTCATAGCAAAAGATCACAGGAAGTTCAAAGCATATATCTTTGGACAAAGTCGCGCCTCAATAGGCTAATCCTCTGCCTGCGGTGCTAGCACAGTCCTGGTCGGTGTGCTGGATTCTGTCCTGGTCACTCCTCTTCCTGTCCAGCTCTCTGCTATGGCCTGGGAGTGCAGTGGAGGATGGCCCAAGTCCTTGGGCCCTGCACCCCATGGGAGACCAGGAGAAGCACCTGGCTCCTGCCATCGGATCAGCGCGGTGCACTGGCCACAGCGCGCTGGCCGCAGCGGCCATTGGAGGGTGAACCCACGGCGAAAGGAAGACCTTTCTCTCTGTCTCTCTCTCTCACTGTCCACTCTGCCTGTCAAAAAAAAAAAAAAAAAAAAAAAAAAAAGAAAGAAAGAAATATCTTTGGAAAATGGCAAGCAAATCACTACTTATCAATAGTCACATTGAATGTTAATGGCCTCAACTCTCCAGTTAAAAGACACAGACTGGCTGAATGGATTAAGGAACAAAACCCATCTATATGCTGCTTACAAGAAACACAGCTTTCCAACAAAGATGCATGCAGACTGAAAGTGAAAGGTTGGAAAAAGATATTCCATGCCAACAGAAACCAAAAAAGAGCAGGTGTAGCCATCTTAATATCAGACAAAATAAACTTTAACACAACAACCATTAAGAGAGACAAAGAGGGACACTATATAATGATTAAGGGATCAATTCAACAGGAAGATGTAACTATTATAAATGTATATGCACCTAATGATGGGGTACCGGTTTATTTAAAAGATATGTTAAGGGACGTAAAGGGAGACTTAGACTCCAATACAGTAGTATTGGGGGACTTCAAAACTCCACTTTGAGAAATAGATCAACTGGACAGAAGATCAACAAGGAAACAGCAGATTTAATTGACACTATAGCCCAAATGGATCTAACAGATATCTACAGAACTTTTCATCCTACACTTAAAGAATTTATATTCTTCTCAGCAGTACATGGAACGTACTCTAGGATTAATCACATACTAGGTCATAAAGCAAGTCTCAACAAATTCAAAAGTATTAGAATCATACCATGCAGCTTCTCAGACCACAGTGAAATGAAGCTGGAAATTAGCAACTCAGGAATCTCTAGAGAATATGCAAACACATGGAGACTGAACAACATGCTCCTGAATGAATAATGGGTCATAGAAGAAATTAAAAGAGAAATCAAAAATTTTCTGGAAGTAAATGAGGATAACAGTTCAACATATCAATCCTTATGGGACGCAGCAAAAGCAGTGTTAAGAGGAAAGTTTATAGCAATAGGTGCCTACATCAAGAAATTGGAAAGGCACCAAATAAATGAACTTTCAATGCATCTAAAGGATCTAGAAAAAGTGCAGCAAACCAGACCCAAAACTAGTAGAAGAGAAATAATTAAAATTAGAGAAGAAATCAACAAAATTGAATCAAAAAACATTACAAAAGATCAGCCAAATAAAGAGCTGTTTTTTTTTGAAAAAATAAGCAAAATTGACCCCCCCTTGGCCCAACTAGCTAAAAAACAAAGAGAAAAGACCCAAATCAAGAAAATCAGAGATGAAAAAGGGAATGTAACAACAGACACCACAGAAACAAAGAGTCATCAGAAATTACTACAAGGACTTGTATGCCAGCAAACAGGAAATCTATCAGAAATGGATAGATTCCTGGACACATGCAACCTACCTAAATTGAACCAGGAAGTCACAGAAAACCTAAACAGACCCATAACTGAGACAGAAATTGAATCAGTGATAAAGGTCCTCCCAACAAAGAAAAGCCCAGGACTGGATGGATTCACTGTTGAATTCTACCAGACATTGAAAGAAGAACTAACTCCAATTCTTTTCAAACTATTCAGAACAATCAAAAAAGAGGGAATCCTCCCAAATTCTTTCTATGAAGCCAGCATCACCTTAATTCCTAAGCCGGAAAAAGATGCAGTGGAGAAAGAGAATTACAGACCAATATCCCTGATGAACACAGAAGCAAAAATCCTCAATAAAATTCTCGCCAATAGAATGCAACAACACATCAGAAAGATCATCCACCCAGACCAGGTGGGATTTGGTCCCTGGTATGCAGGTATGGTTCAACATTCGCAAATCAATCAATGTGATACACCACATTAACAAACTGCAGAAGAAAAACCATATGATTATCTCAATAGATGCCGAGAAAGCATTTGATAAAATTCAACACCCTTTCATGATGAAAACCCTAAGCAAATTGGGTATAGAAGGAACATTCCTTAATACAATCAAAGCAATTTATGAAAAACCCACGGCCAGCATCCTATTGAATGGGGAAAAGTTGGAAGTATTTCCACTGAGATCTGGTACCAGACAGGGATGCCCACTCTCACCACTGCTATTCAACATAGTTCTGGAAGTTTTAGCCAGAGCCATCAGGCAAGAAAAAGAAATTAAAGGGATACAAATTGGGAAGGAAGAACTCAAACTATCCCTCTTTGCAGATGATATGATTCTTTACTTAGGGGACCCAAAGAACTCTGCTAAGAGACTATTGGAACTCATAGAAGAGTTTGGCGAAGTAGCAGGATATAAAATCAATGCACAAAAATCAATAGCCTTTGTATATACAGGCAATGCCATGGCTGAGAAAGAACTTCTAAGATCAATCCCATTCACAATAGCTACAAAAACAATCAAATACCTTGGAATAAACTTAACCAAGAATGTTAAAGATCTCTATGATGAGAATTACAAAATCTTAAAGAAAGAAATAGAAGAGGATACCAAAAAATGGAAAAATCTTCCATGCTCATGGATTGGAAGAATCAATATCATCAAAATGTCCATTTTCCCAAAAGCAATTTATAGATTCAATGCAATACCAATCAAAATACCAAAGACGACATTCTCAGATCTGGAAAAAATGATGCTGAAATTCATATGGAGGCACAGGAGACCTCGAATAGCTAAAGCAATCTTGTACAACAAAAACAAAGCCAGAGGCATCACAATACCAGATTTCAGGGCATACTACAGGGCAGTTATAATCAAAACAGCATGGTACTGGTACAGCAACAGATGGATAGACCAATGGAACAGAATAGAAACACCAGAAATCAACCCAAACATCTACAGCCAACTTATATTTGATCAAGGATCTAAAACCAGTTCCTAGAGCAAGGACAGTCTATTCAACAAATGCTGCGGGGAAAACTGGATTTCCATGTGCAGAAAATATAAATCTACAACCGGACACCATCAGATTATTAGAGAACATCAGAGAAACCCTGCAAGATATAGGCACAGGCAAAGACTTCTTGAAAAAGACCCCAGAGGCACAGGCAGTCAAAGCCAAAATTAACAGTTGGGATTGCATTAAATTGAGAAGTTTCTGTACTGCAAAAGAAACAGTCAGGAAAGTGAAGAGGCAACCGACAGAATGGGAAAAATATTTGTAAACTATGTAACAGATAAAGGATTAATAACCAGAATCTACAAAGAGAGCAAGAAACTCCACAACAACAAAACAAACAACCCACTTAAGAGATGGGCCAAGGACCTCAATAGACATTTTTCAAAAGAGGAAATCCAAATGGCCAACAGGCACATGGGAAAATGTTCAGGATCACTAGCCATCAGGAAAATGCAAATCAAAACCACAATGAGGTTTCACATCACCCTGGTTAGAATGGCTCACATACAGAAATCTACGAAGAACAGATGCTGGCAAGGATGTGGGGAAAAAGGAACACTAACCCACTGTTGGTGGGAATGCAAACTGGTAAAGCCACTATGGAAGTCAGTCTTGAGGTTCCTCAGTCAATTGTTAAATCAACAACGGAAGTCACTGTGTACTTACTCCCCATGTAGGATCTCTATCGTTAATGTGTTGTACTATGTGAAGTAATGGTATAACTAGTACTCAAATAGTACTTTATACTTTGTGTTTCTGTGTGGGTGCAAACTGTTGAAATCTTTACTTAGTATATACTAAATTGATCTTCTGTATGTAAAGATAATTGAAAATGATTCTTGATGTGAATGGGATGGGAGAGGGAGTGGGAGATGGGATGGTTGCAGGTGGAAGGGAGGTTATGGGGGAAAAAGCCTCTATAATCCAAAAGTTGTACTTTGGAAGTTTATATTTATTAAATAAATGTTAAAAAATTTCTGCTAAACAGTTGCAGTACTGTGAAAGCTAAATGAACTAATTAGAATATCCTAGTAGCTTGTGTCCTTTTATGTTTTAGAAAAATTCTCCTATGGGTAAATTCAATATCCAATAGTTAACCTATGGTCTTTGCCTCCTAGTAATCTGGTGGAAAAAGAAGCAAAGGAGATAGGCAGGAATAATGGGGAAAGGTCGATTGAATGGTGCTAAAATAGTTAGATAGGAGAAAGAAATGCAGGGGTTCTTTTGCACAACAGGATGACTAGAGATAATGCTAATATATATTTTTTCCTAAAAAAAAAACCCTAAAATGTAGAATTTTGAATGTTATCACCATCAAGAAATAGTAAATATTTGAGGAGATATATTTATTGTGATTAGATATTACACAATATATACATGTATCATGTATGGTACCCGATAAATGTATCGTTTTTTGTATTTATTAAAAACATTTAGTCCAGGGCTAGTGCTGTGGTATAGCAGGTTAAGCTGATGGTTGCATCCCACATGGGTGCTGGTTCAAGCCCCAGCTGCTCCACATCCAAGCCAACTCTCTGCTAAAGGCCTGGGAAAGTGGCAGAAGATGAATCAAGAGTTTAGGCCCTTGCCATTCATGTGGCAGACCCAGATGAAGCTCTTGGCTTCTGCCTGGACCAGCTCTGGCTATGGTAGCCATTTGGGGAGTGGACCAACTGATGGAAGATCTATCTTTCCCCTCTCTTTATGTAACTCTGCCTTTCAAATAAATAAAATCTTTAAAAAAAATTTAGTCCAAACTTAGAAGAAAAGATATTCAAATCCTCAGTGATAGAATATTATTGAAACTAAATTAAAGTATTATTAGAATATTATATTACATGAAATATGGAGCAATGCCTTGCATCCATCAATAGAATCTGGCAGCTTCTCCATGGGGGAACGTGATTAGGGAGCCACGCAAGAGATGAGAGATGCATGTTTGAGAAGACCCATTGGAAACAGGATAAACTGGAAATAGTGTGCCCTACCTTTAAAAGAGATAGGAGGAGGCCGGCACCGCGGCTCACTAGGCTAATCCTCCGCCTCGCAGCGCCGGCACACCAGGTTCTAGTCCCGGTCGGGGCGCCAGATTCTGTCCTGGTTGCCCCTCTTCCAGGCCAGCTCTCTGCTGTGGCCCGGGAGTGCAGTGGAGGATGGCCCAGGTCCTTGGGCCCTGCACCCCATGGGAGACCAGGATAAGTACCTGGCTCCTGCCATCGGATCAGCGCGGTGCGCCGGCTGCAGCGTGCCGGCCGCAGCGGCCATTGGAGGGTGAACCAACAGCCAAGGAAGACCTTTCTCTCTCTCTCTCTCTCTCACTGTCCACTCTGCCTGTCAAAAAAAAAAAAAAAAAAAAAAAAAAGAGATAGGAGGAAAGCAGGACAAGTATGGAGGCATGGAAATCAAGAGAGGAAAGTCTTTTAAGAAGAAAATGGTTAAACAGAATGCAATTGCCACCCTTGCACATGGTATACTCTGCATGAATTCTTGGTGTTCATCGTCTTTCTGACATACTTATATTTCTCTTTGATGTTTCTGGACGGTGACATCCCTTTGACACCTCTGATTTATGAAGACAAAAGACAGTTCTTCATCACCTATGCTTACATTTGTGATAAATACATATCTTCTAGAAGTATCACATTTCAATGTAAGCATCAAAATCTTTTTTTTCTACTGCATTAGGAATTTTTGAAAGCAGGGATTACATGCTATATTATAAATAACCAGGACTTTTTTTTAGAATGTTTCTTATGTGAACAGTAAAAATACACAAAATATATATTTAGATTGAAAACAAATTTAGTGATGGGATATAATCACAAATGGAATAGTAAATAACTTCAAAAAGGTTTTAAAAGGATATTTAGTAATATGAAAAAAGGCAACTCATAACATGGTTGGGAAAAATTAATTTTCAAAATAGTTTGTACATGTTTATAGCAATATTTTACATTTTCATACACATATGTAATTCAATATTCAAGAGGGAATTGAAAAGTTCCTGCAAATTTCCATGAATTTTGGAAGCTTTCTTGTATATTCTCCATGACTGAGATATAGTTGACAAATAAAATGATATGTATTTAAGGTATATAATGTGATATTTTAGTATATGTTCATATGTTATGAAATGATTCCAGAACAAGGCAACATAGTTATCATCTCATGTAGTTACTGATTTTTGAAGTGACAATGTTTAATGTCTACTGTGTTTGCAAACTATAGGTACATAATGCATTATTATTATTAACTATCATCACTATGCTGGGAATTTGATTTCCAGAAGTTACTTATCTTGTAATTGGAAGTTTGTACCCTTGGCCTTATTTAATTATTGTCAGAGGGGTCAAACACATATTTTTGAATAGAAAATATATAAAAATAAAATATATAATAAAATATATAAAAATATATAAAAATAAAGCATCCCATATGGGTGTCGGCTTCTAGTCCCAGTTGTTCCTCTTCCAGTCCAGCTCTCTGCTGTGGCCCAGGAAGGCAGTGGAGGATGGCCCAAGTGCTTGGGCTTCTGTACCCGCGTGGGACACCAGGAAGAAGCACCTGGCTCCTGGCTTCATATTGGTGTAGCTCTGGCCGTAGCTCCTGGCTTCATAATGGTGTAGCTCTGGCCGTAGCTCCCCCTCTTCGTGGAGGAACGACACTGGACCCTGCGTTGTTCTTTTGTCTGCTCGGCCCTCCCCGGGTTGGCTACTGTCCCTTCCACCTCCGTGGAAGGGCGGTTCCCCCTGCCATTTTCCCCACTTCCGCGGGGGAGTGGCACACTGCCAGCCGGCTCTCTTGGGGGCTGCTCAGGTGTTATTCGGATAGATGTTCCTGGTGCTTGTTGTCTCTCTCCTCCTTTATAGTCCTCTTCCACCAATCCCAACTCTGCTACCCACACGCTGAGTACGCTGCTCTCCTCCAATCAGGAGCAGGATCAGCTCCTGCAGGTCATCACTCAGGTTGGCGAGAGGCAGCTGCGTAGAAGTTGTTACTCCCTTCTCAGTGCCATATTGTGGGAGAGCAGATGCATAGAATAAGTCTTAATTCCAGTAACAGTCTAGTCCGAGTTGCTCCCCACAATCTGTAATTTTCTTTTTCTATGTTTATTTCTCAGCTACTCCATGTATCACATACAGCCTTTATTATGGGTATCTGTACTAGAATAATAGATAATGAAGATTAACATAGGTAAATATATTAGGTTCAGTTTCTTCTTTTATGGAATTTGGTGTCTTTTTCTCTTATGTGAAGAATAATCACTTTCCTAGGGAGCTGAAAGTTCATTAGCTGTTGAAGTGCTTTGCCTCAAAACATTTTTGTATTCATGTAAATTGTTAAAGCTGTTGTATTTTTTTCTTAGTGTAGATCCTTCCTTTTTTTAAAAATTTATTTGACAGGTAGAGTTACAGACACACAGAGAGAGACAGAGAGAAAGGTTTTCCTTCCCTTTGTTCACCCCCCAAATGACCAGGAGCCAGGTGCTTCTCCTGGTCTCCCATGCGGGTGCAGGGCCCAAGCACTTGGGCCATCCTCCACTGCCTTCCCAGGCCACAGCAGAGAGCTGGACTGGAAGAGGAGCAACCTGGACTAGAACCTGGTGCCCATATGGGATGCTGGCGCCACAGGCGGAGGATTAACCAAGTGAGCCACGGTGCAGGGCCCAGTATAGATCTTTCTTACAAGCTTACTTTGCTGCAATTATTTAATTTCTCAAAGCTTTTCTACATTGCTGGTGACTTTATTTAACTCTTTGTATTGATAATCACAAGTCACACTGGACAGCTACCTATTATAGAGGTAACAGGGCACACTTTTAAAACTCATACAAAAATCTATGGACTAGAAATATTTTATGTAAATGTATAATTGCTTATGTCTGCCAATGAAAGTTTGTCTTAACAATCAAATTATCTTTCTTCTTGATTTATAGAATCATAAAATTTTCCCAGTCTTTTCATTTTTCTCAACTATTTTTTTAAAGATTTATTTACTTATTTGAAAGGCAGAGTTACACAGGTAGGGGTAGGTGTAGGGGTAGGGATACAGGTGTGGGTAGGGGTAGAGGTAGAGGTAAAGAGAAAGAAAGTCTTCCATCTGCTGGTTCACTCCCCAAATGGCTTCAATGGCCGGAGCTGCACTGATCCAAAGCCAGGAGCCTGGAGCTTCTTCTGGTCTCCCATGTGGGTGCAGGGGCCCGAGCACTTGAGCCATCTTCTAGTGCATTCCCAGGCCATAGCAGAGAGCTGGCTCAGAAGTGGAGCAGCTGGGACTTGAAACGGTGCCCATATGGAATGCCTGCATTGCAGGCGGCAGCTTTACCGGCTACACTACAGTGCCAGCCCCATTTTTCTCAACTTGAATGTTGCTACTTTGTTGTACTTTATCCTATGACTTTCTTCTGTTTCCTAAAATGTCAGAATATACCTGTAATTCCGCTATTAATGAAAGCACAGATCCGTTTTGCTCTGGTGTGATTGATAGCCTCGATAGGTCTCCCATTGACTTCTGTTTCCTGAATGCCCTTGTTTAACTCCTCCTCCAACTGTGGGTTGAATCTTATTAATGACTCACTTCTCAAGAACAGAAAGAGGCAGAGGTGATGTGATGTCACTTACAAAATAGGTTACAAAGAGGTCATGACTTCTGTCTTGGCACTGTCTCTCAGCTTTTCACTTGCTCGCTCTGAGGGAAGCCACCTGGCGGGTGTAAGTTGCCCTGTGGAAATCCTCCTGTGACAGGGGACAGAGGGAGGCCTCCAGCAACAGGCAGCAAAAAACGACTATCACGACAACAGCCCATGAGGAAATGGAAACCTGCCAATACCACCCGAGGGAGCTTAGAAGCACTTGCTCCTCCCGTGAAGGTTCCAAATGAGAACACAATCTCAGGTGATACCCTAGCACAGATATGAGTAATCTCAAGCCAAGTGCATTTGGATTCCTGACCAACAGAAAAAGGGAGATAATAAGTGTTTCTTGAACCACAGTTTGGAATAATACAACATGAAGCTGTTAAAATTATATATGGACTAGGTAACTCAAACTCCGCACCACATGTATTTTCTAGTATTCCTATATAAGGACAGTTTTGCCAGTATGTTTTTACAATTTGCAACCATATAAAAGGGGAAACCTGAGAGTTAAAAGATGTTGGGACATGTTTAAGTTCGTAATATACTATTTTGAGTAAGGGAAATTGGTAGCTTTGGGATCCACAAGGAGGGAAGGCCTACACTTCCAGGAATGAAGAGTTCCTACCTGTACTTCCAGGGAAGAAAAGTCCTTGTCAAGGTCCCTGCGGGTGCCTAAAGGTCAACCAATGAGGATCAGACCCGCCTCAACCTTTAACCCCATGCCCTGAATCTATAAAAGGAGCCCTCCCAATCTCTGACACGCAACTTCCCCAGCCCCTGCTCTGTTGCTCTGTTGGGACCGGGGAACCTCGCCCGGGAGCAGAACCCCAATAAAAGCCTGTGAATTAATTGATTCGTCTGCCTGGGAAGATTTGTTATGCGCTGGACACTTTGCAGAAATAAATATAATTTTGCATTTTCCAGCAACCAATCACTGATTTCTATGGAAGTAACAGGCCCACAAGAGGCAGACCTCCCACATCTAAAGAACTAAACATGAAACTGATTAGTCAACAAGAAATCAGCTTTCAGTTCTTATGAAGCATTGTTGAGAAAGATGAAGGAAATAAAATGTGCTCCCTTAGGGCTGGCATTGTGCAGCAGATTAAGCCACTGCCTGCAATGCCAGCATCCTATATTGCAAGGTCAAGTTCCAGTTGCTCTGCTTCTAATCCAGCTTGCTGCTTATTTGCCTGGAAAAGCAACAGAAGGTGACACAAGTGTTTGGGCCCCTGCCACCTGCTTGGGATACTCAGATGGAGTTCCTGGGTTCAGCACGTCACATCCCCCGGCATTGCAGACATTTGGGGAGTGGACCAACATTTGGAAGGTCTCTCTGTCTCTCCCTTTCTCCCTCTCTCTCTCTGTAACTGCCTTTCAAATAAATAAAATAAATATTTTTTTTTAAAAAAGTGGTCTCTGTTTCTTTCAATGAAAACTGGAGGAAGGAGAGAGGACAGAACTCTAATACTAAAACCGTATTATACAATGCTGCAGGATTTGGCACATTACCACGTGGTCTATTCAAATGAGATACTGCTCTATTTCTTGGTTATGTCATAGAGGCAACCCAGGAGTGGTTAAGCCACATTTGGAAAGGAATTTGTCACTAACCACTTCTACCTCAAGAGACTGCTCTGCTCATTTGGGTAAGCCACTGCAGCCACACAAGTCAGGGCAGTGGCTCAGCTCTCAGCCTCTGCCCTGCCGCTGTATCTGTGTCATCTTTCCTGGCCCTAAACACCTGCTGCTTCAATTAATCAAGGATTGAGAGCAACAAATATCAGTTGGGTAAACCATTCCCCTATAAATATGACACTAGAAGAGAGATGTAGGGAGAATAAAGATTGCTGGGGCTGGGTGTCTATTATTAATACTGGAAAGAAGGCCTGACAGCTTCTGATGCTGAAGGCAAAGCAACCTTTGTCCCCGGGCTTTGCCAAGGCAGGGTGGGAGTTCAAGGTTCTATACTTCTGGGTTCTGTTTAAGTAATCAAATGCATTTAACTTTTCTTAAGTTAGTCTAAATAATTTTCAGTTAGTCAAAAGCTGTGCCTACAGCTACCTTATTTATCTACTACAGTCCAACTAACTAGACTTCTGCTTCATAGTCTTGGCTGGTACAAATCTGTAATTTAGACTTCTCACATGGGTAACTTAAGAAAAAGAAGATGAAAAAGAGGAATAGGGGTATTGCTTAGTGGTTAAGATGCCTGCATCCTAAATTGTAGTGCCTGCATTTGATTCCTAGCTCCAGCTCCTGACTCCAGCTTCCTGCCAATGCAGATGCTGGGAGGCAATGATGATGGCTTAAATAATTGGGTTCCTGCTACCCTGGGAGACCTGGATTGCATTACCAGCTCCTGGCTGTGACCCCTGCTCAGCCTCAGACATTGTGGGCATTTGGGGAGTGAAATAGTGGATGGGAGCTCTTTCTGTCTGCCTGTTTCTCTCTGTCGTTCTCTTTTTCTCTGCCTCTCAAATAAAAAAAAAAGACAAATGTACTCTTTTTATTGCTAAGTCAGTATGACTTTGATGAGTTTGTGTTTTGACGACAACTATAGAATCCAAGATACGAAAAAATATTCAGAAAAGGCAAAAACCATAGAATCTCAAATTCATTCTAAAACCCAGTGGGATCCTGTGATCTCTGAAAGCATAAGGCACAGTTGGGACCACATCTGGGTAAAACTGCACACTGAATAATTGATTATCTCAAGTAGCATTCATGCAGTCTCTTAGGAGGTGGGCTGTATCACCACATCTTTGATTGAAACGTGTGACCTTTGCATCACTAATGTTATATTACTGCTCTAATTTGTAGCTATCTGTAAGAGCAAAATTATTTTAGTCAAATGTTACTTACACCAAGAATGTTTTGTAATTTATTCATTGGGAAGATTACTTACATCCTCCTCAGACAAAGATGCAGTCCAATACAATGATTAAAACCATGGGCTTTTGAGTTCTTTTAAATCATAAGTCTCTTGGCTTTTGTCTGCTCCTTTGTTTTAGAGAGATTGGTTTGGTTCATCCTGGCAGGTTTCCATATCAGTGTTACACTTTAAGGCTCACAGAATTTTTCCTTGATGGATGAATATTTATTTATGTCTGTTTGGTTAACTTCGCTCTGTGATGGAGCAGCTGTTTCCTCCTGGTTATGAAACTAGGTTGGGTTAAATTAAAATGACATGGCCATTTTGTTCCTCTTCTACCCCGAGCATTATGTGACAGGGAAAACAACTTTAGGCATTTCTTCAACAAATATTTATCCAGCCTTTAATATATGCCAGAAAGTGGGGATAAAGTTTTTAACGAAAACATTATGGTTCCTGACCTCACGGAACTTGTGGTCTGGGAAATCCAAAATGGTGACCTACATTTTTCCTGAAACCTATTCAAATTGCAAGAGATCCTATCCCCAAGTAAAGGAGTTTTATGGGTACTCCTTACTTTCTTCCCCAAAGCATCCAGTTCTTGCTGAGGGGAGATCAACTTCCAAGTTGAACATTTTCCTTTTATTTTGATGAATTATTCTTGTAATCAGCAAATACCGTTTAGATTATGGTGAGAGGTTTTGGTAATTTACCAATTTTCCTACAAATGGATCTTCCATCTTTTTTTTTTTTTTTTCTGTCATGCCTCTTGTTCGCTAAGTGTGCTGTGCAAGTAGGTAGACATACCATTATCTTTTCTGGTCTAATTTGATTGAAGTTTGCACATTTAAAATGTACAAACTCATTTCCCTAATCTTTCCCTCCTATCTTGGTCACTTATTCTTTCAGTTTCAAGAATGGTTCATATGAATTCAGAAATGGATTTTACCTTCTGAGTAATTTTAACATTTTCAATAAAATTTTTTTTTATGTGGAAATTTCCTTATGGCTTCTCTCCCCTTCAAAATCGTAATAAACATATTTATAAAATATCAGATAAGAATAATTGGCTAATTTTTAAAAGATCATTGTTAATATTATCACATGAAAATAATTAGTTTTTTTTTTAAAGATTTATTTTATTTATTTGAAAGGCAGAGTTACACAGAGAGGTAGAGACGGAGTGAGAGAGAGGGAGGGAGGGAGAGAGGCCTTCCATCCCCAAATGGCTGCAACAGCTGGAGCTGAGCTGATCCAAAGCCAGGAGCCAGGAGCCAGGAGTTTCTTCCAGGTCTCCCATGTGGGTGCAGGGGCCCAAGGACTTGGGCCATCTTCTACTGCTTTCCCAGGCCATAGCAGAGAGCTGGCTCAGAAGTGGAGCAGCCAGGACTTGAATTGGTGCCCATATGGGGTGCCAGCGCTGCAGGCTGGGGCTTTAACTTGCTGTCCCATAGAGTTAGCCCCCAAAATAACTAATATTAACATATTTAAACTTCTCAGAATACTTAGTAGATACACATGCATGATCTGCACATTCTTACATTCTCTTTTTAATTTAAATAGTTAAAATTATTGAATTCTGTAAACTACTTTATAATATACTTTTATCAAGGAAATTTGTACCATGCACATATTTGGAATTCAAAAAATATAATTTTTATTTATTTGAGAGGTAGAGTTACATACATTGAGAGGGAGAGACAAAGAAAGATCTTCCATCTGCTGGTTCACTCCCTGAATGGCTTCAATGGTAAGAGCTGGGCTGATCCAAAGCCAGGAGCCAGGAGCTTCTTCTGAATCTCCCACATGGGTGCAGGGGCCCAAGCAGTTGGGCCATCTTCTACTGCTTTCCCAGGCCGTAGCAGAGAGTTGGATCAGAAGTGGAGCAGCTGGGACTAGAACCGGCACCCAGATGGGATGCCGGCACTGTAGATAGCAGCTTTGCCTGGCATGCCACAGCACCGGCCCCCTAGAAATGTAGATTTACAGCAGCATTTTAGTGGCCGCATCATACTCCTTTTTATGCCATAATTTATGTAGTCAATTCTCTTGACATTTAATTTTCCTCCAACTTTTTATTCTTAGAAACATTTATTCAGGTACTCCCTAGTCCCTTTCAGGATTTGTTCTCTGTTAAAAATTTTTCACTTATTTATGCTCCATGAGTATTTGATTAAGTATGCGTAAAGTTAGAAATAATTTCACATCCTTATTGTATCACAAAGTGACTAAACATGAAAGTTATTAGTCAACAAGATTTCCTACTTTTTCTTTTCTCTCTGTAGCAAACATTGGTAATTTGGATATTGCATTTTTCTCTGGTAACTTTCCACTGGTTTCAAACTGCTGCCCTTCCAAATTTAGTAATGTTTATTTCAGAATGAATGTATTAAATCTGAACTGTTTCATGAGTGTAGTCAACCCCTAGAGTCAGAATAAAAGAAAGGCAAACATACCACCCATCAAGGAGCCAGGGCGTTGCCAAGGTAATTCTATCATCTATCTCTTTCTCACACAATGCGAGATTAAGCGTTCTTGTCTTCTTGTTTCCCAGGCTGTATCCAGGAGAAGGAAAGAGAAGAAGTATCCTCATCAACTCCTACACACACTCCTGCAAGCACATACAAAAGCAAAAGTATTGATGATTTATCACTGAGACACATCTAGTCCTCTGTCCTTCTCTTCAACTCTTGGTACTTGGTTTAGGGGACAGGGAAGAAAAAAGAGTGCACTCTCAAACACTCTCCTTGATAAAGCAGGTAATAAAAATAATAGTACCTATTTGAATTGGTGTAAATCTTTATGTGGGTCAATAATTTAATCATCAGACAAACTGCTTTGGGAAGTCACCATTATTATTTCAAGTTTAGAGGTAAGAAAATTGAGCACAGAGAAATTTAGCAGCTAAGGCTAAACAGCTAGTGAATGCAGAACAGGATTCCAACCCGTGTAATCTGATTTTAAAGCCTGCCTACCCAACCAATTTGCCATGTCTGTTTAGCTTTATCAGCTTAATTAGGTGAAATGAATGCTTGCAGTCTAGACATTTAAATTTATTACAGGATTTATCTACATACCTCAGATTAGAATTAGTTGTTAGAATCAAGCAGCATAAAACAAATTAATTATTGTCAGCCCCCATAGACCCTACTCTAGCTCCACGGCCTCAAATTACATTGTTAATGCTATAGTGCACTGTTCAAGGGTATCCTTCTAGACCTTGATAATCCTGATCTTTCAAAATGTATAGCTGTTGGTGCTGGTACTGATAATTCCATTTGACACTGTCGTGGATCCTCAACAGTTGCTGTTTTATTCCATTGATGTAAATGTCATCACCCCTACCATATCTCACCATGAGTTCCAGGCACCAGGCACCAGGGTATACTAAGTAAGTCTAGAATCTCACATACTTCCTGGGATGAAAATTTCTCTTTCATTGGAGCTGGTGTTCCATGCTGAAGCCACTTTTCCAAATTCCCCTTGAATGTTCTTGATACTGTCTTCCCTTGAAGAGGATTTCATTTTCACCCATAAAAGCTCTGTTTTCCTCCCCCAATCTTAGTTCCTAAAAGTTAACCTCATTTTTCTCTCTGAAGTCCCACCAATAACCTTTCAGCTGCTGCTTTGATATTTGCTTTTGCTAATTAGCTATTTTTGTAATGATGCTTTCTGGCAAAGCAATCTCAAAATCTCAGTGATTTTTTTAATGACACATATATCTCACTCATGAATCTATTAGTCAGTTGAATCTTAGTTTATCTGGGCTTTAGATATACTGCACATGTATTCTCTTTGGACCATAGTCCTCTTGGAGTTGTGCCCTTCTCCTAACAAAGGCAGAAGTAAAAGTATTAAGCCCATGGTAGTTAATTTTATATGTCAAGTTGAACAGGTTAAGGGATACCCAGATGGATAATAAGACATTATTTCTGGGTGTATCTGCGAGGGTGTTTCTGGAAGAGATTAGCTTTTGAATAAGTAGCTTTGGTAAAGCAAAAGCCCTTGCCATCATGCAATGTGTTGAGCAGCCTAATAGGACAAAAAGGTAAAGGAAGGGCATTTGCTCTCTTCTCTTCTTGAATTGGTATATCCACTTTTTCCTGCCTTGGATGTCTGAGCTCCCAGTTCTCAGGACTTTAATCTCTGGGACTTTCACCATTTCTTCTCTTACACCCTCTCCTATTTCCCAGACTTTTGTCTTCAGAGTGAGTGTTATACCATCAGCTTTCCTTGATTCTCCAGTTTACAGATAGCCTGGGACTTCATGGCCTCCTGAATTGTGTGAACCAATTACAATAAATCTCCTCTGACATATCTCTATATATCCCGTTAGTTTTCTTTTTTTTTTTTTATCAGAGAACCCTGACCAATTAAAAAGCAAACCATGCAAACTCATCTAAAACTTCTGTTCATGTTATGTCCACTACCATGTCACTGGCAAAAACAAATTGTTTGCCTTGCTTTTTAAAATAAAAACAGAATATATATTGAGGTTGTCTTAATGGGAGTATTCCAATATCATATGGCAGTTACACATGCATATATTTTATCACAGGAGAGGATAAAGAATTGGAGGAAATGCCAAATTTACCTATAGAAGAAATTTAATTAAAATCTTCTAAAGTTCTAGAATTATCAGAGAACTATATTTTTGTTGTTAAATAAGTCCAAGTCACATGTTATAATCTCTAGAATAGTTAAGGAAAGAATACCACAAGAATATATATGGCATTAAAGCTCAAACATTGCTCCTTTAAAAATATTTAGATCCTGGGGCTGGCACTGTGGCATAGCGGGTAAAGCTGCTGCCTGTAGTGCCAGCATCCCATATGGGCTCTAGTTGGAGTCCCAGCTGCTCCACTTCTGATCCAGCTCTCTGCTATGGCCTGGGAAAGCAGCAGAAGATGGCCCAAGTCCTTGGGCCCCTGCACCCACATGGGAGAACCGGAAGAAGCTCCTGGCTCCTGGCTTCAGATCGGCACAGCTCTGGTTATTGCAGCCAACTGGGGGTTGAACCAGTGAATGAAGACCTCTCTCTTTCTCTCTCTCCCCCTCTCTTTCTCTCTGCCTCCTCTTCTCTCTCTGTGTAACTCTGACTTTCAAATAAATCAATCAATCTTATAAAAAAAACTTTAGATCCTCTATATACACACATATGCATATGTATAGATTGAATTAAGATTGAGTTTATAATCAGGAGAGAGAGGCTCTGGAAACCAAGACGTTTCAAGCAGAGAGATTCAGTTAAATTGAATCTAATATGGTATCCAGGTTATGCAATTCCAGTTCAGGTTTCTAGATTTGGGCATAATTATGGACTTTCCTTGTTGACAAAAAAGCCATTCATTTGATAAAGGAGCTAATCCACTTTCAAAAGAAAAAATAGATATAATTTTCCATTATAGAAGGAGATCTGTGTGCTAACACAAAGTTGAGCATGAATATTTTGCCTTCATGTCTTAAGCAATTCTTTTTGTTTCATTCAGAAAAAGGTCAGACATACCCAACAAGATAACCCTATGCATATCAAACAGTGAAAATTTGTGCTTTGCTGCATTTCTGTTGGCAATGATCTCAGCTTAAAGAGTGAAAGTTCAAAGGAATAAAATAGCTGCCTTTGAGTTCCATTATTCATTACAGATTCTTTATGTTTATATAATATTCATTAGAATCAGGTCAGCAGAGAGAACAAAGATACATCGGTATGCATCATATCATCAAATACTCAGGATACTATCCAAGGACAAGAGTAACAAACCAAAGTTTTGGCTATATTCATTCAGAAGTTATAATATGGATAGGTGTTTGGCACAGTGGTGCAGATGCCAGCTGGGACACCTACATGCCAGTTAGAGTACCTGAATTCACGTTCCAGTTTCACTCCCAATTCCAGCATCCTGCTAATGTGCACCCTGGAAGACAACAGTTGGTGGCTCCAGTAGTTGGTTTCCTGCCACCAACATGGGAGACCTGGTTTGAGTTCTAGATTTCTGACTTCAGCCTGGTCCAGCTCCAAATGGTGGGGGCATTTGGCAAGTGAACCAGCTGATGGGAGAGTTCAGTCTGTCTTTATCTATCTGTGTCTTTCAAACAAATAGAAAATAAATTTAAATAAGGAGTCATAATACAAATGTGTTTTTATTTAAAGAGTAAAACAAAATGCTCTTTTTTTTTTTTTTTTGGACAGGCAGAGTGGACAGTGAGAGAGAGAGAGAGACAGAGAGAAAGGTCTTCCTTTGCCGTTGGTTCACCCTCCAATGGCCGCGGTGGCCGGTGAGCTGTGGCCTGCACACTGCGCTGATCCGATGGCAGGAGCCAGGCGCTTCTCCTGGTCTCCCATGGCGCGCAGAGCCCAAGCACTTGGGCCATCCTCCACTGCACTCCCTGGCCACAGCAGAGAGCTGGCCTGGAAGAGGAGCAACCGGGACAGAATCCGGCGCCCCGACCAGGACTAGAACCTGGTGTGCCGGCGCCACAAGGCGGAGGATTAGCCTAGTGAGCCACGGCGCCGGCACAAAGTGCTCTTTAAAGATGACATTGCAATTGAAAAGTCAACAATAGTTAAAAAATAAAGAATGAGTTAAACAATTGATTTTTTTATTTAAGCTATGTATTGAAGTTAACTTTGCCTTTCCATACAGCTTAAAACAGCACTAGCTGGTCTAGTGTAAGAGTTTGCTACCATTAATAATATTTTAATGCCCACTCAAGCTTATTTAGTCTGATTCCTTCCAGTCAAGCACACACCAATTACTTCTCAGATAATTAATGAAATCAAACACATTTCCAAGTCCCAGACATGGCAACACTTATGTTATCAGCTTATACCAAAACTTTATGAAATTTCTCTTCAACTTTGGCTTTCTTTTTTAATTTAATTTTACTTTTTAAGGATTTATTTATTTACTTTAAAGTCAGAGTTACACACAGAGATAAGAAGAGGTAGAGAGGGAGAGAGATAGAGAAAAATAGAGAGAGAGAGAGAGAGAGAGAGGTTTTCCATAGTCTGATTTACTTCCCAGATGGCAGCAACAGCCAGAGCTGCGCCGATCTGAAGCCAAGAGCCAGGAGTCCCCTCTGGGTCCCCCACATGGGTGCAGGTGCCCAAGGACTTGGGCCATCTTCCGCTGCTTTTCCAGGCCATAGCAGAGAGCTGGATCGGAAGTGGAGCAGCCTGGACATGAACTAGCGCCCATATGGGATGCTGGCACTGCAGGTGGCGGTTTTTACCTGCTATGCCACAGTGCCAGCCCCCAACTTTGGCTTTCAATCAGGGCACCGAGAACAATCTAACCATTTGTTTCCTCCTGTCTTGCTTTTAGACTGCAGAATACTATGAAATTATAAATTTAGGGTTCCTGTTCTCATCTTTAGTTCCAATGAAACTCTTTCACTTGTATTTGGTAAATTTTTCTTCTCATTCCCCAAATTCAACTGGTCTCTCCAATCCCTATTCATTTTTCTTAGCCTCAGCCTGACCTCATCTGAACTCAGCAGGTACCAATTTCTCTCCTTATCAGAGGAAAGAGAACTCAATAGTGATAAAGTACTACCACTCCTCACTCTCCTCTAGGCTTACCACTTTCATTTTTAGGACAAGAGGAACTTCTCTCTGTGTACCATATCATGCACTGGAAATTAACCACATACAATGTCCTCCTTGTGGGGAGCAACCTGAACTAGACTAAGTTACTGGAATTAAGACTTATTCTATGCATCTGCTCTCCCACAATATGGTGCTGAGAAGGGAGAAACAACTTCTACGCAGCTGCCTCTCGCCAATTTGATTGACTGAGCTGCAGGAGCTGATCTTGCTCCTGATTGGAGGAGAGCAGCGTACTCGGCGTGTGGGTAGCAGAGTTGGGATTGGTGGAGGAGGACTATAAAGGAGGAGAGAGACAACATGCACCAGGAACATCTGAAGGAACACCTGTGCAGCCCCCGAGAGAGCCGGCCGGCAGTGTGCCGCTCCCCTGCGGAAGTGGGGAAAGTGGCAGGGGGAACTGCCCTTCCACGGAGGTGGAAGGGACAGTAGCCAACCCGGGGAGGGCCGAGCAGACGAAAGAACAGCGCAGGGTCCTGTGTCGTTCCTCCACGAAGAGGGGGAGCGACATAATGGTGCCGTGACTCGGATATGAAGCCTAGGCAGGGTTCTGTGTCGTTCCTCCACGAAGAGGGGGAGCGACACTCCTGAATTTCCTCAATGTCGCCCAAAGTTTCTAGAATTTACATTTTCAAGGTAGATCTCTTTTTCTTGTCCCTAACACTACTCTCTCTCCCGAATTGCCCATCTATGGTCGTGATGGCACTTAGGCCTTCATGATCCCACATCTCATTCTTTGCTGCTGTTATTCCTCCCTTGCTATAATCTCATTGACTAACTATACCATATAGATTCTAGCGAAGAATTGCTTTTCGA
The DNA here is from genome assembly GCF_964237555.1 of Oryctolagus cuniculus. NCBI lineage: Eukaryota > Metazoa > Chordata > Mammalia > Lagomorpha > Leporidae > Oryctolagus > Oryctolagus cuniculus. Next base: position 90,928,404 of record NC_091442.1, read on the forward strand.
ATTCTCCTCGTCTTTTCATTAGCACTGTCACTGCTGTTTTTTCCCTCCAGGTTTCTGTGCTGCTCATTGCAACTTCCACATACGTGGATTTTCTCCCATCAGTATCTCTTTTACTCCAGGTTGCTTGTACATCATTGTATAAGCCCCATTGATAGGAAAGAGAGAGGGAAGGGGAGTGGGATGGAGGAATGGAGAGACAAAGTGTGTTATATTTTCCCTTACTCAAGAAATTGTTTTGGCTCCATGCCTATGAGAAAAAGTTTTGCCTTACCCCAAATTGCCTTTATATTCTGCAGCGAATATTCCATTCTGGTGCATTTCCCTATGGATGTGTACCCTATGGTTCCTCTCAAGAAAGCTCTCCGTGTTTCCTGTCCAAGCCAGGCTTGCTGACATAGTTTCACTTTTGATATATTCCCTCTGCCACTCTACACTGAACTTTTTCACTTTTTCTCAGCACCCCAGCTCACGTGTCACCTTCTCAGGGAGGCTTTCTCCAAAGTCTTCAGGTGGTGTTCTGAAAGTCTTTATGTTCCCACACCTTTACTGTGTCTAATCTTGAACTGCAAATTGTGTTCATTAATCAACCATTTTTCTTGGTGCATTATTTGTTCCTGTCCCTGAGTATCAGTTAAGCCATCCTTGTAGTCAGTTCTTCATACTCTGAATTCCTGCTAGACTGTGAGCTTCTTTTGGCAGTGTCTGGGTATGCCTTTTTCATTTCCTTATTTCCCCAGCCTATCATCAGTTTAGCACATAGTAAGTGTCCATGTGTCTGTTAAATAAAAGAAGCCATCAGTTCTTCTCTATTCTTCATTAGAGAGAGAAAGGATCATTTCTTGTTGTTTTTTCTAGCATCCAATATTATGCTTCCCAAGTACGATGCATTCAACATACTTATTGAGCTACTTAATTTCTTGTGGTTGCATTCTAAATCTATTTCTTGGAGCTGCTTTTCAGAGAAAGAATGAAAATTTAGCAGCTAAGGACATTATAAATTTTTTTTTCATTGATGAGACCTGGTCAGTTATTCCTTATTTACACATCTGAATTTTTCTGAAATTTCTTCCAGGAACAATCTCTTGATTTTAAAGTCATTGAGATATTACTTTACTCAGATAGATTCTGAGTATATAGACTAGAATTCTATGCACGATTCCATTTTTTAATCAATTTTGAGCACCATAAATTCTCTGAGCACTGGATTTTGAATATAATGCAGGGAAAAACAATTGTTATGCCTAGATGAGGCTAAACCTCAGTGGAAAAGGAAAGGAGAATACTCTGACTTACTAATGCTACGGTATTCCTTTTATCATTTGTTGTGTCTCTTGGGGGGGGTCTCCTCTTAGTAGTCTGATCAACAAGGTGCCTGAGCATGGCAGAGTAACAGTGGACCAATTCATGTACATCTCATAAGAAAAGAAAAGTAGAATTTCCTTCTGCAGTACAGCTTGAACAACTACGTGAGAAATAACTTTTTAAATTCATAGTTTGAATGTTTGTTTTTTTCTTCTTCTTCTTTGGCTTGGTTCCTCTAAAAGAAAACAATAACTATCCCATATATTTTGTATATTTTCTGCATATTTTTTAAAAATTTTGTTTATTTAGTAGAGAGAGAGAGAGACATATTGACAGAGAGAACAAGTTCCCATCTACTGGTTCACCACCAAATGCCTTCAATGGCCTCAAGCTAGGGCAGAAACTGGGCTGGAAACTTGGTCTAGGTCTCCCATATGGGTGGCAGGAACCTATCTACTTGAGGCATTACTGATTGCCTCCCAGTGTCTGCATCAGCACTCCAATACAGAACACAGGCACGTTAACATCTTGGCCAAATGCCTGTAAGGCTAATTATTTCTAATAACTAACATGTATTTGTTGAATCTTACTACATGCCCACTGCTGTATATGATGCAAAAGTAATTCTGTATAAAACTGTTTCTCACCTCCAGGAGCTGGCATTTCTGTTGAAACAAATCAGTCCAGTAAAGAAATGGGCAAAGGACATGAGCAGGCATTTTTCAAAGGATAAACTGCAAATGCCAACAGACACTGAATAAATGCTCAGAATCACTAGCCATCAGGGAAATGCAAATATAAACCACAATGAGATTTTACCTCACTCTAGCGGGAACACTACCATCCAAAAATTGAAAATTAATAAATGCTAGTAAGGATGTGGAAGAAAAGGTATCCTAATCCACTGTAGTTGGGAATGTAAACTAGTATAACCATTATGAAAGACAGCATGGAGATTCCTCAGAAATCTGAAAATAAACCTACCAATTGGCTCAGCCATCCTACTCCTGTGAATTTACCCAAGTGAAATGAAATCAGCATGTGAAAGAGTTATTTGTAGCCCTATGTTTATAGCAGCTCTGTTCACAATAGCTAAGAAATGGAAGCAACCCATATGTCCATCAGCTGATGACGAGATAAAGAAAATATGGTATATGTACACCATGGAATACTACTAGCCAAAACAAAACAAAACAAAAGAATGAAATCCTTTCTTTTACAACAAAATGGATACAACTGGAAACCATTTTTCTTAGTGAAATAAATCACGCCCCCAAAAAAGCAAATATGTTTTCTCTGATATGTGGTAGTTAATATAGTATACAAAAAATGTAGAGGAACTAAATGGACATCTTGTGATTTGATTGTGTTTTTAGCACTTGTTTATACTCCTGTGGAAATGCGGTCTTTCTACTTTTTACTTGTTGAACAGATTCGTTAGTAGTGCAGTTGTTTCTGAAATTATGTTTTTGCAAAAATTAGGAAAAAAAAGGAAGAAAAGAGGATTGAGGGAAGGAGAAAAGGAGAGAAGGCATTATGGTTACCTTCTTAGAGCTATACTTATGAAATACATTAAATCTGTTCTCTTTATAGTTACACAAATTTTAAGAAGAAGAATATTGGATGGTTAAGAAAAGACAGGACATCTTGACATAGAATTTCCCTTCCTTTCCCCCTGTGTTCCTTCCTCCATCTCCACCTCTCTTCCTTTTGTCCATCTTCCACCCCCTCTCTTCCCTTCCTTTCTTTTTCTCATCCTGCTCCATTCTTTTCCTTCCTTTTTCCCTGCTTCTCTCTATCCTTTTCTTCCTCCTCCTCCCCTTCCTTCTCTTTATTACTTTCTGGTTAAGAGAATTCTATTTGTGTATTAGGATATATTTATCTTTGGGACATTTTAGTATAATATTTACTTTAACTCCTCAATCATTATATAACCCTCTTCTTTTTATGATTTCCACAGAAGAAAATGAATCATCATCTGGGGAAATCAATTTCCTTCCCACAGCCTAGAGCTAAACTAGAATCATCAGTCTCAGTAATATTGACTATCACTACATTAGAGATACAGGCAAAGCAAATAAATGTAAAGAGACAAAAGTGTGCATTCACTTTGCATGGAGCTCCTCGTATTGCAACTTAATCATTATAAACGAAAAATGTTTTTAAACAAGTTTCTATCTCCTAGAAGAGAGTGGTTGTAATTTTTGCATTAGAGTGAATTGGCCTGATCAGAATAAGTTCCTCTTATTTACCATTCTTAATTATGTTGCCTTTAAACAGTGATGCGCCATAGTGTTGAGAAGTATGTCACAACATTTATTACTAGTGATATCGTTACAACTACTACTAATGGTATACTTTAAAATCTTATGAGGATTCATTTTTTCCTTAGACCAATATCTCTTTCCGTCCCCTGCATCTGAAATTTTCTTGAGAGGAGGGAAGTGATGTAGTTCGCATGTTCAGAATGCCCTGTAGAGTGTGAGAAAGACGTGAACCTCAACTCTTACATGTGTCACAGCTGACAATGTTGTTAAGTCATCAGCAAAACCTTAAACTTTGAAAAGAAAGTTTGAAAGAAATGTTGGAGCGTGGGGTCATGCCTGAATGAGACAAACTTGAGAAATAAGAGCAAAGAGATTATTAGGATCGATGTCTGGAAAAAGAACAGAGTGGAGAACCCAAAGAAGGAAAAAAAAATCTTTAGAAACAAACCTAATCCACTTAATAATTTTGATCAAAACAGTGCTTGCCATTTGTTTTGAAAATGATGTTAGGTTATTTTCATTTTTTAAATTATTGTTGAGCTATTCATGTGTACTGCTTTTACTGGGATCAATTTTGATCATTTAAATTTTTCCCAACATTTTTCTTTGTTTTAGTGTACAAGTACCATGAAGCAGGTGGGGAGACTATTGTAGAAATGGCATCTCTGCATATCCTGACCGAATAGCTGTAGAGAAAATTCATAGCATCCTGGAGCTACCCGTATCTTTGTTAGTCTAGAAAGCAGAGCCTATTCAACATTCAAAACAGAACTTTGGTGTGCTACAGGGCTCCAGTAGAGACCGTGCTGGACTGTGGGATATCAAATCCTGATAAGCTGTTTGTAATCTAACCTACGAAATCATGAGATTGGGTAGATGCAGCAGTGATTCACTGAACTATGGAAATGGTCTATTTGGGTAAGGGCCTGAGCAAACAGATGGCCAGGACATTCACAACACCTTTATCAGAGTGATGTGTCTTTCTCAGGTCACTCTTGTGGATTTCCTGACAGCCAAGCAAAGGAGGAACTATTCTGGACTTTTATCTTTTCCTTGGTTTCATGACAATGATTTTAGAATTTTAGTATTAAATGACTTTATTTTGATATGTAACCAAGTATAAAGTCAAGAATATATTCTAGATTTATCATAATAAGATTTAGAAAAAACAGTAATCAATGATGGATATATCAAATACTTTTTAAAAAATATTTATTTGAGAGACAGAGAAAAAGCACTCATTTGGTGGTTCACTCTCCATATTCCTACCAACAGCCAGTGCTGGACTGGGGCCAAAGCTAGGAGCTGCGAATGTAATTTCCATGTGGGTGTTAGGAACCCAATTATTTGAGCCTTCACCACTGCCACCTAGGGTCTGCATTAGTAGAAAGATGGAGTCAGGAACTGGAGCCAGGAATTAAGCATAGGCACTCGACATAAAACTTGGGCGTCTTAACTGCTAGGCTGTGTGCCTGCTCCTGAAATTTCTTTCTGATCTGCATGAAGATAATTAAAGTTTTTTTCTTTTGACCTGTTATTAAGGAAGTGATATTACCAGACTTTGTGGAATTATATCTTTGCTTTGATTTCCTATTATTATACAGTATCATTTTGTAATAGCTGCGCTCTATTTGGTATTATGTTATTTGAAAGTTTTGAAATGGTACTATGAACTATGGTTTTTCTCTTTTTGTATTCTTCGTTATGCAGACGTTAGCATATTTTCTTTCTTTATCTATCAACTGAAATATTCTAAATAGTTCAGACATCTCTGTTCCTTAGAATTTCAACAGAATTTGCTAGTGATAAGTTGAATGTTTGCATTTTTACTATTTATAAACTTTCTGAATGCATTAAGTACATCTCTTCAATATAACAAATAATTTTATTAGAAACATCATTAGTTTTTCTAGGACTTTAAATAAAGTGTTAAATAAAATCTTTACTTCCTTAAACACCTACTTTTATAATAAAGGTATAAAGCCTGAAATTAAATAAAATGCATCCTACTAAACTTGGAAAATTCCTAAAAATCAGAATTCCAACACCAAAGATGGTTCTATAGTCCAGCATGGTTTGTATATTGAGTTGCACCAGACTGAAAAAAAAAAAAAAAACCTAAAATTTTCCAAATGTAGGAAGGAGCTATCTGCAGAATATATTTTTTTTCCATGATGGAGATTTATGAATGAAGTAGTTCTGCTCAGATAAAATCATTTTCTGGTCTCTCAGGTAATCTGTGTTTAACCATAAAACTCAGGTTAACTTTGAGAATTACCTTTGAAAAATGGAAAATATTATAGCTAATATGGCATGGGTAATTTAGCATAGAAACACAGAGTTTACTACTCACTTCTCTGTTTTGTAAATGTGTATTCCTGAGCACATAATTCACCTATTTTATGACTTTCTCCATAAAAATGGGAATACTAGCCAAATTAGTTCATATTTTTGTGAGTAATGTGAACTAGAAATGAAAAAATATTATTTCATTTTGATCTGTTAATTTAAACAATACTAGAATAATTTAGGAATAATTAGAGCAATAAATTCAATAATAAAATGTTTACCAAAATCCACAATAGTTTAGCCAGCCATGACCAGAAGAGAAAAATGAAATAAAAAAAAGAAAAATAGACTCATAAAAGGAACAAGATATACTATCTCTGACTCTTCCCAGAAGAGATTGAGGCTGAATGTATGGGGAAGGGATTATATGGGTTTCATATCTTTATTTATACCCTTATACTGTTTAGGTAAGTATATGTTTGATCATTGATTATTGAGTGATTGTGCTTTTATAGCTTGGTGAGAAACTTTATCATATCCGCTTGCTTAGATGTTAAAGAAAAATGAGTATTTAAAGATAGAGAAATCACTTCAAAAGTAGTTGCCATACTTGAGTGAGAAAGCAATGCCACATGAAAGTTCATAACAATTTTGTCTTGGTGATAAATAACAGTTTTCATTTTATAAACTGGTTAGCTTGGTTATATTTAATTACTTGTACATTGAAATTTTGATGTTGACTTTACCACCTCTGCTTATTTTTTACTTTATCAGGCATCATTGCTCTTTCCTTTGTAACATTTGGGATTGTTATAGTAAATGTAGTCAGAAGAGTCTAGCTGGATTTTATTTTAAACTTAAGTACAACAAATTTACAAATCATCTGGGGTTTTATCATGTTTACCTATTTTAGGACAACTAACTTTCATATATTTTAATCACTCTTTCTTTTACTTTCATTTCTTAAAGGTGTTCATGCTGTATCTTTCCAATTCTGCTTTTACTATATAACTTACAAGTTTCTGTGTTCAATGTTTTTGTCATTATCGCTGTTTTACAAGGCTTTTGATATCGAATTTTTTCACTATTAAAAATTTTTAAAGGTACTCATTATATTTATCCAATTATCTAGATTAATCATAGGCCAGTTTAAAATGTGTATTATGTTTCCAAACACACACGAAAGTAGAGTGTATAGGTAATTCCCATATACCTAGTTCTCAGTATCAACAGTTGATAGTATTGCCATGTTGCTTTTATCTATTTTCCCTTGCTTTGAGTAATTTCAATCAAATTGCATTTATCATGATATCTCTCAGTCTTCAATTGTTCAATGTATGTATGGCCCTAGAAGACATTTTCTTATATGGCTGTTACTCATTGACAATGTTTAAGTATCATTAAATCCTGAATAAATAATTAAATTCCCCCCAATTATCTAAATGAAAATGTTTTCAATTGACTTGCCCTGTCCTTTGTTTCTTTTACATATCTTTAAACCTAGAGCATCCAACTTCTGCACACCTATGCCTTTCTCAGGCCAAAGACTTGTTAAAGACACTGTTTCCATTCCCCTGTGGAGTATTTTATATTCTTGGGTGCCTTGAATGTTTTTTAAAATTTGTATGGCATTATCCAAGTTCTCTTTCATACTTCCATATTTCCAGAGAAGTTAAACTTAAGGCTTGATTTGATTTACACTTATGTAGCTTTACTCTTCTCAGAGAATGTATATTTAAGGCTTGATTAGGTTTAGACGTCTACTTTCTGGTTTGTGTTTTGAATGCGTGAGGCTGGAGAAAGTCCCTCTGCGTTAGTCACCCTGCCTTGCTCCGCAGCAGGAAGTGCTTCCTTCCTCCTGTCAGTGACACTGCGCTTGCTCGTGCAGTCCAAATGGTGAAAGCTTGATCTCCTCACTTTAAATTTCCCCATCAGCTTTTCATCTATTAATATTTCTTAAGTTGTCCATTGGTGACCCTTGCATGAGTCACTTACCGACAGATTGCAGAACCATAATTTTCGGATGACACTATTTTGCTTGCTTGTATTAGCTGGAATTTTTCTGTGGAACAACATTGCCTTCACCTAATAGGTCTGTTTGGTGCTTTATCACATCATTTCACATAGAGGACAGGCAGGATAAAAGGCCAGCATGCTTTGTAAATAACCTATTAATAAAGAAATGAGTCTGTGTACCAGCTACCTCCAAGGGTAGGACAATGATTTTTAAGTTCTGTTCATGGGAGGTAAATATATAGGAATATTTGCTTCTCTGCTTTGCATTTTAATAATCAGTTTTTAGGAGGTGACATCAAACTTCTTGGTTCTAGCTTTTGAAAACCTGTTTGGAACATTGTTTACATGTATATTTGTGTTTCATTGATTTCAGTGTGCACTGTTAATCATACTTTAATAAAGCTGAGCAAAAAAAAAAAACAAAAACACAAACAATGTAGAATTTGGGAATAGGACAATTTCACAATTTCACAACCACCAGGACTCCTGACTTCTCATTTTATAGTTTGGAACCAAGAATTGTATTGATGATGAAGAGACTGGTACATTAGAAATGGGAGAGAACCACAATTTAAAGTTTTTGGCATTACCAGAAAAAGAAAAAAAAATATATATATATATATATTCAAGGGTATTAAAAGCATTAAAGTTGAAATACTTAATTGTTAAAAAAGAGAATGTGAATGGAATGGGAGAGGGAGCAGAAGATGGGAGGGGTGCAAGTGGGAGGGAAGTTATGGGGGGGAGGAAGCCATTGTAATCCATAAACTGTACTTTGGAAATTTATATTTACTAAATAAAAGTAAAAAAAAAAAAAGAATGATTTCAAGTCATGACTTCCACAAAGCTGATTTTTTAATTTGGCTTTACCTGTTTTGCTTGAACACTAATGATATTAGTATCTATATTTTGTGTCCCTGTACGCACACACAAGTGAGTTCACATTCATATATCCACCCTGCAGCTTCAGTCTCACTTCTCATAAAGTCCTCACTTGAGAATTTTTTCCTATCCATCTGTTTCTCCACACCCCCACTTATTTTCTTCCATCAAGAAGATCTTTTAAATTTTGAAATGAATGGTGCATAATTCATGTGAACTGTTTAAAGACTGATAATAATGTGAATATCCATGTGAATAATATGAATATTAACAAGTAGGATGCTGTTATCATTATGGAAGTTCCAGTGTGTTCCTCCCCATCATATTTTCCTTTCTCCTTTGCCAGAGGTAACCAACAAGTTAAGTTTTGTGACTTTTGTGTTGTTTTTTTTTTCACAGATTTATTATTGTGTAGGTAGTCTCAAAAGAATACATTATTTGAGTTGACCTATTTTAAACTTTATATTAAAATTATATTGCATATATTCCTTAATCCTTTTATTGTGTGAAAGTGTATGTTTTTAAAAATATTTTATTTATTTAAGAGACAAAGAGACAGATAGATGGACAAACAGAATTCTCATCCTGTGGCTCACAATCCAAATGCCTGCAGTGATGGAGTTGGGTCTGGGCTTAGCCAGGAAATGTGAGTGCAATCTGCTCTTCCTTATGGGTTGTAGTAACCCAGGAGCCATCGCTGTTTTCTGCCAGAGTCAGCTTTGGCAGAAACTGGAGGCAGTATCCAGGACGGGGAATCAAACCCTGACACGCAGTGTGAGTCTGTTTTGGGATACTTTGTTTCTGTTCTATTGATCAAATTTCTGTCTCTATGCCCCTGCCATCTTAATTCTCATCATTTTAAAATAAAAAATTTCACTTTCTGTTGTGTGTTGCTAGTGTGTAAACATTTAGTTGCATTTGTATATTGATTTTGTGTATGAAAGCATGAATAAATTCTCCTATTAATTTGACCATTTTTCTGTCAGTTCTTTAGAGCCTTACTTTCATAGAATGAAATAATTTATTTTTTAAAAATGTATTTATTTATTTGAAAGGCAGACTTACGGAGAGGCAGAGGTAGAGAGAGAGAGAGGTCTTCCATCTGCTGGATCACTCCCTAGATGGCTATGAGGGCCAGAGCTGGGCGGATCCAAAGCCAGGAGCCAGGAGCTTCTTCCAGGTCTCCCACATGGGTGAAGGGGCCCAAGGGCTTGGTCCATCTTCTATTGCTTTCCCAGGCCATAGCAGAGAGCTGGGTCAGAAGTGGAGCAGCTGGGTCTCGAACCGGCGTGCATATGGGATGCAGGCACTGCAGGCAGTGGCTTTACCCGCTATGCCACAGTGCCAGCCCCTGGAAATCATTTTCAATGAATGTTGTTTTTATCTTAATTGCATATATTTCCTCTATTTTTAAGGCAAGTGAAATTATAGGCTTCGTGTGAACAATTAGTTCCTGGGTTCAAAACTGAAAAGCAGATTTCCAAATATTTAACTCAAAACTCTCATGCTCAAAGTCCATTTTAAAAACTTTATTTTCATTACTTGAAATAAACATCTTTATGTGCTTTAATATGTGTGGCTACTAATCAGTGCTTTTTCTTGCTTTATGGTTGCAGGATCCTTGCCCTAGGCCATGTTCTAGGAGAGACACTGATAACTTGCTTTGATCTCTGCAATAAAACACTTGGGCATGAGCAGGGTTCTGTACTTCATATGACAATAATCCAACCATCCATTAGTGTATTCTCACCTTGTGAACCGGGATTCTGACAGAAAGACTTCCGTCCTCAGGAAGCCTCTAGGTGAGCGAACTGTGGCTGATAACCATGTCCTCAGAACATCTCAGAGCTGCACTGACTCTAGATCTGTTTTTAAGTTCCTCTTTACTGAAGGGATTTCTATGCCAAGTAGATGCTATAAATATGTACTTGCAGAAATTGCTCAGAAAATTTCTTCCTCACAGTCCAACCAGAAATAAGCTTATCAGGAACAGCCAGGAATTCTTGTCTCTTCTCTGAACAAGAGGGTAGATTTTTCTGAGTCACTCCTGTTTTGAATAATCCTTTGCCTAGCACAGACTTTATGTGGTATTTTGGGTTCTATGTGAAGTATGAAAATATCAGTCCTTAGATAATTTCTTTCATGTATAACATGCCCCAAGAAATCACCAACAAAATATCAAAAACAAGCAAGGGGTACCAACAAATTGATCAGAGAAAAAAATAGTTATAAAAGCTTCATAAATGCACAAAAAGATGCTAATTGGGGCACATAACAAGATGAGTGCAAATTTGAAATGTGACATGTGAGATGCCATTTCTGATCTACAATTTTGAAAAAAATTCAAAAGTTCATAAGCACTTTGTGTGATTATGCAGAGGAAGGGAAATTTCCTTAAAATGTTTATCAAACTCTAATGGTGTGTCTTCCAAGGAAGACGGTCTGGCAGTAGATCTTAAAATAAAAGATGAATTTACTCTATGGTCTAATGACTCCACTTCTAAGAAATGTTCCAGTATTTACATGTGCAAGCATACGTGATTACGTAGTAACAAGTTTATAAGCTGCAACAATGTTTGTTTACTAATAAATCATTACTTTATACCAAAGGAATACCATCCAGCTGTTAAAGAGAATAAGGAAGTCTCCCTTTACCTATATATGTGAGAATATCTCCAAGATATAACTCAACTGAAAAAAAGAATGTACCATGTAAGTTAAAATTTTTTGTACGAAAAGAAGAGACAGTTTACATTGGCATGTGCTTATTGTTGACTACAAAACACTGGAACACAATAAACTAATATGTTGTTTCTAGAAAAGAGGGATTGTTGGATGGGTATAGTGATTGAAGTGAAATATATAATTTTTAAAATGTATGCTTTTGAGTGTTGAAGAGAGAGCTAGAGAGAGGGGGAAGAGATCCCATCTATAGTTCACTCCCTGAATACCCATGACAGATGGGACTAGTCATTGGTTATTAAAGCCCTTAGAGCAGCGGTAGGAAACTTTTTTCTGCCATGGGCCATTTAGATATTTATAGCATCATTCGCAGGCCATACAAAATTATCAACTAAAAATTAGCCTGCTATAGATTCACAATTTCGAGTTTTCCCTGCAGTTCTCTTGGTAGTACCAGATTAAATGGTTTCAATGTTAAATAACTTGCAGGCCTTTAGTTCCTACCTTTGCTCTGCAGTCAATGATTTCTTTCTGCCATTCAAGAGCTTATCACCAAGCTATACACTTTCTTTTGAGATTTGACAGCTATTCCACCCTCTACTTTTTTTTCTCTTGTGAGCTCAGCTCTCTGTGTTTAAAACCTGCAGAGGAGGAGTGCTTAGGTTGGTTACTCTTCCAAATGCTGTAGCACCAGCATTTTCTCAGGGTCAACTGCAGTGGTTTCTCGAAAGCTGAAGAGCTGGAGGTTTTTAACTCTTGAAACTCATACAGGAGACAAGTTTTATGAGGCTTACTTATGTAGGTGTGTATGTTATTTTAAATGGCTCTTTGTGATCCCATTCTTAAAGAGGTAAATGAAAACTAAAGTCAATATTGGCTTAAATATATAAAGAAATTTATGAAGTATGATGTTATGATTATTTCCTTTTGTTAATAGAGATAAAAGAGTTCTGGTCTGTGTGTTTACTTACATATAATGAATTTATATAAATACATCAGAGATCATTTGTTCTCCTTAGCAAAGTTTTACCCTGAAATGTTTTAATCCTGAGTTTTTTTTAATATTACCATCCTGTTATATTAACTAATGAAACCGAAAATAATTAAATCTTTCTTCTCCCAAATAGATCTTAAGAAATAGTTATCCCACCAATAGTACTAGAACAAAACAAAGAGAAAATACTAAAATGGATTTAGTATTTTCTCTTTGTTTTGTTCTAGTACTATTGGTTGAACTCTGTGATTAACACACAATTATTCTTAGGTGTTTAAATTTTAACTGAAAAGTGATCCCTGTTAAATATAAGAGTGGGAATAAGAGAGGGAGGAGATGTACAATTTGGGACATGCTCAATCAGACTTGCCCCAAATGGTGGAGTTAGAAACGTGCCAGGGGATCCCAATACAATCCCATTAAGGTGGCGTGTACCAATGCCATCTCACTAGTCCAAGTGATCAATTTCAGTTCACAATTGATCACACTGATAGGTCTAAGAGTCAAAGGGATCACACAAAAAAGTCTAGTGTCTGCTAATACTAGCTGATAGAATCAAAAAGGGTGAGAACAATCCATCATGGGAAGCAGGCAGGATACACAGCAGACTTAGAGAATGGCAGATGTCCTAAATAGCACTCTGGCCTCAGAATCAGCCCTAAAGGCATTCAGATCTGGCTGAAGAGCCCATGAGAGTATTTTAGGCATAGAAAGCCAAGACACCCTGGGAAAAAAAAAAAAAGGAAGACCTAAATGGAAGAACTCTGCAAGTGAGATCCCAGTGGAAAGAACAGGGCCATCAAAGAAAGAGGTACCTTTCTCTGAAGGGAGGAGAGAACTTCCACTTTGACTATGACCCTGTCGGAATAAGATTGAAGTTGGCAAACTCAAAAGGCTTCCATAGCCTTGGCAACTCATGACTAGAGCCTAGGGAGATTATTGACACCATAAACAAGAGTGTCAAATTGTTAAGTCAACAACAGGAGTCACTGTGTACTTACTCCTCATGTGGGATCTGTCCTTAATGTGTTGTCCAATGTGAAGTAATGCTATAACTAGTACTGAAACAGTATTTTATACTTTGTGTTTCTGTGTGGGTGCAAACTAATGAAATCTTTACTTAATATATACTAAATCAATCTTCTGTATATAAAGATAATTGAAAATGAATCTTGATGTGAATGGAATGGGAGAGGGAGCGGGAAATGCGATGGGTGTGATTGGGAGGGAAATTATAGGGGGGGGGAAGCCATTGTAATCCATTAACTGTACTTTGGAAATTTATATTTACTAAATAAAAAATAAAAAAAGAAATAGTTATCCCAGTGAAAGGCAAGCCTCCATTTTTTTTAAGATAAATGCATTGTGAGAGAAGTATCTAGGAGCAAGATGGAGATGATTGTACAGCCACCCTACATATAACAGACTCTCAATGTGTATCATTGTCCATCTTATTATTCTAAAGTTAATTCTGATACTTATAAATTATACTTTCACTGATAGAACTTTATACATATTTGTTAAGTCAATAGGCAATGATCTCATTTTGACTCTTTAATGGGAAATACTCAATTAAGATTCAGTGAGTACAATCAGCACACAAGCCGCATTAAAAAATACAACTTTTTTTTTAATAAAAGCATTTAAGCAAGATATGTATCAGCAAGACCATTAGGCTCCCTGTCCTGTTTTGCTCATCTCCTAAATTTGTGAAAGGACAGGCACATTCCTGTGAAGTATGCTTGCCTGTGTAAATGTGTGTATGATGATGACTATGGGAATGAAGGTAGAGGGAGGGGCACAGGTTCCCTTGTTTTAAGCCTTCTTACTTCCCAGGGTTTCTTTGTTTTCCCAACCTTGAGTACTTATAGGAATACATGACTCTGTCTAACTCAGCCAGCTGGCTTGAATCTGTATCTATTTATACTTGTTCTGTTTATTTCCCCAGAACTAAGCCCTATCCTTGTTCTTCCTCGTCCCATGTGCAGGCAGAATTCCTGGAATGATTCAGCTCTACTGCTCACTTTATTCCCATGAGTTCTCTCTATCTGGTCCATAAATACCACATCTTGGGTTTCTTTGGAAACTTGTTACTCCCTGTTGCTTCTTCTCCACCATTATGGCTATAGCTTTAAGCCATGTTTTAACACAGATTCATATTAATTCTACTCCAGCCACCCTGAAAGAAAAAATGATCCTCATGATTTTCAGGCTCCATGGTCAGAAGAGTACAGAGAGATATCATCCTACTAGAAGATATAGTGTAGCCGGCACCGTGGCTCACTAGGCTAATCCGCTGCCTGCAGCGTCGGCACCCCAGGTTCTAGTCCTGGTGGGGGCACCAGATTCTGTCCCGGTTGCTCCTCTTCCAGTCCAGCTCTCTGCTGTGGCCCGGGAGTGCAGTGGAGGATGGCCCAAGTTCTTGGGCCCTGCACTCGCATGGGAGACCAGGAGGAAGTGCCTGGCTCCTGGCTTCGGATCAGCACAGTGCGCCGGCCATGGCGGCCATTTTGGGGGGTGAACCAACGGAAGGAAGACCTTTCTCTCTGCCTTTCTCTCCCACTGTCTAATTCTACCTGTCAAAAAAAAAAAAAAAAAAAAAAAAAAAAAAAAAAAAAAAAAAAAGAAAAGTGAACCTAGCAGATGCTCCCAAATTTCTGCTGTGTTATTCTTCTTTGTTATGTCTGCAACATAACTCGTCAGTGGCATGTGATAGACACTAGAATAACAGCAAAGAATCTTGGTACTTTAAGACCAACAAATGACAGAAGACAATTGAATAACCAATTATGGAACTAATGCCTAATACCTTTTAGCAAGAAAGAAATAAGTTAATGAATGAAGTAAAATTGGTACTATCTGGACTTTTTATTTAAGTAGCACATGTCAGATAGTATTCATACCATTTCCCTTACTTCTCACTAAAATATCTTGAAAGAACTGGTGTTTAATCTACTAGTTAATATTCCTGTCCTATATTAGAATATATGAATTTGATTCTGGGCTCCTTTTCCTGACTCCAGCTTTTCACCAAAGCAAACCCTAGGAGGCAGTGGTGATGGTTCAGGTGATTGGATTCCCGCATGAGAGACCTGGATTATTTCCCCACTTCCAGCTTTGGCCTGTCCCAGCCCAGCCCTGTCATAGAAGGCATTTGGAAAGTGATCCAGCATATGGGAAATATCTCTCTTTCTCTCTCACTCTCTCTCCCTCTTTCTCAGTCAAATAAATAAAAATATCTATGAAGACAATGTGAAGAAATTTGACAACAGCATTACTAAACATCAATGTACATAGACTACCATTCTGGAGTGGTGTCTTTGTTAAATACATGAGAGTCGACATGGTTACAAAAAAAAAAAAAAGTGCTGAAGTCAACATCACAGTTCACCAGATTTTACTTCATAAATAATGGTGATACTTTGCAGTTATCCCAGTGTAGTTTCAATGGTTGGATACCCAACATTAGCAACAAGCAGAATGTTAAAATACTCTCTGTTTTTCATGCTTTTATTGCATTTTAGAAAAATAATAGTAGAACAATCATAATTTTACTTCTGTTTTTGCCTTTAGATGCCTACTCTATTTTTGCTTATGTAGTCAAAGAAAGAAAATCCCTATAAAGTTAGCTGAGCAATTACAATGGAGATCTCGCTTTCATTCACGTGTTATTACCAAAGGGGTATAATTTGTACAAGTAAAACACAATAGAAAGAGTTGGAGGTTGGCAGAATTCCTAGTAAGAATGTACATTGGGAATTCCATTAATTTATATAGCTTACCATTCAGAATAGAGCAGGAAATTTTCTGCAGAATAAATAACGGTCTCAGTAGTACCTAGCGCAAGTAGGCCTATCCTTGCAAGAAGCAGAATCAGTCTAGGAGCTGTGTGTCTCAGCCTTTTCTCTATCTGTAGACTTGAAAGACAGATTTAACCATTATCCAAGACTGTACAAATTGGACTAGAAGCAATCCACAAAATCTGTCTGCTGACAAATAGAAATCTGAAGGGGCGGCACTGTGGTGCAATAGGCTAGGCCTCCACCCATGGCACCAGCATCCTATATGGGCGCCAGTTCATGTCCCGGCTGTTCCTCTTCCAATTCAGCTCTCGGCTGGGAAAGCAGTGGAGGATGGCCCAAGTGCTTGGACTGCTGCATCTGCATGGGAGACCAGGAGGAAGCACCTGGCTCCTGGCTTCAGATTGGCCCAGCTCTGGCCATTGCAGCCATTTGAGAGTAAATCAAAAGATGGAAGGCCTTTCTGTCTCCCTCCCTCTCTATCTGTAACTCTACTTCTCAAATAAATAAATAAAATCTTTGAAATAATATAAATCTGAAAGGATTGGGCTTCATTCATTGGTAGCTAAAGAAAAATAAGCAGCAGAATAATAATAAATAAAAATAATAAAAATAAACAGCAATGTGAAAATACTGCAAAGCAAGGATAAAGAAACAGCATTTAAAAATTGATAAGAAGAGAATATTTCTGAAAATAACCCAAGACACAACCCATTCTACAGTTTACAAAGTGAGTAGATTATATCAATAGAATATAAGAAGTTTTGGGCTCTTTGAAACAGGAGCAGAACATCAAGATGGGAAATCATGATTCAAGAAATTAAACCAAAAATAGCTTGGTTAAATCCACTGCAGAGTCAAAAAATCAGAAAAAAATATTGCTAAAAATTAAATCAGTGATATGAACTTTCTAAATTCTTCCAACATGTACAGGGAAAGAATAGAGATAATAAAATTGTGATAGAGAAGATGAAAGATATGAAGTACGTGATTCAAGAGGTCAATGTTCAGTTATAAAATTTAGTTGCAAAAAGCCACACACATACAAACAGTAAACATAAATAAAAATAGCTTTCCGAGCTAGAAAAAAGTGTTAGGGTCACTCCATTCCATGAAAATTCAAAAAAAAGACATAGACATTTACAAATAGGAATTTTTGAATTGCCAGCATAAAATAAAAGTCATCTTTTTGTTTATAATACCTAAAATAAATTAAAAAGGCAAGTAACAAAATCTTATCCTCAAGACAGGAATTAAAAGTTAGAGAACATTCAGACCATCTGTACAAACCTCAATACCAGAATAATGTGCAGCATCTAATAATAACATTAGCAACAATACTTACCATTTATCCAATGCCTGCTGTATGTAACATGCTTAATACATTATCTCCTTATTTAAAATAACAGCAGTATGAAACAAGTAATATTTTCCATTTGGAGAAACTGTGATTCAAATACACACACACACACACACACACATACACACATGTGTAGAATGACTAAGTACCCAGAATGACGAAGTTGTGTGGAATTGTGGTTAATTCACTCATTTAAAAATGTTTTTAAAATGTATTTGAGAGATAGAGAGAGCGAGTTATCTTCTATCTGATGATTCACTCCCCAAATGCTTTTGGCCAAACCAAAACCAGGGTCTTCGAATTCAGTCTGGATCTCCCACGTGTTGCAGAAACCCAACTACTTGAGCCATCACTTCTGTCTCTGCTCTTTTTATACAGTCTCTTTGATCTAGAATTTAGTTCCTAGCTAAGTTGTTTCTAGCAACAAAGGCAAAACAAAAGCATCATCAGAGAAAAAAAGACTCAGAAAATATGCTACTCATACACTTCCTGGAAAAAAAAAAAAAACTAGCACAGCATTGTCTACAGTTATGCAAGAGAATTATAAAAATTAAAATGGAATTCTAATGAAATGGAATGGAGATGAGCTTTGGAATCAGTTATGAAATTGCTGAAAATAATCACGTTGAATAAAAATCAGGCCTGTGGTATCAGAAATGAAAATGAGGAAATAGGTTTGCAGGAATTAATGAGGCCTTGGCTATGAGTGAAACGTGATGAAGTAGAGTCAGTTTAGGATAACTCCCAGAATTGCTAACTCTAGTGCCTGGATGAGAGTTCTGTTGGTTGAGATGCAAAAGGAAGCCCATAGTTTTATCAAAAGATTATTAATTTTGGACATGGAAAGTTTAAATTTCCTCTGTAATACACCAGTAGCAGGGAGTTGTAAAAGATCAATATTCAAGAAAAAAATTTGGGATGTAGCTATAGACTTGGGAAGTGGTATTAAGATTGTGGGCATGGGTGAGATCTTTTAAGAAGAGCCTGATGGATGCGTATAAAGAAGACAAAGCCTGGGAAATACTAGCAGGCAAGAACTGAAATAAAATTTTAAGAAGAAAGTAATGATAAATAATCCAAATTCAACATAGAAGAAAAGTTAGTAAGATGAGGCTTTAAGCATTCCATTGAATGAAGCATTTGAGAGACTTAGAAGAAACACTTTGAATAAACTTGTGATATAAATTTTTGTTTTTGACAGGCAGAGTTAGACAGTGAGAGAGAGAGAAACAGAGAGAAAGGTCTTCCTTTTTCCGTTGGTTCACCCCCCAAATGGCCACTACAGCAGATGCTGTGCCGATCCAAAGCTAGGAGTCAGGTGCTTCCTCCTGGTCTCCCATGCAAGTGCAGGGCCCAATTACTTGGGCCATCCTCCACTGCACTCCTGGGCCACAGTAGAGAGCTGGCCTGGAAGAGGAGCAACCGGGACAGAATCCGGCGCCCCAACCGGTGCTAGAACCCGGGGTGCTGGCGCCACAGGCAGAGAATTAGCCAAGTGAGCCGCGGCGCTGCCCATGATATAAAAATTTTACTCCAGTGAATTGTGGTATGGAGAAGTGAATGGTGAATGAGGAAAGGAAATGTTTAAGGGACAGATTTGTTTTTGAAAGACTAGAGATATGAAGGTGCTTCAAAATGTTTCTGGAAAAACCAGAATTATAAGTTTATTTGGAAGCAAAAAATTGAAGTTCATATGTAGCTTTTCAGAATACATATTTGCCATGAACTCTTTCAAGGCTTTTCACATGTATGGATGTCAAAATATTTTTCAGTAAAGTAAACATTTTTAACTTCATTTTTCATGAACTTTTTGAAGTATCCTCATATATGAGCATATTTATAATCTGGGTGGAAGGATTTTGGGGTGGGGCAGGATGGGGAGGCAGAGATAAACCATATCATTTTTTTTTAAATATTTATTTATTTGAAAGAGTTACACAGAGAGAGGAGAGGCAGAGAGAGGGAGAGAGAGCGGTCTTAACATCCAATGATTCACTTCCCAAGATGGCTGCAATGGTTGGAGCTGTGCTGATTCGAAGCCAGGAGCTTCTTCTGGGTCTCCCATGCAGGTGCAGGGGCCCAAGGACTTG
Organism: Oryctolagus cuniculus; assembly: GCF_964237555.1. Taxonomy (NCBI): domain Eukaryota; kingdom Metazoa; phylum Chordata; class Mammalia; order Lagomorpha; family Leporidae; genus Oryctolagus; species Oryctolagus cuniculus. Next base: position 90,948,086 of record NC_091442.1, read on the forward strand.
GGCCATCTTCTATAGCTTTCCTGGGGCATAGAAGAGAGCTAGACAGAAAGCGGAGCAGCTGGGTCTCAAACTGGCGCCCATATGGGATGCCAGTGCTTCAGGCCAGGGCGTTAACCCACTGCGCCACAGTGATGGCCCCACAAACCATATCATTGATAGAACTTGAAACACATTTTAAATGAAGGATGAAAGAGCAGAATTGGAAGGCTTACCTTTAGAAAGGAGAATGAACAATCTGAACCTGAATGATTACAGATGTTGATGATCTTGTGAGAATAAGTTGGGATTTTTTTTCTTTACCTTTTGTTTTCTCTGAGTTGTTCAAGATAGGGCATGTGTTGAAATCTCATAGAACAGAGACTATTTAGAACGTTTGAGGAGAGCTTTTTAAATTAATAACCTATTTTATAAACTTGAAGTTATATGCGTAACATTTATCTAAGTTATATAAAACAAGCAAAAAGAAAAAATTCACTAATCAGCTTATAGTAACAAAACCTATTTGTACGTCATTCTCTATCTTATTACCCAGCCTCTACTGTAGATATTATAAAGGCTGCAATAGTAATGGAGAGAAATGGGGAAGAAAAGATAACTCAGCACAATGGCACAATTATCTAGTAACATGGTGAATCCAGCTGTGAATTGCTACAACATTTTCATGGTTTCCAGATTTTATTAACCTATACTGGTAGTTCAAGTATCCTGAAAAAGAAACTGACTAATAGGATTGCAGGAGAATAAGGAGGCTAAGAGCTGAGGTAACATTCAGAAAATACTTCAGGTGACTTTCCATGGATCTACAGTCAAAAAAGAGGAAAGTTTGGTGAAAAACTAGTTGAGAAGCTTTAGGTTGGTGGAGACCCATAGACTGAGGCGTGATTCAGCAATGAAATGGAACGTTAAGTTTAGTGGAAAGAGGAACATAAAATAGGAGTGTGACAGTGGTTTGGGTTTGAGGACAGAATGTTGAAGACTTCACATTTAATAGAATAATTCCAAATTCTGAACAAATCCCAGGTATGGACAGCTAGATATATTCCTGATGAAAAATGCACATAATGATCTTTGGTTTTCAAGGCAACAAATTCTGAAATTACAGTGCTGGATGCATCTCTCATATATGCTAAAATTCAAAGACAAAGTTGTTTTTGAGAGAACTCAATTTAGGTCCTAAATCCTCAGTGATTGGGAAAGTCTGAGAAACTTCAATTCTATCATGTATAGAAACAGAACATGGCATCACTGGATGTCAAGAGTTTGGCGAAGGGTTTAACATGTGTGTGACTTCCTTGGAATTTCAATAGAAGATAGAAGGGCTTTATTTAATTGTATGAGTGAGTGATGATGGACAAAGAACAATCTTATTGTTGTGGAATAAGTTAGTGCAGAGCATTATAGAGATAAGGTGGAATTAGTTAGTGCAGAGCATTATAGAGATAAGAATTCTGAAGAGAATAGGTAAATAAGATTTTTTTTTTTTGACAGGCAGAGTTAGTGAGATAGACAGAAAGGTCTTCCATTGGTTCATCCCCCAAATGCCTGCTACGGCCGGCGTGCTGAGCCGATCCGAAACCAGGAGCCAGGTTTTTCCTCCTGGTCTCCTATGCGGGTGCAGGGCCCAAGCACTTGGGCCATCCTCCACAGCCCTCCTGGGCCACAGCAGAGAGCTGGACTGGAAGAGGAGCAACCGGAACAGAACTGGCATCCCAACCGGGACTAGAACCTGGAGTGCCGGCGCCACAGGTGGAGGATTAGCCTAGTGAGCCACAGTGCTGGACAGTAAATAAGATTCCAATACTTCAGTCACAGGAGGCATGGTTGTAATTATTGTGATAATATGGTTGCAAATTTTGCTTTGGAGCTAGAATTGCTTGAGAATCTGCAGTGATGAAGTTGTGACCCTGCCACAGAATTTGCCTCTTGTGTACCCGTTTTGGAAGGCTACTATCCAGATAAACTGAAAGCAGGGGAATTCTTAGTTGTACAGATGAAAGTAGTTGTAAATGTGTTCCATACCCTAGGCTGTGCTAGACAGCAGATGAAGGTTAAAGAAATGATAATTTTCAGAAATGGAGTGTAGTAAAGACAAAAAGGAAAACCTCTGATAAAAATGGCACTGGAGACAGCAGTTGAAATATCTAAATTAGCCTCTGAAAAAGCCTGTTCATATTCTTTGCCCTTTTCTTAACTGGATTTTTCATTTTGTTGTTGAGCTTTTGAGCTATTTATATATCCTGGATATTAATTCTCTATCAGATGTGTGGTTTGCAAATATTTTCTCCCATTCTATCAGTTGCCTCTTATCTTTGTTGAGTATTTCCTTCGCAGTACAGAAGCTTCCTATCTTGATGTAATATTATGTGTCTATTTGTGCTTTTATTGCCTGTGCTTCTGGGGTCTTATCCAGGAAGTCTTTGCTATGCCAATGTTCTGCACAGTTTCCCAATGTTCTTCTCTAGTAATTTGATGAAATCAGGTCATATATTTAGATTCTTGATCCATTGTGAGTTAACTTTTGTAAAAGGTGTAAGGTAGGGGTCTTGTTTCATACTTCTGTACACAGAGATCCAATTTTTCCAACACCATCTGCTGAAGAGGCTACCCTTTCTCCAGGGAGTGAATTCAGCTCAACTGTCAAAGATTAGTTGGTTGTAGACACATGAATTAATTTCTGGGGTTTTTATTCTGTTTCATTGGTGTACATGTCTCTTTTTTTTTTGCCAGTACCAGACTACTTTGATTTTAAAAATGTACCATAATACACTGTTGGTGAGAATGTAAACTAGTACAAGCATGGAAGAGTGTGGCGATTCTTCAGAAATCTGAAAATAGATTTACTGTATGACCCAGCCATCTGTCTTAGGAATTTACCCAAATGAAATAAAATCTGCATATGAAAGACTTATTTGTGCTCCCATGTTTATAGCAGATCAATTCATAATAGCTAAGATATGGAATCAACCCAGATGTCTATGAACCAAAGACCAGATAAAGAAAATGTGATATGTATGTGTGTGTATACACACACACACACACACACACACACACAATGGACTGCTACCCAGCCATAGAAAAATGAAATGCTATATTTTGTAAAACAAAATAAATAAAAATAAATTGATGCAGCTGGAGACCTTTATGCTTAGTGAAATAAACCAATACCAAAAAGACAAATACCATACATTTTCTCTGATATATGGTAGTTACTATAGAATACAAGAAAAAGACAATTTAAAAGAATGACACTGATATCTTAGGATTTGATTATTTTTATAGCCCTTGTCTATATTACTGTGAACATTGGTCTTTCTACTTTTTACTTGTTGAACATTGTTAGTTGTGAACTCAGCTTGTAATTACAGAGTAAATTGAAATTATGTTATTACAAAACTTAAAGGAAGAAAAGAAGGAGGAGTGATTGAGGGATGGAGGGAAGGAAGAAGATTATCTTCTAAAAATTGTATCTGTGAAATACATGAAATCTGTTCTCTCTAATTTTTAAAAAGAAATGTCTAAAGCCTTCCCTGACTATTGGCCTTCACACATGTTTTTAAGAAAAGGGAGTCTTTTTAAGCATTTTGGAGGCAATCTAAGGTGGATGATCTTTTCAAAAGAATCTCACCATGAATTTTATATTGCTAACTCTAAGACTGCCTTTTAGGTACAGAAAACTTTCTTGGGTTTTTATGTCATTTTTGCAATAAAGCAGGAATAGAGTCAGGCTATACCCTTTTTGCCTCTTGTTCATTTCTCCCTAAGCCAGCCTGCAAAACAGGAAAAGCAACTACCCATCCTTTGTTGCTCTGAAAAAAAAAAATAGAATCATGGTATTTCTCCCATGAATATATGGCTCTTTGTATAAAATGAATACAAAACTCTTTTGTTATACCTTTATGAACTGTATCATATGTAGATTCTTCAGATCACCTGAGAGGTACTTTTAGACAACACAGAAAAGAAAAAGGAACATTGATAAATATACCATGGGAATGAAATGCTATAAAATGAGCTCTTCAGTATTGTATGACACTGAACAAAAGATTCAAAATATTATGAAATGTTGAAAAATAATTAAACAAAAACAGTTTTCTAAGATTATCTTTAAAAGTACTGTTTGGGTTTGGAGTTTGCCTGTTTATTCTTCATTTTTGGTACACAGTGCTTTCACAGATTCATTTTAATGAAGTCAGTTACTTTTACAAATGGAACATTTCCCTTCTCTGGGATAGTTTAATTGACAAATTATTTCCATGGTGTTATATTTCTGAAACAGACCAAGACCAGAAGAGAAACACATGTTAGTGTCATAGCGAATGAGACTCTGCAGCTGAGCAGAACCTCATTCCTTGGCTCCCAAGGTGGAAGAGAGAGGGTAGGGAGACTGTCATTGAGACAATGAATGAGGCAAATGCACTTCATTCATTCATTCATTCATGAGACAGCATATCTGATCGCTCAAAGTAGAAGAGGGCTCTGGATGTCATTGACTTAAAAAGAATCAAAGCAAGGTTAACACTGGGGTAACAACAAGGACTAGAGAAAAGTGATGAAGGGTATAGAGTAGCACAAATAACATTGAGATGAATACACTGACTGTAAATATGGCAAAGAAGAACCATGACAATTGAGTTCTAATCACTCTTCAGCTCTTTTCTAAGACATCTTAGAACATCTTGGGACAGACAAGAATCATTGAAACAAATGTGCCAGTAATAGCACTGCCCAGGGGAATGTGTTCTCAACATGTGGACACTACAGCTATAATGATTGGAGGAGAGTGCCTGCAAAGGACTTTGAGGTTACAAATTAGTGCTGATTTTAAATCTTTTGTTTCATTGAAAAATTATTTAACTGACCAATGTATTAAGATTTCAAGCTTTTTTTGCACTAAAATAAACTCTTCATTTAATTCCATTATTCCACCAGCTTTTTGCTTTATCTTTGTATATTACCATAACAGTTGAGAAGGATAATGTAGGAAAGGACAATTGAGGGATCAGGTTGGATTGCTTAAGATTCACTCACACTGCTGTATATTTCCTAACATAGTATATTTAAAGTGTTTAGAAAAGTGTGTATTAAATTGTTATGAGAACTTAAAATGTTGCAGATAGTTCAACTGGGTAAATTACCTGATTTTTTAAACAAAATTTATTGGTTTCTATTAATTCATTGAGTGTTGTCAAAATTGGGTATTTGCAATTAAAAACATAGTGACAATTTTTGAACTATTGATGGTTTCCACTAAATCTGGTAACTATACATGTGATGAGAGAGGAACTGGTTATGGAAAGTTAGGCTCATTTAGTTTGCTTCTGTTCAGCAAGTCTAAGATGTGGAAAGTCTTAAATAACACATTTGGTAAGGATCTGTTTTGCATTGTGAAAGAAAGTCCCAGTCCCAGTTTGTGTTACAAAGATCATAAAAATGACCATTTTAATGATCTTTGCAAAAGAGAGTCATAGGCCATCTTAACAAATAGCAGAAGATCAAACATACTAGAATGCTTCTGTAAGGTTTTACCATAAATTCTTTCTTGTAGAGTAGTTATTAATATTTTGTATTATGAGCCCCTTCAATATATTGATTACAGTGATGTGCCTATTCTCAAGGGAAGAAAAAAAATGTAACAATGAAACATGGGTATATGTCTTTGAGCTGATCCTTTGACTCCTTGGGAGTTCTTGGATGACAGGTAGAGAGTTTTTATTGTAGAGTAATAACTGAAAGATTCCATTTCCATATTCACAATTAAGCTTCACCATGAATTTTTCCTTCAAAATCTCATGAACTTCTTTTTCATGACCTTATCAGTAGAGATTTATTACTTTTGTTAATTGAATTTTTGAGCAATCAATAAATATGTTCAGATATCTAAGAATATCTAAGAATTCTCACTAGCTGACATTGTAGCATAATGGGTTAATCCTCTGCTTGGGATACCTGTATCCTATATCACAGTTCCTGGGATTGATTCCTGTCTCCATTTCAAATCCAACTTCCTGCTGATGCACCTGAAAGGCAGTAGATGTTGTTCCAAGCACTTGGGTTCCTGCCATCATCCATGTGAGAGATCCAAATGGAGTTTCTGACTTCTGACTTTGGTCTGGTCCAATTTGGACCAGGAATGGACCTGTGGAGGGAAGATTTTCTCTCTCTCTCTCTCTCTCTCTCTTCCTTTAATAGACAAAAAAAAAAAAAAAAAAAATGGAAATAAAGAATCCTCAAATTATCACATAGATTTTAGATCTTTCTAAGTTTCTAAGTTCAAATTTTTTCAGATTATTTTTCATACTTTGGAAATGTGATAAGTGTTCAAGTTCTGTGGAATCTAAGCCATGCTTAGCATCTGGTAGCATGACCATTGAGATAAAAATACCAAAAATACCTATCTATCTATCTATCTATCTATCTATCTATCTATCTATCTAAATGGCCCAGACCTAGCTGTTATGGCTATTTGGGGAGTGAACCAGTAGATTGAAGATTTTTCTTTTTTTTTTTCCTCACTCTCTCACTGTCACTCTGCTTTTCAAACAAATAAGTGTTTAAAAAAATAATTCATCCATGATTTAATGCACACCAATATTTCATTTTTTTACTACTTGGTAGTAATTCATTGAATGTATATATCACAGTGGGTTTTTTTTAGTTTTTTTTAATTTATATAAGGTGAACAAATTTCATGTATTTTATATACACAGATTTAGGAACTAAGTGATACTTCCCAAACTATCCTTCCTCCTACCCACACTCCTACCCTCCCTCCTACTTCTTTTCTTATTCTTTGTTTTTCTTTTTTTGTATTCTGTATACATATTGTATGTAAAATATACATACAATAATACATACATTATTATAAAGAAAATACCCATAGAACTATCACCCAGATCTAAAAATTGCCAACACCCCCAAAAACCCCAGCATGTCTCAACTCAATCATACTCTTCTTACTCCACCCCTGTTCTCCTCACTCCTTCAAAATATCATGTCTTTTGTGGTAATCACTTCCTTGTTTTTACTATAATTTCACCCTATGTATATCCTTAAGCAAGATTCTTAGCTTTATCTATTTTTGTTGTTGTTATTGTTGTTGAGCTTAAATATTTTCTTTTATTTATTTCTTTTCTTTTTAAATTTTATTTAAGGAATACAAACATCATGCATTTAATATATACAAATTTGGGAACATAGTGATTCTTCCCCTCTCTACCTCCATTCCTCTAACACCCCAACTTTCTTCCTCCTCCCTCTCCCTTTCCCATTCTTATTTTTTACAAAGTTAAGTTTTCAGTTAGTTTTATACTCATAAGATTAACCCTATACTGAGTAGAGAGTTCACCGAATAGACTGAAGAAAAAAGAAAAAAAGAATGGAAACAAACAAGACATTGTTCCTAAACAGTAAAGTCAAGAGCTATTCAAAAATCATTGCATCTTGGGGCCAGCACTGTGGCATAGTAGGTAAAGCTGTCTCCTGCAGTGCTGGCGTCCCATATGGGTGCTGGGTTCTAGTCCTGGTTGCTCCTCTTCCATTCCAGCTCTCTGCTGTGGTCCAGGAAAGCAGTGGAGGATGGTGGAGGATGGCCCAAGTGCTTGGCCCATGCACCCACATGGGAGACTTGGAAGAAGCTCCTGACTCCTGGCTTTGGATCACCACAGCTCCGGTCATTGCAGCCAACAGGGGAGTGAACCAGCGAATGGAAGACCTCTTTCTCTCTGTCTCTGCCTCTGCCTCTCTTTAACTCTGCCTTTCAAATAAATAAATCTTTTTAAAATATCATCACCTGCCAAGGTGTCAGTTTTGTGTTCACCTAGCAGAGTCCTGCAGGGGGCACTTCCCTTTCACAGGGATGGCTCCTCCTCCCCACCTGCTCCCAGTGGGTGCAGCTGGCGAGGAGGGGACTGTCCTACTCATTGCTCTTGAACTGCTGCAGTTGCCCCTGCCGACTGGATGGAGAGTGTCCCAGATGGTTGCTGGATCCCTACACAATAGCTGGAGCAACTGTTACCTGCTTGTGTCCAAAAAATGGTGGTATATCTCCCACAGCTGGCTCTGGGTTGCTGTTGTGGGGGGAGAGAAAGGCATGCTACTTCCTCTCCCCCACCCTGGGTGAGCAGTTACCCCACTGAGTAATCCTTGCAGTCCACAAGGTTCTCCCTCCAGCTCTATCAATAGTGGTGTGGGCCCATGCTGTTTGACCTCACCTGATTTGCTAGGGTGGGCACTTTTTTTTTATTCCAAGCCGCTGAGTCCTTTGTTATTTTGCTCATCGCTGTGTGTCTGCACCTTTCACACAGGTCTGAGCTGTCTTTACTTCTTTTGCAGGGCCTCCCCCTGCAGTATCCTCTGCAGCTTTACTCTCAGAGTATACTTTCTCCACTTCTGTTCTATTAATTTTGCTTAGCCAATCCGACCGCCCTGTTGCTATTCCACCATCTTGGAACCCCCAAGAGTCTTTCTTATTCTTTTAATTTTTACAATGACATACTTTCACTTTATTTTTTAATCATAAGAGTATTCTCATAACACTTCACTAAGAAAAGAATTCAACAAATAATAAGAGAAAAAACACTGTTCCTCAACAGTAGAGACAATGGCTGTAATCATAACCAGTTCTCAAAATGTCACTTTTGCTCATATACATTATATGTGTTTGGACTTTATTAGTTACCACAGATCAGGGAAAACATGGTATTTATCTTTTCGAGACTGGCTTATTTCTCTGAGTATAATGGTTTCCAGTCACATCAATTTTGTTTCAAAAGAAAGGACTTCATTCTATTTTACAGCTGAGTATTATTCCATAGTGTATTTATAGCACATTTTCTTTATCCAGTCATCAGTTGATGGACTTTTGGGTCGATTCCAAATCTTAGTCATTGTGAATTGTGCTGCAATAAACACGAGGGTGCAGATAACTCTTTCATATGCTGATTTCATTTTATTTGGGTGAACTTGCAGGAGTCGGATGGCTGGATCATATGGTAGATCTATTTTCAACTTTCTGCAGCGTCTCCATGCTGTCTTGCACATGGCTATACTAGCTTGCATTCCCACCAACTGTGGATTAGGACACCTTTTCCCCCCACATCTTTGCAAACATTTATTGTTTGTTGATTTCTTTATGACAGCCAATTAATGGGTTTTGATTTGCATTTCCCTGATGGCTAGTGATCCTGAGCATTTTTTTCATTGGTCTTTTGGCCATTTGAATTTCATCTTTTGAAAAATGCTTGTTCAAGTCCCTTGCCCATTTCTTAAATGGATTGTTGTTATTATTGAGTTTTGAGAGTTCTTTATATATTCTGAATATAAATTGATTTTTATATGTATAATAATAAAATATTTTATCCTGGTCTTTGGCTTGTATTCACTCTTTTAATATTGGTTGTTTTGGAGAGCAAATTTTTTAATTTTCAGAAAATCAACTTCACCAATTTTTAGTTTAATGAATCATGGTTTTGGTGATATATCTATAAAGGTTTTAGTTAACCAAAGGAAGTCACAAAGATATTCCCAAATGATTACTTCAAAAGTATTTGTGGTTTTGGGCTTTATACTCCTAATACAATGTATTATAAATTAATTTTGATATACAATGGAAGTTATGTGACAAATTTGTTATTGTATGTATATATGTGTACGCACATGTATAGATACAGAACCAATTATTCCAGCACCATTTGTTGAAAATATTCTTCTTTATCCATTGAATTATCTGTTGAAGCTTTCACAAGTATCAGTTAACCATTTGTGTCATGGGTCTATTTTATAGAATGTTTACATTTCCATATGAGTTTTAGAACCAGTTTATACAAGTCTACAAAAGGTCCATTAGGAATTTAATTTGGACTATATTGAATTTATTGTTGTTTTATGGAAAATCAATGTCCTAATAGTAATGAATTCTCCAATTTATGAGTACTGTGTATGTCTCCACTTGTCTAAGTCTTCTGTAACTTCTCTATGTAATGTTTTGTAGCTTTTAATATATAGGTCTTCTACATCTTTTTTTAGTGCTTTTCCTATGTATTTTATATTGTAGGTGCTATTTAGGGGAAAGTGGTATTTCTTATTTTGTGTCAATCTCCAGTTGTTTATTTCTGAGACACATAAATTTTACAAATTGATATTGTATTGTCCAAAATTGCTAAATTTCCTCTTATTTGTTCAAGTTTTTTCATAGGTTTCATTAAATTTTCCACATAGGAAATTATGTTAACTCCAAAGAGTTTTCTAACCTGGATGCCTTTTCTTTCCATTTTGTGTAATATTGTGTATTCATCTGTTTGTGTTGCTCTAGCAGAATACCTGATGCTGATATCTTATAAAGAAAAGGGGTTTAGTTAGCTAATAGTTTCAGAGCCTGCAGGTCCAAACCTGGGAAGCCTCAGCTCTTTGTGTCTGCTGAGGGTCTGTCCCCCTGGCTGCATCAGAACATGGTGGGAAAAATAAAAGAGAACTGACCATATATAGAGTGGGTTAATTATAAACAGTGGCCTTGCTCTATTACCACCACCTCTTTTGAGTAGTCCATGGCACCAATATTAATCCCTTCATAAGGCTATATCCCATGATTCAACTGCGTTCCAAAGGCTTCACATCCCTCAGGTTCTACAATCCCAACATCATCATACTAGGGACCAGCTCTCTATCATATGAACCTCTAGAAGATATAATGAAATCATGTACAAACCATGAATAGAAGTGTTAGAAGACAGCTTCACCTGGCTGTTGATCATAGTCGGAGAGGATTCACTATTTCACCATAAGAATGATGTTAGTCTTGGGGTTACTATTATGGAGTAGCAGATTGACTGCTGCCTGTGACACCAGCCATCTCATATGGACACCTACCTGTTGGAGATCTGGCTGCTCCATTTCCAGTCCAGCTCCCTGATAATGGCCTGAGAAAGTAGCAAAAGATGGCATAGATGCTGGAGCCCCTGCACCAAAGAGGAGACCTGGAAGATGTGCTTGGCTCCTGAATTCAGCCTGGTACAGCCCTGGCTGTTGCATCCATTTGAGGATTGAAGCAGTGGATGGAAGATCTCTCTCTCTCTCTCTCTCTCTCTTTTTCTCTCTAACTCTGCTTTTCAAATAAATTTAATAAATAAATAAATCTTTAAAGAAAAGAATGACGTTAGTCTTAAGATTGTCATGGATGCTGCAGAAAGCTGAATAATGCCCATCAAAGATGTCCACATGCTAATTCTTGGTCTCTCTGAATACTTGCCTTGTATGGCAAAGGGGACTTTATAGATGTAATTAAATTAATGATCTTAAGTTGGGGAGATTATATTAGATTGTAAAGGTGGGCTTAATGGAATCACACAAAAATTTATGAGGAAAGTAAGAGAGTTATGTTCAGAAAGGGAGAGGTAATGATAGAAACAGATGTTGAAGTATTGAGAGACCATGAGGCATGGAAATTAACATATAGAGAGTTAAAAAATGATGGGATATCATATTACTTGGCATATAAGTAGTTATAAATGTTGTCTTCACTGAATTATACCCTCTACATAATAAATATTCCTCTTTCCTTGCTTTATGGTACTAATCATATATCCCATATTATGTGATGTTAATATCCCTGCCTGCAAGAAAAATAGTATGTATGTATTATTTGCATATGAATATGAAAAATGTCAAACATTATTAAATCTATATAAAAATAAGTAAACATTAAACATAAAACATAGAAAAGCTATTTATTAAAGTGGATGCTTCCATGGAAGCTCCAGAAGAAACATAATTTCACTACTTATTTTAATCTTCTGACCTTAATAAATTTCTATTGCTTTAAGACACTGAATTTGTAGTACTTATATACAGCCACATTGGAAAATTAACACAAAACATTTTATCATATTGAGAAATTTCCCTTATATTTCTAGTTTGCTGACAGTTTTTAAAGGGATCAGGTGAGATTTTTGTTGAATGCTTTCTCTGCATTTATTGAAAATAATTTTTTTTGTTTTTAAATTTTGAGTTAATATAGTGAGGTATGTGATTAATTCCCAAAGTTAAACCAACCATGTATTTATAGGATTAATCCTATTTGGTGATGGGATGTTATCATGTTTATTCATTTTCTGATTTTATTTTCTAATATTGTGTTAAGAAGATGAGGACATTGGTTTTAGCTATCTTTTTGGTTAATGTTTTTAGTTGTAACATCAGATTTCTGCTCTATTTTCTGAATGACTTTGTATAGAATTGATTCTATTTCCTCTTCAAATGATTGATATAATTCACTAATGAAGCTTTTGGACCTAGAATTTTCTGTATGGGAATAATTTTCTGAAAACTACAAATTCAATTCCTTTAGTGGATATAGTATTATTCATATTATTTTCTCTTGGGTGAGCTTTGGCAGCATGTATCTTTCAAGGAATTTGTCCATTTTATGTAAGTTATCAGATTCATTGACAAAAATGTAATTTGTGTTATTCCTTCACTATGTTTTTAACATCATGGAATTTCTACTGATGGCCGCATCTTTTTGGATAACATATTTTCTCTTTTTTGTTTCTGGTAAGTCTGGTAGTAGTTTGACAAATTTCATTGACCTCAAAGAAGTAGCTTTGGTTTCATTGATTTTCCATATTTCTGTTTCCTTTTCCCTGATAGTCAAGTGATCTTTATTATTTTCCTGCAATTTTTTACTTAGTGTTTCATATGCTGTTTTTTGGTGTCTATTGATATGACCATAGATTTTAGTTCATAACTTCTTAATATAGTGAAATACATGAATTCTTCATAGTAGTTTCATAAGGCAAAAAGGAGACTCCCTTTATTTTTAATCTATTTTTATTTCTAATAAACAATTTCATGGAAAAATTGAATTAAAGGATAAGTCTATTTTGATGCAAACATTAAAACCTATGTGTAGTTTTCCTGTAATATACATTTTCCTTGAACCTTTGAAATCTCTCTATATAGGCTTTTTTTTTATTATTCAACAGGTAGAGTTATAGACAGTGAGAGAGAGAGACAGAGAGAAAGGTCTTCCTTCCGTTGGTTCACTCCCCAAATGGCCACTATGGCTGGCGCTGGGCCAGTCTGAAGCCAGGAGCCAGGTGCTTCTTTCTGGTCTCCCATATTGGTGCAGGGCTCAAGCACTTGGGCCATCCTCCACTGCCCTCCCAGGCCACAGCAGAGAGCTGGACTGGAAGAGGAGCAACCCGGACAGAACCTGGCGCCCATATGGGATGCCGGCGCCACAGGCGGATGATTAACCAAGTGAGCCTCAGCGCCGGCCCGTATATAGGCATTTAATCTTATAATTTTCTGTTTAAGTACTGCCATATTTACATGGTACAAATTTTTGATATAGTATGTTTTAATTTTCATTCAGTTCAAAATACTTTATAGTTCCTCATTAATTTTTTATCTTTAATTATTTCAAGTTAAGTTGTTAGCTTCCAACTAAGCTAAGCTATGTTTTTCACTGAAACATTATCTTTAAATTTCAATTTCTCATGAACTTTTTAAAGTGCCCTTGGGTAGCAGCAGTACACTTACTTCAAAAAGTAATTATTTTGGGGGGGCTGGCTCTGTGGCACAGTAGGTTAATCTTCCACCTGCAGCACTGCCATCCCATATAGGCTCCGATTCGAGTCCCAGCTGTTCCTCTTCTGATCCAGTTCTCTGCAAAGGCCTGGGAAAGCAGTGGAAGATGGCTCAAGTCCTTGGGCCCCTGAATCCACATGGGAGACCTGGAAGAAGGTCCTGGCTCCTGGTTTCAGATCAGCACAGCTCTGGCCATTGCGGTCATTTAGGGAGTGAACCAGTGGATGAAAGACCTTTCTCTCGGTCTCCTCCTCTCACTGTCTGTAACTCTACCTCTCAAATAAATAAATAAAATCCTTTTTTTTAACTTTTATTTAATGAATATAAATTTCCAAAGTACGGCTTATGGATTACAATGGCTTCCCCCCCATAACGTCCCTCCAACCCGCAACCCTCCCCTTTCCCACTCCCATTCACATCAAGATTCATTTTTGATTCTCTTAATATAGAGAAGATCAGTTTAGTATACATTAAGTAAAGATTTCAACAGTTTGCTCCCACACAGAAACATAAAGTGAAAAATAATAGATGATTTTTTAAATGATGATGAAATCAGATCAGCCCTATTGTCATGTTTAATCCCAGTGAGAGTCAAGTTGGGAATTGATAATTTCTTTTTTTCCTTTTTTTTTTTTTTTACAGAAGATCAGTTTAGTATACATTAAGTAAAGATTTCAACAGTTTGCACCCCCATAGAAACACAAAGTGAAATATACTGTTTGAGTACTCATTATAGCATTAAGCCTCAATGTACAGCACATTAAGGACAGAGATCCTACATGAGGAGTAAGTGCACAGTGACTCCTGTTGTTGACGTTACCAATTGACACTCCTGTCTATGGCATCAGTAATCTCCCTATGCTCCAGTCATGAGTTTCCAAGGCTATGGAAGCCTTTTGAGTTCTCCGACTCTTATCTTGTTTAGACACGGTCATAGTCAAAGTGGAGGTTCTCTCCTCCCTTCAGAGAAAGGTACCTCCTTCTTTGATGGCCCTGTTCTTTCCACTGGGATCTCACAGAGATCTTTCATTTAGGTGGTGGTGGTGGTGGTGGTGGTGGTGGTGGTGGTTTTTTTTTTTTTTTTTTTTTTTTTTTTTTTTTGCCAGAGTGTCTTGGCTTTCCATGCCTGAAATACTCTCATGGGCTTTTCAGCCAGATCCGAATGGCTTTAGGGCTGATTCTGAGGCCAGAATGATGTTTAGGACATCTGCCATTCTATGCGTATTTTTTAAAAGATTTTATTTATTCAGACTCATAGAATAAATAAAATCTTTTAAAAAATTATTATTTTTTTTGCTGTGAGTGAAGTTGAGTGTTTTTTTCATTTATTGTTTATAGTCTTTGCCTATTTTTTCCTGCTGGACTGTAGTCTTTTACTTTGTATTTGAATTCTTTATTTAGTAGAGCCATTATCCTTTGGCTATTATGTGAATTAAAGATGTTATCTCACAAAAACTATGTCAAAAAATAAATTATTAAGGTAATGAAGACTCAAAAGTTAACAAAATAATTATTGTGAGTCAATACCAGTGGGGGAACATAAATAAAAATTTGAAAGTATAAATGCAATTTTTCAGGAAGAACTTCTTTGAGTAATTTTTATATTTCAGGCCAGGGCTTTACAATCATTTCCATTTCACACATGGAGAAGATGATCTTGTCAATGTGATATACCAAAGTAAACTGACAAGACTGCTTGATGGATCTAGGATATTTGACTACTTCTGGCTCTTCAAAATTCCCCAATGGATGGAAGTATCAATATCTCAGTACAAGGGCACATCAAAAAGTTCTTGGAAAATAGAATTATTTTATAATTTATTTTATATTAGTGCATGGGTACTAGAGATCTTCAAATAGTGCATGAAAATGTGCATTATGAAAAAAAACTATGCATGGATTTTAAAATTGCATCAAAATAAACTTGTCTTTCAAATCCAGGTTTCCACAGATTTGTTAAATAATTTTGAATAATTCTGGATCACTGAGAAATTTCACATTATGCCACAATATTCTGTGTGGCTATTTCAGTGACCATCAGCATTATTACAACTCAATGTAATATGCCTTTAAAATTGCTTGTCATGTTGAATGGTAGAGAATTACAACAGAGTCCAACATGCAACACAGTTTTTATCTGACTTTGGCAGGGTAGATGCGCCAGCCACAAATACCATGAAAAGTGGCAACCAAATATAATAATGACCAAGGGCGGAAAATTTTAAAAATTAGTGTAGAGGCACTACCTGATAGTTTCTGAGACTCATGCGTATCTTTATAACCATGAATATACCCAAAAGATAACTTTATAACTAAATGAACGATACACAAATTCTAAGCCTTGAGATTAATAATTTCACATTTCTTCTCAATTCATTGAAATCAGGAAAATTCTAAAAGAAGTAGAAGAGCCAAATGATATTGTATCAACCAATAACTGTATCTGGAAAGAACACTGGAATATGTAATATATTTGTTTATATTTAAGATTTATTTATTTTTATTTGAGAGGCAGAGTTGCAGACAGAGAGAAGGAGAGACAGACAGAGAGGTCTTACATCTGCTGTTTCACTCCTCAAATGGCTACAATGACCACAGCTGAACCAATCTGAAGCCAGGAACCAAGAGCCTCTTACGAGTCTCTCACATGGGGGCCAAGCGCTTGGCTTTCCCAGGCCATCGGCAGAAAGCTGGCTCAGAAGTGGAGCACTGGGACTTGAACCTGTGCCCATGTGAAATGCTGTCACTGGAGGCAGAGGCTTAGCCTACTACGCTACAGCCCTAGCCCAAAGACTGGAAATATTTAACAGATTGCCTTTTATATTCAGGTTGATCAAATTGAGAAATTGTGACTTTACCTTGATATTTGTGAGGAGTTAGTTCTGGGGCTCCTCTTGGAGACCAAAATCTGTGGATACTCAAGTCCCTTCCATAAAATGATGCAGTATTTACATACAACTTATGCAGTACTCTTCCTTATTTAAATCATCTCTTTATTTATTATGCCTAATACAATGTAAATGGTATGTAAATGATTGTTACACTGTATTCTTTAGGGAATGACAGCAAGAAAAAAACCTGTACATGTTCAGTACTGATACAACTTTTTCCCAACTATTTTTGAGCCACAGTTGGTTGAATTCAAGGATACAAAACCCATGGATATGGAGGGTTGACAGGACTGGGCAATGGTTCCAATTACTGGATTAAAATTTTAGCTTATCTTTTCCTTTTTCATCTTTTATAGGGCTTTGTCTAAAGAAGCAATGGCCATTGTTGGTAAGGACTCATACTCCTTGCAAAGAAGGTCTTGGTTAACAACATCTATGAGGATATTAGTCTTCTTATTCTAAATTCAGTGCTATCATAGTCTTCTAAAAGCAATGAAAATAAAGCATGATGCTTGAGTTTCTACATCAAAGCTGTTTTATTTAAATACTGGAAGTAATGAAAGTTCTGTTGAGAGAAAACTTAAGCTAATAAATCATTGGCCTCTATTCCAAGTTTAATCCTTCCAAAATGAGAAAGATAAGTTTTTGAGCTTGGGAAGCCTTCTTTTTCAAAGAATAATCTTTCTTGCATCAGCTTTGATTTCCAGGAATCAATCCATTTTAGTTCTAGCCATCTGTCTGTTTTCAGTTAACTAAAAAATTTGTTAACTGATATTTGGTTTCTTTAATTTTGTTGCACTTAACATAAAAACTAGAAATTAATTTTATATAATTGAATCCTAAAAATGAAAAGATTATTCTCTGAGTAAATCTTTATTGTAATGCATATATTTTATAGTTTAGAAATATTTTCCTGTGCTCAATGTCATCTAGTGCAGGAATCTCCAATCAATCCCTTTCATTAGTTATTCTAATAAATAAAATGTTAGAAATACTATTTATTCACAAGAACCCATTTCCATTTTTTGATGAAGTACCTTTGCTAATTGACTACTTTAATCACATATTTGTTCAGTTATTCAGTAAAAATGCACTTGTTAAATATATGCTATATTACTTTCCTTTTATTGGGAGATGGACAAACTGATAAGAAGATGTGGTCTTTGCTTCCTAGAAGTTGTTGGTTTAGGTGAGGGTTGAATTTTAAACTACTAATTATTATTTCGTAGGAAATACTCTTGTAATGGTGCAGTTTACGAAACAAGATGAACTATGTAAATAAAGTTTAGAATCATAATGTTAAGTGGAAAAACAAATCCCACATTTGTGGGAAACAATGACAACATTCTTCTATTTTTAATTTTTTTTGGCATTAAAGCTGTTTATTTTTTCCAGAAAATGGCATTTCCTTTTAATGTTAAAGACAGTACAGAGAAATTAAGAACCACCACAACATCTAAAAAAAAATCTGTCATGAAGTCAAGACTTGACCCAATCCAGACTTCTTTCCACCCTATTCCAAAGGTCTCAGTCCTATACAAAGTTCCAGGCACTGGTGAGAAGAATGTGTATTCTGCAACTGTAGGATGAAAAGTTCTATAAATACCCGGTAGGTCCATTTGGTCTATAGTGTGGAAACCTCTGCTGTTTTCTTGCTGATTTTCTGTCTGGTTTATCTGTCCATTGCTGAAAGTGGGGTATTGACATCCCCCATTACTAATGTATTTGAGTCTATGTCTCCTTTAGATCCACTAATATTTCTTTTAAATAGCCAGGTGCCCTGTAATTAGGTGCATATACGTTTATATTTTTTTTATATAATTTTTTTTTTGACAGGCAGAGTGGACAGAGAGAGACAGAGAGAAAGGTCTTCCTTTTTTGCCGTTGGTTCACCCTCCAATGGCCGCCGCGGCCTGTGCGCTGTAGCCAGCGCACCGCGCTGATCCGATGGCAGGAGCCAGGTACTTCTCCTGGTCTCCCATGGGGTGCAGGGCCCAAGCACTTGGGCCATCCTCCACTGCACTCCCTGGCCACAGCAGAGAGCTGGCCTGGAAGAGGGGCAACCGGGACAGAATCCGGCGCCCCGACCGGGACTAGAACCCAGTGTGCCGGCGCCGTAAGGCGGAGGATTAGCCTAGTGAGCCGCGGCGCCGGCCCATATACATTTATAATAGTCACATATTCCTGTTGAACTGATCCCTTCATCATTACATAGTGTCCTTCTTTGTCTCTTTTAACAGTTTTTATGTTAAAGTCTATTTTGTCTGAAATTAGATGGCTACACCAGCTCTTTTTTTGGTTTCTGTTAGCATGGAATAACTTTTTCCATACTTTCACTTTCAGTCTGTGTGCATCTTTGTTTGTGAGATGTGCTTCTTGTAGGCAGCAAAAAGATGGGTTTTCTTTTTAATCCATTAAGCCAGATTTTGTCTTTTAACTGGAGAGTTGGAGCCACTTACAATCATTCAGATATTGATAAGTAATGACTTTGCCCTGCCATTTTCCCAAAAATATTCCTATTTTTTACTTTGGATTTCCTTTGTACTTTTACTGAGATATTTCCTTCCTTTACCTTCTTTCATAGTGATGACCCTGTTTCTGTGCTTCTGTGTGCAGCACATCTTGATGCATCTTCTGCAGGGATGGACTGGTGGTGACAAATCTTTCAATTTCTGTTTGTCCTGGAAGGTCTTTTTTTTTTTTAAGATTTATTTTATTTATTTGAAAGACAGAGTTACAGAGAGAGGTAGAGACAGAGAGAGAGGTCTTCCATCTGCTGGTTCACCTCCTAGATGGCCGCAACGGCCATCTGAAACCAGGAGACAGGAGCCTTCTCCAGGTCTCCCACGTGGGTGCAGAGGCTCAAGGAGTTGGACCATCTTCCACTGCTTTCCCAGGCCATAGCAGAAAGCTGGATCAGAAGAGGAGCAGCCGGAACTATAACCAGGGCCCATATGGGATACCACCACTTCAGGCCAGGGTTTTAACCTGCTGCACCACAGTACTGGCCACAATAGAAGGTCTTTATTTCATCTTTGTTTATAAATGAGAGCTCTGCAGGATATAGTATTCTGGTTGACAGTTCTTTTCTCTTAAAACTTGGAATATATCTCGCCATTCTCTCCTAGCCTGTAGGGTTTCTGATGAGAAGTCAGCTGTGAGTCTACTTGTAGATCCTCTGAAAGTAATCTGGTGTTTCACTAAAAAAGGCCTTCTAATCCTTTCTCTCTTTCCAGGCATTCAGGAACTCCTAGAACCTGTATGTTGGGGCAATTTGATAGTATCCTGTAGATTAGCAACAGTGGTTTTTTTAGTTTTCTAATTTCTTCTTCTTGTGTTCTTGTGTTTGGTCTGACTGTATAATTTCCTGTGCTTTGTCTTCTAAGGCAGATCTTCTTTCTTCTGCTCCACTGAATCTGTTGTTAAGGTTTTCCACTGCGTTTTTTATATGTTCTATTGAATTATTCATTTCCAAGATTTCATTTTGATTTCTCTTTAAGATCTCAATTTCATGGAAGAAATTTTATTTCATGTCATGTACGAATTTCATTATCTTGTGCATTTGCTTCTGATTCCTTCTGAGTAATCCTGTGATCAGTTTTTTGAATTTCATTTCTGGCATTTCTTGAATCCCATCATCTTCACAATCTAGTATTGAAGTGTTGTGTTCTTTTGGGGGTGTCATGTTGTCTTCCTTATTCTTGTTTCTTGAATTGGCATGTTTTTATTCAGCATTAGATGCTGTAGCATGTAGATACTTGTTATTTCTTTGTTTTTTTCAATGTTGCAGCTTTCATCTTTGTACTATGCCTCTGTAGATGAGTGGAGTATCTGCTTTTCAGTGAATACCTAGAGGCATGTAGTAGGTAACAATATTCTTTTAAATAGCTTATATAATATTTTTTGTTTGTAAATTTAATTTGATTTAATTTATTTGCAAGGCAGAGAGATTTTTCCATCTGCTGGTTCACTCCCCTAAATGCCTGCAACATCCAGGGTTGGGCCAGGCTGATGCCAGGAGTCTGCAACTCAATCCACCTAGGACCCAAGTACTTGACTCATCACTGCTCCCACTCAGGGTGTTCATTAGTAGGAACCTGGATCAGAAGAAGAACCAAGACTCAAACATTGGCACTCAGATGTGGAATGCAGGCACTCCAAGCAGCATCTCAACTGCTATGCAAAAGCCCACCCTGAGTATTTTTATAATGCTCAAAAATAAGCAAACCCAAGTAAGTATGAATATCTACTGAAACACAGTTAAATAATTGGAATGATAAAGTAGGAAGAGGAGGAAGAATAGGAGCAGTCGGATTCGTTAGGGAATAATAGTTAGGACAATCAATGGCTATCACTTGGAGCCAAGGGGGAAGAGATCATTTAGAAACAAAAGCTGGATAAAAGTATTGTTACAATTTAAATTGAGTGATAGGATCAAGCATGACAATTATTATAACTTGAGTAGGTAGCATGTGTGAATTTTGTCTAATATTTTTATTTTACTACAGAAAATTTCAACCATATACAAAAGCAAATATACATCATGTTCCTATCATCTACCTTTTATGATGATTAATTTATCAATAATTTCATTTACTCTAATGCCCTACACATAATATTCCCCTAATAATTTTGGAGAAAGTCTCAGATGCAAAATTATTTCACCTGTTTCATACATTTTTTATGTATTTCCAAAAGAAAACAGGTGACTTTGTAAAACATAACCTTACTTCCATTTTCATACTTATAAAAATTAAATTTATTTTCTTAGAATCATTAAATAGTATTTAAACTTCCCCTATGATCTTATAATTTTAAAATGTTTTTATCCTTTTATTCAGGATCCAAATAAATAACCATATTTTTAATTTATAGGTTTCTTTTATATTTCTATTTTTTTTTTCTTTTAAAAAATGAGCTTTGTTTTTTATAGAAGTTTTTGGTTCATGGAAAAATTGAACAGATGGTACAGAGACTTCTCATAAGGGGGTACTTCCAAAGTCCTTGAAAAACTGGAATTAAAAGTTAAAATTATTTTGGTGCAAAAATTTTTTGAAACACATACAGTTTTTTTATAACACATATTTTCTATGAACTTTTTAGACACCTCTGTTCTCATACAAATATAGCCTACCTCTTATCAGCATTCCCTGCCACAGTTGTATAATTGTTAGAGCTGATGAGCCTGTATTGACACATCACCACCCACAATCTTTAGCTTATGATAAGGTTCACTCTTGTTATTGCACATTGTATTGGTTTGAACAAATGTATAATGAATCTTGAGTCTCCGAATTTCAGGATTATTCTGAGTGGTTTTGCTACCCTGATAGTCTTCCATGCTCTGCCTGTTCATCCTTTCCTCACTCCTGATTGCAGGCAACCACTGATCTTTCTACTGTCTCAATAGTTTTGGCTTTTCCAGAATGTTGTATAGTTCTCAACAAACAATATATATATTTTTTTATTTTAAATATTTATTTGAAAGGCAGAGTTACAGAGAGGCATAGGCAGAGAGAGAGAGAGGTATTCCATCTGCTGGTTCACTCCCCCAAATGGCTGCAATGACAGGAGCTGGGCCAATCCAAAACCAGGAGCCAGGAGCCTCCTCCAGATCTCCCATGGGGCAACTTTACCCGTTACACCAAAGCGCCAGCCCCCAACATGTATCTTTTTAAGACTGGTGTCTTTCACTTAGTAACATGCATTTATGATTTTCCTCACGGCTTGATGGATCATTTCTTTTGAGTCCTGAATGATGATATTCCATTATCTGGATGTACCACAATTTATTTATCAGTTTTCTTACTGAAGGACATCTTGGTTGCTTCCAAGATTTGTCAGTTACGAAGAATTGACTCCTGTTAAACAGCCATGTGCAGATTTTGTGTAGACTTAAGTGGTCAACTACTTCGTAAATAACTAGAGGTGTAATTGCTGGGTCATAGTGTAAGAGGATATTTAGTTTTATAAGAAACCATCAAACTGTCTTCCAAAGTGATTGTTCCATGTAACATTCCTATCAGCAATGACTCAGAGCTCCTGCTGTACCGCATCCCCTCTAGCATTTGGTGTTGTACGTGTTCTGGATTTGGGCCTTTCCACTACTATAGCTCTGCCCCATTCCTAATGGCTTTGATGTAGTCTTTGTCAGTCCCCTGCTGGGCATTCCTCTCTCTTCCTTGTGGTGATTGCAAATCAACTCCTTACTCAAGATTAGCTCACTGGGTTCAAGGAGTGGTACAAGGTCAAGTTGGTCCTGTAGGCCTCAGAGCTCACTTATCACTTCTGTGGACACTGTCCTGATGCTAGACATGCAGCTCTGTCTTCACGCTCTGATCAAACAAAGTAATGAACAGTGTGCCCATAGACCCCATTTGGGCTGCAGTTCCGATGCCACCACGGCATCTTCAGGATACCCTGGCCTCTGGTTGCAGACCAATCAAAGAAAGGCTCCAAGGGCTGTGCACCATCCAGAGAGCCACATCCAAGCTGATCATGAGCTGCTCATCCCCAACTTGGATCTGTAAGACTCACTGTCCTTAATCCCTGGGGGTGGGGGGGGGGGTCTGGAAGTTGAGTGAAAGCTACCTGACTTCTTGGTTTGTGCATTGTAAATAAGCTACTTTCTCCACTCTGGAGTCAGTAATTAGCTTGCTATACATTGCCTGGTGTACAGACCAGTTTTGGTAGGAACGCCTCTAACTCATTTTTTTTTTTTAATAAAATTCCCACTGTATTTATTGTCTTCTTGTAATAACATAAGGGTAATAAAAACAACATGAACAAGTGTTTTGGAACTACACTCGCAATGAAAGGGCACCTACAAAACAAACCAAAACACACAGCATTGCCTTCTCAGTATTTTCTCACTTCATCCATCATTTCTAGTTGGAGACACTTTGTAGCAAAGTAATATTATCTCCTTTTAGCATGATCCGACCCAGTTGTTTTCTTGACTTTGTTTTAGAATGAATCTCTTCTGCATCATCTAATACGAGGTTCATGTATTCATCAAAACCAATGATGCAGCCCTCTATCCGCATGTTCACTTGTTCATACAGCCACACCTGAATGCGAGACCGGTTTTGCAAGTATCTGAAGATGAGGTTGATGGGCTGCACCATCACCTTCTGCACTTTCTGGCCCTGGCCACGGTACGCCATGGTGGAATCTCACAAAGACCACACCGGACGCACACGCCGCCTGGGAAAGCAACTTCCGGAATTAGGGACCTCTAACTCATTTTTAAAATTTAAAATTTCTGCTCTATTGACCATGAAAATTACAGCCAATAGAATGAAAAAGAAGCAAAAGATAAAGGATAAAAGGACTATTTGAAAATATATCATAACTCTTGAAATCCAACAATAAGAAAACAACCTAATTTAAAAATGGACTAAATATATATATTAGATTTATTTATTTATTTGAAAGGCAGAGTTATAGAGAGGCAGAGGCAGAGAGAGAGAAAGAGAGAGAGAGAGAGAGGTCTTCCATCTGCTGCTTCACTCCTGATTTGGCCACAATGGCTAATCTTGAGTAAGGAAGTACAACTTATCAATTTTTTCTTTCATGGATTTTGTCTTTTGTATTTTAAAAATCATCATCAATGGGTGTCGTGGCTCACTAGTTTAATCCTCTGCCTGTGGCGCCAGCATCCCATATGGGCATCGGTTCTAGTCCTGGTTGCTCCTCTTCCAGTCCAGCTCTCTGCTGTGGCCCAGGAGGGCAGTGGAGGATGGCCCAAGTTCTTGGGCCCTGCACCCGCATGGGGGACCAGGAGGAAGCACCTGGTTCCTGGCATCAGATCAGCGGCCATTAAGGGAGTGAACCAATGGAAGGAAGACCTTTCTCTCTGTCTCTCTCTCACTGTCTATAATTCTACCTGTCAAATAAATTTTAAAAAATCATCATCAAACTCAAGAGCATTTAGATAACCTTTTAGGTAATCTTCTAGGACTTTCGTAGCTTCACATTTTATGTTTAGACCTGTGATTCATTTTGTAAATTCTTGTGACCAGCATTAGATCTTAGTCTACATTAACTTTCTATGTGTGTATATCTGGTTGTTCCATCACCATTTCTTGAAAAGACTATCTTTTCTCCATTGTATTGCCTTGCTGCTTTGTCAGATTGTTGGACTGATTTCCCCAGTTTGCCTTTGATAAAACCAAAGCATGTTGGGCTCTGGTTAAATAGTTTCTCCTGAGAGCAGACCTTGTTAAGAAGACCTTGTTAAAATGCTCTAGCAGGCATTTCAAAATGCTGTGAGAATCTTGTCAAGCTCCTGGAAGTAAAATTCACGAAAGGCAGAGGCCGGTCTAAGGACTGCGACTCTCTGGAGTTTTCTCTCTCAGACTTAGCTACACAAAACCTGGAGCAATTCGTCAGTTCCCATTCAGGTTTCCATACCTCGGCCCTGGTTTCTAGTGGTGTCCGCTCTGGTAAGCTGTGTTTCTCTATACTCGTATTTTCCTGTTGGTCTCGCAAATTTGGAGGGCGGTGGTTTGCACTTCTCTGTACGTCTCTGATGGTTCTGAGAAGAGTTCTTAATTTGTCGGCTTGCTAGAAGTTTTGCTCATGTGGGACAGAGTGGTGACTTCCAGCTTCTTACATTCTGGGCTGGAAATTGGAAGTTTCATTTCTTCTTTTCTTAACCATATTTTTGTGATCCCTGTTAGGAATTTGGAAAACATTATGTTGAGTGAAATACGCCACTCTTATATTTAACAGGGATCACTTTTCAGTTAAAATCTAAACACCTAAGAATAATTGTGTGTTAATTACAGAGTTCAACCAATAGTACTAGAACAAAAAAAATACTAAAATGCATAAAGTATTACATTGTACATCAACCGTCAGGACAAGAGCTGATCAAGTCACCGTTTCTCATAGTGTCCGTTTCACTTCAACAGGTTTCCTCTTTGGTGCTCAGTTAGTTGTCACCGATCAGGTAGAACGTATGATATTTGTCCCTTTGGGACTGGCTTAATTCACTCAGCATAATATTTTCCAGATTCCTCCATCTTGTTGCAAATGACCAGATTTCATCATTTTTGACTGCTGTATAGTATTCTAAAGAGTACATATCCCATAATTTCTTTATCCAGTCTACTGTTGGGCATTTGTGTTGGTTCCAGGTCTTAGCTGTTGTGAATTGAGCTGAAATAAACATTAATGTGCAGACAGCTTTTTGTTTGCCAATTTCATTTCCTTTGGGTAAATTCCAAGGAGTGGGATGGCTGGGTTGAATGGTAGGGTTATATTCAGGTTACTGAGGAATTTCCAGACTGACTTCCATTGTGGGTTACCCAGTTTGCATTCCCACCAACAGTGGGTTAGTGTCCCTTTTTCCCCACATCCTCTCCAGCATTTATTGTTGGTAGATTTCTGAATGTGAGCCATTCTAACCCGGGTGAGGTGAAACCTCATTGTGGTTTTGATTTGCATTTCCCTGATTGCTAGTGATCTTGAACATTTTTTCATGTGTCGGCCATTTGGATTTCCTCTTTTGAAAAATGTCAATTGACCTCAGAATCAGCCCTTAGGCACGCGGATCTGGCTGAAAAGCCCATGAGAGTATTTCAGGCATGGAAAGCCAAAACACTCTGGTGGAAAAAAAAAAAAAAAACCCTACATGAAAGATCTCCGCGAGTGAGATCCCAGTGAAAAGAACAGGTCATCAAAGAAGGAGGTACCTTTCTCTGAAGGGAGGAGAGAACTTCCACTTTGACTACAACCTTGTCTACATATGATGAGAGTTGGTGAACTCAAAAGGCTTCCATAGCCTTGGCGGCTCATGACAAGAGCCTAGGGTGACTTCTGACGCCATAAACAAGAGTGTCAATTTGGTAAGTCAACAACAGGAGTCACTGTGCACTTACTCCCCATGTAGGATCTCTGTCCTTAATGTGCTGTACATTGTGATTTAATGCTATAACTAGTACTCAAACAGTATTTTACACTTTGTGTTTCTATGTGGGTGTAAACTGTTGAAATCTTTACTTAATATATGCTAAACTGATCTTCTGTATAAAAAGAGAATTGAAAGTGAATCTTGATGTGAATGGAAGGGGGGAGGGAGAGGGAAAGGGGAGGGTTGCAGGTGGGAGGGAAGTTATGGGGGGGAAGCCATTGTAATCCATAAGCTGTACTTTGGAAATTTATATTCATTAAATAAAAGTTAAAAAAAAGAAGAAAAATGTCTATTGAGGTCCTGGCCCATCTCTTAAGTGGGTTGTTTGTTTTGATGTTGTGGAGTTTCTTGATTTCTTTGTAGATTCTGGGTCAAATCAGATTTTAAAAAGTTGATGTTTGCTTTAAATTGTGAAAGGGTTACAATAATTTTCAAAATCCTCCAAAGAAGTAAGCAAGCAAAAAAATTTGGAAGTCATTACAAAGGCGACAAAATTAATAGAGATTTTAATTGGAAAAAGTACATGGTTATATTATAGTTTAGATGAAAATTCATAATTATGTTAAAGACAGATTTGAGGGGGACAAGAACACAGGCAGAATAAGTCATGTAGAAGACGGTTGAAGGGCAGGTTTCCAGCCAAGCTGTTAAGACTTTGCTTGAGACATCTGCATCCCATATTGGAGTGCCTGGGTTTGAGTCCTGGCTCCACTCCTGATTCTGATTTCTTGCTAATACGCACCTGTAGGCAGCAACTGATGCTCCTCTATGTGGGAGATCTGGATTGAGTTCCCAGTTGTTGTCAGCATATGGAGAATAACCAGTGAATGGGAGATATCTCTGTCTCACTTTCACTGTCTATCTGCCTTTCAAAAATAAATAAAGCAAATAATTCATTTTTAAAAAGAATTTGCTTTAGATCTTCTAAATAACTTGTAAATAACTGATAGAGAACAAGCATAGTGTGTGTGCAGGGCTGAAGGGTGGCAGCAGCATTTACAAATTCTGAAGCATGTTTAGATGATACAGTCATTGTGATTTGGTCTCCCTAGTTTTAGGCTCTTCTACCTTAAGCCTCCCTTCACATGACTTGTCACATTAGTCTTCTAAAATATGAGGGCACAGACTTGTGTAGTGGTACAGTTGGTTAAGCCACTGCTTACTACGCTAGCATTCCAGATGGGAGCACTGGTTCAAGTCCCAGCTGTTCCACTTCTGATCAAGCTCCCTGCTGCTGTGTCTGGGAAAGCAGTGGCAGATGGCCCAAGTACTTAGGACCCTGCCACCCATGACAGAAACCCAGTGGAGATCCAGGCTTCTGGCTTCAGCCTGGCCCATCCCTGGGCCTTGGTGATTTGATGCTGAAATTCTTCCAATAAAAACTATCTCCAGCCATTTTGGGAGTAAACCAGTGAACTGGTTTGTTTGCTCTCCTCATTTCTTCCCTTACCACCCCCTTACTTTGTTATTCTGCTTTTTAAATGCTATAAATCTCAAAAAAATGAAATATGAGGGTACTTAAAAAAAGTTGGTGGAAATATAATTATAAGTTTTGGTATAAAAATACTGAAATCTATGGATATCAGAGGATGTGAAAAAGCTCATAGAAAATATATATTATAGAAAAATTGTGAATTTCAAAACTTTTTAAAACCAAAATAAACATATATTTTAGTTCCATTTTCCACAAAGTTTTTGAAGTGCCCTAGTTTCTGTAATCATCTCCTTTCCCAGTTCTTCAGATCTCCTCTGTAGAAGCCAAGGTGAAAACTAAGATGCTATAACAAAGATATCCCAGAATTCAATGGGTCAATAAGAAAGAGTATTGCTCTACTATAAAAATCCACCTGGCATAGGCAGATGAGGCAGCTCCTGTTTTACAAGGTTGCACATACATCGAGGTGCCTTTCATCTTAGCTCTTATCCTCCAGGATGTGTCCTCAACAATGTGGTGAAGGATGAGTTGGCACTATAATGTCCACATTTCTGGCCAATAGAAGGAAAAAAATCAGCATGTTCTTTAGGGTTGACCAAAGAATCAGGATAGGAGGGGTGTGTGTGTGAAATAAGGAATTGATTCAGCAATTATGGAGGTTGACAAGTCCAAAGATCTGTAGTCAGTCAGCTGGAGGTCCAGGGAAAACTAATGTGTACTTCCAACTGTAGTCCAAAGGCCTGGAAAGTAGGAGACCTAAGGATGTAGTTCCAGTCCAGCTGCTGGAAGGCATGACTCAGGAACATCCAATATTTCAATTTTAGTCTGAACATGGGAGGAAAAACTGAAATCCTAGCCCAAGACAGAAGACCGGCAAGAGAAGCTCCCTATCCTCGGGAGGTTTCACCTTTTTGTCCACTTTAGGCCTTCAGCAGATGAGATCAGGCCACTCGCCATGGGGAGAACTATCTGTTTTATACAGTCTGGTGAGTCAAGCGTTCACCTCTTCCAGAACATCCCCTGCCAACACACCTAGAATAGTGCTTGGCCAAATATCTGTGTCCTCGTGGTCCAATCAAGATGATCCATAAAACTAACCAACATAATTAGTCCTGACTAGCTATCTTTCAAAAATCATCTTTATAGTATGCACACTGATGTATTTCCACCTACGTTCATTGACATTCCAATAGTGAGAACTCAGTCATGTGAATACATCTAGGTTCATGGCAGGCTGAGAAATACAGAATCTAGCTAACTGGCCATGTCCCTTGGGTAGACAATGATCTGCCTTCCAACTAGGCAAAATTGTGTATATTCAAGACAAGGTATTTGTATCACCTCTTTATTCAATCAACATGGATCTGGCTCTAACTTAGCCCTTAGTCCTACCCAACTGTTTCTTTTTTTTTTTTTTTAATTTTTTTTTTTTTTGACAGGCAGAGTGGACAGTGAGAGAGAGAGACAGAGAGAAAGGTCTTCCTTTGCCGTTGGTTCACCCTCCAATGGCTGCCGCGGCCTGTGCGCTGCGGCCGGCGCACCGCGCTGATCCGATGGCAGGAGCCAGGAGCCAGGTGCTTCTCCTGGTCTCCCATGGGGTGCAGGGCCCAAGCACTTGGGCCATCCTCCACTGCACTCCCTGGCCACAGCAGAGAGCTGGCCTGGAAGAGGGGCAACCGGGACAGAATCCGGCGCCCCTACCAGAACTAGAACCCGGTGTGCCGGTGCCGCAAGGCGGAGGATTAGCCTAGTGAGCCCCGGTGCCAGCTCCCAACTGTTTCTTTATGTAATTACAATTGATTGCACATTTATGTACTCAGAGTGTCATCGTTTGTTCATAAAGCTTCCATTGACAGGAGTGGATCTTCCTGATTTCATGTCTTTTTTTCTAATATTATGTGTAATTGGTACTTGATTAGATATTGTTGACTCTTCTAATGCTAAGTTAAGTGCAGCAGAGTATCAGAATGAGATTGAGGCTTCTGAGAAATGATTCTTGGTAGGAGAAGAGTGAATACAGTTTACATTCAATGTAGGCTTAGGCTACCTTCTATGAACCTAGTGTTTGGGTAGGTGACAGATTTTCCAGTGGTAAGATGTCTGGGTGGGAAACAGCTTGAAAATGTAGGAATTTGTGGTGGCTTTTTGTCTACTTCTCTCCTTGTTTAATTAGCCATATACTGAGATTACTATATTGTTTCTTGCTTTTTATTGTTTTTTATTTTTTACTTTTCCTTCTTTAGTTATTGTGTTGAAAGTTACTTTAGGAAAGGAAAAATTCTAGAGATGTAACTATAAATTTTTGTATTATATTTGTATATATTGTATTATATTTGTATTATTTTGTAATATATTTGTATTATACTGAAATTACTTCCTAAGCCATCTTTTAATTCAGAATTTCACCCCCCCATGGATCAGTGCCTTCAGATATTTTCAAATTATATAGTAAGTGTTAGATTCCTACTTTCTCAGTTCCTATGAACTCCCTATTAATTGTTCATTTTTACTGCATTCGTCTTATTTGTAGGAACATGGCTATGAGAAGCATGAGTTTGTTTAAAAAAAAATGAACACCAGTCTAAGTTGAATAGCCTTTCTCAACTGGCATTCTGTGACAGCATGATGTGCTATAGAGAAATGGCTGGAGGGATTATTTTCAGTTTTCCCATGAGTAGTGTGTTGATAGGACCATTCTGAATGCAAAAAAGATAAATTAAGTCATTGCATATGATTAGAAATCTTGGGACATTGGGGCTTATTTTTCCTGGAAATCCAGTCATAAACCAAGATTCTGGCCAAGTGATCTCAAAATCTTTCTTGAGAAAAGATGTGTCTTACTGAAATAGAACTATGAAAATTTTATCTTGCTTTTTAATGATAAAAATAGGCAGATATGAGATGTGAATTAAGGGATTTGTTTTATAATCCAAAACACATGAGATTTTTCTGTTCATTTATATCATGGCAATAATTTTAATATTACTTACAGAAGTGTTGTTGAACACCAATAAATAAAGCTATTTTTTATAATGTTGTGATTGCCAGAAAATTAAAAGTAACAGACCCTTGAGACTAAGAATAAAAATATATTTTGAGGGGGCCAATGCTGTGGCTCACTTGGTTAATCCTCCACCTGTGGCGCCAGCATCCCATATGGGCACCGGGTTCTAGTCCCGGTTGCTCCTCTTCCAGTTCAGCTCTCTGCTGTGGCCCGGGAGGGCAGTGGAGGATGGCCCAAGTGCTTGGGTCCCTGTACCTGCTTGGAAGACCAGGAGGAAGCACCTGGCTCCTGGCTTCGGATCTGCGCAGCGCCGGCCGTGGTGGCCATTTGGGGAGTGAACCAATGGAAGGAAGACCTTTCTCTGTCTTTCTCTCTCTCACTGTTTATAACTCTCCCTGTCAAATAAATAAAATATACATACATTTTTTGAAATATTTGGAACTAGAGGAATTTGCAACTAATAATTGGATATTATTATAAGGGTTTTGGTTCATCCTTATCTGCTTTTTCCTAACTCCTGAGAGAAGATGCAAAGTATTACTCTAGATTTTGTGTAAATTTGAATTGGGTGTAATCATAACAATTGTATCTGTTACCAAGAAGGCAGTCAAATATTAAACATCCTCTTCTCCTTCTCTTCTGCTCTTCTTCTTTCCACCTCCTCCTTTTTCTCTTCTTCCTCCTTTTCTTCCACCATTACTTTTCTTCCTCCACCTCTTCTTTTTTCTCAAGAAAAAAATTCTGAGTATACCAGTATGTATAAAACAGCTTGTAAGAGACATGGAACACAGGAAAATAGCATTGCTAGAAGCACTAAGAAAATATTCTATAGAATCTAGATTTCTAAATTTATACTTTGTCCAGCAACTGGAACATATTAACTTCTTGTCAAGGTTCTGTCATAATTGCATTGAGTTTAGATTTCTTCTAGCAATCCTAGAAGTTACTGTACTTCAATTAATGCTTGAAGATAGTTGCAGGAGGGAAACCAAAATCGGTGTGACATTTTCCATGAATTAGAGGGAATGGAGAAAATTTAATATACAGAAGCTGCAGCAGGTGTTTTGTGCAGAAGTTAAGTCGCCACATGGGATGCAGGTAGTGAGTCCTGTCTCCTCTACTTCTGATTCGCTTTCTTCTAATGCACACCCTGGAAAGAAGGTAATGGTTCAAGTGGGTATGTCCCTAACACCCTCATAAGAGACCTAAATTCAGTTCCAGGTTCCTGGTCTCAACTTGGTCCAGCTAACATCCACCAGTGGGTGGAAGATTATCTCTATGTTTACCTTCAATATAACATGAAAATAGATGAAAAAAATTGTTAATGACAACCAGTTCTTCTATGTAATTGCAACTTTGGAGACTGGGAAAGAGAGTAGTATTTGCTCAGTTCCTGTGCTGTGTAGTCATTTTGCTTTATGTTAGTTGTCTCATTGTACCCTCTTGATTTTTGAAGAGATTGCTGTTATCCATCATTATGTAGAGATCTGAAAAAGCTATACATGGTCTTCATGAAGTTCATGGAAAATGTGCTATGAAAAAATGATGCATGGGTTTCAAATATTTTGCTCCAACATAAAGTCATCCTTTTAAAGAGTTTATTCATTTTTTTATTAATTTAAAAGGCAGAGAGAGAGAGAAAGAGAGAGAGAGAGTGTGTGTGTGTGTGTGTCAGTCTTTTTTTTTTAAGGGGAAGGGTTTATTGGGGAACAATCTACAGACCGGAGTGAAGGGGTGGTGAAGGAAAAAGGGAGACTGTAAGAGAGAGAGAGAGAGGAGCTAGCAAGGAGAGAAGATAGAGCAGAGAAGAGGAGAGAGGAGAGCAGAGCCAAGAGACCAGAGGAGGAGGCTAGAGAGAGGAACCGAGAGAGAGCAGGAGAGAAGGGCCAAGAGCCAAGAGACCAGAGGAGGAGGCTGGAGAGAGGAACCGAGAGAGAGCAGGAGAGAAGGGGTAAGAGCGTGTGTCAGTCTTTGATCTGCTTGTTCATTCCCCCAAATGCCTGCAACCCCTGGGGCTGAACAAGACCAAAACCAGGAGCTTGGAATTCCACCTAGGTGTCCTATAGGGATGGCAACAACTTAAGTACTACAGCTATCACCTGCTGTCCACTAGAATGCATTAGCAGGAAGGTAGATTGGAAGCAGAGGTGAGACTTGAGCCCAGGTACTCCAACATGTGGTATGGGTATCCAAGCAGTGGCTTTTCCCACTTCGCTGCAATGCTTATCCTAGACTCCTCTTCTAATTCAATTTTCCACAAACTTTCAGAAGTATCCTTGTATATGACAAGCCTAAAGTCTACTAATCAGTCACTGCCAGTGCCAGGATTGAAACCTTGATTTGTCTTTTTTCCACTAAGTTTCCTTTCAAACAACAGGAATGAATAAAATAAGCCATTTTAGGAATCTACTTTTTTAAAATTTTTTTTGACAGGCAGAGTGGACAGTGAGAGAGAGAGAGAGAGAGAGAGAGAAAGGTTTTCCTTTGCCTTTGGTTCACCCTCCAATGGCACCACGGCCAGCGCACTGCAGCCAGTGCACCGCGCTGATCCGATGGCAGGAGCCAGGTACTTCTCCTGGTCTCCCATGGGGTGCAGGGCCCAAGCACTTGGGCCATCCTCCACTGCCTTCCCGGGCCACAGCAGAGAGCTGGCCTGGAAGAGGGGCAACCGGGACTAGAACCCGGTGCCCCGACCAGGACTAGAACCCGGTGTGCCGGCGCCACAAGGCGGAGGATTAGCCTAGTGAGCCGCAGCGCCAGCCTAGGAATCTACTTTTGTTCTTTAGGCTTTTCACTAGGTCTGGTGAAAGATACTTTATATATACTTTTACTCAATAATGAGCAAACCTGTCTTTTATCTATCATGAAAATTTTTGCCACAAAAATTAATGTCTTGCTAGATTGTTCTTACAACAAAAGGAAACTATAAAACATACTCTCAGCAGTGTGAATGGAAATTGAAAATTTCCTTAGGGATACACATCTTACCTATTCACACTTCTGAAGAGTTACTCTGAAGGTTCTGTCTTTGAAGTTTTGAAATATGCACAGGCATGCTGAGTACTACATCTCTAATTCATGCTCATTTGAATAAATTACATTCCAATGGGCTTACCCATTTAGTCCCAACTTAGATAATAATAACTGACATGTTTCTTGTGTCAATGTCTACTTTTAAAATAAATATTATGTATGGATTACATATTTGTGAAAGATCTTCAAAAGGTTCATGGAAATGCATATTATGAAAAAACTGTGCATGGATTTCAAAATTTTTAGCACCAAAATAAACATCTTTTAATTCTGTTTTTCATAAGCTTTTTGAAATACCCTCACATAATTATTAAAGTTTTAAATAGTTATAAAAATTATATCATTTCTATATAAGATAACCAATCATCCCAATTTATCTCAGAACATGGGACTTTTGATACTAAACCTGGGACAGCCCCTGACGCAGCAGGATGTATATAGTACATCAAGAAAACATTTTGTCATATAATATTCAGCTATTCAATTAGATAGAATTATCCATCTTTTAAAGGTGAGAATCCAAGCACAGTATAACTTGCAAAACACCTACCATGAAATCAAATATTGACATCCAGGTCTGGCTGGCTTTAAAATGAGTAGAATTTCTAGGTACCATACTTCTTTCCCAGGACATTATCTTTAGGAGAAAATAATATTAATAAATAATTTTTTGAATTGAAACATGTGCATTGAATATACTGTGCCCTCTAACCATAGTGGTCAAGATGTCTGTGGGAAGCTTTGCATAAATTCAAAGACATGATCTTTGGGGCCACCATGAGGGGCCACCTGTCTTCCTGCATTCCCTCTGCTCCTTGTTTGTGTTGTCTCTGCTGCCCCTCCACATCAGCTGTCTCCGCAAACCACCATGGCTCCCTTTCTTCCATCCAGCCATCCAAGCATTCAGTGATGGGAAAACAGTCATAGTGATTCCCATCATGGATCTAAAACTCATTAACAAAACATTACAGCAACAAAACCTATACACGGGCATCCTATATGCGTGATGGTTCATATCCTGGCTGCTCCACTTCCAATCCAGCTTCTTGTCAATGGCTTGGGGAAAACAGCAGAAGATGGCCAAGTGTTTGGTCCTCTCCCACTCATGCGGGACACCCAGATGAAGCTCTTGGCTCCTGACTTTGGCCTGGCCCAGCCCTGGCTGTTGTGGCCATTTGGGGAGTGAACCAGTGGATGGAAGAGCTCTTCTCTCTGTAACTCTGACTTTCAAAGAAATAATTTAAAAAAGAGCTAATTTGGAAAGATGTATGGATTATGAGAGCCACACAGAAAGGAAGCTGGTTTGGGCTGTGGGTATGGACTATAAATAAAAGTCTCACTGTGAGCATCATAGCTAAAGGATCAGCATGGGTTAACCAGGCTAGAGTGGGAAGGAAAGAGAGGGAAATCATTTCAGAGCCTTGCAGCAAGAAGGCTCATGGCACCAAAAGAGAACAAGGAAAAGCATTGCCAGGAAAAGTCTGGGGCAAGAGGTAAAGGCTGAATTGAACAATCTTGAGCAGGCAGGCAATAAAAAAGAGAGAGCATCAGCAGAGGCTCTTGCAAAGTTGTATCAACACATTGGAACAACAACAGTGGGCAATTGTTGCTAAGGGTAAGATGCTCTACAAAAATGATTTGTTATTGTTTGTTATATCAATCCTCTGGCACCATTTATAGACCTGGAAATGTACAGTGGAAATGAGAAACTGCTGTGTCCATTTTTTTTTCTTTACTTGTAGAGTTCTTTTTGACAAGGGTTTTCATGCCAAAATGATCAAGGCCATATGGATACAGAGAGAAGAGTACTTTCTGGAATTTGTATGTAATCCCCCTGCCTCCCACCCTGAGAGCCAGGCAAGAGTCAAATCAAAAGAACCAAAAAAAAAAAAAAAAAAAAAAAAAAAGTTAAAATGTTTCTCATCAAAGCTCATGCTATCAAAGCTCATCTCTATACAAATCTTGCTAGATTTGAATTTGTGTTTGTTTGTTATTTTTGATGAGACAGCTCCTTCTTTTGATCATTGTTAAACACTGGCATCAATTCTGAGAATGATTGTGGTAATACATGCAAAAGCATTAATTATAGTTATAAAGTACTGTATAAGCATTACGATTTCTGTGATGCTTAATCAATGAAAATCATAGCTTCCCACTCACATGCCATCTGTTATTTTATGCATTTTTTTTACCCAAATGGATGAAGTAAGCAAAGAAAAGAAATAGTACTTACAGTGAAGTATACTGCAAGTCATTTCCTGTAGCTTTAAACTTTATCCACTTCAATTACAAATTTTTCTGGGAGAAGATTTATAAATGTGAAACTGGCAGAATGCATGAGAAATCAAAGTTAAGGCAGATGCACTGCTTGTTTTGTGGTTTTCAAATAAACTCCTTTCTGTTTTGATTATTGGAAAGCATATAGTTAACTGGATGAGGACATTATATAACATTAGGGAGATTGAAATACTTTTTAGCACCCTATGCATATCATGTTCAAAATATACTTTAACATACCTGCTGCAAAAATAAGTATATAGCCTAGAAAGCTTATCCCTGAGGCTTTAATTTGCTTAGAGAAGCTAAAATATGGTTACTCATTCGTAAGATGTTCAAACTGACATAAAAAACGTTGAGACATTAAATTATGTGAGTGAATTAAAGTTTTGAAATACAATATTAAGGATAAGAATACATAACAGAACATATATATTAGGAAAAATGGTGTTGATTTTGAATTGGAATGGACTACCCAGTTTGTGGATACCAAAGTTTCCTTTTTTCTTCTCCTTTCATCTCATTCCCTGGTACCAACAACCTTATTGCTTGCTACTAACTCAATTGGTTTTTCCTTTCTCACTTCACTTATTCTTTTTTTCTGGAGGAAAAGGAGAGGAGTTATTAATTTAGTGAAAGATGGATAAATCAGTTTCATTTAAGACACAAGTTAAAATATAGGTCCCATTTGTTCCTCATTCTCTTGCCAACAAAAGACAAGTTACTGGCCGGCGCCGTGGCTCACTAGGCTAATCCTCCATCTTGTGGCGCTGGCACACTGGGTTCTAGTCCCGGTCGGGGCGCCGAATTCTGTCCCGGTTGCCCCTCTTCCAGGCCAGCTCTCTGCTGTGGCCAGGGAGTGCAGTGGAGGATGGCCCAAGTGCTTGGGCCCTGCACCCCATGGGAGACCAGGAGAAGTACCTGGCTCCTGCCATCGGATCAGCGCGGTGCACTGGCTGCAGTGCGCTGGCCGTGGTGCCATTGGAGGGTGAACCAAAGGCAAAGGAAGACCTTTCTCTCTGTCTCTCTCTCTGTCTCTCTCACTGTCCACTCTGCCTGTCAAAAAACAAGTTATTGCCCCCAGAAATCTCAAAGTAGATTGATTGTACTAAAGGCTAAACTGGAGCCAGAAGCCTGTACAAGTCCCCTCCATTCATTTCCATTGGTTAGTTAACACTCAGATGTTTTGTATGAGAAGCTTAATTTGAATGGTTAACAGTAAAATCTCCTAGACCATTATCTCTCACCATATCCTCATTCACATCAGATACTTAAGAACCTGAGCTGACCAGCACTGTAGCAATTCTGTCAAAGTCTAAATTATTTATAATTCCAATTTGGTGAATCATTAGGATAAAAATTTTGGGAGACAAAGAGGCTGTTTTCTTCCCGAGTGTCTTCTTCCCAATGACTTAAGAAACCTGAGATAATACTACCAAGACCAGAACAAGGCGCCTGACTTTCTGCTCTAGACAGTAAGATTTTGTCTCTAGGAGTATTAGACAAGCTTTGTCTACCAAATAGAATGTCAATTACTGTATATGCAAACCAGGGGCTGAAATGTTAACAGAGAATTGCATTAGCCTTCATTTCTTCTCTTTAGTGGATAAAGAAAAAGAAACTTTAAGGCTGGTAAATCCAATCCTTGCTTGCAGTAGGTAAATTAACTCGTGAAGGCTCCTGACTTAGAGAAGAGGACGTGACAAAGTGTCTGCCATGATTTTCTGTCCCACTAGTCTAATCAATTTCAACTTAACTGAATTTTGTTTGATCAGCTGTACATGTTGGACCTTGAGCATGTGATAAAAATAAAATGGTGCACATATTAATCAGAGATATAGAAGTGGTTTTTACTTGAACAGATTGGATCACGTGATTACAGAAACTGGAGAATCCAAAGTCTGCAGAGTAGGGCAGCAGGCTGCAGGCCCAGGAAGACTTGCTGTTGAAGGGTGAAGGCAACCTGGAGGATGTTCCTCTGAGATGGGTCATGTTTTTCTAGCAAGGTCTTCAATGGATTGAATGACGGTCTCCCCAACTCCCTGACGTATGGAAAGTAATCTGCTTTACTCAAAGTGCACTGATTTAAATGTTAGTAGCCTTAAAAATACCTTCTCAGAAACATTTGGAATGTTTGACTTGAGTTGACCCATAAAATTTACCATCACAGTGACTAATAACCTAGTAAATACTCAAGATGCCAACAGTCTAGTAGGTAAGACAGAAGTGCAAGAACAATGCGGTGTGGTAAGTGTTACGACAGGGATATGAGAGGACCTAGTCCACTTTCAGAGGATGTGAAGGCTCCTGGAGAAAGTGACATTTCAACTGGTTAGACCAGCCTACATGTGGACGTTTCTGGGATGGGAGGAGATATAGAGAAATGGGAGATGGCTAAAGGACTTATTAGACATTGAAACAACATGCCCAAACCCCTGAGATAAGAGAGAGTTTGGTTTATTCAGAGCATGGCTGTTATTCCTTACATTTGGTGCTTAGCATGCAAGGAAGTGGGTACCTTGAGCTAGAGGAATAAACAAGGGCACGATACTGTCCCTGAGTGCAATATTAAGTAGCATCCAGATGTATGGGTTTCTCATTATTATAATAAAATACCAGAGACAGCGTAACTTTATAAAGAAAAGAAGTTTGGCTTACAGTGTTGGAGGTTCAATCCAACTTTAGGTAACATTGGTTTGGCCTGGATGATAATGAAAACTGGGAATGGGAGACAAGACACATGGCAACCCAGAAAGCAGAGAGATTAGGTCTAAACTCCCATTTTTATAACAATCCTCAGATGATTACTGCTAACTGAGATTATACCCCCAGTGACCTAAGGATCTTCCTCTAGGAATCATCTCCTGAATTTTCCATGCCCCCCTACCCAATAGCACCACCTTCAAGAGCAAGCTTTTAACACACAAATGTGTGGCAGACATTCACTATCCAAACTAATACCCAAACCATAGTGCCCAGTTACTATTCCTCACTGAAGAGGCTTCTACTCCCTCCTAGGAGGGATAATACATTAATACATTCTTTCCTCCTCTTAGTCTCATCATCCAAAACAAAAATGGATTTTCCCAGGACTGCTTCAATGGATTTGTTCTGCCAACTGTCACAATCTCATTTTCAGTTAGACCCAAATCTGAGCCCGAGTCACCTGTGACATCACTTCCCACATCAATTAAAGGAACTCCACCAGCTGCGAACTGTAGCTAGCATAGCCATATGTAAGCTTTTAAATATCAGTCATGAACAAGTAAACTGCTGTCTAACTACTTTTTAGCACTTATTGTATGGTAGATTCTGGTTGAATACTTGATAGTTTACCGTATTAATTGGAGGAAAAAGGAAGAAAAAATTTCTCACACTCAACTACTAGGTACTATTTTGGGCAGAGCTACAGATTATGTAAAATACTGGAAGATAATACAATAAACAAAGCTCAGTTCCTGCTTAGAAGCAACTGTTGATCCCGTAGAATGCTAGCCATGACTAACTATTGAGGGAAATGGCTGGGATTTAAAAGCAATTAGAAAAATAATTTAGAATTTCTTCCTAGCAAAGGACCTGGGGCAAGGCAGGTAACTGGCAAATCCTGCTGCTTTTGACGAGAATTTTATACATGACAACACCAGGAGAATTGTTTATAACAGGAATATGGGACATTTCTTCTTTGTATATAACTTTGAAGGCTGAATAAGATTTCAATAAGTAAAGATTGAGAATGTGGTCGCTCCTGGCTGAGCTCACAGAATTAAACTAAGGAGCTGGATGAGAAAGCTCAAGACAAGGTTTGACCTGGGGTGAGTTGTCCAAGAAGTGTAGATCTCAGGGATATTGAGAGGCTCCTTAGGAAGCAGTTGCAACAAGTAAGGTGAGAACCCAGAAAAAGGTGTGACCAAAACCGAGCATCATTGATGCTCAGATTTCAGATGAGGACTTTGTCTAAATAGATGCATAAAGTCTGAGGTTGTCGTTTTCCGGGTTATAATCCCAGAAGTGTCTGACACTCAGCTCACTTTTGAAATCTAAGTGAGGCAGCTGGTGTCATGGCATAGCAGGTAAAGCCACTGCCTGTGATGCCAGCATTCCATGTGGGCACTGGTTCATGTCCCAGTTACTCTATTTCCAATCCAGCTCCCTACTAATGTCCTGGAAGAGCAGTGGATAATAGCCCAAGTATCTAGGCCCCTCCCATCTATATGGGAGACCCGGATGAAACTCCTGGCTCTCAGATTCAGCTGGCCCAGCCCCTGGCTGTTGCAACTATCTGGGGAGTAAACCAGAGAATGGAAGATCTCTGTCTGTGTCTCTCTTTCTCTCTCTCTCC
Source organism: Oryctolagus cuniculus (assembly GCF_964237555.1). Lineage (NCBI taxonomy): Eukaryota > Metazoa > Chordata > Mammalia > Lagomorpha > Leporidae > Oryctolagus > Oryctolagus cuniculus. The sequence continues at coordinate 90,988,568 of NC_091442.1, forward strand.
CACCCCTCACCTCTGTTACTCTAGTTTCAAGTAAATAAAAAAATCTTTTAAAAAATCAAATCAAGTGACACTTTTCAAATGAAAATTCCTATTTCTGTGTCTAATCATAGTATACCTTCAAATATAGGGTAATCTACAAATTGAATTGTCTTAATTTTGTCATTTTGACTAATGTTTCCATTATTTTAAAAGACAATGCCCTTCAAGAAAAATATCCAAGTAAAATTACCCACCCACATTTACTGCTTTCAAAAGAACCTTGTATGGCTGGAATTGTGGCATAGTATAGGTCCTTCAGAGACACCAACATCTCCACATCAGAGTACCTGCTTGAGTCCCAGCTGTTCCACTTCCAACCTAGCTCCCTGCTGATGCATCTGGGAAACACCGGAAGATGACCAAAATATCTGGGCCCCTGACATCCAGGAGGGAGACCCAGTTAGAGTTCTAGGTTCCTGGCTTCAGCCTAGCACAGCTCTGGCTATTAAAACCATCTGGAGAGTGAACCAGTGGATGAAAGTTTCTCTCTCTATTTCCCTTTCTCTCTTTCTCAAATAAATAAATTAAATGAACCTTTCAAATAAATAAAATGAATCTTTAAACCAAAAAAAAAAAGATTCCCATTCATACATTTGGATTTATTTTTTTCTAAACTTTTACAGAGATATAGCTTGAGAATATTTACCACTCATCTGTCCTGTTGAGCCCTGTGTTAGGTGACTCCAGACTATGTATTGGATAAGAGAAGGTCATGATAGAGGAAATTTATATATTGAGGTGATGAAGGCTTTATATTTTAATGAATATTAAAACTCCAAGGTTGGTTTATCTAATTTTCACTGCAGGTTTTTCTTTAAATTTTCAAGAAAAAAATAACTTAGAAGCTTTAATTAATATGTGATATTTAATCCTGTTTGGATTATTTGTGTGCTATACTTAATACAGGTTGTTCTCTAGTTTACTATGTTTCTTCATTTTTTTCTCTGTCATAATTGGATTTTTCTACGACAAAAGTGATAGGCCATTTTCTACCCTGATTTCCCGGCTCCAGTGTTTGAGAACCTAAACTCCTCTCCCTAATTCTTCCTTGAAATGAGATGCAGGGCTCTATCTGGAAGTACCCTTGAGAAACTTGAGTCTAAATACTTGAAGATGGTAATTAACATAATAGTGTTTATGTTCAGAAATAATATTTTAACTTTCTAAATAAACCCTTGGCCTCAGGAAATCTCTTGCAACATCTGATTTACTTACAGTACCATGAAAGTAAAATCTTTCCAGTAACTTAATAGCCTTACAGAGCCAGAAAACATAATCTGAAAAGCAAAATTCAATTTAACACCTTATTTAATAATTCTCAAGACAGTTATAACCAATTTAAGTTGTTTTTCACGGTAACTTACCATGTATTCCCTTGGTGTATCAGCTAATCAAGTTATATCTTACATGCGCCAATTCCTAAAAAATCTTTGAGAATTGTATTAATGGCATTGACATCCATGAAGTATTTGTGATTAGGAAAATTTTATGTCAAGGTGAATAACAGATACCCTCTTCTGCTTTATTCTAATTTTTTGGTTTCATCTGTCAGAGTTACTAAAATGATAATAGACCTGAGAGTCATACTGTCTTTCAGTGGAAATTCAGGTAGAAAACAGGTATGTATGTGATTTGTTGACATTCACATATAGTTTGTTTTCTTCTCCCATACTCTATTTCTGAGTGATCTCATCAGTACTCAAGGTTGCAAATATCACACTGTTGTTGAGTCTTTCAGATTTGGATCTCCAACCAGAGCCTTGTTTAAGCTCTGGTTTAGTATGTCTAAACTTCATCCTTAATATTTGACATGAAGTCTCAAACTTGACATATCTCAAACCAAATCATTTTCTCTAGCCTTTACCACTCTAATACTTATCTCAGTCCAACTTTCTCCATCAATGTCTCTGTCATTGAACAAACTGGAGCAAATGGTAGTGTTATTGGCCAAGTGAAAAACGTGGGAATCATTTCATGCCAACAAATTCACCCAACCCTGATGATAAAACCTTCATCAGCTCTGGTCAATTTTATTTCCCGAGTCTACATTTCTATCTTTCTGGCTGGTACCCAAGTACAAGCCATTATCACCTCTTGAGTAGACCACCCCAGGAGAATCCAAATTTGTATTACTAAAAAGTTATTGCACTTGCCCTCTTCACCTTCCTCCTTTTTGCTCTTCTCAGTGCAATAAAAATGATCATTTAAAGGCATTGCTCTAATCACACCACTTCTGTGTTTAAAATCCTTCAAAATTTCCTGTTGGATAGAATAAAGACCAAAATTCTTTAATATGATCTGTAGACCATACAAAGTTCAGATTCTGCCTGCTCTCCAATGACTTCCTTGGTTCACTGTTTCTCAACCACACTAACCTCTGTTAAATCCTTCAGTGTGGTAGGGATAAAAGGTTTAGTGATTAAAATAAAAGGTGTGTGTAGGGGGAAGCTGGGTGTGGTCAATTATGAGATGTTAATAGAAGCAATGGGGGGAGGGATATATGGGAACTCTTGGTATTACTACCTCACAATTTGTGTTTTGTAAATTTAAAACTATTTTGAAATGAAATGTTAACAAAAAATCCTTCAGTGTGTCAAGCTCTTTCCTGCTTCCTAGCCCTTGTCTGTACTGCACATGTTTCCTGCTCACTCTTCCCATCACTGGGATGTCTATAGATGAACCTCCTATTCTAAAGTAGGTCCTCTTCCTTATTCTCCCTAAAGAGCCCCCTCTTGTTTTCCTTCAAAGAACAGATATAATTATTCATTTGTTCCTTCTTTTCTTTTATTAACCTTAAACTCCATGACAATAGGGAGACATGGCAGATTTGCTTACATCTCTATAGCATTGAATTTTGTGCCTAGCAAAAAGTACTTGTAAATGTGTTTGAAAGAATAAAACAAAGAATATTCAGATAAATAAAGCAGGTAAAACTTACACTGTGGAATCAAACATGTGAGGAATATCACAGTTTTTTTGTTGCTAGATCTGTTACTGGAATTTCAATTCTTCCTTTGGAATGGAAAAATTCAAACTTTTATATATTGGGAGGAGGATTCTTCCTGCCTTAGAGACACATGAGAGCTGTGCAGGCTTGAGTGGAACCCACAAAAGAAGGGAGAGGCCCTCCCCTTCAGCTCTTAATTGAACTCCGGGTGTCTTTATTTCCATGCCTACAGAGCCCATTTGGAGAATGGCTGCGCTGTTGCTCTCAGGAATGAGCAAAATGATCTTTGCTAACTCTGGAGCCTCTCTGTCTAGGGTCTACCCTGTGCATGGACTCCTAGTCACCATCCTGCAACCTTTCAGTTTCCTAGGACACTGCCAAAGGGCAGGCCCTGGCATCTGTCTTTGTCCCTGCCATAAGGTCCTGAACTCCAAACTTAGACTATAAGTATAAAATTAAGTCCAATAAGTTCAAAGCACAATATGTAACAATACCTGGATGGAGTTTGTTAACTTGATATTTTTACAAAAGATATCAAATTATTGTTAATGAAATGGGCATTACTGAATTAGAATTACTGATGTGTTACTATACTGTTAATATATAAATAAATGCTTAAATCCTATCACAAATAATATGTGGCAAATAATATATCATCAAATTCTACTTAACTAAGGGATTTTGTCAAAGTTTAAATTGTCCAAAGGAATTTTCTGTCTCTCTCTCTCTCCAAATTCAACAGATGTCTCTCTTTTTTTAAAGATTTATTTATTTATTTATTTGAAAGTCAGAATTACACAGAGGAGAGGCAGAGAGAGAGAGAGAGAGAGAGAGAGAGAGAGGTCTTCCATCCAATGGTTCACTCCCCAATTGGCTGTAATGGCCAGAGCTGCACCAATCTGAAGCCAGGAGCCAGAAGCTTCCTCCAGGTCTCCCATGTGGGTGCAGGGGCCCAAAGACTTGGGCCATCTTGCACTACTTTCCCAGGCCATAGCAGAGAGCTGGATTGGAAGTAGAGCAGCTGGGACACTAACCGGTGCCCATCTGGGATGCTGGCGCTTCAGACCAGGGTGTTAACCTGCTGTACCACAGCTCCGACCCCCGGATGTCTGTTTTTAAAAAATGATTTATTTATGTATTTGAAAGGCAGAGTTACGGGGGGAGAGAGAGAGAGAGAGAGAGATAGAGCGAGCGAGCTTCCATCTGCTGGTTTACTCTCCAAATGGCCACAACGACAAGACTGTGCCAAGCTGAAGCCAGGAGCCAGGAACTCCCTCTATGTCTCCCATGTGGGTATCAGGGATCCAAGTACTTGGGCCTTCTTCTGCTGCTTTCCCATGTGTATTAGAGGGGAGCTGGATAGGAAGTAGAGCAGCTGGGACTTGAACTGGTGCTTATATGGGATGCCAGGTTGCAGGTGTTGGCTTAACCCTCTGCACCACAATGCCAGCCCCCAGATGTCTTTAGACCCCATGCCATTTTTATATTTAAATTGTCATTTTGATAAGGACTCCAGGACCCCCTGGGGGAAAAAATTAAAAAAAAAAAAAAAAACAAGAAAAAACAGATGATGTACCTCTCTAGTAGCCCTGAGGAAAAGCAAGACAGGACAGATGTAGGTAATGTAATCTTCAGATGTTGTAGAGCCTACAGAACTCACCTGACTGAGCACTCTGCACAGTTAGAGAACATGAAAGACATCTTCTTATTTTGTAGCTGGTGTGAAAAACTGCCTATGACTATAATATCTGTGTGACTGTTTTAATTCTTGTATTTCCACTCTTACATAAGCTGATGCCTAACTGTAGAATGACTATTCATATTCTGTAGATCAACATGCATCGTAAGTGGCCAGAAATTATTTGACTCTGAGTTCTATTGCCTGTCACAGAGCCCAGAGAAATAATTGACTTATCATTTGAAAGAATGATCATGGAGATTGCCAGAGGTGTTCCCAAAATATTTCAAGGTCTCTACCTTCTAGGCTCATGCTACAAGGCACCTCTTCCTCTTTTGAACTTAGAGGTAACCATATGACTTGCTTGCAATCAAATGTAAACAGACTTAAGACACTTTCAGACAACAATGTTAAGACTCAGCACATGATCTGTCGCATTCTTTTTTGCTTTTCTTTGTTTTCCCCCTGTGCCTCAGCTTCTGCCATTTTTTTTTTTTTTGGAAAAAAAAAAAAACACATTTATTTCAAATGCAGAGAAAGAGAGAGGGAGAAAGAGAGAGAAATTTATGACATACTAGTTCATTCCTCAAATGCCCACACAGCTGGGGCTAGGCCAAGTCAAAGCCAGGAGCCCAGAACTTAACCCCACACAAGTGGCAGAGGCCCAACTACTTGAGCCATTACCTGCTCCCTCCTAAAATGCACGTTGGTAGGAAGTCGGAATTTGTTGGTAGGAAGTCGGAATTGGGCGAAATGCTGGGATTCAAATCCAGGCTCTCTAACATCGAATGCAGGTGTTCTAAGCTGCATCTTAGCAGCTACATCAAGTGTTAATCCTATTACATTCTTTGATGTGGTAGTAAAACCTGCACAATTGAGAGCATAGTTGCTCCCTCGGTCTGGGGCATGGAATTAAGAGAACAAACAGAGCCCTCAAACAACTGGCAGAGGGCATGAGCCTGAATGAGGGACCTATCTTTGATGTTGAAGGCACTGAAACTGAGAATGTTTGTTGTTGTTATTCCATAGTTGTATCAGCTAGGATAGTCTGGGCAACAACTCTACCCCTGAAATCCAAAAGTGCACGTGGGGAGAAGCGAGCTCACATCCCAGCAGAGATTTGTCTCTGTGGTTATCTTACCTTATTGCATGTGATCATTTGAAAGATTCATACCTGCATACCAGCCTTTAACTTGCTAAGATTTCCCTTAGCACTGGGACTGCCTACCAACCCCAGCTCCCTAGACATGGAGAAAAATAAAATGCCCTGAACCTCGTTTATCACGGTAGTACTCATCTTCACCAGAGATGGTACCAAGGTACAGGAAAGGAAGGGTTGGAAAAGAACTTTAATTTCCTCTGCATGAGATATGGAAGTTAGATTCAATCCAAAAGGAGGAAATATATTCTCAATGAGACAAAGTACAAACTACTGAAAAACAGAAATGTGTTAGCGTTGTTACATCAAAGTTCAGTTGCAATACTTTATCTGAAAAAATGCAAAGTATTAACTGGAAGCAAATGATATGTTTTTGAAAAAGCGAAATATTGGAGAAAAACGAAGTATTTTTCAATTTCTCAAACAGTAGGTCTGCAGAAGCTACTACTGTGATTTGCTGCATCCTTAGGACAGCTATGTAGAGCCTTGTGCGGAATTTAATAGTCTATCATACATTTTTGCCTATAGAGATGTAGAGAAAATAAGTTTTCATGACTCATAAATCACTTAAAACTTTTTTTCCTTAAATATTCTTGCTGTCACGTGAAAATATATAAGACATCTGTCATGTTCTTTTTTTTTTCTTTGTTTTTGTTATCTCTGAAATATAGAATTCTGAGGGGCCAGCGCTTCCGTGCAGCTTGTTAAGCGGCCTACTGTGGTGCTGGCATCCCATATGGGCACCGGTTCAAGTCACGGCTGCTCCACTTCCAATCCAGCACCCTGCTAATGCACCTGGGAAAGCAGCAGAAGATGGCCCAAGGGCCTGGGCCCTGGCACCCAAGTGGGAGACCCAGATGAAGCTCCTGGCTCCTGGCTCCGCCTGGCCCAGCTCTTCCCATTGCAGTCATTTGGAGAGTAAAGCAGAGGATGGTTCTCTCTCTCTCTCTCTCTCTCTCTCAATCCACCCACCCACCCACTCTGCCTTTCAAATAAATAAAATTAAATGCTGACAATATGCTGACAATCACCTGAATACTTTTGGTAAAATGCAATGGTTTACTTGTATGTTGGAGCTACAAACACATTCTTAACATTTTCATTATTTTAGAGCCTTAGCTGAACATGTATATTATTGGAAGTATATGTTTGGAGGTTTTTAAAACAGTGCATTAAAATATATTTTCACTCTTAACATTTTATGGTGTGATTTTAATGGATGCTATCCTGAATATTGCTACTATTTGAATTCATTTTAGCAAACGTAGTATTTTCAAATGTTCATCAGCCTTTCACATGAAGAGACTGTAATTCTGGTCTCTCTGTGTGGCTTTTCTCAAGGATAGCGTCTGTAAAGTATGTTCATAGGCTGATCATAATTCAGTCCATGTTTATTCATTAGGTTGCAGTGGCTGTATTTTTGCGAAATTCCTGTACGTTTCTTCAGGACTTTAAGTGATGTCTACATTTTTCAGTCATTTCCTTTCAGTTACCATGGACTTGTTAAGCAGTTCAGTCGGCCAGGTCTGCAAGCTACCCTTCAAAAAATAAAGTTAAAATTTCCTGTTCAGAGATCCCGAGTCCTGTAACTAACCTTTTACGTCCTCATATACCTTTTGTAGCCAAATTAAATACACCGTGATTTCCACAAGGTCTAGTCCTATTTTGTAGATGATAATGCATGTGTGTGTTAGAACATCTTCTGGAGTCAATTTTCTAAAATATGTTTAAATAATGCTCTGTAGTCTGTCTTTAGGGGACTAAGCAATTAAAAGACAACATTCCAGAGTGTAACGATTTATAAGCAAATATATTACAGGATTGACATTTAACAATTCAACATTTTGCAGCAGCTAAGCAGCAATAAATCCACAGTGCTTATCCAGCAAAGGATCATAACATCGCATACATTTAGAACTCTTCGTGGAGTCTGTAAATGGATGTTAACCCAGTCCCAATAAAAACAACGTGAAGTTTCATTACAACTCTGTTCAAATTACTCTCAGTTCTGCGGTTTTCAAATATGTTTCTGCTATGCTGTTATTATTTATAAAAAAACTTAAAATATTTATATATGTCTAAGTAGATGTAAAGATCAAAGAAAGATTGAGTTGGATGTTTGGCACAGCAGTTAAAAGGCTGTTTGGGACACTGGGTAGCCCACGTTACAGTGCCTGGGTTCAAATCCTGACTGTTCCCAACTCCAGCTTCCTACCAATGTGTACCCTGGGAGGCAGCAGATGGTGGCTCAAGTGCGTGGGTCCCTGCCACCCATGTAGGAGACTTGAACTGAGTTTCACCCTCCTGGCTGTGGTCTAGCTATTGCAGGCATCTGGGGAGTGAATCAGTGGGTGGGAGATCTCTCTCTCTCTCTCTCTGTATGTATGTATGTATGTATGTAGAGATGTGGGTGTGTCTTTCTGACTTTCAAATAAAAATAAACATTTTTTCAATACTAATTTATATATTTTCATCAATTAAGGATTTGTTAAACCTGCCCAAGTGGTAAAGATCCTTAAGATTTGGTTGTCTTTAACTGACCTACGTGTGAAGTCAGCTTAAGGACCAAACCATCAGCAAGACTGGGTTTCTTTTCTGCCTGTTGCACAGAAAATATGTTAAAATCCAAAATGGTCACGTTTCTATTGTGTAGGACTATCCAGTGTTAGCTTTTAAATTAAGCTAACCATTATTAGATTCCTATGTAAACACTTTGTAGGAGTTACCACACTGGGGCTCTAGCCTTGATTCTGTCACAAACTGGTTTTATGAATTGGAGCATCTCACTCCATCTCACTGAGGCTGTTTTCACGTCTACACAAGAAGTGAGCGGATTGTGAGGTTTGTTCCAACTCTGCATTCTTGGTCTACGGTAAATCCTTCTTTTTTTTTTTTTTTTTTTTTTTTTGAAGTTGCTCAGATGGGTTCTTAGCATTCTGAAAAACAAAATTTATGTTTGCAAGGGAGTTGGTTTCTTACAGAATGACTAGACAATTTTAATGTTAGATCTGTGCTTCCAAATCCAAGCCCAGTAAAACATTATAGAGCACAGTTATTGGATATAATTAGTCAAACTGCCACTTTCTTTACCTGCGTGCCAATTAGGCTGCTTGCGTTCAGATCCACTTCCTTTCTCCTCCCAGCAGAGAGCTGACCACAGTGAGAAGTTCCTCTCTACCCCTTTCTTCCCCTCTCTTCCTCACTCCCCCTCTCTCCCCTCTCTTCCCTTCTCTTTCCCCTCCCTCTCTCCCTCCCTTCCCCCCCTCTCATTTATTTATATGAAAGGCAGAGTGACAGAGAGAGAAGGAGTTCTGCCATGTAACTAGTTCATTCCCACAACAGCAAGGGTTGGTCCAGGCTCAAGCCAGGAGCCTGGAGTTCCACCTAGGTCTCCTATGTGGGTTTCAGGGGCCCAAGTACTTGGGCCATCAACGACTGCTTCCCAGGCACATTAGGAGGGAGCTGGAGCTGAAGCAGGGTAAACAGGACTCAAACCAGGGCACTGATACGGGATGCCAGGGTTGCCAGCAGCAGCTTAACCCACTGCACCACAACACCAGCTCCCTGCCCAGGACTTTCCGGGATGGGTATCTCAGAGGGCAAGGTGTGCACACCTCCTGGTCAGAGAGCGTTTATGGCAGGGAATGCAAAGAACCAAAAGCACCCTGCTCAGTGCCTTCAGAATCTGCCTCAGTTTTGGAGCCGAGACTCCTTGCTGTTCTGGCGGCCCTGATGAATGGGTGAGCGTGCTGGACTAGAAGACACCCCACCCCTCCGTGGGTGACCTCTGCGCCAGAGTAAACTTGGGCTGTCACAGACTGGAGCCTCTACCACCAAGTGCTGCGATCACTTCCCTCTCTTTTAACAGGCTTCATTTCATCATTGCCTCTGAAGGCCTTCCCTGCTCACCTCTTTCCCTTCTCTTCACCTTTCCTACATTATACCATCAACACATCTCTCACACTCCTGAATCCATCTTTGCATCTACTTCCTGGAAGGACATGAACTTACACAATTATCAATAGCCTCTGACTACATTCAGCTAACGGGGTACGTTGGAGAAGGACTGGAAGGAGGGACACAGAGAGAAGCCAGGGTAGAAGTCTAGCCCTTTGCTACCAGAAGTGTCCAAGTTGTGGCAGCACCACTTCTATGCTACCATCTCTGCCCATGGCTGTTCTCTCTGAGGGTCTTAGTTCCTGCCAGACTGTCTTCCAGGCTCCAGAAATACCACCTTCTCCCAGCTGCTTCGGGGGTACCATCAGCGTCGTACAGTTGATAACATTTTATTTACTTCACTATCCTTTATCCCCCCAAATAACCGTCTGGCAAAAGCAGCTAGCAAGCAGTGTCTTTTACAGGATGATTTGGTACCTTCCTGAGGCTGACCGCAGATCTGAGTCACTGGAGGGGTATGGGTTCTCTAGCTCTCCAGTGGCTCCCTTTCAAACTGCCTCCTGAATTGGTGTTTCTGAGACGGCACCCTAGCTCTTCTAGTATTTTAATTCATCTGCTATTGCCAGGACAAAAGACCTGGCGCTGGGTACTGTCTTTCTTTTCTTTTTTTTTTTTTAAGAGATTTATTTAGTTCCCATTTTCAAGATCAGGCAGCCCTATCAGATTGGCCTCTGGGGAGAGCCCTGTGGCTGCATGGTAACATGCTGAATGGCAACATGTCAAGAGCATATGCTAGAGGGGGATGACATGGACAGACATGAAGCTAGACTGCGGGCAGGAGTAATTCTTGCTGGTTGTATAACAACCCGTCCTCATGGCAACTAACTGGAGCCCACAGACAACTACAGACAGCATTCCCAGTGACCTAATCACTCCACTAGGACACTGGGAGGCCTCGCCTTGTAGAGGGTCTACCACCTCCACCTTGCCACACTGGGGACCACGCTTCCAGCACATGAACACTTGGGGGCCTCTCACAAACTGTATCTGAGCCATAGCATCTGGTAGGAGACTCCCACCTGTGTCCTTTCACAAAGTGTTCATTCCTTCTGGCCCTCTGATGCCCAGATCGAGGGGATCCACTTCCCTCCTCTGCCGTAGGTTTGCCATGAAACCCAGGCTTGACCCACCAGAATTCCTTTCCAAGAACTGCTAGGGATAGGGGACTGGATACTATTTTTCAGGCTCCTGGGTATATGAGAATGTAGGAGAGCACGGTTACTACAACATACAATTCAACTCACAGAACTCTCCCATTGTAAAAGTCTTTCTTTTCTGTCTCCAAGAAAGGGAGTTTTTAGTTGAAGGAAGGGAGAGAGGAGGAGGCTGTTGGGGATAAGGTTAATTTGGGGTCACAGGTACAGAGAAAGAAGACAGATCTGGGTGTCTGGATGGTTGCTGAAGAGCAAGGGAACTTGGAAAATACAACACCCAGCAGAAGTTGACTTATCTCCACTTTTTCATTTCTGAGTTTCTGGCTCTTTGGGACACTTATGATGTCTGTAGCATCCGTTCTGTTTATTACAGTGTTGCAAATCTTCCCTAACTCTTTGAAGTCGGAGTCTTTTGCTATTGCTACCACCCGGCGCTGACATCTGTGACTAAACTCTCTGGCTGCTTGGCGATTGCTTTGAGCCAGGTGCCGTAAATTACAGAAAGGAACTCACCAGAGATCAAACTGTTTATTCATAAAACAACAACATTATTTGTGGTAGGAAATAAAACAGATTTTAAATGTCTATGAATGAATTGTTGAAAATGACACCTAAATAGCCTTCCATGTTTTTCTTCATTTTGAAGGAATTGCTTTATTGTATGTTTTCCGTAACACCATGGTTATAAGACTGATGTCATTGGATAATGTACTCCTTGCCATGAACAGATAGGCTTCTAACAGGACCGCAGCAACAGCTGGGACTCCAGATAGTCATGTTTTTTTCCCTAGGCTACATAAACTTAAGTTGGGCTAGGAACATTTTTTTTTTTTTTTTTAGCTAGTCAGTTTCCAGAACTGAGTAGCCACACACTGTGGGCTGGCTTCACGTTTCTGTGTAACTCTTGCATGAGCAGCCAGCGTTTCTTAACCTTGGGCAGAATGCAAATATTTGTGCCACCAAGTCGAGTCCTATTCCAGTCAGCTTGACCCTTAAGGAACTACGGGATTGACATGCTCTATTTTACTCATCATGAGACACCTTGGGTCTGTTCTATTTAAAAGGAGGTTTAAAATAAAAAGAACCTAAATGTGGAGTTTTAAGCTACAGAGCACTGACCTCTTACTTAGAAAGGGGGAGTTTGCTCAAATGAAATCAACAATGAAAACCATGGCTTTTTTTTTTTTTTTTCTTACCGTGTAGTTATTTGTGTCTGTTGAGCCTCTTTACTATCAAAGAGTGCTGAAGACTTCATGTTTTTAACCCCAAATAACTCAGGAACACCAAGATCCTCTGTGACATTGAAGTGCAATTCTTTTTGCTTCCCTGTTGATTGAAAAGTTGAAATGCCTGGATCACTCTGTAAACTTCTTCATATCAAAACTTACAATAAGTATTTAGGAGAATAAGAAATAAAGATGTGAGAATGTGTCACATAGCAACATGGAGACACTTGAATCTTAAACTCTCAACCCAATGGGATAATAAACAAAGAAAAATCTTTTTTTCTAGAATACCCACACATGCACATGGACAGAAGTATGTACTCTCCCAGCTATTATACTAGTCATATAAGTTATTTTATATAAGTCTCATAATGATGAGTCCAAGTTCTTGTATCACCAGGTAGGTTCAAGACTCCATATCGTCACTTATTAATAGTGATACATTGGACATTTTAAAAATTTTCCTTGTGTAAATGGGGAATCGTAAAAGTTCCTTACTGGCATTGTGCAGAGGTTTAGGCATGTATAAAGCACTTGCTGCAGTGCTTGGCACACAGCTCATAATAGCAGAGTTGATTCGTAACACTATCCTCATTATTAGCTATTGCTTCTCTAGACCTGCTGTAATTTCCATTGTATTTCACTTTCTTCTTGACAAGACTCCTCAGTGGTAGAGTTTTCATCCTCAATGCAGATGAGAGAACTGAGACTCAAGGAAATCTAGCTAATAATTTGCAAAGAGGGTAGCAGGTTGAACTCATCTGTGTCTAACTGTGGAAGTCCTGTGTTTTCTACAATACTACATACACACAGTGTGACTTTCCCTGGTATAGGGAACTGACTTTTTTCCAGAACAACTTGGATACAACTTTGCTCACAAACTGCCTGATCAACTGACTAATTTGTAAAAGAAAAAAAACAAAACAAACAAACAAAAAAACACAAGAATTTCATGTGTCACTGGAACAGCAAATTGGGGCCATAAAGATATAAATATATATATATACACATACACATAATATATGTCAATATATAGTAATACACACACATATATGAACATATAAAAATATACTATGGCATTAGGTTCATATTAAAGTACGTATTTTAGAGTGTTAATACACAATTTAAATTCAAGCAATAATCACTATGTAAAGTTATAAAAATAGAAGGAAAGACATTACTGTGAGTGCCTCACTTCCCCGTAATCCTTTGAGGTTCTAGTTTTTAATAGTTTTTAATTTTCCATGCAATTTGCATTTCCCGAGAGAATTAATTTGTAATATAACAGTGTTCTGCTTTGTTGAAAAATAAAAGCATTATATAATTGTGCCGTCGTTTACATAACCAAATCTGCTGGAGCTTGCTTCTAACAAAGAGCAAAGCTTCCAAAAAGTCAGACAGTGTCATCAATAAAAAACAAAGCCGTGACTACACCAGCTTTCTGCCAGGATGATCACACTCCTGCTGTGCAATATAGATTAAGATATACAAGGCGATATTTAATGCCACTTCAAATGGTAGCTACAAGTTACCGCATGCATCATTTTGCTGTCACCAGTCCAAAAGTAGTTAAACCTTCCTAAAGTACGAGATGTGTTTTCATACATAGATTCATCCTATGTAACCTGTAATGTTAGTGGATAAATAAGAAATCAAAGAATACTTAGGTTTATTTCATGTCTGCAGAGTCTGTGTACACATCTGAGTTTCATTGGTACAGTGGTTTAATAAAAATTTCAAGGCCTCTGAGAAGGCAGACTCTTTTAAACAATCCTGAAACCCAGGCGCAAGTAGACAAAACAGAGTCTTACTAAGGAATGCCAAATCTACTCTTGCGGTACCTCTGGAGCAAGTGCAGCAGGAGGAATTCTTTTAGGCCTTCCTCCTCATTAAGGTGTTCTTAATTACTTGTTCAAGCTCTCTGCATACTTTGTCACTTCAGCCCTTGCCTGAAGGCCCATAAAACCACAAGAGAGTAACATTTTGCAAATCTAATGTAGGAAACTAGGGGCTGGCATTGTGGTGTAGCTGGTGAAGCCTTTGGCTGCAATGCTGGCTTCCCATGTGGGTGCGTGTTTGTGTCCCAGCTGCTTTATTTCTGAACCAGCTCCTTGCGAAAGGCCTGGGAAAAGCAGTGGGGGGGGGGGGGTCCAAGTGTTTGGGCCTCTGCACCCACATGGGAGACCCTGGAGGAAGCTCCTGGCTTCTTGCTTTGTCCTTAGGCCTAGCAATTATGGCCACCTGGGAAGTGAAAGATTTCTCCCCTCCTCCACCTCCTCCATTGTAACTCTGACTTTCAAATAAATGCATCTTTAAAAAAGGAAAACTAACATATATTACATCAAATCAAACTCAGCCTTGCAAGGAGCTGTGTTGGAAAGGTAAGTTTCCTACCTGTCATATTAAAACCATCAGTTGGGGGCCAGCGCCGCGGCTCACTTGGCTAATCTTCCGCCTATGACGCCGGCACCCCGGGGTTCTAGTCCCGGTCGGGGCACCGGATTCTGTCCCGGTTGCCCCTCTTCCAGGCCAGCTCTCTGCTGTGGCCAGGGAGTGCAGTGGAGGATGGCCCAAGTGCTTGGGCCCTGCACCCGCATGGGAGACCAGGAGAAGCACCTGGCTCCTGGCCATTTGGGAAGTTGAACCAATGGAAGGAAGACCTTTCTCTGTCTCTCTCTCTCACTGTTTATAACTCTACCTGTCAAATAAATAAAATAAAATAAAAAATCAGTCTCCTACTTGAAGTGCAGATTTACATGCTTGGCAAAAATGCCTGATGCACACTCCTGAGATTGTGAAGCTACTGATACCATTCGTGTCTGTGTGAAGAATTTATCTTGCTCTGATGCTCTAAGATTACAGAATGTGCAGTTAGCTTGAGGATGAAGTTGGACTCTACTCCTTCCTACTTGTGTGAACTTGAGCAGACTCCAGTTTTTCTCTAAGCTTTACTTTCACTTAGCACATTTCTATTTAGTAATATTATCTACCTGCTATGTTTATTGCGAAGAGTATGAGATAATATGCTAAATCTTTAATAAGATACCTAACTGGAAGTGTTCAATTAGCATTTGTTTAGAGGAAAAGAGGGGTGAGGTAGAGGGAAGGAAATGAAATAAAGGGGATTTTGGTTACAACTTTTTAATTCTAGGTTTAAGCATAACCAAGGTTGTAGATGGTATAGAAAGGATCCTTTTTAAGAGACAGAACCTAGGGGCTGGCGCTGTGGCACAGTGGGTTAACGTCTTGGTTTGAAGCGCCGGCATCCCATATGGGCACGGGTTTGAGACCCGGCTGCTCCACTTCCAATCCAGCTCTCTGCTATGGCCTGGGAAAGCAGTAGAAGATGGCCCACACCCACGTGGGAGACCCGGAGGAAGCTCCGGCTTCCAGATTCGAATTGGAGCAGCTCTGGCCAATGCAGCCAATTGCAGAGTGAACCATTTGATGGAAGACCTCTCTCTCTCTCTCTCTCTCTCTCTCTATCTCTCTCTGTGCCTCTCCTCTCTCTCTGTGTAACTCTGACTTTCATTTAAATAAATAAACCTTAAAAAAAGAGAGACAGAACCTAAAGAAGCTGTAGCAAAAAAAAATGAAAACTATGTAAATATTTTCATAAGCTCTTAAAAATCATATAAACCAGTCATGACATTTTAGTTGCTAGACCACCTTAACTTTTTTACTTTATCTCGATTTTCTTAATAGAGTTTGGTTCCCTCTCCCCACCTACCACCCCCCATTAAAAAGTAGATTTAAGAGATGACAATTAATCTTGTGGAAAGTAAGCAGGAGAAGGCGGGGCTATCTTTAAAAAAAGAATACACCGAAAACGATGCGGAATTTTTCCTTTGGCTGGCAAAATTACAGCAATAACGTGTGTCTGGCATTAGTCTCCTACACCTCCTCAGTACAGACCAGTGCCAAAGGGTTCCCCAAACATCCAGGTACTGTTTGAGTTTGCTCTACAACACTTGAAGTTTTTGTGCCTCCTGTTTCTTCTCAACTGGGAAGGACATTCATTTCTGCCCAGCTCCAAGTTTATCTCCCTTGTACTAGAACATGCATTCTACCAGTAAATCTAAAGCTGTCTTGACGTGTTGTTATAAAACCTCATGGATGTGGAAAGTTTACTGTGACCCGCTGTGAAACGTGGGAAAAGGTGTGGCCTGGCCGCCTCTTGTGTTTTCACGCTCTCAGGACGGACCACACTGTGTGGTGAGCCCTCTGGCCAGTGCAGTTAGCAATTGCCTTTTCCCTTCCTATCTTTTTACATGCCACTAAATTGTATTAACCTTTTGTGTAGACATAATTGGAATTAGATATTGTTTTCCCACACAACTAAATTCTGTTGTAGCATTACAATCGTGAAAGAATGCCTAAGGATTATATTAGGTAGCAAAAAATCAGCAGGGATATTTTAATATTTTTGTTGTTGTTTACTCAAGAGACAGCCAGAGACAGACAGAACCAGCACACTGCTATCCACTGACTCTTTAAATGCCCACAGTCACTGGGCCAGGGCCAGGGCCAAAGCCAGGAGCCAGGAACTCCATATGAGTGTCCTGGCCCTGGGAATACACAAGAGACCAGACAGTCGCTGCATTCATGCAGCTCTCAGTCAACTAGGGAGACACTTAAAAGCTACATTTCACTGAACAAAAGTATTCCATGTGTCAAAGTTCACAAAGAGTCAATGAGGAAATAAGAGTTCAATTTCTACTCTACTCCATCTCACATCCCTCAGATAAGAGAAAGAGAGTCTTGCTGGATGAGGACCGAGTTCAATATACATAAAAGATGTATTAAAGTGTAGTATCAAATGTGCATTTCATGGAATATAATGTATAAAATATGCATGTAGGTTTATAAGCAACACTAAGGTGAACATGTGTGTACCTACCATTCAGGCTAAGAAGTGCTCTACTTCCTCTACAGTCTACTCCCTCTTCATGTATTAGAGAACAGCCAGTTGCACTACTGAAATAATAATTTACAGAATCATGCTGCTTCTCAGTTAGAACTAAAAATTACTTATATTTGACTATAATAACATTTAACATATTTAAGAAATAACATTCTACTTAATCATTAATATTATAATAGTTATATTTAAATGGAATATTTTTATTACTTCTAATGAAGGTGTTTGCAAAGCTTCAAAAAAAGGCCAAATGTAAGAAAGTTTGTGTCAGTTTTTAAAAAACATATTAGGGGGGCTGGCGTTGTGGTGCAGTGGGTTAAAGCCCTGGCCTGAAGCGCCGGCATCCCATATGGGTGCTGGTTCGAAACCTGGCTGCTCCACTTCCAATCCAGCTCTCTACTATGGCCTGGGAAAGCAGTAGAAGATGGCCCAAGTCCTTGGGCCCCTGCACCCACGTGGGAGACCAGAAGAAGTTCCAGCTCCTGGCTTTGAATTGGCACAGCTCTGGCCATTGCGGCCAACTGGGGAGTGAACCATCGGATGGAAGACCTCTCTCTCTCTCTCTCTCTGCCTCTCTTCTGAGTAACTCTGACTTTCAAATAAATAAATAAATCTTTTTCTAAATTATTATGCCTAATATTTTATTTAATGTTTCTGAAAAGAAAAAAAATTTTTTTTTGACAGGCAGAGTGGACAGTGAGAGAGAGACAGAGAGAAAGGTCTTCCTTTGCCATTGGTTCACACCAAAATGGCTGCTGTGGCCAGCACACTGCACTGATCCGAAGCCAGGAGCCAGGTGCTTCTCCTGGTCTCCCATGGGGTTCAGGGCCCAAGGACCTGGGCCATCCTCCACTGCACTCCCTGGCCACAGCAGAGAGCTGGCCTGGAAGAGGGGCAACCGGGACAGAATCCCGCGCCCTGACCGGGACTAGAACCTGGCGTGCCGGTGCCGCATGCTGAGGATTAGCCTAGTGAGCCGTGGTGCCAGCCAAAACTAATTTTCTTAATACCCTCTTCTTCCTTCCATAAAAATATGATTAACGTGTATTTTAAAGGCATGAATTAGAAGGAGTCCAAGGTGTGTGCCCGACTAATGTGGCAGTGCACATGCAAAACTCCCCGCTGGAAGATGCTCCAAGAAGTCTAGACTGGATATGTGACTTTGAAAGCTGGTGTACAAGGATGAAAACCTAAGCTATGGGAATTGTTGGAGTTATGTAAGCAGAGGTACAATTTAAGAAATGGGAAATGTCTTTAAGTTTCATGCATCTACAAGTATCTAATGTCAAGCAAAAGAGAATGAAATGTTCTAGGGCGCTAACAAAGAATGAGCAAAGAGATAGGTGGGGTTCCTCAGAAGATTAGGGAAATGAATATTTTAGCAAGAAGGGAGTGGCCAATAGAATGCTACTGATGGGAACGAAATGTTTTTTGATTTAGCAATAGGCAAATCATTAGAATAAGTGTGTTGTGTCCCGGTTTGCCCAGGACAGCCTGCTATCCCAGTAAAAGTATTTGAAGGATGTGACCCTGTTAGTCATCGATACCTTTAATGATAGCCAGTCAAGAGTGGATTATGAAATGCATAGGGGGGGAGGAAACAGGCATCAAAAATGGATAGTTTCTAAAAAGGAGTGTGACTTTAAAAGACCTTCATGGCAATATTAAGCAGAGCAGAAGTTGAAAAGATGTAAGTGAGGAAGGGTGTGCAGATGGGCAAGACTTCTGAAAAGGTGGAGAAGGGTACGATCCAGAACACAGGGAAAAGGCGAGATCTGAGAGGGAGGAGACACACCTACAACAGGAGGCGGAGAAGGGCTAGAAGTGCAATTAGTAGCAGATGTGGATGTTTGCCAATGAAAAGCTAAGGTAATTTCAACTTGTTGACATCTTTTCTTTGAAGTAAGAGATAAGAATATTTGCTGAGAATGAGTGAGTGTGTGGGATGCTATGGGTTGAAGAGAGAGAAGAAGGTGTGAAAAGTTATTATGTGTGCATTGTGGGAATGTGAATTAATTTCTGGACAATATTCAGGGCATTGTCATAACAGATGACCATGACTGTATAATGTGAATTATAATGCACTTCGTGTGATTTGTTCCAGCAGTACCTAGAAGCCTCATTTCAGGCACAAATAAATCATTTCATGTAGAAATGAAAGTAAAGTTTTATCAGATGTGTATCACAGAGGGACAAAGGAGCAAAGAAGATATGAGAATTAGCAATAGAGTGACTGAACTGATAAATCACACAATCTAAGCTTGAGAGGCGTATGATTGAAAAAGGTTTACAGAGAGGATAAAATGCAGAAACAATGATTTTCTACTATTGATGTCAGGGTAGAAAGAGTTGTATAAGCAAGCTAAATTCTGATTGTGCTCAGAATCAAACAAGTTTGTATCCGTGATTTTGAAAATAGAGGTGGAACAGCCATTATGCACAAGAATATGTACACAGGGTAAATGTAGGGGGGGGTTCTATGACTATGATTCTAATCATAGTCCTAGAGTTTTAAGAACCCAAGAAAGCAAATCACTGAAAATATACATATGAGGGCCTTGCTTCCAACATTTATAAATAACTCATGACCTTCGAGCTATTAGATTTTCTTCGGAAATCTATGTCTTTTATTGAAATTTTGGAAGCTTTCCCTTTTGGATATTACATAAAAGGCAAATTTTCTTTATGGTATAACTAAATGCAATGAAGAAACTCTGATCATGTTGGGACTACTATGGAAAATTATTTTCTCTCTAAAAATTTGCTCAGTTTTAGGTTGGGGAAGTGGTTATCAGAGTAATATGGCATAAAGACAACATACTCATTGTTACTCAACATCCCAAAGTGATAGTCCTCATGCTGTTCTCAGCTTTGATTTCTTTCCTCTTGTAACTAAGATATAATGAGAGCTTACCATATTCCAGGTACTGTGCACTGGATATGAAGTGTGTCATTCAATTCATGATCTTTTGTGTGTTAGATATTATTAGACCCCTCCTAAAACTGCACTTGTAGAATCAGTCTTGTAAGAGTTTAAATTGGTTGCCTGAGATGCCATAATCAGTAGGTCCTTATAATTTTGGGTCAGATTTATAATGTTAGATTTATAATAAGTAATTATTTTTCTAATCCAAAGGTTACTTTAAAAAAGTATTTCATTACTATAAAGAGAAAAGATTTCAAGTATTTAATAGACTCAATTCTGAGAAGATAATACGAGACTTGTCCCTGTCATGTTTCTTATTCTCTGCATGTTATAACCTGTTTAATACAAAATCAGAAAAATGTAATTGCTTTCAGTTCAGTACAAAAACAGAATCCCTGACATTTAATATAAGTTATGGTGTCATTTTAGTGCTAGATAAAGCTATCATAACTTTGATTTCTTATGCAATTGTAACCATCATTTATCCATTTAAAAGTTTGTCTTGAGAGACTTCCATGTTTTAAGTTGAGTAGCTTTGTATAAGACTATCCTACTGAAAACAATAATTAGGACTGTTTAGAAAAATAGTCAAGATTTTAGAGAAAAGGAGAGAACATTGACATGAGCTGGGCTTTCGCCACAATTTTTTCCCTTCAGAGTGTTTGCCAATGCTGGACGTAAAGCATAGAAAATGTAGAGGAGGCAAAAATGAGAAATTGGTACTGCCATGGCTGGCACTCTGGTATAGTGGATTAAGTCACTGACTTCAGTGCTGGCATCCTGTATGGGTTCAAGTTTGGGCTGAGCTGCTCCACTTCTGATCCAGCTCTCTACTAATGCACCTGAGAAAGCAGCAGAGGATGGCCCAAGTACTTGTGCCTCTGCACCTACATGGGAGACCCAGAAGAAGCTCCTGGCCTTGGCCTGGCCAGCCCTGGTTGTTGTGGCTATTTGGGGAGTGAACCAGCAGAAGGAAGACCTCTCTCTCTCTCTGTCTCTCCTTCTCTCTCAGCACCCTTTCAAATATATTTTTTAAAAAAATCTTAAAAAAAATTAGTACTGCCATGATAACCAAAACTTAGAGAGAGCCAGAATCTAAGAAAAGTGGAAATCAGAGACAGTGAGGTCAGTATTTGGCTTCTCTATTTCTTTTGGCTCCTCTGCTGTCTTTTAGGCATTTGTTGGATTCTAAGTCATGTGAAGAGTAGGAGGGAGGAGATAAAAAAAACCAATCATAAAGAATTCATAAACTCTAATAAAATTGTTAGCCATTCCATAGATCTAACTTCTAGTGGGGATTTGAGATAGTCCAAGGAGAAAGATCTATGGAAAAGACCCCAGAATTTTAGTTGAAATCTTCAGATGCCTACATTCTACTGTAAGTTAAAGCCTTTAGAAAAATCAAAAGGGGATACTGTGAATAATTAATTGTCAACTGGTTTGAAATTCTTGGTGAAATGCAAAAATTCTTTGCAAAGTACAATTTATTAAGCTGACATGAAGAGAAACAGAAACACATGTATTTATTAATTAAAAATGGACTCTCCAAATCCATATGGTATTTTATACAAATATTTAAGGAAGTAGAAACACCAATATTACACAGTTTTTCTAGAAAAGAGAAAAAATGTTTTTAATTCTAAGAGGCCAACATATCTCTGTTATCAAAATCTGACAAGGGCAATCAAAAAAAGAAGAAAAAATAATAGGCCAATATCTCTTATAAAAAAATATTTTATTTTTCAAAGATTCATTCATTCATTCAAAAGTCAAAGTGACAGGAAAAGACAGAGAGGTCTTCCATCTGCTGTTTTACTCCCCAAATGCACTCAACTGTGAGGGCTGTGCCTGGCCAAAGGCACGAGCTAGACCTCTATCTAGATCTCCCATGTGGGTGGCAGGGATCCAAGTATTTGGGTCATCATCTGCTGCTTTACCTGGTTTATTAGCAGGAAGGTGGATCAGAAGCAGAGCAGCTAGGACTGAAACCTGCACTTCAATGTGGGATGCTGTTGTTGCAAGTGGTTGCTTAACCCACTGTGCCACAATGCCTGTTCTCACTAATAAAATTTATTTTATTTTTATAGAAAACTTTTATTCAATAAATATAAATTTCAAACTACAACAACAATATATTGTAAATGCAAACAAAATATTAGTAAACAAAACTGCAGCGATATAGATAAAAGATGATATATAACAACAATGAGAGTGTAAGATGGGCTTAACATTTGAAAATCAACTAGCATAATTATTCATGTTGGCAGGATAAAGAAGCAAAAAAATGTAATCATGTAAGTAGTAGCAGAAAAGATACCTGCCAAAATTCAATATCTTTTTATGAGAAAACCTCTTAGCAAACTAGGGACACCAGGAAAATTCTGAAATCTGATAAAAATATCAATATGAAAATAAACTTCCAGGAAGTGTAATACTTAATAGTAGAAAATTGAAGCCTACCCACTATTATCATTTCTATATGATTGTATTAGAAGATGTGGTCAATATAATTGATAATGTCTATTAAAGTTTTCATATAATCATATACCATGATGAAGCATTTCCACATTTACATATATACTCAATAAGATTGTATCACTTTGACACCAAAATACATACATAAGAATGTTCATATAGCAAAAGAACATAAGCAATCCAAAGAAATGTCAATAGTAGGATGAGTTTTTAAATTATGGTATTCTCAGCCGGTGCTGTGGCTCACTAGGCTAATCCTCTGCCTTGCGGCACCAGCACACCGGGTTCTAGTCCCGGTCGGGGCACCGGATTCTGTCCCGGTTGCCCCTCTTCCAGGCCAGCTCTCTGCTGTGGCCAGGGAGTGCAGTGGAGGATGGCCCAAGTACTTGGGCCCTGCAGCCCATGGGAGACCAGGAGAAGCACCTGGCTCCTGCCATTGGTGGGTGAACCAATGGCAAAGGAAGACCTTTTTCTCTGTCTCTCTCTCTCACTGTCCTCTCTGCCTGTCAAAAAAAAAATATTATGGTATTCTCATGCAATAGAATATTATAAAGCTAAGAAAATGAGTGAACTGCACACAAGAAAATCGATGTATCTCATAAGTATAACGCTAAACAAAAGAAGTCAAAGACAAGAGGATGCATACAGGATTTGCTATTTATATGAAATTCAAAGAACTAAGATGATGGAAACAAATCTATAATGACCAAAGTCAGGCTAATGATTACTTTTTTTTTTTTTTTTTTTTTTGGACAGGTAGAGTTAGACACAGAGAGAGAGAGAGAAAGGTCTTCCTTCCATTGGTTCACCCCCCCCAAATGGCTGCTATGGCCGGCGCACTGCACCGATCTGAAGCCAGGAGCCAGGTGTTCCTCCTGGTCTCCCATGCGGGTGCAAGGCCCAAGTACTTGAGCCATCTTCCACTGCCTTCCCAGACCACAGCAGAGAGCTGGACTGGAAGAGGAGCAACCGGGACAGAACCGGTGCCCCAACCGGAACTAGAACCTGGGATTCTGGTGCTGCAGGGGAAGGATTAGCCTAGTGAGCCTCGGCACAGGCCTATTGATTACTTTTGATAAGTTTAATGATGGCAACTAAATACAATGAAGGCTTTCCTAATGTCTTCATGCTCTATGTCTTGTTTTGAATAATTGCATGATTCAACTTGAAGAAACCCATCAAATTATACAGTTCAGATAGTTCTATTAAAAAAAAAAAGATGTGTTTATTTATTTGAAAGGCAGAATTCTAGAGAAGGGAAGAGATAGAGATCTTCCATCTACTGTTTCATTCCCCCAAATGCCTGCAATGACCAGGACTGGGCCAGTTTAAAGCCAGGAGCCAGGAGCTTCATCTAGGTCTCCCACAGGGGTGGTAGGAGCTCAAACTCTTGGGCCATCTTCTTCTGCTTTCCCAGGTGCATTAGCAGGGAGATGAATTGGAAGTGGAGCAGCCAGGAACTCAAACAGGTACCCATGTGGCATGCTAGCATTGCAGGTCGTGGCTTAAGTCATTATGCCCCAAAGCCATCCCTGATAGTTTAATTTTTATATACACATTTTCTTCAACAAAACTTAAGTTTTAGGAAGATTATTAATCTCTACAGAGATGGCTCATATGCAGGTTACAAGCTGTCACACAGAGAAATTGTTATTGAGTGTGATGCAGACCAGAAATCAGCTTCTTTAACAGACCCTGATTGATGTGATGTAGCGACCATACCATTGAACTGTACTTTAAGAAATACTGCTCTTAAATTTTCTCTTTCTCTCTAACAACTAGTCTTTATTTGGAGATGCTAAGAAACTAAGTTCTATAGCAAACTATAATTTTTTTGTAGCAGAACTGTCTATTTAACTGAAATTTCAGTCTCAGTTCTACATTTGAAGATGATCCTTTCAGTCCTAAAAATGATTTATGGCATAATTATTTTGATATCTCTAGCTTCTACTTTTAAGGAAGAATTAGAATATAATTACCCTGGGACCAGCATCGTGTTGCTATTTCAAGACCCCTCTGCTACACTTCTGATCCAGCTCTCTGCTAATGAGCCTGGGAAATTAGCGGAAGATGGCCCAAGTGCTTGGGCCTTGGCCACCCACTTGGGAGACCCAGACAGAGTTACTGGTTCCTGACTTCAACTTGATCCCGCCCTGGTTGTTGTGGCCATCTGGGGAGCAAACCAGCAGTGGAAGATGACTCTCCCTCTGCCTTTCATTCTCCCTCTCCCTTTCTCTCCCTCTCCTCTGCCTTTCAAATAAATAAGTAAATCTTGAAAAAAAAAAGTAATTATTTTCAGCTTCATATTTCAAGAGATCAACATTAATAAATATTCTCTATTAATGATCAAGGAATGCAAATTAAAACCAAAGTAGCCTGCAACTCCCAACCTCTCACACTGGCAAGCAATAAAAAAACTCAAGAACAAGTAGCTCTAGCATGAGTATGAGAAAACAAGCTCACCCATTCATTAATCATGAGAATATGCATTGTTACATATGCTTAAAACATTTAGACTGAAAAAACCAATGATAGTTACTGAAATAAAAACACATTTTGGCTATATATTTACATAATATGCATAGAGATAACAATTGTATGACTTATATAAAGGTATTTTTTATAATATTTGGCATGGAGAAACCATAGTAACAACCAAACAGCTTTTAATCAATAGGAGAATGGCTGAATAAATAATGGATTTAAAAGTTAGGCATCTGTTTAAAAAGAATGAGTTAAATATATAGTGACCTAGATAAAAGCCTATGACATATTTTAAGCAAAACACAATTAAATTCACAGAAATTTGCATGTGTTTCACTTTTCATAAAGTAGCAAGAAACCTTTAACCACATAATTTTAAAAATTATTTATTAGAGAGGCAGAGAAACAGAGAAAGAGAGCGATCTCCCTTTAGCTGAAAAATAGCCAAGCAACTCCCAGCTGGTGTCCAAGCTAGACAAAAGAGAAAACAAATGAACTCCATTTTGCAACTGGCATCAAGTGTTTTTTTAATGGAAAAACGAATTAATGAAACTCATATTGCCCTATTTTTGCACTTTGCTGCTTTAGTTACTATAAACACTGCCAAACTCAGAGGTAGTTATTTTGAGTTTTCTTGTCTAAATATTGAGTAGTAGGCATTTGTTGATCATTCATCCATTTAAAGCGAATGTACAGGGCCAATGCTGTGGCATAGTAGGTTAAGCCTCTACCTGCAGTGCCGGCATCCCATGTGGGTGCCAGTTCATGTCTCAGCTGCTCCACTTCCAATCCAGCTCCCTGCTATGGCCTGGGAAAGCAGTGGAAGATGGTCCATGTGCTTGGGCCCCCGCACTCACGTAGGAGACCTGGAAAAAGTTCCTGGCTCCTGGCTTCGGATCAGCCCATTTCCAGCCATGTGGTCATTTGAGTAGTGAACTAATAGATGAAAGACTCTCTCTGTCTCTCCCTCTCTCTGTAACTCTGCTTCTCAAATAAATAAATGAATCTTAAAAGTCAATATACAAAATGTAAGGCATGAAGACTCCTGTGGACCAGGATGTGTGAATTAGTTGCAATATATGCCAGTGAGACTGTTGGTGGTTTGGATCCTTTTTGAATTCCTACATGAATTAGAGCAGGTTGAAATGAGAGCATTTTCCAGATAATAAAGGCCTATCATTTTAAAACTGCACATCATTTTCCCATCTTTTGTTAACAACTCATCAGGTTTTCCAGGCTTCTAAGAAGTGAATTTCCTATACTGAAATAAAATTTTCAGAAAAGGGGCTGTTGAAATCATCTTTCCAACTCCATGGTTAATACCTGAACCTTCTCCAAATCCTGTATCGAGGGCTATATATCCCATATTTGGAGGCTCACTCCCATGCTTAAATATACTCTTAGCAGAAGACACTTTATATCTTCTTCTTTAGATTCATTTTGAAATTCAGAGTTGCAGAGATGGAGGGAGAGACAGAGAAATCTTTCTTCCGCTGATTCACTCCCCAGATGGCCACAATGGCCAGGGCTGGGCCTGGCTGAAACCAGGAGCCAAGAGCTTCATCTGGGTCTCATACATGGGTGCAGGGGCCAAGTACTTGGTCCATGTTTCACTGCTTTTCCCAGACCATTATCAGGAAGCTGGATCAGAAGTGGAACAACCTGGACATAAACCAGTGCCCATGTGGGATTCCAGCATCGTCACAGGCAGCAGCTTAACCCTTTAGTTACAACTCTGGCCCCACCTTTACTTTTCAATAACAGAGGTCTCGCTATTTATGTATTTGTAATCTCAGCCCTTTCTTTTTTTACTAACACAATATTTTCATGCCCCAGTCTGATAACTGAGTATCTGTCTCATGTCTGTCTTTTGCCCAAATTCCTATCAAAATATTCAGTTCTTGATTTCCTCCTATAATAGTTTTTCAACTAGGGCTATGCATGTTAATGAACTATGATGATTTCTAAAATCAATTCCTAAACTAGAGGCCAATCATGTTTGTATTTACAGGGTCAGGGCTGAAGTTTAGGATTCTACATTTCAAAAACTATTCATAGACCATGACCTACCATGATGGATTTCCCCAGCACTTGACTTATTCCCCTCTCTGGCTTCTGTTCCACATGTGTCTGGACTGTTTATCAACTTACCGCACCATAGTTTATAAGACAAATCCAGCATTATTTATTTTCAATATGTGTTTATAAAGTTATTGTGAAAAATTCATGTGTATCTATAATTTAGTCCTTTATTTTCTGTTACTCACAAATAAGTAAGAATCAGAAATTATATCGGAAAGATAATTTTAAAATAGCATATGAAAATCATTGTAGGGATTCACAAACTTCAATGGACATAAGATGCTTGAAATTACTTGGAGACTTGCTAATTAAATGTACCTAACCTATCAAAAGCTCATGGCGGGGTTGGCATTGTAGTATAGCAGGGAAATCCCCCTCCCACAATGCCAGCATCACATTTGGGCACCAGTTTATATCCCAGCTGCTCCACTTCTGATCCCATTCCTCGTTAATGGCCTGGGAAAGCAGCAGCAGAAGTCTCAAGTGCTTGGGCCCCTGCCCCCCAGTGTGAGACTCTAAGGAAGTTTGTGGCTAATGCCTTTGGCCTGGCCCAGTGCAGGCTGTTACAGTCATCTGGGGGGGGTGAACCAGTGGTTCAAAGACCCTCCCCCTTCTTTCTTTCTCTCTTTTAAACTCTGACTTTCAAAATAAGTAAACAAATCTTTTTAAAAAAGAAAAAAAGCTCATGGCAAATGTGTATTATGAAAAAACTATGTATGAATTTAAGTTTTTTCTGTGACAGGGTAAACTTTAATGTCATTTTCAATTAATTTTTTAAATTTTTCCTAACACAGACATATACAGACACACACACACACTTCACCTCTCATCCTAGTAGGTCTGGAGAGAGGCCCAGGAATCTGTATGTTTGATTACTACAGAAAGCACACATGGTCTGTGGACCATATCTTGAGAAGTAATGACCTAAACCAATTTTCAACCTCATTTTTTCAACCATTATTCTGTTTTGTTTTTATTTATTTGAAAGGCAGAGAATCAGAGACAGAAACAGACAGAGAGGGAAAGAAATCTTTTATCTGTGAGTTCTCTCTCTAAAGACCTCAACATCCAGGGCTAGGCCAGGCCTATGCCAGCAGATAGGACCTTCATCCAGGTCTCCCACGTGGAGGTCTCCCAAATACTTGAACCAACATGGGCTGCCCCCCAGCGTGTGTATTAGTAGGAAGCTGAATCCAAAGTGTAATAGTTGAGAATTGAACTAGGCTTTGCAATAGAGGGTACAGGCATCCCAGGTGGCAGTTTAACCCATTATATCACAATGCCTGCAATACTTACACCCCATTCTTGTTTTTAAACTTTCTACCTGACAATTACAATTTTGTTTCTGTGGGTGAGATGAGTGGTCATTGAAAATCAATGGGGCCGGCGCTGCGGCTCAATAGGCTAATCCTTGCGGCGCCGGCACACCTGGTACTAGTCCGGATCGGGGCTCCGGATTCTGTCCCGGTTGCCCCTCTTCCAGGCCAGCTCTCTGCTGTGGCCAGGAAGTGCAGTGGAGGATGGCCCAAGTATTTGGGCCCTGCACCCCATGGGAGACCAGGAGAAGTACCTGGCTCCTGCCTTCGGATCAGCGTGGTGCACCGGCCGCAGCGCGCCAGCCGCGGCGGCCATTGGAGGGTGAACCAACGGCAAAGGAAGACCTTTCTCTCTGTCTCTCTCACTGTCCACTCTGCCTATCAAAAAATAAATTAAAATAAAAAAAAAGAAAATCAATGGTAGCTGACCATTTTCAGCAAATCTTACTCTGAATATGATGTACTTATTTCTGTATCACATCCTATCAAGCTTTGTCTCTTGAAGTCCTCATAAAAGGAATAGTGTACTCTCTGGCCTCAGAATCGGCCCTTAAGGTATTTGGATCCAGCTAAAAAGCCCATGAGAGTATTTCAGGCATGAAAAGCCAAGAAACTCTGGCAAAAAAAAAAATGACCTAAATGAAAGATCTCTGCAAGTGAGATCCCAGTGGAAAGAACGGGGCCATCAAAGAAGGAGGTACCTTTCTCTGAAGGGAGGAGAGAACTTCCACTTTGACTATGTCCTTGTCTAAATAAGATCAGAGTTGGCGAACTCAAGAGGCTTCCACAGCCTTGGCAGCTCATGACAAGAGCTTTGGGTGATTACTGACGCCATAAACAAGAGTGTTAGTCATTTATCAACAACAGGAGTCACTGTGCACTTACTCCCCATGTAGGATCTCTGTCCTTAATGTGTTGTACTATGTCAATTAACAGTATAACTAGTACTCAAACAGTACTTTATACTTTGTGTTTCTGTGTGGGTGCAAACTGTTGAAATCTTTACTTAGTATATACTAAGTTGATCTTCTGTATATAAAGATAATTGAATCTTGATGAAAAATGGGATGGGAGAGGGAGTGGGAGATGGGATGGTTGCAGGTGGGAGAGTGGTTTGGGGGGGAGGAGCTGCTATAATCCAAAAGTTGTACTTTGGAGCCGGCGCCCTGGCTCAATAGGCTAATCCTCCACCTTGCGGCGCCGGCACACCGGGTTCTAGTCCCGGTTGGGGCGCCGGATTCTGTCCCGGTTGCCCCTCTTCCAGGCCAGCTCTCTGCTATGGCCAGGGAGTGCAGTGGAGGATGGCCCAGGTGCTTGGGCCCTGCACCCCATGGGAGACCAGGAAAAGCACCTGGCTCCTGGCTCCTGCCAGGATCAGCGCGGTGCGCCGGCTGCAGCGGCGGCCATTGGAGGGTGAACCAACGGCAAAGGAAGACCTTTCTCTCTGTCTCTCTCTCTCACTGTCCACTCTGCCTGTCAAAAAAAAAAAAAAAAAAAAAGTTGTACTTTGGAAATTTATATTTATTAAATAAAAGTAAAAAAAAAAAAAAATTCTTGTGACTTGTAGAAAGGAGACCTAGACTGAGTTCCTGGCTGTTGGCTTCAATCTGGCCCAATCCTAGCTTTTGTGGCATTTGGGGAGTGAACCAACCTATCAAAGTTCTCTCTCTCTTTACATATCTCTGTTGCTCTACCTTTCAAATAAAATTATATAAAAAATTTTAAAGCATTAAATAAAAGGAATAGTGTACTTTATCAACTCTGCCTGTTGTAATTGTTAAGTGACTTGGTTCACTTTTGCTGGGGTACCACCACCACCTGGTGGCAGTGAGTGGAAATTGCAGGTTTAGTTTCTGATCTCTGAATTAACACACCTGGTTGTGGCATGCCAGCTTCAGAGGTTCTGTTGACATAAAAGGTACGTAGGGGAAGTCTAAGAGTTCATTTACTAGTGTAGGATATTTTCTGTATAATGATTTGATCTAATCTAAATCTTAAGCATAAGCACTAACATTTTACTTTTTGTTCTAGAATATTAAAGGTACAGTTTCATGGTTTTTGCAAAAAAACAGAAATCAAGGTTAGAAAATGAAAGGAATGATGTTGACAGAACTTACTGCTTTTCCTAGTGGAGGCACTATTATAATTCTTTCAATCTAGGGGAATTATTTTACCATGTTACATTTTGGTGACATCCACAACATCCTTACTGTTCGGTCTTTTCAAAATGAATATACAAACCTTCTGGAGAAAATAGTGTATATGAAGCCTGCACAGATTGGCAATGTACACTACAAATGTACACACATGGCCAGAATACTAATAGATATTTACCAGAGTCTTAAGTTACAAATTTCTTTTTCCTTTTCTTGTGTGTTAACAACCTCAGTAGAAGAAGTGGTCTCGACTTTGGAGTACCTGGTAAAAGTCCCGTTTCCCAAAGTAATAGCCACCCATGCCCTTCTTTTTGTTTTGTTATAAAACCTGACATAGAATTTGTTTAAAGGCTTTCAAATAACTCTATGGACGTCAGTGGGACACAGATGAATAATAGTAAAAAAGTGTTTCATGGAAAGTCTTTCCCTGCATTTGTTGAAGTACCTGGAAAACATTTTAGGAGGAGGTCTCTGACCAAAATTATATCTCATCTTAGACTTGCAGTTTTGTTAATAAAACGATATTTGTACTGTTAACAATGCATTAGTACTTAGAACAGATAACAGACTAGCTTCAGGTTGAACTACTGAGACAGATTCTAATGAGAAGGAAAAATGTAACACCTGAGCACGGATTACCTGGGGAGTAAAATACTATAAAATAGCATGACTAGAAGAGCTAACTACAAATTCTGATCATTCCTCCTTTTTCTCAGAGCCATCTTCTGACTTGAGTTCCCAGTCATCTCTTTGATTAAAGGCCATGTTTCTCACCCTCCTGTGCATGCTACATACTTCCAAAGAGCCAAATTTGAAAGAATCCAAACGTGAAGTCTCCTGTCTCTGTATGTTATTATATCTATAAAGTTCATTGTACTGCTTACATTTATCTCCACAGAAAGAAATTAAAGGCTTCTCAATGCCTGCTCAAGCTACCTTACAAGAATCTCACATTGTCAAAAAGAATGTCTAAGTTGTTTACAAAATAAATTTTAATCTATTAATAAAAATAGCCTTCTTGAAGATGTGTGGGTAAATATTTTAATTTTTATAAAACAGGAATTAGTCATTACCATATGTCAAAGAGAAATACAAGTGAAACAGGGTTACATTAAATGCCACCTTTATAGTCCAGGAAACAAATAACAAAGGAATGTCCCTACCTAATTACATTTCAGCTAAAATAATACTACTTGAGTCATAAAAAGACTATTTTACTCTTTTTAAATGCATTTCCTAAGGAGTATCTATGGGAAGTTCTGGAACAAACCTTCTCCCACCATTGTATTCTGAAAGTGCACAGCCAGAGAGTAAACAAGCATGGAGCTTCTTCTATTTCTGTATTCTTCCTGGCTGTTGACTCTGAACTCTGTGGTTGCTGAGTTAATGAACACATTTGTAAAGGTTTCAGGGGTTGTGTTTTCAGGTAGGGATGATGAAGCCTTTAATCTGTTTCTCTCATCACACTGCTGTGATATAATATGGCACCCAATCCTGAGACATCCTAAAGGACCCGAATGGAAGGACTAATCCCAGTATATCATATCCTGGAGCCTTGGATGGCCAATAGCAGCATCCCAAGACTGTAGTGTAACATTGATCTAATTTACAAATGCCCAGCTAAGTTTATACAAGGGTGCTTTAAAAACATGATGGAAAAATAGAATAATAGGATGCTTATTTTGATGCAAAACAGTTTGAAATGTATGCATAGCTTTTTCATAATACACTTTTCCCACCGATTTTTAAAAGATCCTTCATATTCATGAATTTCAAATTACTTTTGCACTAAAATAAACTTATCTTGTAATTCAAATTTCTATTAACTTTTTGAAGAACAATTATATGTCTTCTGCAGACAAAATTTATATTAATTTTGGGAAAATAAAAATCCAGAAACATAAACACATATACAAATGGCTATAAAGTGATGAGAAAAAGACACACAAAAATAATGAAGTTTTCAGCTTTTGTCTTCATTTGGTTATAGCATACATCAGTGGTGATGGCCATTGGTATTGTTTCCAAATGGCCATTGAATGAACAAAGTTGTTTGTGCTGGAATGTCCACAACTGACTTTTAAGTTTTATTTTTAAATATGTCTATGCCTTTTTTCTAAGTACAATTTCTCAGAACTGTGTCTTCATCAGTTAATTTTAATGAGGGCCTTGCTTTCCTCCTGAGCCCTTTACAGGATACTGGCTGCCTGGTTTTCTAAATACAGTAACTAACTCTAGCTAGCGCAGTGCTATCTCTCAGCCTACCTGTTCCATTGACTCTGCTCATTGTAAGCTCTGCTCTTTCTCCCAGGGCACTGTTCTCTACTGTTCTACTGCCCTGCCTCCCTGAGAAAGGGGATTTATTTTAAAATATTTAATATGCTTTTTTAATCCACCAGCATCAAAAAATGAAACGCTGCCAAAAATAAATCACTTCCCGTGTGGAATAGATCGAGCAAAACACCATGAGCAGAATGAGCAGTAAGTAACACATCACATATATGAGATCAATCCATCAGAGGTCTTGCTACTCACCCTGATCTGTTCCCCATTGAGTCACACAATTATTACATGTCAGCTTTTAGGTATTGAAAAGAGAAATAAGATAAATCCATCTGGGGGATACAGTGAGATAGCCATGAACCATTATAGCCAAAACAATAACTTGGAATCCTGGCTCTTCACTCACTTCTCTGCCTGTATCCACCTGTATAGCATGTTTGTATAAGGGTAAGCCCAGTGGAAAAAGGAAGAAGTTTTCTTTGTTGTTTTTTTGTTGCTGATGCCTTTTTTACACCAGGCAGTTTAGTGATACTTCCAAAATAGAAATATAGATGCTGAGCTTGTGGGAAATAGAGGCTATGAGCTTGCATATCGCAACCGTTACAAAAGGTAGAGTGGTCCTTGTGTCTGCCAGCACTTGACATACTGTGCTGCCAACAGAATTGGGAAAGGAACTACCATTTGTAAGTGCTTATGAAACTGATTACCATGAAGCAGGCGTGCTTTTCTGCCCAATGGCCATGTCCTTGCAGTCATTCTTTTTCTGCAGAGGCTTCACATAAGGAAGGAAAATGCTGGATAGTCACTTTGTCAGCCATGCTTGCAGCCCAACAGAAGCGCCTAACCAAGTGCAGGCTGATGGGATCAGCAGGGAGCTCCTGGGTCTTCTGAGAACTCTTCCTGAGGAGAGGCACGCAAAGACAAATGCCCGCCCTTCTGCTTTGGACATTGATGTGGAAGCACATGATGCCACTGCAGAGACGCTGCCCCAGCCCCCATGCCTTCTGGCTCCGTGCTAGTCCAGGGAGCCCCTACCTCCGCATCCATTCTTCTTTGAGAAAAATAAACTCCAATGAGTAGAAGTCACTTTTTTTTAGGATTTATTTATTTAGTTGAAAGTGAGAGTTACACACAGAGCGAGAGGAGAGGGAGAGGGAGAGACAGAGACAGAGACAGAGACAGAGAGGTCTTCCATCCTCTGGTTCACTCCCAGATGACTGCAATGGTCAGAGCTGCACCAATCCAGGAACCAGGAGCTTCTTCCAGGTCTCCCACATGGGTGCAGGGGCCCAAGAGCTGGGGCCATCTTCTACTGCTTTCCCAGGCTATAGTGGAGAGCTGGATTGGAAGTGGAGCAGCCAGGACACTAACCGGTGCCCATATGGGATGCCTGCACTGCAGGCGGCGGCTTTATCCACTGTGCCACAGCATCGGCCCCAGAAGTCACTTTCAGTTGAATATTTTGTTTCTGGCAGTCACTTGGACACTCAAAGAACAACATATGGTAGGCGCTTTTAAGAGGGTCCTTTTTGATACTTGTTATCATCCTCCTAGCTAAGCGTTATCCTTACCCTTTGTGTAAAGATGAGGGAACAGGCTCAGAAGGATGAAGTGACTTGTCCAGTGTTCCAAAGATCGTAAGTACGGAAGTCAGGGTGTGAATCTATATTCTTGTGCAGTGAATACCTGTGAACTTCTAACTCTCACTTGCTTTCTGCTGCTCTGTCTCATCCCTACCACTCAACACAGCTAGTGTGTATCAACTGAGTTAGTATTTGATACTGGCAGGGAGGGTATAGGCAGGTGCTTTTTTGTTTGGACATCATGGAAAACACAACCAGAAATAAGGATGCGTCATAAAAACAATTGTTGTTCCATGATATTTTAAAAAAGCAAGGATAATTTCAGCTATGTTTCTTTTGCAGTAAGAGGACCAGAGCATGCACATGTGTGTGTGTGTGTGTGTGTGTGTGTGTGTATAAATATATAATAATTAGTTACAATTAGATATGGGGCAAATACATATAGATAATTATAATTATATAAATATTTTATAATTAGTTACAGTTAGATACGGGGTAATGGATAGAAACTTGGTTTCACAAATATGTTTTGGAAATTACGTGACTGCAGTACTGTTTTCCATCTGCATTAGTGGGCTCCTTCTGGTTCCCTAATCCCCTGAGAAAGTACAATGACTTCAGTGGAATGAGTTTGAAATCGGACTCTAGCAAACACTGTTTTCAAGTCCTGTCATTTGAAAATTCACAGAATCCCTACAAAATAGGAGAGAGACTAAGAAAGAATAGAAAACATTTAATATTTCTCTTTTTAAGTATGGCTTGGTTTTTGAAAGGAATTTAGTTCAACAAATTCTACGATGCCCTGGGACAGTAGGACCTGATTATTTGTGTGTTTATGCACACCGATTTTGAAAGATGGAAAATTTTCCTGGTGATTTCATTGCGTCTCTGCTCTCCCAGGCTCCTCTTATTTGTACCAACCATATCCTTGGGTTTCTACCTTTGGAAATGTTTCTTTCTTCCCTCTTTTCTTCCTAAATCCTATCTCTAGTTCTGTGTTGGTAAACTAATCTGATCTAATGTGTTAATGAGGAGATAAATTAATATGTCATGCACAGCTGCAAAGTAATACATCTGCAAAGTGTTACCTTTGCAGACTAATAGCTTCCTTGCTGTGGGAATTTTGCTGGAGTCAGGGAATTTCTCACAGGGAACCAAATAGCTCCACATGGGCATCTGCCTGCTACACCAGCCAGCCACAGAGGTTGGCAGTGTGTCTGGGAGCCTTAAAGCAAAAACTAGAAAAGAAAATACATGACTGGCACATTCTTTAGTGGGAAATAGAGATTTTGGAAAGCAGTCGCTTCAAAAAGACTTTATAATAATGTGAATAAAACCAGGGCAGAAACTATTGTTTTCCTAATCCCAAATTGATATTAAAAGCAACCAGACTGGGAAAAAAACAAATGAAAATTTTCAATCTTCACCATTTCTAGCCCAAGACACCAAGAGCTGTTAACTGGAGTTATGGAGATAATTAATAGGTCTCTTAGCTTCCAGTCTTACCAGGACACACCTCCCCTTCTTAGTCTATTCTTAAAATAGCAGCCTCAGTTATCCCTGTAAAACTAAATTCAATTAAGACGCAGTCTAGTCAAGGTTCTCCTGCTTACTCAGGATAAAAGACAAAGAACTGACAGTGGCTCCGGGCGCTGCTTCACTCTCACTTAATCCCTTCTCTGTCCTCCACCACTCTGTATTGACTGCAGCCACATTGCCTGCCTTCTTCACCAAAACCCTCCAGGCTCACTCCTGCCTTGGGCCCGTATCTCCTTTGCGCCAATGCTATTTTCCCAGTGGGATTCTCCTAATAACACTATTTAGAATTCCAAAGCAGTCAGTGAGTGAACACCTCTTTCACTGCTTCATTTTCCTCCATTGCAAATACAGCATGCAATTTACTAGTTTTGTTTTGTGTTTGTGGTTTGTCATTTTCCTGTTGTGTTCTGCTATACCTCTCATTAGAATGCCAACTCTACCAGGGTTAGAACTTATCGTTTATTCATTTATTTCATGTTGTAGCTCTGATGTCTTATATATATTAGATATTCAAT
Source organism: Oryctolagus cuniculus (assembly GCF_964237555.1). NCBI lineage: Eukaryota > Metazoa > Chordata > Mammalia > Lagomorpha > Leporidae > Oryctolagus > Oryctolagus cuniculus. Next base: position 91,025,008 of record NC_091442.1, read on the forward strand.
AAATATTTGTAAAATGAGTAACCCACTCACCTGCCTATTCAGCCAGGACTTATGGTTGCAAAGCAACAAAATTACCTGCTTCTAAATATCAGAGAAATAATTTCTTGGAGTGAGATTGGAAAGGTGAAACACCACACTCGAAGTGATTAGGAATCAAAGAAGGATGGGCACAAAACACGGGGGCAGGATTTGATGTCATGCCCACTACTAAGGACTAGCCGGGGCTCTTCACTCTGTCTCTACCACCGTGGACAATCTCCTAGGTGTCCTTGCACCTTTGCACAGTTCCTTTCGTTTTGGAGTACTAGCTCCAGTTCTAGATCGTGTGTCAACAAGCCAGCTGTCGTGGGTTAGAGGGGACAACACGTGGAACCCAGTCAGCAGCCAATAGAAGGCTGGGTTCTGCTTACCCCCAAAACTTATACAGTGCGGAGTTTCCAGCTCCTGAACACTTCTGGATTTTGGACAACTGAGAAACAAAACACTCAAAATAAAAAGCCTAATTCTAAGCTATGCCTACAAATGGAAAGCGGTTTTTTTGTTTTCTGCTTTGTTGCATTCGTTTTATGCAATCATTACTTTCTAAATTTTCCCAGTAATATGAATAGGTATATTAGCTTATTTAAGGACTTTGGCTAGAGAAAATTAATGCTGAACCATGTTGGTAATAAAAAATCTAGCCAGACTTCTATTTTCCCATTATGTGGGTTGGGTCTGTTGATGCTTATTCCTTAGAATGAGAAATGAGTGAATTGAGTGGTCTTCAGTGACCTGTCTGATTTCTTGAGGGTAAACTTTTACCCAAAGGCCAATAGGTTACCTTTTATATTTCACTAAATTCACATAATAAAAGGAGAGCTTCATTGGAAAGTGGATGCACATCTGACTCGCACATTATTCCATCCATTCCCCATAGAGAAATAGTCATTAATAGGTCTCTTAGTTTCCCATCTTGCTAGGACACACCTCCCCTTCTTAGTCTGCTATTAAAGTAGCAGCTTCAGTTATCCCTATGATTAATGTAGAGTTCAGATTTATGATACTAATATTTTCATCTGATACAGCATTGTTCCAAAGATCAGAGTAACAAACTTTCTCTTCCTGTACACCTCTTGAAAATGTGATTTTTCTACTCTTCTCAGACCTGTTTTGAATCTGCGCTGGCTCTGAGACTTGTCTTAAAACTATAATTTTTTTTGACAGGCATAGTTAGACAATGAGAAAGAGAGAGACAGAGAGAAAGGTTTTCCTTTTTCCGTTGGTTCACCCCACAAGTGGCCACTATGGCCAGTGCGTTGTGGCCGGCACACTGCGCTGATCCAAAGCCAGGAGCCAGGTGCTTCCTCCTGGTCTCCCATGCAGTTGCAGGGAGCATCCTCCACTGCACTCCCGGGCCACAGCAGAGAGCTGGACTGGAAGAGGAGCAACCGGGACAGAATCTGGTGCCCCAACTGGGACTAGAACCCAGTGTGCCGGCGCTGCAGGCGGAGGATTAGCCTAGTGAGCCGCAGTGCCAGCCAAAATTATAATGTTTTATAAGGGACATATGTGACTTTGAGGATAATCCTTAAGATGCTGTGCAGTTCCTGGTTTTATTGGGAGCCAGCTACCATCCAGGGAAGTCTGGGGAAACAACATGGAGAGAAAGTCCTTGGGGGAATGAAAGTCCACATGGAAAAAACAAACTAGACACTCCAGAAAATAGTCGGCTCTACCTGCCGCCCAGTGTGAGAAAGGCTGTCTTATGTCTTCCAGCCTGCACTGAGCTGCCATCAGGATTCAGTCATAAGATCAATTCAGCCCATGCCTTGAGGAACAGGAGAACCAACTATCTCATCCCAGTCAACATGTAGAAGTGAGAAATAATAAACTTGGGTTATCTTAAGCCAATATACTTTGGGATGCTTGGTTATATAGCAGTAGATGCTAAAATATTTAGGATGTGAAATTTAAAAAGAAAAAATAAGCTATTGTTTATTGGATAATGGCATTGTTACATTTTTGTTGAAAAACAATTTAGAAATACCCACCTTCTTTCACTTCTATGGAAGACTGCTATAGCTAAAAAAAATCTGGTCCTCACCAATACACCCACACCATTCCTAAACCTACTCCCAACTACCTCTCCTAGCTCGAACTTCCTGGACAGGAATGACATCATATACTTCTCCCAAAGTTAAAAGTAACTTATGGGCCTAGCGCTGTGGCATAGCAGGTAAAGCTGCCACCTGTAGTGCTGGCATCCCATATGGGCACTGGTTTGAGTCCCGGCTGCTCCACTTCTGATCCAGCTCTCTGCTATGGCCTGGGAAAGCAGTAGAAGATGGCCCAAGTCCTTGGGCCCCTGCACCCATGTGGGAGACCCGGAAGAAGCTCCTGGTTCCTGGCTTCGGAACAGTACAGCTCCGGCCATTGCAGCCAATTGGGGAGTGAACCAGCAGATGGAAGACCTCCCCCCGCCCCCCGTTTCTCCTTCTTTCTCTGTGTAATTCTTTTAAATAAATAAATCAATCTCTTTTTTTAAAAAAGTAACTTATCTGAATATTAGGTCTTTCTCTAAAATTTGAAGGTAGCTTCTAGCTTCTTTGATATATCAATGCTTTAATGGAGAAGGGAGAGAGGAATACTCTTTCATTATGTGCTTGTTTTGACTGACATTTAGAGATCCTACTCATAATTCCCTTACAACTTTCATGCCTCTCTCACATTCTACATTCCAAATTTATGATGGAATATTTTAGTTATTTATGCCATGTGTTGAGAACATCTGTCTAGTGAGATGGGGTATGTGTGACAACAGTTAGATGCTGTGTGCAAGGAACTCAACCATGTTGAAAATAATTTATATTTGACACTTTACTTTGAAGCAAAGAGGCCCAAATTTCATGAATAATTCATTTATATGTCAAGCATTTAATTTAGAGTTAGTCAACATTATGGTATTAATAATTACTGTTCTTTTTTCCAATTTCTTTTGAGCTACTTAAAATACTTGGTTTCTGATATTTTACTATGTTTTCTTTTTTTGTGGTCAAAACACAATGTAAGATTCTATATTTTTACTGTGTTTCTTTTTTTTGTTTTTAAAAAATTTATTTACTTATTTGAAAGGCAGAGTTACAGAGAGGAAGAGGTGGCAGGGTCGGGGATGGTGGTCTTCCATCTGCTGGTTCACTCCCCAATTGGCTGCAATGGCTGGAGCTGGGCCGAACTGAAGCCAGGAGCCAGGAACCAGGAGCTTCTTCTGGGTCTCCCCCATGAGTGCAGGGGTCCAAGGACTTGGGCCATCTTTCACTGCTTTCCCAGGCCATCAACAGAGAGCTGGATCAGAAGTTCAGCAGCCAGGACTCAAACCAGTGTCCATACGGGATGCTGGCATTGCAGGCAGCAGCTTTACCAGCTATGCCACAGTGCTGGCCCCTTTTATTGTATTTCTTAAAGCTTGTTTTACACCCACTGTTTCCAGGACTTTCCTGCTTTAAGTATACTTTCAAAGACCTTTGTTTTAGTTCTCAGTAGTATGTTAAATGATCCTATACACTTCAGTGAAACTAATTTTCAGTAATTCTACTTGGGTCTTTGAAATGAGCTCTTTCTCGTGTACCAAGATGATCTTCATATCAATTAACACATTAGCTAGATACCAGCTCTGCGAAAAGCACTTGGAAGAATATGCTAGAAATTTGAGATAAAATTTCTCTCCTAAAAGAGCTAGCAAACTATTCAAAGGAGATAAGACCTCAACAAGATATGACAATAACAAGAAGGTTCCTGGGCTCAGACTATACCCCATTACTTTATGCCAGTACTACTAAATACCTCAACTTTCCCCTCTATAAAACGAATTAGTACCAGTACTTGCACCTTAGTTAATCTGTGTGAAGAACTAAGTGACACTCCTGATATATAATCAACATTCATCCAAGTAAATCCGTATTGTTGTTGGATATCCTTCTTTGATGGCCGTTTCTTTCCACTGGGGTCTCTCTCACAGAGATCCTTGATGTAGGACAATTTTTTACCACAGTGTCTTGGCTTTCCAGTCTGAAATTCTCTCATGAACTTGTCAACCAGACCAGAATGTCTTAAGGGCTGATTCTGAGGTCAGAGTGCTATTTAAAGTGACTGTATTCTATGAGTCTGCTGTGTGGATTGCTTCCCATGTTGGAGCATTCACTCCTTTTTAATTCTATATATTATAATTATTATTACCAGACACTTGATCTTATTTGTATGATCCCTTTAACAGTTAATCCTATCTATATGACCACTTTAACACTTAGTATGGTCATTTTAACACTTGAGATGACATTTTTACCACCCAGCTTAATGGGATTTGGGGTCCCGTGGCAACTTTTTGAACTGTACCCTTGGAAGTAAGTCCATAGGAATGTATTCAGAACTGTACAGCTTCACAATTAAAAACTTCCTCCTCTCTCTCTTATTCCCACTCTTATTTTTCAATGAGGTCCATCATCAGTTGACGTTATACCCATATGATTATGTTAAGTAAAGAGTTTAGCACATAGTATGAAGAAGAGAAAAAAAAAAACTGTTCCTTGAATAGTCAAGACAAGGACTATTCAAGTCATTGCTTGTCAATTTCACTTATACAGATTTCCTTTTAGATGCTCTATTAGTTATCATAGATTAGGGAGAACAATGGTATTTGTCCCTTTGGGACTGGCTTATTTCACAAGTATGATGTTTTCCAGACTCATCCATTTTGTTGCAAATGACCAGGTTTAACTTTTTTTTTTTTTTTTTTTTTTTTACCTATGTGTAGTATCCCATAGAGTACATAGCCCATAATTTCTTTATCCAGTCTTTGGTTGATGGACATTTAGGTCGATTCCATGTCTTAGCTATTGTGAGGTAAGCTGTAATAAACATGAGAGTGCAGATAACTTTTTTATTTGCTAATTTCATTTCCCTTGGGTAATTTCCCAGGAGTGGGATTGCTGCATATGGTAGGTCTATATTCAGATTTCTGAGGTATCTCCAAACTGTCTTCCATAGTGGATTTACCAGTTTACATCTCACCAACAATGGATTAGGGTACCTTTTTCTGCACATCCTCACCAGCATTTGTTATTTGTTGATTTCTATATGAAAGCCATTATAATTGGGGTGAGGTGAAACCTCATTGTGGTTTATTTGCATTTACCTGAGGGCTAGTGATCCTGAGCATTTTTTTCATGTGTCTGTTGGCCACTTAGATTTCCTCTTTTGAAAAATATCTATTTAAGCGCTTGCCCATTTCCTAACTGGGTTGTTCATTTTGTTGTGGAGTTTCTGATCTCTTTGTAGATCCTGGCTATTAATTCTTTATCAGTTACATAGATTGCAAGTAATTTCTTCTGTTCTATTGGTTGCATCTTCACTTTCCTGACTTTTGCATTGCAGAAGCTTCTCAGTTTGATGTAATCCCATTTGTTAATTTTGGCTCTGACTGCCTGTGCTTCTGGAGTGTTTTCCAAGAACTCTTTGCCTGTGCCTATATCTTGCAAGGTTTCCTCGATGTTCTCTAAAAAAATTGATGGTATCAGGTCATAGATTTAGGTCTATAATCCATTTTGAATAGATTTTTGTGTAAGTGGTGAGGTAGGGGTCTTGCTTCATACTTCTGCATGTGGAAATCCAGTTTTCCCAGCACCATTTGTTGAAGAGACTGTCCTTGCTCCAGGGATTGGTGTTAGTTCCTTGGTCAAATATAAGTTGATTGTAGATACTTGGATTGATTTCTGGCATTTCTATTCTGTTTCATTGGTCTGTCCATGTATTTTTGTACCAGTACAAGGCTGTTTTGATTATAACTGCCTTGTTGTGTTCTTTTGGGAGTGTCATATTGTCTTCCTTATTCTTGTTTCTTGAATTGGTGCATTTGTTATTCAGCATTTGTCAAGATACTTACTTGTTTCTTCTTTTCTTTTTTTTTTTTTTTTTTTTTTTTTTTTGCTGTGTTGGCTCTTATCTTTGGACTATGTCTTTTTGGATTAGCGGAGTGTCTGCTTTCAGGGAATAACTAGAGGTGCATGGTATGTGTGGCCAAGGACCTCTGTTCAGTGCTCCAGGATGAAGGGCATGTCTGAGGTGACGCACCCAGGTTTGTCATGGTAAATTTTTTTTTAATTAGAGGGGAGGTTTGTTCTTGTCTGTTGGCATAGATTCAGTTCATTTCCTCTCCTCAAAGAACACCAGTGCCTGGGCACTAGCCCCAGTGGGTATATTATTCATCCACTCTGCCACAAAGACCACACAAAATCTTTACAGTCCTCAGCAATGTCCCACGCCAGGTAACCAGGGAGCCCTGATTGTGTGGAGCCTTCCACAATGACTGCCCAGAGTCCCTGCCACACACTGATTCCTCCCACACAGCCTCAGTGTTTTCACAGTCCTGGAACACAAGCCTCCCACAGTCATGAGCACCCAGTACCCTGTCTGTTGTCCCCACCAGACTCAGGAGTCTCCACTTGGCTGGTTGCTGGGTGCAGACACGAGTTGGTGCAGCTGTTACATATATCCAGAATGGTGCCTGCTCTCTATCAGCTTTTACAGGACACAGTTGCAGGTTGATTGGGGAGAAGGAAATGTGTCCGCCCTTTGTTTTTTTCTCTTCTAGTTTAGCAGGTACACTCTCCTCCAGGGGCCTCAAAGCTGGATTCCCTCTCGACTCTTCCTGCAGCTTTTTTGCCAGTAGCTTCAGCTGCTACAGTCTGGTCTCATCTCATTCTCCAATGCTGGTGTGGATGCTCTCAGCTACTGGGGTCCTGAGTTTTGTGTGTTCCTTCCCTCCTTGTAGGTCCAATGTGTCCCTCCAATTTGCGTGGAGGTTCCTCTGCTGTTTTCTCCCTAACTCTTCCCTGAGACTGCACTCTTTCCACTTTTTTAAAAACTATCTCCTAGACTAGAGCAGCAAGCTCCCTCCTTACTCGGCCATCTTAATCTTCCCTCCATGACTTGTTTTTTAAACAATTAGTTTCTCTTTCCTTAAGTAAGGCACCTACCACATGTAAACGTAATTTTTGAAATGATAAAATGTTATGTTGTATATTGCATTCTTTGTGCTCCAAAGTGATAGCTTTCATTGTGTTTTACATTAGTTTATTAAATGACCTTGGTGATAACATCAGTCATCAGTACATAAACATCCTAGCAACTGCCTAATCAAAACTGTTACAATTGCCTAATAGCTTATTGGTCAGTGACAAATTCTTTTTAAGGGGAAGTTATAAGTTCATGCAGCTCATTAATTATACACTGGTAAGGAGTTGTTTCTCAATCCTTGGTAATATCTTTGGTGTTATTAATTCTGGTTCTATTAAATGGATTAACATTTCCTCCCTGTGCCTGCTTTGTTATAAATGTGTTATACTGAACAAAGAGTCATTGTTAATAACCCTTTGAGAAAAAGGTTTTCATTTCTTTTGGACTTGCCATTGTTTGCTTTTGGAAGATGAATAATCCACCTTCCCTGATAACTGAGCACTGAAGGGATAGGGAAAGGGGAGGGGCAGTATTTACTTTATCTTATATTCCAAATTTAACAATGGTATGTCTGCATTGTAATTTATCACAGGTTTATTTTCAGAAAATAGTCTGCTTAAGTCACAGAGTGATAAATAAACAGCTCTTGCAAGTTCATGACTACAGAAGTTCAGAGCCAGGCCTTCCAAGATAGAATAAAAAGACTTTTTGAAGTTTTGCTGAACTGGTAAGTTACTGAATCATATTTTATCATGAGATTTATAGGTTTTAGCAGGTTAATGACATGATTTATCATATGTTTAAGAGAACTAAATAAAAACTATAAGAAATTATATGCAATGAATCTAAAAATATTAAATTTAAAATATAAAATATTGCTATAAAAATCTTTACAAAAAGTTAGTATAAAATAATTTACCTATCTTTAGGAGAAATAACTCATTGTCTGGCTTTGTGGCATTGTGGGTAAAGCTGACACCTGTGTTGCCATATTCCACATTGGTGCCAGTTCTTATCCCAGTATTTTTAAGATTTAATTATTTGAGAGTTAGAGTTACAGAGAGAGAGAGGGAGAGACAGAGAGAAAGGTCTTCCATCTGCTGGTTCACTCTCCAAATAGCTGCAACAGCCAGAGCTGGTCCAATCTGAAGCCAGGAGATTCTTCCAGGTTTCCAGTGTGGGTGCAGGGGCCCAAGCACTTGGGCTGTCTTCCACTGCCTTACCAGGCTATAAGCAGGGAGATGGATTGGAAGAGGAGCAGCACCCTATCATCCTTCCCACCAAAAGGACAAATACCATATGTTCTCCCAGATCTGTCATTACTAATAGAGCACCTAAAAGGAAATCTATAGAAGTAAAATTAATGCTTCAAGGTGCAATGACTTTGAACAGCCCTTGTCTCAACTGTTGAGGAACATTTTTTTCCATACAATCTGTTTAACTCTTTGCTTAATATAGAGTTAATCATATGTGTATAAAGATAATTGAAAAATATATTTTAGTAAAAAGATAATGGGAATAGGAGAGGGAGGGGGAAGATGGGTGGGAATATGAGTGGGAGGGTGGGAAGAAACTTTATATTCCTAAAGTTGTATTTATGAAATGCATGAAGTTTATATTCCTTAAATAAAAGTTTTCTGGGGGAAAAATCATTGAAACTCAAAATGTCCATTTCACTCCAGTGCATTACATTTTATGTACTCTATTACCTCAGATCAGGAAAAATATATGAAATCTGCCTTTTGGGGACTGGCTTACTTGACTATCATGGTTTCCAGTTGCATCCATTTTGTTGTAAAAGACTGCATTTCATTTTTTTAACAGCTGAGTAGTACTCCATAGTGTATATATACCATAATTTCTTTATCCAATAAACTATTGGTGGGCACCTGAGTTGATTCCATATATTAGCTATTGTAAATTGTGCTGCAATGAACATGGGTTATAAATCACTCTTTCAGATGGTAATTTCCTTTGGTTTGGGTAAATTCCCAGGAGTGGGATGGCTGGGTCATATGGTAGGTCTATATTCAGATTCTGAAGTATCTCCATAGTATCATCCACAAACTGGCTGCACCAGTTTACATTTCTACCAACTGTGGATGAGGGTACTTTTCTTCCCTCATCATTGCCAGCATTTGTTGTTTGTTGGTTTCTGTATGAGAGCCATTCTAACTGGAGTGAGGTGAAACCTCATTGTGGTTTTGATTTGCATTTCCCTGATGGCTAGATTGAGCATTTTTTCCTGTGTCTGTTGGCCATTTGGATTTCCTCTTTTGAAAAATGCCTGTTTAAGTCCTTTGCCCATTTCTTAACTGGGTTTTTCATTTTGTTGTTGAGTTTCTTGATCTCTTTATATATTCTGGTTTTTAGTCCTCTATCAGTTGCATAGTTTGCAAATAATTTCTCCCATTCTGTCGGTTGCCTCTTGACTTTGCTGAATGTTTCTTTTGCAGTACAGAAGCTTCTCAGCTTGATGTAATCCCATTTGTCAATTTTGGCTTTGTTGGCCTGTGCCTCTGGGGATTTTAAAAAAGTCTTTGCTTATACTAATGTCTTGCAGGATTTCCCCAGTGTTCTCTAATAATTTGATTGTACTGAGTTGTAGATTTCAATCTATCCATTTTGGGTGATTTTTGTATAAGGTTTAAGGTAGGGGTCTGGTTTCACACTTCTGAATGTGGAGATTGAGTTGTCCTAGCACCATTTGTTGAAGAGGCTATCCTTGCTCCAGGGACTGATTTTAGGTCCTTTGTCAAAGATAAGTCAGTTGTCGATGCATGGGTTGATTTCTGGAGTTTCTAATCTGTTCCATTGGTCTGTATGTCTGCTTTTGGGCCAATACCAGGCAGTTTTGATTACAGCTACCCTGTGGTATGTCTTGAAATCAGGTATTCTGATGCCTCTGGCTTTGCTTTTGTTGTGTAAGATTGCTTTAGCTATTTGGGGTTTTCTGTGTTTCCACATGAATTTTAGTGTCATTTTTTTCTAGATCTATGAAGTATGTCATTGGTGTTTGGATGGGTATCGCATTGAATCTGTAAATTGCTTTCAGTACTATGGACATTTTGATGATAATTCTTCCAATCTGTGAACCTGGAAGATTTTTCCATTTTTTTATCTTCTTCTATTTCTTTAATGTTTTGCAATACTCACCACAGAGATCTAAGACATTCTTGGTTAAATTTATTCCAAGGTATTAAACTCTTTTTGGAGCCATTGTGAATAGGATTGATCTTAGAAGTTCTTTTTCAGTCGTGGCATTGTCTGTGTATACAAATGCTATTGATTTTTCTATGTTGATTTTATATCCTGCCACTTTGCCAAATTCTTTTATGAGTTCCATATAGAGGTTTTTTATACATTTTATATCATAAAATCAAATGAAAATACATTAACTAAAATCTAGTCATATGCTTTAAGTGATGAAACAATGATTACAAAATTCTTCTGTTTATGATATAAAAAAATTATGTATCATAAAAACATGGTGGACTGGGGCCAGTGCTGTGGCACATAGAGTTAAAGCCTGAGCCTTCAAGCTGACTTACTTCAAATGGTAGAGTTAGAAACATACCAGGGGATTCCAATTCAATCCCATCAAGGTGGCATGTACCAATGCCATCTCACTAGTCCCAGTGATCAATTTCTGTTCACAATTGATCATAATGATAGGACTAAGAACCAAAGGGATCACATAAACAAGAATAGTGTCTGCAAATACTAGCTGATAGAATAAAAAAGGGAGAGAACGATCCAACATGGGAAGTGAGATACACAGCAGACTCATAGAATGGCAGATGTCCTAAACAGCACTCTGGCCTCAGAATCAGCCCTTAAGGCATGCGGATCCGGCTGAAAAGTCCATGAGAGTATTTCAGGCATGGAAAGCCAAGACACTCTGGGGGAAAAAAAAAAAAAAACCTAAATGAAAGATCTCCGCAAGTGAGATCCCAGTGGAAAGAACGGGTCATCAAAGAAGGAGGTACCTTTCTCTGAAGGGAGGAGAGAACCTCCACTTTGACCATGGCCTTGTCTAAAAATTATCAGAGTCAGTGAACTCAGGGGGCTTCCATAGCTTTGGCAGCTCATGACAAGAGCCTCGGGTGATTACTGATGCCATAAACAAGAGTGTCAATTTGTTAAGTCAACAACAGGAGTCACTGTGCACTTACCCCTCATGTAGGATCTTTGTCCTTAGTGTGCTGTACATTGAGATTTAATGCTATAACTAGTACTCAAACAGTATTTTTCACTTTATGTTTCTGTGTGGGAGCAAACTGTTGAAATCTTTACTTAATGTATGCTAAACTGATCTTCTGTATATAAAGATAATCGAAAATGAATCTTGATGTGAATGGAAGGGGAGAGGGAGTGGGAAAGGGGAGGGTTGCGGGTGGGAGGGACGTTATGGGGGGGAAGCCATTGTAGTCCATAAGCTGTACTTTGGAAATTTATATTCATTAAATAAAAGTTTAAAAAAAAAAAAAAAGCCTGAGCCTTGTGCCGGCATCCTTTGTGGGTGCCAATTCGAGTTCCAGCTGCTCCTCTTCTGATGCAGCTCTTTGCTATGGCCTGGGAAAGCAGTACAAGATGGCCCAGCTCCTTGGGCCCCTGCAATTACATGGGAGACCCTGAAGAAGTTCCTGGCTCCTGGCTTTGGATCAGCTCAGTGCTGGCCATTGCACTAATTTTGGGAATGATCCAGTGGAATAGAAGGCCTCTCCCTCTGTCTGGTTCTACCTCTCTCTATAACTCTTTCTTTCAAATAAATAAAATAATTCTAAAAAAAAAATACATGATGGACTATAGAAAAGACCAAACTTTAAATATCTGTTACTACATCTTTGTTCTTTAGTTTCAGTTTGAAAAGATCTGTCTACATAACATCCTGTCCATTAATCCAAAACATCCTACCAAAAATCTCCAAACAAAATAGATCAATGCAGCCATATTTTATCTGTTCAAATTGTATATACATGTTTACATGCTAGAATATTATGAATTAGATAAAGATTTAGAAAAATATACCAATTAAAATAGGGAAAAGATAATATAACTATAATATTTTTAAATATTTCTTAAAACTTACATTTTAACAGAAATACAAGTAAAGGCATTTCCAAATTTATACACACACACACACAGAGTGGGAGAGAGTGAGAACAGGAGACAGAGATTGAAATTCAGATCAATTCATGTTAATGAGAAAATTATTATGTAGATTCTAACTGATGAATGTGATTTTCTTATCAAATTCTTTTTAAGGTTGCTTCAATTTGCTGGGTTATTGAAATAGCTTTTCTTGCTCAATCTTCCTGAAACATTACTCCTACTATATTGGTATAAAGTTCAGAACTTGAGTGTACAGCACTAATCTTTATTTTGTCAAAGAAAAAATCATTGGAATCTAATTTGTGAAACCTGGTAGAAGCTGTTCCGAAAATGCATCTCTGCTATGTTTGAGATTCAAGGCTATTAGGCATTAGTGAAGCAACTGCAGGCTGACAAGGTGGGTGTGGATCATCATCCCATGTGAGCCATGGGACTTATGAAATGTATTTCTGGAAACACCACCACTTATGTTCAGGAGCCAGTGAGCATGGCCAAGATCTAAACAGCCTTTCCAACCATGGTACTTTGCACTAATCTAATCTCAAGAAAGATTCCAGCTTTCACTTCAATTCTGCAAATATTTGTTGTGCAACAGTGTTCAATATTTGTTGTAGAAAGGACCCAGTACTCTGCCAAATACACTGCTTTGACAAAAATCTGATCTATATATTTAACTGTGGCTAAAGCTTTTAAGCAATTTAGACCTAAATTTCTCCATCCATAAAATAAGAGATTGGATTAACAATATCTAAGGTTTAAAATCCTATTTTTATGGGTTGCCTTGAGTATAGTTAGGACAGATTACCCTTTGCTTATAATCTGTTCTTTACCTCATTCATCTGGTTGAAACAGAGAAGCCCAGGTTCCATCTGGTGGAGGTTACACCAGCCATCAGACGGACTGTGCTCTGGGAGGCTGGCTGGAGTGGTAAGAGATGGACTAAGGAGTGGGATGCTGGGGTGCAGCTTTGCCACTTACCCCTCAAATGATTTAGGACAGTTACTTCATCTGTTGAGCTGTCTGTGTCTTCCTGTGTAAAAATGAGGATAATCGTTATATTTACCTTGTGGGGTCATGTTCAATGTTAAATGAGTTAGCGCATGTAAAACACTTGTGAACATGCCTAACACAGAATCGGTGCTCAACAGGACCAGCTTCATAAGTCTGGCTAAAGGCAAAGGGACGAATTCAGGGGCCTAGTTTTAAACCCAAGCACTGACGTTCACTAGGGCATTGCCTAGTTACTGTAATTATTAATAGCCACCTCACAAGATCATTCAGTTTTATATATATAAAATCTGTATCTACATTTCAACAGCAACAGTGTCTGACATAAAAATGTAAGTCCTGGAAGGAGAAGGAGAATGACAAGGAACTGCTAATTTTTTTTTTTTTTTGACAGGCAGAGTGGGCAGTGAGAGAGAGACAGAGAGAAAGGTCTTCCTTTGCCGTTGATTCACCCTCCAATGGCTGCCGCAGCCGGCGCATGGTGCTGCCGATGGCAGGAGCCAGGTACTTCTCCTGGTCTCCCATGGGGTGCAGGGCCCAAGCACTTGGGCCATCCTCCACTGCACTCCCGGGCCATAGCAGAGAGCTGGCCTGGAAGAGGGGCAACCGGGACAGAATCCGGCGCCCCGACCGGGACTAGAACCCGGTGTGCCGGTGCTGCAAGGCAGAGGATTAGCCTAGTGAGCCGCGGCGCCGGCCAGGAACTGCTAATCTTAACCTCAGTATCCAACATGGTAATACCAGGAACTCCAACATTGGGAAATAGGGGCAAAATGAATACATGAAGAGAAGTCTTCTGCTATTAGCTTTTATACATAACAGGCCTATAAATTTAATTATAGTGAGATTTTATAATATAAATATTCACAGCAAGAATGTACAGCTTTCACTAGCAAACCGAACATACAGTAAATACTCAACAAATGTTATTGTTTATTATTATTAAATCCTCTTTCTGTAAGATTAAACCACTCTTTCTTGACTTTTATTGAAAAGTTGACTTCATTGTGTAATATAATCATATTCAATAGTGGAATAAATTTTAAATGATAGAATAAAACTGTTTTCTCATAGCAGTTAAATTTATGTCATTGGAATGAATGAATTCTGTCCTGCTTCAATTAAGTCCATTTAATCAATGAAATCCCCAATTGTATATAAAGGAATAGCTGACAAGTGCTTTGTCTGCTGAGATCCTCAGTATTCTTTGCAGAAATGACTGCCTGTTAATCATTTTCACTGGCTAAAAATCAAAATTACAAGTGCATTAAAATCATTGTCTAAAGACACGGCTGTCTATAAGTTGATACTCAGTGTAATGAGAGAGGATGTGTGTCGAATTCCATTAGTAGTCTTCTGAGAAGATCTGTGCTATTGCATTAGATTCATAATTTATATATTCAGTATTAAAAATTTTCTGCGGTCGGCGCTGAGGCTCAATAGGCTAATCCTCTGCCTTGTGGTGCCAGCACACCTTGTTCTAGTCCTGGTCGGGGCACCAAATTCTGTCCCGGTTGCCTCTCTTCCAGGCCAGCTCTCTGCTGTGGTCTGGGAGTGCAGTGGAGGATGGCCCAAGTCCTTGGGCCCTGCACCCCATGGGAGACCAGGAGAAGCACCTGGCTCCTGGCTACGGATCAGCACGGGGCACTGGCCGCAGCGCGCAGGCCGCAACGGCCATTGGAGGGTGAACCAACGGCAAGAGGAAGACCTTTCTTTCTGTCTCTCTCTCACTGTCCACCCTACCTGTCAAAAATAATAAAAAAAATTCTGCAAATCCCTGTATAGAAAGATATCATATGAAAGAATTTGTATAACTAAATATGATTTGTCAGGCCAGTAAACAGGAGAAATATTATAAATTAACATTAGAAGTAAGGCCTTGATAACATTAGAATGCGTGGTTACATACATGATCCTCTAAAAGGTAAAACTGCTGCCTCTGGCAGCTCTCTACTGCCATATATGCTGTCAAAGTTCATGTATTGGGGCCAGCGCTGTGGCGCAGTAGGTTAATCCTCCACCTGCAGCACCGGCATCCTATATGGGCACCAGTTCTAGTCCCAGTTGCTCCTCTTCTGACCCAGCTCTCTGCTAAGGCCTGGGAAAGCAGTGGAAGATGGCCCAAATGTTTGGGTCCCTGCACCCATGTGGGAGACCCAGAAGAAGCTCCTGGCTTCAGATCAGCCCAGCTCTGGCCATTGTGGGTATTTGGGAAGTGAACCAGAGGATGAAAGACCTATCTCTTTGTCTCTCCCTCTCACTGTATGTAACTCTACCTCTCAAATAAATACAATCTTTTTTTTAAAAAAAAAGTTCATATATTTGTATGTATATGCAATATATATACATATGCATAGTCAAAATTAAGAATATTTCATTGACATATAACTTCTTCCCTTTTCCATGCTAAACATATTGGACTAGAGGGTATTAAAAGTGGCATTATTGGGCAGAGTTTTACTTTCATCCAAAATAAAATAATAATATTGAATGTACTCTCCTACTTGAAACTACTAGTAAATACACCAACAGTGTTCAGACACTGGACACCAGGCAGTGCAGGACAATGAGCTCTGAGAGAGGGGCCAACAAAGCAGGTGAGCAAATTTACAGCCTAGGAAGAGTTTCTGAATTACCAAGTAAGGAAAAGATCAGGTGGAGCTTGGAGCTCTCCCTAAGTTGAGGAGTCAGGGCTGGGAGTCTGGGAATTGCAAATGGTTAGAGTTGCCAGGACAGAGTCAAAGAAAGGAGAAACTTACAAGGAGTAAGACAGCTCCCAGTCCCTGCAAAGGCTGCCCTCAATTCTTCAACACACGTGAGAAGGAACCTGCTCGAGTTTATGAACAGTACCACCCAAGAACAGTTTGTGTTTCAAGTGGCCAGGATAGAAAATCTTGTAATGCACAGGACATCAGGTTATCAGGAGACTATTTAGTTGAAAATGAGACAAAATCAAGCCTGAACTGAAGGCTAATGTGATAATGCCTAACAAATCTTCAAAGCAAAATGCAAAGATTCAAACTATTTACAGATAATTGAATCCTAGACCAAGACTCAGACAGTGTTTAGAAACACAAAATTTCTACACCTCAAGGTAAAATTCACTATTTGGTATCCAGTATATGAGTGACACAAATAAGTGGAAATAATACAGAGAAAGACAATCAATAGCAACAGATCCAGATTTGACACAGATGATATAATTGTTGGGGAAGGACATTAAAACTATTTTGTGTTGTTATGGAAGATAACCATATGTTTAACAGACTAGAGGAAGGATTATGCACATTATATTAAGTATATGGAAGATGTAAAAGGAAATCTAGACTGAAGTTCTAGTGATGTCTGAGGTGAAAAAACATGCAATGGAATTAAGAGCAAACTTGATACTGCACTCAAAGATTATTGTTTCTGTGTGCAATATATAGCCACATGCATAGCCAAACTGTCTGAAGTTAAATACAGAGGAAGAAAGACTGAAAACCAATGAACAAAGTGTCAGGAGTTGTGGGACCACTTCAAACAGCCCAACTATATATATGAAGCTGGAGTCTCTCAATGAAAGGGAAGACAGAAACAGAAAAGACATTTTAGTAAATCATATTTTAAAATTTTGCAATTTTAATAAAACTATACACCAAAATATCCAGGAAGCTCTATGTACCCCGAATGTAAGAAGAAAAACCAAAAAACTAGACATGATCACATAGTTTAAATGCCAGTTTTAAAAATAAAATCTTAAAATCAACCAGAGAGGAGAAAATACATTATGGACAAAGGAAAAAAGATAAGAAGGCCAACAGATTTCTTGTTGGAAACAGTACAAACCAGAAATGGTGGAGAAACACCTTTAGTGACTGAAAGGAAAAAGAAATCTGTCAAAAGAATGTTCTATATCCAGTGAAAACATGTTTGAATAAAGAAGGAAAAGTGACTTCCTTAGACATAGATGGAATTAATCACCGACAGAAATGTCTATAAGGTCACCAGCAGAAGGAAATGGATACTAGAATTAAGGATGTAGTTACACAAAAAATGAAAGAGCACAGAAAATGGTTAAAAAAATTGTGAGTAAATATAAAAGGTTCTTAAAATTTTTCTTTCTAAGATACCTTTAGAAGCTGTTGGTGGGGCCAGCACTGTGGTGTAGCAGGTAAAGCTGCCGCCTGCAGTGCCAGCATCCCACATGGGCACCAGTTCAAGTCCCGGCTGCTCCACTTCCTATCCAGCTCTCAGGTATGGCCTGGGAAAGCAGTAGAGGATGGCCCAAGTCCTTGGGTCCCTGCACCCATGTGGAAGACCCAGATCCTGGCTCCTGGCTTTGGATCTGCATAAAAAAATAAATAAATAAAAAGAAGCTATTGGCTTAAAACAAATCAGTATCAGTGTATCACAGTGTTTAAAACACATGTCTTTTTAATGCTAATGTAAGGTTTATGTACTATATATGAAATATATGTATATATGTTTAAAGATTTTTATTGATTTATTTGAAAGGCAGAGTTACAGAGAGAGAGAGATCTTCCATGCACAGATTCACTCCCCTAGATGGCCTGATTGCCAGGGCTGATCCAGGCTGAAGCCAGGAGCCAGGAGCTTCATCCGGAAGAGGCCCAGTCACTTGGGTCATCTTCCTCTGCTTTCCCAGGGGCATTAGCAGGATGTTGGATCAGAAGTGGAGCACCCAGGACATAAACCAAAGCCCGTATGAGAGCCCAGCATCACAGGTGGCAGCTTTCCTGCTGCACCACTACACCAAGCTAAAATGATACATATCATAGGAAGGTGTGCTGTGATAACCTAAGGTGTGTATTATAATCCTGGAAGTCATCACTAAAAAACAAAATATGAAATTATACTTAAATCCTTTAAATAAGATAAAACAAAGGGGGAAAGATATTATTACAAATATAACAAATATGGGCTGGCGCCGTGGCTCACTAGGCTAATCCTCTGCCTGCGGCGCCAGCACACCGGGTTCTAGTCCCGGTTGGGATGCCGGATTCTGTCCTGGTTGCTCTTTCAGTCCAGTTCTCTGCTGTGGCCCAGGAAGGCGGTGGAGGATGACCCAAGTGCTTGGGCCCTGTACCCACATGGGAGACCAGGAAGAAGCACCTGGCTCCTGGCTTCGGACTGATGCAGTGCGCCGGCCATAGCGACTTTTGGGGGATGAACCAACGAAAAAGGAAGACCTTTCCCTCTCTCTCTCTCTCTCTCTCTCTCACTGTCCAAAAAAAAAAAAATATATATATATATATGTATAGCAAATATGAACTTCCTGGTCAAAAAATAGGTTATCCTAAATACTTGTACATAATTCATCATAACTTAGCTCATGAGCCCAAGTCTTGCCATTTCAAGGAACCTCAGCCATGTCCAGCTTATTTATCTGTCAATCTTGAAAGGCGGAGAGAGACAGAAGTCTGATTGAGGTCTCCAGGTGCTGATTCACGTCTGAAATGCCTCCAACAGCTGAAGCTGGAGTAGGCCACAGTCAGGAACCCGGAACCTATTCTAGGTCTCCCACATGCACATGCATGGCAGCGCCCCAAGTACTTGGATCATCATCTACTGCCTCCCAGGGTGTGCATTACATCAGCAGGAAGCTGGAATCAGCAGTAGAAATGGAACTTGATCCCAGGCACTTTGCTCCTCCAGGGATGTCTTTTTTTTTTTTTTTTTTTTTTTTTTTTTTTTTTTTTTTTTTTTTTTGACAGGCAGAGTGGACAGTGAGAGAGAGAGAGAAAGAAAGGTCTTCCTTTGCCGTTGGTTCACCCTCCAATGACTGCCGCGGACGGCGTTCTGTGGCCGGTGCACCGCGCTGATCCGATGGCAGGAGCCAGGTGCTTCTCCTGGTCTCCCATGGGGTGCAGGGCCCAAGGACCTGGGCCATCCTCCACTGCACTCCCTGGCCACAGCAGAGAGCTGGCCTGGAAGAGGGGCAACTGGGACAGAATCCGGCGCCCCGACCGGGACTAGAACCCGGTGTGCCGGTGCCGCAAGGCGGAGGATTAGCCTAGTGAGCCGCAGCGCCGGCCCCAGGGATGTCTTAACCACTGCATCAAACATCTACCTTTAACATCCAGCTCAAAACGCACTCTTTTAAGCAAACCTAGTCAGTGTGGGAGTCTGTGTCCTCCTCTTTTCTCCTGGATGTTTCCCTGGGTGTGATCCTTATTCCTTGTGGCATTGCTCTCATGTCACTGGGACAGACAGCTGAGCCAAACTCTTGGGTTCAAGTGTCAGCTCTATGGTATAGGCTGGATATTTAACATTTTCTTGTTGCTTCTGTTTTCTCCCATATAAAATAGAGATATTAACAGCAGCTGCTCTGAGGGATTTCTGTGAGGATTCAATATGATAATGAAAGAAAGCACTTGGTACAGTGCTCTTTGCCCATTGAGCCCTAAATGAGTGATCCCGTCCACTGCTCTCCATCTGTGACATTCTCTGCCTGCTGCAGCCGTGCAACTGCAAACTGCCTCTGTCTGCATTAGTGCACCAGCTCAGTTGGCACTTCCACACTTCAGAAATACTGTTGAGGTATTTCTTGGCTGGAGGATCTTGCACTCTGACACAAGCCTTCCCATCAACGTCCTGTAAGCCTCATTCCACCATTGTTTCTCTACTATTTTATCAGAATTGTCTGCTCCTCTCAGGACAAACTACAGAACAAGACATAAATTATTACTGTGCTTCTCCAGGCTACCGGAATCAGATTTTGATTATGTTTTTAATTTGTGTATTCAAGAGGGAGAGAAAGGGAGAGGAAGAGGGAGGGGGAAGAGAAGAAGGAAAAGAGGGAGAGGTAGGGTTAGAGGCAGAGGAAAGAGGGAGAGGGGGAGAAAGGGAGGGAAGGGAGAGAAATCTCCCATACACTGCTTTACTTTCCAAATACCCACAATGGCTAGGAGGGTGGGGCACAGCTGGGAGCCTGGGACTCTATATAGGTCTCCCTCATGGGACTACTTGAATCACTACCAGTGCCTCCCAGGGTGTACATTAGCAGGGGGCTGGAGTCAGGAGCCAGAGCCAGGTACTGAACCCAAGAACTCGTACATTAGGTGTATGTTTCATAATTGGAGCCTTAACTGTGAAGACAAACACCTGCCCCAAGACCTGGTCTCTAAACAGATATTTGTGATAAGAGCACTTTAACCTTCTATTTGGAACCCTGGTGCTAAGAGCTGACTTTTGTGATCATGCTGCCCTGCCTTCTGTGTTGGGCCAGAGAACTCTGCCTGTATGTTGAAGGCTGTTGTGAGAAAGTCAACAAGAAACAAGGTAATGTTCCTGAATACTGTCTACTTCCTAGAGGCAGCCTTAATTCTGCTGGGAAACACATGGGCAAGTTAACTGCCTCTATTACTAATGACAGATTAGCTATGGCATATTGGAAAGAGATGTTCATCTGCCTAAGTGCCTTGATGCCACCGTGAATTGCTGCCTGTGGCACTGGATCTATTTGTTCCCACACAGGGAGAGATCCTAACACTTCTGCAAAGTCCCGAGGTGCTGTGTCTACTGAGGTAGCCCTGGATATCCTCCAGAGCTGCAGCTGCCTCTTGATCCCAAATAAAGCCTGTAGGACAATAGGCTGTCTTGAATTCGAGCTCATTTATGAACAAACTTAGGGAAACACTTCTGATTTTAGAGTGGGAAACCATCTCTTCTTGTATATTTCTTATGGTAATTGTCGTATACTGAGCCATAGAATAGGCATTCAAACACGCTTCTGGTCTCCTCTGGTAGTCTAGAAACCCTCTGAGCAGTGATACTTATTCATACCACAGCATCCCCCACAGGGACTGAAATGGTCCATGAAGAACCTAGCCCTGGCAGTACCAGCACTACTCATATGAGAGGAGACAGCACCAACACTGGTCCAGGGGCTCCACAACTAGGATTCTATTTTCCATCTGGTTTCCTGTTTTAAGGATTAAACAACTGAGGTTCCAAATGGCTTGAGATGTGTGTGAGGGTACAAGATAGTCTATCCAAACCTGTGTGACTCCCATGCCTAATTCCAGTCACCACAATATAAGACCTCCTTTACATAATACCTCTCGGGATTTTTTCTGAACCTCTTTGCTTTCATTATAGACACAAACTTTCTTGGTGTTAAAACTGTCTTTGGAGGACGTTATGAGAGTAGAGGCCAGATTTGTAGCTATTGAGATAATAGAGGCAAGTAACATCATTCAGAGATGGTTGTGGAAGTTTTATGAAGAACAGTCACTAATAACAACCTTTTTACACTTGTCTATTAGAAACATGATGAGTTTTGGTCAATATAAAATATTGGGTAGGACTTAAAGTAATTCAGTGGAAGATATCTGAATAATAATGCTCACAATCTACAGTAGTAAAAGTCTTTTTTTTTTCATAGAAAGCAAGAAGTTCAAGATCATATTCACTGATTTTTATCTGGAACTTCTGGGTGTTTCATAACTGCTAGATTGCATTCTAGTCCAAAGAGGCGCATGACCCCTGAGCAGAAGCACATGGTGCAGTAGGCAAAGTGTTTCTTGTGCTAAACTCACTTCTCTTTTATGAAGCCCTTTCCCCTTTTTATGGGCCCTTCTCCCTCTGACCTCTCCCCTGCCCCAGTTCTCAGTGTCCTACTCTAAGTGTCCAGGAGAAGATAAACTACTAGTCATTTCAGAAAAATTAGTCTGGGTTAGATCTCTCTGAGACCCTGTAATTACCTTCAAGGCAGTAACTCAAAATAATGTATCTCTAGTGAAAGGGATGACTACCAGTGACATTTCCACTGCTTTGGCTCCTGATTAAGGGCATTGTTTTGGTGATAAATTATATTAAAAAATCAGTCACCTTCCCTCCCTTCTCAGAAGACACTGGTTAGCACCACGAAGATGGTAGGATATGGTTTTCCACTGGCTGTTTGTGGGAAGGTGCACAGTCCTTGATTCAGCTCCACACTTGTATAGAGACTGAAGAGTTGCTAGTAGCAGGACAAAATGAATGGAAACTTGCAAGGTGATTCTTTGGGAATGGTAGGCTGCTGTTGATCCTGCTGCTGACCTCAACGCTTTCTCGCAATATGTCAGTGAGTGGACTTTTGGCTGCCGGACATGAAGAAATCATATAATCAATGAAGCAATCAATCAACAAGTATATAATGGATCACTGAGATTTTCAAGGCCCTGTGGCAACTTGTTCAAGGGATACAAAGATGATTTATGAAAAATAATCTCTGTTTTTAAGTGGTAAATGGTAACTTGCAAACACAAGCTACAGAACTCTGAAAAGAAAGCAATCCCCATGGCTGGTGGTGTCCAGAAATTTTTGTATTTTTTTCTTAGTACTATTTGCCTTCTTGAATAATATGTAGAAAAATAATAGAATCATTTTATTCACTACTTTCTTTGTGCCAGTCACTATATTAAGCTCTTAACATACACTATGTAGACTATATAGACAAGTGAGTAGCACACAGTCTTAATTACGTATTACTTTTTCTCATTGTTATTGTGGTAATCCTTCTATGCCTTTTCAGAATGGATTATTATATCCCCCATATTATAGTTGAGAAAACTGAGGCACATCAAGATTACATAATTCGCACAAGATAGTAAGTAGGAACCCTGACAGTGACTGCAGAATCAATAAAATTGATAGGTGAAGGCAGACACTGGGGCTGGAGAGGTCAGCAGGGCAGATGAATAGAGGTGATAACTTTCTGATCTTTTTCAGGAGGTCAGAAAGTTAACTGGGGTAGAGGACGTAGGATAAAAAGCTGTGGGAGATATGGCTAGAAACATGACTTAGAACAAGTTAAGTAGTATTTGTCCTGTTGAGTAATAGTGTAGGAAAAATAACAGAATTATGTCAATGAACACTTTCTCTGTGCCAGGTACTCTTTGCACATAATATGCAGAATGTGATAGATCTTAAATATTGATTAGAAAAGATATTAAAGGAATTTTGGCTTTATTCTATAAGTACTAAAGTCAATTTTTACACACACACACACACACTGACGTGAAGAAAAATAAATGTTTGTGAAGATTAAGCAAGAGCCAGCATATCCATTAGGTACAGTGGGTAGAGTCTAGAGCCTGCAGTACAGTTAGCAGCCTACCATATTGTTTTAAGTTATTTTACATCAGAAAGATAAAATAAAAACATTGATTAATATATAATAATTATGAATATAACTGGATTATACTTGTCTTTATTCCAACCTAGTCATAAATAAATTTTTTATTTACTTGTTGAATAGAGAATAGGTCAAAGGTGCCTGTGGCCCACAAAAGTCAAAGTGCAGCCCTGCCATTGTGCTGAATCATCTGGAAGAGGGGGTGACTGGGCATAAAGGAAACAGGGAACTACTAAACTCACAGTACAGGGGATCCTATAGCCTTTGGCTAAGTTTGTGACTTTGACAGTACAAAGGAAAACAAAGGTATTATAAAAGTAAGCTCAGGGAAACTGTTGAGGCCTCCATATATGGGGATGAGGTGTCGTGTGGGATTTGGAGTGACAACTGGGCACATAGAGGGCCAGTGTTGTGCCAGAGTGGGTAACGCCACCGCCTGCCACACAGGCATCCCATATGGGCACCCATTGGTTTCCAGGCTGCTTCATTTCCAATCCAGCTCCCCAGGAAAAGGCCTGAGAAAAGCAGATGAAGATGACCCAAGTGTTTGGGCTCTGGCCACCCACATAGGAGACCTGAATGAAACTCCTGGCTTTGGCTGGCCCAGCGCTGGCCGTTGAGGCCCTCTGGCAGTGAACCAGTGGATGGAAGATCTCTCTCTCTCTCTCTTTTTGTGTCTCCCTCTCTTCTCTGTAACTCTGACTTCCAAATAATAAATCTTTTTTTTTAAAAAAAATTGTTCACATGAAATATAGCTTCTGAGTCAAGCTGGTGGGCAAATATACACACTAATGCTTTTGATTTGAAACATTTCCTAAAATAACAAAACAGACATATTTTTGCAAAAAGCAGCATAGTGCTGAGAAAGTACACATCTGAAGCAGCAGACTAGAGAACATTTAGGGATCTCTAGGGATCTGGTTGATTAAAAAAAAAAAAAAAACAACTAAGAACTAGGGAACTTGACATAAGAACAGGAGGAAGTTGCAGGATTCCAGTCAGAAGACTGTAGCTTAAGAACAGAACGTGGCCATGGCGGGACAGTGTAATAATTAATTAGAGGATTGTGAAACAGCTGGTCAGTTCTTAATAGAGCGGAAGGGCTTGCCTCAGGTTACAGACCTACTCAGAGCAGTCTTCTAAACAAAATCAGAGTCCACCAGGCCAAAATAGGTGGTAAGAAGGGCTAGTAAAATCTCCACATGATCTTTAAACAATTATTTACTTACAAGAAGGAGGGGTGGGGAAAGAGGGAGAGAGAGAGAATGAACTCCTATCCACGGGTTCCCACCCCCAAATACTCAGAGTGGCCTTGGGGCCAAAGCTGAAATCCAAGAACTCAATCTGAGTCCCCCCAGAGAGATGACAGGGGCCCAGCAACTCGAGCCCTAACTCTCAGGGGTCACCTTAGCAGGAAGCTGAACCATCTGGAGCCAGATATTGACCCCAGGTACTCTGATGTGGGCTGCGGGCATACTAACTGGTATCTTAACTGTTAGGTCAAATGCCCACCCTTAACGTGGTTTTTATGCTGAAAGCAAAAGGATGAAGAGCCTGGGTAACTTTAAATCCACATATACATGGCTAAGGGTGGGAAGGAATAAATGGCCCAACACAGCCATGAAATATACTCAGGTGTTCTACCTCCTTTGTTATTTTGGCATTTTGGAGGGGCCCAGCTTGCTAGGTAGCTTCTCACCCAAGAACTCATCAGCTAACAAAGTCTTGCTCTTTCAAACTTCAGTCTAATTCCCTTCCTTAGAAAGGAAAGACTGGTGAAGAATTGGACATATACAATTTCTAAGAATATTCATATTGGTTACTTACAGTAATCAATCCAGTCAAGCATTTGTAAGCCTGTAAGAATAAGAGAATGTCCATGCATTTAAGAGAAGTTCATCATAAAAGATAACCTAATAGAACAGTTGACCTCTAGAAAATTTAAACATTTTTATTTGTGCTTAGAAAAATTAAACAACTAATGCCATAAATAAAGAATAAGCTGCTAAAAAAGGAGCAATCAGGGAATATTTTAAAGGTATTCTTATAAAGATAATTAAAGATGAATCTTAATGAAGAATGGGATGGGAGAGGGAATAGGAAATGGGATGGTTTGAAGGTGGGAGGATGGTTATGGAAGGAAAAACTGCTATAATCCAAAAAATTGTACTTTTGAAATTTATATTTATTAAATAAATTTTTCTAAAAAAAGAAAATGTAATGGTAAAAACAAGAGGACACGGATACATATATATACATATGAATCAAAGATGAATGCCAGGGCCTGTGCTGTAGTGTAGTAGGCAGGATCTCTGCCTGTGCCACCAGCATCCCATAGGGCACCGGTTCAAGTCCCAGCTGCTCCTCCTCAGATCCAGCTCTCTGCTATGGCCTGGGAAAGCAGTGGAAGATGGCTCAAGCGGTTGGGCCCTTATACCAGCATGGTGGACCCCGAGGAGGCTCTTGGCTCTTGACTTTGGATTGGCCTAGTTCCAGCTGTTGAAGCCATTTTGGGAATGAACCAGCAAATGGAAGACCTCTCTCTCTGTCTCTGCCTCTCTGTCTGTAACTCTACCTCTCAAATAAATAAATAAATAAATAAATCTTTAAAAATAAAAAGATGAATGCCACATTAATGATGTGAGTGATAATGTCCCCAACACACAGAAGACAAAGAGATACAAAATATTAAGTTAGATAGCCTTTAGGAGCCATGGAATATAGTGTCAGAAAATTCAATAAGCATCTAAAACAATGGAACGAAAGAGGAAAGAATACAACAGATGGAGTGATAGATATAACTGATGGAAGAAAAATTTCCTGTGTTGGAGAAAGATCCTTTTACTCACATGGGAAAGTCTTTGATATCCTGAACAGGAATAAGAAAAAGTGTATTCCGACACCCTCAAAAATGGTTTTAAAGATTTATTTATTCATTCATTTAATTAAAAGAGCAAAAGAGAGGGAGGGATAAGGTCAGAGAGAGAAAGAAGATTGTTCACCTGCTGGTTCACTCCCCAAATAGCTGCAATAGTCTAGTCTGGGCCATGCCAGTCTTGGCCAGGCCAAAGCCAGGAGCCAGGAACTCTGTCCTGGTCTTCTGCAAGGCAGACAGGGGTCCAAGCACTTTGGCCCTCTTCTGGGGCCTTCCCAAGTGCATTAGCAGGGAGCTGGACAGGAAGCAGAGCAGCTGGGACTGCAAACAGCACTAAGGTATGAGATGCCAGCATTGCGAGTGGCAGCTTAACTTGCTGTGCCACAACACGGACTACTCCAGGAAATTTTGAACTCTAAGAATAAGGAGTAAATTGCTAACTCTCCACAGTGAAATAAACAAAGCGAATAACAGCATTGGTTTGATGTGGGACTTCCCAGCCTTCACACTAATTGGTTAAAGAAATGCAGCAATAGACTTACAGTCCTCGAGGAAAAAAGGATTTGTGATTAGGACACTATACCCAGCCAATCATTATGCAAATACTACAACAAATGTAGATTGTGTTGGATACGAAAAATCAAAGATGATTTATATGCATTTTCAGAGAAAAATAAAAATGTATTTCATGAGTTCACAATTTCAAAGTTAACACAAATAGGAGACATGATGTATATTAAAGTCTTGCATATAAATAAAATCAATTGATGATATTGTTAAGCTTAAGAAATTTAACAACTTGGATATAAATTTCAGTGTAGTTCATTATAAAAAGGTCCATAAAAAAGGCATTACATAAATCAAATGAGTGAGTATAACTATAAATGATTAAGAAGTGATTCATGGCCGGTGCCGCTGCTCACTCGGCTAATCCTCCGCCTTGCAGCGCCGGCACACCAGGTTCTAGTCCCGGTCGGGGCACTGGATTCTGTCCCGGTTGCCCCTCTTCCAGGCCAGCTCTCTGCTGCGGCCAGGGAGTGCAGTGGAGGATGGCCCAAGTGCTTGGGCCCTGCACCCCATGAGAGACCAGGAGAAGCACCTGGCTCCTGCCATCGGATCAGCATGGTGCACTGGCCGCCACGCGCCAGCCGCAGCGGCCATTGGAGGGTGAACCAACGGCAAAAGGAAGACCTTTCTCTCTGTCTCTCTCTCTCTCACTGTCCACTCTGCCTGTCAAAAAAAAAAAAAAAAAAAAAGTGATTCATGAAAGCTGAGGGTGGTTTGATTGGTCTATGGAAAAAAAGTTTGCTAAAAAACTGAAAATACTCTAACAAATAGTCTACTAATTAAAAAAAAAAGCATAAGAGATGGAAGAAGAAACAAAATGAAGCCCTGTTACTGCTGTTTCTTTTTCAGAGGAGAAAAAGTAGATATTGATCATTTCTATATATTTATTGAAAAACAAAGTTTGTATTTGTATCTAAGAATTTAAAATATAAAAAGAATTGGAATGGTGTTTAAAACTTAGAAGCCACTAAAAGTGAAGAAAGAAGGAGCACAAAAATGTGTTTCATTCAGCAGAAGTTAAGAATGAAATGAAACAAAACAGTCAATGAGAGAAAGGAGAAAGAAAAGAACGTATAAAGGATGGTATAAAACATGAAGTATAAGATGGCAGGAGAAAATATCTAATGTCAAAAACCAAAAATATGAATAAATGAAATTCCCAAATTAAAACCGACCTTCAAGTTAAACTCTAAGATAGAAAAAAATACTTTTATATGCTGAGTATAGGAGATTCATTCGGATTAAAACCTTTCCCACCCAGTGGATCTTACTTCCTGGGACATTTAACTGTTGTTTCTGTGTAGAAAGAAAAGGCCTGGGAGATAAGTGAGGGCAAAAGGATCTATGATGATGAGTTTGATAGACTCAGAGTAAAATTGATAGTTTCCAGTGAATTTATCAGATAACAAGAAGCATTGGCCGGCGCCGCGGCTCAATAGGCTAATCCTCCACCTAGCGGTGCCGGCACACCGGGTTCTAGTCCCGGTGGGGGTGCTGGATTCTGTCCTGGTTGCCCCTCTTCCAGGCCAGCTCTCTGCTGTGGCCAGGGAGTGCAGTGGAGGATGGCCCAAGTGCTTGGGCCCTGCACCCCATGGGAGACCAGGAGAAGCACCTGGCTCCTGCCTTCGGATCAGCGTGGTGCGCCGGCCGCAGAGCGCCAGCCGCAGCGGCCATTGGAGGGTGAACCAACGGCAAAAGGAAGACCTTTCTCTCTGTCTGTCTCTCTCACTATCCACTCTGCCTGTCAAAAAAAAAAAAAAAAAAAAAGCAGCACTGGGTGAAATTGACAATTGTTCAACTAACTATATAAGATATAATTAACTGAAACAATAAAGCATTCAACTACATAAGATAGCAGGTTCATATCATCTTGTGAGTATATTCTCTCAAATCTTTAAGAAACAGATAATTATGAGAAATTATCCAAGTCATCAGAAATGATGGAAATCCTCAAAAATTATTTGAAAGTACTAGCAAAAGTAAATAAGAATGGTACAAAAATACAGCCCAGGCTCATTGAAACATAATGAAATAAATCACATGCAGCATGATTTCAAAGGATAATATGGCCTTTGTAGATTAGGACCATGTAATGCATGCAAGGGTGGGAGGGAAGGGCAGCAAAAAAAGGATGGGAATGAGAAGATGAAGATAAGGGATTGTTTTGGGACATCTATGGCCAAGAATTTGAGGAGTGGTTTAATGAATTGGCTATATGTTTCATAGAAAAAGTGCTATAAAGTTGGCTGAAATCCTAGGTAGGATTAAAGATAAGAGGACAATTCTTCAATCCTTTCCAGAATTCCAAATAGAATATGGACGAAAAGATATTATTTTTGATGACTGAGAGGTGATTGTTTCAAGAGTGAAATTTGCAGTAACCTTTGGTTCCAGGAGAATATGTAACCAGGAAAGTCCAGTGTGTGACTTAGTTTGTGAATGTAAATTTGCTCTCAACTTCTTGATGACATTTTAAAAGGACAATAGTTCTGCACTATATATGTTAAGAAATAAAATGTACAGTTAACATACAGGGTTACATCTCTAACTGTAAATATACAGGACTGTAGGCAAGACAATTTCTAAGTCAAATGATAGTGGAAGCCAAGAGAGGGAGGCTCAAAGGGTTAGCACCTAGGTTACTAAGACTATGGTGGTATCCCAATCACAGTAGGAATGTAGAAGGTCAACCAATTTTAGGGAGGTGTTTACAAGTTGGTTTGAGATGATCACAGATCTTCCGTATATACATATCCAGCCAAACAATTTCATACGTGGGACTGAGGTTTGGAGAAGGATCAAGCAGTCTTTATAGACTTGGAAGCTACCACAAAAGAGAAAATCAGTCTAACTGGTGAGAATGATGACCTGAAACAGAAAGAGACAATAGAGAGGGATGAGCCAAAAGTTGAAAAATGAACTTGGATTAAAGTTACTTTCTTTATAATGGTTGAATTAAAGTGAATCTAGAGAAATAGAAGGCTCAAGAAACAAAGATACTTGCAGACCAAGGGATAAGACACAGGCAAGCATAGATCTTGAGATTCTGGCCAACAGAATGTTTTAATCTCGAAGTCACAGAGACATCAGAAAAATAATGAGGCTCTATTTATCCTGCAAACATGAATTAAGCACATCCTATTCAAGTATATAAAAGAGATTAAATAGTTCTCACCTTTCTGATGTTTAAGTTTGACTTACAGAGCAGACAAAGGTATCTAAAAAGATATCTTAGTTATTTGGAAGCACAAGGAGTAAATTCCTCCTCATAATCATCCCTTTTGGCTCAAAATTCAAACTTGTGTGTGCCAGAAAAATGTTCTCATGTTGGTCTCTGAAAATATTTGATTGCTGTAGCTAACCGGTAGAAGTTTATCTGAGCTGTTCTAGATGCTGGGGGTATAGCAGTTAACAAGTCAAACTCTATGAACTTCTAATGGATTCTAGAAAACAGGACAAATAGTGTCCAAAAACATGTGTGTTCCATTAGGTAGAAGTAAGTGCTGTGGGGAAGACTAATGCACAGTAAGGGAGAGAAGAGTATGGCTGAAATCTGGGGAAGGGTTTCTCTTTCAAATGCAATGGTCAACAAAGACCTCCTCTGATAAAACAGCTTTTAAGGAGATACCCAAAATAAGTTCAAAAAATGACTTATGTGGCTATTTTGGGAAATAGCATTCCTAGAAGGAAAACAGCAAGTGAAAAGGCCCTGAGGTGGGAGCCGGCTTGGAAGAATAGTGTGTGTGGAGCAAAGTGAATGAGGGGCAGCATCACAGTAGCCAAGGTTGGAGTTGGCGAAGAACCAGATTGAGCCAGTCTTTGTAAAACCAAAGGGGCAATTGCTTTCGTGCTGGATGAAATGGGAAGTCTTTCTAAGTTTTCACACAAAAGAGTGACAAAATCTATGTCTTTAAAATATCACTAAGGGCTGGTGCTGTGGTGTAGCAGGTTAATCTGTCTGCAGTGCCAGCATCCCATATGGGCACTGGTTTGAGTTCCAGCTGCTCCACTTCCAATCCAGCTCCCTGTTAATGTGCCAGGGAAAGCAGATGAAGATAGCCCAAGTCCTTGGGCCCCTGTACCAATGTGGGAGACCCAGAAGAAGCTTCTGGCTTCGGCCTGGCCCAGCCCTGGCTGTTGCAGTCATTTGGGAAGTGAACCAGTAGATTGAAGACTTCTATGTTTCCCTCTGTCTCTGGAATTCTGACCATAAATAAATAAATAAATAAATCTTTTACAAAAATCACTGACTAATGAAAATCACAGGGACCAGTGAGGAGGTTTCTATTTTTCAGTGACTTTAAACAATTTGTTTATAAATCTCAACTAAATTCATGGATATATTGCCATGGAATGCTAGATGTCTCTCAGTCTCTCAACCATTTTTCCTCCTCAATTTAAGAAAGGGTTGGCTTAAGCCGGGATTGCTTTTCACAGTGCCACAGACTAGGCAGCAAACAACAAAATGGCATCTTTCCACAGTTCTGGAGACTGGAAAGCTGAGATCCAGGTATGCAGGAGGACTTCTGATCCTTTCCTCACTGGTTCCTGGATGGCTGTTTTCTCCGTATGTCTTCACACTTTGTTGTTCCTCAGTGAGGGTCTGTGTAATGATTTCCTTTTCTTATGCAGACATTATATTGGATTTGGGTCCACCCTAATGACATCATTTTTAAAGAGCCCATTTCTAAATATAGTCAAATGTCAAAGTACTAAAGGGGAAGTCTTCAATATATGAATTTGGAAAAGTTCAATCCAAAATACTGAGCAATGAGTGTTGGAGCTAGGCTGTAGCTGCCCAGACCTGGAGTACATTCCCAGTCTCTCCTCCAGCTGGTGGCATGCACAGGACTAGGATCTCGTGAGTGGAGTGTGGACAGAGTGATGTGCCATTTCCACACTCCAGGCCTTCTGATATACTATTGGGAGTATTCTCCTCCAAGCCTTGTTTCTCTCCTGCTGGCTAACAGGTCAGTGAAGAAGGCAACCTTGGAAGATAAAGGGTTAAAAATGGTAGCCCCTCTGTCAGCCTGGATTTCTCATTGGCAGTAGGAAGAGGACTAGAACATCAATCCTAGAATATGACATGAGAGAGAAATGAACTTCTGTCATCCCTGGGCCATTAAATTATTGTTGAGTCTGTTGTTATTGTAGCTTATTGTACCTCAACTAAAAGGAAGATTACTATGTATGCACCTGCCTACCTAGCATTAATAGGAGACAAATTTAACAGTTATCTTTAATTTCAACAGTGTTGCTAAGTTGGAACCTAAAGAACTGATGAAAAATATATAATCTAAATCATAAACAAATTGTGAATTTTTTAGTGATTATACATAGTCATTTATTAATACTACACAGCTAATTCAATGTCATTTCAGTTGAATGCTCATGAGTCATCATAGGAATCATCCTGGTCATAAATGAACAGGTGCCATTACCAAGGGGCAGACCTAGCCTTGACTCTGGTCATAAACAATCAGACAAAAAAGCAAACCTTGTGAATGCTCTGCAGCCGCTCTCCTCAAGTTACTCAGTGTTCTCTGGCGGACACCCTTGATTTTAAACAGATTCTATCCTGTGCCCATCAGAGAATACATGAGATCTACACTTGGGAAGTCATAGAAAGCTACACATTGAGTTATACTTAGAAGAAACTACTGAATAGATAAAATATATTATTATACATGAATTTGAAGGGTAAAATACAAATAAATGCAGATTTTGAAAGGTATAACTACAAGAAGACATAAAAAGTAAATTATAAGCATTGCGTGAATGAAAATAGTTCTCATATGTTCAAAATTGGCATAGAAGAAAAACCTGTGTGAGACCCACTGCCAATTTTTGTCTGCTAGGTGAAAATTAGTGATACAGTGGTAGGTTTAAACTTAATCAGAAAGTTGATTTGCCTTGAGGAAGATGGTCTGGACTAGCCAGTGACAAAACATTAAGTTTCTCTTCCTGTAATATGTTAAGAGCAAGGACAGCACCTGGACTGATGTGAATAGTTTTCATCTGCCTTGAGGCAAGAGCTGGAGCAGGTGATGCTTTGTGGGCTTTTTTTTTTTTTTTCCTAAGGAAGGTGAAGAGAGAATTTTTACAAAGTCTAAAAATGGGTGTTGCAGTATTCCCTTATTTGGAATATATGCCTTAATTCTCATGGAAACACTACTATTAGTTCCATTTTACAGGAGAGGAAATAGATCCTAAGGGGTTTAATGTTCAAGGTCATGTTACTAGCAAGTGTAAGAAGTGAACTCAGTTTTTCTATGATGCTCACATTCTTCCGTTAAGTCCCCTACATTAAGTTTTCTAAAACCACTCGATGCCTGTGGCTGCTACCTGAATCCACAACTGCCACAGCTTAGTTTATGACATAACATCACAGCGGCTGAGCAGCCATGCTCTTTCCCCATCTACTTGGGTTTGAATCAAAGTTTCTTCCATTTGTAAATCGTATGAACGTGAGAAAGTTATATGTGGGGAGCAACTCGGACTAGACTAAGTTACTGGAATTAAGACTTATTCTATGCATCTGCTCTCCCACAATATGGCGCTGGGAGAGGAGTAAACAGCTTCTACACAGCTGCCTCTCACCAACTTGACAAGCTGCAGGAGCTGCTCCTGATTGGAGGAGAGCAGCGTGCTCGGCATGTGGGTAGCAGAGTTGGGATTGGTGGAAGAGGACTATAAAGGAGGAGAGAGACAACATGCACCAGGAACATCTAAAGGGAACACCTGAGGAACACCTGAGCAGCCCCCGAGCAGCCCCCGAGAGAGCCGGCCGGCGGTGTGCTGCTCCCCTGCGGAAGTGGGGAAAGTGGCAGGGGGCACTGGCAGCCAACCCGGGAAGGGCCGAGCAGACAAAAGAACAGCGCAGGGTTCAGTGTCGCTCCTCCACGAAGAGGGGGAGCGACAGTTATATAAACTTCTTTTTTGTCTTCCTATCCCCCCATTTCTTTTTTGTAAATTAATAGTTATAATAGTAACTAGTGCACAGAGTTACTTCATGTGAAATACATAGAACAACCCTAACATACAGCAGGTGTACAGGTATATAATATGTATTATCTACTATTGGCTGTTAACATAGAATTTTGCTTTCTTCCATTAGCTTAAGACTTTAACGTTGAACATGTAATTTTCAAATACTTTCTCAGTATACAATATTAATCTGCACAATAAAAAGCAAGCGCTGGAACATATTATATGAGAAGCTCTAAATATTTTTTGAAGATTTTAGTGTTCATTGGCCCCAAGTAAAATATTATGAAGCTATAAAACACAGATGTGTGAGGGAATAATGTTGAACACTTATGTGTTTGTCTTTTTAACTATTAGAGTCCCACATGCTACTTTTCATTGTGAAAAGTTTACTGTTTCATGGGATTTAACTCTGGTAAGGAAAACAATTCTAAACTTATTTTCCTGTGTGTACAGTCTCATGGGCAATCAAAACTCCAAACCAAAGCAAGAGTTGACTCTATTTACCATTTCTTTGCTTTCATATCTCTACTTGCTATGTCCTCATGACTCATTTTACATTACTAATAACTAAGGATTCCAGGCCTCACATCTTTTCTACCCCTCCCATTCCTTGTCCTCTAGGTATCCACAGCCAGGTGACGGCCCCATACCTGGTCATCCTGTATTTGGGCACTGTTTCAGTGTTTCCTACCTTGCTTGTAACTGTAGCTTTCAACTCCCAGTGTGCATACCATTCCTGAAATGAAGCTGCAGGCTAGGCAGATTGCGTAAGCTATTACCAATGATTTGTTAGCCTTCAACCTCAAAATGCAAAGTGTTGCCTGCTGACTCTCTCAGCTAAGGACTCTGTGCTTGCCTTGTGACCTGTTAGTAGTAATTTCAGATACTCAAGTGTTTCTCTGTATCTTAGATGATCTTGCAGCAATGCCACTAATAATTATGCCAGGACCATGGATACAAATCGGCATTTGGTTCATTCTATCTTATCCCCAAATCTCTCTGACCATCGTTAAGGAGTTAATATTCCAGATTAAGAAGTATGCTTTCTGTTTCTGCCTCTCCCATTTCTCTTGGAATCCAGTTTTTCCATGACTGGTAGAGGCCAAACCACTTTAGCCATCATCTGCTATTTCCAAAGTCTGCATCAACATAAAGTTGGAATAAGAAACTGGATTCTGTCACGAAACCCAGTCCCTTGATATAGGAAGCAAGTGTCTCAACTGAAATCCCAACCACCATGCCAAACATGCAGTCCTGAAAATTTTTTATTGCCTCTATGATAGCCTTCATAATATCTGATATGGATAGACTACATTTTTTTCTTCTTGTATGGTGGCTATATTTTTTGTAAATTTATAAACCATGAGATTTATTTTTTTTTCAAGTTTGATTGAAAGGCAGAGTGACAGGGGGAAGAGAGAGAGAGAGAGAGATTTTCCATAACTGTTTCATTCCCCAAATGCCCAAAATAACCAGGGTGGTATTAGGCCAAAGTTAGGAGTCAGGAACTCCATCACTGTCCCCCAAGTGGGTGACAGAAACCCAAGTTACTTGAGTTATCATCTGCTGCCTCCTAGGCACATTAGCAGGATACTGGATTGGAAGCAGAGGTCAGACTTCATCCCAGGCAATCTGACATGCAATGCAGATGTTGCAAGCAACAGCCCAAACCACTGTGGCACATGCTCTCCCTGACAGATGAGATATCTTACACAGATATATTTCTATGTTCGGTATTATGGAAAACATGAGCTCTATGGTCACAGGAAACTTGGTAAGTTCGATTTCTAGCAATTTCAATGGCAATTCTAATTTTTCATTGCATTATAGAATATATCCCCAACAACATAAAATGTCTATTTTGACTAGAAAATTTTTCTCGGTTAATATTAACTCCTCATACACAATTACTTCTCTTCTGGTTTGTTGAAGTAATAAGTCGGACCGCATTGCCACATACTGTCTTGTGAAGTGCCCTGAAATTCCCAGCATCACAGCCAGCCGAAGGGCACTCTCCATTCAGATGACTGACTTTGCCCTTCTCATCCACTTCATGGTGCCTCAAGACAGCCAGCTCAATGTTCTTCCTCTTGTGCTCATTCTTCCCTGGAGTGGTAGAAGGTTTCCTCCTTTTCTCAGCACCACCATGAAGTTTCAACACAAGGCAAAGAGTGAACTCTTTTTCGGATTTTGTAGTCAGGTAAAGTGCAGCCACCTTTGAGTAGCTTGCTAGCAAAGATGGCTCCTTGCTGATCAGGTGGAATTGCTTCCTTTTCTGGATCTTGGTGGTTATGTTTTCTGATGTATCCAGGGTTTAACCTCTAGAGAGGGATGATTTTGCCCCTGAGGGTTTTTACAAAAATACGCATTTGGTAGCAGTCCCAATGCATATGGTGGATTGAAAAAAAAGTTTCTTGGGGTTGGCGCTGTGGTGCAGTGGGTTAATGCCCAGCCTGCAGCACCAGCATCCTATGTATATCATGAGTTTGAGTCCCAGCTGCTCCACTTCTGACCCAGCTCTCTGCTATGGCCTGGGAATGAAGTAGAAAATGGCCCAAATCCTTGTGGTCCTGCATCTGCCTTTGAGACCCAGAAGAAGCTCCTGGCTCCTGGCTTCGGACTGGCCCAGCTCAGGCCATTGTGGCCATTTGGAGAGTGAACCAGCAGATGGAAGACTTCTCTTTCTCTCTTTCCCTCTCTCCCTTTATTCCTCCCTATCTCTCTCTCTCTCTGTCTCTCTCTCTGTCTCTGTCTCTTCCTCTCTGTAACCCTCCCTTTCAAATTAAATAAATCTTGAAAAAAATTATTAACTAGCAAGTTTGAAGAAGCAAGTCTTCCATTTAAATTTCTACATGTCAGTACTCCAGGGTTACTTCGTCATGAACATCCTGCCAAGGGGACTGGACAGGAAGAACTGTAACTGAGGCACTTGGCTGGCAAGAATTCAGAACAGCATGCTAGTTGGAAAGATACTTCTATTCCTGAACCACACACACCAAGTAGTCTATACCATTCCTAGTGTCTTCATGTGAGGCTGCTTGGCCTGACCCCAGAAGAATGCTTGCAAGCAATTGCTGTTGTTCTTTGTGAAGATGTCAATAGCAACATAAACTTAGACTGCTGTGGACGATGCTTTTTTTCTATCAGGAACTTCCCTGGTAATCCAAGAGACAGGTGAAATGACACATCCACTCGAACTCCTTGAATTTTTTTTGAGAGGTTTGCTGTGTCCCCCAAAATTACTTTACTTGACATTTCTCTAGAGACTTCAGAAGGACTTGGCCCTAACCTGAAGTGACATATAAACCCAGTGTTCTTTTTAAAATCTGGATGACAAGAAAGAGAGAGCTCCCATGCATGGGTTTACTCCCCAAATGCCCCCATTAGCCAGGACCAAGCCAGGTCAAAGCTAGGGGATCTCAGTCTAGGCGCCCCAGGTGGTGGCAGGGATCCAACTACTTGAGTCATCACTTGCTGCCTCCCAGGGTCTTCAATCTTAGGAAGCGAGAATGACACATATCCAGGCACTCCAGTATGGGATATGGGCATCCAAAGTCAGGTCTTAACTTGCTGCACCAAATGTCCACCCTAAGAACCAGTATTATTAATCTCAGAATGCTAAACCTGTTCTAAGGTGAGAGCCCACAGTTTTAGACCAACTCAAGTAGGCTCTCAACAAATAATCTTTTGTATGGTCATGAATGTATTTAATCCAGGCTTTACAAAGGCATAAAAGTCTCATTTTGTGATACATTCAACAAAACTTATTTATTGAAAATAAAGCTGGAATTGCCCCAGAAAAAATTACATCAGTGCTAATGTTTGGCATAGCAGTTAAGCCACCAGTGAGGATGCTTATGTCCCATATTGGATTGCCTGATTCTGATGCCTGGCTCTGGTTCTTGATTTTAGTTTCTTCTTAATGTGGACTCTGCTAGGCAGCAGGTGATGGTTCAAGAAATTGGGTCCCTGGGGCCGGCACCGTGGCTCACTTGGTTAATCCTCTGCCTGTGGTCCTGGCATCCCATATGGGCACCTGTTCTAGTCCCCGCTGCTCCTCTTCCAGTCCAGTTCTCTGCTGTGGCCCAGGATGGCAGTGGAGGGTGGCCCAAGTGCTTGGGCCCTGCACCCGCATGGGAGACCAGGAGGAAGTACCTGGCTCCTGCCCTCGGATAACACAGTTCCATAACAGCCATCTGGAGGGGTGAACCAACGGAAGGAAGACCTTTCTCTCTGTCTCTCTTTCTCACTGGCTGTAGCTCTACCTGTCAAATAAAAAAAAAAGAAAAAGAAAAAAAAATTGGGTCCCTGCCAATCACGTGGGAGACTTGAATTGGGTTCCTGGCTCTTGGTTCAGCTTAGCTGAGCTTTGGCCATTTTACAGATTTGTAGAGTGAACCAACAGATGGAACATCAATGAATCCCTCCCTCTCAAATAAATTAATTTTTAAAATGTGTGTGTCTAACAACTAGTTTCCCACAGACTCTCCTCTTGTGCCTGTACTCTTTTCTGAACCTTATGCATGGGAACATGTTAATAACAGAAACATCTTTATGTTGGGTCTCTCAATGCATCTGTACAACAGGACGTAAGAGTATCCCTTGTTTTCCTGTAGAAAGAACCCAAATATAGATGGAGGTGATTGATAGATTTCACCAAGCCTAAACTAAATGTACCTCCAACTCAACTTTCCTGTAGCTGGATCTCAAAAATGTCCACCATTACTCTAACACTTTTCACACCAGGAGAAGTGTGAGGAGGCTGAGGTGCAGTGGCAAGGGACTTTGATCTCAAGCAAGCACTGTTAAAATACCACGCTTTGCAGAATTTTACAAAAACAAATGACCGTAAGAACCCAAGTGTCAGCTCCCTTGCAGGTGCCTTGAAAGACGCCAGTGCAAGGCTGATTTGCTTCCCTGAGAGTCCGCTCTGCGTCCTCCTTTGCCTCACTGGTTGCGTTTAGCTTCTGCTGGAAGAGAGCTCCTCATCTCTAATTACTGTCAAAACACTGCACACACCTATGGTCGGCTCCTTTGTCAGCTGGGATTGTCTTCCCATAGTCAACAGCAGTCTGTATGGCACTATTTAGGTTTCTCCTTCAGTGACTTTTTATAGAATTCATCTGCCTGACTCCTGGACAGGCCATTTTAGCTTAGAAAACAGCAGCTGGTGCGGTATCTGGGTTTTGTTATCGGCCATTGTTAGGGGATGACCAGCTGAGCACAGTTGGGAGGCATCCATTAAGCTTTGATGCAGCAGAACTGGCTGTACTTCAAGGCTTTAATGATTTTCTCTTGCCGTTTGATGAAGATTTGATACCAGTGACTAGGGTGCAGCCTCTATGGATACACTTGCAACAGCAGTGTTTTCAGTTTTTGCTCCGGCAACAGAGTTCTTGTTTCATTTATCACTTGTCCAGACAGAAACTGCTTTCAGTTATTTGTGCTGAGTTCTCATTCTATTTTATACCTTGAAAAAGTACTCCGAGCTTTTATTGTCTTTCACCCATTATGCAGATTTGCTTAACATTATGAATGACATTCGTGCTTACAGTGGACTTCGCAAGTGCTTAGATCAGAGGAATTGTTGCTGAGCTAAATGTTTATCTAATAAATTAATTTTTGCAATCTAATGATATTCTATACTAGATGTCTCCTTTCTTTTTGGCATCCAGAAGTAGTTCATTCTTCTAAATTAATATAAAGCTTTTTAGTGCAGTGCACTTATTTAAACTGCCAATACTGGATGAAATAACACA
The DNA here is from genome assembly GCF_964237555.1 of Oryctolagus cuniculus. Taxonomy (NCBI): domain Eukaryota; kingdom Metazoa; phylum Chordata; class Mammalia; order Lagomorpha; family Leporidae; genus Oryctolagus; species Oryctolagus cuniculus. The sequence goes on from NC_091442.1 coordinate 91,064,432, forward strand.
GCTCTCACAGAATCTTTAAGTTATTCAATAGGTTGGCAATGACCATTTAAAGAAGACATTTGTTTATTTGTTTGTGTGAGAGGTAGAGAGAGAGAGAGAGAATGCTCACCTACTGGTTCACTCTCAAATGCCTGCAATGACTGGGGCTGGGCAAGGCCAAAGCCGGGAACTTGGAACTCAGTCCAGGGCTTCCAGGTGGGTGTCAGGAACCCAACCAGTTGAGCCATCAACATTGCCTCCCACGATCTTCATTAGCAGGAAGCTGCAATCAGAGGCAAAACTGGGTATCAAACCCAAGAATTTGGGTTTGGGATGCAGGCATCTTAACCTCTGAAATAAGCTTTTCAATTTTTATTTGGTTCTTCCTCTTGTTTCAGCATACTAACCAGTTACCTGTACTAAGTATTTTACAGGTACTAGTTCATTGAATTATCATAACCAAACTACAAGGAAGACAACCTTATCCCTGTTTTGAGGAAACTGGGCCTCAGACAGAAGATAAATTTGCCCAAGTTCACACAAAAAATAACTGTAGATCTGCGATTCAAACAAAGGGGCTGCTGGAACAAAAATTACTTTGTTCCTTTTAGAGTTAATAGTTCAGTTGGTAAGAAAAAGTAATACTTTTTTTGCAGTCCTCTCAAATCTAGAATAAATCAGACATTTTTGCTGTCAAAATTTCTTCAAAGCATGAAACATGGCTTGAATTAGTATTAGATTTGATACGCATTTTTAGTTATTTTATTTTGGATAATATTCCATTACCTGTTATGCAGTCTTATTCAAAGTGTGGTCGTAGGTCTGAGCATCTTCTGAGGTGTGAAATGCAGAGTTCAGGGCCACATTAGAAACCTAAAGCATCGGATTCATTTGGTCTGGTGTCAAGAAATCTGAATTTTAAATGAACTATTAGCGTGTGATCCTGAATAGCACTGAAGTTTGTCATTAGAAGAGTTCCTCATGCCTTTGCTGGTGTGGATAGTCCTGGGTAATCATTTGTATATTCCTTTAGGATCTCGACTAATTCTCTGAGGAAACTGTCTCTGGTAGTCATTATGCCTTCTTCATCAAAGCACGTGACGACATTTCCCTGTCCCCATGAAATCAGATGTAGTCATGTGACTACTGACTGGCCAGTAGACATGAGTGCAAGTGAAATGTGGTCCCCGTCTGGGTCCAGAAACCATCTGCTATCCAGATTGTGGAGGCTTTGTCAGCTTGCATTCCTGCATGAAGATAGAAAGGAGCAGAGCCCCTGACCAATGCACAATGGGAGACTAGCGGGATGCTGGTGATCTTGCAGTATTCATTCTGCGTTTGTTCCTTAGTTAGAAGAACAGCAATTTCCAGTCAGTCCCACTACTACCAGCTAAAAGATGAAATGTTCAGTTGGAGCTAGGTGTGATTATGTTAGGTTTTGGCCATGAGATAGAGTCGAGAATTGTATTTCCTTACTAACAAGTGTCTAAAACGTAAGGGTGTTTGCACCATTTTTTTCTTTCTTCTAGCTTCTTGGAAGCAAATGTCGTGGTTGGAGTTCCAAGCGGTTCTCTTGGGATAAACACAAAGCGGTTTTAGGATACAAACAACATTAATTAGAGCAAGAAAGAGCAGACATTGACACTGCTTGTTAAGATGCCATGTCCCATGTTAGGATGCCTGAGTTCGATAACTGGCTAAGGCTCCCAGTTCCAGCTTCCTACTGATGTGGTGCTGGGAGGCAGCCATTGTGCCCCAAGTAATCGGGTCCCTGTCACCCACGTGGGAGACCTGGATTGAGTTCCTGGCTCCTAGCTTCAGCCCAACCTGGACTTGCTAATGGGGGCGTTTGGGAAGTGAATCAGTAGATGGGAGCTCTGTCTTTCAAATAAAGGAGAGAAGGAACAAATAAATATCCCTGGAAAAAGCAGAAAGACAGGAGGAGCCTGCATCCCTAGCGATATGAAGCTTTCATACTTTCCCAGAATGTCTAACCTTGGGCTTATTTTTGGATGAATGAAAAACAAACCTGTAAGTCCTTATTTTTCAGACCTTGATTTTCTACTACATCATATAAACACTACATCTGCTTGTAATCATTTACAAAGCCAGGATTCTGTCATTAACTGCATCAGTGAGGGAGGGAGAGGGTAATACACTTCACAAGTGTGAGTATTTTCCCTCACTTGCAAAACAAAGAGGTCATTGAGGATATGCAGCTCCAGTGTAGGTGAGATAGATAGTATGGACACTGCTGGAGTGGCCTGGGACTCCCACGCATGTCAGCCAGTCTTTTTTTTTTAAATTAATTAATTAATTTATTTATTTTTGACAGGAAGAGTGGACAGTGAGAGAGAGAGACAGAGAGAAAGGTCTTCCTTTGCCTTTGGTTCACCCTCCAATGGCCGCTGCGGCTGGCGTGCTGCGGCCAGCACACCGCGCTGATCCAAAGCCAGGAACCAGGTGCTTATCCTGGTCTCCCATGGGGTGCAGGGCCCGAGCACTTGGGCCATCCTCCACTGCACTCCAGGGCCACAGCAGAGAGATGGCCTGGAAGAGGGGTAACCAGGACAGAATCCGGCGCCCCGCCCAGGACTAGAACCCAGTGTGCTGGCGCCGCAAGGTGGAGGATTAGCCTAGTGAGCTGCGGTGCTGGCCATCAACCAGTCTTTAAAAATGATTTTCTTGCATTTTTCTGGGCCACTTTGCCCATTCACCTATCCGCACTATTACTGCACAACTGGTCAGCATCCTGTCAAGACAGAGTCTGTGGAGGATGGTTGGCCTCGCTCAAAAACAGCTGCAGCAAAGACTTTTGTGAACTCACCGAAGACCCATTGACATTTCGTGCAGGAACTTCTAATCAGCTGCTGAGCGTATTTACTGCACTCCTCATTTATTCCTTGTGAGTTCATTCTGGTCAGCTTCAGTTAAAACAGTGCTGTCTGGTGCCACTCTTCTGATCACCAGCTGTTGTACAGCTGTGAAGCTGGCAAGGAACTTGGAACTCACCAGCTTCATCACCTGGGTTTCATAGTTGAGGAAAATAAACCTTAGTGAGTAGAAATGCCGTCAGCGGCCATCCACTTGTGCTAAGGTTAGAACTGACCGAATCTACTGCTCTTTTCCTTACACTAAGCTTCCCCAGGTGGCAATTTCAGAATCCTTTCCTCTACTTCAACTTTAATCTTTCCGTTGTACCATATACGCACTCAGCGTTTAGCTAGGGTTATCCAAGTTAAGTCTAATTTTGAATGTCTTGTCATCTAAATATCCCTTTAGCACTTTAAAAAAGAAAACGATATTTCTGCTTGATATTTTTGTGCTGAGTTTCTGAACCAAAGGCTTTCTTTATTGAGTCTCCTCTTTGGGCATTTACACTCAAAGAACCAGTTACTTCCCTCCTGCAAAAGTATATCTTGGGCCGGCGCTGTGGCATAGCAGATGAAGCCGCCATCTGCATTCTTGGCATCCCATATGGGCACCAGTTCGTGTCCTGGCTGCTCCACTTCCGATCCAGCTCTCTGCTGTGGCCTTGGAGAGCAATGGAGGATGGCCCAAATCCTTGGGTCCCTGCACCCATGTGGGAGACCTGGAAGAAACTCCTGGCTTTGGATTGGTGCAGCTCCGGCCATTATGGCCGTTTGGGGAGTGAACCAGTGGATGGAAGACCTCTCTCTCTCTCTGTCTCTGCTTCTCTGTAACTCTGCCTTTCAAATAAACAAATGAATCTTTTAAAAAAAAGTATATCTTGGTCTTTTCTATGGTCTATACTTTTTTATATTTCAAATAGAATTTATTAGACCATGTAAGATTTTAAATTCTTCATCTTCTGTGCAGCTTTGTTCAGAGAGACGTATTCCAGATCTTTTATCAACTCATTAAATTTTTCCTTATTGTATTTTTGTTATTCTCTGATTTTCTTCCCTTTCTCTTTACCTGCTGTGGATATGAAACATCCTTGTATCCCCAGTGATACCAGAGTGCCTGGCATATGAAGAGTGCTCTGTAGATTTTTTGAATAAATAAATTAATTAATTAAATATTTTTTAATATTTATTTATTTGAAAGTAAGAGTTACACACAGAGAGGTGAAGAGAGAGAGAAGTGTTCCATCTGCTGATTTACTCCCCAGATGGCCTCAATGGCTGGAGTTTCACCAATCTGAAGCCAGGAGTCAGGAGCTTCTTCTGGGTCTCCCACGTGGGTGCAGGGGCCGAAGGACTTGGTGCATCTTGTACTGTTTCCCCAGGCCACAGCAGAGAGCTGAATCGGAGGTGGAGCAGTCAGGACTCAAACCAGTGCTCATTTGGGATGCTGGCACTGCAGGCGGCAGCTTTACCCACTACACCACAGTGCTGGCCCCAATAAAATATTCTTAAAAATAATGACAAGCATACGGAAATCATGGTGCTCATTACATATCCTTAAGTTGGAAACGGGGCTATATGTATAAATATATATGTATGTGTATGTACAGAGGAGTAGCTCAATAGCTTATTATGCATTTACTATACAGTAGTCTCTGTTCTATGCTCTTCACATATTGCTTCAGTTAGTAATAATTATGTATAATAATTAATACTGGCCAATGACAATTATGATTATAATGGTGAATATAGATGGTGCTCAGGATGTACCAGGTGCCACTGGATCACTTTACAGTGTAGTCGCAAGAGCCCGGTGAGGAAGGCACTATATATTCTAACAGAAATTTAAATTTTAAATATCTTCTGTATTCATGTGGCAAGTGAGTAGCAGAGCATGTATATACCTAATACCATGTGGCTTATGATTCCAAGTCTTACAAGTAGAGTTTATGCTTCATGAAAAATACATTGTACATCCTACTCAAAGGACCATTTCCCCCAAACTTCTTCCTTTCCAAGTTGCATGGTAGGTGACTGGAATAGTTTTCATGATTAGTCATAATCTTTACAGAAGGGACTTGAAACAACTGAGAAACAAAAACCCACAAGGGGCAGAGTGACATAGAGCTCTAAGTGATGATTAACATTTGAGTGTGACATTATTTGTCAGAAAAACATAACTGATCTTTAAGAAAACTCTTGAGGAAGTAGAATATGACACAGCAAGATGAGTCTGGATGTGTTGGAGAAAATAGAAGTAATCAAACTTTAGAAAGTGTAGCAAATAACAAGTGGGATATTTGAAGGAAAGAGAAAAAAGAGAAGAGCTGAAATTTGGAAAAATCTTAAAGGATTTGAATCTACTGTCACCAAAGTATTTCATGTGGCTTGGCCACTTTGATCTCCCCTGATAATACCTAAATCTAAGGATATGCATTTTCTTTTAGATTATGTATCTCACTTTGGGTCATATCATTGTGACTAGCAACTTCTTTCTTTGGTTCTAGTTATATATTTTAAGAGGATTATTCATAAGCTTAATTCAGACAGATTTCTCTTACCTGGAAAAATAAATGCCAGTTTTAGAGTACGAGTCCAGTGGAAAAGCTGTATTTAATGTACAGAAATTTACCTCAGCAATTACTTTATTAACATAAAATTTTAATTTAAGATTCAGCCTTTCACCTAGATGTTCTTGGGTTATAGCCAACTGCTAATTCTTATTTAATGCCTGCCAATCTTATGCCTTTTAAACCTCTAATAAAGAATTAAAGTAATTTTTTAGTAATCTCACATGTAAAAGACCTCATATTACATGTTTCATAAAGATATAGAGCCTTGTTTGAAATCAGTTTTAGTCTTCTGAGTATTTCAGTCAGTAAATCCACTGGCTCTCCCAGTTGGATGAGGTTTTTCATGCGGATTAGATATTAATCAACTATTTTTGTGGGTACTTCACTGCTTCTATAAATCACAAACCTGGATAAGGAACCACTGAAAAATTAAGCCTTGCTAATCTTGATGACATGGACACTGAAAATGAGAAATTGTTAGGTGAACAGTAACAAATTCCACATATTTAGAAGAGTGATGAATCAAGCCATTTTCTAATCCATTGGATTTTCAAACAATTCACAGTTACCCTAGAGTTGACTTTAATAGTCAGCCTCAGGCAGTGGTGTTTCCTCTGGAAACCTCACTCAGGAGAAATAGTCTGACGTGTCCTTTCCTTTTAATAAATTGAAATGGAAAGATTAGGCACTGATAGATACTTGCTAAATGTGTACTCTTAGGGTGCTAGCAGTTACATTAATTTCAGATGAACATTAATTTTGCAAGATATTATCACAGAAACAGAACATTTAGAGAAATGTAACAGTATAGCAAAATATGGCTCTGCCTATCTGGGAGTTTAGGCCAAGGCTCCAAAACAGAAGAAGAAGTGTCAAGTACTCCCACAGTAAAAGCAAGTTACAATAGACCAAGTGGCTTAGACAAAAGACATAATGAAAACAACAACAACAACAAAAAAAAACACTACAAACTGAAATGTGATCCCTGTTAAACATAAGAGTGGGAATAAGAGAGGGAAGAGATATATAATTTGGGACATGCTCAAGCTGACTTGCCCCAAATGGTAGAGTTAGAAACATACCAGGGGATTCCAATTCAATCCCATCAAGGTGGCATGTACCAATGCCATCTCACTAGTCCAAGTGATCAATTTCAGTTCACAATTGATCATAATGAAAGCACTAAGAGTCAAAGGGAGCACATAAACAAGTCTAGTACCTGCTAACACTAACCGATAGAATAAATAAAGGGGAGAGTGATCCAACATGGGAAGTGAGATACTCAGCAGACTCATAGAATGGCGGATGTCCTAAATAGCACTCTGGCCTCAGAATCAGCCCTAAAGGCATTCCGATCTGGCTGAAAAGCCCATGAGAGTATTTCAGGCATGGAAAGCCAAGACACTGTGGCAAAAGATCTCTGTGAGTGAGATCCCAGTGGAAAGAACAGGTCTTCAAAGAAGGAGGTACCTTTCTCTGAAGGGAGGAGAGAACCTCCACTTTGACTATGACCTTGTCTAAACAAGATAAGAGTTGGAGAACTCAGAGGGCTTCCATAGCCTTGGAAACTCATGACTGGAGCATAGGGAGATTACTGATGCCATAGACAGGAGTGTCAATTTGTAAAGTCAACAACAGGAGTCACTGTGCACTTATTCCTCATGTAGGATCTCTGTCCTTAATGTGCTGTGCATTTAGATTTAATGCTATAACGAGTACTCAAACAATATATTTCACTTTGTGTTTCTATGGGGGTGCAAACTGTTGAAATCTTTACTTAATGCATACTAAACTGATCTTCTGTTAAAAAAAAAAAAGAAAAAAGAAAAGAAAAGAAACTGTCAATTCCCAACTTGACTCTCACTGGGATTAAACATGACAATAGGTCTGATCTGATTTCATCATCATTTAAAAAAAATCATCTATTATTTTTCACTTTATGTTTCTGTGTGGGAGCAAACTGTTGAAATCCTTACTTAATGTATACTAAGCTGATCTTCTGTATATTAAGATAATCGAAAATGAATCTTGATGTGAATGGAAGGGGAGAGGGAGTGGAAAAGGGGAGGGTTGTAGGTGGGAGGGACGGTATTGGGGGGAAGCCATTGTAATCCATAAGTCGTACTTTGGAAATTTATATTCATTAAATAGAAGTTAAAAAAAAAACCTCTTTCCTATGATTAGGGTGCTGGAGATCTGAGATCGGGTGCTAGTACAGTCAGGTTTTGAAGAGCGCTTTCTTCCTCGTTATGTCCTTACACGTCCTTTCCTTGGTTTAGACAAGGGAAGGAGGAAGGAGGAGGGAGAGAATGAGAATGAGTGTCTCTTCCCTTTTTTATAAGAGTGTTTAGCCCATTACAGGGACTCTATGTTATGACCACATCTATACTCCCAAAAGCCCCAATTCCAAAACCTTAGGGATTAGGACATCAACATGAATTTTGGGGTGACACGAACATTCTGAAACAGACAATTAGGATTATTTAAAGAGGGAGTTGCCTACATTCTTGCTTATTTGAACATCATCCCTTAGAAGATCAAGATAGGCAGATTTCAAGACAGTCAAAATGCTTGGCCTGTGAACTTTTAAATCCAGGAAACCATAGGGATTAGAACTTTGTGGAAAAATCAAGTGAGTGACTGGGGCAGATGTTGTGGTGTACTGGGTCAAGCTGCCACTTGTGATACCCACATCCCATATTAGATAGCCAGTTAGTCCTGGACCCTCTGCCTCTGATCCAGCTTCCTAAAAATGCAACCTGGGAGGCAGCAGATGATGAATCAAGTCCTGGGGTCCCTGCCACCCACATGGGAGAACAGGATGGAATTCCAGACTCCTGTTTTCAGTTTGGTCCTGCGTGGCTCTTGTGGGCATTTGCAGAGTGAGCCAACAGATGGAAGATCTCTCTCTCTCTCTCTCTCTCTCTAATCTGCTTTCCAGATAAATAAAAATTAACAACTTTTTAAAAACAAGTCAAGTGGGCAGATTGCTAACAGACCCATCCACTCTGCCATTGATGCCTTCCATGAGTAAAGATGATAAATTTGACAATGGAGATGGCTTTGAAGTATAAATCATGCTAGAGACTTCTTGCATATTCAAGTTAAATTGGGTCTAGTTGTGAACCTACACTCCTGTTCCCAGTGAAAATCACTGTGTATGTTACTCAAAAGATCACCCCCAACAGGCTTCAGTGTCACTGATGAGCTGACTGGGAAAATGAAACACTTCAGTTTAATTACCAACTGCAGTTACAGCTCATGCAACCGTGAGATGCAGAGTGCATAACTACACATGACTCTGTGTTTGAAGATGATATACCGTACATTTCTCTGAGTGATTGCACAAAATTCATCCCCAGGCTCCGGGCACAACCCTGTGATGGAGGTGCCTGTTGATTGATGAAGAAACCAAGACTCAGTGGGCTTGAATAACCTGCTTGTGGCCACAGCACTCCTTAGAGATAAACAAGAACCCAGTTCACCTAATTCCTAGTTCTAGGTTGTGTATTCTTTACCAGATTTCATTTTTTCTGTTCAATCTGACTTTATAAACTAGTGACTAGATGGTTTTATATTGAATTGTAATAAAGTACATATAACGTAAAATTTACCATCTCAAACAAATAAAATAATAAATAATAATAAAATGAAAAAGCCAAGTGACTGCCAAGTTTTACCAAAAGCCATGGGAAGAGACAGCATTGAAGTAGGAGCAATGTGAGTCTCCTCACACAGGTCTGTATTTTCTGTGCAGCAGAGGTGGCCAATGGTAGGTGAATTGCCATGGGCTTTCTTCACAGCTTTCCCGCTGAAGGACCACGTAGAGTGCTGAACCTGACAGCGAAATTGGTTTTTCAGGACCCGGGAGCTTAAGGGCAAACACATCTGCCTAGCTAGGGGAAACAGCGAAAGAAGCATTGGGCAGCGATTGAACCTTCCAGCAAGAGGATCTCCAGGGCTGGCGCCGCGACTCACTAGGCTAATCCTCCGCCTAGCGGCGCCGGCACACCGGGTTCTAGTCCCGGTTGGAGCGCCAGATTCTGTCCCGGTTGCCCCTCTTCCAGGCCAGCTCTCTGCTGTGGCCAGGGAGTGCAGTGGAGGATGGCCCAAGTGCTTGGGCCCTGCACCCCATGGGAGACCAGGAAAAGCACCTGGCTCCTGGCTCCTGCCATCGGATCAGCGCGGTGCGCCGGCCGCACTATGCCAGCCGCAGCGGCCATTGGAGGGTGAACCAAGGGCAAAGGAAGACCTTTCTCCCTGTCTCTCTCTCTCACTGTCCACTCTGCCTGTCAAAAAAAAGAAAAAAAGAGGCTCTCCAAGGAGCACGCAGAAGCATCCTACGAAAGAAGAATCTGGTGCCCTGACAGACCCTGAAGGCACTAATACCTGATTATATCAAAAAAAAAAAAAAAAAAAAGCAAAAACTAAAAACCAAGTGATGGGGTCTTAAAAAGCTGTAGCAGCTCTAGAAATTGTGCTGGGTGGTAGAGAACGAAACAGCGAAATAAGTGTAATGGAGGATTTTGAGAAATGATTGTCCTTTGCTTGAACTCTAATGAGAACAGCCCAGTGAACTAGTTAAAATCAGAAAGATTTTGAAGGAGAAGAGCTAGAAACTCTGCAATAATTGAAAAAGCAATCTCAGAAAGAGTGCTTACCCTTGTCGTTAAGATACAGGTTAAATGGGGCCGGCCCCGTGGCGCAGTTGGTTAATCCTCCACCAGCAGTGCCGGCATCCGTATAAGCGCCGGTTCCAGTCCTGGCTACTCCCTTACAATCCAGCTCTCTGCTGTGGCCTGGGGAAGCAGTAGAAGACTGCTTCTTGGGCCCCTGCACCCACATGGGAGACGTCAAAGAAGCTCCTGGCTCCTGGCTTCAGATCAGCACAGCTCTGGCTGTTGCGGCCATCTGGGGAATGAACCAACGGACAGAAGACCTTTCTCTCTGTCTCACTGTCTGTAACTTTATCTCTCAAATACATAAATAAAATCTTAAAAAAATGAAAATTAACTTTCAGAAATCTCCTATGAGTTTAAAAGGACAACTTAACTCTTCACGCGTAACATCAGAGCTGAAATATCATTAGAGATGGGAGAGATGATTTTGTGTCTGTTATTAACTTAAAACTAGCAGATATCAGACAATATTTATGTTTCTAAATTTTGTCTGGAAATTATCAAATATGAAACCTAAGGCATGGGCAATGGAGTTGTATTTGTCTTCTGTTTCTACCCTTGACACATTTTGTGGCTTGGGCATTACAATTCTACCTTACAGTTCTTCAGGTCCAAAATCCAGTACACTTTGGCTTCCTCAGCTGCAATTTCACAAGTGTGAGATCCAGGTGTCCTTAGTGCTGTGTTCCCCTCTGGGTCCTCCAGGAAAGAATCCATTTTCTTCTTAAGATTTATTTATTCATTTGGAAGGCAGAATTAGAGAGAGGGATGGGGGAAAGATAAAGAAGAAAGAGAGAGAGATCTTCCACCAGCTGGTATACTCCCCAAATGGCCACAACAGCTGGGGCTGGGCTGATCAGAAGCTAGGAACAAGGAGTTTGCTCTGGGTCTCCCATGTGGGTGCATGGGCCCAAGCACTTGGGCCATTTTCCATTGCTTTCCCAGGTGCATCAGCAGGGAGCTGGATCAGAAGTGGAGCAGCTGGGACTCTAACTGGGGCCCATGTGGAATGCCGGTACTGCAGACAGCAGCTTTGCCTCTACGCTACAGCACTAGCCCCAAAAATCATTTGGAGCTTTGATAGTATTCATATTCCGTGTCTTGCAATGATAAAGCTGAACTTCGGATTTCTTACTGGCTGTTAACTGAGGACAATTCTCAGGTTCTAAAGGATGTCTCACTCCCTGGCCGGTGGCCTCCTTCCTTTACTTTCAAGACCAGAATTTGTGCAGGGCAAGTCTTTCTCATGCTTCAAATCTTTCCTGCTTCATATATTGTCACCTCTCTGTGTATAGCCAGGAAAGGTTCTCTCCTTTGAAGGACTCAAGTGATTTGATTAGGATACCTAGATAACCCGGGATAATCTCTCCATCCCGCATCCTTAATGCAGTCTGCAAAGTTCTTTCTGCCATCCATGAAGCTATTATAGTCCTAAGTCCGAGGGATCAGGGTACAGACATTCCGGGAGAGCCATTAGTCTACATAGCACAGTAGTAATACCTGGCAGCCTTTATTTTCATGGTGGAATAGGACATCAGACTTTTAGGTAACAGTGAAATAGCAGTGGTACAACTGAGGAATTGAAGGAAAGAATAAGATTCAAAAATAGCTATAGTGAGGAGTAAGGATAGGAAGAAATTGAGAAAGAAATAAAAGAATCAACAATTTTTCTGTTCATGATGAGATTGAGAGTCACGTATCATCTTATAGCAAACCATCTGTAATTAGGAGTCATGAAGTTCTTAAACCTGCTGATCTGAAAAAGCATCAGTAATCTAAAATTATATACACATTTATACATAAAATTATATATGCATTTATTCATAAATTTATATGTACATATATGCATATACCTCTTCATTCGGAATTCATTTGTATTAAATAGTTTACATCTTAAATTCTTAATCTCCTTTTTTTTTTTTTTTTTTGACAGGCAGAGTGGACAGTGAGAGAGAGAGACAGAGAGAAAGGTCTTCCTTTGCCGTTGGTTCACCCTCCAATGGCCGCCGCTGCAGCCGGCGCACCGCGCTGATCCTGGCAGGAGCCAGGAGCCAGGTGCTTTTCCTGGTCTCCCATGGGGTGCAGGGCCCAAGCACCTGGGCCATCCTCCACTGCACTCCCTGGCCATAGCAGAGAGCTGGCCTGGAAGAGGGGCAACCGGGACAGAATCCGGCGCCCCAACCGGGACTAGAACCCGGTGTGCCGGCGCCGCAAGGTGGAGGATTAGCCTATTGAGCCACGGCGCCGGCTCTTAATCTCCTTTCTTAAATGGTCATACTTATGGGGACCGGTGGTGTGGCTTAGCAGGTAAAGCCACCGCCTGCAGTGCACCAGTTCAAGCCCTGGCTGCTCCACTTCCGATCCAGCTCTCTGCAATGGCCTGGGAAAGCAGTATAAGATGGCCCAAGCCCTTGGGTCCCTGCACGCATGTGGGAGACCCAGAGGAAGCTCCTGGCTCCTGCTCTGGGATCGGTCATCTGGGGAGTGAACCAGAGGATGGAAGACCTATTCCTCTGCCTCTGATGCTCTGTGACTCTGCCTTTCAAATAAATAAATAAATCTTTAAAAAATGAGCATACTCACTAACTTTCAATTAATAAATGGATGTGGCTGCTGAAGACTATAAATAATTATCTTTTCCATTTGGTAGTCAGAACATTGACTTTTAGCAGATGAAGGAAGGGTACAAGGGTAAACAGAGCCTAAGGTGGAGAAGTCTCTGAATCTCCAGGAGGATTATGAGATTAGAAAAAAAATCCTATATATTGTTTAATTTTTTTATTTTCAGAAAGGAAAACAGCTTATAAATTTTGAAATGTGAAATATATATTAGGGAACAATTAAGATCCTTAAATTTATCAAGTTTTTTTTAAAGATTGAAAATACTGAATTTTTTAATTTATTTGAAAGAGTTACAGAGAGAGGTAGAGAGGTCTACTAGCCACTGGTTGACTCCCCAAATGGCCGTAATGGCCAGAGCTGAGCTGATTTGAAGCCAGGAGCCAGAAGCATCCTCCGGGTCTCCCATGTGGATGCAGGGGCCCAAGGACTTTGGCCATCCTCTGCTGCTTTCCCAGACATATTATCAGGGAGCTGGGAGCAGCTGAGACTTGAACCGGTGCCTATATGGGATGCCAATGTTATAGCCGGGGGATTTACCCATTGCACCACAATGCTGGCTCTGAAAATACTGAGTTTTAGAAGGATTTTGAGTTTTCTTTAACTTCTACCTATTTGGTTGGGAATATATAGGACTGTCTTCTGAGTGTGGGCAATAAGTCTAGAATAACCCTTTTCTGAAGTTGAGGTTTGTGTGTATACAATACATGTGTATGTGGTTCTTTCTGTTTGCTTTCTTATTGCTTGTTGCATTTCTATTTTTAATTTTTGGAGCCATAACCTTTGTTCTGCCAGTGGGTCATAGCTGGGTTCAGTTATTATTGCCTTTATCTACCCAACAGAGCTTCCTAAAATCAAGTTGATATAGGATGAAGGAACTTAAAAAAATTGATGGAAATGGAATTAAAAGATAAGTTTATTTATGTGTAGAGATTTTTGAAATCCATCCATATAAGGGGCCTTCAAAAAGATTAGGGAAACCTTGTATTATGGGGGCCAGGGTCGAGGTGTAGCTGATTTAGTCACCACTGGTGTCCTCTGAGCGCTGATTTGACTCCTATCTACTCCAGTCCAACTCTGCCGCTATGCCTGGGAAAGCAGCAGAGTATGGCCTTAATACTGGTGCTCCTGCACCATGTAGGAGACCAGGAAAGCATTCCTGACTCCGGGCTTCAGCCTGGCCAGCATAACTCTCTCTCCATCTCTCTCTCTCTCTCTCTCTCTCTCTCTCTCTCTTCTGCCTTTCAAATAAAGATATAAAAACCTTTTAACATATGTATTGTGACAAAATTGTGCAAGGATTTCTTATTGTTCTCTATTAAGATAAAAACTAACGGTGGTATGGCTGTGCTGAGAACCTCCCATCCCAAACCAAAATCATAGTCATGGTAAGGGAAGAGAAGGTAACTCTTAAATGTTTCCCCAGGCTGCCTCTACTTACCACATCAACACTGGAACAGAAGAATGAAGGGGTCACTTCTCAGTTTATTAGGCATATCTCAATATTACAAATTGAATTTCTAATAACGTTTTTACCTTTAATGGGCAAGCGAACACTTTTCATTTTCCGTTTCCTTTATAAAAAATTCAAATGCTTCTCCATTAAGTGGGCTTGACCGAGGTGGACATCTGTGTCAGAGTGAGAGGAGCTTCAGTGACACAACGTGGCAGAGAGTAAGTGGGTGAGGGTTTCTCTGTGGAGGAAAATTAGGAAGCAAGGTACCAGAGCCCTAGCACAGTGAGGAGGTCATTGCACAGGAAGGCATTTCAGAACAGGGTAGCAGAGCGTGAACAATTTGAACAGGTGTCTATAGAAGCTGTAACCAGGCTTAGAATGCCAGAAGTTAGAACGTTGACATGTCGTTTGGGGAGAAGTCACTATGTAAACGACGACACTCCATAAAGTATTTGGTGATGATCGGGGCACCATATTGACAACTTATTCTCAAATGGTTTAGGAGGATTAAACCTCTTTTTTAATAGACCTTCAATTTATTGAGACAGTTTAAAAGTTAGAGAAAGTGGGAACAAAATAGAAGAATAAATTCTCTCGAATTGGTAGACTCACAGTTGTGGATAACAGCACAGATTAGAGTGAGATTGTCCAGGTTTGAACTCCATCACTTACCATGTGAATTTGAGAAAGTGACTCAATCTATTTCAGCCTAAATTTGTTTCAAAAGTGGGCATAGTAGTATTTACTTCATACATTGTTACTATTAATTAAGACAATCATTGCAAAGAGCTTAGCAAAGTACTTAGCATTTAGTAAACACTAAATAATGTTAGTTAATATTATATATTCTCATTTTCACCAATATCATTAAAATGATCTAACTTTTGTAACAACTGAAGATCAAAGACATGTTTTGAAACTCAGCAGGCCAGTGAGACATGCCATCTCTACACTCATCCACCACAACCATATGTGCTTGCTTTTCTGCAGTTGAAATTAACTGTGTTTTGCTTCCAAGCACGGAATTGTGGAATTTGACCATGAAGTGTCTTAATGTGGCATTTCCAAGATTTGCAGATTCTCAGAAGTTCAGCCTTATTATCATGGTGACGTAAGCACCTTTGTATAATGTGGGTTGTTGTATCATTAAGGAGTGCACTCAGCTACAAGGAACATAAACTAGAATACCTGAAACTAATAGGGATGAATTTGCCTCACATAGAAAGATGGTAGTGAGTGGAAAACCCAAGGCTGTCAGGGGGCAAGCCCTGAAACTGCCAGGCACTATCCCTGTTTTATGAGCTTTTGTCTTTATCTTGATTGCTTCATAGTCACAAGATGGTTATAGCACAGGGGGCTTTAATTCTACTGTTCATACTTGCAGAGTAAAGTGCAAATAGGCAAAAGAGCCAAACCTGCCGAGTCTTTCATTTAATTGATTAATCCAAAGAATCAAATTCCCCCAGCCTGCATTTTCCGGACATCCACTTAGTCAGAACTGGGTCATGTGATGCTCCAGAGACAAGTCCCTCTGGAAGGATTAGGGCAGAGGGTGTGGCATTTCTCTAATTCAGATCATGACTGTGATACCCAAGGACCATCTTTGTCATGGCAGCTAAAGCTATCAGGGCTTCGAGTATCAGAGAAGACAAAGGGGAGGGGAATGCGTGTAGGTAATGGATGGTTTCTGTCACAATTGACCACCAAGTCTTTGCCAGTCTTCACAGTTGAAATCCCATCATTTTGAAAATGTAACATATTATTTTAGCATCAGCTCTTTCTCATAAAACTCAACTTGAAACACAACAGTAAAGTGTAATGCTAATTTATTTAATATTTAATCAATTTTAAGATATACAGAGAAGACTTTTTTATATTCACATATTTTTTAGATGAATATAAAATAGAAACACATAGAATCTCCTTTTATTGAAAATGAGCTAAAATGTTTAAATGACTCCCATATTGAGATTTTAGCTCCTTTATTTTTTGGCTTTTTTTAAAATATGTATTTATTTGAAAAGCAGAGTTATAGACAGAGGAAGAGACAAAGAGAGAGAGTGAGATCTTCCATTTGCTGGTTCACATTCCAAATGGCTGCAATGACCAGGGCTGGGCCAGGCTGAAAACTGGAGTCTGGAACTCCATCGGTTCTCCTATGTGGGTGCAGGGACCTGAGAACTTGGGTCATCTTCTGTTGCTTTCCCAGGTGTATTAGCAGGGAGCTGGATTGGAAGTGGAGCAACTGGGACTTGAACAGGCACCCATATGGGATTCTGGCATTGCAGACAGAGGCTTAATCCTTTCAGCCACAGCACCAGCCCTGGGCTTACAACTCTTAGCTTTGGAAAGAATGTTTTCCACCATATGAGAGAAGAAATCTAATGAGGTCCTTAAGGAGTAGCAGAGATCATCTTTCTGTCTTCATAATCAAAGAAAGACTTAAAGTAAATAGAATGCAAATCTGAAAACTGTTCATCAATCTTACCTTTTAGGACCTTTTAGAGATCATCTGGTCCCACACCCTCTTGCCAGATAGACAAGGACTGAAGTCCAGGGCACGAAGAGGAGGCATGGTGCCAGGAGCTGTATAATTGTTAGGGGAGGAGTACTTGATCAAAGACCTCTTGACCCCCTCTAGTGTGTTTTTGTGTGTATCCCTTTGAGACCGAGACAGTCCAACCATCTGGAAAGAGAAATGTGTACTGAGTAGTCTTAATTCCTGGTAAGAAAGAGACAGGAAGTGTGAGAAATTCCACAGAGTCTGACTCCCCAGATAGAAAGATGAGATCAGAGTTGAAGGATTCTTCTGCGACCACAAACGGAGAGAGAGGTAATAGAGCTCGCAAGTTTTGGTTTTATGTAACCAGCGATCCTTTCAAAATCCTAGATTTTCACCCTCTCCTCGGCTCCTCTCCTCTCCTCTCCTCTCCTCTCCTCTCCTCTCCTCTCCCCTTCAAACCTCCCCTCTCCTTCTGTCCCCTTCCTCTCCTCCCATCCTGATCTCCTGCTCCCTTTGTTCTCTTTCTTCCAACACGTATTTGCTGAGCATCTGTTTTCTAACTGATAAAACTGCGTGTAAAGTCGAGATCTATCTTATGTACAAACTAGGTTTTAAAATCTCCATCTAGGGGTTTTTATGTGTGATCACCAAAAAATCAAAATCATAATTTGTAGTTTAGTAGGCATTAACTGTCTCTCAAAAAGTTCAATGCAACTAGATTTTCCCTCAGAATTAGAATTCATTTCTGGTTTCTTAGGATAGCACTAGATGAATCAATTGGCCGGCTTTTGGCTGGTGCATGATTATTAACAAATGTCTTATGGAGTAATAGAAACCATCTTTCTGTCTTCATAATAAGGACAAGAGCTAAAATAAGTGAAATACAAATCCAAAAACTAATATCAACATGGACTTTCAGAGATCGTCTGGTTGCGCTCCTGCGCAGCTAGAATAGAATGGAGGTCCAGAGTGAGAAGATTAGGGATGTTGCCAAAATCACACTTATTGTGGTGAGAAACATGCAGAGTGGGGCAGCAGTGTCCACTGCCTCATCTTAAATTCAACACAAGACGGAAGCCCATTGAGTTGAATGCAGAGCAGAGCAGCATGGCTCATACTTTGAATATCACTATTTGAAAATCTTGGTTCCCATTTTTTAATAGACTAGACATGAGTGAAATGCACATACATGCTAACACCATTAAATATAAACTAGTATATATTTGATAGGAAAAGTGTATGGTTATAATAGCTCATGAGCTGCTAAAACTGAACCCCAGTTTTGATCTGCAGCAGGATAGGGCAATCAATGATTCACAAAGGATTGCTTAGAAGGGCATCGTGAAAATCACGGGCTAAGAGAGGAGAACTGCCAAGAAGTAGCTCTCCCCTAAGAAGTAATCACCCTCAAAGGAATAGATTGATGCAACTTTATGATCCTTAATTAACCAAAATAGAAACCCTTCAAGAACTTCTCCATGACATCCATTCTGAATTATGGAGCCAAGATTCAAAAAACCCAGTTTTGTATGACTTTGAAATCTCTGCTCATGGGGTGACAGAGTCCTGTTCCCTGAGACACACAACTGAAGCTCTGTGGAGAGGAATTTCCTTCCTAGAGCCGTGGGAGAAATCTCCATCCTGGTTTCCAGGCAGGAATAACTTACCAAGGACATCCTGAGTAACTGGTAGGTTTTAACTGGGGACTACTCTGGGCATGTCTTCTTATTCTGGCATTCTTAGTACCAAATTTCCAGCACATTCCTTACAAAGTTTGGAATCTATGCAGCTTTTGTTCAAACCTCACTCCTACCTCTTGTTAATTTTTCTTTCATTCTGCACTTGGCGCCTTTTTCGCACGTGATTATTTTGTTATTTAATTTTTATTGCATTGTTAATAAGTAATTGCTTTAAAGCCTGTCTGCAACAAGACATGATTTAAAAGATGAAATGAAAATCCAAAGAGGACATTGACTGTAAAAACAGGAATTTTATGAATGAGGGATTTAGAATTTAAAAATTTGTAAACCAAAGAAATATGTGTAACAACATAATTATACTTATTCTTTTTTATTGTTGTTGAAATTCACTAAATCACTTGTGACATGTAAGGAATGGGGGAAATAGAAAAGAATTATCCAGTAAAGGAATGAGTATTCATTTTTTTCATGATCAGTCATATGTACTACATGTCAGGCATTATAAGCAAAGCCTGAGAGTAAAAGGATGAATAAGATATATTTCCAGATCCAATACTCATAAATATGCAGCTGGTCTTTCATATCTATGGTTTCTACACTGATGTACTCATCCGAATGAGGATTAAAAATATTAGTTTGTTACTGATGTGTTGGGTTTAGGATGATGTGTCTGTACTGATCATGTTCAGACTTTTATCAACATTCCGTAGACAATACGGTAGACCAGTTATTTACATAGTGTTTACATGACACTAGGTAATGTAATCCAGAGATCATTCAAGGTAAATAGGAGGCTGTACATACATCACATGCACATACTACGCTATTTCCTGAAAGGGACTTGGACAATTATGAATGCAGGTATCCTCAGCACAAGCTGGCCCTATCCACTTCAGATACTGAGGGGTGATTGTTCATATGTGATTTTTTATTTGTCCAGGATACATCAATAAAAAAAGAAAACTTATGAATGAATTGAAGGCAGACATTGCCTACGCTTCGTGCAGGTAACTGCCGTAAGGAATGAACAGTGTTGTGACAGAGGCTTGTGAGACGTTCTGACATGAATGCGCAGACTGAGAACTTAGCGTTTGGTGTCTGGCAGACCTGTAACTGAGATAGTTCTTCGCTGTATGATTTTCCTAGGGTTGCCATTACAAATGAACACGAACTGGGTAATTTGAAACAAGAGAAATGTATTCTCTCATGGTGCTGGAGGCCAGAAATTTGAAATCAAGTTATTGTCATGGCTGTTTCTTTCAGGTGGTTCTCAGGGAGAATCCATTCCATATCTCTCTCCTAATTGTGGTGCCTGTAGGAATCCTTGGCGCGCGTTGGCTTGTAGTGCATCACTGCAGTTTCTTTTTTTCTTTTTTCTTTTTTTTTTTTTTTTTTGACAGGCAGAGTGGACAGTGAGAGAGAGAGAGAGAGAGAGAGAGAGAAAGGTCTTCCTTTGCCGTTGGTTCACCCTCCAATGGCCGCCGCGGCCAGCGCGCTGCAGCGGGCATACCGTGCTGATCCGATGGCAGGAGCCAGGTACTTATCCTGGTCTCCCATGGGGTGCAGGGCCCAAGTACTTGGGCCATCCTCCACTGCACTCCCTGGCCACAGCAGAGAGCTGGCCTGGAAGAGGGGCAACCGGGACAGAATCCGGTGCCCCGACCGGGACTAGAACCTGGTGTGCCGGCGCCGCTAGGCGGAGGATTAGCCTAGTGAGCCACGGCGCCGGCCAATCACTGCAGTTTCTGCCTTCATCATGGCCTTCCCTCTGCGTGTTTTCCTTCCTGTAATCCTCTTCTAAGACTGATATAGGCTAATTCAACATGACCTCATTCTACCTAGTTACATCTGTGCATACACTATTTATAAGTAATCTTCTGAGTTTCTAAGATGGCATGAAGTTTGGAATATACTATTCAACCCAGTCTACTGACATACTAGTTACATGAGTTTCAACAAGAACTTAATTCTCTGTACTTTGACTAGCAAATGGAGATGATGATTATAGCTATACATACTCTGTGTTACTGGGATATTTCAATTAAAAATAAAATCCTTTGTGAATAGCCTGACTCATAGTAATTGTTGAAAAAATGCTAACTAGTAGTACTTTCAAAAACTATATTCCAGGTCTCCTTGTATTGATAATGCTTTGTTATCAAGTATTTGGAAGTTTATTAAATGTATCCAGCTGAATAGTTTATATTACTTCTGAAATTTTGCGGTGGAATATTGCATGCTAACAAGAACTCTCTGAGGAGTACTGGCTTGCCAAGTATTTATAACCATAAGGATGTGAAGGTCATGTTCCAAAAATGTGTGCACTTGGAAACTAGTCACTTAAGTTTTATCTTTAGAAAGTATGTAACTGTCTTCTACTTCTCTGGGAACTTTAATTTACTTTGTAATTGCTCTTTTATTTCAAGTAATAAAGTGAACTCCCTACTCTCAAGGTGCTTACCTTAGGGTAGGGAAGCTACATAACCTACAAATAAACCTATAATGTCTCGTAGGTATACATGCTGCGAGGGGGAGAAAAAGGGCAGAGAAGGAAATGAATGAGGAGGTAGATGTACACCTTTATGTTGACTGATCTGAGAAGGCCCTGTAATGGGAATGTGATATTCACATGTCACAACGTGAACACATTAGCGCTTTTTTTTAAAGAATTATTTTATTTATTCGAAAGAGTTACAGAGAGAGGAAGAGCTTGAGAGAGAGAGAGAGAGAGAGGGAGGGAGAGAGATCTTCCATTCCACTGGTTCACTCCCCAAATGACTGCAACGGCCAGAGCTGAACTGATCCG
Organism: Oryctolagus cuniculus; assembly: GCF_964237555.1. Taxonomy (NCBI): domain Eukaryota; kingdom Metazoa; phylum Chordata; class Mammalia; order Lagomorpha; family Leporidae; genus Oryctolagus; species Oryctolagus cuniculus. Next base: position 91,085,617 of record NC_091442.1, read on the forward strand.
AAGCCAGGAACTAGGGGCTTCTTCCAGGTCTCCTACATGGGTGCAGGGACCCAAGGACTTGGGCCATCTTCTACTGCTTTCCCAGTCTATAGCAGAGAGCTGGATGGGAAGTGGAGTAGTCAGGACTCGAACTGGTGCCCATATGGGATGCTGGCGCTGCAGGCTGGGGCTTTAACCTGCTGTGCCACAGCACTGGGCTCCCACATTAGCTTTTGAATTAGTGGACTGAATAAAGAAGATCTGCCCTTTTCAGTCTGGGAAGGAATCACCAATCTGTAGGGCCCTAAGTAGAACAGAAAGGTAGAGGAAGGGTCCATGTTCTCTCTATTTGAGCAGGTAAACCCATCATACCTTTTTTTTTACCCTGGGACGTGAGAGCTTATGGTTCTCAGGCATTTGGATTCAAGCTGAATGACACACTGGCTCTCCTGGGTCATCAGCGTGCAGATGGCAGACAGGGGGAATTCTCGCCTTTCATCATGGTGTGCACCAGTCCTCCCTCCCTCCCTCCTTCTCTCTCTCTCTCTCTCTCTCTCCTCTGACAAATACTTTTGATGGTCATTCATTCATTCAATATATTCTTATTGGACATTTAGTGCATACCGGATTCTCTTAAAGGCACTGAAAATGCAGAAATCAGCAAATCAACAGAGGTCCCAGCCCTCATAGAACTTACATTTTGGGGGGAAAAACAGACTAAGCACCAACAAAAAAGTATGATGTGAATGGATATAAAGTATTACGAGAGACAAATTAGCCTCGGAAAGGGGATAGGGAGTGCTGGGGAGAGACTTTAATTAACCTGGGTGCTCAGGAAAGATTTCACTAAGAAGATGGCATTTTGAGCAAGGAATGAAGAGATAAGAATTACGGATAGCTGGGGGAAAGGTGAGGAATGTATGTATGATGGTTGGTATCAGTGTGTCATAGATGAGCAAGTGCACCATGTGCTGAGTCAGGAATGAGAGAGGGTATGACTGGCAGAGAGAGGGGAGCAAATGAAAACCAGGGCCCGTGTCAGATGGGAGCTGGTAAAGCATAGGCGTTGGCAAAGCATTGACTTGGAATAGAAAAAGTTTGGGCAGAGAACTGACAGGATCTGACTTCCCTTTCCAAAGTCTCGCTCTGGTTGCTGGGATGAGAACAGACGTGGCTGACCATTTATCACGCTGTACAATTGGTACTTGCAGATTTACCTCTAGCATCTCTCCTGCTCTGAGTACAAAACCTGAATTCTGCTTATTGTAATGTTCTCATGACTTGCTGGTCAAAAACCCCATATTTGTTGAATTAGCTCCATTACACATAAGAGACATGTATGTATTAAAAGGCAACCTGAAAAGATGACATTGAGCTTCATTTCATAGAAAGGAATACTACATGGATAAGGGTAGTAGAGAGTAAAAATAGAAACAGAGGAAAAAAGTAAATAAACTTATATTTATAAATAAAGGTTATAGTTTTCAAATAAAGAATAAAATAAAATGTAATCCTTAAATTTCAGAATGAATAAGGACCTAAGAGAGTACAGAATTCAAGCATTACAATTAAACATGTAGAATGACAGCAACTATACTATCATAGATTTTCCCCATTAAAATTAAATATTGCTGAAACCCTAGAAATTTAACTACTTTTCAAATGGCTATTTCCAACAGCAGCATACACAAATAATCAGATAAGTAGTCCACAGTTAAATAAACTTGTATCCTGATTCTTAATCAAATTAAGTGTTGGAAGCATGTATGTTACTTCCAAGTACAAATTTGCAACTTCATTGAATGTTGGACAATTTATAGGTTTCACTGAACTTATTCTTTCTTACCAATTGTCTGGGATTTGAAAAGCTGTATTCATAAGTTCAGCTAGAAAATATTTATAAGCCCTATGGTGCCAGGCATTGGCAAATGTCCTCCCCTGGACATGTGCTGAAGGGAATAAGCCACACAACGGCTTTCCTCCCACATAATTCATATGGTTCATTGCAATTGGTTGACCTTCCTGGGAACTCTTTACTGTGGCTTATGTGGGTGCCAAAAGCCCAAGAGAGCTTGCTGGGTTGTTCTCATTCAAATACCAAGCTTGCTGGGTCCTTATTCAGGCACCCTTAGACACACTTCCTTCTTGCTCAGCAAAACTGCTAATTGGCATAGGAAACATCTCAGCTTTGTCCATTTTCTATAGAAGCTGGGAATGCTTCTACCTGACTGTGCTGACAGAATTACATTTTCAATGGTGTGAATGCCCCAGACATTTCAATGACAATTTTTGTAGAACAAAATAATACACCTAATTCCGTTAGTTAATTTTAAACAGCCTCATACCACGATGTAAATGACTATAAGCAAGAATCTGTAGAAACTGGGGGCCAAAAAATGAGTGCGCAGGATATACTCATTTAAATTTGATAAAAGCTACACATAGTGCCTTTCTGTTCCTGTGCTCTTTGCCTTAATTGGTCCATTTCCACTATTATACATTTAATCTGTTTGCGGCTAGTTATAAATTAGAAGGTTGTTATGGTTGGTTTCTAAGGAATATTTTTTCCACCAGCTCAAAAAAGTGTGCTGCTTTGCCAAGAGTAACGAAAATTGTCCTTGTATTTGTTTTTGGCTAAGACCCCAAGTCTCACATATGTCTAAAGTGGGGGGAAAATTTCTAATCCATATTTCTAGGTCCTTCCTGCCTCTGGCTGACTCTTGCAGAGTGACAGGCAAGAGGAGGTGTAATTACCTAGGAGAGCATATGGATCAGGTGTTGAAGTGATTGAAAAAAACTTCAAGCCAGTATTAACATTTTGAATGTTTATACATTTATCTGCCTGCCAAAAGCTACCTTAAATTATTTGCATACCTATATGCATGTGCAACTTCTTTGACTTTATGTGGATGCATCAAGATTTTGTAGTCTTTAGAAGATACTCTTAGAGGATTATCATTTGTACTAGCTGCGATGTTTTATGCTGTTCAAATATATTAATATGAGTGAAGTATATATCCTACACGGAGATATCATTAAAAATAAGAAATCATCAATATGTTGCTTCACATTTCTAATTGCAAATTGTGAGGTTTTGAGGTATTCACTGAAAACAAGACATGACATGACACTATTGTCTTTGCGTCTTTGTGTTAAAAAGATCACGCTAACGGAATGAGTAACCAGGTAGGTGATGTGTGGAAAACGCCAGTCATTGCTACTCTTTTCTATATTTCATACGTGGGAAGTCTATTCAGGCTTTCCTGTCTCCAGAGTTAAAAGTTAATGATTCATTAAAATTCCACTAGCCCACAGGATGACCAGAACTGTAATAAACACTTGAATGGCAAAAAAAAGAGAAGTGTACTGAAAAGTTTTGTGATTTCTAATTCTTGCCAAATTATTTGTTAAAATTACCTTTTTAAGGATAGTTTAAGGAGTACTATTTTATGGGTCTTCTCCCCACAACCCAAATTAAAATCTATTAGTTTGTGAAGCAAAGCTAAAAACAATTTTCAAGCCCAGAGAAGGAAGAAACAGAGCAAAATGGAGAGCTCCAGAAATAAATCCTAAATCCACATGGGGATTTCGTGTGTAGCAAAGCTGTTATTTCAAGTCAGTGGGGAAAGATCCATTATTTAACAGGCTGGGTTGAGACAGCCGGCCTGCTATTCGGATGAAGATCAAGCTGAATCTCTATCTTAAAGCCCAGATAAATTCCCGGTGGAAGGATAATTTGAAAGACTGATGGTAGGGAGTCAGCGTGTGGCTTAGCCGGTGAGGCCATCGCCGGAATTGCCAGCATCCCACATGGGTGCCCGTTTGTGTCCCAGCTGCACTTCTGATCCTGCTCCCTGATAATGGCCTGGGAAAAGCAGCACAAGATACACAAAGTGTTTGGGCTCCTGCTAGCCACACAGGAGACCTGGGTGAAGCTCCCGGTTCCTGGCTTTGGCCTGGCCCAGCCCTGGCTGTTGTGGCCATATGGGGAGTGAACCAGCAGAAGGAAGATCTTCCTTTGTCTCTCTCACTCCCTCTTTTTGTAACTCTTTTAAAATAAATAATCTTTTATAAAATACTAATTGTAAAAATAATAATAAAGGAACCATATGAAGTGGACTAGGTCTGTTTAAACATAAAATTATCTCCAACAAGATATACAGAAAAAGAAATGGCAATATTGGCCATATAAAGTTTTTAAAAATTATATAAATATATTAAAAGCAGCAGCAAAATTATTATATAGCAAAAATTACCATAAAAATGTCAAAAGAGGGGCCAACATTGTGGCATAGCTGGTTAAGCCACCACCTATGACTCCAGCATCCTACATGGGTGCTGGTTGGTGTCCTGGCTGCTCCACTTCTGATCCAGCTCCCTGCTAATGGCCTAGGAAAAGCAACAAACTATGGCCCAAGTGTTTGGGCTCCTGCACCCACATGAGAGACCAGAAAGAGCTCCTGGTTCCTGGCTTTCAGCCTGGCACAGAGCTGACTGTTGCGGCCATTTGGGAAGCCAACCTGAGGATGGAAGATTTCTGTGTCTCTCATTCTCTTTCTCTCTCTCTCTCTTTCTCTGTAACTCTGACTTTCAAATAAAATAAATGAATTTTTTTAACAAGTCAAAAGAGGAAAAAAGTAAACTCAGAAAAATTCTTGCTGAATATATAATAAGCAAAAGACTAATTTCCTAGATAAGCAGAAAATATTCACAAACCTATAAAATGATAACACCTGAAAGAAAAATTGGCAAAGATATAAACAGAGAGTACCAAAAAAAAAAAAAACCATTAATGGCAAATAATCATTTCTTTTGCAAATAATTGCTGAAAAACTTACCTATGCCAGGACTATTTAAGATTCTTGGGATGTATCAGAGAACAAAGCAGATTTAAATTATTGTGCCTGGAAAAATTCTGTGAGGAGGGGCAGTGTTTCAGACGTTCAACTACATAGCTAATAAGTAATGTACAGCCATGGTTCCCAAACTGGGTTCCAAGGTGCCCTGGGTGCTACAGCAAATAACAGGGTTGTGGCAGGTTATTTAAATGTTCAAGGGAGTCACAGTGCTGGGATCTGAAAGTCGGTGTCCCTCTGACCCCTCAAATCCATATGTCAGAACTAAATCCCCGAAAAGATAATATTAAGGGGTGAGGCCTTAGGGGAAATTGTTGAATCACAAAGGCCCTACCCTCATGAATGGGATGACTGCTCTGATAAAAGAGGATGAAGAGAGAGTGGATTCCCTTTGTGCCCCTCCCAACACATGAGGGCAGAGCAAGAAGGCGCCATCAAAGAGAAATTCATCTTTGCCAGACACCAAATCTGCCAATCTTCCTACCCAGTGGACTTCCTAGCCCACAGAACGGCACACAGTAAATTTCTGTTATTCATGAATTACCCAGTTTGGGGTTGGCCTTGGGGTGCAGCGGGTAAAGTCACCACTCTGATGCCCTTAAAGGAACCAGTTTGAGTCCCAGCAGCTCTACTTCAGACCCTGCTTCCTGCCAACGTGCCTGAGAAAGCAGCAGGCAATGGCTCACGTCCTTGGGCCCCTGTACCCCTGTGGGAGACCTAGGTGCAGTTCCGGGCCCCTGGCTTCCACTTGGCACAGACCTGGCAGTTGTGGCCCTCTAGAGGGTGAACCAACAGATGGAGGATCTCTTTCTGTTTCCCTCTCTGTAACTCTGACTTTCAAAATAAATAAATAAATCTTTAAAACCAAGCCATCATCTTTTAAATATATATAATTTTAAAATGAATGAATCTTAGTTTAGTTTAAAAATAGCACTTATTTGACACTTCGGATATTTTAATAAATGACACCAGGTTGAGTCCACATATGTCAAGTTCAAAGTAGTATGTACATACTTCAAAATTCAGTTTTTTTAGGGCCGACGCCATGGCTCACTAGGCTAATCCTCTGCCTGTGACGCCGGCACCTCGGGTTCTAGTCCCGGTTGCTCCTCTTCCAGTCCAGCTCTCTGCTGTGGCTCGAGAAGGCAGTGCACCCACATGGGAGACCAGGAGGAAGCTCCTGGCTCCTGGCTTCGAATCGGCACAGCGCTGGCCGTAGTGGCCATTAGGGGAGTGAACCAACAGAAGGAAGACCTTTCTCTCTGTCTCTTTCTCACTGTCTATAACTCTCTCTCACTGTCTAACTCTGCCTGTCAAAAAAATAAAAAAGAAAAGAAAAGAAAGAAATCTGTTAAAATTCAGTTTTATATAAATAAATGCATTTAGTTGTCTCAGAAAAATTAACTTTCTACTTTTCAAGTGAATTATCAAATGCTTTAATTACTTAGGTGTAAAATGGTCCTTTAGGTGCTGTGGGATGCAAATGCTTCATTCCCTACCCAAGTTTCTCAGAGAAGAGACCCTTCCTGTGGTTCATCACAGCAGTACCCGGACTTTGCTTTCTAGCATTGTTTATTTAATTTCATTTTATTTGAAAGTCAACGCGATAGTGTACGATAGAGACAGAGAGAGAGAGAGATCTTCCATTTGTTGGTTTACTCCCCAAATGTCCGCAACAGCCAGAGAATCTTCCTGACCACACATAAATACTGAATCTTAATTGAGTTCACTTCAAAATGAGAATTAGGGTATTTATAGACAAGTAAGTTCTGCAGTCATTGTTTATATCCTGAGAAGAGCCATAGATATTTAGATACACTTAAGTCACTGCAAAATATTCATCACTTGTGTAAATATTACCCTGTTGAATAAGAAAATTTTAGCTAATGCAACCAGTACTAGTAATTGAGCATTTTTCAATTAATAGAATTATAAAATTGAGGCTGCGGTTCTTTTTTTAAAATTTTTCTTTTTTCTAACTTTTATTTAATGAATATAAATTTCCAAAGTACAGCTTATGGATTACAATGGCCTTTCCCCCCCCACATAACTTCCCACCCACAACCCTCCCCTTTCCCACTCCCTCTCCCCTTCCATTCACATCAAAATTCACTTTCAATTATTTTTATATACAGAAGATCAGTTTGGCATATATTAAGTAAAGCTTTCAACAGTTTGCACCCACACAGAAACATAAAGTGTAAAATACTGTTTGAGTACTAGTTATAGCATTAAATCACAATGTACAGCACATTAAGGACAGAGATCCTACATGAGGAGTAAGTGCACAGTGACTCCTGTTGTTGACTTAACAAATTGACATTCTTGTTTATGGCATCAGTAATCACCCTAGGCTCTATTCATGAGTTGCCAAGGCTATGGAGGCCTTTTGAGTTTGCTGACTCTGATCATATTTAGACAAGGTCATAGTCAAAGCGGAAGTTCTCTCCTCCCTTCAGAGAAAGGTACTTCCTTCTTTGATGACCTGTTCTTTCCACTGGGATCTCACTCACAGAGATCTTTCATTTAGGTCTTTTTGTTTGTTTGTTTGTTTTTTACCAGAGTGTCTTGGCTTTCTATACCTGAAATACTCTCATGGGCTTTTCAGCCGGATCTGAATGAGGCTGTGGTTCTTAATATTTCCAAGAGTTCACGTGGATAACAGCAACAAAAGACTCTTTTTACAATGATTCAAGTTAAGCGGCTGATTTGGCGTAATGGGTTAGCTGCCACCTGCCACTCTGTCATCCTACATGGGCGCTTACTGAGTCCTGGCTGCTCCACTTCTGATGATGGTATTCTATATATAAAACATAAAATCCATGCTTGATTTGAAATTTTTTGAGGTTTATTTCATTTATCTAAAGGAAGAGTTAGAGAAGGAGAGACAGAGATCTTCCACTTGCTGGTTCACTCCCCAAATGGCTACAACTGCGGAGCTGGGCCAACCTGAATCTTCGAAGCAGGAGCTTCATCTGGGTCTCCCACGTGGGTGCAGGGGCCCAAGCACTTGGGCATCTTTCACTGCTTTCCCAAAAGCAGTAGCAGGATCAGAAGGATCAGCAGGAGCTGGATCAGAAGTGGAGTAGCCAGAACTTGAACCAGCGCCCGTATAGGAAGCTGGAGCCACAGGTGGTGGCTTTACTGGCAAAGTCACAGCCCTGGCCCCTAAATGGAACTCTTAAATAAAGTGCTGTAAAGAAGACTCATGACTCAGACGGCTTTGCCTGAGAATTTGACTACACTTACACATCAGTCTTACAGGAGAATCTTACAGAATGTAGAAAACACCTATTTGTTTTAGGGAGCCACATTATCCTTGAAAACATTATCAGAAATTCACAGGGCAATCTATTTCATAGATAGACATAGAGTTCTAAACAAATTACCTGCAAACTGAATCCAGTGATACATAAAAGATAATAAAATCAGAGAAGCTAGTTTATTAAAGAAATGGTTGATTGAACACACAAATATTAAATATAACCTATTCCATTAAGATATATAGAAACAAATCATACATCTGTTCATGATTTTATTGTAAAGCAAAACAGCTTAATCTACTAAGAAGAAAGGAACTTTTCTAGCATGATAGAAGATATCTATTTAAAAAATTCTATAGGACACTTCACACTGTTTTTTCTTGGTGTTCATTTTTGGTTTTGCTTATAAAGATGGCAGAAACAAGAGCAAATTTGTAAACAGGGGGAGATGTTCAAGTAAAGTGGGAAAAAATAGTATGGGGGAAGAGTGAATGATCTGGAGGAATGTCCTAGGCGCGGGACAGCTGTCTGTGCATGGCTGTGGGAGCAGCTTTACACGGAATCACCATTCCCTGCAGAAACAAGCAAGACAGGCTGCACGGATGCCAGTGCTGTGCCGCCGGCATAGCAGCCACGATTTCCAAGGCTTGAAAACTAACACGCTCTAGGTGACCTCTTTAAAAAATAAATAAATCAAAATTATGGATACGAATTAAGTAGAAAAATGAATAAACAAATCAGAAAAACTACAAATTATAAAAAGCTGACAGATACAGATATTCCAACTATAAAAATCTGTAATATTTTTCTTCACTGCCAGACATGTCTCCATGTCTTTATAAAACTCCTTTCTTTTTTTCTTTTTTTGGCTTTATACTGTTTGTTACCTTGTCATGTGAAAATTATTTTATCTATTTTTTTAAAGATTTATTTTATTTACTTGAAAGAGTTACAGAGAGAGGTAGACAGAGAGAGAGGTCTTCCATCCGCTGGTTCACTCCCCAGATGGCCACAATGGCTGGGGCTGCGCCGATCTGAAGCCAGGACCCAGGAGCTTCTTCCAGGTCTCCCACGTGGGTGCAGGGGCCCAAGGACTTGGGCCATCTTCAACTGCTATCCCAGGCCATAGCAGAGAGCTGGATTGGTAGAGGAGCAGCTGGGACTAGAACCGGGGCCCATATGGGATGCCGGTGCTTCAGGCCAGGGCATTAACCTGCTGCACCACAGTGTTGGACCTGAAAATTATTTTATAATATGCTTCATAAAGAGGTTTAGTCTTCTTACCACTAGCATGATTGATGATTTTTTTTTTTACTATTGCTACTTTTCAAATCTCAATTTGGCAATTTCATGTAAATTTGTAGAATTGTCATCACATTTGGTAAAGTTCGTATCTCCCCCCAAGAATGAACTCAGATTTTAGAATCCTTCAAGTTTTTTTTATTGTGATTAATTTTAAATATTAATTGAATTGATTACATTATTAACCAGTTTATAACTGATACCCTCATGGAGATACATCATTTTACAATATTTTCATTAGTGTAGTCTGTATCAAATCAGCAAAAAGTAATTCATTTGCCATTTCCAATGACCCACTTTCTCTATGAATTAGATTAGAAATCAATTTAAGGGCTTATTGGAAATTTATCACTTTCTACTGACAAAGTACTACTTTTGATGTGATAACATCTGTTCCAGTTTTCCTCTAGATGTAGATCAAGTTATTTCCTAATCATATTTTTTTTTTTTTTGACAGGCAGAGTAGACAGTGAGAGAGAGAGAGAGAGAAAGGTCTTCCTTTTTGCTGTTGGTTCACCCTCCAAAGGCCGCTGTGGCCAGCGCATCGCGCGGATCCAAAGCCAGGAGCCAGGTGCTTCTCCTGGTCTCCCATGCAGGTGCAGGGCCCAAGCACTTGGGCCACCCTCCACTGCACTCCCTGGCCACAGCAGAGAGCTGGCCTGGGAGAGGGGCAACCAGGACAGAATCCGGCACCCCGACCGGGACTAGAACCCGGTGTGCCAGCGCCGCAAGGCGGAGGATTAGCCTAGTGAGCCGCGGCGCCGGCCTCTTTGTGTTTATTCTTAACACAGACATTCTCTCAGCTATTTAACACATAAATATAAAGATAACAGAAAGGGACAACTTAAATGTCCTTTATATGTTGGAATAAGTTGTTTATAATTTCTCAATTGTTTTTATGAAACATTTCAAGACATCTTTCAAAACTGGAGTTAAGCGTGTGGATTTTATGAGCTTGTGACTTCTCATATATTTATTTGGGCTTTTGGTTTTGTGTCTTCAACATATACTTGAGAAGTCTTTAAAATGTTCATGCTGTTGTAAGACATTGACAGCCCGATAATGACCCTGACCATCTTGTAATACTAAAACTTCTAAAAATCAAAGCGTCCATGTCTTTAAAATACTCCATCCAAGAAATCTGAAAAGAAACATAACAGTTGCAAAATACTGGAGTAATCAAACTTCAGTTACTGTGGCGATTGCTTTTTTTCCAATGAGATTAATGGAATGGATCAATCAGGATATATATTCTGTTCTTACATGTTTTAAATGAAGTGTTTACAGCTACTCTGTAAAAGAAAAATACTACTAGGACAATGAAAAGATAATGTACAGATGTAATAAAATACACACAAAACACATATCTAACATTGCACTTGTATCCAAAATATACAAAAAACTCTTAAAACACAACCACATAAACCAGGCTACCCAATTTTAAAATGCACAAAGATTTGGACAAAAGCTTTAGCAGAGAATATATGCAGATGACAAATAAGCACATGAAAAGATGCTCAACATTAGTTGTCATTAGAAAATTGCAAATTGAAGCAATAATGCTATACTATTTGCCCACCTATTAGAATGGCTAAAATCCAGAAAACTGACAGTAAGAATTGCTGGCAAGGATGAAAAGCAGCAGGAACCCTCACTCACAGCTGCTAGAAATGCAAAATGGCACAGCCAGTTGGGAAGACGGTTTGGCGGGTTCCTCACAAACCCGAACATAATCATACTACGCAATTCAGCAATTGTGTTCCCAGGTATTTATCCAAGTGATTTGAAAACTTACATCCTCACCCTCATGATTACAGTAGTTTTATTGATCATCATCAAAAACTGGCAGAACCAAAAGGTCCTTCATCATATAGGTGAATGAACAGTGACATGTCTGTATTTATTATTCCATGGTAAAAATAAATGAGTTATTAAGGCATGGAAGGTAAATCCTTATGCACATGGTCAAACAAAAGAAACCACATATGGTACAATGAAAATGCTAAATTCTGCAGGATTTTCAAGCTTTTTAAAATTTATTTTGAAAAGAAAAGAGAGAGAAAGAGAGGAGAGAGAGAGAATATCAATCTTCCATCTGCTGTGCTGTTCACTCCCCAAATGCCTGCAAAAGCCAGGATGAGCCAGGCTAAAGCCAAAAGCCTGGAACTCACTCTGGATCTCCCACATGACACGCATTGACCCAACTACATGAATCACCATCTGCTCCTTCCCTGGGTGTGCAGTAGCAGGAAGCTGGATCAGAAGCACAGCTGGGACTTGAACCCAGGGACTCTGATACGGGATACAGGTGCTCCAAGTGTCATTTTTAATGAACATTTTTAAAAAAGCTTTGTTTATTTTTATGAAAGGCAGAGTTAGAGAGAGAGAGAGAGAGAGAGAGATCTTCCATCTGCTGGTTCCCTCCTCAAAAGGCCGTAATAGAATGGCATGGACCAGGCTGAAGCCAAGAGCCTGGAGCTCCATCAGGGTCACCCAAGTTGATGCAGGGGCCCAAGCCAAGGGGCCGTCTTCTGCTTTCCCAGGCATATTAGCAGGGAGGTAGATCAGATGTATAGCAGCTGGGATTCAACCTGGCACCCCTATGGGATGCAGACATTGTGGGCAGTGGTTAAACCCCTTCGCCACAATGCAAGCCCTTACAAGTGGCATTTCACTGCTGAGTCAAGTGCCCACCCCTATAGTTTTTTAATTGTCAGTCATTCTGGTAAAGGTAAAAACTATTTAAAAACAAGCATTGATGTTGTTTTTAAATGTCCAGGGTGAGGAAAGGACCATGGATTATTTGAAGAGCTGTCGCTCCCCGTCTTCGTGGAGGAACGACACAGGACCCTGCGCTGTTCTTTCGTCTGCTCGGCCCTCCCGGGGTTTGCTGCTGGTTCTTCCCGGGTTGGCTACTGACCCTTCCACCTCCGTGGAAGGGCGGTTCCCCCTGGCCACTTTCCCCACTTCCGCGGGGGAGCGGCACACCGCCGGCCGGCTCTCTCGGGGGCTGCACAGGTGTTCCTCAGGTGTTCCTCTTAGATGTTCCTCGTGCATGTTGTCTCTCTCCTCCTTTATAGTCCTCCTCCGCCAATCCCAACTCTGCTACCCACACGCCGAGTACGCTGCCCTCCTCCAATCAGGAGCAGGTCCTACAGTTTATTGGTTGAACTGGAGGCAGCTGTGTAGAAGCTGTTTCTCCCTTCTCAGCGCCATATTGTGGGAGAGCAGATGCATAGAATAAGTCTTAATTCCAGTAACTTAGTCTAGTCCGAGTTGCTCCCCACAAAGAGCAAAGGATTATTTAGGCCAGTTAAGCAATTCTGTGTGGTGCCGTCAGGGTGGTTACATGAGATGATGTATTTTTCAAGACCAGAACATTGAGAAACATAAAACATGTGACCTCACATATAGATTTTTTGGCTCTGAAAACACAGCAATTTTGTTAAATTCTGTGTTTCCTCACCATTTATGGAAAAAAATGTATGGCTTGCTTGTAATTTTACACATAATCTGCAATACTACATATTTTTATGACAGAAAAATATTAAGGAAATCTGAATGTCCACTCAAAATTTTACACATCAAGTGAATGTAATGATTGTGAGAATCCACCCACTGGCTTCTGGCTCCTTTCATTTCAGCCAGATACTTCTGATGTGGGGTTGCTAGGAAACCTTCACATCACCAGATAGCCTTGGACCATGCATCAGGATGCCCCAGTGAGGTGGCCAGTGGTCATTCATTCCCACGCCCACCAAAACAGCCACTGTAAATGGAAGTGGCTGGAATTTTACAAAATCATGGGCCCCCTCCAGGACTTACAGAGAACCTGTGTAAGTGAGGGGTCCTGAAGTTCAATTTGTTTTTTTGACTGCTTTTCTAGTTGTCTTTGGAAGTTCTTTTTCTTTCATATTTTTGGATGAAACTGCAATCAGGATTATCAGAGAGTGGGGATGGAAACGATGTAGGTGTTTGCAGCATTGAGAACAGAACAAGAGGAACAGGAGAGATACAATGTTGTTGCCAAGCGGCATTAGCACCTGCCATCTCTTGCTTTGCCTTTCAAACAAATCTAACAATCACACTGTAAACAGGGAAGCCATGACTGATTTTGCCATTTCTCTTCTCAGAAACACATACTGACTTCCTGTGAACTCTAAGCAGAGGGTGTGCATGCTCTGTTGTCGCATCTGTGCCTATCTTTTTGTAAGACATGCTAGGCAGACACTGGTTCAAGTTTACAGAATAAGCTGAGAAATTGTATAGCTTCTTGTTTTGAAAAAATTTCCAAGACTGAGCAAAATCTTACTTTCTCAAAATTTGTCTCATCCGTACAAGTTTTAGCCTGAAAATCAACTCCTCCATGATCCCCCTCTATTCTATATCTATCTGTCCTGCCTGCATGGCCTAAGAACATTAACTAGACCTTACTTTTGTACATTGGTAGTTATTTGAGTATAACTTCATACATATAACAGTGGTCTTTAAATCTTTGCCTCTTGAGAGCAAAAAATGGGTTTACTCAACTTTACCTTCCTTGATTGTCTTTACTAATTTGAGTCACTAATAAATATTTATTGAATTAGAATGATCTATCACCTGTGTCCACAGTTTGACAAAATCAAGATTAATGATACATTTCCATGGGAAATTTGATTTTACTTTAATAAATGCTCAATCATGTTGTGAAGATGTGTGATAACATTAAAATATCAAATGATAGGGCAAACTGATGAGAGTGCATAAAATTCTTTATTTAGAACAATAAAGTATATGTATATATAATGTAATTTCAAATTCAAACCTGTATAAAAAAGGGTCAGGACATATACCTATTTTAAAAAGTACACATACAGTATATACACATACACATCACATTTTACAACCTTTTTTATTTAATTAAACTTCAGTCATAATAAAACTATTTAGAATAGTGTTGACATACATTTACATTACAATATGCAAACTCCAATCTATGACTGAACTAGTAATATATCTGTGCATCCATCTAAACGTCTGAATACTTTCAAGTCCATTGATTTAAAAACCAGTGGCAAGTGGACACTATAATCACACATTAATCCTTAGAATATAGGAGAATAGACTATTTTGATTGGAACATTATTATTTAGTGAGTCTGGTAGCTCAGAAATCAAGTAATTGAAAATATCATGGTTTTTAGTTTAAGCAATTACCTTAAGTGTATTTTTAAAAACAACATCATAAGATGTTGGAGATGGCAGTTATAAATAAATTTACATTGCTTAGCAAACATTTTAGGATCATAAGTATCCATCTCAGTATGGATCATTTTTTAAACATCTTGCAATGAAGTGAAAGTACCACTATTTTATCTTTATCAACAAAGGCGTTTCAAGATAGTCAACTGAACACAGCAACACCATGAATTCCTTGGTCAAACTCCGTGAATCAACTAGGTAGGTAGAATTTCAATCTGAATGGTTTTATCCTAAGGCCAATTTAAAAATAATTATTGTGTCAGAGATAAGTTGGCTTACTTTAAAATTTGTATCTCCTTTTCCAATTTTGAAATGTAATTTATAGATTACCTCTTTATACATTGGTTCTAAAAGATCTGGCATTCAAAAAGTTTATGAGCATCTCCCATCTGCTTTCAGCTTTCAATAAAATGAACACATTTAAATGCTTAATTTGGTGCATTTCCCAATGTTACACACATCTTATAGTATCTCTTCCAACCAAAAATGACTAAATTGCATTGCTGGTTTTCATTCTTCCGAGGTGATCCAAAACGTTTTTTTAAGCAAAGGTAAAAGCCATCTGTTGTGTAAATGGTTATCCAATTCCCCCTACTTAAGACTGAAAATTTCAGTTTTACTAATGGACCCTATTTACATTAGAAACAAGAACAGCAATGACTTTTTATGGTCAAGATACTTATTCACAGAGACCGAGGATAGTTTCAACTCTATTTTATCTTCTTTGTCAGTTATGGACTCATAGGAATAAGGGCTCATCCCTAAGGCGTGACCTCCAAGTTTGCCATACAGATAAATAAAAAATTGAGATCCAAGGAGGAGGTGATTTACCACATCGGTTAATGGCAGTGTGCAGGCACGTGAAGAGTTTTCCCAACACTGTCTCACCCTGCCAAAACTACCTTGTTGAAGAACATATATCTTAAAGAAGAATACATAGGGAATGGTTAAAAGCCCCATAGTGGAGTTACATTTTGAAACCAAAACATAACTGCAGAAAAACATTAAGAAATGCCCAGGATTTTTGAATGAACTTTTCTATGCATTATAACTTTAATTGAATTAGACCACCAAAGTGCCCCACAAAGTTTCTCTGAAGTAATTTAATGATGTGTGTTTCCCCCTTACTAAAAGCAAATACTTCATACTTTGTCATGTTTTTATTTTGCACTTATATAATCCTTTTTAAGAGAGTTAAGTTGTTCTCTTATTATATTAGAAATCAATTTGCTTCTGACTCATTACAAAATGCCAGTGTGGTCATAAGCACATTTAATTATGACACAGTGTCCAGGAACACTTCAGTTTCACTGGGAAGGCCCCATTTATCACAGAGCCAATTTCTTAATAGACTGGATTTGTTTCAAAGAGGTGCAAAGCTTTCATTATAGGTTAGAATCTGCAGACTTCTGGGACTGTTTCAAAAGATAATTTTGAAACATTTTAAGAGAGAGCTGTCAGATATATGACATTAGTTTAAAAGGTGATTTCATAATTTACCATGTCAATGTGAGTTTCCCACAGTATATGAAGAAGGCTATTCAGGACACATATGGGATAAAATAAGCAAAGACATATATTTTTTAATCTCAAAGCAAACATGACGCAGTTAATGCCCAAGCAGCTAGTATCCAAAATAATGTTCAGCATTTTTCTATTGTTCATGCACTTTATTGAACTTCAGTGTTTTAAAAATTGGCAATTCAGTTAACTTTCAATAAACTAATACATTCAATAGGCAGGACACATTTCCCCTCCCCTATTGTGCCAGCTGTCATAACTTAGTGAATTACTCATTTGATGCTACAGATTAAGACCTTGTCCTTGAGTGTTAAAACCCAGCTATTAACGCTGAGAACAAAAGTACATTTACTGTGCTCTCAAGCTCATTAAACAGTATTGTCATACATCCAAGTAAAATGAAGACATTGGTTAAATAAATCAAACCACTAGATTGAAATGTATCAGTCTTCTCCAACTATACATGATCTACACTGTTATCCTAATCTATATCTATTTTCTTCTTTTCCTAATTAATGCCACACACCAAGACAGGTCCTTTCAACAATTAAAGTGATTTCTGGTTTTATTACTAATTCATTGCACCATTGGTATCTGAGGGCCTGCACCAATTAATGCACCTTCTCAAAGCATGTGGACTGTATCTTAAAGAAATGTCTAGTGTTGAGGAGCCACAGTACTTTCAAGAAGAAAAAGACTATAGAAATCATATGAGCTCTTTGGTACACAAAAGAGCGAAGGCCACTTACTAGCATTATATTTGGGATAGCTTTCAACATGAGCTAAAATCCAACTGGCCTAGAAATTCTTGGGCTTTTGAGATCAAAGGAAAGCTGGCATTTAGTTTTTCATATAATTTTGTATTCCCCTATTGAAAATGGTCATCTTACTGTTGTAGATGTGGCAATGCCGTTATTATAAGGATTAAATTGAAATGGAAAACTTTGGATTCCTATATGTGTAGGTTCATAGTATGTTAAATTCATTAAAGTAAGCCAAGAGAAAATCATTCCTTGTGATTAGTAAGATGTTCCTTTGACTTTAAAAATAACTGGCAAGGGAAATTTACATAGAGTCTTACAAGTTCTAGTTTAAAAGCACAATGTCCATCGTGGGAATTCTTGCCAAATTCACTTCAATATGACAAATGCTGTCATACTTTTTAAATAGCAAACTGACATGCATAATGACATAAAGCTCTCTTTGTACTTTTAATTCATAAACCTTAATGAATATAGAGTGCCTGATTTTAAATAGATCATTTAAACAGACAATGGCGATTATACTATAAATAACTAAAGTTTCCTGATTCTTTGCATTCTTATAAAAGCCAAGGAACCTAGTTTCCAACACCTGTATTAGCAGGTGGGTGAGATTTCCTAACCTTAGATACCAAATATCATAATTTATTTTTACTCTCTCCCATGGTGGAAATTGAAGATGGGACCTTCATACATTCAGCATTTTCTCCCATGTCCCTTTACATAACTCTGCAATACTTTTAGGATATAGACATGTCATAATATATTCTTGCAAACACGATTTATACACTCCAGTGATCAGGGGAAAAGGCAGACTTCATAAGGGTGCCGGACGTCCTCCTCACCGACCATTCTGCTCTTCAGGGCTCATAGTTCTCCCAGCGATGACTTTCTGTGAGTCTCCCCTCTGCCTAGGCGTCATTGTTCTAAATCAGGACTGGCTCCCCTGCATGGATAGAACCAGCCAACCATATCCATTTTTCTAGGGGAATACGGGAGAGCATGGCTTGTATCAGGAAGATATCAAGATTCAACCCATACCGTTAATCATCAACTACAGAGCTGACCTGTGGCCTCGTGTGATCACTTAGTTTCCACTGCTGTTTACATCGTACAGTGGCTGATGTGTCTGAGTTTTTGCTTAATTTTTTCTAGATCCCTTTGAGAAAATTTATTACCCCCACTATTCAGGCTGAAATCTATTTGCAGAGACAGGGATAACTACAGGCTTCAGGGTGTCACTGAAGAATAGAGCTCTGTGGTTTCTCAGCACTTAGACATTTCTAGAGCCTTCTCTCCCAACACCAGTTGCAAGTTCTGAATGAGACCACAAGACCCCCAGGTCCGTAAAATAGACTCCTGCTCCACACAAGGTCTTCTTGACAGATGACGAATCCAGTGCCAGTTTCACAGTAGAACACTCTGTTCCAATTTCTGAATCATCCATATAAAGTCATGGGTAGCAAGAACAGATAAAGATGAGGTCTGTCACTTCAGACAGAATATGAATTTGTTTAAAGCTGCTTCATTTATGAAGCAAACATGAACTGTTACCAGCCTAGAGAGGAAGGAAAAAAAGAGAGATTATGGTATGTCTGCTATCTGCCTTCTCTACACTCTCAACAGCTGAATTTTATAACACCACAGAGTGAGCAGCAGACTTGCAATGTCCACTTCACTTACATAGCTTAAAAGATATATTTTTTCTTAGTTGCAATGACAAGTCACTTTATATGATCTCTGTGATAATACAATATTATCTGAAATTATGTTACTTTACTTCTTGTTTATTGTTTCTCTCCCTCACGAGGGTAGGAAGCTCTGTCTATCTTTTAATTGTACCACCAGTCTTCTCATCTTATCATTTATAACCCTGATAGGCTCCTGGCATATAATATTTTTGAACATTAGAAAGGATAAATGAATATTCTTCAACTGTCACACCCCCAAACATACTACCAATTATCTGTTTGTATACAATAAGAGGATTATATACCCCCATGCACACTGCTAATTATCTCAGTTTGTAATAAGAGAATTATCAACCTGTTTAGCCTTGAACTCTCTAGCAAGGCCACAAGAGATAAACAGTAGACAGGTGGTAAGCAGAGAAGCTTCGAGTGGAGGGCACAGAAGTGCAGACAGATGGGAGTACCATGACAGGAATACCTGGAGGAGGTGGGGAAGCAGCTCGGAGGCACCAGTCAACAGCAGCCTCATAACCAGAGGAGCTGGCACTGTGACTGCCTAGGCAACGTTTATCAATCAGTTCTCCCAACTGCAGAGACAGCGGCAGCCAGATCTCATTCAGTGTTTCCATTCACAAACAGAAAGGCTGAAGTCGCACAGCCTCTGTGGAGGTCCACTTGGCCTTAACACAGCTGGTTGTACTTGGCCATGCAGGAAAGCCGTACTTTTGGCTTAGTTCTCCAGTGTTGGTGTTAAACCACTGAGATTTCAGATTTTTCATTTTTCAATAAAGTATTTCTACTTCTGTTTCCACTTCATTTTTATTTTAGAGAGTTTGTTTACCTAAAATCACAGCTCCTGAGGTGGGCATTGTGACCCAGCAGGTTAAGCCCCTACTAGGGATGGATGCATCCCATATCCAAGTGCCTGGTTCAACTCCCAGCTACACTAAATTTCTGATTGAGCTTCCTGTGAATGCACATTGGAGGCGGTGAGTGATGGCCCAAGTACTTGGGAAACCTGTGTGGAATCCCTGGCTCCTGGCTTTATCCTGGCCTAGCCCTGTCGTGGTATTTGGGGAGTAAATAAGCAAATGAAAGAGTGTGTTCTCTCTCTCACCTCATCCCACACACATTTTGCCTGTCAAATAAATATTTTTTTTAAATCAGAGCTCCTAATCAATGCATGTTTTACATTTTTTCATCTTCCCTACACATTTTCTTTCCTTACTTTCCCCTTGTTTATCAACTCCTGCATCATAGAGCACTAGTTTCAAAATAGTGGGATCATTACACAGAATATTTATAAACTGCCAGAGTGTGAATAGTAAGAATGGCCAGAATTTCTCCCAGGCTCTCTCTCTGTAATAATAAAAGTGATATCACATGACAGTTTACCAAACAGAAAACTCTAGAAATTAGAAAACCTGTATTTCAAAAAGAATTAAATTCTGAAAGAAAAGTTAAGAGACAGTGAAAGTCCAAAAATATATAAAGATATTTTTAAAAGAAAGCACTGTTGAGAAAAGCAAAAGAGAATCACCAAAAGAAAAAAGAGGCCGGCGCCGCAGCTCACTAGGCTAATCCTCCGCCTAGCGGCGCCGGCACACCGGGTTCTAGTCCCGGTTGGGGCGCCGGATTCTGTCCCGGTTGCCCCTCTTCCAGGCCAGCTCTCTGCTGTGGCCAGGGAGTGCAGTGGAGGATGGCCCAGGTGCTTGGGCCCTGCACCCCATGGGAGACCAGGAAAAGCACCTGGCTCCTGGCTCCTGCCATCGGATCAGCGCGGTGCGCCGGCCGCAGCGCCCCGGCCACGGCGGCCATTGGAGGGTGAACCAACGGCAAAGGAAGACCTTTCTCTCTGTCTCTCTCTCACTGTCCACTCTGCCTGTCAAAAAATTAAAAAAAAAAAAGAAAATATTTTTAAAAGCCATGAATAATTTGAAATTCTAAACCTTATTAAATGTGGAAAAGCAAGATTGGGAATCTATTTTTGACTTTGTCCCCGGGTCACTTAGCAAAGAAAATAAACTTTAAACCTGACAACTGTTTTCCCGTAGGACAAAACTACAATTTTTATAATGATAACCCTAGATTCTTACAGCAACTTCATGAAGAAAAGCAGGGTGAGTATTATCCCTTCATTGTATATGAAAACTAGGGGTTAAAAGGCATCAACTGAATCATTCAGGATCCTACAGCTAAAGTCCTAGAGCCAGGGCCAAGCTAAGTGTCTCTTGTCTTCTGCATCGCAAGGTGTCTACAGACACAAAGCTCAGAAACAAGCCTCCAAAACTCAAAAAAATGCTGGGGAGGTAGCTGGTGAAGAGTCACACAGCTTGTCACTTAGTGACCAGATATCCCCGTGCCCTGTGCCTTACATGTCTCACCTTGACTTGAGCTTGTCCCTAGCTCAGATCTACCGGATGCTTCCAGTTTCTAATTATAATTGCTTTCTATACTTATCAATAAACCATGGAGTGTTTACAAACCCATGCTATTTACTCTCAACCAGACCAGGCCTTCTGCCATGAAGAAGTAGTCGTTCTCCCACAGTCTCAATTAAGATTCCTTGTAGATGACTCTCAAACCCCAAGGCAATTGTTTCCAGCCCAGACTGCTTTCTGAAGTTCCAGTCTAGCATATTTGGACACTGGTCAGTATCATCAATATTTACCAACAGCTCCTTCTTTTGGCTTCCCATCTTTTTTTCTTTTTAAAAAATTTATTTTTTTGAAAGGGAGGTAGGGTGGGGAAAGAGATGGAAATACAGTCCATCTACTGGTTTACTCCCTAAACGCCCTCAACAGCTGGGCCTGGCCCAAGCTGAAGTCAGGAGCCAGGAACTCCATCTGGGTCTCCCAAGTGGGTGGCAGGGACCCAGGCGCTTGTGTTGTCACCTGCTGCACCCCAGTGTGTACAATAGCAGGCAGCAGTAATTAGAGTCGAGTCGGAACTCAAACCCAGGTACTCCAATCTGGGATGTGGGCATCCCAAGTGGCTTCTTACCAGCTATGCCAAATACCTCTCTCCATTTTCTTTCAGTAGCATTGACACCTGGCAAGTCCTTTAAAATTCCAGATCATCCTAGAATTCTATCAAGTCTTATATCCCATCTGTAACTAGGATTTAATTCTTTTTTTCCTCTCTTTTTTTTAAGATTTGTTTTTTATTTATTTGAAAGAGTTACACAAAGGGAGACAGCGAGAGAAAGAGAGGTCTTCCATCCACTGGTTCACTCCAAAAATGGCCTGCAATGGCTGGTGCTGGGCTAGGCGAAAGCCCAGATCCAGAGCTTTTTCTGGGTCTCTCATGTGGGTGCAGGGACCCAAGCACTTAGGCCACCTTCCACTGCTTTTCCAGACACATTAGCAGGAAGGTGGATCAGAAGGGGAGTAGCCGGGACTCAAACCAGTGTCCTTATGGGATGCCAGCACTGCAGGTTGTGACTTAACCTGCTGCGCCACAGCGTCAGCTCCAGGATTTGTTAATTCTTTTTACTGCCAGTGTCTCCAAGATGGTCTGTGCTTTCTGTTTCCATGGCCCAGTTCCTAGTCCAGGTCATCATTTTCACCCAGCTTCCAGATGGGCTCCTAGGTGGACTCCCTTCCTCCAGTTCTTCACTCCCATCCATCTGGAAACACCAACACCTGATTTATTTTCCTAAAGCTCAGCTTATATTGTATCACTTACATGTTTTCTAAGCTCCCCAAAATAGCTCTTTATATTACCCAATGGAATGTAAATCTTGCTCCTATTATCCAAATTCCTGTTCAAACTAATGCATACCTTTTCTCTCAGTACTTCCAGCTCTTTTTGTAAAATTTCCACTGGACTCCAGCTGCACAAATGGTTCAAGGGAACACAGTTTGTACTTTTGGGCCTTTCTGACTTAGTTTATGCCATTTGCAGTCCCTAAATTGACTCTTCCCTATTGCTAATAAAATTATACCAATTATTCAAGGTCTAGCTCAATACAAGTGCCACTACTATCCCCTACAAAATAAGACCCCTTTCCTATTGCTAGCAGTTTCTCTCTCCCTTCAAATGAGGGATTGTAATTAAATGCACAATTCTAAGGCATGCCATTCACATCAGTATCTAGATCTGTGTTGAGTTTACATTTTATTAAACCACATGCAGTGGTCCCAATTTGAATCTCCTATTGCATGCTCTTTGCAATCTACTTTTGTTGCTTTTTAAACTTTGTAAATTTAGAGTTTACTTCTTAAAATTGATTACTAGACATCTACCTTATTTGCTTTTTTTAGGATATAAACAATTTGAAGACACAACTAGGTTAAACTTTGCATTCAACAATGCACCTACTAGTTTGTGGAGATCACATTAGTGGGAAAAATGAATAGCAAAATTTTCACCTGATACACTAACATAAGTGAAAATTTTAAGGTAATTGACCTCTATTTTATTTTCTTCTCTTGAACTATACTTACAAAACAACCCAATCCACACAATATTCTTGTAGAATGTCACATGTGGATACTTGACATCAGCTAGGTGACTAAGTATATTTTTACTTTCTCATACAAATGCTTTCATAAATTTTTTCTGAAAGGCAACTTCTTTTGTTTCTAGTGTTCTTTCCTTATGATTAAATTTTTGGGGAGAGGGAGTTGTGGTGTTATGGTGCAGGGGGTTAAGCCACCGCTTGCAGTGCTGTCATCACATATCAGAGTTTGAGTCTGAGTCCCAATTATGCTGCTTCTAATCCAGCTTCCTGTTAATGCATCTGGGAAGGCGTAGAAGATCCAGTACTTGGGATATTGACAGCTACAGTCTGACTTGAGCTTTCTGCTAATGCACACCCTAGAAAGCAGAAGGTGATGGCTCAAGTTCTTGGGTCCCTGTCACCTATGTGGCAGACCCAATTGGGTTCTCAGCCTCTGGCTTGGACCTGGCCCAGTCCTAGCTGTTGGGGGCAGTTGGGGAGTATACCAGCAGATGAGAGATCTCTTTCTGTCTCTCTCTGTGCCTTAGAGATAAATTAAATAAATGAAAATTTTAAATATTTAATTTAAAATATTTAAATTTAAATTAAAATATTTAAATACTTAAATTTTAAATGAATATTTAAATTTAAACCCTCTTTCTCTTCATTTCCCAATCATGGGTCATTTCCTTCAGAGAATTAACTGTTCTATGTGCTTTCTATTCTAATGTTCCAATATTTAGATGTAATTTATTTTAGTTGGGAAATTTTCATTTCATGGAAAAATGCTTATTATAAACTTAAGCCATTCCCTGTATTTTCCCCTTTATGTTAACCAAAAAATGACTGCAAGTTATATATAAATTTTCAATACAGAATTATGACTCCACATCTCATTTCTATGTTAGTACTTCTCACCATGATTATTATCTTTTGGAAGTCTTTCTTCTACCACTTTAGTCTGTTCTCCTGAAACTGTTTCTGCCATAAGCCTCTCTACAAACAAGATCTGTAGTAGCCTGCTTCAAGAACTTTACTTTTCTTTATTTTTAATTATGAATATGTTTTTTTACAAATGCTTATTTCATTTTTTCATCAACTTGAAAGGTAAAGTGATGGAAAAGGAGGGAGAGAGGGAGAGAGAGATTGATTTTCTATCTACAGGTTCATCCCCCAAATGGCAGCACAACCAGGTCTGAGCCAGGCTAAAGTCAGGAGGCAGGAACTTCCTTCACATCTCACTCATGGCAGCAGAGCCTCAAGCCCTAAAGCCATCATCTGCTGCCCCTTAAGATGTGTTAGCAGGAAGTAGGACTGGAAGCAGACAAGTCAGGGTTCAAACCAGCAATCCAGCTGAGATGTGGGCATCCCCGGCAGTGGTTGCATCTGCTACACCAGAACACCCACTGTACTTAGAGGGTCTTAAACCTCTGTTAGTTCAGGGCTAAAACTTAAGGCTTTTCTCCATACAACAGGTAGTCAGTAAATGATCAGAAATGACACATGTATATACACATTCTGAAATTGTGATTTCCAGAGTCATGGTGATAAGCTGTCTACTTCCTCCGCCTGTGTTCTTTACTTACTTTTCTCTCAGCATTTGGACTCTTATTTACATACTTAGGTTTCAATTCTTATTTATACACTCAGAGTTTTGTTTGTTTATTTTTATATCCATAAATTTTATTCTTACATTATTTCAAATCTCTAAGATACAATAATCTCTGTATTCATGTATTTAACAAGTGCTAATATATCACTTATATGTGCAAAGTATAAATGATATTACTTGTTCAGAAAGGAATACTGCCCTTTTAGGGTTGATGGTTTTGGAAAGGACACAAAGTATCTATGTAAGTCCTACCAAGAATCATCTGAAATGTAACCACAAATAATGAGCTTCCTTTGGGAAGGCAGCTTGTGGGAGGCAGGGGTATCTGAGCTGAAGCATGGCAGGTGGTGCATTGTGGGCAGGGTGGGAATGGTACTCTCTGAAGAGTTAGCCACTTCATTCCACCAGTCTCACCCTGACACTCAGTAAGTGTGATGAGTTTCACCCGATTGTCTAACATGATAAATTTTATATATTAGTAATATTTCACACTTAAAAAATTAACAGTAGGCTTTCCGTATGACTTTTCTTCCTTTCTCTACACACCATGCTGTCTCCTTGACCAAATCCAACTGATAAACACACACACACACACACAGTAAACACTCTACTGCAGAACTCTTTCTCTTACTACTCAGTTGAACTTTTGTTTAGGGATCAATCACTCAGTCTCTCATTGAGAAAATACATTGCGAAGGCAGCAAGTTAGGTGTTGGGGATACAACAAGAATTACACAGACTCAGTTCTGATCCTTGAACATTATCAACAGAGCAACAGAAATATCCAGAAATTGTTGGACTGTGGTTGCTTTTCAAATGCCATCTTTTTCCTTCCTAAATAAGTGGCCTGGCTTCACCATCATAAACACACTCTCATAGTATCACAGGACAAGTCCCACAAGGAAAATTACATAATTAACCATGTAACAGCAAGCAACAAAGGACATTAATTGAGCTGTTAAGACTCAATTAACAAATCAATGTGTGGTTTGTGAATATCTGGCTTTAAAATAACTGAAATAGCAGTTAAGAAGGAAACAGTGAGGCTCATATAGGGGTCAAAGGGCAGAGAAATGACTTTCATGGAAGAACGGTGATCTGAGCTTGGAGAATCTTGCCCTAGAAAATAAAAAGTGTGAAGGAAGGGCAGATGTTTGGTGGAGATGCTGGTGGAGATGCTGGCATGCGATACTGGAGTGCCTGGTTCCAGTCCTGGCTCTGCTCCTAATGCCAGCTTCCTGCTCATATGCAACCTGGGATGCAGCAGTTGATGGCTCAAGACAACTACCTGTTGGCCGGTGCCGCGGCTCACTAGGCTAATCCTCCACCTTGTGGCACCGGCACACGGGGTTCTAGTTCCGGTCGGGGCGCCGGATTCTGTCCCGGTTGCCCCTCTTCCAGGCCAGCTCTCTGCTGTGGCCAGGGAGTGCAGTGGAGGATGGCCCAAGTCCTTGGGCCCTGCACCCCATGGGAGACCAGGAGAAGCACCTGGCTCCTGCCATCGGCCGCAGCGCGCCAGCCACAGCGGCCATTGGAGGGTGAACCAATGGCAAAAAGGAAGACCTTTCTCTCTGTCTCTTTCTGTCTCACTATCCACTCTGCCTGTAAAAAAAAAAAAAAGAAAAAAAAAGAAAAAAAAAAGACAAAAGACAACTACCTGCTACTCAGGGGACAGACCTGGATTGAATTTCTGGCTCCTGGTTTAAGGTCAAGCCTGGCTGTAGAGGATATCTAGGGAGTGAACCAGCTCTTTGGTTTTCTCTCTGTCTCTCTAACACATTTTTAAAAGTTTGTGGCAAATAGAATTAAAAGATGAGTTTATTTCAAGTTCATAAAGAGTCAAATGGAGGCTCTGTCATTTTCACTATTTGAGAGAGTCTAAAGAGAAGCTTAAAATAATGAGAAGAAAAAACAGAAGCTGCTAGACATGCTTGGGACACAGTGACCAAGGGTATGATTGTAAAGAAAAAAAAATGCAGAAAAAAAAACCAGAAGAAGAAGTCTGAAGAATAACAAGACTAAAATTTTACAGGAATACACTAAGTCATCATTGTGTCTGTTAAGTTGGCTTGTTGAAAAAAAAAAGATCTTTTGTAACAATAAAAGTGGGTTTCTAGAGGAAGGAAGAGACTGTGACAGCTTCCCTGAGGAAGATTCAATCTGGGCATAAAGCTCTCATTCTAGGGCAGAAGTAAAAGTAGGAGGGACAGTGACCTGTGGGGAGAAGGGAGAGCTCACCACAGGCGGTCTTGGTAATACCCACGAGTGATTGATCCTCTGGCATCATCCAGGGAGGGCAGGGAAGAAAGAAGGATGTAGGAAGAGGAGAAAACAGTCACTTGCTATCCTTGAAAACGGGCTCAGGGTTCCATGAGTGACAGCAAAATGAACAGCAGTGAGGACAGAGTAAATCAGTATGAGGTCAAGTTAACACCATTGCATGAGATCCTCAACTCTGCAGCTTGGGAGCAGAGAAGGCAGATAGGACCCATGACAGCAAATACCAGTCCTTTCTGGCTACATCTCCCCCCCCCCCCCCATCACAACAGACACACACAATCACAAGTATCTGCTACTGGCTTGTATTCAATGCATCCTGGGATCTGGATTGTGATGAGGCATAATTATTCCCCACCTTGCGGCATGTGGCGGTTTACCTTGAAATTCGAATCTCTTGATTGTAAGGTATTTTGACCTTTTCCCTTTTCCCTGAAACAGCAGGGAACCATTGGATTTTTCTCTCATCGCAACATCTAACAAATGGGATACTGTCATATTATGATGACCACAACTAATTGAAATTGGTTTTATTTTTCCTCCATTAAGAAAATTTCATTTTAGTGCTAAGTTGTTCTATGTCCTTTACTTTTCTAGCCTCAAAAATAGTCCAGGTAAACAATTAACTATTAATTTTTGTATATCTCTCATACAAAATGAATTCATAAATCAGGACTAATACTGTTTACCATTAAAACATGTGCTGTACATTGAGGCTTAATGCTATAACGAGTACTCAAACAGTATATTTCACTTTGTGTTTCTATGGGGGTGCAAACTGTTGAAATCTTTACTTAATGTATACTAAACTGATCTTCTGTTAAAAAAAAAAAAGAAGAAAAAATTATCAATTCCCAACTTGACTCTCGATGGGATTAAACATGACAATAGGTCTGATCTGATTTCATCATCATTTAAAAAATCATCTATTATTTTTCACTTTATGTTTCTGTGTGGGAGCAAACTGTTGAAATCTTTACTTAATGTATGCTAAACTGATCTTCTGTATATAAAGAGAATCGAAAATGAATCTTGATGTGAATGGAAGGGGAGAGGGAGTGGGAAAGGGGAGGGTTGCAGGTGGGAGGGACATTATGGGGGGGAAGCCATTGTAATCCATAAGCTGTACTTTGGAAATTTATATTCATTAAATAAAAGTTAAAAAAAAAAAAAACAAACATGAGACTACACAATGAATTAAATATGTGCAGTTCAACTATGTAACAGCTTCAGTTAAATCACCAGTATCTGTTCAATGGAAGACTTGATAGTTTATTTCTTAATTTTGGCATCTAAGATGGTATATAGTTTTTGCTAACTTCCTTCAGCTTGAATTCTAAAAACTTACCAATGTACGAAAGTAACAGTGTTGATACAAGCCACAATTACACTTCTTGAAACTCTCTCTCTTTTTCTTGCAACATACTGAAAAACAACAAGAATCATGGTGATTTGCTTTAGAACAGATTCTGAAGTACACCAAAATCTGGGCATTGTAAAGGGCAGTCTTTCTATAAATATTGCAGTAAAAGATTGCAAAATGGGGTAAGCAACTGACCTTCCTAAGTATTATCACAGAGAAGACAGAAGGATTTATCTGTTTCAACATGGTCTTTTCAAGTAGTTTTAAAAATAAATTTCTCTGTCTCTCTCCATATATATATATATGTATCTATATACATGTATATAATATTTACATATCTATATATACATATACAATATGTATATTATATATACATACATATATACACATTTATACATACTAAAAATGGTTATATGCACTTAATGAGTGTGTGTATACACACAGGCATGACATGAGAGGAAGTACCATGGCCAAGTTAAAATTATAGCTGAAGGTAAATGAAAGAATAAGTGTTGGGAGGGACAGAATAAAGTTAGTCATCAGGGCCAATTATAATACATGGATAGACATCTTAAAATAATTTTATTTGTCTTTTGTGAAAAATGCTAAACATGATAAGGAAAGTTAAGGGCCCTCAAAGCCAGACTGAAGCAAACAATATATTAAGTATGCAAGAAAAAAGTCATCAATTGTATCTTGACTAGGAAGGGATTTTTCAGGGAAATGTAATAGGGTGAATTTAAGAAGAACTAAAGATTCTGTGGTAGCAACTTAGACAACAGATAATAAAGGCATGAACAAAGGTGATCATTGCCAAACAGAATTTAACAAATCAGTATGTCTAGCTAGCAATAGTGTAGAAAATAAAAATAAAATGTGCCTTCAGAGATGATTCTGTGAAAGCATTTTACAGGGCAATGGAGATATAGGAGGAAGGAGTGAGAGGTCAGAAACATGTTGACGATTTGAGATGTACTGTTTGGGAGCTGCATCATGAGAGTGAACAACTAAAGATATTGTGAGCACGTGCGTGCACAGTTTCTGAAATGGCAATGGCAGGTTTCCTTATGCACACATTTGACAAAACAAAATACCTTATCTCATTATCCTCTTCATTACTCTGTATATTTTCACCTGCCCTTGTAAGATTTGGTTGTTTCTTCTGGGAAAAGAAGAATGACATAAATTGTAAAAATGTTACTGAATGATATAATATTTAAGAAGTAAGTGGTCTTCACTTTTATATTGTATGCCCAAAACACCAATAACTTTTTCTGCATGCAGCATATAAAATATTTTACAATAAAAATTATGAAAAATGCAGTGTTATCAACTCAACATTTTTAGTTGTTGGAGGCGAAAGAGTAATAAAAAAACTGACAGATTTAAATAGCAATCAGATTCAAAAGACATTTCCAAAAAGCTGAGTCATGATGATTTAGCACATTTTAAAATTTTAGACAGGCTTCAATAAAAAGACAACAAAGAACAGTAATTCAAAATAGCAGTAACATAAATGGCATTTCTATCTTTTCAGCACAACAGATGATTTTTAGCCTATTTTCTTCCTTTTGATATTTCTCCAAAGCATAATGAGCAGTGGTGAGAACCTTTCTAACATCTAAATTCTATTGAAACCACTAGGGCCAAACTCATTTTCTCTTGGCGGAGCCATTCTTGGAAAAGGGAAATTTGTGTGCTAATCCTTTATATAAATAAGTATGAACAAAAAACTTTAAAGTTGGCAAAGAGGAAAGGAAAAAAAAAAGAACAGCAGCACTTACCTTCCAGTATAAGGCTCCAAAAGCAAAGCCAATTACAAGAGAAAAGAATGCTGGCAACGCCATGGCTGCCCACTGTAGGCTGGAGTCTGCAATGGAACTTTCAGCCTTGCCTGTAATTAATTTAAAGAGCACAGTGGTCACTACAGCAGATCCATCCTACACCTTTTTCTCTTATACTGTGGTTGATCCCAACTGTTTCCATAATGTATTCTTGACCTACATCTGCTTAAAGTATTTAAAAAGCTGAGTTTTCTGCTGAGTACTGTTTTTAACAAGGCAATATAAGTTCATGTGACCTCCAAAACATGAATACAGTTGAAAAGGGAAGAAATTCCACAGACAGAAAGAGATTTGACTTAGTTAATGTTGATGCATCAATAACACAGACTTGGTATACTCCTGAGTGGTAGCTTTGGGATCCGCAAGGAGGGAAGGCCTACACTTCCGGGAATGGAGAGGCCTACTTCCGGGGAAGAAAGTCCTTGTCAAGGTTCCTGCAGGTGCCTAAAGGTCAACCAATGAGGATCAGACCCGCCTCAACCTTTAACCCCCATGCCCTGAATCTATAAAAGGAGCTCTCCCAATCTCTGACGCGTGACTTCCCCGGCCCCCGCTCTCTTGCTCTGTTGGGACCGGGGAACCTCGCCCGGGAGCGGAACCCCAATAAAAGCCTGTGAATTAATTGATTCGTCTGCCTGGGAAGATCTGTTACGCACTGGACACCTTACACTGGGGAGGGGGGTGGGGGTGATATAATACTATTAAGCAAATCTATTTCCTACACTTCTGCGTTCTAATGTCTTTTCACTTTCTTCTTTTTGACATCTTGCCCAGAAAATTTAAAGATAAGTTTTTACAACCTGGATCAAAATCTGTACACATTCACTTATCTTGGGCCTGCCTCAAATATTGTCATTATATTTGCACTGTGGGTTATAGCATTCAGAGTTATTTCATGCTTAGACTCGCGGATGTTCCCTCATTTACATCCTCCATACACATTCATGGGATGCTAGGTAGGGCCAAGCACTGTACCATGGACAAAGGGATTGATTTTTCAGACATTTTATGTTGGAAAAGTTGAAACTAACACCAACAATGGTAAAGAGCACCGGTGCCATTCCACACTAAATAACTCCAAATAAGAACTTAGTGACAGAGAAGACAAACAGGGGAGATGTGGGAAACCTTTCTTGGTCCTGCCTCACTCTTCCATGAGAAGCAGAATGATTCCCAGATTAAATAAAGCACCTCTCTCACAGGGGTCTCTTCCTCCCAATGTGAAGCTTATTCTGACTTTACTTTTATGTGTCTCCATACAAAGAACAATGTGGTTGTTTGAAATGGTCAGTGTTATCGGCTTTTGTTATCTCATTTATTAATGCATGGAGCTTAAAGGCCAGGCCTTTGGTTCTCCATGAACACTACTGCTTTCACTTGCAGGGGTGGCTCTCCAGTTCTTGCCACTCCCGTTATCCACCAGGAACCAGTGACTCACAGGACTGGTATCTGAAACCAAAGCCCAAGCCGATAACAAAGGTTTGCTTTTGTAGAGATTGCCTCTAGAGACCTGGTGGGGTCAGGGAGCTCATCTGACACAGACATGCTAGTTTCCCAAGTTAGATTTGCAGGTTTTTTGATGCTACCATAAATTTAGAAATTATAAATTTCTGACTATTATATGATCAAAATGTAAACTAATTCAAGGTAAAGTGGACTGCTCTTGGCAAATTCTGCAATGGTATTTGGGTTAAGGGTCAGCCAACAATTACTTATGTAACATATAAAGTACTTCATATAAAAGAACTTATTAACTGCATGTGTGTCAACATTTTATGAGAAAAATACAATCACAGAATTAACCTGAGATAAGAAACAGATCTTATCTAGTGTAATGACAAAATGAATTGCCATTTCCCTACCATATGTGAACTGGGAGCAGGAAATCCCCTAATTCTATGATTCCCGTGTTTCCCAAGAGATCTACAGCTAGTACAGGGTGCAGAAGGTTGTGCAGGGACTTGTTGGGAGCGGGTCATCCATTTATGTAACCTTGAACTGCCTCCGGAAAAAGACTCACAGTTGTTCTGATCTACCACATTCTACAGCCCCATGGGAGCTTCAGGCACCTCAAACTAGAGTTCAACATGAATTTTCTCAGCAAAATAAAGTCTGAGCTATAAAATGGGATTTGGCATAATGGATATAGAACTATTATTAACACACCTGTAAAAGTATATGATTACATGGGCTGGTCTGGGATTTTACTACCATTTGTAAAAGTGTTTTCTATGAGAAAGCAGATTCAGAGTTATAAGCAATTCATATCATTTTAGGAATTTTAGTATCACTACATGTCAAACATATTTTGGTGATTTGTGTTTGGATTTTCCTTGGTCACCCATCTGCTATGGCCTCCACTGCCCACTGGAATTGCTGGCACGTATTTGTGATAGATTTTACTATGTGACCTCCTGGTAAGGCCCCAACCAATGTGTGCAGAGCCCAAAGGAAGCCATGGATATTTTGTCCCCAAACCCTAATGTAAAACTTGAATGAACTAAGATGGTGCTATAGAGAACTCTTATTTCCTATGATTGATCAGCCAAATGCACTGGAATTGAAGCCGCCAACTCCCTTATTCTTTACTGTTCTAGCCAATGGCCAAACCCAAGTCTTGGATGTCACCACACAGACCATGGAAAAGAACTGACCCACTGACGAAAAGCAGAAGGAGCTTACTAGATAGTGATTATATTTTAGAATTGGCCACCCAAAACCTTCCTCAGGCAGGAGGATATATAATCTAAGAAAGAGTCTGAAACAAAGGTATGTCGGAGACCTGGCTATGGAAAGCTTATACTCCCTCTCTGAGAGTGCTGCGACTTTTTAACCACTCTGACAGTTCCATCCTTAGGTCTGTGGGCCAGTACAAAGTCCTAGAACCCGATTATGACACTGCAGCAATTCCCCTGTAGGAGAAAGGCGGAAGAGGAAGAGCAAAGATAGGTAGGGGAAGACTCAGAGGTATTGAGCGTCACTTTCTTCGACGGTCAATGTTACCTGCTTTTCTTCTCTCTCTTATTAATGCATAGGGCTTAAAGGCCAGGCCGTGGGTTCTCCAGGGACACTACTACTTGCACTTGCAGGGGTGGCTCTCCAGTTCTTGCCACTCCTGTTATCCACCAGGAACCACTGAATCACAGGAAGGGTACCTGAAGCCAAAGCCCAGGCTGCTAACAAAGGTTTGCTTTTGTAGAGATTGCCTCTCGAGACCTGGTGAGGTCGGGGAGCTCACCTGGACAGAATCTGAGTAACCCCAAATTCCCAGGTTAACCACCTTAATTGTCTCTCATCAATACTAAAACTATCCCCTGTCCAAAATTCATTAGAATTGAGTTATTTGTATGACTAATAATGACCAACATCTAGAACAGGGTGCACGAAACACTGCTACAATTTACTGAACTTAAAGTAATCCTGCTTAGGAACAATGCCATGCCTGTGAATATGGATCTTGGTGCTTAGGGAGCAGACCCAATGCTCACTACAGTATCACCATAAGAATGGCTCCATAGTCTCACTGCATCTAATTGTTCTTATAATCAGTGGTGAGTTCCAATCCTGGCACCAAGCCCATGTGTACAAACTCATTAAAGCTCCCAGAAACCCTGCAAAGGCGGTATCATGACTCTCTGTTGGATGGAGTTGTCAAGAGAGTTTAAATAACTTGTCCAAAGTCAGCGAGTTAAGGGCTAGAGCTGGGATGTGAGTCCAGGGAGTCTGATTCAAGTCTGTACTTCTGGAAGATATATAAGGCAATGTCAAAGCACGGATTTCTTTCTGTACTATTAAATACTGTCTGTAAGGATCTCAGAGTTAAACATCTTTTAAACATCTTTTAACATCCCTGCAACTTGGAATAGAGAATATTACTATTGTTAGCATGGTTCCCTCTGGATAAATAATAGGCTTGTATATTATCCCAAAACTCTCCCTTGGACTCTCACATCTCTGGAATATGCCCTCCTAAATCCTGGTCCTCTGACTGGCGTAGCCAGCTTTGGGTCTGAATTTCTGACAACTAGCATGCTTCCTTAAAATTTCCTGACCCCAGGCTGGCGCCGCAGCTCACTTGGCTAATCCTCCGCCTGCAGTGCCAGCACCCCAGGTTCTAGTCCCGGTTGGGGCACCGGATTCTGTCCCAGTTGCTTCTCTTCCAGTCCAGCTCTCTGCTGTGACCCGGGAGTGCAGTGGAGGATGGCCCAAGTGCTTGGGCCCTGCACCTACATGGGAGACCAGGAGAAGTACCTGGCTCCTGGCTTGGGATCGGCGCAGCACGCCAGCTGTAGCAGCCATTTGGGGGGGGTGAACCAACGGAAGGAAGACCTTTCTCTCTCTCTCTCTCTCTGTCTAACTCTGCCTGTGAAAAAAAAAAAAATTTCCTGATCCCTCTCCAAAAACAACAACCGAAACAACCCTCTTAACTCTTTTATGCTACAATGTAAGACATTTACATAATTCTATTATACATATTACATACTATACACTGTACCATGGACATTTTATTCACATCTGTTTCTCTTAGAGAGTGAGTACCGTATAAGTTTGTCTTTTTTTATCAGTTAATTTGTTAAAAACTTTTAAATTAATATAAAGGGAGTATATTTCATGTACTCCATAGATGAAAGCTTGTCTATTACACAAGTATCTAACTGACATATTCATGGCCAAAAGCTGCTAACAACATAAGACTATAGTTTTTGAAAAAGGAAGAAAAATATGCTACAAAAATAAAGAAGGGTGTCTACTCATGCTGTAATTTAAAATGTACCCTCAGTCATATAGACGCAAGATGGAATAGGATTTTTACATTTAGTTTATCTTTTAAAGTTAGCAGGAAAAACTTTTGCTTCCAACCACAGTTGTGGCAAACAGGCCCTCTGAACCTAAATAATTATAATGCTGGAAAATTATATGAGGCAGCTACTCTCAGAAATTAGTCAATAATTAGCACAAAAATGTAATTCTTCAGAGAAAACTCACCAAGGGAGGCCAGGGATGGCTTAGACTTTCTTTTAGCTCTTCTGGCTGGGAGGCACATTTAAACTGGGGACTGGAAGACAGAGCCCAAGCAAGGCTCAGTGGTCTCACTGAGATAGAGCAGGAAACTGAAATTTGGGGTTGTTGATATGGCAGGGATGGGCGAGTGGAGTTATTTGCAAGAAGGCAGCTGTTCAGAGAAGGAACATCAGAAATCTCCAGACAGCTCTCCTTAAGGTATTGGTGAAATAAGCTACATGTGCATAGCAAGATATGTCCCAAAACTGGACAAGAAGACAACTGCTAGGAAGCTATAATCTTAACAGAGACCCTAGCGGTCATACAGAAATAAAGGACGAATAAATTCGGAGAAACAATATTGAGAGACTTTCTGAGTACTCTAGGGATATCTTGAGGTTTTCATGCTCTAGGTAAGTCTATGGCTCCCCTATCCTAAAGAGAGTTTAAAAACAAGCCTGAGAAAGAAGTAACTGAACCTCCAACAAAACAGCCTCCAAAGAAATGCTACAACATCTGGAAGCTACTCAATGACGTAACATCCAGACTATATTAAAAAAAAACACCAGCTATTTAAAGGGAAATGAGGCACATATCAGGGAGAATGAAACTCCACTGAAACCAACCTACATGTTGAAATTAGAAGAATTTCAGAGCAGCTATTATTATAATTAAGTTTAAGGCAGAAAAGAAGAAAATATTGTCATAATTATGCAAATAGAAAATCTCAGCAGAGAAATATAAATTATAGAAGTATTCAAATGGAAGTTTCCAGAACACAAAATACAAAATCAGGAATGAAAAAATTCACCAGTTGAAAATTCAGCAGATTAGAAATGGGAGAGAGAAGAGTCAGTGACCTTGAAAACAGACAAGTAGAAATCAACCACTCAAAACAAAAAAAATCTGTTAACACAAGGCATAATATCGAGCAAAAAGTAGTAGCTATGAAGCTGACATTGTGGTGTGGCAAGTTAAGCCATTGCTTGTAACCTCGTATCAGAGTGCCAGTTTGATTCCTGTCAATTCTAATTCGGATCCAGGTTCCTCGTAATGGACCTGGGAAGGAGGCCATGGGCCACCCATGGAAGACCCAGCTGGAATTTCTGGATGTGGCTTTGGCTTGGCACAAGCCTGGCTGTTGCAGTCATTTGGGGAGTGAACCAGCAGATGGAAGATCTCTTTCTGTTGCTCTGCCTTTCAAGTAAAGATAAATAAATCTTTTTTTAAAAAAGTAGCAGCTACATGCAAGCAAAATAAAGACATTTTCTAATTAAAAGAAAAAAAGGAATTTGTAGACACTAGATCTGTAGTACAAGAAACCAAAAAGAAAGTCTTTCAGCCTAAGAGGAATTAACACCAGATGGCAACTTGGATTTTCAAGTGGGAATGAAGTGTACAGGAAATAATAAATATGTGGGTATATAACAGGCAATGTATATTTGCTTCTTTTACTTGCTCTGTTACTCTGCCTTTCAAATAAATGAATGTTTCTTTCAAAAAAGAATCAGATAAATTCACAACCAAAAGGAAAGACTTTTAATTCCCCTTCCTCAATAAGTAAATGATAGGGAAAATAGGAACAACACTATCAACTACTTTGACCAGATTTGAGAATGTTACACCCAATCATTGACTAATACACATAAAATGTCTTCATAAATTTCTAAAGATTACAGAGAATGTTCTCTGGCAATAAAAGAACTAATTTAGAAGACAACTAGAGAAATCTAAATTTCATATTTAGGAAAATCTAAAATTTTAAAAATATCAACAAACTAATTTCTATAATACAAATCAGAAAAATCATAAGAATTTTTAAATATTTTGAAAAAGATGATAATGAAATCACAACCTATAAAAATATGTGGGATACAAGCAGGCATTTGGCCTAGTGGTTAAGACACCTATATCCCATTTTGCAAAGCCTGGGTTGGATTCCTGGCTCTGGCTCCTGACTCCAGATTCCTGCTAATGCAGCCCTTGGGATACA
This sequence comes from Oryctolagus cuniculus, assembly GCF_964237555.1. NCBI lineage: Eukaryota > Metazoa > Chordata > Mammalia > Lagomorpha > Leporidae > Oryctolagus > Oryctolagus cuniculus. Next base: position 91,122,767 of record NC_091442.1, read on the forward strand.
GTAGGTGATGGTTCAAGTGGTTGGGCTCCTGCCACCTATGTGGGAGAGCCACACCGAGTTCACAGCTCCCAGTTTCAGTCTAGCTTAGTCTTGGCCATTGCAGGCCTTTGGAGAGTGAACCAGCAGCCGGGAACACTGTCTGTCTTTGCCTCTTGAGTTAAAAAAAAGGTGTGGGATGCAATTGAAACAAGTACTACAGGGGCATTTATTTCTTCAAGAGTGTACAACTACTGAAAAATTGCTTAAAATCATGACTGATTTTTCCACCTTAAGAAGGTATGACAAGCTGAGTAAATTAAACCCAAAGTGAATAAAAGGAAAGAAATAGCAAAGGTTAGAAATAAATAAAATATAAGCAGAATTTAAGAAGCTGAAATTGCTGCTTTGAAAAGATTAGTAAAGTTCACAGAGAACTTAATCAACTAAGACACATTTGAGGCTCAATCCCTTTTTATAACTTCAGATCTGATGTGGCATGTAATCCAAAATTATAGATTTTTAGAAGATTCTGTCCTGCAAATACTGTATGTTCTGTACTACCCACAGTGTATTCTGGGTTTCATCCTGCCATCAGATACTCTAATATTTCTGAAATAAAACATATTAAATATTCACTTTTAAAAGAATTAAAGATATAAGTAATCTCAGTTCAGGTCAGCTTTTGGTGGGGAAAATTGCCAAACAAATTGTATGTTAGAGGTTTTTTTTTTTTAAATTTCTGCATTATAGACAGCTAGTGTGGATTTGTAATAAACTGCTTACTCCACTTTACACGGATGTCTTCTGTGTCCTTGAACAAATGGCAGTGCCCCATTTATGTCTTAAGAGAAGACTTTTTTTAGCTAAGCTCACAAGATAATTCTATTCTTCTTTCAGCTTCCATGGAGCTAGAGGGAATTTAATAAATCCAATACCCTTTGCAATGACCTTTGCCTTGAATTGAAAAGAGGACACAGTCTTCTAGGGAACCACATTCTTGGCCAAAGAGGACAGAAACTTCAGGGAAAGAAGTATATTCTCTTCCAACATGCAATTTTATAGAAAGGTAACAAAGACATACAATTTCCAAAACACAAGAGCAGTAAGTACTGAGATAGAAACACACCCTTGGAAATATACCCACTGAGCAATTTTACCTTCAACTTAAGAATTCCATTTTTGTCAAATACATTTTACAAAATACAATTTAGCACAAATATAATTTACAAGTCTACAAAGATAAAAGTCTAAAACACACTTCCAAGCTTAATTTCATGCCTTATTTAAAATAATCTTAGCAGAAAATGTATTGGCCCAATTCTGCAAATAAATCTCAAGCTCTAGGGAAACCCAGTTCTACAAAACTAATATTTAATTCTCAGGAAGACCATGAAAGGAAGAACAGCAACAGAACAGTATGAACAGTAGTAATTGTAGAAACTTCCTTCAAAGCACATGCAATACTCCTATGGGTGCTAAGTGGAGCCGTGCATGCATTAAATCAGATAGGAGTACTTACTATTACTGCTACTGCTGTCATTCCTAAGGGAGCTGGCTGCAACAGGGGGTAACATAAATGGTTTTGTGACACTGACTCTGGAATCTAAATAGAAAGCAATAATGCGTCAGTGTTATGTGATTTTATATGAATTACAGTGTCCCCAAAAGGTGAAGACAACACGAGCGTACAGGCCAGGTCCACTTCCCAAATCGAGATGATTCAGACCCCATTTATTTCACACTGAGTCCTGCTGCTCTATTTCATGAAGAAGTTCACTACATTTGCCCCACAGGTCAGAAATCCATGGCCTACATATGGTAATAAATATGAATAATGACCAGTTGTTGGCCACTTGTCATTTAAAAAGGAAAGCAGTGAAATTCAAGTTTGTGCTATTGGGACCCAGTGTGGGGCTGCGGGTTGTCACCACAGAGTAACAGGTGAGGAGCAGAATTCATGATTCAATTAGGACCTTACGGAAAATGTTTGAGAAATAAACATTAAGACTGAAGGTAAAGAACAATATAATTGTATATGACTAACAAATACCAGAAAAAGAATGAGTACCTGTCTCACGTATTGCTTATTCACACACGGTTCTTTAAATTGAAAATTATGAGTACTGTTTTGGCTTAGAAACCAAGATATATATAATCATTAGTTTCTGTGCCACTGATAGTTGCTTTTTTATTGGACATACACACATGCACCTTTTATGGCTACACGTACAGTTTAGTCAAAGGTGGGTTCTGCTCTACACATGTAAGAGTCAAGACTGATATTTACATTTAAACTGGAAATGCTATATGTCTTACCTTTCTCAGGACTTAACGTTGAAGGAAGCACACAATCACTAGTTTCAGATACCACCACAAAGTCCTTGAAGGCATCGATGGATCTATTAAAAATTCTAAAGAATTGTTCAGGAGTAAAGGGTCTGGGTTCCGGCCTCTTGGAGGATGCTTTTACATTCTAGAAAGGGGGAAAAAAGTGGACTTTTATTTTTAAAATAGTCTGTAGATTTTACTGATGCCAAAATCGTGCAAGATAAATGTCCTTTAAAGATTCTTAAGACTAACACTTTTAGATAGCTGTTTTGACGCGCACAATTCAAAGCAGTAACGAAGGATAGTGACCCCATCAGGTCAAGGTGGCGCTCAACTCGTGACCCAAGCCACAGTGGGAAAAGAGGGTGCAGTGAACACAACCCATCACAATAGAATGGTCCTGACGACAAGTACAGGACAGGTAGGTAGGTGCTGAGCCTAGCAGTTAAGAGGGCAGTTGATACCTGTGTCCCTGATGGAAGGAGCTGGGTTTGATAACCAGCTGTGGTTCCTCATTCCACCTTCCAGGAGAGCCACACCCAGGGAGACAGCAGGTGAGGCCTCAAGTAGTCAGTTCCCAGCCACCCCCTGACTCTGATCTTGGCTCAACCTCCATCATTGCAAGCAATTGAGAGATTGAACCAGTGATTAGGAGTTCTACCTGTGTCTCTATCCCATGAGTCAAAACCAAACCAAAAGTTAATAGAGGACTTTTCTCTTTAGAGATACTCATTGAAAACATTAGTGTTGGGGCAGGCATTTAGTATAAGACACTGCTTGAGACGCTAACGTACCACATCGGAATGCTAGGGTTCCATTCCCGGCTCCACTCTTGATTCCTGAATCCTGCTAATGTGTACCCTGGTGGGCAGCAGGTGATGGCCCATGTACTTGGATCCCTACCATTCATGTTGTAGACTCAACTGAGCTCTGGGCTCCTGGCTTTGGCCTGGCCTAGCCCTGGCTATTGCAAGCATTTAGGGAGTGAACCAGCAGGTGGGAGTGAGAAAGCTATCTCTGTCTCTTCCTCTCTCTGTCTCTTAAGTAAATACATTTTTTAAATTAATGTTGATGTTAAAAATACCTGACCAGAGCAAATACTTCAATATCTAAAAAATTTAAGTCTAATGATATTAAATATAGGCAAAGGCATGGAGTGAAGAGAATCTTATACACTGCGGGTATAATGTAGACTGGTAAATTTGATATTATCTAGTGAAGTAGGGTAGGTGTCTATCCTGTAATCCATGAAAGCTACTCCTAGGCAAATAGGTTAGTGAAACTCTTGCACATATGTACCATAAAGCATGTCAGAAACTTCTCAGCAGCAATGTCTGTAACCTTTATGTCAGTCAGTGGGATAGAGGCTTAATAAATAATGGTTTGTTGAATCAATGGAACACTCTATAAAGAGTAAAAAATTAACTACAGGTGCAGCAGCAAAGTGGTTACATCCTATAAACATAATGCTGAGTGAAAGAAGCAAGTCACAAAAGAATACAACAGTATGCTTAGTTTATATAAAATTCAAAACAGCAAATCAAACCTATATTTTAGGAAGATATAAATGGGTGATTATACTTACAAGCAGGACAATAATAAACACCTACAAATCACTTACTGTGTACTATTCTAAGTATTATATATACATTAACTCATTCTCCAAAACTACTGAGAATACCATCTGCAGTCTCCTGGGTTCCAGCCCAAAGCAACACAATTTGTAAATGTGCCTTCTTTACACTGCTTCTCCAAGAACTGCCACTCACCAAACACCTAATTAATTGTTAAAGTCCCATGCATCTGTTATTTCCTTCATGACATCTTGTATTTTAGGCCCTTCTTTCTGTCACCTCTTATGAATGCCATCAGCACACTTTCTGTAGTAGTCATATAATGTATGGTAGAGATGTTAATGTTGAGAGATCATTAATTCTAAGATCAATACACTCTGGCTTCAGAAATTACAAAGGCCATCAGCAGAAACAGTAAAATGTAGTGATTAGGTGATTTGTATGGTAAGACTTCTAAGATTGGCAAGTACAATGGGACTGACACTGTCGTTGGTTCTTAAAGAGTAGCTGGGACTCTGATGAGAGAGGGGAGAAAGTATTTAAATATTCAGGTAGAAAAAGCACATTAGTGATAGAGCCGGAATCTGAACTCCAAGATCTCATTCTTAATTTTTGGAGTATACAGTAAATTGAAGCCAAAGACTCTCATGCCCATATCCCGACATTGGAGATGACCAATTATCCAATGACTTTGAGGAGCCCTGCTTTGTTGAGAGCTAGGGAGTTATTACAGTAAGGGTCAGAGGGGGACTATCAGTGTTCACTATGGACAATTTTCCATTTAGATGAACATCTGTAACTTAGTAGGAAGGTTGTGAGAACTTCATTCTCTTATACTATTTTTTCATATAAGATGAAAGTAGGACTGCTTTTACAGTGTAGTGAAAAGAATTTTTTTTATATGAGATGACAATATTTAACTCTGAATATACATTTTAGCATTGTAGTATACCTCCTTGTTTTCTATGCTCATCTTCAAAAGATTTTTTAGGGGTGGGTCTTGTGGCACAGCTGTTAAGCTACTGCTTATGACATCTACATCCCATATTGGAGCACTTTGGTTCAACTCTTGTCCGATTCCGATCCAGCTTCCTGCTAATGTGCGCTTTCAGAGGCAGGAGGTGATGGGTCAAGGTGATAGGAAACTTGGATGGAATTCCTCGCACCAGGCTTCAGCCTGGCCCAGCTCTGGCTGTTTTAGGCATTTGGGTAATGAACCAGTAGATGGAAGATTTCTCTCTCTCTGCCGCTTTACATTTCCATTAAATAAATAAAACTTTTAAGAAAGAGTTTCAAGTTCAAGGTTCCTGAATTCTAAACAACACAAATTGAAATGCTCCACGCTCCCCCCCACCCACTAATTGGCATAGGTTTCAGAGAGGAGTAATAAACAGTCCCAGTGAACATCAGTTACCTTAGGTGAGTTTTCTTCCACACACTCCACAAGGTCATCCACTATTTTCCCAAGTTTGTCTATGATAGAATAATTACTCAAGCCTTCAGAAATATTTGAAAACTTATCCAGAAGATTAGTCAAGCTGACTGACAACTGTATCACCATCTCATGTATCCAACAATGACTTGGCTGCAGGAAATGGAAAGAAAGGAAACAAAGCCTCTGTTTTAGTAAGTGCAGTAAACTTAGAATACTCTTCAAAACCATCAATGTTTCAATTATTGACTGCCGGACAATGGGTTTTCTTAAAGCAGAACAGGTAAATTCTTGTGTTGTTTTTTTTTTTTTTTTTTTTAATTCAGGTCTAATACCCTGTTTCAAAATTTACAAATGCATAAAGACCAGAGAAAAATATTGATGATATTCTATTCTATGGAATAAAATTAAGCCAAGACAGAATCAATTTTTATCCCTGATAAAGTACAGATATTAATGGAAGTTAATGCTATTAATGAATATTTATTGTTTATACATTGTTTCTCAAAACAGCTTTAGATGCAGAGAGAATTGTAAAAAATTACTATGGGGAGAATCCAGCCTTCAGTTTTTTGAAAGAGTGGAATATAAAACAATTGATTGATAATAGCTACATTTCTAAGGTGCTTGATAGATTCCAAGACTTCTAAACAGATGAACTCTTGCAGGTATATACAAAACAACCCTGGTGGAAATTGGTCTAAGGGAGAAGTCCTTCTGCCTAGTGGCAGAACAAACTACATTATTTATGGGACCAAGAGTAAAACGAAAATGTATTCATTGTTCAAAACCTATTAAGAATTTAAAGATTGTGCGAGGACAGCATTAAAGCAAGCAAGGAGCCCAGCCCATGAAGCTTGTCTTGCCTATTAGAAGCTCAAGCTCTGGAATCAGGAACACCTGAGTGCAATTCTGGCTAAGACTCAAGGCATGCCACAAAAATTCTCTGAACCTCACTTTGCTTGTCTATGAAATGGGAATTATGAAATCTTCTATAAAGGGTAGTTGTAACTAGATAACGTAGATAATCAGAAACTAAGTTTCCTGAGGGCAGCATTTTTTAAAAGTCTTGTTCCCTGTGGTGATGAGTGGATGCACAAGTATATAAAAAAGATTAATGAATAAGAAAAAAAATTTTCATATTGAGGATTAGCATACTCTTTGAACCAAAAGTAAATAATTAAGCTTTGATGCCAAGAGGAAAAATCAAGGATATTGTGTAGGTATATTACATCAAGATGAAGCACATTTCCACCAAAACATTTTTCATTTTAAGATTCAAATGTAACAGTAATAATTATGTAATTTCTTCTATATAAATAACAATGGCATTTCTATTATAATAAAAATATTGAACTCAGAGTAACTGACGCTATGGAAAATGAATCAAGCCATCAACAAACTATTTACCAACAAAATCTCTGTGGGGAAAATGAATTACTTTTTATTCTAAATTATACAAGAGAGCCATTCTATATTAATTGTTTTCTATATTAATTTGACAGAACAGTTTTAGTTAATACGTGAGAAAAGAAACTGGTTTATGTACAAGTATGCAAACCCCAATTACTGGAAGCATTAAATGTCATTCAAAACTTTTAGGATTGTTGGTTCTACTTTTGGATAAACTAGATAAACAAATCCCCAAATGGGAATTAGTTCAAGTGGCCTTCTCAACACATCATGATCAAGTTCTAAAGACTATGTATTTACAAAGTGTGTTCAGAATGGATTCTTTGTTTTGTTAAGTGAATACTTATCTCAAGCACATGTAAGTTCATACTTGCGTCATTAGTAGGTCTCTTTCAAAGCTGTCCATCTTTCCTTAGATAAGGGACTGTTCTGCAAGTTTCTATTTAGGCAGTGAAAATTCTTTTTAGATAGCCAGGCCTATCAGCAAAGACTGTTAGGCTATGGAACACAGCACATACTGTAAGTTCTCTTAGAAGAGTAGCTATGTGTTAGAATAGCCTTCACCAACTAGTTCTTTCAGTTGTAAGTGTACAGATTTTTCTGTGACAAATACCATTCTAGTATTAATCTTTTCAAACTCTTTCCAGCACTTTCTGAATATTGTTATACATCCTTCTCTGGGATCTTCTGATAAGAGCAAAATCAAATTTCCTTGTTGTGAATTAAGGCACTTCATTTTTGTGGTTGTTGCCTTAAATGAATGGGTTCCTTCCTTTTCTTCTCTTTCATGGTTAAAGTAGAAAATATTTATTTTTTATTTTAATTTTAATTAAAGATTTATTTATTTATTTATGTGAAAGGTGGAAATATAGAGAAGGAGAGGCAGAGGCAGAGAGAGAGAAGTCTTCCATCCACTGGTTCATTCCTCAAATGGCTGGAGTTGGGCCAGTCTGAAGCCAGGAGCCAGAAGCTTCCTCTGGGCCTCTCACTTAGGAATAGGGGCCCAAGGACTTTGGCCATCTTCTGCTGCTTTGCCAGGTGCATTCACAGGGAGGTGGATTGGAAGTCTAGCATCCCAGTCTTGAACCGGTGTGCATATGGGATGCCAGCACTGCAGGCAGGGCTGAACCCAGTGTGCCACAGTGCTGGCCCCTATTGTTAATTTTTAAACTGGAAATTCTGTTTATCTCTATTTTCAACTGAACTTTGTTTACATGTTTTATTCTAGTTCCTATTTAGCTATAACCCATTCTCCCCATATTTTCACATATCTAGATCACCATTTTGAACAATGAACTTTTTCCAGTCCAATTTTCAACCCCAATTCTATAATTTCTTATAGCTGCCTTATGGAAACCCCCAAACCTAATTTTACCCTAATGTGTCCTTTTCAAGACATGAACAATTTGTAGAGAGTTGATAAGAACTTTTCAACTACACTGTTGAAAAACTATTTATTTGTATCTTCTAATTTACTTAACTGTATTTATTAGCTTTTTATGATTCCTAGATTTATTAAAGATAAAACAGTAGCAAGCAAATAATATTAAATGTCAGCCTGTTTTGACCAGCCTTGACTTGACTAGAATATCAAGCACTTTCATATATAGTTTTTAAAATGAAATATTAGGGCTGGGGTCGTGACATAACAGGTTAAGCTGTTGTCCGGGAAACCAGCATCTCACATAGGAGCATAGTTCTAGTTGCAACTGCTCTGCTTCTGATCCATCTCCATGCTAATGCTCCTGGGAAGGCAGCAGAAGGTGGTCCAAGTGCTTGGGCCTCTGCCACTCATATGGGAGACCAGCATGGAGTTACTGACACCTGGCTTAAGCCTGGTCCAGCCCTAGCCGTTGTGGCCATTTGGAGGGTGAACCACCAGATGGAAGATCTCTTTCTCTCCCTCACTGTTACTCTGCCTTTAAATAAAATAAATATTAAAAAAATAAGAAATTAAACATTGTCACTGATTTCCAAAGAGAACAAAACACAATGAACTAAGTAATTTGTTTATGAGATAACAGGCAGTCTCTCTCTGTTTTTCAATTCTTCTAAGATTATGATTATGAAACAGATGATAAAAGACTGTCAATTTCACAAATGTACTTTGTTCTTTGCCCTAATAAATAGCATTATCAGGGTTTCTTATCTTTCAGAGACCATTTTAAACTTAAATAAATTTAAATGAATATTCATAACATTCATTAGAACTTAAGATGCAGTGTTCTCTTTTTCACTGGAAGATGTGAAGGGGGAGAGTTGACAGTCACACAGGATGTCAAAGAGCTGACAAAAAGAATAGTTTTCAGATTCCTGAAGTGCATGCAATTTGATGTTGTATTCACCCATGTGCCCATAGTTTCCAGAAGAAAAAATAGAGACCGAACTTTGAATGGAAAGTTTGTCTAGATTTTTCTTTGACTCCATACTCCATATGTTTCTAGCTGCTTTATTGGTAGTTCCCGTCTCACATTTTCTGAATTAGCTAATTAGTTAGCTTCTGGGTTAGATAGAACCCAACTCTACCCAGGACTACTGAAATGACATATGCTTTTTATTCCTATATATTTAACACACATTATCCTAACTAATTCAATGATATTGAGCCAATATCCTTAGCCTATTGTCATGCCACTCCCACTGATGATTTAGGGCTTTTAAATTACCATGAGTACCAACTCCACTATTTCACTAAATAAAAGATAAAATGAACAATAAATAGAATGAAAAGTTTTCTAAACACAACTAAACTGTGACTGCTTCCAAAGATCAACAGTGAAAATTCCCATGTAAATTCTAAAACCAAACACATGTTTTTAAAGATGATATATAAATTCTATAAGATGTCCAATACAGCACTTCTGTAGTCTCAGAGCTGGTAAATGTGAGACTCTTCCTGAAATAAACAGGGTGCTTTAAAAACACCCTGGGGACTTGCTAATCTGCCATGTTTCCTCCTCTCCATTCCCCGCCTCATTCAGTAAATTTTTAGTTAAGAGAAGTTTAGCATGGATTTTTAGTTGAAAGAAGTTGACACATCATCCTGCATCAGTATCAGATACAGAGGGTCCCTAAAGGCAGTCACTGTAAGATTTATGGAATTAGGGGTGGACATGGTGGTGCAGCAAGTTAAGCTGCCACCTGCAACACTTACTTCCATACGGAAGTGCCTGGGATATAGTCTCATCTCTGCCTCCAGTCCAGCTTCTTGCCAATGCACACCCTGGGGAGCAGCATGTGATAGCTTAGGTTCCCACAACCGACATAGGGAACCCAGGTAGAATTCATGGTTACTGGCTTCAGCCTGGCCCAGCCCCAGCTGTTGTGGGCATCTGGGGAGTAAACCAGCAATGGAAGATCTTTCTCTCTCCCCTTCTTTGTTTGTCACTCTGCATTTCAAATAAATGAATTAAACTAAAAAAAAATATTTTTTATAAAATTAGAAGCTGAAAGTCAGCAAAACATACTATAGCATCTCATCATGAATGTACTTTAGGCTACTTTTTTATTTGGTAGCTATTCTTACAGAGAATATCTATGCAATTTCTCATTGGGTCAAGAGTTGGCTTCTCTCTGGTGAGAGTTCTCTTCACAGGAACTGAGGTGAAATATCAGAGATTCCAATGGAGAAAAGCCCTGCTTGGTAAACTAGGAAAGCTCTGAGGAATATTCACAAGTATTCACCCAGCCTTCTTATTCAACTAAACACTTTGTTTTGTTTTCTATATCAAATATGTTTGCAAGAACCAGAGATGCAAATGCCCAATGCACAAAACATTTCTATTGTCTGGTGCTTTCAGCATCTCCTTTGAGGCTAAGCCATCAACATAACATAGAACTGTGTCATGTCATTAGAATCATAGGATCTTAGATACAGAAAGAATACTGAAGACCGTGTGGTCCCACAATTTCCTAAGTGGGAAAACCAAGTCCTAGGTGAAGGTTGCACAACAAGGTTAAACAGAAACATGAGGAACCAAGAGTCTCAGTCACTCATCTGGTTTTTTTATCAGCAAGGATAGTCAAGGCATGTGTGACCAGCCTTTTTTTCTGCTGGATTCACTATGACTCATGGGATCTTACATCTGGACCACAGATAGTGGTTGTTGGGGGCTCAATTAAGAAATCCCTTAGGAATGGAAATGAATGACTCTGTTTCATTTCAATGCAGCTAGAGTCATCCAAATGAAAAAGAATTTCTCTGAGTAATCCTGACAATGAAACAGTAAAGCCAACAGACATTGTTGGACTTTCCTTGTTATCCTCTTGGTGTTTAACTTATGGCTACACAGGTGACACTCTCCTGCCACTCCCAAACATTCAGTGAGCAAATTTAAAACATCCCTATAACAGCACCTTGCAAACTACTGTGTGTTCACATTGCCTGGGTAAGCATTTTCAACATCTTCTTTTTGGATGAACTGTACTTGTATGATTTATTTTAGTCCTTTTCATAACAACTAACCGTGGTCCTCAGAGTTCACTTTGGTCATCTAACTTTGCACTTTTTTGTTTGAATTGAAGTGATGAAGAAACCTCAGTATGATTTGGTTGGTATTCAACTCAGGCATTGCAAATGCACGTGGTTTCCCAGGGAAGGCCCATGAATGGCTCCTGGGCACATCCACAATAGCGGTAAAAGAACATGGGGTGGTAAAGAACTGGAGGCCCAAGTTTTCGTCTCAGTTCTGTCAGTTCACTTTGCGATTGTTAGGCAAGTCATCTAATCTGTTCAGGGCTTCAGGTTCTCTATCTGTGAAGGGAAGGAGGCTGTTGAACCTGCGCTGGTTAACATCGGAAGTCATTATGGACCTATAGCTACTTATCTTTCAGATGTGTCTAGTGTGGCTAAGCAGATAACCTCTGACCTGACTTTTAAGTATTTCTGGATACATACCTAAATATAGATATCTGAATATACATTTTCCATGGTAAATTCCATGAACATCTAAATGTGGAATACGTATTTCTGATGAAAATGCAGTGTCTGAACTGGAGCGTGTTGCAGGTGTAAAATGCACAGCAGACTCCTATAATTTTTATATTGATTGTCAGGTGGAATAATTTCACTGCGATAAGACAAAGAAAGGTGGAGAAAGTCTTAGGGAAACTATTGAGACCTGGTGTATTAGTTTCCTATTGCTTCTATAGCAAATGGCCACAAAGTTGGTGGCTCAAAACAATACAAATTTATTATTTTATAATTATTGAAGTCAGAAGTCCAAAATAGGTCTTACTAATAAGTCAATGTGTTCATTGGGGATATATTTCTTCTGAAGGCTCCAAAGGAGAATCTTCTTTGCCGGCAGCCTGTGATCTATGGTTTGTGGGCCCCTCCATCTTTAAATCCCACATGTAACATTTTCAAATCTCCACTCTGGCTTTGATATCCTGTCTCTCTTTTATAAGGATTCAAGTAGATTTGACTGGGCCCACCTGGATAATGGATCCAGCATAATCTTCCCACCTCAAAATTCTTGGTTACACCTGCAAAATCCCTTTCGTCATGTAAAATAAATATTCACAGGACAGGATATCTTTAGGGGGTCATTATTCAGGTGATATCAAAATGAAAATTGTGGGGTTGGTGTTGTTGAAGCCAGAAGAGGAGTAACACAGTAGGTGGAAGATCTCTCTCTCTCTCTCTCTCATTAGTGTGCCTTTCAAATAAATAAATAAATCCTTACAAAATGTACAAAACTGAAATATGGTCAACAGATTAAAGTTTTAAATTATTGTTGAATTTATTGAAACTGCCAATATACTATGGTTAGGCAAGATTAAAGAATTATCCTTTACTTAGGAAGTACACACTGAAGTATTTAGAAGTAAATGGTCATGATGTATATAAGTTACTCAAGAAGCTCAGAAAATTAACTAAACACCTATGCATGTAACAAAAGAAAGCGACTGATAAAGCAAATGATTAGGCCAGATATTAAAAATATAAGAATCTGGATTAGAGGATATATATGCGTGTTCTTTGCATATTGCTGCAACTTTTCTGTAAATTTGAAGTTATCACCAAATAAAAACTTAAAAGAAAATTGATGAGTATAGAATTTACTTCAAGTAAAAGGCAACAAATAAGTTTTTACTCCAATAAGCAACTTCAAGTTTATAGCACAAATTCAGCAACTCTGCTTGTTCTTTCTACAATAACGTGACTAGGGATGGAAAGGAGCAGTAATGTTTAGGTATTTTTTAAGACTCCTAACATCTGATGATATTATAGTTGTAAAGAGTTTAAAATAGGATTGGTGATTATCGTTGGATTTAAATGCTAACTGGTGGATCATACCCTGCTATTTGTGACTGAGAATCTGCTAGGTAATTTTGTTAAGAAGGCCCTTAGAAAGGTAGACACCCCTTTTCAGCAGTGTGTAGTTGATTTCTAAAATACAGGCAAAAAAATAAACTGTATTCTGTTCTAGAACTCACTTCTGCCCAGTGCCTCAGGCAGAATTGTATTGCTTTGGCCCCAGGGAATCTTTCTGGCACCCATTCACCCTCCACCCTCTATTGTTTAAAGACAAAAGATAAGGCATCTGGAGCTCTGACCCCAGCACACAATCAGGCCTCTCTGCTCTTGGCAGGAACTAACATTTTAAAATGAAGGTAAGACCCCAATTTCTGCCCAAAGTTCCATGCTCTGGCTTGTTTTCCTTGCCAACCCTGGTCACCACAAACGGTGCCTCCGCACTAGTTCCAGGATAGCGTGCCAAGACCAAGTAATAGCCGATTTTTTTCAATTACAGAAACAAGCACAAAATATGTGGCAATTCACTGGCTTTATTTGTCCAAGTCTGGCTTTGGTTATCACCAGCCAATACTGAACTCTATGATCAAGCACAATCTGTGATTATACAAGCACAAATGATCCAGTTAGTGATTTTCAGGGTAACACTTACTTTTCAAAGAGCAGCAGGATTTCTTCCAGTAAGTTTGGCAATCAGCATCCTAAAGGCTCTGCAGTCAGGAGTAGGGGTGGGTCTTTATGACCTAGCACTTCCCTTCCAACACTTTCCCTCACCAGTTAGCTCTCCACACCGTAAACCCAGGGTTAAGAGTCAGATAACCCGGGAGTTTCTTTTGAACACTCTCGCTTTTCAGTTGTATAACCTTGGGCAAAGTACGTCTAGCATTGTAAACCTTAGTGTGTCATTTGTAAAACAGGAATGCTGTTAGGAATGCTACCTTTGTCACAGGGTTTTTCTAAAGTGTCACCCAAAGGCCAGATAATATCCCCCCATTTAGTATTAAACTTTTTGAACAGAAGGCTCTTTCCTAATTGATGCATATTTTTTTTCTTAACAGCCCAGCAAAGTGCTGGCTCCATAGGTTTTCCTAGCCAAATAATTGCTGGCTGAGTGATCAAATGATTGGATTAATTAACCTTCAGGCTGCTATAATTTTATATTTCTATTCCCAGAGAACTCCCCCTAGCTCAATAGGATGAGCATTGACCTAGGCTTGTTGAAAACTGGTTCAACATGAAGATACACGTTCTAAGGAGTTCTAAGAACTGAGGGTAGTTCATGCTGAAATGCTAAGCAATGCAAAGAAACATTGACATTTTCTTGAAATTACAACTTTGTAGTCTTTGAAAGGCATCTTAAACACAAAAACACAGGACTGTGGTTAGATTGATATTCATTTTTTACTTATTGAGCCATAAAAGTTGCTCAAACTCTAGTACAAGGTACCATACATAGAGGAAATGTGTAATAAGTATTTGGTAAATTACGGATAGGTTAGAATTGCAAGGAACAGAATAGCCCAGATGGTTTTCAATTTACTCCAGGAAAAGGATTCAGTGGTGTAAGTAAATATACATAGAACAACATGTCGAAAGGATGAAAAATATAAGAAAGTTGTAAGTGTTATACATCAACATAAATGTTGATCAACATAATGTTTATTTAGGTATTTATTTTAAAGGCAGAGAGACAGACACACAGAGCTACCATCTTTTGATTCACTTTCCATATACCCACAACAGCTAGGGATGGGTTCAAGGAGAAACCAGGAGCGGGAACTCAATCTGGGGCTCCCCTGTGGGGGACAAGAACCCAGTGACTGGAGCCATCACTGCTGCCTCCCAAGGTCCGCATTAGCAGGAAGCTGGAATCTGGAGCACAGCAGGGGCTCAAACCCAGGCACTGAGGTGCCGGATGCACACATCTTAGCCAGTGTCTTAACAGCTGGCTAAATGCTTCACCCGACATAAAGTTTCTAAGCACGCGAGCTATCTTAATTATGAGTGCACACCCTGTAGTAAAAGCATAAAGAGTACACAGGGCTACTGTGCACTGTTGTGCTCTACATAGCTCCATAGGGTCTCCTAAAATATTAGAGTTCTCCTCATCACAAGCCCTGAAAACATGCACTGACATGGAAAATCCCACTTCAAATTCATTGTTACCACTAAGAAACAAAGTGGGGACTAATAAAGACAAAAGAGGCGCTAAAGAGGCTTTACTTAATATTTATAAGGTTTCATTAGTAAAAACATCTGTTTGAAGCAAATATTAGACAACCTGACAGTTCTGGGATATACAGCAATATCTTATTCTATGTCTGAAATATTTCTTAATGTATGAATTCAGATATTATATAATGAGAAAAGCAGTTAAAAAGTTTTGGTTTCGGTAAGAGAGTAGTATTTATAATTGCAATCACATAGTTTTATTGTAACATTCAAAGAGTCTATTAAGTATTTTGTGTTCTCAAATTAAATATATAAGAAAGAAATTTACTAAATCTTACTCTCGAGTATTTTCAGGGAGGATTCTCAAGGAAAAAGAGAGATCTGACTTGTTTCAAGGAAGATGATCTTATGTACTTCAAGAGCACAGTTGTAAGGTGCATTTGCTGAAACGTTTAGCGAGTACTTACAGAAAGAAAGTGATGCAAGCTAAACTCCAAAGATATCTTCTTCAAATAGTGACAATTAGCAAGCTCCTGAAAGGCAGGTTATTTCCTATCTCAGTACCAATGATCCCATCTCTTACGTCAGCTACTAAAATGAAAATCAGAAATGTATCATTTACATACCAAAATGTCCATCCCGGGGACATAGTTGAGGGTTATCATATAGTCTTTTGGAAGATTTGCCACCTACAAAAGTAGAGAAAAAAAGAAAAAAATTCCTTAAGAAAAATGATACTCATCAGTTAATCATATTATTTTTAGTTGTGTGGAGAAAAACAGATACAAACTTGTTAGATTTTCTTGTTAGCACTGGATAGAGATATATTCCATCCTCAATTTCCCTTTGTAATAAAACTAAATGATGATACAAATATTCCAGACTCCAAATTCATAAATGAGTAGCTAGATGTAACCCACTAAATTTTGAAACAAAATATGAATCTCAGTTTCTATCTCTGGTCCTAGAATTCCTCTCCAAGACTATTTTCTTTTCTTTTCTTTTTTTTTTTTTTTTACAGGCAGAGTGGACAGTGAGAGAGAGAGAGACAGAGAGGAAGGTCTTCCTTTGCCGTTGGTTCACCCTCCAATGGCCACCGCAGCCGGCGCACTGCAGCCGGTGCACCGCGCTGATCCGATGGCAGGAGCCAGGAGCCAGGTGCTTTTTCCTGGTCTCCCATGGGGTGCAGGGCCCAAGCACTTGGGCCATCCTCCACTGCACTCCCGGGCCACAGCAGAGAGCTGGCCTGGAAGAGGAGCAACCGGGACAGAATCCGGCGCCCTGACCGGGACTAGAACCCGGTGTGCCGGCGCCACAAGGCGGAGGATTAGCCTAGTGAGCCGCGGCGCCGGCCCTCCGGCTCACCAAGACTATTTTCTAACCTGCTCCTCCACAGGATTAGGAGTAAAGTATGCTTTTCTTGTCAGTGATTTTCAAAGGGTATACCTCAAAATTACATGTCAGAAACAATATGGAATCTGGCAGAAATGTGAATTCTCAGGCCATACCAGATACACTGAGTCTTACTTGTCAAGTCCTCTCAAGTTTGAGAATTGCTGATCTATGTGGATGCCCAACAAATTTGTAAAGCACAATATCATTTATAAGATGCAGGTGCTTTATCACTTAGATATTTTAGAAAGATTGGTTCAGCACCATAACTTAATCCACTTACCTTGGACTGAACATCTGAGATGCTTATCTAGCATCTACCTAGATTTGTCAATCTTATTTTACAGGCTTTAAAAAATGTCTAACATATTTACATTAGTCGTGGTATGTGTGAATAAGCAACAGATTTGGAACCAAGGAATTTGGAACAAATCTATACTCTTTTTGTTCCACTGTTTCCTTCAGTTGTAAAATGGAAATTCAAGTTCCTACATCAAGCAATCAGTCATTGATAAGTTGAGATAAGTGAACGTGTAAATGCCTTGAAAATATTCAATCCATGTTCTTTATTGAGAGCTATATAAGCAAATGACTTTGGGAGCATAAAACCCTGGTAAGTTACAGAGTTCCAGGTTCTCTTATCTCTCTATCCCTACCCTTCTCTTATAGCACTGTAAAAGTTTTCAGTTGAATAATATAGCCAACGATTTACAATGCAAAAAAAAAAAAAGTGGTTTAGCACCATTCCATTTCCAATGGGTCTACCTTGCTTTGGAGAATATTTTCCCCTTTCTCTGTCTTTAAAAACTTTATTTTCCCAATTGGAAGCTGAGATCATGGCATGTTTGCTAGACCAGCTCCTCTCCCAGAAGTCTCCCAAAATATAAGCCAAGTACTTTTTCTTGGTCTTGCCAATAGCTCTCAGAATCTGAGAACAACCTGATTAGAATATGGGCAAAGGCACAAGTAGTCAACGGGGAGCCACGGTAGGCATGGGTCCCACTGTGCTCACTGCCATCATTCCTTCAGTGGTACTACCTCAGGCTCTTCTCAGCCTTGAGTTGGGGCATCTAGTCTGGCTGTCCCTTATTCAGTTTACTTGATCATAAAACAGTATCAGTGTGTAACTCTTAACCAAATATTTACTATATGTCCAGCACTATGCTCACTAAGGCTTAAGTTGCTTTATAACATCCAGTCCTTAGATGCTGCTGATGCATTCTACTGAACAGGTTAAAAAGAAATAGAGGCTCAAAGAGGCCAAGTAATCTGACTTGACTAAAGGCCACCATGTGTTAAGTCCCCCTGGATACACATCTGGGGTATTTCCCACTTATGAGTCTGCACCATCACCTCCTCATGCTATAAAACTTTCTGCAGTGATGAAAAGTTTATAAGGATACTACGAAATTTGGAAATCCATGACTTGTTTTTTCATAATATACATTTTCCATGAACTTTTTGAGAATCCCTCATATGCATTGATTTCAGACATTTCTGTACCCAAATAAACATCTTTTCATTCCATTTTCCCATGAACATTTTGAAGTACCATCATTTAAAAATGCAAATCAGGATCAATTGAATTAATATTTACTTATTTAAAGATTTATTTTATTTATTTGAAAGGCAGAAATACAGAGAGAGGAGAGAGAGGGTGAGAGAGAGAAATGTTCCATCTGCTGGTCCACTCTGTAGCCTGGAACCAGGAGCTTCT
Source organism: Oryctolagus cuniculus (assembly GCF_964237555.1). NCBI lineage: Eukaryota > Metazoa > Chordata > Mammalia > Lagomorpha > Leporidae > Oryctolagus > Oryctolagus cuniculus. Next base: position 91,141,033 of record NC_091442.1, read on the forward strand.
TCCAGGTCTCCCATGTGGGTGCAAAAGTCCGAGGACTTGAGCCATGTTCTGCTGGTTTCCCAGGCACATTAGCAGGGAGCTGGATCTGAAGTGGAGCAGCCGGAACTCAAACTGGTGGCCACATGGGATGCCAGAACTGCAGGCAGAGGCTTAGCCTTCTACGCTAAAGAGCCAGCCCCTTGAATTGATATTTATAAAATACAGGCGTATATATCTAAAAAGCAGGATTATGTAAGGGGTATGATATCTAATTCCATTTTATAAGCAATTTATAGACAAAAAGTTCGTTTAAAAAATCAAAGAAATGTACAAGAAGACCTTTGACAATAACACTGAAATTCCTACACAGTGCCACTTAAGGGTTGTATTGTTGCATTAAACTGATTTACAGATATTTAATTTCTGGTGGGGCTGAGAAATAATACTCTTTTTGAAAAATGCTTTACAACTTATAACACATTTTAATGTATAGTCTCTACTGAAACCCCATGAGGTATATCTTCCTAGTCCTATTTTACAAATGAGCACAAGGAGGCTAGAAGCTAACTAGTGCCTGCACGGGTACAGGCATCAGGAATAACTGGTAGGAGTAGGATGCAATCTCAGGCTCATCTACACCGAAGTTCTCCTTTCTTTCTTGCTTTGTTTTAATTGGTTCCTTTCCAAATACACTTGGAAGAGAACCTGGGAAGTCAAGTTATAGGTATTTATGGTCACTATGTGAATTATTGTATTATCTTCCTAAGTGCTTATAGTATGTTGAATACTATTCAGAAAGCACAAATAACCTTGAGGTAGATTTCATTCTCTGATGTATATTGATCATTGCAGAAAGTTTTATAGAGTAGAGGAACCTTGGGCTTGATTCTTGGAAGATGTTCTTTAGTAATTAAGTTTCAGGTAGGGGCCAACAGCATAGTTTCTGGAGACAGACTGTTAGTCCTCTGCTAACTCAGAGGACTTGGGCAAGTTACTTCAACTACTTTAGCTTCAATTTCCACATGTATAAGATGGGAAATATAATCTAACTAGAGGATTAGAGAGATGAAATAACACATGTAAAATACTAAATGCTCAGCTGTGGTGTTGAATGGCCATGAATTTCTATTACTATTAAATTCAAGAGAGTGGGACATTCTAAATGGAGAATGGTCACACACAAAGGCAAATAAATAAGAAAGTTCATTGTGTTTTAAGAAGAACAGATAAGAGGCAAGAAACATGTCAGAAAAGTCAAAGTAAAGCAAAGGAGATCCAAGGGGAAGTCATGGTATGGGGTAAGGGACACTTCTCCCACCAGAACCCTACAGGAAATTACTTTTGCTTTAAATTCATCATATCAGTTCTGTGAAACATCTACTCCTTGTATGCAAAATAAAGACAGTGAACTAGATAATTACCTAAAACTCAGTCTGGTTGGACTTTCTCATATAAGCAGTAGGGCAACACTGATTGTGTTTAAGCAGGAAAAAAATGTGATGGCAAGGTTAGGAAAATTATTCTAGAAGGATAGATTGGAGCAAAGAAAAAAGAGACAGGGCGATGATTAGAAGAGCATTAGAAAGGTGATGCATATGTGTTAACTATTCACACAGACACTGGAAACTAGCAAGTCAAGAACCTGGTCTAGATTTCAGTGAGGTATCCTGATAGAAGAGTTAAATGGGTAAGTAACTAAGACTGCATATTTTAAAATCAAATCTATTCTACTAAACTAAGTTCAGGGTAGAAAAAAATGGAATCTAATTCACAGGAAATTGTACCAAAGACTAAATAAATCATTCCAGTGAGCTTTGATTTGCAGTGCAGAAGGTTGTAAAATTTAAAAAAGTACAAAAACAAGTTATTTGATTATGAGCTAACTTTACCAGATGGGCTCTGTTTGCTATCTTCTTTGGATGTTCTCAGGATTGGCCACATTCAGTGATACAAGAACAAAATGCATAAGACAACAACATTCGGAAACACTGGAAACTCAGCCAAGAAAAAGTCTCTGCAAACCAGACTGGCACTGGCTGCACACCATATCCTGCAGGTACTTGGACTCAGGAGGAAAAGAACTCAAAGTCAGAACACTTAACTCCCTCTCTGGAACACTGATCTAAAATCTTTGGAACTCATGGTGCGAATATCACTGAAGTTCCTGTTTCATGAAATAAACAATGACTTGATATTTGCAGCAAGACCCTTAATATTCTCAGTTATCTCCCAACTCCAGGGGAGCCATCAAAATACAGTACTGACTCATGAATCTTCTGACAGCCAATATAAAATGTTGTGCATTATTTGAACCTTTCCATGGAAAGAGTCCATAGTTTCCATTCTCATCAGATCTAGTCAAGTTTAAGAATCATGGTTGTAGAGGAAAAAATGTTCCAAACTTGTCTACATACCATATAAAAGGTGATCAAGAAGTTTATGGAAAATGTGTATTATAAAAAAAAAAATGCTGGGTATAAAAAAAAACATTGTGGTGTAGTGGGTAAAGTTGCTGCCTGTGATGCCATCCCATATTAGTGCCGGTTCAAGACCTGGCTACTCCACTTCTGATCCAGCTCCCTGCTAATATGCCTGGGAAAGCAGTGGAGGATGATGCAAGTGTTTTGGCTCCTGCACCCATATGGGAGATCCAGAGGAACTCCTGACTCCTGCTTTGGCCTGGCCCAGCCCTGGCCACTGTGGCCAACTGGGGAGTGAGCTAACAGATAAAAGATAACTCTCTCTCTCTCTCTCTCTCTCTCTCTCTCTCTCTCTTTTTCACCCTACTCTCTCTAATTCTAACTTTCAAATAACTAAATAAATTTTTTAAAAAACCATGCATGGACTTCAAAATTTTTGTACAAAATAAACTTATCATTCAACTTTTTCCAAGAACTTTTGAAATACCCCAACAATCAATCATGTACAGTAGGTTACTGTTGATTGTTCAGCCTTCAGCAGTAACACAGGAAAAAAGCTTTTGGCTTTTTTGTTCCTCTTGATAAATTATCTCTCATTAATGCTGGCTAAAAATTCTACCTAATTAGGTCAATTACCTTTAGTTTTCAAAGGTCTTGGGTGGTTTTTTTCTTCTCCCTTTTAAAAAAATAACTCAATTTGTGATTAAAGAAATAAGATGATAACTTCAGGAAACTTTTCTAGGTCATCTTTTCTCAGTGAAGAACACCTAAATAAAGGTATAAAGAAACCTTTGTTTTCTTTCAAACAGAAGAGATTAAAAACTTTTTATTTGTCTATTTCAAAGTGTTATGGTTTGATATGGTTTGTCCCTTCTGAAATTCATGCCGAAATTTAACCGTCATTTTAAGATATTAAGAGGTGGGACCAGCTGGGATCTTTACTAGGTAATTAGGGCTCTGTCCTCATGAATAGGTTAATCCATTTATGTAAATAAATGGATGAATGGCCAAATGGGTTAAAGGGTTATCTAGAGAGTTGGTTTGCTAAAAAGGCCAGTTTGGGCCAGATTTCTCCTGTACTTTCTGTATTCCACCACATGATGCCAGTGAGAAGGCCAGCGCCAGATGTGCTTCCTCAATCTTGGACCAGAACAATGAACCAGAAATAAACTTTTCTTTATAACTTACACAATCTGCAGTATTATGTTATTAGCACCAGAAAATGGATTAAGACACATACATAAATCTTATGGTGACAATTCCAATTAAGTAACACTAAAACTGAACTTCTACAAATATAGTAGCCTCCTAATCATAGTAGGATAAAGTGACTGCTTCTCAGGAAATCAAATTCAATACATTACAATGAGAATTTGTAAGGTGCAGTAGAAACCATCATCTCCAAGTATCAAGAAAGCATTATAAATTATGGACTGCATTCTTGTGCTCCAAAGACAGGTAGTTATGAGTTCAAACCTCTACTCAGCTTTCTACTTCCCAGGTAAAGATGGTCAGGTTAATAAACATCACTAACTTAGTTTCCCAAGCAGTAAACTGGGGGTGAAAACAATTACCTCATCGGATTGAGAAAATTAAAAGATACAATCCATGCAAAGTGCATTGTATGATGCTTGGATTGTCATATCACAGCTACTGCTTTAAGGAGCTAAAAAGCAGGAGACAAATCAAGTGGTTTAGCCCATAAAGGAAGAATAATTTTTTTCTTCTGGTAAGAATGATATACTTAGTAATATAGCAAGACACCTAGATAACTTTTATAAAAGTTCACTGTAATACATTTCTGTCTTGTCTTTAAATGCTGAGTCCTGAATCAAGTTTGAAAGAAAAAAATAATTTTCTAGGACTGCAGGAGCAGTTAAAAATTCCATGCATTAAAAACTAACAAAAACATCACTTTGCAATAATCAATATAATCAACTATCAAACTGTTGTTCTTCAAAGGTCAAAGAAAATGATGCAAGTCCCCTGCATTTAAAGAGAAGATATACACAGGTCATTTGAAGAAAACCTTAGGATTCATCTAGGAATGGAGAGATTCAGAGACTCCAATATTTCACTTTACTGCAGTTGGGATTCTACGTAAAGAAGAATAAAAATCAGAATTAGCAAAAATTGTCCAAAGTGTGAAAACCTACCTGAGGATATATTTGTAACCTCCTCTGACGTAAATTACCACGAGTCATGTGTTAATACAACAAATTTACAATAAATGTCTACTACAAACTAGGAAAATTATGGATTCCTTTGTTCTAATTCTATCCTACTGATTAGTGTATGACCTTGAAATGGCAGAGTAATCTCATCTTAGTAAGATGGAGATGGAATAGCAACCTGCCCTAAAACATTCTGAGATAAATCATTATTCAAAAGATATTTATTTATTTATTTTTAAAGATTTATTTTATTTATTTGAAAGAGTTACAGAGAGAGGTAGAGAGAGAGAGAGAGAGAGAGAGAGAGGTCTTCCATCTGCTGGTTCACTCCCTAGGTGGCCGCAATGGCCGGAGCTGTGCTGATCCGAAGCCAGGAGCCAGGAGCTTCTTCCAGGTCTCCCACGTGGGTGCAGGGGCCCAAGGACTTGGGCCATCTTCTGCTGCTATCCCAGGCCATAGCAGAGAGCTGGATTGGAAGTAGAGCAGCCGGGACTAGAACTGGCACCCATATGAGATGCCGGTGCTTCAGGCCAGGGCATTAACCAGCTGTGCCACAGCACCGGCCCCCGCAAAAGATATTTAAAGTACATTTTAAAGTGCAACAAAGTTACATTTAATTAAATTCCCTCAAATGGACGGAAAATATCATCACAGATGATGAAAAGAGTAGGGAGAACCCATTGGGGAAGCTAATTTGCCCGAGTTCAATATTTGTCTTCCACTTACATATATACTTACAACTATCAAAAGCTGCAAGTGACATATCCCATAGATACAAGTGTTTAAAGTTTGATTCATCTTCTTCCCAGATACTTGACACTTTTCTTTAGGTAGGTTGGAATTTGCCATTTAAAACAAGTCTTGCAACATTTTTTAGAAACAAAGCAAAATGTTCTGTAAATAGATGAACGATTGTGCAGAGTAAACATACCAGAAGAATTTCAAATAAAAACCATGGGGACCGTAGGAGCAGTACAAAGTGTCCAAGAAGAAATTAAAAACACACACACACACACACACACACACACACACACACACCGTGAAGCCATAAATCATGTGGTTCTGTGACACGAGAATCACCCCAAGCAAACGACGTTAAGGTTTTGGGGCAGAGTGCAAGTTGCAAGTTGCCACCTAATGCAAAGGCAAAAGTGATAGAGAATGCAAGGGAATTTTGCATTTTGATTAAAGAAATTATTATAAGCAAAGTCAAAAGTGTACTGGCAGCTCACTTTCTTTCCCTCAAATAAAATGCACCAAGATTACGTTTACAAAACACATTTCTCTCACTCTATAGAACCTCCTTTACTCTAGGCATTACTGAGTTAACACCAAGAGGTACAGCCTAGAGAAGGTACAATATGGAATAAAATAAGCTGAAAAAGCCTTCCGAAAATCCTCTGCCTAGTCCTTATCTTCTTTGGGGTCACTGAGTTCTCCAGGAAGGGATGAAAACTTCTTATATACTCTCTCACCAGAAATGGACAAAAGACACATACAGTACAGACACAATTCTGAGTTCCAGTGTGAGCATTTGGAATATGTGAATCCAAGTTAAGAAGCTTTGGTCATGTCTATGTTTTTCTTTTAAAGATTAGGATATGGAACCACAGAAAATTTCAGTGATTTTTTTCCAAGATCACACTGCCAGGTAACAGTGGAGCTAGTATTCAAGCTGTCCAATTTTCTGCATTTTCATCAAGATGCTCATTCCTACTCTTCTTTATAGAAAGGCTGTGATTATCTGTACCTATGAAACTCAACAGTCAGCCTTGCTGCTGTTTGATTACTGGAATACTTAGTTTCTTCTTAAGTATAGAAGAAATAACACTATTAACATTATGGCCAAGCAGTCTGGTACTTCTGTACACATTAGCATCACGTGGGATGCTGGTGAGAAACATTAAGGTCCCTACACCCCCACTGCATAAGTTGAAATACAGTATTTGTGCAGTGGCGCCCTTACATTTGTACCGTGAATAAGTATCCTCAAAGATTGTCATCAGATGGTGCTCAAATGATATTCTAAGAGCTCTGGTTTAAAGCAATGGCTTTTAAGCATTTTTTTTCTCTTTGCCTTTTAAAATTAAATGTTTTCTTATTTGGGAATCAAAGAGAGAGACAGAGACCGAACAGCTCCCATCGCTGTTTCACTCCCCAAATGTCTACAATGGCCTAAACTAGGCCAGGTAGGAGCTGGGAATCAGGAACTCACTTTGGATTTCTTATTTTGCAATGAGTACCCAACTACCTGTGCCATCACTGCTGCCTGCCAAGGTCTGTATTAGCAGGAAGCTGGATTCGGGGACCAAAGTTGGGTACCCATCCCAGCAACATGGGAAATGGGTCTCTTAAATGACATCTGAGACCCTATGGCAAATGCCTGTTCCTCAAGATATATTCACGAGCTCAATATGTTTTCAAGTCACATCATATCTGGAAACAAATCTGGATATCGAAATAAAGTGAAGCGGCTGTGGGCTCTAGAAGCCAGTTTGAAAACCACTGCCCTAAATGACATAACACTGGTTAATGGGACCAGGAATTGAGTGGCACTCCTCCTGGGTCACAGTTTCCTTATAGATAAAATGTTTTGTTGAGATTGTCTTTAATTTCCCTTAGAGCTCCAGTATTTTATGAGCCTGCAAACATCACCACTATGAGTAGCTAAGATTTAGAAGGTATTTACTATCTTTTCAAGTACTGTGCTATCATCTTGTTTAATCCTCCCAATCATTCTGTAAGGTTAGGTACTACTGACCTGTATATTACACTGATAGGGACACTGAGGCACTGACTTATCAAACCAGTTTCTTGGAATAAAGTCCTGGCACCTGCAAGTTCAGTGAAGAACACAGGCGATGTGATGCTCACCAAAGTGGAACACATCATTTCTTCATGCATCCAACAAATGTCCAATGAACTCCTTCTACTGATACATAGAAAATTTAGAATATAAACACATATTACCTTTTTAGTATTGTTTCTTGGGTCATAAAGTGACAAGCCACTTGAGAAAAAGGATCTATGTTTTTAAAAAAGACTTCTCCTGGGGCTGGCAGTGTGGCATGGCAGGTAGAGCCATTGCCTGTGATGCCAGCATCTCATGTGGGCACATGTTCTAGTCTCAGTTGCACTGCTTCTGATCCAGCTCCCTACTCGTGCACCTGGGAGAGCAGCAGAGGATGGTCCAAGTGCTTGGGCCCCTGTACCCATGTGGGAGACCCGCAGGAGGCTCCTGGCCCCTGACTTTGCCCTGGCCCATCCCTGGCCATTGCAGCCAACTGAGGAGTGAAGCAGTGGATGGAGAACTTCTCTTTCTGTCTCCCCCCACACACATCGCACCCCTTAACTCTGCCTTTCAAGTGAATAGAATAAATATATATAAAAGAAGACTTCTCCCTCACCCCCATTACTATATACAACTCCTAGCTGTGTATACAGTAGGCAAATGTTGCGTAGCTTTCCTCACCAGTCCCCCCAAAAAGCCAGGTTGATACATCTTGTGCTGTGGCATCAAGGCTGCTTTGAAGCCTACATTCTTTGGGTGTGCTTCCAAGGAATCTGCATAAAGCGTGATATGTGTGTGTGCATGCTTATGTGTGTGGGTTTAATTCTGCATTGACCGTAAGCTAGAAACTTCTATAACATTGAATTTCTGTTTTGAAGCTCTGATATGAAGCCATAATAAACCCAGGAAGTGTAAAATAAAGGCGGAGAATATAGCAGCCTCTCCATATACTTGTTTCTTCATGTATAGAAACATTAAAATTCATACCCAACATGTAAAAATTGTACATATTTATAGGGTACCATGTGATTTTTCAATACATATATGTATTATGTAATGTCCAATCAAGTAAACATACCTATTTCCTCAAACATTTAACATTTCTTTATGTTAAAAACATTCAAAATCCTTTTTTCTAGTTTTTTAAAGAGAAATAGATAGTACATTATTATTAGCTATAGTCACCCTACTATGTAATAAGACACCAGGACTTCTTACTCCTATGTAATCATAACTTATTAGCCATTAAATAACCTTTCCCCAACCCTCCCCAATGCCTGCCTACTCTCCCCAGCCTCTGATAACTACCACTATACTCTTAACTTCTATGAAATCAAGTAGTTTAGATTGCACATTGATTGAGATTATTCAGTACTTGTCTTTCTATGCTTGGTTTACTTCACTCGACATAACAACCTCCAGTTCCATGCATGTTACTGTAAATGTTAAGAGTCCATCCTGTTTTATGGTTGAATAGTACTCCATTGTGCATATTTATGCCACATTCTGTTTATCCATTCATCAGTAGATGGACAGTCTGGTTGTTTCCACTTCTTGACTATTTTGAATAGTGCTGCAATTAACACGGGAATACAGATGTCTCTTGGACAGACTGGTCTCATTTCCCCTGGGTATATATCTAGTATTGCCAGCAGTGGGATCACTGGATCATGTAGTAATTCTATTTTAAATTTTATGAGGAACCCCTATACTCTTTTTCATAATGGCTGTAGTAGTAACTGACCAACCATGTGTAAGGTTTCTCTTTTCTGAGAACTAGCTCTCATAATCTCTTGTCTTTTTGATAATAACAATCTAGTTGCAGTGAGGTAAAAATCTCACAGTGATTTTGACTTGCATTTCCCTGGTGATTAATGGTGTTAAGCAATTTTTTCACTGTTGGCCATTTGCGTGTCTTCCTCTGAGAAATGTCTGTTCCATACACTATCATCTTAATAAGCAGGCTTTCCTTTCTTTTCTCCATATTATAACTCTCAGTACTTCCGCATCCTTGCAACAGCTCCATTCTCTACTCAATACTGAAATAAGCAAAGCCACCTAAGTGGCTATTTTGAGCTATAAAATTACAAGAATTCTTCTCAAAATTTATTCATCCTGAAATCACATTGGGTAGTCCAAATGAGCACACAAAATGTCCCCTCAATCAGGAGAGTTTGGAAAATGCATTGCAAATATTGTATGAAGCTGCTTCAAAAAGTTCATGGAAAATGGAATTAAAAGGTAAATTTATTTTGATATAAAAATTTTTTAAATCCATATATCATTTTTCCATAATAAACATTTTTTCAAACTTTTCAAGAATCTTTGCATGCATGGATTTCAGTTTTTCCTGCACTAAAAAAATGTCTTTTAATTCTATTTTTTTTTTTACCAACCTTTTGAAGTAACATCCTCTGATGCCATCTGTGTGGTTTGCCTCAGGAGAAGCATTGGGAAAAGCAGTGCACGAGTGGCAGTGATTAAGGGGCAGCACTGTAAAATGCCCTTTGCTGAGGGAAGAGGGCCAATGTAGAAAAGTGGGAGATGAGTCTGCTCAACATTTGGCTAACAAATTGCTCCCCCAACCATGTTCATTGAGGGAGCATACACCCTTGCACTTGCTGCTGACGGGCAGGGGAGAACAGCCTTCTCAGATCTCCTCTGGTGGGCTTGCTAGAGAAGAGAAGGCAGGCCAATGGAGGGGACACAGGACAAGCTGGGGAACCCAACCAGAGACTGCGGAACAATGGAGTACCCGTCTGCACACAGTGACCTTACCAGGCTCCATCTCGGCCTGCAAATGAGGGGAAAAGACCAGCAAAGGAACAAAAGCACTGTGGTGGTATACAGCAGGCTGATGTTTCAAACATTTTCTCCATGCCCTGAAGAAGAACTGTTTCCCTGTCTGCTCTCTGCAAGTCCTGGAAAGGAACTTGACAGTTCCTTTCTTCATCTTAGAATAATACTAATTTGGGGCATGAAGAAACCTAAACCTGTGATAAAGAAGTAAAAGAAAAGAATCATGGCTTAGGTAAAGCACTCCTTACTTACCAATTTTGTGATGTCTTTTACATTATCAGTCACAAGATTCCCGCAGATCCCTTTCGTTTTGACAAGAGGATTAAATAGGAGCAGTTGAAGATAAATGCAAGTGATAATCCAAGTCTAAATGAAAACAGAAAAAGTTCTCAGTGACCAGCAGAAAAAATCCATATTCATTCAAATAATTGACAGCTTCTTCCTTGATGTGGAAAGAATCGATCTACTACTGTATATTTAAAAAAAAAAAAAAAACTATTACCTTAAATACAATTAAATGCTAAGCAGTTCAACAATGCTCACCAATTTAAGAAAAAAAACTTAAAATCTTGTTTGAATTATTCTTTCAATGACATTATTGTTATCTTTTGTAAAAAGCTTTCTACAGCCAATTTCCTAATGGCAATTGAGAATGAACTTGTAGCAGCATGTGACAGACTCATCAGTTAGGGTGACTTCTAAAAACTAGGGAATGCATAAAATTCATACCTTAAGGCACCAGAAGAATCTTTCCTTTTCTACTTTAAATATAGAATGTGCAGCAAGTAGCAGCAAAACCCCTGAGCAGTACTTTAATCCAATAGCCCATGAGAGTCCATCACAGTAAAGTGAAAAGAGGGGCATATCTTTAGATCTAAAAATTTGATCTAATATCTTAGACATCAAAGAAATTATTGTTTTGGATCACTTTTTTTTTTAGCCAGTTAATAAAGGAAAAACATTTCCTTAACCATTAGGAAGATATTTTTGAACCCTAACAGGAAGTCATCTCACCACCTCTTAGAAAATAACATTTTTCTACCATGTATTATAGTTATTTTTATCTATGATATATTTTTCCTGATTATACCACTGTAGAGGTTTAGGTTCTTTTAAAGATTTATTTTGAAGGCAGTTAGAGAGGAAGAGACAGAGACAGAGAGAGAGAGATCATCCAGTCACTGGTTCACTCTCCAAATGTCCAAAGCAGCTGGGATTGGTCCAACCAGGGACTCCATCTGGGTTTCCCACATGGGAGGCAGGGCCCCAATACTTGTCATCTTCCACCATCTTCCCAGGCACATTAGCAGGGAGCTGGATTGGAAGTCAAGCAGCTGAGACTTGAACCCTCATTCATAAGGGATGCTGGTGTCACAGGTGGCAGTTCAACCCACTGTGCCACAATGCGATTCCCACACGGTAGAGTTTTAAGAACGCAAGTGTCTTATTTTTTCAGTATCTTTACAACACGTAACACATACCTTGTATATAAAAAGTCCTTATTTAGTTGCTGGATAACTCTATGGCCAAGTAATTAGATACATTCTAATGTTTTCATTCAATAATCATTTATTGAATGGGTATGATGAAACAGGGACCATGCCAGTCACTATAGAAACAAAGATGATGAAGATGCCCTTGAAACTCAAGGACAGGGAAATAAACAACATCCACACCCTATGATAAATGCTTGGGGAACACAGAGGAGGAAGTAGTTAATCAATTAACCTTAAGGGGGAGGATCTGTGGCAGGAAGACACTGCCAAGAAAAGCGAAGAGATTTTGGAGGACAAGCAGGAGTTTGCAAGAGGTGACAAACAAGGGATGAGTATTCCTGGGAAAATAAATAGCAGAAGCAAAAGTATGGGGATGTGAAGATATTTTAAAGTAGGTGAAGTTTTCTTATGAACCAACATTTATCTACGGTATCTTAAAATTATACAAAAGCCCAAATGTACATGACTAGAAATCTCTTATTTATGCAGCTAGCCACTTGTTAAAAGGAACTAGATTATAAATCCATTGTCTTTGCACCAAAATAAACTTACGTTTTAAACTACCCTTATATTAGCAGCAGTGATCTTAGGTTCAGACTGACAGCCATACTCATGAGCCACCACAGCTTCGCTCAAAACCCCGTATACTACTGGGCATTAAGAACAGATTCAGGACTTACAACAAAACAGCAGGTACAGCACCAACAGAGCAGGTGTCTCATGACTCCCAAATTACCTCTAATGTCCACAAATCACTGCACACTTGAGGTGTGTGTGGCACTGATGGATGACACTGGGTAGACAGGACCACTCCTTCAGCTCGTGGTTAGCTGGTTAGATAGCCGGAAGGAGTATGTGATCAAGAGTCCATTCACAATCTAGAGAAGCTATTCTCCTACTAGTACCAGTCTCAATAATAAAGGACATATTGATGCTTACTCTGCTCCCTGGTCAGTTTAGTTGGCTGAGTATAGGTCTACCTTTTGAGTTTCTTGAGTTCTTCTTGCAAGAAGTATCACAGGGAGGATCAGTTCCTCAGGCATCCCTGAATCTAAATACATGGGAGTGTGAGCTGAGAGGAAGAGTCAAGGACACCCCCACAGATTTTGGCCTGAACAACTACAAGGGTGGTGTTGTCACTGAGTGGTGTGCGGTAGATGGAAGAACAAAGGTCAGGAGTTACATTTTGAGGATGCTAAATATGAAAAATCATTGAGATATTCCAGTTATGAAACTAGGTCAGCATAGTTGACTGATTTAAAATGCAGGTTTGGGTTCTAGAGAGCTATAAGATAACCTTCAATAAATAAATGAGCCGTTAAGCAAAAGAGTGGATGAGACCACCAAAGGAGTGAGGATAAGTAAAAGCAGGAACAAAGGACTGAGCATCGTACATGTTCCAGGCTTAAGAGGGCCAGAAGAATTAGAATACACTGAGGATGTCCAGAGAGAGAAGGCAAGGAAGGAGGAGAAAACCACTTCTTAGAAATTGTGCTAAGAAGAAGGGCAAAGTACATACATCAAGTGTTGCTAATAAGTCACGTAAGATGAGGACTGGAATTGACTACTGCGTTTAGCAACATGGAAGTCATTGGTGACATGAACAAGAGTATTTTTATTGAAACAGAAAGGGAAAATGCCAATGCAAAGCAGGCTTAAACAGCTGTGAGAGAACCGGAACCAGAAGCTCTGAGGAGTGTTCCTTCAAAGGGGAGCAAATAAACAAAGACATACATGACAACAGAATGGGGAGGCTCCTAGCAAGGAACTGGGAGTGAAAGGAGTTCTATTTGTCAGATGACAGAAATACCCGGATGTCTGTGTTCCTACAGGGAATGATCCAGTAGGAGGGAGCAGCTGGATATGTTGGTCAGAAGACAGGAAACTTGAGTAGACAAGAAGGGGTGAGAGGGAATTCTCAAGTAGCATGAATGGCTTTCAATAGGAAGACAACGATCAATATTTTAAATCAAGGTATTTGAATGTGAGTGCAGATGCTGGGGTGTTTTATTGTTTTGGAGCAATAGTGAATAAAGCTAAAATTTATTGAACATTTACTATGTATCAAACATCTTACATATCTTATTACAAAGTTTAACTTTCATTGATCCAAATTTTAACAATTTAAAGAAATTGAGGTATAGAGGGATTCAGTGATGTCTGAGAGGTAAAATTGGGATATGAACCACCCGAGCACTCTCAGAAATCTGTAAGATCCTTTGTGAGGACTTCAGTGGCAGATCTCCAAACCTTCAATAATTCTGTAAATATCCAGCATATGGGGACAAGTTTGTTCCATATTCCATGCCATATCATTCTAATTATCATAATTTTTACTCTATAGCTTTTAAAAGTTTCTTTAAATATATTAACACAGACTGCTATAATAATTGAAAAATAATTTTCCTTGGGGCAGCATTAATTTTTTTGTATCAGTTAAATATTTCTATCTTTCAAGATTGATTTGGCTCATTTTATAAAATCTATTTGCTCAGTGCTAAAATTAAATTGGTGCTAACAGCAAAATTCAAATAGCTCTGAAAAACCTGTGTCTGTCTTGATGCACTCTACTATAATAGTATTACTAATAATCTCATATTGTAATTTAATTCTGCATGTGTTTCACTATCATTGAGGAATATCTCCCGCTTAGTAAAATGTGATATTTCATTTTGGTATAGCCAGACACTGAGAGTGAGGAGCAATCAAGGTAGAAATACTGAGAGTTCTGCAGAGCTGGGCTGAGACTGCCTTCATCTGGATTTTCAGTAGAGGGGTGAGAAGCAGAGTTTAATGGAAGAGTTTCAGCATTAATTCTCCAGTATAGAAATGTTTCCAATGCAAGAGTACTTCAAAAAATTTATAGGAAATGTATATTATGAAAACAATTTGGCAGCCAGCGCCGGGGCTCACTAGGCTAATCCTCCGCCTGCGACGCCGGTACTCCCAGTTGGGGCGCCGGTTCTGTTCCAGTTGTCCGGTTGCCCCTCTTCCAGTCCAGCTCTCTGCCGTGGCCCGGGAGTGCAGTGAAGGATGGCCCAAGTGCTTGGGCCTGGCACCCGCATGGGAGACCAGGAGGAAGCACCTGGCTCCTGGCTTCGGATCCACGTGGCCATAGTGGCCATTTGGGGGGTGAACATAATGGAAGGAAGACTTTTCTCTCTGTCTCTCTCTCTCACTGTCTAACTTTTCCTGTCCAAAAGAAAAAAAAAAAAAAAAGAAAGAAAAGAATTTGGCATAGTTTTCAATTTTTTTTCTATCAAAATAAACTTTTAATTTTACTTTCCAGGAATTTTTGAAGTGCCTTTGCATATGGTCCACACATGTCCTTGAGTTCCTTAACAGTGAGAACTTTTCTTTGGTCATGCAAATTCATCAAATAAAAGGAAGACTTGCAAGGAAGCTCAAGGTTGTGACTATCCTCCTCCAAATAGTTCAAAATTACTGTACTTAATTGAAAGACTGTTTTAAAATTTTTATTTTAGCTTTGTTTCTTAGTGTTCTTGTTTCTACCAGGTTTCAGGTCATTCTCACAAAGATACCTTTACTGCCAAATTGCCCATTTCTAGCCTTCTATAACCTTGATGATAAAAACCGTCCATGGCATCATGAGAGCTTGTAGTTTGCAGTATGACAATAACCACCCCAAAGATGCCCAGTGTCCGAATTCTTGGAACTAGTGAATACATTGCCTTATGTGGCAAGATGGACTTTGCGTGAGTGATTAGGTTAAGGACATAAATGTGGGATGACCATCCTGGATTCTCAGGGCCCTATCTTTTTCTTTTTTTTTTTTTAAAGATTTATTTTATTTATTTGAAAAGTTAGAGAGAGAGGTAGAGACAGAGAGAGAGGTCTTCCATCCACTGGTCCATTGGCTGGAGCTGTGCCAATCCAAAGCCAGGAGCCAAGAGCTTCTTCTGGGTCTCCCATGTGGGTGCAGGGGCCCAAGGCTTTGGGCCATCTTCTACTGCTTTCCCAGGCCATAGCAGAGAGCTGGATCAAAAGGGGAGCAGCTGGGACTAAAACCGGTACCCATATGGGATGCTGGCACTTCAGGTTAGGGTGTTAACCCACTGTGCCACAGCACCGGCCTCCCCTATCCTTTTCACCTGAGTCATTAAAAAACAGAATCTTTCCCAGCTCTGTTCAGAGAAACATACAATACTGAAAGGAGTCAGAGAGCTGTGACATGAGACTCAACTTGCCATTGCTGCCATTAAACATGGAGGTGGCTTCTAGAAGTTGGAATAGGAAAGGAAACAGATTCTCCTCTAGGGCCTTTGGTAGAGGATAGCTCACTGACAATTTGATTTTGGCCAACTACACCATACTTTGGATGACTGGTACCCCACACCATAATATAACAAATGTGTACTGTCTTTAGTCACTAAATTGTGGTAATTTGAAGCAATAGAAAAATAAAACAGAGATCATTAACCATACTTTCTGATGAGCCAATTAGTAGTATATGAATGGTATACTCTAGTGGATTCAAGCCCTTTTGGGTGAGGAATGTGAACTGTCCCTAATGGAATTCTTGGTCCTCAACCTCTATTTTAAGCACTTTTTTTTTTTTTTTTTTTTTTTTTTTTTTTTTTTTTTGTTCATGATGCTCAGTAAGATTCTGTTGGAACAATGGTTTCCAAGGGCAAGAAAAAAAATAAACATGCTTTTGGAAACCATGGGCAGAACACAGATCTTCTAGAAAGTCTCAGCCTCTTACTATGTGACCTCAAACAAGCAAGTTAATGTCCTGAGTCTCTGTTTATCAGCCTACCAAATGAGAGTAAGAAAAACCTTTGCCTTGTCCACTTCATGAACTAGTGATGCGAATCAAATGAAAAACTATTCAAACTATAAGTGCTATGCAATTATTTGGAGGGTAATTGACGAGCTTTGGATTGGCTAGGAAACCAAGGAGAAAAAAGGGCCTCAGAAATGTTTGAATAAAACCATCTGAGAACGGACTTTATAGAGTAAATCTTTCATGAACGAAGGGTGTGACCTTTATTTTTTTTTAATTCAGTTTTTCCAATTGACAGTTTTTCTAATTGTATTTATGCGCTAAACCATTCTGTTGTGAAATAGCTGTCCACTATGGAATAAGTGTATGCTCTTCTGTATGAGGGCATTTTCACACTGATGTGGGATTCAGATACATTTTGTCCATGTATTTCTTAGTTCTCAACCATGTTTGGAAAAGTTTCAGTGACTAAACAGTTGATTTTCCAAATAAGTGAAACGTTGTAAT
This sequence comes from Oryctolagus cuniculus, assembly GCF_964237555.1. Taxonomy (NCBI): domain Eukaryota; kingdom Metazoa; phylum Chordata; class Mammalia; order Lagomorpha; family Leporidae; genus Oryctolagus; species Oryctolagus cuniculus. The sequence continues at coordinate 91,157,946 of NC_091442.1, forward strand.
ATACCAACAAAATATTTCTCTTCACTTGCTGTCTGTCTTCCTCTTTTTCCAACTTCGGGAAACTCCAGCAAGAAGAAACGGGTGCCTGCATGCGTGGGCGTGTGCACACACGCACGGACATCCCAACGCAGAGATAAAATGCTGAAGCAAAATGTCCCTGTGTTTGGGACTTCTGCTCTCAATTGTATCTTTTCAGTTTGGGTAACCATCACACTGTTTTTTCGCTGTAACATTCTCTGCATCTGCATATGATATTTTTCTTTGGCTACTTTGTTTTAGGATTGTACGACTTTTCTCTCTAGGTCACGCTCATTGTGTGATAACCTCTTCTTTTAAGATAACCTTTCACTGCACAGACACATTAATCTTATTGTTGGCAGTTCTTGATTCCTTTCTTTAGAGGTATGCATCAAAAGTGTCCTCCACACTCCCCACAGCACACAAAGTTGCAATAACCCTTTCACATAGGCACATAAAAGTTGCCTTTCATGTGCTCCATTCGGCAGCACATATACTAAAAAAAAGTTGCCTTTCAATAATTTACATGATAAAAAAACAATGATAAATCTGCATGCACCATAAGAAAAAAAACTACATTGCATGTTAGAAAAAGCATGCAATAGAAGTAAGCCTGATTGAGAGAAGTAACAGGGACTAAAATTTATAGTCAGTTGTAAATGACAGCTATAGCAGGTGCGTTTCTTGGAGCATGTTTTAAGAGCAGCAGATGGTACTGCAAAGGTACTTAAAGGAGGATAAAAAGAGTCACAAGATGAGGCTGGGGTCTTGGAAGACAAAGGTCTTACCTAATTCTTATTTTTGTTGAGAACCAACATCAGCAGATTCCAATGGACTATTCACCCAATCACCCAACCAATCCCTGTGGAACAGCGAGCTTTCCTTACAGTAAAAAGCCACATCCCAAGAACAGGAGCTGCAATGTCCCCCTGCAGGAACCTACTTACCAGATCTCAACATGTGTTATAACATAGCCGTCACACTGCAGACTTTCCTTTGGTAGAAATTAACACACACGCAACGCCAGAACCTCAGGGGAACATATGCTGTCCAGGAAATCAGAACATCACAAGGCTCTAAACTTGTGAAAAAGCCTCTTTTTCAAACAAACAAACAAACAAAAAGGCTCTTATTTCCTCTATGTAGGTGAGAAGCTATTTTAAGATATACATTACCAGTGTCCACTTATAGGCTTCACAAAGTCACACAGGAGATGCAATGTCATTTGTGTTCTTTATGCACAGACCTACAAAATGGTATTAGAACTGCCCTGAACAAAACAGCAGCTGCTGCCAAAAACAACATTCATCTTCTCTTTAATCTTGCATGCCAGCTATCGAAGCAGGCAGTTCCCTTGTAGCCCAAATGTGCCTTGGAAGAAAGCCAATGGGCTCAGTTACCCAGAGCCAGGAAAGCAAGTTACCAAGGTTCAGGTATAGTAATTAGTCCTGAGTTCAGGTCTTTTGAGGTCGCCTGAACCATAGCCTTCAAAAATAATCTTGAAATAAACCAACAATGGAGTTTTCATTTTGTTCTGTATGATGTTTTTCATTTTTTCTGCTTAAAAACGTATTGTTAACATTATATAGAAAATATCTAATCACACTACAGCAGACCCAAATTCTTTTCTAATGGCTGTCCAATATTCGCAAAGGGACAATAGAAACATTTAGCAGATTTGTTTTTTAAACCTTACTGCTAACAGTAAAGCAGGTGTTAACAGGATAACAGTGAAACTCAAACCAGCTTGAAGTCCAAAGAGCTATTCTATATCTTTCTATGCAGATCCTTTTGTGGAGCAAATAAAACATTTACACTATGTGTGATTAACTAAAATATCTGGTGAACTTAGAATAAAACTGGACATCCTAGAAAGGAATTGTTTCATATAATGAGGCACAGAATGGCTTCAACTTAAAAGGAGAATTTAAGGATTTCAAGATAATCAGTTTGTTTAAAAAAAATGGGGGAAAACCACCCTTTGATAGTCTCTCCTTCTTTTACACGTAAACACTGCTTAAAGGGGAAGTCACTCAGCCTATATCGACATGTAAGGGTCACACCTAGTATGAGCAGTTTGCAGATACAATTTCACGCAGCACTGCCATCAACCAGGTAGATATTATCCCATCGCACAGGTGAGAAAACACGATTTAGAGAAAGTAAGTAACTTCCTTATGGCAACCTGATAAGTACATTGCCATGACCTCCATGGGACTGGAAAGAAAAATACTAGGCTAGTGAGATAATTAAACTGATTTCATTTATATTTAATTAACTAATAAATTTTATTTAAAATATCTGTGTGTTGGAAGGCACACAGGCAGGCACCTCTCACTGAGTCAGATTCTAATTGAAATCAGAGTAGCAAGTCCTTACCAGGCTGAAGTGAACAAGCAGTGGAGGTGGACCACGGTGCACTTGGCTGCAGCTTTTAAAAATGTTACGCAGGCAGGAGGAAGGGAGAGATCCCCAAATAAAGTGATGTTATTCTTTTTGATAAAAAATAACATAGGGTGCTTTCCGACTTCTAACAACATCATGCCAAGAGACACTGAACAAACGTGCGTACAAGACCTGACAAGGATCTAAGATAAAGACAGGCAGGATAGGGCTATTCGTCCCCAGAAGGTCAAACTACTGAAGACCATAGGGAGCTGGGACTGTCTGAAAGAGGGAAAGTCTGGGAGGTGATCTTCGGAGGGGAACAGAAAGGGGCTCAGCTTCTGGGAGGAGAAGCTTCTTCAAAGGTGAGTAGGAGGTGGCCAGGTCAAAGGAAGCTGGGACAAGACCCCTCATAGAGAAAAAGTAGCAGGTGCCCACGGAAGTGAGTTTTAAGAAAAAAACAAAAATGCAGGAGGCTAGAAAGGCATGCAGAGGCCCTCCCAACTTTGCTAATTGATTTTGATTTTATCTTAAAGCAGTATGGAGCCCTTGAGGAATTTTAAGCAGGGGACTGTCAAGATCTGATTTAGTTTTGAAAGGTTTATCAGACATCAGAATGCAGAATGCATGATGGGATTGGTGGGGAAAGGGGCAGGGGCAATAAGCTGGGGGGCAGGAGCCACTTGGGAGGGCACAAAGTCCTCCAGAGCAAAGGATGAGAAAGGGGAGAAATGGGCCAAGTTCAAGAGGATATGGAAGTAGAACAAGAGGTCTTGAGGACTGACAAGCAGTGGGTGGGGGAAAGGGCAAGAGTCACAGATGACTTTCAGTTCTAACTTGGGTGACTGGAAATGGGGTGCTATTCGCTGAACCAGATGCAGAGAAGTGGTGGCTGGAGAGGCTGGAGTCTGGAGTTACCACCTAGCAGCTTACAGGAAACCACTGTAGCGGGAGGATGTGCTCCCATGAGCCAGTGCGTGGCAGATGGGAATGTGAGAAGCTGATACCAGAAAGGCATGTCAGTCGATTGCGGGGTACTGCAGCCATCAGAAAATGAACTAAAGCGAGAGTCCACGGAACAAAACCAGCACTGAAAGATGTCAACGTGATGGTTAGCGAAGCATCACTAATGGAGTTGACCTTGAGGAGGGCAGCACTCCCTGATGGAGTGATGGCACTGAAATCAGACCATGGTGCATGGACCAGACATGAAGGAGTGTGAGGGAAGCTCACGGGTGCACTATTGGACAAAAAAGAGAAATTAAAGAAGAGAGTAATATGAGTACCTGGAAGGGCTGGAAAGATCACCTCAGTCAAGGTAGAAGGGAAAAGACCGCTTTGAAAGAGTAGGGCAAAAACGAAAAACTAAGCATTTCTTTTGTGTAAATAGCCTGGAAATTGAGAACAACTTACCTGTGGTTAATGAGAGCCAGGTGAGCTCAGAGGCTTTGCTCCTGTGCAAAAATCTCTGGGAGGGAGAAGTGTCTCAGCTTAGAATCTAGGGTCTGAGCGTTCAAGCTTTGCTGTTATTTACTTTTAATCAAGTGAATTTCTCCCACAGGATACATTATTTCATTCCAGCAGCACTCCCGACTCCAGCTTCCTGTTAAGGCTCATCTTGGGAGGTAGCAGATTCCGGCCACCCAGGTAGGAGACCTGGCTCCTGGCTTCAGCCTGGCCCAGTCCCTGCTCTTGCATACATTTGGGAAGTGAATGAACAGATCAAGAGGCTTTTTGTGTTCTCTCTCTCTCTCTCTCTCTCTTCCTCTCAAAATAAAATACATGCATAAAATTTTAAAAAGATATATAGACCATTAGCTATTCATAAATATGTCTCTATAGCAGTCATAACAAAGCAGAAAAAGAAAAATAATCCCCTCACACAGTGTAATATACTTTATTTTAGGGAGATGCTAGTTAATCACTAACTCTAATAAATTTCATGAGGATTGTGATATGAAATAAAGTAAACTGGAGAAAAAGGAAGGGTGCTAGTTCAATGTTGAACCTAGATTTACAGATTTGTTGCTGACTCCTTTTGCTGTGTGTATTTTCAAACATGTAAGAGGAGCACAAACTTCCTGCACGGGCCGAAGCGTGGCACAAATTCACAACGGTTCTGCAAGCCACATACCCATCTTCAGTACTGCATGGACCTCAGCTCCTCTTCTGTCAATTAATTGCTCTTAAACGTGAGCCGCCATGATATTCAGGACTCTCAGAGCTGTGGCTTTCCAAAACCAGTGACAAATACCTACAGCACAGTTTGCTTCTGAAAGCGTGAACACCTATAAACCAAATGTACTGTAAGTCTTTTAAATCTGTAAACTCTTTTGAACTCTCAACAGTTCGGTGATGGAGAATGTGTAGGCTCTGGTTGGCCTCTGATCCCACAACTGGACTCTGGGAATGAATACCTGAGGTTCCTACAACTCCTGGTGCTTTTTTCCCCATGGATGTAATTAAATGTGCTCAGACGTAGGTGTCAGATCAGCTACTGAGACTCGCAGCAGTGTGGTCTCTCAGGGCCTTTTAATTATTAGAAAAGTTAATGTGATGAAACAGATGAACTAAATCTTTAAACTCTGCTATAACTGTTTCCAAATGTCATCAAAACCAGTGATGCTAGGGAGGCCTGAACTGAAAGAGCACTCACAATCTTGATCGTGTTCTCCGTCACATCAGATGACAAGCCTGATTCGCAGAGGTCAGAACTGGCTTTCCTGATTATGCGATACATGTTGGCACATCAGCTGCCTTTTGTTGAACTGAACAAATGGTTGCAGTTCCCCATCCCCTTCAATGATGGTGCCCCAGCTGTAACAAGGGGAGTTGGCTGTCTTATGAAAAGTATAATTATTTGAAACGTTAGTTTAGAATGCAAACTCCAGAGAGCCAGAGAATAAAAACATCTGAGGGTGCATCCCAGGAATGTGCATGGTTAACAAGCCTTTCATGTGACATGAAAGTAATGCAAAAAGTTTAAGGAAAATGGAATTCAAAGATAAGTTTAGGGGCAAGTGTTTGGTATAGTGGTGAAGATGCCTGTATCCCATCACAGAGTGCCTGGGTTCAAGTCTGGGCCCCACTCCTTGTTCCAGCTTCCTGGTAATGTACACTCTGGGACACAGTAGGCTATGGCTGAAGTGCTCAGGCCCCTGTCACCATGGTAGACCCGGATTTGGTACAGAGCTCCTGGGTGCAGCCTGGCCCAGCCCCAGCTGTTGCTGGCATGTGGGCACTGAACCAGTGGATGGAAGATATCTGTCTGTCTGTCTCTCTGCTGGTCAAACAAAATTAAAAAAAAAAAAAAAAAAAAGGTAAGTTTATTTGGTGCACAAACTTTTGAAATCCATGCATATGCTTTGTGTTCAAGTTCACAGAAAACAAATATGAAAAAACTATTGACTATTCAAAACTATTTTTTGAACCAGATTAAACTTCCTTTTTTAAAAAAGATGTATGTATTTATTTGAAAGTCAGAGTTACAGAGAGAGAGGGAGAGACAGAAATATCTTCCATCTACCAGTTCACTCCCCAGATAGCCACAAAAGCCAGAACTGGGCCAGGTCAAAGCCAGGAGCTTAATCTGGGTTTCCCACATGGGTAGCAGGGCCCAAACACTTGGGCCATTTCCTGCTGCTTTTCCCAGGCCATTATCAGGGAGCTGGATAGGAAGCAGAGTAGCCAGGACTCAACCGGTGCCCATACAGGAGGCTGGTGTCATACGTGGTAGCTTTACCAGACAGAATGCTGGCCCTAAACTTACTTTTTCATTCCATTTTCCCACACATTTTTAAAAAACACTTGGTATCATTTCAGGTAACTCATGTGTGTATATGATTAGGAAAAACAAACAAAGATGTCTACCAAGGTATACAAGATGGCACTGGGTTAACTGACTACCTGTTACATGCTCCTAATTCAGAGTAAAGAAAAACATAGTGAGTGTGGAAGACTCTGGGGATTGGCTCTCTCAGTTCCCACTCCCAATGCTTTGTAGCACAACCTCTTGTACTGCAGGCACTAGAGAGGGACAAACCCTAGCTCCCAGACTGCTCTGCAGTGAGCTAGGGCTGCTCAGGAGACTTGGACTCCACCAATCAGGCACAACTCTGCAAAGATTTGCCGAGGAAGGGAAATACTTGAGGACAGGCTGGATGCTGGGCATGCATTTTGCTGGCAAGATTTTGCAGTCGGCAGCAGTAACAGCTTCTGGCACTGGCTATAAAATCTTACAGGCTGCAACGGTCTTAACCCGGGTCTGAGTGCTTGGGAGTGTTTTGGAAGCTCAGTCAACCACCCACACCTTCGGCAGGTTTTATAAACCACTGAATGTATTTCAATATATCCCCTTCTGTTTTAAAGGAGTTAGAGTGGATTGTCTATAACAAAACCCTAAACAAGACTAAGAGTAAAGAATCCAGCTATTCCGTATTTAATTCTCATAAAAGTTGATCTAAACTTTCCTTAGGAACTTTCCATTATTATTTCAAATGGAAAAATAAGAATAATTTTAGGTTTTTAAAAAAGAAATTTTTGATTGGCAATCTATATGAGTTTTAACACAGTTCTATCACCTGAAATATGGCAAAGCATCTACTTTTGACATGCCTGGGACACGTTCCTCTGGTAACAATACACTTCAATTACAGGTTCATTGACATGCCCGGGACACGTTCCTCTGATAACAATACACTTCAATTTCAGGTTCATTGCTAATGAAAGAGATGATGTTTGAAATAAAAGAACATCATCAAAGTAAGCCACGGATTCAAATCTTGGTTCTGTCACTTACATGCAATAACCTTGAAAAAAAATTATGTAACATCTCGGAGTCTCTGTGTTCTCGTGATGATAACATGTTTCTGGATTTTGGAAAAGATTAAATAAGACAGTGTTATGTAAAGCTTCTGCAATAGGACTGCAGATCAAGGAGATCATTACATAACTGCTAATGCTATAGTTATTATTTTATTATATTGCTAATCCTTCCAGTGTTGAATTCTGAAAGCCATAAGAACAACGAATGACACAAGCTCACTTATGGCTCCCTGAGAGATTAAAGATCAGCATGGGAAGGTGATAAAAAGGCATTGTGAAACTGCCTCCTAGGCTTGGATTTTTATCAGCTCTCCCAAAGCAGATAGGTTCATTTCTACCTGCTGTAAAAGTAAGGCCAAATTGCTCAGGCAGTGGGTGAGTGCGATCCTAAAGAGCAGAATTTGAAAAGTCAACTTTAGCTTCAGTAATAAATCCAAGATAACTTTAGAAAATTGTGAGTGTGTTTATTTATTCATGCACATAGAGGCAGTATAGAGTAGGGGGACTGTGAGGCATCCACTCTAGAATCAAACTGCCCAAAGTCTGACTTTATTTATTTTCATTTTATTTGAAAGAGAGACAGACAGAGAAAGATCTTCCATCTGCTGGTTCATTACCCAAATGCTCACAACAGCTAGCAGGTAGGCCAGACCAAAGCCAGGAGCCAGGAATCAAATCCAGGTCTCCCACACAGTCTGCAGGGAGCCATCCATCACTTGCTGCCTCCTGGGGTGTGCCCTGGCAGGAAGCTAGACTCAAGAACAGAGCTGGAATCTGAATTGAGGCACTCCAGTATGGAATGTGGGGGTTCCAGGTAACTTAACTGCTACTGCCCAGATTTTAATTTCTACTCTGCCACTTGCTATCTTTGTTGCCATTAGAAAGTTATTTAATTTTTCTGGGCCTCAGTTCTTCTTCTGTAACATGGCTATAATGATAGACCATACTTTACAGGGTTGTTGAGAATCAAATGGAGTTATACATACAAAGCTCTTGATATACCTACCGAGTCTCTTATAAATATTCACTATGACTATTATCATTGCTGTCTTCTAACCACACCTACAAACAAGCAACACTATTTCCAAACTTGAAGGAAGGGAAGTGGAGCCAAAGCCCTGGTCACCCTCCTTGATTCTTCCTGCTCCCCTGTTTCAACATCTGGTATGTCAAATCCCGTCATATTTTTTCTTACCAATAAAATAGATCTCAGAATGTTCAGTTCTTTCCATCTCTTCCTGTACCTACTACAGCTGCTGCCAAGTTCCTTCACTCTTGCTGGGAGACCATGGGAATCCTCTAAGTAGCATTCTTTGCTTTCATGATTGCTGCTTGCAATGGTGTGCTCTTCTGGGAGCACTAAACATAACTGGCTGCTTAAAATCTCCCAGAGCTTTTCCATTAGATTGGTAGGAACACTTGAATTCTTGACCAAGACCGCCAAGACCACAATAATATCACAAGGTGATATTATTCTTATTTATAATTCTTATTTCCAGCACCTTGATCTGGTCCTTGTTCATAGTCCACGTGCCTCTATTATCTGTGGACTTCATGTATTGTTAACTGCTACTAAATTATCCATTAAAATGCTCCCACAATCAAATCCTCTTCTACATAGTACCAACCATGGCAGTGGCAATATCTAAGTTATTTACATAGAATAAACCCAGGTATATAAAAGGGGCGGGGATGAAATCTACATAATGTACAATTCAGTCCTCAGCAAATGGTGTCATATTTATACAATGAAATTGTAATACCACTCCCCAGATTCTGCTTATTATCTATCTCCTGCACTGGAGTGTGAGCACCACAAGGAAGGGATTTTCAGTCCATACTGTTTCATCCAGAGTGGTTAGAGAAGTGCTAGGTATGAAGAAGACTCTCGTAGATATTTTTAGAATGCATGAAAGAGAAGGCTCTTGATCATTAGTTGGGTACAAGCCATTGTCATACTTCTCATTCTTAGGTCCAAATAACTGCTACATTCTAATGACAATAATTAGCTAAATTATTGTTTGAGTTTTTAGCTATTTTATTTGTACTTTTAATATTTCTCTAGGTTCATGTCCATGATAAATTTGATTACAATAGTGGTATTATAGTAGGTGCCTCAACTGACTAGAGATAATCTACACAACAGAAGCATCAAAGGAGATGACTATAATATTACTATGAGAGGAGTTCTAGCATCACACATTATCATCATTATTTTATAAGGTTCTGAGATCACAATCTTCTAAGTAAATGTAAGTAATTTTATGTTCTGGAATTCATCCACATAGAAGTCTTGGAAAGCTTATCAATTTAGCTTCTAAGTAATAAAGAAAAAAAAAAAAAGAAGAGTATGGAAAGCATACTTCAAAGCTATTAAGTCCCTCCTCTAAATAATGCTGGGAGGAAAAAAGGAACTTTCTCTTCTGAGCGGGCAGAAGGGTGAGCATTGAATGATCTCTGGATAATCTTTTCGGTTTCTTTTCAAAGCAGCTGCTCTGCTGAGAAATCAAAAGGGGATGGAGAAATAAATGTAAACAGGAGACTGTTTGGATAGTAGAGAGAGTCTCTCACCATATGGGAAAGAATGGCTATCTACCTCATCAGGAAATGAAGAGAGGGCCTCATGAGTAGTGCATCCAGCTTAATGAAATTTAAAAGATATGCTTCAGCTGCTTTTGGCTGGAAGTGCCAAATCTGCACAGACTTTTTTGCACATCTGTTTCATTGCTCAGTTTTTGTACACCAACTCCTCTTTTCTGGTCCTTTTGAAGCTTCTGTTTGCAAACTGAGGCAGGAGTTAAAATTTGCTGTTTTTAATACAATTCTATAAAACGTGAAAAGTTCTGTTGGTTCAAGAATGTTAACTTTTCAGTTCTATATCCAGTGCCAAGAAGTTTACCAAATTAAAAATTATTTTGAATGGAAAAATGCCCATGTCACAAGGTTACATGATTTTAAAAACTTCAGAAGTTTGAAGAATTGGCATCAAAAGATCACTCTCAAAGTTAATTTTTTGAAGTATACAAAGTCACTACAACATTACATTAGAGCCCTGCATTGTAACGCAGTAGTACGTGTATTATTGCTTTGGGTCATGAAGATGGTGGCTCCTAATGCACATAAAGTTTGAAAACAAGACTTCCTCTTCATCTTTCTCCAACTGTCTACTCTATACTCAAATTTCTAATCCTATGTACTAGCCCACTATTTTTCTAAGCTCCTCAATCATACTTAAATCCATAAATATAATTCAAACAGAAGCATCTCAAACTTCTCACATTGTCATAATTCTGCCTATCAGCAACACTTTCTAGATAGAGATGACACACATCACAATCCAAAACTACAACATTCGGTGCTTGTCTGTTGCACTGGCAACCTATTAGCTGCACAAACTGCGAAAAGGAAATATTAAAAGAAGCATTTTGAATGTGGGTGAGTTAGGGAGGAAGAATCTACTATATTTATAATGGTCTTAATTGTTATATATTAAGACAAACTTGTAGGCAAGAGAAGAAGATGGCAACCAAGCAAAATATTAGGAACAGACAGATTGTGTTTGCTGACCCATATATTGGGTATTTCATGGAAAATGTGTATTATGCAAAAGCATATGGATTTCAACATTTGTGTACCAAAATAAGCTGAATCTTTTACATCCATTTTCCATTAAGTTTTTGAACTACCCTAATGAGCAATTTGTTCAGCCTCTCTGAACCCCTATTCCTCTTCTGTGAAATGGAATAATCACACTATCACCCATATAGATGGGGAGAATTAGGGGAGATGAAGTACTAACACACTTAGCTCAGGACCTGGCATATACTGCAAGCACTGGGATCAACGTTTTCTTCACCATCACCACCAACGATTGTCTGAAATCTAAATTTCCGGCTCTTAACTCCCGTCTGTATTGCATGAACAAGCTCTAACCGGCACTTGCCATTTAGTCAATTGTGTTATTTCCTTAAAGAATCACAAGCAAATGCCTCACCCTCTTCTTTTTCTATTTCAGTGTCTCCACTCTCTTCTACCAATGAAATGGCTCATTGATCATTTCTCTCTCCAAAGAGAATTATGTTTCAACAATGTGTGCACATTTGTGTGGGGCCAGTGTCACATGCAGAAATTTGTGTGTCTTCTACTGACATCAATGCATAATCGTAATGTTCTAAAGTTCTACCTAGCTTCCAAGTCACCCTTACCAGTGCCAACACATGTGTCAAACGAGGTCAACAGGCACAAAATTGTTAAATGCCCTGATCCATGCTTAGAATGCTGAGAAGTAGATGTTTTCTCTTAAAGATACCATGATTCATTAATCTTTACCAAGATTGTGGCACTACGCCACTAGTTGGGGAATACCATGAGGCAATTTAGTCAGGTAAGTAAAAAGATCACTTCCATATAATGTGATCATTGACAGACTATGTTTTAAATGCTAAAGGATATCAAGGGTAAGTTCCCTAAACACAATAAAGGAGTAGGAACAGGGAGGGACAGATAGATGTCTCAAGGAGGAACCATTTGAGTCAAAGAGGCTCTCAAGAGCTTTGCAACCAAGTTCAGTGCCGTGGGTCTCTCACTGTGCTCAATTAGGAATGAAATTTACCACTCAGGGAGTGGTGCAGATAAGCAACAGCCAAACCACAGAGGCCCTTGTATAGTGTGCTGAGGGTTTGGACTTTATCCTGCAGGTAATGCTAAGCCAGTGCAGAATTTTAGCCAGGTTAGTGACATGATCAGACTTCTACAAATAGCTCTAGATCGTGTGGGTTAGAAAAAACATCTTTAAAATGTTAAAGCACCCACTCTTTGTTTTGTTGGATAACGATATGGACGTCTTAGGGCAACTAGACCACATGCCTGAATTGAGGACAGGAGCCTCCCTGCTGTCAGCAAGTTCTTGTTCTGATTTTCCTGCACTGCCTCTCAAATTCTAGGACACTAATCTTCGGGGAAAGGTGCAAAACTAAGCCTCTTTAAATCCCATTCTCCTTCTAAGCTATTTACAAAAATAATGCACGCAATGTTTCCGCTTTATTCTCTTCCTTTGGGCCTTAAGAGAATGGACTCATATGGGTTTTTTGTTTTGTTTTCCTTTTTCAGCATCTAGAAGAGATTTCACATCTGCTTAGTCTTCGTCCAAATGTTTGTGCTAAATCCTACTCTGAACAGAATCCAAAATCACTTCACACATTTCTGGTTTGGGAAATTAATTACCGAGGCATCCATAGTCAAAGATCTGGTCAGGAAACTTTTAGGAGCAACCTTTAGGTTATAAGATGTTAGAACACAGGGGATCTTTTCTCCCTTTCACGAATGCTTTGAACAAGTCAGCACTCCATCAAAAGGAACATAACAGTTTAACATTCTGTCAAAGAATGGAATGCTTGTTCACCTGGAGCAATGGACTGATAAAAGTAACTTGCATCTGTCTTGATTGATACAAAACTTCCTCAAAGATTAACCTGGACAATCAAGGCCTGAAACCCCAAAACTGAATCACAGACAAGGAAATCAAACCCAAATTTGCAATGAAAACATTCCCAAACTATCGATCCTACTAATTAAAGTCAACATATTAAAACAAAAATCTTAAAATTCCTGCTGGCTAATAGAGAAATTCAACTAATTAAATTAAATTGGTTTGGTTAGATTAACTTAATAAATCTTGCATATTAAACTCCACACATTGATAAAAAAAAACAAAAACAATGTAAATCTGAACACAAAAATGCATTTTATTTGAAAGCCACCACATTTACTTTGGGTCTGTAATAGCTATCTCCACGCTTGTCTTTCTGCTGTGTTAATTCACTAAATCCTCACAACTACCTCACTTCACTTTACACATGAGAAAATCAGAATATTAGAAGAATTAAGTGATTGAAAGACATACAATTTGAAGAAGAGACATCAGATCTGTCTCCAAAGCTATTAATGATGGGACCACTCAAAAAATAGTTTGAGGCTTATTTTGGAAACACTAGCAACACACAAAGGTTTTATGTATTTGGAAAGTTTAACAGTATAGTCAGTAGAGGGAGGTATTATTAATCACTACCTCTTTTGACTCTCATGACAACTCAAGAGGAAGCCAAGAATGTGTTAACATCTTAGTTACAACTGTCCAGACCCTTTGCAAATCTCAGCACACAGTCACACAACCAATTGCCCATAATCACCCATAATCTTGCTTTATTTTCAATAACAGGTTTTAAATTTTAAATTTTTTGCTTCATAAAAAATGGAGTAAAATGACACAGAGAAGATAATCAAATGCAGAGTGATGTATTTGCTGCATAATGCATTCCCTAAAGATTAGATACCACTTATTGACATTACTTGAGGGCCAATTTCCATATCTCATTTAATCATTATATACTTGCAACTATGTATTATTAACCCCCTCCTTTTCTTTTTCCATTTTATTTGAAAGGCACAGGGACAGAGACAGAGACAGTCAAAGAAAGATCTTCCATCTGCTAGTTCACTTCCCAAATGCCTGCAGTAGTCAAGGCTGGGCCAGGTTGAAGCCAGGAACATAGAACTCAGTCCTGGTCTCCCAGCTGGATCACAGGGATCCAACTACTTGAGTCATCCCTTACTGCTTTCTAGGGTGTGCACTGACAGGAAACTGGAACTGGAAGCAGAGCCAAGACTCAACCCTGTGCATTCTCATATGTGATGTCAAGTGTCCCAAGGGGCACCTTAACCACTGTGCCAAACACCTTCCCCGTGTTATTACCCTTACCGCCTACACCTCGTCCGGATGAAAATGTCAAAGCCTAGAGAAAGGAAATATCATGCCTTGGCCTTTTCGAATAAGAGAGCTACAATTTAAACCTCATTCTGACTCCAAAGCCCAGGCTCCTTCTGCTTTATCTGAGACCAGTGAGTCAAATACTTGGCACAAACTTAAGCTGGTGCTAAAATGATAGTAGGAAAACTTGTGAGTGTGAAGAATATTTCTTAGAAAAGCACCATTCTGGGAGTGACCATCACAGATCAGGAACACTCCACATATTGTAGGTTAAAGAAGGAAGGCAGGGCAGGAAAAAGTGAGAGCGGGGAACTTGCAAAGTATTGTTCCTGCATTTTGCAGAGTGTTAAAAAGGTTAAGCTAAGTTAAATAAATTGCCTAAGATCCCCATGGCAAGTTACAGTCAGGAGGCAGAACTAAAATCTAGGTGCTTTTGACACAAAAGCCATGATCTGCCCTTTGATGGGGGGCTTCATTTCTATGGACGCAGAAAATGACTTCTTCAAGACAGGAAATCACACATTGATTCAAAATGAGAAGGGCCCATGTTATCCCAGTTCCTGGTCCAGCACAGGGATTAGAATGCAGGCTCCAGATCCAGGCCACCCGTTCACACTCCAGCTTCGGTCACAGAGCAGCTCTGTGACCTTGGGCACACGCTAGAAAGATGTAACTTTGCTCTAGGTAAACTCTTCAGATTATAATTACACACATTCAGCTTTTTTTTCCCCCTAGTTTTTGTTAAAGTAAAAAAAGAAAACAATTATTCAAGACAAGTGAATTTGAAGCCTGAGTTCTTTGAATAAAGAATTCTATCTCTTTCACTCTGACAGTGGAGACTTTGCAATTAAAATCACTTACTTTATGGAAAGTCATTATTTTTGATAAGTGTTATATTACCATTTACTTAATGCTAATAACAATAGCTAATGTTTATTAAGTATTCCCTTTGTGTCAGGAAGTGGACTAAGTGCTTTTTTGTGGATTATTTCACTTAATTTTCATAACCACTTATGTGAAATGCACCATTGCTCATCCCGTTTGCAGATGGGTAAGAGCCTCAAACATTCTCCTGCAAACTGTTTGTGGTTTTACCATGCCTCTGTCTGTTCTCTCCCTCACCTGCCAGATGATGCCAGGACTGTCCAGGTAATAGTTTCACATGCACTAACCTCCTAAAGAGTCCACTCTGAGATAATGCTGCTAATAAAGATGCTGTACCATTAACACAGAATTATCATTATTATTTTGTTTTTACTATTTATGCACTTGAATTGACAAGGAATCATCAAGCAAAGACCAAAACCTAAAAAGCTGGGAGCTTGAAAACCTGGACATAAGCATAAAGACATTATTAAATACCTTTCTGATACGCTGCAGCCATTTAAAACTGTCTTCAAAAACAGCACATCAACAAGGTCAGAGCAAACCGATCAAAGTAATCTCTGGAGCATCTTTCTTTTTCCAAGAAGTTATTGTGAAACACAATTTAAAAATATTTTAAAATCTGCCCTCTGCCAACAAAGTACCACTTTATTGGAAAGGCATCCAGGACCTGGCAGTAATTCTAATTCCAGAAAGTAAATGGCACTTTTACAGTTTACAGTGGGCCTCCCTCACAGTGGATGAGTCAGGCATGGGGTTTCCATTTGACAGTGAAGGAGACTGGGAAGGAGGGACCGGTCTTGAAGCCCAGGCTCCCTCACTTGGGGGAGCATGGCTCAGACACAGTCAGGCACACTTCGGAGCGGTACTGAGGACCCAGGCTCAGAAGTAACACGTCAACCGGGAAGCTCACTGTTGCCTGCTCTCGGTCTTCCTGGTGCAAGATCAAAACCCATCACATTTCCACATTCAGGAGTCGCCAAGAAAGAGAAGCTCAAGCTGTACAGGCTGTATGCATAGGCATGTGTCTAAGTATGGGTGCCTCCTGTTGTGGCCGTGAAAGGAATCTGATCTTTAGAATTAAACAAGTATGGCCTCAAATCCAACATCCTCCACTTGTTTGCATGATTTTTCTTTTAATCTTGGACAGACTTTCTTAACTGCCTGTGACACCAGAATCCCACGTTGCAGCATCAGAATCCAGGCTACTCTGTTTCTGGTACAGCTCCCTGCTAATGTGCCTGGGAAGGCAGCAGAAGATACCCCGAGTACCTGGGCCCCTGCCAGCCACGTGGGAGACCAAGAGGAGTTCCTGACTCTTGATTTCATTCTGGTCAGACCTGGATGGTGCAGCCATTTGGGGGAGTGAACCAGCAGGTGGAAGATCTCTTGCTCTCTGTCACTCTTTCAAATGAATAAATAAATGTTTTTTAAAATTGGGAAATATTCTCAACATACTGAGTGTTTATGAGTGTTGGAGGCAGATAGTGTACAAATAAGGAAGTTATTAGTCTCTAAGAATTATTTTAATTCATTCCTTCATACAAACCCTATTGCCAAAGTCAGGAATTCCTAATGCTGAATTCCTCCTAGGGCGTATAGATTTGTTATAATGTTCTAGCAGAGAAGGAAAAGATTATTAAGAACCAGCTGTGGTGACATCAGTCTACCTCATTTAACCATTTCATCAATACTGTTTCCAGGTGGTAACGTCAGTGCCCATTTTAAAGACCAGGAAAGTGAAGTTCAGACAGAAAAACTCACTGAGTGTCATATAGCTATTTAGGGTCATATAGCTATTTAGTGGCAGAACTGATCCTCTTTTTTTTATCTATAACTTAGTCCAACCTTTTCTTTTCTTTTTTTTAAGATTTTATTTCCTTACTGAAAGTCAGAGTTAAAAAGAGGCAGAGGCAGAGGTAGAGATGAGAGAGAGAGAGGTCTTCTATCCGCTGGTTCACTCCCAAATTGCCACAACGGCTGGAGCTGCGCCGAACCAGAGCCAGGAGCCAGGAGCTTCTTCCAGGTCTCCCACATGGGTACAGGGGCCCAAGGACTTGGGGCCATCTTCTACTGCTTTCCCAGGCCATAGCAGAGAGCTGGATAGGAAGTGGAGCAGCAGGGACTCGAACCGGCACACATATGGGTTGCCGGCACTGCAGGCGGTGGCTTTACCCGCTACCCCACAGCACCGGCCCCTTAGTCTAAACTTCTCTAATCTCACATGGTCTCTGGTTTCACTTAATAAAATGGTGCTGCCTATTTACTGAAATGAATGCTATAAATGGTGAACAAAGTAGCCTTTCCCAGTCATTAACCACATTTCTGTGTATAAAAAACCTAGCAGAATTGTCAACATCTTGCCTTTAAAAAAGAAATAAATTTGTAAAAAATGTCTAAGTACCTAAAAACCTCTACTTACTTCACAACATTCTATGTGTATGTATGTATATATATTGTGTATATATACTTATATAGAGAGAGAGAGAGACAGAGAGAGAGAGAGGAGAGAGAGAGAGGGAGAGATTCTACTATGAGCCACTCTACTCAGCAACTGCTGATTTTAACATCCAAGTGGCACTTATTGTTTTACTTGAGAGGGTAAGAGATAGACAGGGAGCTCTCACCCCCTAGTTGACTCCGCAAAAGCCCCCAGTGGCCAGACTAAGACTGGGCTACAGCCCACAGCCAGGAACATAATCCAGGTCTCCCACTTGGGTGGCAACAACCCAATTATCTGAGCCATTCCACTGCTTTCCAGGATCTGCATCAACAAGAATGCTGGAGTCATGAGCCAGAGCTGGGAATCAAACCCAGGTACTCTGATGTGGGACATGGGCATCTTAGCCATTAGGCTGAATGCCTGTCTATTGGCATTTGCTTTTGATTTAGTGTTCTTGTAAACTGAATATGTACCTTTGAGGCACCGAATTTGCGGTGTGAATCTGTGTGGGTGATAATTGTGGTATAAATAACTGGATTTGGCAGGGGAAAGATTTTATCTTAGTTTTCTCATCTGAGAAATGGGATTTAATGGTACCTACCTTCCAATTTTTCTTGGAACTGTTTTCTACTAAGTGCCATTTTGGCATGATCTATTATTAGGACTGTATGATTTTATAAAACAATAGTGGAAGCTATTTAAAATAGTTACACATTTAAATGTCAAACACTTGACACTTATTACAGTAAATTTCATTCCTCCATGCTGACTCATTTATGGGTGACATTTGCACAAAAGTACAAACAATAAATGGCCAAATCAGTTTTGGATTTTAAACTCCATTAAACTGTTTAAAAACACAAAGGTAAATAAATGAAAGCAAAAGTATTAGAACAGGTCCTCTCATATTGTGAGCATTATAAGAGAGTGCTTCAAAAAGTTCATGGAAATTGGCATTAAAAGGTAAATTTATGGAGTGGGCATTGAGCCGAGGAGTTAAGATGCCTGCATACCATGTTAGTCAGTTCTGAGCTCCAGCTTCTGACTCCAGCTTCCTGCCAATGCAGGCCCTGGGAGGCAGCAGTGAAGGCTGAAATAATTGGATTCCCATCTACCCATGTAGGAGACCTAGACTGGCTTCTCGGCTCTCAGCTTCTAGTCTTCCCACAGCGCAGTCCTGGCCACTGCAAGCGTTTGGGAAATGAACCAGACTTGCAGAGCTCTCTCTCTCTCTGTCTGTTTCTCCATATCTGCCTGCCTCTCATATTAAAAACAACCCCCCCCCCAAAGACCCCACTTTTTAAGGATATGTTTATTTTGATTCAGAAAAGTTTTTTGAAATCCATGTCTAGTTTTTTCACCATATGGATTTTCCACAAACTTTCTGAAGATCCCTCCTATGCATGGATTTCAAAATTTTTTGTATCAAAGTAAGCTCATCTTTTAATTCTATTTTTCCACAAACTTTTTAAAGCCCTCTCATATAACAACTTGCTATTATTATTAACAGATTTTTTAAAATTATTTATTTTGCAAGTGAGAGTGATACAGAAAAATCTTCCATCTGCTGGTTCACTCAAATGGCTGCAACAGCCAGGGCTGGTCTAAACTGAAGCCAGGAGCCTGGAACTCCATCCAGGTCTCCCACGTGGATGGCAGGGACCCAAGCACTTGAGTTGTATTCTGCTGCTTCCCTGAGCACACTGGCAGGGAGCGGATTGGAAGAGGAATAGGCAGGACTCAAACCAGTTCTCCAGTAAGGGATACTAATATCTCAGTGGCAGTTTAACTTGCTGTGCCACAACACTGGCTCCATCAGCAGGTACTTGTAATTGTAAATTAGTTTATAGTGAAATATACGTATACATGAAATAAACCAAACCACCTTAATAAATGCCCAAACATAACCTAATAAAAACTATCCAAATTTCAAATTAAAGGAAAAAATAGGTCCATTATTTGCTTTTATTATTATTATTTTAAATATTTATTTATCTGAAAGGTAGAGTTACAGAGAGGCCGAGGCAGAGGCAGAGAGAGAGGTCTTCCGTCCACTGGTTCACTCCCCAGATGGCCACCATAGCCGGTGCTGCACTGATCCAAAGCCAGGAGCCAGGAGCTTCTTCCAGGTCTCCCACATGGGTGCAGGAGCCCAAGCACTTGGGTCATCCTCCACTGCTTTCCCAGACCATAGCAGAGAGCTGGATGGGAAGTGGAGCAGCCAGGACTTAAACCAGCACCCAAATGGGAAGCAGGCATTGCAGGCAGCGGCTCTACCTGCTATGCCACAGCACTGGCCCACTATTATTTTCTAAGTATTGTTAAAACAGAGTACTAGGGCTTCAGTACCCTAAAAACAAACACATACTAAAGTTTTAAAAACACTTTTACTCTGGAGCAGGCATTGTGATACAGCAAATTAAGCTGTTGCTTGGGACCCCTGCAACCCAGCATCTTGTATCCAAGTACCTGGGATGGAGTTCCAGTGCCGCTTACAATCCAGCTTTTTGCTAAGGCATCCTGGGAGTCAAGCCAGCAATGGGTCAAGTTCCTGGGTCCCTGCCACCCATGCAGGAGACCCAGAACTCTGGGCATCTGGGTTCTACTTGGCCCAGTCTTTGCTTTTACAGAATCAGGGGAGTGAATCAGCAGATAGAAGATGGATTTAACTCTCTCCCTCTTTCTCTCCTTCTGTCTCTGTCTTTCAAATAAATAACAAGCAACTTTAAAAATCTAATTAAAAAAATCCACTTTCCTGGGCAGGAATTATGAATTAAGTTTTTATTAAAAAAAAAGAACACTTAGAATTTGCTATAAAAACAATAAAAGAATCATATAAATCCTATTTTGTAGTTCTGTGCTTTTCTACATAATTTCAGCCAAATATTAAAAATAGTATACTAATAATCTCCTTTTTGTTTTTCATAAATGCTTTGTAAAATTTGATCCCTGCATTTTAGTCCCCATTCTGGACCACCTGGAAGCAGTAAGCTCCAACCATTCCACTGTGTTGTGATAATTTATCTTTCTAACACACAGCAGAATGACATCTATGCTAAGACCCGTCCTCTACCTAATAGATCACGTCTCTAGGTAGGCCCAAGTGAACACAGCAATTTTGTAAAATTGCCAGAGACCCAAGCTAAAGCAATCACAGAAGTTTTGGTCGGCCACCAAGAATGGAAATCCCTAATGTGTTTACGATTTCAGAAGCATCAAATCATAGCTTCACACAGAAGCATAAATAATGATTCTGTGTTTGACCACTAAGGTTTATTTTGCAACCCTTGGGTTTTCTAGATTTTGTTAGAAACTATTTTATATGAAAACATCCTTGCCCTCTCCTCCTCCTGCTCATCCATCTAAAATTCTGCAGCGTGTTTATAAATGTTAACAGCAACTGCATTCATATAGCCAGCACATCCCAGGAGAGTGGCAAGGCCTTCATAACAGAGCACACTTTCTGTCTCGCACTCTTCCTGGAAGCCAAGGCACCTGTGTCTGTTTCACAGGACAGCTCTTTGGGGAGGGGGTGGAGGGAGGCAGGGGGAAAGGGCCCCCAAGTGAAGAGTGGAAAAGGCAGCACAGTGGAAACCCAAGAGATTCCTTCACAATTAGACAATTACATTTCAACTGTAATTGCAGAGGCAACCTGGTTTATGACCACTCTAACACACATTTAGGTGAAACAAGCCAATAATGAGATGTGATTCAGCCCTGACATGGAAAGATCTTTGGTTTCCCGGATTTTCTGTCCAGATGAAAAAGAGGCAAGGGCTCTAAGGACCCACAGGGCTTTTGTTCTGAAGATGAACTTCTGCTCCGGAAAAGGCAACAGCAGCCGTGTTTGTAAAACAAACACAACGCCCCCCCCCCCCCCAGGCTGTGCTCTCTCCTCCCAGGTTTGCACAGGGACACAATTACGCAGTGTCCATAGCCTTTCTGCAAAGGTGAGAGAGCCTTGCTCTTTCCAAGTGAGCACTGCAGATGGATAGCTTTGCTGTCTGTTCATGCCCTTTCCCGTGGTCACCCTAGGGAGCAATGACATTCTTTGCAAGGCAACCGAGGGATTTTTGAGCTGCTGTCTGTGTACTTGGAACACAGAAAAGGCAACCTAATTGCCCTCCTCCCACTACAACCAAATTCTAGTCAGCAGGCCTCAAGAGCCCCAAGGCTACAGCTAATAGCTACACCTGCAAAGTGAATTGCTGCATTCCTACAGCCAGATAACCAAAGGCCATCTCTTGCTTTGTCTTAATTGTCTGGGGTATTGCCTCAATTGTGAACTTGGTTTTAGTGGGTAGATCACTAGACTTTGCTGCTGCTCAGAGAACACCATTATCATCATTGTCATGTCCTTATTTTCAGAGGAATATGCATTCTCTTGGCTGGAGGAGGCGGTCGGCTGGTCTTCTGGCTTCTAAGGAAAAGCTGCTGCTGGCTACTGGGCTGGCCCCAGCTCTCAGCTAAGAAAAGGAGGTAGACAAGAACTCCTCCAGGGATGGCACCAGGGCGAAAACCAGGATGGCAAAAACCAGGGCAAGGAGAGACTCGGCAAAGTGTCAGCCACAAGCACTGTCTTTCCTTGTGGCTCTGTGTCCCCTGCTGCAGCCTCTCATGTTCACTATCTTCTCAGAAGTAATTGCTGGGTGCAATTAGAGATACTAAGACTCAGTGACTTGCCCAAGGTCACACATCTGGAGGCAGAGGCAAGTGAGGGCCAGTTCTCCATTCCCCCCAAGAATGCTCTTTCTACCACAATCAGCAGATTCCTCCTTGGGTGGCTCTCTCCCATGGCAGTCAGCTAGCTACATGCACACAGACAGTGCAGAGACAGAAAAAGACAGGCAGATGCCGGAAAGTGTTTATTACCTCTTAGAAGCTTGTCTCCTCGAACTATCTCTAACTTGGTCTTAGGATTCTTCCTTATTACAGAACTTGAGAGACTAGAAGAAAGACAGTAAAAATCCTCTTCAACCATAGACTTTGTGAAAATAGGAGTGTAAATGCCATCCTTGTTACCAGGAAATATCATGCGGTAGGTGAAATGGCTGAAACAGGCTAAATTTAAATCTTCATTTCTCCCCATTGACTGGGTCATAGTGCTAAAACAAGGGTAATAGTTTGTATTCACACTGAAGCAAAGGCTGTAGAAATCTTATAATGCGAGGAAGGTTGAATGCCGTCGGATTCAAAGTGTGCTAGAATCTTAGAAATGGAGACTTTTCAAGCACGAAGGTACTTTGAAATGACCTACTCCCACTTTATCATTTTGCAACTGGGCAAACTGAGAGTCAGAGTTCCCCAATAACGTCCCAAAGTCATCATACAACTTAGTATCAGGTTAATGAAAGAACTCCGCCTCCTAATACCCAAGCCAATGTGGCAGCCTAGAAAAATAGTAAAATGTAGCGAAAGGACAAAGGGAGCTACACACAGAACAGTCTTCCTAGAGAAGACACATTGTGATTTCTAAAAAAAAAAAAAAAAAAAAAAATCACAAGGCCTAATTAGAAGAAAATCACCTCCTTTTTCTTTTTTCTTTTTTCTTTTTTATGGACAGAAAGAAATCGGTAGAGAAGGGATAATGACAATTCTCTGAAACTACCAGCCCCCTGTAAACAGTTTTTTTCAGGATGCCTATAATTAAGTAAAGAGGCAAAAACATCTTGCTGCACCTATAAATCAGTAAGGCTACAGTCAAGGGTTTCTATGAAACAAACTTTATCCAAAACAACCCTGAAAGCAGGATATATTATAAAAGCATCTGAGTGTTCCCTCAATTCGTTTTATAAATTGTTCTGACTACATAGGTGACTAAGACCAAAGACAGAGTCTCCTGCTGCTGTTCATGATTCATGTACCAGAAAAGAGAGATAAAAGATCACTCCACAGAGATTTATAGCCAAGTGCCTTCCCCTGATTTACAAAAGGGAGCATTAAGATAATTGAGAAAAGAAAAAAAGTCTCAAACTTGCATAATGAGAAAAACAAATGTCAGTGCATGTTGCCTGGTAAAGCCAACAAAGGGAGCCTGCACAAACGAATGCACGGCCTCACTCAAAAGAGCAAATGCAAGAACACCAGGCATAGGAGGCTGACCAAGTCTCTTTAGGCGAAAATAGAATAAGCCTCCAGAATTATAGTAGGGGGACTTAGAAAGCAATAGTGTGGAAACAGGGAACTGAATCAGAGATAGAGGTAATATGTCCATTTTCTATTTCTCTTCTAACCCATTTATTTTTCCTCTCCAGAAAAAAAAAATCTCCAAAGAACTCAGCTTCTCTCATGTCCACATATTCCCTCTGTTTTCACAAATTCTTGGCTTGACACATGCTATTGATCATCAATAATCAGATATCAGTCTAGAATGGGAGGCGCTGATCCAGAGTCAGGAAAACTGGGTCCCTATACATATGTACACATTTCTTGGCAATAGCCAATTTTTTCTCTGGCTTATGAAAGTTAGTGGGCAGGCAATCCTCAGGAATAATAAATTCAGATTGTAACTACAGGAAGCTACTGCACTGGGAGAAAAAACTAGAAAATCTCACCTAGTCCTTACAACTATCATGTGTGATAAAAGCTAAATAACTATTTTGTAATCATCAGATAGATTCACAAAAGGGAAACTCCAAGAACTTTAACCACATGCCTAAGGTGATGTGTCTACAAGTAGTAAAGCAGGTAGAATCAAAGTCCTAGGAGGCAGAAATCTAGAATCCTTCCAGCAATCATAGTTTAGGTGCTCCTGGACATGGAATTGGAAGGGCCAAATACAATGGGATTCTGCAACCCATCCAAATCTCATTGCTTGCATGTTTTTTTAAGGTGATGGAAAGAAAGATTTCCAGCACCTTTCATTAAAGAACAAATGTGACTTATAAATTGCTATCTTCAACTCAGCAGTTAGACATAAGTAAAATTTAGCAATTTTAATTGGTTTGGCACAGCCTTTCAGATTTCCATATGGTTATTTTCCTTGTTTTATGTTAAATGTAACTGACATAGCACTTGAGTTTTCAAGTCTTGGCAGAATATATCAATTAAAACTACATAAATTAGAATTTTTCAAAGCATACATTCCAAACTGAGTGGTCTTAAGGAAAAGATTTAAAAATGCTCTTTTCATAAATATGTTCATTTTCTTTCTATGATGTAACTTGTACCTTAATTTTCATAACAAGTTTCATAATTTTTAAAAGGCCTATTTTCCTTGGAAGAGTGAAAGGTAATAGCCATTTGCTGCTTCTCTGAGAGCTAGTGGGCCTAAAATGGGCTTTTCTATATTAATTGCCAGGTGCATCTTTCCCATCTCTATATTTCTGAAATAGCCAGCACTCGCAATAACTCTTTCAATGTGCCCTGAAACTAAAAATGTAAGCACATGGATAAACATGGCACTAGTCACATTATACTGATGGCACTTTTAACCAAATCTTAACAGGTGTTACTTAACATACCAGTATATCAGAGCATGCCACTTAAAATATAGTTCTAAAAAATGTGTACACATTGAAAGAGATGTTCTTTCTAAGGCAGCACCACAATTCCCTTAGAATTTATATCATACAATATGTGTAAAATACAAACAGAAATCTGTTGCCTTGTGATTCACATGACTGCCACAATTGCTCCTCATGACCATTGCCTATATAATTATTTTGCAAATAATGAAGTGTGCTAAACAAATGAAAGAATCATTCATCAAACCCCAAGTGGTTGTTGATGGAATTTTCACACTTATTTAACTTGATTGAAAGGCCAGAATGCTTGGTGTACCCATGATTCTTGGAGAGCTTGTGTGATTCAAATAAAAGTAGTATTTTTATGTTATTATTAAATTTTCTTCCTATATATGGAGTAATGTGAGAGTTCAGAACCAGTTGTGTTGCCTTATAATAGAACTCTGGTGTTGAGGCCATGTCTATAAAAGAGTATCTAGACTGCTGAGCTAATATTAATAGGTGTTCCACCGTGGTTAGGATAACGTTAGATTGAAAACAACTGATTGTGCTTCTTAGTATCCAATTTCCTTATGCTACTCTCCATTCACACAGAGTTGCACCAAACATTTCCTTGTAACTTCTTGGATTAAATAACCTGACATATGAAGGATCTAATTCCCTCCTTTATTTCCAAGGATTATTTGATTGATTTTTGCGCTATTTCCAGTGTTCCCTTTTGCAGAGACTGGAATGTGGGATTGCTAGAAGTATCCTTAAAGGAAATCATGAAGGTCATTAGATCCTAGGCAGTGAATGCCTTCATTCAACAAGGGCATGGCCCTCCTTGGCCTGCCTGCCCTCTAACATCAGCAAGTTCCCCCAAAAGGGCCTGCACTTTAACTTGGTCTGAACAGGTCACATTTCTAAAATACTTAGCTGTCTCAAATGTCCCTGGTCGGCAGCACTGAGTCACTAATGCCACAGCCACTAGTTTCAGGCTAGACTGACCTCTTTGGAGTTTTCAATGGAATTATTCCATGTAATCCTATTTACACAGCCATTTAATCAAAGCGAGAAAGGAGATTACAGAGCTCACATTTGTTTTGCAAAGCAAGGGTGCAAGGATCATCAATCCTACAGACTCTCAAAGTGACTTGATAGCACATCGCCTGGCTTTGGAGTGTTGGACATTAACCTGATCTATCTCCTGTTGTCTTGTTTAAATAGGAAGGTCCAGGCGCTTTTCCTGAACTACGTAAGACGGCAACTTCCCCATCCAGATCTCCCGGGGGCCATTCAAGGGAGCAGGTGCTACTATAAAAAGGAACAGGTTCTCCCCTCCCTTGCTTATTATGCCACAAAGCAGAACGCTTGTCCACACCAAGCGATTACATAAAACTTTTCTTTCGTTGCAAGAATCTTTAGCATTTGCATGTCATGGTGATCCCAGGTGTGCCCTAAAAACTACTCTGCTTGCAAGAGAGAGCAGATGGGCACTGTGCTTCTCTAGTGTCGGAGAATCTGGGAGAGCGCTCCGGAGAGGACGACCTCCACCTCCTTTTAGCCAGGCTAAGTTCCTTCCCTTGCCCTTTCCACACCCACACCGGCGCATGCAAGAGGCTCCATGTCCTGTGCACGTTCCCACACCTAGACATCGATTTAAAATACGATGCCAAGCGGGTGACTTAATAAAGCACGTCCAGTAGACGGGTGCCTTCATTCTAAGCTCTTTGCAGAAGTCTCCGATTCCCATTACCCCCACCACTTCCACGGACGGCTTCCACACATTTGAGACATTGCAATCTTCGTTATAGCCTCTGGGGGGTGAAAGGGCAGCCTTATCCAACCGGTGGCAGAAAACAAGGAGCCTTTCCTAAGAGGGGAAGTGAGAAGAGGGAAGAGCCGCCAGGGGTGAAAAGAACTGTGCACCGCGGCGCCCCTTTCTAAATGAGCCGTATATTTGTGTTAAGGGGGAGAAAAATCTAATTGTACCCCTGGGCAGTGCTTCACCCACAGCACTTTATGCATCATGCACAATTTAGCAGCACTGGGAATTATCTCAATAACTATCATTAGAGGTGCCTATTAAAAAAAAAAAAACTTTCTCTCCTTTGTAATGGAACAAAGTGCATGTATGCACTGTGGAGGTATCAGCTCCTCCGGAGCTCTCCAGAGAGCCCACCCAGAGCCGCAGACTAGGCAAACGCCGCCGGGAGCCAAGTTTCCCGGGCGGGCTGGGCAGGTTCCCCTCCCCGCCGAGCGCAGCGGCGTTGGAGCTCGGAGCTGGCTTCGCTCCCGAGGCGGCGCCGCGCCGCGCCGCGCCCCGCGCCCACCTGCGGGCTGCACACATAAATCCGGGTGCGACAGCGAGCGAGGGTGGCGCGGGGGGAGCTGTTTCATAATCTCCCCGAAGCCACGGGAAAATGTCTCCCGGGCACAGACGAAGCCTTCCAGTGATAACTTCGGGGCCAAAAAGAGCCGATCGTTCCAACGGAGGGAACTGCGCTTTCCGACTGACAGTTCCAAACTTAGCTGCTGGGGCTGCAAACTTGCCACGGGCTCGCTCTCATCACTCCCAGTCCTTCCCTTCCCGGGCTCACCCAGGCGCGAGGAGGCTAGGGCTGGCACAGCACGCCCGCCTCCCTCCCCCGGACCTCCTGGGCTCAACGGGCGGGCACAGCCCGGAGGGTCCCGGGTGCGGATTCCGGGGCGCGCCTGCCTCCCAGGGGGATCCGGGCGCGATTTTCTTGGAAAGCCTGCGCTGTCCCCGGCGCGCCCTACTCACTTGTGTCTTCTTCATAAGGAAAGGCAGCGCTGCGATCCAGCCCAGGCAGCGGTGTGGCGACTCCGTTTAGCTGCTCTGGAGCTCCAGCATATTGCACGAGCAGCGGCGACAGATAGTCCAAGCATTGGGTAGCCCGAGCGCAGCGCCCTCTCCACGGCCCGTGCTGTCCGCGGCGCTCCAGGTCCCGGCGCGAGGCGGCGAGTGAAGCCCGGGCCGCCGCGCCGCCGGTGCTTTTATACAGCGCCCTCCCGCCTGCTCCGGACACGCCTCCTTCCCTTCCGGAGCCCCGGGGAGGCGAGACGCTGGCAGAGGCGCGGGAGGCAGACCGCGGGGCCGGACCGCAGCGCTCTACATGCCTCCGAAGTTGCGCCGACCGAGCCCAGCGCGTCCCCTAGCCTGGGGTCCTCGGGAGCGCACGGGAGGAGTGGGTGCCCTGGGGGCGAAGCTTAGCAGCCTGGCGCAGCGAGTCCCAGCCGGGCCTCCCGCTCCTCTGGGACTCACCTGGAATCGCCTGGGACCAGGCGAAACACCTCGCGCCTGGAGTTGCCTCCAGCTCGCTCGGTGCTGAGAGGATGCAGGAGCGAAGTTCAATGGGTTCTGAGCAAAGAATCCACTGCGCCCAGCCTTGGGGGGTTGGGGGGAAGTTTAATTAAGATCTATAGGTAGGCCATTGTCTTACCTCCTCTATTAAAAAAAAAAATGACCATTCATTTAGTGAATGAGCATTTGATAATTAAAGGAATTGTTTCAAGGTTAAGTATTGCTAACAGGCCGTTTCAGAATGCTTTACTGCCGTGTGTTTAGAAATTAAGATTCAAAGCAAGTGGTAGGGGTTACGAAACGTGCAGTTCGCCAACGCGGCAAGGGTTTTGGGAGCTGTACTTTGTGCTGGAGACGTTTTCACAATTGGAAAGATCATGCAACAGTGATAGTAATAATAGCAAACACGAGGGTGTGGTGCATGGATTTACATATCATAGCCTCGGTAAAAGATTTCTATGTGAGTTATATGAAACATGTATTTAAATATAATACACATTTTTACAGAAGTTATTACATCTTCCACAAACCTGCTGTATAGATTCAGTTATTTTTATTCCCATTTTACGGATGACGAAACACCCTTAGGTTAATTTTCCCAACCAACCAAGCTAGTGAATGGCAGAGCTCTAATCTAAACCCGGAGTCCTGGCTGTAGGTCTTCTAAAAAGTACTTCCGGGGGCAGATTTGACTTAGGGCTGAAGACACCAATTAGGAACCCCCTTCCCACATGGGAGCGCCTGGTTGCATAGCCAGCTCAGGCTCCTGATCCAGTTTCCTGCCAACGCAGCCCCCAGGAGGCAGTATGTAAAACTTGTTCTCTGCCACCCATGTGGAGACCTGGACTGAGTTATCAGCTCCTGGCTTTTGCCAGCCCAGCTTCTGCCATTGAGAACATTTCAGCTTTATCTGATTTTCTCTCTCTGCCTCTCAAATAAATGAAAATACTGCTCCTAGGCTTATTCTTGTAAGTGGAGAACATAAACATTTTATTAATTTGTAAGAAGAAAATAAATATTAACTTCAGTAATCATTTGGAACAAGAATAACACATAAATTCAGGAATTATTTTTACAAGACTCTTGAACTTAATTCCAAATTTGCCTGAATTAGTTCAAGTGTTATGTTAAAACTATGCCAAAATTTTAACCATGAGAGAAGTAGAAAGTAGGTACATTTATAGTTCACTGTATTAATAGTTCACTGTATTTATAGTTCACTGTATTAATCTTCCACTGCTCTTATAAGAAATTACCAGAAATTTAACGGCTTAAAACAACACAATTTTTTTCATAGAGCTAGAATTCGAAAGTCCCAAATGGTTCACCCTGAGCTAAGATCAAGATGCTGGCAGGGGCTGCAATCCATTGTGGAGGCTCTAGGGGACAACTAATTTCTGTCCCCCCGAGGCTATCCTCCACAGTGGCTCCTTCACCTCCACAGTCAGTAATGGCCAGTTGGCTCTTACAGCAAACCACTGTCACTGCCTCCCTTCTCTATTTGTAACGGGATTTGTTAATAACACCGAGCCACCCAGGTAAATCAAAATAGTCTATTTTAATTTTTTTAAAAAAAGATTAATCTGTTTATTTGAAAGCCAGAAAGAGAGGGAGAGACAGAGAGAGTTCTCTCATCTGCCGGTTCTCTCCTCAGATGGCTGCAATGGCCAGAGCTGGGCGGATCTGAAGCCAGGAGCCAGGAGCTTCTTCCAGCTCTCCCACATGGTTGGCAGAAGTTGGAACACTTGGGCCATCTTCCTCTGCCTTTCCCGGGCCATCAACATGGAGCTGGATCAGAGTTGGAGCAGCCAGGATGTGAGCAGGTGCCCATATGGGATGCCATCTTCACAGGCAGTTACTGGCCATGCCACAGCTCGGTCCCCAGTCTCTACGGTCAGTTGATTAGCAACCTTCACTCCACCTGCAGCTTAACGCCCTCTTCCTGGGCAATATGTTTCCAGATTTCAGGAATTAGGACGCAGATGTCTTTGTGGGGCTGTTCTGCTGGCTTCAATACTCAACAAACAAGTGCGGGGAGAACGGGAGTGGCAGCATGGATTCAGTATGTAACTGTGCAACTCCAAGTGACGTGGGAGTTTTCAGCAAGACTAGCTCCCCCTCCGTAGTCACTCACGTAAATATTTAAGCAGAAGACCACAGAACAGGTGACAGTATTAAATAGTGGCTTTTTACTTTTGATCAAAAAGATGCTGCAAGCCGTTTTAAACACAAGTAGGAAGAAGGCTGAAAAGGGCAGCAAATAGGACCGTTTTGGAAAATCGTTTAATGGATGATTCCTTCATGGTAATCCCAATCTTAACACAAGCCGCCCTGATGTATAATTTTGCTTTGCCAGTGTCTTCCAAACAGTTACATATATGGTAAGCACAAGGGAGCTATGTTTCTGACATTTACCACTAAGGCCTCGTGGAAAGGGAAATGGTTTTGAGAAAGGTTGGTTCTATTTCAGATTCTACTGCAGCCTCTGAGAGCGTCTCAGATCATACATTTAGCAGTGTGATATCCATAACCAAAAAGGTTCCCAAAAGGATTTCCAGGGGTACACGTGAACATTTTTGTTTACTTCATCAGGCAGCTATAAAATGTATGGGGAGTCTTTAAAAAGTCTTTTGCAGAAAGTAGGCATTGTGAAAAAAAAACTGAGTGTAGATTAAAAATTTTTTTGCACCAAAATAAACTTATCTTTTAATTCCATTTTCTTTTTTTCAAAAGATGTATTTATTTCATTTGAAAGGCAGAGAGAGAGAGAGAGAGAGAGAGAGGGAGGGAGGAAGAGGAGTAAAGCATGACCTTCATCCAGACAGATGGACTATGGTGAAGATTTTTACTGTGATCTGCCCAGGACACTTTCCCACCACTCTTCTTTCATTGTCAGTACCCCGTTTTACTTGGAGAATGCACACTCTGTTCTGTGTCTTCCAGGAGAGATTGTCATTCACCAGACTTTTCCCCCACTTCCTGCCACCTTTTCCACACCACCATTCTGAGACTCAGATTGGTCCAGTCCCAATTTGTTTGATTGTTTGAGGGATACGTTCATCACCCTCAAGAGGCTGGCCATTCAGAACCCACTGTGGGATTTTCTTTCCTTTCATTCCCAAATGGCCACCATGGCCAGGGCAGGGCCAGGATGAAGCCAGGAGGTGGGAGCTTCATCCGGGGTCGTGGGTACAGGGGCCCAGTGTGCTTTCCAAGGCACAGTAGCAGGGAGCTGGATTGGAAGTGGAGCAGCCAGGACTCGAACTGGCACCTGTATTGGATGCTAGTGTCACAGGCAGCGGCTTTACCTACTGTACCACACCACCAGCCCCTGTTTTCCACTAGAGACAATGAAAAAAATGACCCCTTTCCTATGAAGTTACCAAACTACAAGAACGTGACATGTTCTTCACCTGAACAAAGGTGTGGAGTTTTTCAACCTTGAAAATGATAAAAGATCTTAGCTCCCAGAATATTCTTTGAGTATTTTTTTTAGTATTCAGGGAACACTATCAAACTGTTTTGTTTGATTCAGGTTTTTTCCTTAATTATGAAATAAAGATCAGCAAGATCGCCAAGCATAGTAAATTATCAAATAGTTGGAGTCACCCTTTTGCCCCCTTTATATTGGACCTGAAAGTTAATCTTTGGATCAATTTAAGAATCTACAGTAAGTAGTTACATTACTGAAGAAGGCTGAGCCTGTATAGTACTAACTCAGAAGGAGCAAGCATTGTGGTGCAGCAGGTTAAGCTGTTGCTTGCAACACTGGCATTTCACATTGGAGTGCTGTTTCAAGTTCCAGCTGCTCCGCTTCCAAGCCAGCTCCCAGCTAATGTGCTTAGGAAAGCAGCAGAGGATGGCCCAAGTACTTGAGTCCTTGCCATTCATGTGGGAGACCAGGATGGAGTTCCTGGCTCCCGACAGCTGGGGCTGGCCGTTGCACACATTTGGGGAGTAAACGAATAGATGGAAAATCTCTCTGTCACTCCACCTTTCAAAATAAATAAATAAATCTTTTTATAAAATAATACTACTGGGGCCAGTGCTGTGGCATAGTGGACTAAGCTGCCACCTGCAGTGCTGGCATCCCATATGGGCACCGATTCAAGTCTCGGCTGTTACACCTCTGATCCAGCTCTCTGTTATGGCCTGGGAAAGCAGTAGAAGATGGCCCCAAGTCCTTGGGCCCCTGCACCTGCGTGGGAGACCTGGAAGAAGCTCCTGGCTCCTGGCTTCAGATCAGCTCGGCTCTGGCAGTTGTGTTGTTTGGAGAGTGAATCAGTGGAATGGAAGACCTCTGTCTCTCTCTGCCTCTGCCTCTCTGTAACTCTGCCTTTCAAATAAATAAATGAAATCTTTTAAAAAAATAATACTACCTCAGGAATATTTTTGTTTTTAACTCTTGTGACCTTCTAGAAATATTTGTGATGTCAATTCAGATTAGTCTATTTTGTTTTGTAAGTAATTAATAATCACATATCAGTCAATTTAATTGACAAAAAATTAGTGTTCCAATGGAGATAATTATAATATTATCCTCCATGTCTATTAAATACTTAAGAAGGTATTGGCTATCAGGACTCAATGAAAAATCGAGAGCAAGAAATTCTAGGTGCTGGGTTTGGTGTAGCAGTTAAGCCAATACTTGAGACACTTGAGAAACCTGTGCCTGGACTTGTGTCCTGGCTCCACTCCTGATTTGAGCTTCCTGCTACTGTGCACCCTGGGAGGCAGCAGATGATGGCCCAAGTACTTGAGTCCCTGCCACCCACATGAGCTACCTGGATTGAGTTTCTGGCTCCTGGCGTTGGCATGGCCATGCCTGTTTCAGGTATTTGGGAAGTGAACCAATAGATGGAAGATCTTTGTATCTGTTGTTCTCTTTCTCCTCTCTCTCTCTCTCTCTCTCTCTCTCTCTTCCCCTTTCCAATCAATAAATACAACTTAAAAAAATAAATTTAAACACCCTAGTAGGAATTTGAAGGAAAATAAATTCAATGAATGTTACAGATAGAATTTCCTTTGCTTTTTAAACTACTATTAATCCTTATTTGACAATTTTTAAAAAACTTATTTATTTATTTGAAAGAGCTATAGAGAGGGAGACACACACACACACACACATACACAGACAGAGAGAGAAAGAGAGAGAGCTCTTCCATCCACTGGTTCACTCCCCAAGTGGCTGCAATGGCCAGGGTTGGACAAGGCCAAAGCTAGGGACCAGGTGATTCTTCTGGGTTTCCCAAGTGGATGCAGGGGCCCAAGCACTTGGACCATCTCACCACTGCTTTCCCAGGTATATTAACAGGGAGCTGAACCGGAAGTGGAGCAGCCAGAACTTGAAGAACCTGGCACCCATATGGGATGCTGGCGTCTCAGGTGGTGGCTTTACCCAGCTACACCATAACACTGACTCCTGATAAATACTTTTGAATACCTCCAGTTAGTATTAATAATATCTCTAAAATTGATCTTTTCTCTAAGATCTATTCTTTTTCTCTAAAACATATTATTGGTAATTAACCACTAATTAAAGCTGATTTCCTCAAGAACATATTATTTGAACATTATATAATAATTTCTTCCAAAACATATTCATTTCTGTTAACTGCCATACTTCACAGTCTCATGCATCTCACCCAAACTAATCACCCGTGAAATTCTTGTCTTGGATATTCTCTTACCCCAGGCCGCTTCACCGTCATTGCAGGTTATAATCTCACATGTAAAAATCTGGTCATGCCATTTGGCTGCCTATAAATGTATATTTATTCTCAGTACCTGGAGATTAAAATCCAAAATTCCTTGCAGTTTGGCCACAGTAGCTATAGCTCTCAAGGCCTACCTACTGTACTATCTACCTCCTCCTAAATAGCCATATGGAACGTCTCAATGTTTTCTCTTTGACATTTTTGTTCCTGTGTTGGCATTGTTCCTTTAGCATAGAGTAGCTTTTCTTCCATTTTCTGCCTGAAATCTCCTTTCCATCATTCAAAACCTGGTTTGAATATCACTTCCTCTTAAAGACAGAATGGTTGCTCATTCCTTACAACCTTAATTAGGTTCATTGTTGATGGGAAAATTAATTTGTAATATGTGAGCTTCCCCTCAATGAAAGAGAGAGCAACATTGTTCAAAAGGTCCTGAGTAAAAGAGTAAAAAGAATAAAATCAATTATGGAAATTTAATGAGAACATTCTAGAGAGAGAGTATGCATATAAGACTTCACAAAAGTTAATTCTTTTATATTATTTTTTACTATTAAGAATTTAATTAAATAGTTTTTCTCAAAACTTATTTTTGGATTAAAATGTCTGGTTATTGAATTTATATAAATCTCTGTCTTCTTCCTGTTCCTTAGAGAATTCAGAAACTGAGTTATTTCATGAACATAGGTTTCTGTTTTTTTTTTTTTTTTTTTTAATAGATGCTTTCCAATGTTTATTGTCATCTACTTGAAAGGCAGAGTGAGAGAAAAGAAGGGGGTTGGGGAGAGCTGTCTCTTCTGCTGGTTCACTCCCTAAATGCCCACCACAGCTTGGCCTGGGCCAGGTCAAAGCCAGGAGCCTGAAACTCCCGCTTGTCTCTCACGTGGGTGGCCATGGCCTAAGCCCTGGAGCCATCATCTGCTGCTTCCTAGGATGTTTTATCAGGAGCTGCATCAGAAACATCGGAGCCAGGACTTGAACCGGCATCTGATTTGCATTGTAGGAGTCCAATGCGGTAGCTTAACCCACATAGCACCTGCCCCATGAATACAGGTTTCTAGAGTGGTTGAAAAGTTAGGTAAAACATAATTTATACAACTATTAAGATGATGAGACCTCAGATGATCTAATTTATGGTAGAAGGGGAGGATAGAACTCATGTTTTCAGATTTCACTTATGAAATTCTGTTAGTCCAGGAACAGTACTTGTAAGAAATGAAGATTGAAGTATAAATATTCAAGTCTTGTTTGTAGTAAAGAGGGACATTATTGGGAATTGGAGAGGGAGGAGGAGGAGTGGGAGTGTGGTTGGGAGTGCAGGCATGACAGGAAAAATCACTACATACCTAAAGTTGTGCTTATGAAATTTGTATTCCTGAAATAAAAGGTTTCTTTGGGAAAAAAAGAGCGACATTATTAATGAGACAGTGATTTCAAGATTTTTCAGAAAAATTTCCAGAGAAAAGAAAAGTATAATTGATTGTATAAATGATATGTATATTCTGGGAATATACTTTGCTATAACCTAAATTCCCAGAATATATGAGACTATTGAATACACATATTTTAGATGTTTAAATATCCATGTACTGCCATGACTTTTATGTATTTTCCTCTTCTCCCTAAATATTTTAGAAATATATCCTGTAATTAGAGTTTTATATAATTTTAGCTTGTGGCTTTCACATATGTCTCAAATATTTTGTGTGCATTATTAGATAAGTTGATTCAGGTCAATGTTTTTTAGCAATATCCCTTTCAGTTCTTCAGTTTTAAAAGTTTAAAAGTTTTAAGGGTCCAACTGTGGCAATGTTTTTTTTAATATTCAGCTTTTGAAATATGTGTCCTCTAATGCATCACTTACATGAGAAGTTTCTAGAGCATAACTTATTTGCTAATTGACCAGTTTATTCTTTATAACTCTTCAAATGGCAAAGTCAATCAAGAGTGTTAGTACTGACAAATGAATTAGTTGGAATGTTACTATTACAACTGTAATGCAATGGTTAGCTCTTCCTATAAAATTATAATGGGAGAATGGCATTGGGATTTTTTTCTTTTTTTCTTTTATGGGGTAGTGTGATGGGGAATAAGGAATAGATTTGCCAATAATGCAGCTAGAGAACAGATGGATTTTTCTATTACAGGTTCCACAGCCTGAACTAGACATGGTGGATACCTTTTATTAGTTGGATGTGCAACTTGCTCAGACAAGTAGCAGCTTTTTCATGTCTCCCTTCAACGTCATCAGACACTTATCAAGTCTGGATAAAGACATTTGTTAACAATGTACCGCATTGTCTGTG
Organism: Oryctolagus cuniculus; assembly: GCF_964237555.1. NCBI lineage: Eukaryota > Metazoa > Chordata > Mammalia > Lagomorpha > Leporidae > Oryctolagus > Oryctolagus cuniculus. Next base: position 91,194,060 of record NC_091442.1, read on the forward strand.
TTTTCTCTCAGCTAGAAACTGAGTGTTTGCAATGACCCCATCTTTAAAGGTTATAGGGATCTTGACCAGTTTTCGACCTGTACTCCAGTGGTCTGAGGGAAGAGATGGTGTTTGGTATTTAAAGTTCCAAACTTCAAATGGCTAGTAAAATCTAGGCATTTCATTATTAGCCACGATACCCACACCCTCACCCATCTTGCTTTTTTTCATTCTAGCACCTTCCAAGGCTGTCATCCTACGCTATGGAGGCTCCCATGGAAAATTCTACATTCCAGCTTTCCTATTCTGAGAATGACAATTAAGGTAAGATAGTCCCGGTTGCACCTCTTCCAGGCCAGCTCTCTGCTATGGCCCAGGAGTGCAGTGGAGGATGGCCCAAGTGCTTGGGCCCTGCACCCCATGGGAGACCAGGAGAAGCACCTGGCTCCTGCCTTTGGATCAGCGTGGTGCGCCGGCCTCAGCGCGCTGGCAGCAGTGGCCATTGGAGGGTGAACCAACGGCAAAGGAAGACTTTTCTCTCTGTCTCTCTCTCTCACTGTCCACTCTGCCTGTCAAAAAAATAAATAAATAAAAAAGGTAAGATAGTAGATGAAAATATGGTAATCATTGTCATAACTACTGACTTTCACAAATATATTTTTTTCCTTTTAATTATAAGGAATGTTTGCTTTAATTGGATGAATCATTTCCATGATATTTTACTGTGTCCTTTAGTAATTCTCTGTCACTTACCTTAAAATATGCACAGTGGCATTGTGGGTATGATATCTCAGTGTATCCTGTAAATATTATATGAATATTCAAGTACTTCCACCCAGGGGTGGGCAGCAAGGTTTCTAACTAGAAGGTCCATGCTGAGATACTAGGGCAAGCACTGCATAATCCAAATCTATATCATTCACACCTAATTTATCCATGGATGCTGGAAATATGTTAGAAATAAGAATGTTAAATGTTATTCATAAACTGCATACTACATTAAAAAATAGCTTTTTAGAGGTAAAAATTGCGGGCTTCTTTTGACTAGCATTATTAATGAAAGAAGAGAACTCTTGCTGTTAAAATTAAAGGGATGTGTGGACTGATTGAAATGTTTTTAGGTACATAAGCATGAGCAGGGTATAAGAATTCAAGGAGGCCAGAAGCTCTGGGCTAGGGTCCTGAGTCCTGAACAGATCAGTGCTAGCCATTGGTGTGAGAGACTTTCTAATGATACGTTTATCTTGAGCAAATGTTTCATGCAAGGTGTTAAAGAGAGCACTATATGAGAGCTACAACTTAATAAGACTTTAAAGAATATTTTGCACCTGATTTGTTTCTGCTTATCAATGATTAGTGGTAATGTCTATATGTGTGACAGGATTTTTTTCTACAGTTTGCTTTTAACAAGGTGTGGTAGTCACATAATCTGCCATACAGAACCCAAGAGTTGTGCATATTAAATGGGCTTCAGGTCCATTCATAGTTGTTTATGCAGCCTTCCCAAACACTAAGTACTCTACACATATAATTTGATCTTTGCAGTATTCTATGCCATAGCCCTTCCAACACTCTTAACACTGCTGTCATTTGCTTTGATTTTCGGTTTTGGTGAAATAGAACTAACCGCAAAGTCACGTGAATACTCAAGGTCACAGAGCTAGATGGTGGCCAGTTTTGGATTCAACCTGTGTTTAAATGCCTCTAAAAAACAAATCCTTCTCACCTTGATGTTTTATGGTACATATCCCTTAATAATTCTTTGTTGTTAAATAGAAACATGTATGGGCTAAGCTGTGAGTAAAATAGTTCTGATCACCTATAGCATTTACATTGCAGAGATTCCTTATGTGGCTGAAAGATAAAAAAGTAACTTGCTAAGTCCTGGAGCACGCTGGGCAGCTCCCGGGACTACAGGATAATTAGACACCTTTCAAAGCAGAACTCAGTGTGGCAGACGTCCTTAAGGGGTTTGATTCAAGTGGCTGATTTCATGACAAAGAAGGGATCTAAAGCTGAACAAGGTTCTTTTATGTAGAGCAAAGGAAATAGTTAGGCTAGCGCTGAGCCTTTTTCGGGCAAACATTGGAAGCTGGAGATTATCTGTGCTGATTTTTCCCTTAATCCCTGTGATTGGGTTTCTGGTTACCCGACCTTCCTCTAGCCTGTACAATATCATCTCTGTAACCTTTGTGTTGGCCGGTTTATCTTGATCAACTATCAGTGCAAAGTGAGAAGCTGCCTTCATCTGGTTTCCAATGGTGCTAACCAGAAAAAGAGAAACTAGAAAAGTTTGCGCTGAGCAGAAATAAGGTATTAAAGTGCCGACAGTGAACCTAAAGGAGGTATTTGAAGAAATAAGGATTCCTAGGGAGATGGTCCACTGAAGAATAGCCACACCATGGGACATTGTGAACAAAGAGGTTGGCTGAAATCTTGAATTTCTGCAGTGGTACAAAGTTTTTCTATTTGAACTTCAATAAAGAGTTTTTGTCAATTCATCCATCCACTGGGGCTGTCCTCCTAAATCTAATGCATCAAAGATCTGGCATTGTTAAGGAAGATAGTCCTTGAACTCTTAGCAATATAAATACAGCTGGCAAAAGAAAGAAAAAAGAAGAGAAAGAAAAAGAAATTGAAAAGACAATGCTTCCTCTCTGGAAAGAAAATAGAACTGGTATGAATTTTGGAGCTCAGTTAAAGCAGATGAAAGAGTAAAGAAAGGGCTTCCTAGTGTCGGAGGGAGGAGAAGGTGAACAAGAAAGTTGTAAAATACAGAGGGATTGATGTTACAACTGTTTATTAAATAAAAGGAGGAGGCACAGTTCACTTGTTTGACATGGATCTTTTAAAACTCTCAGAATAGAAGGAATATCAGCTTTGCCTCCACAGACCAGGGGTTAGGTCTTGGCTCCTCAACTTTCTGCCTGGAAAATTTAGAGTGGCTACTTTCACCTCTCTGAATCTCAGTTTCCCTGTAGGTTAAACACAATCCCCAGTAACTGCTGCACAGTGGTGGTGGCCAGTGTGTGTGTGTGTGTGTGTGTGTGTGTGAGTGAGGAATGTGTTTGTCACCAACCTTCTGTCTGATTTTTGGGAAACTCAAGTTCTGAGCCTCAGAAACTCCATTTGTAAAATGGGAATAATAATGCTTCTTGGCTCCAGTCTAGAACTTTCTTCTGCACACAGGAGACGAAGCATACGGAACTGATGGTCCTTGTGGATTTTGTTCTCTCCAGTGAGGACAATAATGACTGCTTAATAGTGCTGTCAATCACTAGTCACTAATGTAGTTTTTAATTTAATTTAATTTTAATGTAGTAGCCAGGTGATAAATGGTATATAGTAGGCATACTGTAAATATTCTAAATATATTACTAAACTCATATAGAATCTATTGGTGGCATTTTATGAGTTTATTAAATAAAATATTACTCAATATTTACTTTTATGGGGAGAATACATGCCAGAAAAGATAATATATAATAGTACTAGCTTATCTTTCAGGAATGTTCTCCCTTTTTCAAAAAATAATCACACATTCATGGAGGAGGACACATATACATCACAATCCCCTTTTTCAGAAAAGGAGCTTGAGATTCAGAGAATTTGGGTGATATTTACCATAGATGAGGTGGTTTTAAGCAGGAGAGTCAGAGCTGGAATCTGAATGTTGAATTCAGTCCTACTGATCTCCCCATTGTACCACATTCTTGCTGACTCACGATTCTGGCGTACCTTTAGAGAATTCCTTGATGGGGCAAATTCTATGAACAAGAGACAAGCAATCAACATGGGATCTCCTCTTAGGAGTTCATCATGTGTTCACATGCTTGTATTATTGTTTCAGTTTTTTAAATGTAAGAAAGATAAAGTCTCTGTAACATCAAGAGAGGAACAGAGAGAACTTGTGCTAAATGGAGAGCGTTTGTGCCACTTTCAGTTCTGAGCTTTGAACTGATTTCAGACCCCTGAAAGTGGAAAAGTAGAATAAAGTAGAAAATGTTCTCAGAAATAAAAAAGACTAATGTTCTTTTTTTTTAAATTTTTTTTGACAGGCAGAGTGGACAGGGAGAGAGAGAGACAGAGAGAAAGGTCTTCCTTTTACCGTTGGTTCATCCTCCAATGGCCGCTGCGGCCGGCACACCACACTGATCCGATGGCAGGAGCCAGGTGCTTCTCCTGGTCTCCCATGGGGTGCAGGCCCCAAGCACTTGGGCCATCCTCCACTGCCTTCCTGGGCCACAGCAGAGAGCTGGCCTGGAAGAGGGGCAACCGGGACAGAATCTGGTGCCCTGACCAGTACTAGAACCTGGTGTGCTGGCGCCGCAGGCAGAGGATTAGCCTATTGAGCCACGGCGCTGGCCAGACTAATGTTCTTAAGATCCCAAATGAAATTCATCAATTTTAAATAGCTCATGGAAGAAATAAGTATGTTGACCAATAAGGCAAATTGGAAAATCAACAAAATTTTTAAATTTTCTTGGAAACATGTCTATGGAAGTAAATAGTTACTGGCTATCTATTGTTTAAAAACATAGGGGCTTATAAGAATCATGCCTAAAATGACTTTGATTCCTTAATATCAAATACTTTAATATCTCAATATAATATTTTCTTTTTGGTGTTAAAAAGTTATTCCTTTAAAATTTATTTGAGAGGCAGAAAGAGAGATTGAGGCTGAGAGAGATCTCATCTACTGTTTCTCTTCCCAGATACCCACAATAGCAGGATTGGGACAGGTTGAAGCTAGGAGCTTGGAACTAAATCTGAGTTTCCGCTTGAATGTCAAAGACCCAACTACTTGAGCCTTCACTTGCTGCTTTCCAGGCTGTGCAATAGCAGGAAGCCAGAACTGGGAGCAGAGCCTGTACTGAAACCCATGCACTCCGATATGAGAGCAGGCATCTCAAATGTCTCAGCTCTATGCTAACCACCCCTAAAATACCGTTAGAAATTAGCAGAAAGATAAAACACTGTGCAATTTTAATAAACTATTTATCTATTTTAGTCCAATCCAATTTTCATCCACACAACTCACTAAGAGCCTACACCACCAAGCTCACAGTGGTCTTTGCCTTGGAGGAATCTGCTGTCTGAGCTTTATGCAAGGAAAGCTTAGAGTTGCAGACTTTTATGGAGCTCTTGCTATGTATCAGCCACACTGTCAAGAGTTTTGCACTTTTTCTTGTTTCATCCTCTCCTCCAGATCCTTTGAAGGTAGTGTTCCCTTAGCCCGGTTCATAGGTGAGGGAACAGTGACTTAGATTAAGGAATTTACACAGCTCACAGTTGAATCTGTTCTCTTAATTGACATGCCGACACAGATACACAAACACAGGTGCCTGCAGATTAAGAAAACCATTGGGTAAGTTTACTTTTCCTTCTTGAATTGAAGCAAAGATGTTTGTTGTTATTGTTTCTCCTGCCAGCTATGCTGGCTGATGATGTGGTACTTACGCTGCTGTGCAGAAAGGGCAATGCTTTTATAATCACAGAGGGGTGCACAAATCTCACATACTCTGACCTCACTCTGCAATCTTTTTTTTTTTTTTTTAATTATTTAGGGGCCAGCGCTGTGGCATAGCAGGTAAAGGCACCGCCTGCAGTGTCAGCATCCCATATGGGCGCTGGTTCAAGTCCCAGCTGCTCCACTTCTGATCCAGCTCTCTGCTATGCCATGGGAAAGCAGTAGAAGATGGCCCAAGTCCTTGGACTCCTGCACCTGTGTGGGAGACCTGGAAGAAGCTCCTGGCTCCTGGCTTCGGATTGGCTCAGCTCCGGCTGTTGCGGCCAATTGGGGAGTGAACCAGTGGATGGAAGACTTCTCTCTCTCTCTCTCTCTCTCTCTGCCTCTCCTTCTCTCTGTGCGTAACTCTGACTTTCAAATAGATAAATAAATCTTTAAGAAAAAGTATTTAATACCTTTTTTTTTTTTTGAGAGGCAGACAGGGAGAGAGAAAAAGCCACAGAGAGAAAGAGGGACAGAGGGAGAGAACCCCTATCTGCTGGTTCACTCCCTAGGTGCCCACAACATCCCCTGATTTGGGGGTGGTAACTGGGAGCTGTGAACTTACTCCTGGCCTCCCACATAGATGGCAGGACCCAGCTCCATGAGCTGTCACTCGCACACCTTCCAGGTGTGCATCAGCAGAAAACTGGACCAAGGAGCAGAGCCGTTACTTGAACTCACATACTCTGTATAGGATGCCTATACCCAAAGCAATAATTTAACATCTGTGAAAAATGCCTACCCCTATTCTTTAACACTAATTATAACCAAAATGGCATGTAAAATTGTTTTTATTAAATATTTACTTATTTGAGAGGCAGCATTGCAGAGAGAGAGGGGGAGAGACAGTGAGGGAGGTATTCCATCTGCTGGCTCACTCCCCAAATGGCAGCAACGGCTGGGCTGCGTCGATCCAAAGTCAGGAGACAGGAGCTTCTTTTGGGTCTCCCATGAGGGTTCAGAGGCTCAAGCATTTGGGCCATTTTCCACTGCTGTCCCTGGTGCATTAGCAGAGAGCTGGATCGGAAACAAGCAGCTGGGACAGGAACCGGTGCCGATATGGGATGCTGACACCACAGGCAAAGGCTTAACCTACTCCGCCACAGTGCCAGTCTCGGCATATAAACTTTCAATTGACTTTATAGTAAAACTTCTAATTTTAAATCATACTTATACTTTTCCTAGGAATTAATGTAATAAGAAATGCTTTAACTATATTTAAAATTTTATTTCCTAATAGGGTCCTAAGCGTACAAGACCGTAGTCATGAGTTTAACAGAGGAACAAATATAAATATAGGAGGAAAAGATAAAACTCTGAAAGGAATTGACTTCCCCTCATTTTATTTGCATTGTTGGGAACAAAACTCTTAATAGAATATCTAAAAATATTATAGACACATAATTCCATTCATGCAGTTAAACAGAAGGGGTGACTGTGTTAGTTTACTAGGATTGCTCTAACAACATACCACAGAATGTTGACTTAAACAATAGAAATTTATTTTCTCACAGTTCTGAAGGTTGCAGGTTCAAGATCAAAGTGGCAGCAGAATGGGTTCTTTCTGAGCCCTACCTCCTCGGCTAGGGGGTGCCTGCCCTCTTCTTCCCTTTCACACGGAGTACCTACATCTCTGGGTGTATCTAAAGGTCTTCTTTTAAGGACACCAGTCAGGTTGAAATAGGGCCCACCATACAGACTCATGTTAGCCTAATCACTTCTTGAAAGGCCTCATCTCCAAATGCAGTCATATTCTGAAGTACTGGGGGGTTCTAGGTTCAATAGATGAATTTTTTGTATTCAAATGAGAAGGTACACAATTCATCCCATTACAATGACTTTAGCTGCTAAGAGTTCCTTTAGACCTACAGTTTCATAAAGTGTCTTCAAAATGTTCACTCTATATTAATTTATCACCATCTAATTTACTAAAATATATCTACTTACTAAAATAACATTCTTGAATTAGCTTTAGCAGGGCAATATACACATATACACATATATGTAAGTATATATTTGATTATATGTACATATGTATACATATTTAAGAGTACTTCAAAAGACAGGTTTATTTTGGTGCAAAACAATTTTTGAAATCTGCAAGCTAGGGGTCTTCAGAAGTTCATGGAAAATGTATATTATGAAATATTTAGGCATCAATTTCATTTTTTCATAAAATTAACTTAAAAAAAGACTTATTAATTTATTTGAGAAGCAGAGTTACAAACAAAGAATGAGAAAGACAGAGAGAGATGTTTTTTATCCTCTGGTTCATTCCCCAAATGGCCACAACAGCTGGAGCTGGGCCAATCCAAAGCCAGGAGCCAGGAACCAGGAACCAGGAGCCAGGAGCCAGGAGCCAGGAGCCAGTGGTTACTTCTTTAAACATTTGTTTTTTTTTGTATGTTTTAAAGATTTATTTTATTTATTTGAAAGACAAGAGTTACACAGAGATAGGAGAGACAGAGAGAGAGACAGAGAGAGAGGTCTTCCATCCACTGGTTCACTCCCCTGATGGCCGCAACGGTGGGAGCTGTGCTGATCCAAAGCCAGGAGCCAGGAGCTTCTTCCAGGTCTGCCACGTGGGTGCAGGAGTCCAGGGACTTGGGCCATCTTCCACTGCTTTCCCAGGCCACAGCAGAGAGCTGGATCAGAAGAAGAGCAGAAGAACCAGTGCCCATATGGGATGCTGGCGCTTCAGGCCAGGGCTTTAACCTGCTGTGCCACAGCGCTGGCCCCTTCTTTAAACATTTGGTAGTAAGTGAAACCATCTCTTTTTATAATTTTTTTCTTCAGAATGTTTCTAGCTGCAAACTCAGTATCTTAATAAATGTACGTAAGTTCAAATTAACTATATATTTGGGAGTTTGTGTTTTTAAGGAATTTGTCCTTTTCATCTAAATTGTAGAATTTGTAGGTGCATGTTTCTTCCTAATGCTCCCTTTCTATTCTGTGGATATCTTTAGGATCTGTGATGGTGTAATCATTATCATTCCTGATGTTAGTAATTTGTTCATTTTTCTTGGTAATTCTGCCTAGTGGTTCATCATTATATTTATATGTGATTTTATCTATTTTTTCTAATTTTTTCTGCTTTCATTTCCTTTTTTTTTTTTTTTTTCACAAGCACTGTGGACAGTGAGAGAGAGAGACAGAGAGAAAGGTCTTCCTTTGCCGTTGGTTCACCCTCCAATGGCCACTGCGGCTGGCGCGCTGTGGCCGGCACGCTACACTGATCCGAAGCCAGGAGACAAGTGCTTCTCCTGGTCTCCCACGCGGGTGCAGGGCCCAAGCACTTGGGCCATCCTCCATTGCACTCCCTGGCCACAGCAGAGAACTGGCCTGGAAGAGGGGCAACTGGGACAGAATCCGGTGCCCCAACCAGGACTAGAACCCCGTGTGCTGGCGCTGCAAGGCAGAGGATTAGTCAAGTAAGCTGCAGCGCTGGCCCATTTCCATTGATTTCTATTCTTATCTCATTCTTTCCTTTGTTGTTTGCTTTGGATATAGATTTTCTTGTTTCTTCATGTAGAAATAAAGATAATTAGAGATATTTCTTTCTTTTTAATGTGAGCATTCAGTGGTACAGATTTTCTCTGATCACTGCTTTAACTGCATGTCCCGTACTTTGATACATTGTATGTTCAAATGTATTTAATTCAAAATACTTTCTAACTTCCCTCGTGACTTCCTTTCAGCACTTGAATTACTAAGAGACGTGCATTTTTGGCCAGCAGTATATGGGCCTTCCTATTGCTCTCCATCCTGGCTGACATTTGGTATTGGATTTTTTCTTCTAAAGATCCGAATAGTTTGCTCTGTTATCATCAATATGATTTTCTTGCATTTTCTACATGACTCATGTGATGATTGATTTGATGTGCCAATGTGGCAAGGATATTACCCAGTTATTTGACCAAACACTAATCTTATTACATGATCCAGTCATTTCACTTATATCTGTGTATCCGAAAGAAATGAAAAGTCCTCTTTCCCAGTCACTCCCTATTCCCTTACCTTCTTACTTTTCTTCAGGATCTTGTTATTGTTAATTTAAATATATTAGTGACTTTTTTTTCCAGATAATAGCAAATAAAATCAAGGAACTTTGGCTTGTCCATGGCCATATCTCTAAAATCCAGAGGAGTGCATATCACAAATATTAACAAATATTTGTGGAATAAATAAATACATCTATGATTCTAATGAGTAAAAAAGTAGGATGTTAAAACTCCCCCAAAACTGTGTTTCTGTACACTTCTATTTCCATCAGTTTTGTTACACTAATGCTCACAGATACAGTCAACTTGTTGAGACATATTTGCCTATAAAAAGTCACCAATTATAATTGTATGCTTCCATGAATTTTGAAAAATATTAAAAAGTAATTTACATACCATTTACAATTCCATGTCCCTTTGCTGTTAATCCCTCTAACCGTAATCTTGGACTCTGTCAACCACTGATCATTTTTCTATCACTAGCTTTATCTTAGAATTTCATGTTAACTGGTTCCTATGCTATAGTCTTTGTGTTTGGTTCCTTTAAGTTAGGATAATGCTTTTCATGATTAGTTGAATTTTTTTTTTCATGAGTCAATAGTTTGTTCTTTATTACTGTGGAACAGTTGTAATGGACTGTTTGTCTCCTTCAAAATGCATCTGTTGAAATCCTAACTGTCCCCCCACCATGTGATGGTAATAGGGGGTGAGGTGTTGGGAGGGGTAACTAACTCATGAGAATGACACCCTCATGAATGGGATTAGTGCCGTTATGAAAAGGATCCCAGAGAACGTTCTTGCCTTCTTTCTACCACATATAGATACAAGAAGAAAAGAGAAACCCAGAAAAGGGCCCTGACCAGAACATTACCGTGTTGGCACACTGATTTTGGACGTTAAGCCTCCAGAATTGTGAAAAATAAAATTCTATTGTTTATAAGCCACCCTGGTCTGTGACCAATTGTTACAGAAGCCCAAAGAGACTGATACATTAGTATGCATTATATAGAGAAACCACAAGTTCCTTATCCATTCATATGTTAAGGAAAATTTGGTTGTTTCCACACATATCAATACTACGATTTTTCAGTACATACTTGTGATAACTTTATGGTATATTATTGTACCTCATATGAATATAAAACATCTATATTTACTTTATCCTTATAGTAACACTATGTAGTATTTATTACAACTTATCAAAAACTTATAGATTAAAGCTCATTTTCAGTGGTTTTTTGTTTTGCTGAATATTTTTAGGTATGTTCTACAAATGTACTTTATCCCCTTACTGCATATACTTTAAAATTGCATTTAATGTCTTGAAAAATGTGCTCATACAATACTCATGTTTGCCCTTTTATAAAGAATAGACACCTATTTTTATCGTGGAAGTATCTTATTATAAATCTTGAATTTTTGTGTCCATTGTCTAAACTACAGCATAAGGCAAAATAATATGGGGAAAAGTTTGTTAATAGTCTTACCTTGACTATTCATCTGTGTTTTACTTCTAGACCAATTTCCCCATTTATCAAAAAAGGGGAGGTTTTACCAAATCATATTTTCTAAAATGTGTGGCCACAAAATTTCTAAGATATGTTTGTAGTGTTTCACATCTTTCCTTGTAAAGATCTTGAATCCCTAGGTTTGGTTAAGTGCCCGGGAGTCTTCTTTGCTTATTCATTTTTAACCAAGAATATTATATGATTTCTATGGTTAAGCAAGATATTTCTCACTGTGCAATTATTCAATGCTGGAAGATTTCAAACTATTTAGAACTACATTTAACTCATAGTAATCCTCAATGATAAACACAGAATGTTGGTTGGCGCCGTGTCTCAGTAGGCTAATCCTCCACCTGCAGCGCCGGCACACCGGGTTCTAGTCCCAGTCGGGGCGCCAGATTCTGTCCCGGTTGCCCCTCTTCCAGGCCAGCTCTCTGCTGTGGCCCAGGAGTGCAGTGGAGGATGGCTCAAGTGCTTGGGCCCTGCACCCCATGGGAGACCAGGAGAAGCACCTGGCTCCTGGCTTTGGATCAGCGCGGTGCGCGGCCGCAGCAGCCATTGGAGGGTGAACCAATGGTAAAGGAAGACCTTTCTCTCTGTCTCTCTCTCTCACTGTCCACTCTGCCTATCAAAAAATAAATAAATAAATAATAATAAAAAAGAAAACACAGAATGTTAATAGTTCAAAGGAGTAAATAATCCTATTTTTACATTTCTGTATTCCAAATTAGTTTTGCATTTTTGTCAATAGTTATATCGTTATATGGTTCTAATTCTTCTGCGTGCACATATAATGATTGATCGAATTAGAAAATCCTAACTTTGTATGGTTCCAATAGAACGTACTTAAAAGATACACTTTCCATATGATTCTATCATCCTACTCCTCAGTATTTGCCCTAGAGAAAATAAGGCCTAGGTCCATACAAAGATTTGTACACAAATGCTCTCACGTTTTATTTTGTGTAATAGCCAGATAATGAAAAAAACCCTCAAATTTCTAATAGTAAAGAGATAAACAAATCACTAAATATCAACATAATGTAATAGTACTCAGCATTCAACAGAAACCAACTCATGATACACACAAAGCAGGATCAATCTCCAAATAATTATATGCGTGAAAAAAGCCAGACAAAAAAGAGTGTGTACTATATGATCCCATTTATACAAAATGTTAGCAAATGCAAACTAACCCATGGTGACAAAAATGAGATGGGTTGTTGTCTAGGGACGCAGATGGGGAGTGGGAGGGAGGGCGGTGAGTATAGCTCATAATAGAGTTTTGTGCATTTTAAAATTGTTAAGAGAGTAATTTTAATGTTCTCCCCACAAAAAGATTATATTTTAATGATGGATATATTATCTCACTTGATTTAATTATTCCAACTTGTATTTATATGTTGTGATATTACATTGTACCCTATACATTTATACAATTATCAATTGTTAATTTACCAAAAAATGCATATGGGAAATTTTTGGTTTGATGAATATGTTCATAATGCTGATGAAGCTTCATGAGTATATACACAAATTAGTACTTATCAAATTATAGCTCAAAAAAGCATTAAAAGAATATTTAAAAACTTTAGAAAATTACAAAATGTGTGCAAAAGCTTTGCAAAGAAAATGTTAAGACTTTCAGGGTCTGATGTTGTGGTGCAGTGTATGTTAAGCTGCCATTTGTGACCCTGACATCCAATATTGCAGTGCTGGTTAGTCTTGGTTACTCCATTTCTAATCCTACTTCCTGTTACTGCACCTGAGAAGATGGTGGAAGGGCCCCTGCCACCCATGAAGAATATCCATATGGATTTCCGGGCTCCTGGCTTTGGCCTATCCAGCTCTGGCCATTATAACCATTTGGGGAGAGAACCAGTGAATGGAAGACCTCTCTCTTGTCTCTGTGTGTCACTCTTTTAAACAAACAAACAAATAAACCTTAAACATAAGACTTTTATAGAGCAGAACTCAAGTTGGCTTGAATAGGGTATAGCCACACTAACTTCAGCTTCTCTGGGATAGGAAAAGTAGAAAAGAAGAACCATATTTCCAGGGACCTGACTGGCGGAAATTTTCAGCACAGAGTTGAAAAAAAAAAAAACAACGAGAACTCCATGGGACAAGAGCAGAGAAGACAAAGACATCTGTGCAGCCCGTCATGTGGGGCAGCCAGCTGCCAGCTGTGAGCCACCATCCCACGACCAGATAGGAAGCAATAGCTACATACCCCTCACTTGCAGCTGTAGCTGAGAGGGGTTTCCACGTCACCCACTGACTTTACTTCAGCCTGGGGTGCTGACTGAGGTTTGAACAAGTGCCAGGCTTGTAGCAGGGAAGCCATCCTGTTTCCTTCCCCTCCCCAACTCCAGCAGCGCGCCATACTTGTCAGCGAAAAGTTGGGCAGTGCGCCTCTCTTCTGCTCCTCCCTGTACCAGAATCAGCATCAGAAGGAGGTGTCATCTTTTTACAAAAGAAATGAGAGGAGACTGCAGCACCCGTGTCACTGGTGTTAGCGCCTGAAGGAGAGAGAACCTTGCAGACCACATGGATTTGAGTCTGGCTGGGAGGGCTAGCCCAGGACAAGCTAGCCCTGTCCTGTGAAAGGAAAACACATTTCTTGCTTCCCATCCTACCCAAAGGACTCCTGGTAAATAGCAGGGAGGAAGCACCATCTTCAAAGGCAAGTACAGGCTGCCACTGCTTGCACACATGTGACTAGGCGAGTTTATCTGAGAGATAAATCCTCAGTCCCCACTGACTTTGAGTCAATCCTAGAGGGCTGGCAGGGAGCAGGGTGCCCACTTAAGCCTGTGAGGTGCTCCCCTACCCTCTGTATCACTGGCGCCTATATTCAAATGAGAAGATAGAACACCAACAGGAAGCTATCACTGGAGATATTTTCACTCTCTCTGTGGATGGAGTAGCCAGCATGACTGAAAGTGGATCCCTGCTCCTTGATTGTGGAAGCCCTGAGCTATGACTGTGAGAATTCTGTGGGAATCCTGCATAATAGGGTGTGGAGTGTAACTGGGTCTTGGGAAAGTCACTGTGTCTGGCTGCAGAGGCTCAGAGTTCCCCAAGTGCATGAGGTGGGTCATCACAGAGGGTTCTGTGCTCACACGGAGGACCACACAGAACCTTTGTGTGGTTCTTGCAAATGCGTGAGTGGGGAGCGTAGCCAGTGACGGCTCACCCTGGGCACTGATCCCCTTGGCAAAGAGGAAGTGAGGCAGTGGTGACAACAGCGATGTGATCATAACCTCATCCTTGCTGACAATGGAGGAGATCTAACACATACAGTATAGGTGTCACCCTGGACTCTTACACCATACCCAAGCTCTGACCAGAGCTGCCTGCCCCCACCCAGCACATGCCTCTGAATATCCCTTGGAGGGTAGACACTTCACTGAGCCACAGAGGCACATTTCAAAGATAGAAGCCATCAGTTGAGAAAACCAACAAGTGGTTCCACAAATGCCTAAAAATAAATGTAGAACCACAAGAAACATGAACAAGAAAGACAATATAACTCCCCCAAAGAAACACAACAACACTTCAATATTAGAATGTGAAGATGAAGAGATTGATGAAATGCAGGAAAAAGAATCTAAAAGAGCTGGTGCCACAGCTCACTTGGCTAATCCTCCTCCTGTGGCATCGGCACCCCAGGTTCAGTCCTGATTGGGGTGCCATATTCTGTCCCAGTTGCTCCTCTTACAGTCCAGCTCTCTGCTGTGGCCCGGGAAGGCAGTGGAGGATGGCCCAAGTGCTTGAGCCCTGCACCTGCATGGGAGACCAGGAGGAAGCACCTGGTTTCTGGCTTCAGATTGTCTCAGTGTGCTGGCCATAGTGGCCATTTGGGGGGTGAAACAATGGAAGGAAGATGTTTCTCTCTGTTTCTCTCTCTCACTGTCTAACTCTGCCTGTCAAAAAAAAAAAAAGATAAAAAAAAGAATCTAAAAGAATGATAAAATTACTCAAAAGCAATGAGAAGCAAATCATAAGATAAAGGAATCCAAATACAACATGGATGAAAAACTTTCCTGTGGTATAAAGATATTGAAGAGAAATCAAACTGTAATATTAGAAATGAAGAATTCAATATGTCAAATAAAAAGCACATTGGAAAATCTTAACAACAGACTTGGTGAGGCAGAAGAAAGAATATCTGAGCTAGAAGGCAAATCTTGGAAATGGCTCAGTCAAACTGAAAAAGAAAGAGAAAGAGAAGGAGAAATTAGAAAAACTAAAAACAGTTTTTGAGATTTATGGGATATTATAAATGACTCAACATTTGGGGTCTTAGGAGTTCCTGAAGGAGTGGAAAGAGAGCATGGATTAGAAGGCCTATTCAGTGAAATTGTAACAGAAAACTTCCCTAATTTGGAGAAAGAAAGGGACATCCAAGTAAAGCAAACACATAGAACTCCTAATATATATGACCAAAACATATCTTGACCACTACACATTATAGTCAAACTCTCTACAGTAAAACATAAAGAAAAGATTCTAAAACATTCATGAGAGAAATGTCAGATTACCTTCAGAGGATCTCCAATTAGACTCACAACTGATTTCTCAACAGAAACCCTACAGGCTAGGAAAGAATTCAGAGACATACTCCAAATCTTAAAAGAAAAAAAAAAAAAACCTGTTAACCCAGAATTCTATACCTACAAAGCTCTAATTTATGAATGAAGGAGAAATAAAGACCTTTCATAACAAACAGAAATTGAAAGAATTTGTCAGCACTTGTCCAGACTTACAAATGATGGTTAAGGATGTGTTACAGAAACACAGAAATATAGTCATCATTATGAAAAAATGTGAAGGCAAAAAATCTCCTAGTAAAAGTACAAAGGAAATCAAAAGCAAACAATAAGAATATTTATGGAAAAATGTCAAGGCCAAGCCACTACTTATTAATAGTAACCTTGAATGTAAATGGCCTAAATTCTCCAATTGAGATACAGACTGGCTAAATGGATTAAAGATCCATTTGGTGCTTGCAAGAAACACACCTCAAGCACAAAGATAGACACAGACTGAAAGTGAAAAAATCTAAAGATACTCCATGCAACCAGAAAGTGAAAAAGAAAAGGATTAGCCATGCTGATGTCAGACAAAATAGACTTTAACACACAAACTATTCAGAGAGACAAATAAGGGCACTATGGAATCAACTGATTGAGGGATCAATTCAACAGGAAGATGTGACTATAATAAATATATATGTACCCAATGCCAGGGTGCCTGGTTATTTAAAAGCAATGTTAATGTATCTAAAGGGAGACATAAACTCCTAGAAAATAATGATGGTGGAATTCAACACTCCACTTTCATCAATGGACAGACCAACTAGACAAAAAAAGTCAGCAAAGAAACAATAGAGCTTATCCACACCAAGGACCAAATGGACCTAATTGATATCTAAGGAACCTTTCATCACACAGTTGTAGAATATATGTTCTTTTCATCAGTGCATGAATTTTCTCTAGGATAGACTATATACTAGGCCTTAAATAAAGTCACAGCAAATTTTTAAAAAATTTAAATAAAATCACATATCTTTTAAGATTACAATGGAATGAAGCTGGAAATTAACAACATAAGAAACTCCAGAAAATATGTAAACAAATAAATATTGAACAACATGCTCCAGAAGAACAGTGGGTCATAGAAGAAATCAAAAGAGAGATTAAAAAAAAAAACACCTGGAAACAAATAAAGTTGACAACACAACATATCAAAACCTGTGGGATACAACAAAAGTAGTATTAAGAGGGAAGTTTATAGCAGTTAGTGCCTACATCAAGAAATTTGAAAGCCATCAAAAATGATCTAACAATGCATCTCTAGGACATCAAATGAAAAAGAACAAACTAAACCCCAAATTACTATGAGGAAAGAAATAGTTAGAGGAGAAATAAACAGAACTGTGACCAAAAAATACTATATAAAAGATCAGTGAAATGAAGAGCTTTGTCTCTGAAAAATAAACAAAGTTATATGATTTGCCCAAAAACTAAAAAATAAGGGAGAGACCCAAATCAATAAAATCAGAGATGAAAAATGTTACAAAGGATACCATAGAAATAAAAAAGAATTATCAGGAATGATTCAAACAGCCATATGCCAACAAATTGGAAAATCCAGAAGAAATGGATAGATTCCTAGACACATGCAATCTAACAAAATTGAATCATGAAGACATATAAAACTAAATAGGCCAATAACCAACACAGAAATTGAATCATTAACAAAGACCCTCCAAACAAAGAAAAGCCCAGGACTGGATGGCTTCTCTGCTGAATTCTACCAAACTTTTAAAGAATTAATTCCAATTCTTCTCAAATTATTCAAAACAATTGAAAAGGGAATCTTCCCAAACTCCTGTGAGGCCAGCATCACCTTAATTGCAAAACCAGAAAAAGATACAATGAAAGAGATCTATAGACCAATATCCCTGATGAACATAGATGCAAAAATCCTCAACAAAAATACTGCTAATTGAATCCAACAACATATCAGAAAGATCATTCACCTGGAACAAGTAGGATTTATCCCTGGTATGTAGGGGTGGTTCAATATACACAAATCAATAAATGTGATACATCACGTAAACAAATTGAATAAAAACTATATGGTTATCTCAATAGATGCAGAGAAAGAATCTATTTATCTTTCATGATAAATCTTTTAAGCAAATTGGGTATTGAAGGAACATTCCTCAACACAATCAATATATAATAATATATATAACAATATATATAAAACAAGCCCATAGCCAGCATCATATTGAGTGGGGAAAAGTCAGAAACATTTTCACTAAGATCTGGAACCAGACAAGGATATCTACTTTCATTATTGCTATTCAGTAAGAAAAAGAAATCAAAGGGATACAAGTCAGAAAGGAGGAAGTCAAATTATTTCTCTTTGTAGATGACAAAATCCTGTATATGGGGAGCAAAAAGATTCCACTAAGAGAGCATTGGGATTCTACCAAGAGACCATTGGAGGGACCGTAGTTGTAGTGCAGTGGGTTAAACCACCACCTGCAATGCCAGCATCAGTATGGGTGCCAATTCAAGTCCGGCTGTACCACTTCAGATCCAGCTCCCTGCTAATGGTCTGGGAAAAGCAGTAGAAGACAGAACAAGTATTTGGGCCCCTGCTACCCATTTGGGAGAACCAGATGAATCTCTTGGCTCCTGGTTTCAGCCTGGCCCAAGCCTGGATGTTGCAGCCATTCAAATAGTGAACCAGTGGATGGAGGATCTCTCTCTTTGTCTTTCTCTCAGGAATTCTGCCTTTCAAATAAGTAAATAAATCTTTTTTTAAAAAAGAAACTTTTGGAGCTTATAAAAGAATTTGGCAAAGTTGAAGGATATAAAATCAATACACAAAAATCAATAGCCTTTTATAAAAGACAATGCCATGGCTGAGAAAGAACTTGTAAGATCAGTACCATTCACTGCAGCTCAAAAAATTTAAATAACTTGGTATAAATTTGACCAAGGAGGTGAAAGATCTCTACAATGAAAATCACAAAACATTAAAGAAATAAAAGAAGATACAATAAAATTAATGACTCTTCCATGTTTTTGGATAGGAAGAATTAATATAATCAACATGCACAACTACTCAAAGCAATTTGCAGATTTAATAGGATCCCCATCAAAATACTAATGACATTCTTCTCAGATCCAGGAGAAATGATGCTAACATTGATATGAAGACACAAGAAATCCAGAATAGCTGAAGCAATCTTAACAAAAACAAAGGTGGAGGCATCAAAATACCAGATTTCAAGACACAATACAAGGCAGTTATAATCAAAACAGCCTGCTACTGGCAGAAAAAGATATGTAGAACAGAGGAATAGAATAGAAACTCCAGAAATCAACACATCTACAACCAACTAATCTTTGACAAAGGAGCTAAAATCAATCCCTGGAGAAAAGAAAGTCTCTTCAACAAATTATGTTCATAAAATTGGATCTCCATGTGCAGAAGTACGAAAGAAGACCCCTACCTTACCCAAAAATGAACTCAAAATGTATCAAGGATCTCAATCTACAACATGATACCTTCAATTTACTAAATGCAAACATCAGGGAACCTCTGCAAGACATTGGCAAAGACAGATTTCTTGGAAAAGACTCCAGAAACACAGGCAATAAAAACAAAAATAGACATATGGGATTGCATTAAGATGAGAAGCTTCTCTACTGCAAAAGAAACACCAAAGTGAAAAGGCAACTGACAGAATGAGAGAAAATATTTACAAACCATGCAACTGATAAAGGATTAATATCCAGAATCTGTAAAGAGCTCAAGAGACTCAACAACAACAAAACAGACAATACAGTTAAGAAATGGGCAAAGTACATGAACAGGCATTTTTCAAGGATGAAATGCAAATATCCAACAGACACATGAAAAAAATGTTCAGGATCACTAGCCATCAGGGATATGCAAATAAAGCCCCAATGAGATTTCACCTCACTTGTTAGCATGGTTGTCATACAGAGATCAAAAAACAATTAATGTTGCTGAAGATGTGGGGAAAAGGTACCCTCATGCATTGTTGGTGGGAATGTAAATTAGTATAACCATTGTGGAAGAGAGTATGGAGATTCCTCAGAAATTTGAAAATATATCTACCTTTCAACCCAGCCATCCCAGTCCTGGAAATTTACCCCGAAGACATGAAATTTGCATATGAAAAAGTTATCTGCCCTCCCCTATTTATTGCAGCTTAATTCATAATAGCTAAGATATGGAATCAGCCCAGATGTCAATCAGCTGATGACTGTATAAAGAAAATGTGGTATGTATATACTATGGAATATTACTCAGCCATAAAAGGATGAAATCTTTTCTTTTGCAACAAAATGGATTCAACTGGAAACCATTATGCTTATTGAAATAAGCCAGTCCCCAAAAGACAAATATTATGTTTTCCCTGATCTGTGTTAACTAATTCAGTACAAAAAATGAAATGTATGTGAATGAAATAGGTATTTTGAGATCTGTTTATTGTTTACAGCCCTTGTCTCTATTGTTGAGGAATAGTGTTTTTTTTTTAATTCTTTACTTAGTGGAGGATTAAGCTTATGATTATAAAATAAACTGGAAGTATGTCATTGTAAAATTTAAAGAAGAAAGAAGAAAGGAAGGAGAAGGGAGGGTAAGAAGTATCTCAATGTTCCTAAATCTATATATATGAAATACATTAAATTTATTCCCCTTACATACATAAAACTTTTAAAAAATTTACAGCAATCTGTGTGACATTTCATTCAATTCTGAATAGAATCTCTATGTCTTGCTTTACTAACTGGCATTTCAGTTTTGAATTTTTATTATTGTATGAGTATTTAATGATGATTTTATATTAATTCAATAATAAAATATTCAAAAATATACATGTGCACTCATAATACATAATATGTAAGTAATTAATAATACATAATTTAAGAATTCAGGTATAAGCCATATTAAACTATTGATGCAGAAGTAGTTTGTATCTTGCTAAGAAGTATGATTTTCTAACAGGATTTATTTTCAGTTACTCAGATTAATATTTGAACAACACTATGATATGGATTATGAATGGTATAATAAGAATTAAATAAAATCACTGAAAATCATTAAAAGCATGTAACTATAACTGAAAATGCTAAATGAATTAAGATAATTACATAAGAATGCTGGTGCAAATTCCTGATTTTTCTGGATGTGTATTACACATCAGCTTATGTTGGTGGAAAACTAGGGATTTTGATGGTAAAAAGCCAATTTAAGATGGCACTTGAAGGTAGATATAATTTGAATATAAGGATTTGGTGTAGAGAAAGAAAATGTGTGTGTAAAACCAGAGATAGCTATAAATGCCATATATCTGTGGAACCCTTGGTCTAGTCAAGGTTAAGTTGCATATTTGTAGCATGAGGGCTGATACTTGGAGTATTTTTAAAAAGACATTTGGGATCCAGCTAGAATTCAACCACTGTTCTGATGAGGTTAATCTGAGTTGGTAAGCTTTAAGGAGTCATTAAAAGTGTTGAGCATATTTATGTCATGATAAGATCTGTTTTTCAGGAAAATAATTTTGATAGCAGAGAGTAGGTGGAACTGAAGGAAAGAGCCTGGAGGTAAAATGTAAAAACAGACAAGCAGTAATGAAGATCTGAGCTTGGAGATATTGAGACAGTAAAGATGACTTTTAAAAACAGTAGAATGTTAGTTTGGATAGAACTGGGCGACTTCTTTGGAATGCAAATGGTCAAGGATTATTGTTTTAATAATCCTTTTCCTTTGTCATGAATGATAGTGATGCATTATTACTTGGCAAATTCTTTCTCTTAACTAAATGCAGGTGAAACTGAGGCATTACCTGTAGTTGTATAAGTTTGTTTTGAAACTCCTTGGGGGTGAATTGGATATAATCAAAATCTCAAAGTAGTATAATGATTTATGAAAAGTCAATTTTTTTAAAGATTTATTTTATTTATTTGAAAGACAGAGTTACAGAGAGAGGTAGAAACAGAGAGAGAGGTCTTCCATCTGCTGGTTCACTCCCTAGATGGCCTCAATGGCCAGATGTGCCGATCTGAAGGAAGGAGCCAGGATCTTCTGGGTCTCCCACGTGGGTGCAGGGGCCGAAGGACTTGGGCCATCTTCTACTGCTTTCCCAGGCCATAGCAGGGAACTGGATCGGAAGAAAAGTAGCTGGGACTAGAACCGGCACCCATATGGGATGCAGGTGCTTCAGGCCAGGGCTTTAACCCACTGTGCCACAGCACTGGCCCCTGAAAGGTCAATCTTAAATTGTCTCAAGGTACATTCTACAATATCTCTTGAGAGGGAAGGGGAATTACTGTGTTCCTACAGTTGTATTTATGAAATGCATGCAAATAAATAAAAAAATCCTCTTAGAGGACCATTTGCACAAATATCTGTCTCCTCTGTATCAATACATATCCCACATTTTCCATGCTTAATTTATTGACATATGAGAATTTATTTAACTTTTCTCTGTTGGTAAGCTGAGGCACACTCAATGTTGGTCAACATTCCCCAGAGAAACAGAACCAATAGGAAATAGAAGATAGAGAAGTAGATAGATGCTCAGAGTGACAGATGGACAGATAGATAGATAAATGCACATGTACAATAGGAGGAACTGGCTCACATGATTACAGAAACTGGAAAGATCCATGATCCGTCATCTGCTAGTTGGAGGCCCCCCAAGTCGAAAGGCCTGAGGATCAGGGGAGCTAATGTAAAGTCCAGTCCGAAGGCAACAGTAGACCAGTGTCCCAGCCCAAGTGGCTGAAAGGAAGGGTGACATCCTCTTTTCTCCCCTTTTTACTCTGTTCAAGCCCTCAGTGGATTGGACGATCCTTACTACTCACATAGGGGAAGGCAATTTCTTTTTTTGAGTGCACTGATCCAAATGCTACTTGTATTTGGGAACACTCCCACAGGCACATCCAGAAATACTATTTAATGTGGGTAACAATAAATAATACAAGCCATCACAACATATACGCTTATAGAAGAATCCACTGGGTTTCACCTGGGATTTTGTGGCGGATAATTTCAGTTACTGTCCCTGTAAATTATGATCAATATAAAAATGAGGCCATGGCATTCAGTTTCTTTTTTTGAAAGTGCATGCATTTTGGCCGGCGCCGCGGCTCACTGGGCTAATCCTCCGCCTTGCGGCGCCGACACACCGGATTCTAGTCCCGGTTGGGGCGCCGGATTCTGTCCCGGTTGCCCCTCTTCCAGGCCAGCTCTCTGCTGTGGCCAGGGAGTGCAGTGGAGGATGGCCCAGGTACTTGGGCCCTGCACCCCATGGGAGACCAGAAGAAGCACCTGGCTCCTGCCTTCGGATCAGCGCGGTGCGCCGGCCACGGCGGCCATTGGAGGGTGAACCAAGGGCAAAGGAAGACCTTTCTCTCTGTCTCTCTCTCTCTCACTGTCCACTCTGCCTGTCAAAATAAATAAATAAATAAAAAATAAAAAATATATAGAAAGTGCATGCATTTCAGCCATGACCAGTAAAGAACCTCCAAGTGCAATCTGGGAGACTGCCTCGTTCCTCCTCTCATCCTTGCCATCACCCACAGCCTTTGTTGTGTAGCTTTATTGTTCTTGCCTGGCTAGCTAGCTTCTAAATTTTTATCTTAATGATACTGGTAAGTTCTTTATTTTTATTAATTTTTTTATTCTGCTGACCTGTCATACCTGTCAATTTTATAAGCAGAATATTTTACTTTTTGATGCTAGCATTTTTCAAAATCTGTACAGCAGATAAAATCTACAAAAGCAAAGCTCACAAATTATGAGCCTCTGCTGCTAACAGGATATAATAAATACATAAATGCTCGATGTATGATTAGATGAATAAACAGTGCTAATTTTTAGCTAGTTATGTCAATCAAATCTAGCACTTTTGTCTGAAACATTGAAAATAATGATCAAATTTTTCTCTAGTTTCTTATTCTCCTATACCTCCTACATATCTTTCACTCTTCCCTCCCTTGCTGATGCTAAGGGACACAAAAACTTCACATGAATTTTCTGGAAACTCAAGAGACATGTCTCATGTAGGAATTTACCATTTTCTCCCTCTTGAATTCTGGGCTTCCTCGACTAGGCATTGTGGTGTCTGTCAATCATTGCTACCTGTGCTGGGCACCACTGCTGTTTTATCAGATTCTGCCAGTTTAACCTTAGTCAGGTATCAGCACTAATTCTTCTGCTTACTACACTCATGTCATCTTGGTGGTATCTTTTCTCTGTCTGGACACCACATGGTTCCACTAAGGTCAACTGCCTGTAACTGCTCAGGGAGCCCTCCTGTGCCCTCAGTGCTAAAATTGCACGGTGCTCTGTTGTGAAGTAAAGAGCTTCTGCTTTCTTGAAGTCTGCGTTTCTAGTGGTCATACAAGATGGGGAGGAGGAGAGAAAGGGAATTGTGGGGAGAGAGTCTATAAAAGGGAAGCTCTAATTTGGTGATGCCTTACAGAAATTTTCAGGAATTTTTATGTGTTTGTGGTTCTGTCTTAGTACATTTGGACTGCTAAAACAAAATGCTGTATAAAGAGTGGCTTAGAAAAATGCAGAAATTTTTGCCTTGTAGTTCTGAAGACTGGGAATTCCAAGTCCCAGGCACTGGCTGATACAGTCCTCATAGATGATTCATAAATGGTGTCTTCTAGCTGTGTCCTCACAAAGCAGCTCTCTGGGGCCTCTTTTATAACGGCACTAACCCCATTCTTGAGGGTTTAGCCCTTGTAACCTAATTACCTCCCAAAGAGCCCATCTGCTAATAGAATCATGCTGGTGATTAGGTTTTCAACACAGGAATTTTGGAGAACACAAACATTCAGATGTAGCAGGTCCCTACATGATAAATCCTCAGGTCTCCCCAGTAAAGTCTTCTATACCCGAAACTCCCTTAGCTTTTGCTGCTGTTGCTTTAAGCTAATTTCTTTTTTATATAACTTGAATTTAATACAAAGAATGCATCTTATGATCCAACATACTTTTGCCCAATATTATAAAGGAAAACTTGCCATAGCATATATTTGTCTCAGTACACATTTCCAGTAATGTCTCTAAATGATGTAACTCCCTGGATTCATGCCTTCACATAGTCCTTTCCCAAAAGCAAACTTTAATTTGTCGTTTCACTTGCTTTATTCCATAACATCAGTAAATGAGGTGTAAACATAGTTTTGCAAAGTATTTGCATACTGGAGTTTGCTTTATTGGACCCGGTTATCTTGTTAAGAGGCCTTTGGCTTGCCTGTTAGAGACAGAGGGCCTAGCCAAGATCCAGCACAAACCACAGGACATGTGAATGAATCCATCTTAAGAGCACCAGTCTCTTGGGCCGGTGCCATGGCTCACTAGGCTAATCCTCCACCTGTGGCACCAGCACACCGGGTTCTAGTCCCGGTCGGGGCGCTGGATTCTGTCCTGGTTGCCCCTCTTCCAGGCCAGCTCTCTGCTGTGGCCCAGGAGTGCAGTTGAGGATGGCCCAAGAGCTTGGGCCCTGCACCTGCATGGGAGACCAGGAAGGAGCACCTGGCTCCTGGCTTCGGATCAGCGCAGTGCGCTGGCTGTGGCAGCCACTTGGGGGGTGAATCAACGGAAAAAGGAAGACCTTTCTCTCTGACTCTCACTGTCTAACTCTGCCTGTTTAAAAAAAAAAAAAAAAAAAAAAAAAAAAGAAGCACCAGATAACTCAATCCTCATTTGTGATCCAGGCAACATCCATGTAGGAACTGCCCAGCTTGGCCCACCCTAAGAAGCTGACTCACACTTTCAAGCCAGATTCTTGTTTTGTTTAACCAATTAAGCTTTTTTGGTTAATTTTTTATACATCAAATGGGAAAGCACATTGGTGAGTAGGGCTTGCAGCTAACTGAACCACCCATGTGATGCAAAATAACTCCCCCACCCCAGCACAGAACTAATTTGAGGAGAATGTCTCACAAAATTTGAGATGAAACCATGGAAACATAAGCATACATTTTTGCAAAATCTTGAGAAGGATATGATACTGTGAAATCAGTGGGCCAGATCATTCTTCTCTAATTCCCATAATGTATAGCATAAAGTAAGGAGACTCTATCTATATGTGACCTTTATGTTGAACTAATTTCAGGATTACCCTTTCTTCCAGCAAGAAGGTTTAGAACTGAGAAAGTCCACACGGCCCAGTTCTCACTTCCCTTAGGGTCGCTTGTCTCTTATGAGGTTCCTTAGGGTTTCTTGTAGGGATTTCTAGCAGGTCAGCCCACTGGCTCACCAACTATGTGCACACAGAACTAACTCTTGGTCAAATATACAGTTCAGGCTTAAGCTGGGTCCCTTGCTACTCATATTAATACAGCGGAATTTTTTTAAATCAATCATTTGCATTATTTTATGCTCTAAGGAGCTTTTCTTCCTTTAAATGATCACCTGCATTGGCAAAAGAAGCTTCACTAAGCATACAGTATGTTGTCTCTATTAGATCCAAGGAAAAGCCACTATTAGAAATGGAATGGGGTGATAGAAGAGTTTTTGTAATACGATCTGTTTGTAGATTCAGGTTTACTTCTACTCCAGAACCAGATTGTTCTCTACGCAAGAGACAGAATTGTCACTGCAGCTTAGATAGCTTTTGGAGATAATTCCATGCTAATACACTGCAAGAAAGGGTAAGGGAAAAAGTGTAGGACTAAGGGCCTTCCAGATGAGGGTATGAAAACACATCTGTGAAAATTATATGAAGCATGGATATGCAAGTTTTCCAAGTTGAGCCAGGAAGTGATTATAAGCAGTGATGTGCTGGTAATATTTTTTTTTTTTTTGACAGGCAGAGTGGACAGTGAAAGAAAGAGAGACAGAGAGAAAGGTCTTCCTTTGCTGTTGGTTCACCCTCCAATGGCCGCTGTGGCAGGCGCACTGCGCTGATCCGAAGGCAGGAGCCAGGTGCTTCCCCTGGTCTCCCATGTGGGTACAGGGCCCAAGCACTTGGGCCATCCTCCACTGCACTCCTGGGCCACAGCAGAGAGCTGGCCTGGAAGAGGGGCAACCGGGACAGAATCCGGCGCCCCGACCGGGACTAGAACCTGGTGTGCCGGCACCGCAAGGCGGAGGATTAGCCTAGTGAGCCGCGGCGCTGGCCATGCTGGTAATATTTAATATTTGATTCTCCTCAGTAGACATTAAATGGGGTGAGGATAGGAGGCGGAGGAAAGAAATCCCTGCCATGCAGCATGTACTGGTCTTCTAGTGTTAAATAGTCCCACCATGGCCGATTTCAAGCTATCAACGGGAAGTTAACAATCCATTCTCATGAGCCACAGTGAGCCTCCCAGCACGCTAACAATGCCGCCACAATAATGTATGAATTTGGCAGGACTGACAGACCAGGGAGCAGAGACATAGGTAAAAGACTTGGTAAGAAGTTGTCTGCATATAGGCAAAGCATCTGGGCAATACTGGCCAATGTCCTCCGCAAGAAAAAGCTGGCTCTATGAATGCAAATTGTCTAAGCCATGGCCTCTCCCTGTTCTTCCTGCTGAAGGCCAGAACGCGTTTCTGGGGAGACAGATCTGAAGCAGATGGAGGTAACTTGGATTATCTGCAGGAATGGCAGTGGGAACATTGGGCTTGAGAGTTGTCACATGTCTTCTTTCTCTTGGGAAGGTAGGGTGGGTATCTGGGTCATAAACAGGGGGATGGCTCCTCGCTTGGAGCAAACACTTCATTTTCACACCTATAGCTTGACAGGTGTGGAAAAAGTAGAAATAGTGACTTAAGGAAAGCGCTTGTTAGAGTATGGTAGTAAGTAGCCTGCTCCCAGCTAGCTTCCAGAGTGAGATCATTTGTACAAAAGCCCTCTACTCACTCTTCCTTTCTCTCTCTCTCTCTCTCTCTCTGTTCTGACTTGCTTGAAGCCATCTATCATTCCCAGTGACACCATTCACAACTATGGTATTTCAAGAGTATTCTAAGTTTAGCTCAGTATGGGAGATTTCAGTGTTCCAGTCTGTGAATTTATTATATAATTTATTATGTCCTTTTTTCCAGAAGAAATTTATGTCCTAAATAATAGTAAAAATACTTTCATCACTTACTAAATCCTTTCAAAATAACTCTTCCTAGGATGTCAATTCCTTCATAAATATAGCCTTTGGATACAGCCTTAATAACTTCTGCCAACTGGTTATTACATCAGAGAATACCAGGGAAGGCCACCAGAAAGGTAGCAGAACAATTGAATATAGTATTGAAAGGATCAAATTTTGTTATAGAATGAAAAATAACTTTATTAGAAAACCCTTTTTAATTTCAAATTATTTTTATTTGTTGTCACTAAATATCATTATGTGTATAATTGTGGAAAGAGAGTTTTCTAAAGGTACATATCAGCACGCCTTGCACCATAAAAATTGTTGACACAGTTTGAAAATAACGATATATATAATTAATTTTGTGAAACCATTGGAAATAATGGAATTAGAATTCGTATGTAATTGGGTTTTATGTTCCCTATGTAGTGGAAAAGGAGATACATAAAAGTTCAAAATATTAATTTAAAAGGCACCCCACTCAAATGTAGTGCTTTTTTGTCATTCTGGTACTCTTAACCTTGGGCTAATTATGTTTTTTTTCATGTTACCAAACTTTCCTGAGCCTGACTGGAGAGTTCAAGTCTAAGCCTGCCCTGGATAACTTACTTCATCTGTTCTTCAAAGTTTTCCCCCAAGGTCCTAGGGCTTCGAGGGTTCCCTTTCTTAGAAAGTCCCAAGGCTCCTCCAAGAGCAATATCAACCCGTGATTGCATCCCAGTTGATAGTATTTCTTTTCATTCCATTCATATTCCTCATGAATCCACAGCACATGGTGGTGAGACGCAGGCCACTTTGGATTCCAAACCACTATATGCCATTTCTTCCATTTTTCAAAAGAAGAGATTGGGAAGGTAAGTTTGATATCCTACTCCCCTGGATTGGTAGAATGCTTCTCCAGGGATACAAACTAGAATAGGCCACCCTAAGCTATTCCTTAGCTGCCCTATTTAGAAACTTCCCTAAAAACCATGCTTCAAAACTCCCCAAACTCTTTTCTGCTTTATCTGCTCCCCAACTCATAACTGCCTGGAATGTGATATATTTTACTTATTTATCTGTTTTTATCACTAGACCATAAACAGAAGGAGGTCAAGGAATTTGTCTTGCTCGCTGCCCAATCCCTAACACTAACAGCCATGCCTTGCACGGAAGGTGCTTAGTATTGAATTCATGAGTAAGTAAAAGAATGAGTGAACCAATTCTGGAGATAGGACTCGGGGCTTTTAGTAGGATTCAAAGCTATGATTTTGTAGTGATTACTTTAAAAAGAAATAAGATGAAGGTAATTTCTGCAGAGGTTTTTTTTTTTTTTCTTGGAATTATATGTTTTATTATTGTAGCAGCAAACATTTGTTGAGAAATGTTTGTATAGAAGGCACTATACACTGTATGTCAAAAGTGCGGAGTCCCCAGGTTAGCAGGTTCACCTGGATGAGAGGGGTTTAGGAATGATGCATGCTGCTATGCCATATTGATATGGTTACATGCATACACGTTTGGTGAGGCAATATGTAAATGGATATTAGAATCAATGTGCTGATAGAAGTAAGTGGGAGTGCAGAGGAAGGTGTGAGTGCCATTGACAAGTTGTGGAGAGGTGAGGCCATGCATGGATTTACAGAGGAGAAATCATTTACCTTACATTCTGAAGGAGTATTCAACCAAGAAGGACAGTTGGGCAGAGGAAATGGGACTGTCAAAAGCACAGGGAAGATCCTGGCATCTTGGGGAATCGATTATTTGTGACAAGAAACAAGACTGTAAATACAGATTGGAGTAGGATTAGAAAGCATCTTAATGATGAAAAATGGTTATCCTGTGGGAAATTATTTAAGGGTACTACGTAGGAGGTGACATAGTATGTGTTTCAGAAACATGAACATTTTTGGTACAAAGTGTCTGAGAGGGGAGGAAGAAAGAGATGAGTGCATGAATCCATTACTTTGGTTCAAGTGGAGATGGTGAAAATTAGGGTAACTGTAATGGGAGCGGAGAGGAGGCAATGGAACTAATGAGTAGATAAAGTAAAGGGGAGAGTGAGGAATGGCAATGAAGTTTCTAAGGGGAGGAACTGACATACTGTTTTATCCTTAATTGCTATGAGGGATGCATGGGGTTGGGGAGCAGACTGGCTGGAAAGGTGAGAAGGCAGACACACACATGCTGTTGGACACGCTGTGTTTGAGCTGTTGGAGTCTGTGCAGAAGGTGAGCCATGGGCTCAATGCAAAATAGGGCAGTGGATGCAGATTTGGGTGTCATTGCTAAAGCTATGGGATCGTATCAGCTCTGTCAGACAGAGGACGCAGAGCAAGCATAAAAGCATCCTGGATTTCTAGGACGGAACCCTGAGGTGTATGAATATTAAAGAGAAACTGGTCGAGACAGAGAATGAATAAAAGATTCATCAGAA
The DNA here is from genome assembly GCF_964237555.1 of Oryctolagus cuniculus. NCBI lineage: Eukaryota > Metazoa > Chordata > Mammalia > Lagomorpha > Leporidae > Oryctolagus > Oryctolagus cuniculus. The sequence continues at coordinate 91,224,130 of NC_091442.1, forward strand.
ACAGAGGAGAGGGCAGGGAGGAGGATCTGCAGACCCGACACATGCTGCTGAGGTCGAGAGCATGAGGTCTGGCCACTAGGAGTCTTGGGTGACCGTTCAGTGGGGTGCTGAGGGCCACAGAGGCACTGTGGGGTTTGGATGGGAGACAACGGGCTGAAGGGGTACGTTTTAAATGAATGCAGAGCAGCACCCTCCATTTTACCTTCAGCCCCGCCTCATCCAACCTTTCTTTCGAAAACATATTCTTAGTCATGCAGAGCTTACGATGGGTGAATTAATTTAGCACCTTGTGTTCAAGTGAGGACCCTATAATAGTATTCACAAGTTGACACCCATGTGACTGACTGCCAGCTGTTTCCACTTCCTTTAGCTTCCTTGTGTTTTTTTTTTTTTTTTGAATGGCTGATGAATATTACTCTTGACCAAAATGTACGTGAGGATGTGAACGAGGTCGAAGAAGTCTTCATGTCTAAAAAGATCAGGAGCGGAAGCTACAATTACCAGTCGTAGTCACACATCCTGAGCAGTCCTTGATGGAACTTTGTTTGCTTCTGTGCTGGTGAAAGTGTGTCCTCTGTCACCTGCTAATGAAAACAAATGCATCAGTCCTTTTGCAAACAGAACTTTTCCAAAGCAAAACAGCAAAAAGTACACACATGTAGATTCTTTTTTAAAAAATATTTATTTATTTATTTGAAAATCAGAGTTACACAGAGAGAGAGAGAGAGGCAGAGAAAGAGAGAGGTCTTCCATCCAATGGTTCACTCCCCAGTTGGCCGCAAAGGCTGGAGCTGCACCGATCCAAAGCCAGGAGCCAGGAGCTTCTTCTGGGTCTCCCACATGGGTGCAGGGGCTCAAGGATTTGGGCCATCTCCCACTGCTTTCCCAGGCTGTAGCAGAGAGCTGGATCTGAAGTGGAGTGGCGGGGACTTGAACCAGTGCCCCTATGGGATGTCGGTGCTTCAGGCCAGGCTGTTAACCCGCTACGCCACAGTGCCAGCCCCCACATATACATTCTTAAGTGTGTAACTGTATGGAAAAAACTGAAGGAAATATATCCAAGTTAGCAGTGAGTAACTCTCGGGAGTGGAGTGAGATTAGGAGATAAATAAAACTAAAATTTCACTTTTTAATTTACCTTCTTCAGCACTGTTTAAATTTTTCAATAAAAATGTATTAAGACATCGCTTGTGCACTCCTTAAAGATGTAACATCTCCTACATACCTACCCTTGCCATACCTGTCCTTACCCAAAATATTACGATGAATTTATAATGCATTGAGGATATAAACATAACTTCTATTGGCTAATGAGTGAGTCTTACTCATGAGCTTCTTGGTGAAAGGAGAAGTATGAAAGGCTAGCCAAGGATAAAATAAAAATGCAGTTGGACACTGTGACTAACTTTGGTGATGTTTTCAGCAGCCAGATACTATAGCACACCTCTCCCCAGGTTGTGGTGCGATGGTGTTTGAATCCCTGAAGGAGCTCAGTAATAATACACATTGTGCAGTCCCCATCTTGAGCCACCAAATAGGATTCTCTGAGAACGAATCCGAGGAGATCGCGTATTTCATGAGTGGTGTTGGTGACGCTTGTATATACCGATGTTTGAGGATCACTGCTACATACAGGAGAAAAATCAGTGGGGGCTCACTTAGTCCTGACGCTTACTGGTTGTGTGGCCTCGGACAAATGGCTAAAATGCTTCTGAGTCATTCCCTTTTGATTCTGGGGTTCTATGATCTGGATAATTGTAAATGTGACAGACTGACATTGCAAAAGAAAGTTTCCTCCGAAAAAATCTTCTTTTTACCCTGTTTACATTTGTGCCTGGTCCAACCAAGTAAAAGCAAGCCTTCAGTGAGGTTGTGTTTATTGAAAGTAAATCTAAGTTTCAAACTTTCATTGCCTAGGCTTATCGACGTCCAGGTGCTTATCACTGATGGGAATTCCTGCTGCTAAGGGGGTCGCTGATGCGGGTCACCGGGGGAATCCTCCCAGTGTGGCAAGCACACAGAAATCATGAACATTTCCCATATCTCTTCCTAATTTGTAAATATTTAGATGTGAAGTGTTTGCAAAATCGCTGGGGCAGGCGATGGGGTGGGTGGAGGAGGCAAGGGGAAGAGAGGGAGACCTGGAAACACACACAAAGCAGCTCTGTTCCTTTCCCTCAAGGTCGTTGAAATACAAAGTTGCTGTTAGTGCGGCTGTGACACTTTAGTCTCACCTTCTGTCTATGTTTAGTAACTGGATAATGAGGACGCACACCTGCAGGCTCGCTTGCTCCTGTTCTGGCATTTTGGACTGATCTCTCCTCTGTGCAGTGGCCTTGGAGTTAACACCCTGATGTGAGGAAGCTGTAGCAAGCCTTGGAGAATATCAGGACAGCGATTCTCTCTTCTTCTGACCTTTGCTCTGCTTCCAACCTAGAAAAGAAAAAAGGAAGAGAAGCAGCATTTGTTATGCTTTGGCGATTTCACTGTGAGCGTTATTGTTATTTGCAGATAATAAGATTTTATTCTCAGAAAGTCCAGTTTAATGAAAAAGAAAAACATGTAAACTTACCATTGCAAAAATAACTTTATATATATATATATATATATATATATATATATATATATAAAACTCCATGGGAATTTCTTGTATTTGTTTGAAATTGCAATGGTCAAGGACATAAAAATGTGGTCTGACTCTTACATGCAATACTACACTGAATTCAGCACAGTCTGATATATTGTAACCACAGTGAAAATAACCACACACACATACATATTGTCTTGAAATTTCCTAATGGTGTGTATGACAGTGAAGTCCCAGCTGTACTTGGCAAGACGTTGTGTCTCTCCTTTGCTGTTTCCAATTCTTTTACTGCCCTAGAGGTATTGCCCTCTCTTTGTCCCTCTGTCCCCCTTCCTCTCTTTCTGTTCACCTCCTATGAGGATTAACACATCTAATGCACTTGAACCACAGTAGCACTTTCCATGGATTGCAGTGATTTCACACACGTGCAGGACAACATTTTAAAAACTGCCATCATGTATGAACCCCATGTGGGGCCGGGAGTGGAGGGAGGTTGAGGAAACCGAGATTCAGTTTGAGTGGAGTGTGGAATCTTCTTTTGTTTGGAATAGCATCCTGGCAGAACGGTTTATGAAAAGGTAAGGTCCTGAGCGTATCAGTGGAAGACATTGCACAAAGAAAAATAGTGAGAAAAACCCTGTCATTGACTAATGGATGATTCTGAGAGATTCTTAGACAGGTTCTTTACCTCCCTTGGTTGGTAGACTATTAGGGCAAGCGACAAGGGACATAGGGACTGAAAGGAAATGGAATAAAGGGGTATGGGACTCAGTCCTGGGGTTCAGGAAAGAGGCAGGGGAATAGAAGGAGACTTCTCATTGGAAGGAGAGGTCACATGACCTTTGAGACTACTAACAACAGCTGACTATACATTTCTCTCTGTGTTGGGATTACTTCATTTATACTTAAATTTGTAATGAAGTTTATTAATCATTGAAGCCTGGATTAAACTTTGCTAAGGAAAATTATCATATTGCCTTTTAAAACGTTTTTATTTATTTGAAAGAAAGACAGAGAGACCTTCATCTGTGGGTTCTTTCCTCAAATGCCAATAATAGCTGAAGCTGGGCCAGGCCAAAACCAGGAAGGAAGTGAGAACTCAATCCAAGTCTCCCATGTGGACAGCAGGGACTCAAGTGCTTGAGCCATAATTTTCCACTTCCCAGGGTGTGTCTCAACAGGAAACTGGAGTCAGTAGTAGAGCAGAGACTCAGACCCTGATATGTCATGTGCATGTCCCCAGAAGCATCTTAACTCTGCACCGAAAGCCTACCCCAGGGGATGGTTCACTGACCACATTGTACTGAGTTCATGATACGAGGATAACTGTCTCCTCTTCTGAGGTTAGTGGGGAGGCATCACTATTCTTTCAAAGAATATCATCTGTCCTTGAGTCCTGTAAGTTAGCCAGCCATCAAAGAAAGTGGCTTAGGAAAGAATAAGAAATCAATAGCGACTCTCAAATTTGGCCACTGGGATGTGTAAGTGTTCTCCAGGGTTCTCAGTAAAATGATGAAGGGGAATGTGGAAAGGGGCACAGATGTCCACCACAGTCACACAGGATAGAAGAGTGAGCATTTTTACCTGGATATTAAAGGAAAGGGCGGCTCCTAGTCATGTGATATTGTGTCATTGGAACACCTTACATTTGTGATGATCCATTTTGTAAACATGCATACATTCTTTAACGTAGGATATCCTGTCAAAAGTTATCTCATATAATATTGTGCCCTACATGATACTAGGAGCATTCAGTTTTATCCACAAATACAGGACAACTGTTTGATTGCAATGAAAAAGATGAGTAATGTTAGAGAGACTGGACATTTGGAGGGCATCTAACAAAAAAAATGAATGGAGCTTATGGGATTGACAGATCTCATAAAAAAGAATTCTGATGGAAAAACAATCTGACTTTGTAATAAGTCACAGTGTTGCTTTCCATGATCACCCTGGAATTCCACTGATACAATGCCTGCTTTGCCACCCTGGTTTCTTTCCTTGGTCACTTGCTTTATTCTCCAAAATTCTCTTCAGATTAGGAAATACAAAACCACACTCAGTAACAGTGATTCATGAATAAAAAATTCACAATCCATAATCCTTTTATAGCTCTGATATTTTCATCTGTTTTAAGCGTCACCATTTAACAATAAATAGAGGCATTTAGGAAAAGAGTTAAGTTAATTTGTTTCAAATTGTCATCATGTTAACATTCACTAAATTATTTTGACCTTTGTCTAGCCTAAATAGTGAGGGTTTTATAGTTGATATTCCCTAAGCACAGTTCTTTTTAATCTTTTGGGAAAAAGACTCTGTTTGTAGTCAATTGTCTGGTTCCTGGGATCAGAAGGTGAACTTGGGAATTAATTGTGGTTGACACTACACACCCTACATCAGTGATTGTATCAGGAGCCAGAGCCTTAAAGAGAGATATAAATTGGTGCCACAGGCCTGGCGCCAGGCACAGACAGGGCCTGGCCTTCAATCATGACAGATGCTCCACTGTCAAAGTGATTTCTGGATGTTGTGACCTCTTACCAGCTCCCCTGCCCTGCAATGCACAGCTAGTATTCAATAAACTTGCTGTTAATTCGACTCTTTGCTTTTGTGTGCTCTTCCTTTTCTGGACTCCTTTTCTTCATTTTAGCCCTCATCAGTAGTTAAGAGACTGACATCTACCAAGTGACTCTTGCGAAGTCTACAAGAGGGCCCGTGGTTGAGGTGGAATTACAGAACCCGCTCCCACCAGTAGGAAACCTGAAGGAGCAGGAACCTTGATGCACGTGGCAATCAGAGAAGGACACAGGACCAAGGAGGTGTTGAAAAAGAAAACTTGAGAGAGAAAAGATTTCCTTTCATATATCATGGCAGAGAGGGACAGCACAGGTGTCAAGTGAGAAAGAAAATGTCAGAGCTGAAGCATCAGAGGCAGGCTGAAGAGGAAAAGAAGGGGGGGAGAACTGATCATGAACTTGTTAATGGAGAAACCAGGATGTTGGGAAAGGGAGTGAAAGGAATATAGTTAAGAGGAGTGTGCTGGAGACACTCACTCTCAGGGTCTCCCCCAACCCATACCCATGCTTTCCCCACACACGAAATTTTCTGCAGCTTTCACCAATAAACAATTAAATATCAAATATCTATAAAGACATATATGAGGGAACCTCAAAAGTTGGTGGAAAAATAGAATTAAATATTTTTAGTGTGGTATAAATGTTTTTTGAAATTTATGCATAAAATTTTCCTAATAGGCATCTTCCACAATCTTTGAAAACACCCTCCCTATATTATGAACATTCGTATAGACAGATTTGATTATCAGATAGGAAAGATCCCACCCCTGACCCTTCTCCAGGCTTAGGAACTAATGACGAAGAGATTGTGAGAATTCTCCTTAAGTCATTATTTGAAAAATAAACCTCTTCTACCATTACAGCTTGGTGTGGCAGGAGACCCCATGGATATTAGGTAAGGCTGGGAGGTGTTAGTGATAAGGACGGCATGCAAGAGGATGAGAGTATCTGTGCTCCCCTCCATTCTCATGGACCAATGTCACCATCAGCATCTGTCTTAATTGGAGTTTACTGTGTATATTCAATTTTCAATTAACTTCATAAGATGCATTTGCTATCTAAAACTCCTTTTGCATTTGATACGTGATATTAGGTAGGGTATTAAATAATTGGTATGTTATCATGAAGAAAGTTATGATGGGTGATCGTAGACACAGGGGTGTTTGCTGGGAAAAAGAAAGCTCAAGCGTAGAGAAAATATAAAACCAGTTATACCATGGTTTAGATCGTCTGTGGTTCTAGATTGTTTCTGCCATTGAAATTACTCCTCATTAACAGGGAAACTTCCAGTTGACCAAATTAGAGTGCCTGGGACTCATAGATAAATGAGATTATCAAATTCAGTGAATGACACCAAAACCACTGACAGGCACATTGTTAAATGACGATACATTAGTTACTTTTCCAGAATCATTCTTATCCTCATTTTAAAACCAGAGCAGTAGTAAAAGGAGAAACAAAGTTTTGTTAAAAGCTTACAGTTTTCTCAACTTATGATATGGGGGGTTAGAGTATTATGCACATAGTTTTGCAAAATAAACCACTGGTGCCAATATAAATGTTATGCAACCCCTAAACTATCAAAATGGCCCCAGAAGTAAACATATATTGAGGGAGAGAGAGAGAGAGAACGAACTCTTTGTAAAAAGAATGATCAGCAAAACAGATATGGCAATGTGGTCTTAATTCCATACATATCTTAGGGAATATAAAAAGAAAATGTTTTGACTTGTTACCTGGAATAAAATCTGAGAAAGAGTTCACATATTTGGATTGTTCTAATTTTCTCATGATAGAGAGGAATGGTGCAATATCAGCAAGTCTTCATGATGCTTTAATTGTATTTATTATAGTCAGCAATGGTAGCTGGCCTTTCTTTCTAATGTTGTGTCCTGAGCTGTGGTTGGATTTCTCAAAAAGCTTCCTCCATTATCCTCCTGCTCAAGGTCCCTGTGATGGTTCATTTTATGTGTCAAACTTGATTGGGTCACAGGTTACTGGATATTTGATGAAAGCTTATTTGCCTTCCTCAATGTGCTAGACCTCAGCCAACGTGTGGAAGATTTGAGTAGAACAGAAAGGCTGAGTCAGGGAGAATTCACTCCGTCTGCCTGTCTACAGGCTGCCTCTGAACTTTGACTTGGACTAGAACCCTAGCATTGCCTCTCCGGAGTCTGTAGCTTGCTGCTTACAGATCTTGGGGCTTCTCATCTTTCATAATTTCATTAACTACTTCCTTGTAATGCATCTTTTTACATATAAAAATGGATTTGCATATGTACATATGTAATCTTTTTTTTTTTATCTTTGATTCTGCTTCTCCAGATAACCCTGATGGATATGGTCACCTAGATAGCTTTCTCATGAGATTGTTGACAGGAGCTACGCTGAACTACAAAAACATCAGGTTCAAAGGATTGTACTCCCTCCCTGCAAATGAAAGAGAGCTCCCAGAAGGGATGTGAGGAGAGCCATGTCCATTCATGTGCCTAGAGACTGTCCCAAGGCAACCCCATTTAAACAGATCACCAGAGCAGGGAGTCCTGCTCTCTGCCTCCGACTGCTGTCTCCCTTCATGAAATAGCTCCACGTCTATTTGCCTCTGGCTTGGAGTTCCAAAATGCTTTTAGCATCTGGCAGCCACTTGCTGAGTTCCCAGCTGCTGATGCGATGCTGCTGAGGACTTGCTCGGCCTCTAGAAGACGACACCCAGCCCCTGGAAGTGGCCTTTGCTCTTGATATTTCCAGAACTCACCAGTCTGGCAGCTTCTATAGAACTCCTTCTGACTCCCCCCTCCCCCCGCCCCCAAGCACGGGCGGAAATGCTTCCGGAAATGCTATAACCTCGTGACCTTAAAAACAAAATCACATCTCTGGGTATGTCTTTTTCTGGTGAAAAGATGTCCAGTTTTTAAAAGATCCCAGATCTCTATCCTAGGGATTCGACAGGTGTTCTGCCTCTTTAAGGCTTTCTGATACTTTTCTGCCTTGGGAAGAGACATTAATTCAGCCCGAAGCCTGATTTGCCATGTGGAATCCAAAGGAGTTCAGCAGTATCTTAGCACTTGTTTTCTTTCTTCTTCCTCTTCTTCCTCATCTTCTCCTCTTCCTCGCCACCCCCCTCCTTCTTTACAAATCCATCACCTCAGGATTTGCCATTTCTTTATATTGAGAATGTTTCAAATCCTCTTTTCTTTAAGGTGAGCATCCCTTCTCCTTCACTCAGGAGGTTATATTTATGAGAGTCCATTAAAAACTTTCTGGAAAGTAGAATTCAAACATAAGCTTATTTGGGTGCACATTTCTGAAATCCAAGCATGTAAAGAGATCTTCAGAAAATTCATGGAAAATGCAAATTATGAAAAATATGCAAAGCTCTCAAATTTTTTGCACCCAAATAAACTGAATGTTTCATTTTATTTTCCGTGAACTTTTGGAAGTACTGTTCTGTTTCCTCCTCACAAGGACATACCAAGACTTCACAGCAGTCTCATGTTGAGAAAAATAGCTCAAGGTTAAGACAAGTATACATTTTTTCAAGGACGTACCCTAGTCTCTGAGGTTTCAGGGTGGGGCATACACAAGTTCACTGTATATTGAAGTTGCATGATGCCTTGTCCCACTCAAGCATATGTATTAATAGAAAACATATTTCTTCGCAGCTTATTCCCATATATCTTCCTCCCCATGCCCACCTATATTTGAGAGCACTAAAGTTCAGTATTAGGGTTTTCAGTGATTTCCAAAAAAGAGTGAGTCTTTATTTTAATGCCTGGGTTTTCACAGTTGCAAGCTACAGTGACAGAGTAAAGTTATGGCTGTAATCTCCCCTGACTAAAGGAATCCACTTGTGTTCTGCCAATTTTCAAAACTATTCCACTAGGCTAACTTTGAAGGTTTATCTTACTTAGGTTTCTGTTGACTGCAGTGGGACTGGACCTTGTCTACAGGGAGCTGTCAGTCTAGTAGGAGAAAGAGTGTGCACAAATGGTGAGACTAAAAAGAGACAACAGCTACCATCGTGGTGTCTGTAAAGTCCAGGGGACTGCAGCCCAGGGAGCAATTAATTCTGCTTCCAGGTGTGCAGGGGTAGGAGGGCCAGGGAAAAGCTACTGAGACCAGAGGATGTTCCTCTTGGGTTCTGACGTGAACGTAATTTGGCTCAGGGATCAGTAGAAAGGGAGAAGACAGAGATCTGAGAAGTGTGAAATGCTCTTTCAAGACTTAAAAAAAAAAATCTGAAGGGGCATTCTTTCTTAAACTAATGTTTGGAAAACAATTACTGTTTGAATAAGTGTTTAAGTGTTCCTACTAAACAATGTCTTTAAAATGCTTATTTACAACCAAGAAATTCAGTGCCAGTTTTTTTTTTAAAGTGAAGCAGCTGTAAGATTTCAATGCCTTATTAGTTTTAAACAACAATGTAAACACATTTTAAGGATTAAGTTTCCTTTTGTTTTTGAATTAACTCCAATCTTTTTACAAAGAGGCACTCCTTATTTGTCTAACATTTATGGAGTGCCTTACACACTTTCATATATGTTTACTCACTCAGTAAAGGGGATAATGATTTCTATAAAACCAAAATGCTACTGTCAACAACTGTAAGAATTATTAAAGAGTTTAGAAGTGAGAGTCATTAGCACACTCCATACAAAGGGTCCTTCTGGAATAAGTTTGTCCTAAATTTTCTAAGTTGTTATAATTATTGGACAGAACTTCTGGCACATCTTGTGCTCTGTCCCAATAAAATATCAGAATTGCATATTCTTACGTTTTCACAGATTACTATTTTTTAAAGATTTATTGACTTATTTGAAAGGCAGAGTTATAGAGAGAGAGGGAGAAACACACACACACACACACACACACACACACAGATTTTCCTTCCTCTGGTTCTCTTCCCAAATGGACACAATGGCCAGGATGGGGCAAGGCTGAAGCCTGAAGCCAGGATCCAGGAGCTTACCCACCGTGCAGCAACACCAGGCCTGCTTAGTGTTATTTTTAAACAGCTCTGTGAGGAAATATTTTTGAAAATATTTACAATCAACAATGTGGTCCTCTGATTTAAACAACACTTCAGTAATCATGTGTTTAGCTTTGTTGAGTCAAATGTTGTTTTCAGTATTAAATGTTCTGTTTAGCAGATTTTTTGCCAATTCTTGTGCAGATATTTTGGCCATTTTAGGGGAATGTGAAACTTCTGCCTGAAGATGACTGTGATTGTCTACAATATACCATGTGATGTGCTCAGTACCTGTAATACATAGTCTTAAGGAACGAGGTTGTAGGAAAGGAATTATAGTACCAATGATTAAGTGCTGTAAAGGAAATAATATGTAAAGGGTTTGAGACTTGCAAATCAGGAGGCACTCAGTTTTGGTTAGGAAGATGTGGGCTGATTGACAAGGGATGTAGGTAGGGGAAGATGCTTGGGATTTTGGAGGAGTGAAAGGAAGATGAATGTTGTAGTTATAGGCAATATCTGGGGGGAAGTGATGCTAAGAATGGTGAGAAGCATCGAAGGGAAAAAGAGATAATGTTGGGACTGGAGCATGGGTCACACTATCAGGGCTTGTTAGACCACATAGGTTGAAGAGGAAGTGGCTACTAGGAAGGTCATCCTGGTGACAGTGAAGTGGAGTGGACTCTTCCAGAAAAGAGTATTGAGAGAATCCCAGTTAGTTGTTAATAGCAAATGTGACGAGTGGGATTCGAGAGCTTTGGAGATGGTGGGCTGAACCAATGGGAAGGAGGAGCAGGGGAGGTCATAATGGAAAAGGAAAAATGGCAAATGGCTAACTTTTTAGTTTGGGAAATTGAATGAATAGTGGCCTAATTAGCCTGAGGAAAATAAGAGGAAGAACATTGGTAGAATGAGGGGGATGCGTTTTATTAGAAAAAACATGGACACATGTGGGGAGCAACCCGGACTAGACTGAGTTACTGGAATTAAGACTTATTCTATGCATCTGCTCTCCCACAATATGGCGCTGGGAGAGGAGAAAACAGCTTCTACGCAGCTGCCTCCAGTTCAACCAATAAACTGTAGGACCTGCTCCTGATTGGAGGAGAGCAGCGTACTCGGCGTGTGGGCAGCCGAGTTAGGGTTGGCGGAGGAGGACTATAAAGGAGGAGAGAGACGGCATTCAGGGGGAACATCTAAGGGGAACACCTGAGGGAACACCTGTGCAGCCCCCAAGAAAGCCGGCCTGCGGTGTGCCGCTCCCCTGCGGAAGTGGGGAAAGCGGCCAGGGGGAACCGCCCTTCCACGGAGGTGGAAGGGATAGTAGCCAACCCGGGAAGGACCAGCAGCAAACCCGGGGAGGGCCGAGCAGACAAAAGAACAACGCAGGGTCCTGTGTCGTTCCTCCACGAAGAGGGGGAGCGACATAATGGTGCTGTGACTCGGATAGGAAACCTAGGACGGATAGGAAACTTAGGAGGGAAGAAACGGGAAGAAGTGGAAAATATCGGAGAGAGAGACTAGCAAACAGCCTAGGGAAAAGCCGGACGAAAGAGGTGCCGGAGGAAGCTGTTGAAAGCCTAGGCATAGATTCAGATACAGACTACAAGGGGAAGCTGGGAGAAATCTCTAAGGTTGAAAGAGAAAGTGAAAGCTAGAACAAACAGACTCGGATGTGGACTGTGGGGAGAGGCCAGGAGAAATGATGGAGGAGTATTGTTGGAGGAAAGCTTGGGGAAACATACCGGGTAGAGAAAAATGTTAGGGAAATTGAAGCCGCGGGGGGCAGGCCGAGGCGGATACGAAAGCCACTTTGGGATTCTCAAGTTAGCCCGGGAATAGGGGGCGAAAAGTTAAAACCAGAAGCTGAAACGTAAGCCTGGTTGGGATCCGTCTGATTAGCCCGGGGAGCAAAGGACGGGAAGCCAAACCGTGGGGCGGAGACGTATGCTGGGTTGAATTCGCCAGGCTAGCCCGGGGAACTTAGATTGAATGCTAGTGGCGGACACGTAAGCTACGCTGTGTGACTCGTGGAGGCTGCCGCACGCAGACAGGGCTCAAGTACATAGGGAACGCGGGGCTGGCGCGAGGCCGTGGTTCAGACGCGAAAGGGTTAAGTGCGAGACCGCGGAGTGTGCGCGCAAAGCCAAGCCGCACAGATGAGAGAGGCGCGGGCTGAAGCGGCTCATAGCCGGCGAGGCGCCGAGAAGCAGCCTCGGGGCGGAGCCTGCTGGCGGGGCGAGGCGCCGGGAAGCCGCGGGGATAAGAGAAACAGAAGTTTAGAAGTAAAATGAGAGAAATGGGAATGTTGGCAGACAGAAGTAAAATGGGAGAAATAGGAATGCCCGGAGATAGAGAAATAGAGAAATAGAAAGGCCTCCCTACAACACTGCAATGTGAGAGCTTGGATTCGGTCTGCCTGATTAAGTGAGGCGATGAGCACCTGCGGCGGCTAGCAGCTTATGCGCCGCAGGTCACCGAAGACAGGCACGAATTAACATCAGTAAGGCTTCCCCACAATACAGCAATTAGAAGGCTTGGATTCGGTCTGCCTGATTAAGGGGGTAAGCACCAGCAGGCAGCTCGACCAGAGTATGAGCTGCAGGTCACCGAAAATAGGCACGAACCAACACTAATAAGTCTCCCCCACAATACGGCAATGAGAAGGCCTGGATTCGGTTTGCCTGATTGTTAGGGCTTGTAAGCCCCTGCAGGCAGAGCAGAGCATGCGCTGCGGGGCACCGAACACAGGCACGCATCAGCGCCTAAAAACCTCCTCACAATATGGCGAAGAGAGGACCCGGATTCGGTTTGCCTGATTGATAGGACTTTTAAGAACCTGTGGCAACTCTAGCAAGCAGAGCAGAGTGAGTGCCGCGGGGCACCGAAGACAGGCGCGTATCAACGCCAAAAAATAAAAAGAAAGGGGGATCTGTGGGGAGCAACCCGGACTAGACTGAGTTACTGGAATTAAGACTTATTCTATGCATCTGCTCTCCCACAATATGGCGCTGGGAGAGGAGAAAACAGCTTCTACGCAGCTGCCTCCAGTTCAACCAATAAACTGTAGGACCTGCTCCTGATTGGAGGAGAGCAGCGTACTCGGCGTGTGGGCAGCCGAGTTAGGATTGGCGGAGGAGGACTATAAAGGAGGAGAGAGACGGCATTCAGGGGGAACATCTAAGGGGAACACCTGAGGGAACACCTGTGCAGCCCCCAAGAAAGCCGGCCTGCGGTGTGCCGCTCCCCTGCGGAAGTGGGGAAAGCGGCCAGGGGGAACCGCCCTTCCACGGAGGTGGAAGGGATAGTAGCCAACCTGGGAAGAACCAGCAGCAAACCCGGGGAGGGCCGAGCAGACGAAAGAACAACGCAGGGTCCTGTGTCGTTCCTCCACGAAGAGGGGGAGCGACAGACACAGGTTTTAATCTGGTTCTCTGTTACTAGCTACGTGAAACTTGACTAAGTTCTTGAAACTCTCAGAGCCTCCTTTTCTTCTTATTTTTTAAAAAATTATTTATTTATTTGAGAGGTAGAGTTACAGTCAGTGAGAGGGAAAGACAGAGAGAAAGGTCTTCCTTCCAACTGGCCGCAATGGCCGGAGCTGTGCCGATCTGAAGCCAGGAGCCAGGAGCTTCTTCCCAGCCTCCCATGTGAGTGCAGGGGCCCAAGAACTTGGGCCATCTTCTACTGCTTTCCCAGGTCACAGCAGAAAGCTGGATTGGAAGAAGAGCAGCCGGGACTCGAACAGGTGCCCACATGGGATGTCGGTGCTGCAGACAGAGGATTAACCTACTGCACCTCGGCGCCGGCCCCGTTTTCTTCTTTCAAATGGAGAAAATTGTCAGTAGAGAGGGATTAAATGACCAACACTCTCTTGGATGATCAGAGATACTCAGTGTTATTGTCACTTCCTTCCACCTCCTTCTTTTGAAATTGATGAATAGAGATCCCAGATAGTTAGCCAGCTAGACTGTAGAGTTAGTAGAAAAACAAAATTGGAGATCCACTCAAAAGAAGAATCAACTGAAAGTCTACAGAGAATTTGCAAAGCATGTGACATAACTGATTGAAAATTCTAAAGATACTTAAATTCTTATTTGGGGCTATATTGGGTTATAAAATTAAAGTATCCAATAAGTTGAATGTGACCAAGTCCAAAGAAACGTAATTCAATTTTAATCATTACTCTTGTTATCATATTAGTATTAGTAGTAATATTACTTAATACTATATTTAATGCTGTAGTTAATATTATTTGATACTAATCTCTGTAGCTACTTTAAAAATAGATTGTACTTAAAATGGCTTCTTTCTGTTGGTTTATCTACCCAAATAAGACAATTCAGCTAAGAAGTAGTGAAGAAATCAGAGCTACTGACATTATCCGAGTAGGGAATGGGTCTTTGAAAATAAATGTACTTTGACAAGAGTATGTCTAAGATGAACTAAAGTTGTAATATTATTTTTTTATTTTGCCAAGGTTATGGTAAAGGGGAAGTAAGAGGTCTTGTATAACTAGCATGCATATTTTATAATAATTTGCTGGTGAATAATCTGTGTTTCACTGAAAATTTTGAAATCAATGCATTTTTGGTCACTCTTTTCTTGTAAGTCATTATTCACTTAGCATTTCTTCATGTTATAAATATCAAAAGCAATTTTTCCCCATAGAAAGTCTGAATTTTCTACAAATGTCTCAGTGCTAATATCCTGATTAAAATTTCACAAAACCTTTTACTCCTTTTTTTCCCCTCTTTACTCCCTGCCACAAGAGGGCATGTTTCTCATTTTCTCTTCAAAATCTTTAGGAAAATATGGAGAATGTGGGTCATTTTAGTCTGTCCAGTTGTGCAGCCTATTCTGAGATTTGAATTTGACAGAAAAAGAAGTTTCCTAATGCTTCATGGTTGCCTTTGTAAGGAAAAATGTCCATCTATTTCTAAACATTCCCATTTAACATCACAAATTTATCTAGTACTATAGTACTATCTAGAGATTGCTTTTTCAACCTGTATTTATGTTCTGTACCAAGAAAATAATGTAAGTTTATCATCTCTTGTAATTTTTTAAAGAGAGAGAGAGAGAAGGGCCCTCAGATCTGGTTCACTCTCCAAATGTTTACAGCAGGGTGAGGGTAAAACCAGGAGCAAGGAACTTAATCAAGGTCTCCCATATGGGTAGCAGGAACCTATCTACTTGAGCCATCACTGCTGCCTTCCAGGGTCTACTCAGGAATCAGAACTGGGTATCAAATCCTGATGTGTGATGTAGATATCCTAACTGCTGTCCTAACTGTAGACCAGTTGCTCCCCGCTATTAAATTCTTTAGGATCACACATACTAAACCACCTTTCTAAGTACCAAGGGGTGCTCTCTTTTTACTTTTCTACAGTCTGATCAATATGCTAATGTTCATTCTGCCCAGGGAATTTTAAGCTCCCCTCCCCCATCTTTATTTTTGTTGACTAATTTTTTTCCAGAAGAGAAACTATCTGAAATCCTGGGACACTTTCGGTTGATTTGTAGCACTAACTCCATAGGAAACATTTAGTGAGCCATAGTAGGTTTGGATTTTTGTGACATTGTTATTCTGGATATGTTTGTTCCCAAACTGAATTTATTTCATTTTTCTAAATTAAATGAAACATTGTCCCTCACCTTAGAGTTAACAGTAAAGATGCTGGCCCATTGGAAGGCTGCAGGCTCTGCAGATAACTTGCTGCTCAGACATTCGCTGAAGTTTTCAAGGCTTTGATTTTTTTTTTTTTTTTTGACAGGCAGAGTGGACAGTGAGAGAGAGAAAGGTCTTCCTATGCCGTTGGTTCACCCTCCAATGGCCGCCGCTGCAGCCGGTGCACCGCGCTGATCCGATGGCAGGAGCCAGGATCCAGGTGCTTTTCCTGGTCTCCCATGGGGTGCAGGGCCCAAGCACCTGGGCCATCCTCCACTGCACTCCCTGGCCATAGCAGAGAGCTGGCCTGGAAGAGGGGCAACCGGGACAGAATCCGGCGCCCTGACCGGGACTAGAACCCGGTGTGCCGGCGCCGCAAGGCGGAGGATTAGCCTATTGAGCCACGGCGCCGGCCCAAGGCTTTGATTTTTAGTTTAGTCCTCATTCTCCAGGCCCACCTACCTTAGAGTCGCACTTCCTTCTGGGATATCTTGTCTTCCAGATATCTGCCCGCCTCAGTCAGGCTACTCCCTTTTTTAACTCTGCCATATTTTCTCTTTCTAAAAGAATCCAGCTTCTTTTTGATTAAATTTGAACATAAGCTCCTTGCCCTCTGAAAGGAAAGGAAGAAGAATTATTGTCATTTTTCCAGATAAGCCTACAGGAAAGGTGCGCTACACTTTTTAAACGAATTGTCCTGTCACTTTAGTTGGTAGCCTTTCTTGCTTTAGTGGCACTATAGTCTCCTAAGTAGAGGCTTATTTTTTCCAGACATAAGAAATTGAGAGCCGGCGCCGCGGCTCACTAGGCTAATCCTCCACCTAGCGGCGCCGGCACACCGGGTTCTAGTCCCGGTCGGGGCGCCGGATTCTGTCCCGGTTGCCCCTCTTCCAGGCCAGCTCTCTGCTGTGGCCCGGGAGTGCAGTGGAGGATGGCCCAAGTGCTTGGGCCCTGCACCCCATGGGAGACCAGGAGAAGTACCTGGCTCCTGCCATCGGATCAGCGCGGTGCGCCGGCCGCAGCGCTCTGGCCGCGGCGGCCATTGGAGGGTGAACCAATGGCAAAGGAAGACCTTTCTCTCTGTCTCTCTCTCTCACTGTCCACTCTGCCTGTCAAAAAAATAAATAAATAAATAAAAAAAGAAATTGAGATCCTAGAACTGGGATTTTGTGTCTAGATGACTCTTAGTTTCCATAGATGTGTGTGTGTGTGTGTGTGTGTACTCTCACGCATTGTGTATGTGCAAATACCAGTAACTGAGTATGAGTTAATATCAAGTAAAACAAATCATATATTCATTACTTCACGTTTCAGCTATTGGGATTGGGATTGGGATTTGGAGTAGAGCTGTCAACAATCAGAGTGGCTTGACTTCTCTATAATTCTTAGATTCTGCCTGTGTCTGCCTCTTTCCCCACTAAATCCCAGCAATCAGTGTTCCTGTTATCACTTCATGGTCGCCTTTTATTAGACGTCCTGCAGTTGGGATCATATGGAAGATAGCATTTTCAGATTGACTTTTCTACGTAGTCATGTACACTTATGTTTCCTCTGCCTCTTTTCATAGCTTGGGATCTCATTTCATTTCAGTGCTGAATAATATTTCATTGTCTTGATGTATCACAGTTACTTACTCCTTCACAGAAGGACATCTTGGTTGTTTCCAAGTTTTAGCAACCATGAATAAAGCTTCTAGAAACACTCACTTGTAGGTTTTTTTGTGGACCTCTCAACTCGTTTGGGTAAATACCAAGGGACATAATTGTTGGGTTCTATGCTACAGGTATGTTTAGTTTTATATGAAACTGACAAACTATCTTCCGAAGTGCCTATCATTTTGCATTCTCTCCAGCATGATTAAGAACTCCTGTTGCTGCATAGTCTCATCAGCATTTGGTGGTATCAGAATGATGGACTTTGGCCATCCTGGTAGGTATATAAGCGGCATCTCAATGTTTTAAGTTTCATTTCTCTGATGACATACAATGAGAGCATTTTTCATAAACTTGATGTTCATCTGTATATCTTCTTCGATGAAGTATCTGTAAGATCTTTAGTCCATTTTTATTCAGGTTCTTTTCCTACTGTTAAGTTTTAAGGGTTCCCTCTGTATTTTCAATAACAGTCCTTCATCCAACATGATTTTTACAAATATTTTCTCCCACTCTGCAGTTCCTCTTCTTATTCTCCTGACAATGTCCTGCATAGAGCAAATATTTTTAATGAACTCCAACTTACCACTTCTTTCTTTTTAAAGATTTATTTTTTTTATTTGAAAGTCAGAGTTACAGAGCAAGAGAGAGAGAGAGAGAGAGAGAGAGAGAGGGAGAGAGGGAGAGAGGAAGGGAGGGAGGGTGAGAGAGAGTCTCCCAGCCATTGGCTCATTCCCTCAATACCTGTGATGGCCAGCGTTGGGCCAGGCTGAAGCCAGGAGCCAAGTTTCTTCTGGGTCTCCCACATGGGTGCAGGGGCCCAAACACTTGGGCCTTCTTCCACTGCTTTTCCCAGGCCATAAGCTGGGTGCAGGACTGGACTTGAACCGGTGCCCACATGGGATGCTGGCATCACAGGTGGCAGCTTTACTGGCTATACTACAACACCAGACCACCAATTCCTTCTTTGATGGATTATGCTTTTGATGTTTTAGGTAAAAATTTGTCTCCAAACTGCAGGTCATTTGAATTTTTCTCCTGTGTTTTCTTCTAGGAATTTTATAATTTTGAATTTTATGTCTGTAATCTGTTGGGGTTAATTTTTATGAAAGAGATAAGAGTGTAGTTTCTGTGAAGGGTATATCTAGATTTCTTTTTCTTCTTTTTACATTCAGATATCCAATTGTTCCAGTGTCATTTGTTGAAAAAACTATCTTTTCTCCATTTTTGGCCTTTGAACCTTTGTCAAGGACATATGAACTATACTTGTATCGTTCTATTTATGGAATTTCTGTTCTATTTCATTGATCTATTTGTTATTCTTTCATTAATATCATTCTCTCTTGATTATTATAATTTCATAGTAATTCTTAAGTTAGGTAAAGTCATCCAACTTTGTTCTTTTCTTTAAATATTATGTTAGCTACTCTAGGCCTTTACAACCAGTTTGTTGATAGTCTCAAAATATCTTATTCGGATTTTTTTTTAGGGTTACTATGCATCTATAGATAAACTTGGGAAAAACTGAAATCTTGATAATATTTAGTCTTCTTGCTCAAAAACATGGATTATCTTTCCATTTATTTAGTTTTTTCATTAAAGTTTTATAGTTTTGCTTATATAAAAACTTGAACATGTTACATTAGATTTACTTTTGGGATATTTCACTTTGGGGAGGCACTAATGTAAAAGGTATTGTGTTTTTTTTATTTCAAATTCCCATTGTTCATTGATGTTTTATAAGAAAGTGATTGATTTTTGTATATTAACCTTTTATCCTGCAACCTTGCTATAACACTTATTAGTGTTGAATTTTTTGGTTATTATTTCAGATTTTCTACAACCATGTCATTTGCAAACAAAGACAATTTTATTTCTTCCTTCCTAATCTGTATACATTTTATTTCCTTTTCCTGTCTTATTGCATTAGCTAGAACTTCTAATAGGGTGTAGTGGTGAGTGGAATTCTTGCCTTGTTTCTGTCCTTAATGAGAAATTTCCACATTTCTCACCATTAATACTTGTAGAATATTATCTGTAAGTTTTTCTTAAGTGTTCTTTACCAAGTTGAGTAACTTCCTCTATTTCTAGATTTCTGACATATTTGCTTATGAATAGATATTAGAGTTTGTCGAGTGCTTTTTTGGCATCTGTTGGTATTCACATATGATTTTTCTTCTTTGGCTTATAGGTATGATGAATTACAATATTTCACTTTTTAACATCTGCTAAGTCTTGCATATCTGCAATAAATTCCACTTGACTGTGGTGTATAATTCTTCTTATACTTTGTTGGTTTCAGTTACTTGAAAGAACAACAGAGAGAGAGAGAGAGAGAGAAAGAGGGAGGGAGAGAAAGTGTTTCCATTGGGGAGTTCACTCCCCAAATGATGATAATGGCCAGGGCTGGGTCACGCCAAAACCAGGAGCCTGAAACTCCATCTGGGTGAAGTGAAGCATCCAAGAGTCAAACCAGTGCTTATATGGGATGCTAGTGTCACAGGTGGCAGCTTAACCTGCTATACAACAATGAGGGCCTCATAATATTTTCATCTGGCTAAGATATTACAGTGATGCTGATCTCATGAAATAAGAAGTGTGCCATCTGTTTCTCTTTCCTTGGAAAAGATTGTAGAGGATTGGCATAATTTCTTCTTCAAATGGATGAGTTCCCTAGGGAAAATTGGCCTTGCTTTCCTTTTTGCAACATTACTGATTTAATGATTTTAGTAGCTATAAGTTTGTTAGTAAGCTTTTTACTACTTTAACTAAAATACCTGACTGGTATACCTTCTAGTTAGGGTAGAAGATTCGTTTCAGCTCAAAGTTTTTGGAGATTCACAGTCCAAGCTTAGGTGGCCCATTGGGTTATGCTGTTTGTGAGGCTGGAGGATAGGGAAAGCTGATGATATTTTGAGCCAGAAGAAGAAAGAGACACAGGTGGCACACCCTGTTTTATAACCAACCTTTTCACCAGAAGTACCATCAGAAGGCATATGCCCAATGAGCTAGAGACTTTACACTGGGCCGATTTCCCTGAGGTCATCCTGTGATAACGTCTCTGCCCCAAATCCATTAGCCATTAACGTTAGTCCATTAAGCATTAATGTAAGACTTAGCATTTGAACATCTGCATGAGTTTGGAGAGCCACCCTGTACTCAAACTACAATCAAGCCTATTCAGATCATCTACTTTCCTTTTGGATTGCATTTTGATAGTTATTGTCTTTCAGGAAATTGGTACATTTCAGTAAGTTAGAAACAACCTTAGACTTGCTTATAATACACTTTTTTTTTTTTTTTTTTGACAGGCAGAGTGGGCAGTGAGAGAGAGAGAGACAGAGAGGAAGGTCTTCCTTTTGCCATTGGTTCACCCTCCAATGGCCGCCGCGGCTGCGCACCGCGCTGATCCGATGGCAGGAGCCAGGTGCTTCTCCCGGTCTCCCATGGGGTGCAGGGCCCAAGTACTTGGGCCATCCTCCACTGCACTTCCTGGCCACAGCAGAGAGCTGGCCTGGAAGAGGGGAAACTGGGACAGAATCCGGCGTCCCAACCGACCGGGACTAGAACCTGGTGTGCCGGCGCTGCAAGGCGAAGGATTAGCCTAGTGAGCCGCGGCGCCAGCCTTAAAATACACTTTATTATCATCTTCTTGTCTATAGAATCAGTAGTGATGGCCTTCCTTTCTTGTGTATGATATTAGTCATTTAGTCTTTCCTCTGGTTTTTGTGTTTAGCTTAGCTAGAGGTTTATCAATTTTGTAGATTTTTTCAAAGAACCAGCTCATGTTTTTGCTGGTTTTCTGTATTGATTTCATTTTTCAGGGTCATATATTTCTGTTTAAATGTTTATTATTTCTCCTCTCCTATTTCCCTTAGGCATATACCTCTTTTCTTTTTCTATTTTCCTAAAGTAGAAGTTTGGATTATTGGTTTCAGACACTTCTTATTTTTAGTTCATGCAAACTGTAAATTTCCCTTTAGGCATTAGTTTTGCTGGATCCCACATATTTTGCTAAGTTATGTTTTTATTTGTATTTAGTTCAAAATATTTTAAAATTTTATTAATACT
The DNA here is from genome assembly GCF_964237555.1 of Oryctolagus cuniculus. Lineage (NCBI taxonomy): Eukaryota > Metazoa > Chordata > Mammalia > Lagomorpha > Leporidae > Oryctolagus > Oryctolagus cuniculus. Next base: position 91,245,656 of record NC_091442.1, read on the forward strand.
TTTTCTTGACACACTAATTTAATTATTGAATAAATATAAATGCCTTGGTATTTAGATTTTATTGAACACTCAATTGGGTATTTGTAAGTATCAACTGGAATAAATAAATACACAAAAAACTTGCAGTTATATATTTTTCATCGTAGTGTAACAATTGTTGTAAATTCTATTCTTGCTGACTTTTTCAATGTATAAAATTTCATTATATATATATTACTACAGATAAACAGTTATGCCCCAGTGAATCTAAACTCCTAGATAATGAATTTGAATTTTTTAAAATAGGCATCTAGTGATAAAGAATACTTACAGAATATCTATGGTAAATTTTGTGCAGCTTCGAACAAAGTTTGGGCTTGTTTCCTTTCCATTAATATAATTATATAGCCGGGTACTGTGCCTAAGTAGGTAGAGCAAAAGTGCTCAAAATACATCATTCAACTTTCCTCAAATAAAGTAGAACTAAATCGTATACTTTTTTTCTAGTACTTGTTATCATTTAATTCAACTGATTAAATGATTCTCCACCTGGCTGTGCTAACACTACAGCCACAGTTTGCTTCAGCTCCCTCTACCAAGTGTGCAGCTCCACATTCCTAGTCCAAGGGCTCCCTGAACTTTCTGGTCCCAGGAAACTTGTAAGTCCTCCCCTGCTTTCCCTTTTCTCCTTTTAATGAACTAAAATTACTTCAGCCTTAAACAATTTACTTTATTCTGCTTTCAACAGTATCTACTGATGCTGGTCTGTGTACCTGATATGCCACCTCTTACCTCTCTCTCTTTTTTTTTTTTTTTTTTTTTTTTTGACAGGCAGAGTGGACAGTGAGAGAGAGACAGAGAGAAAGGTCTTCCTTTGCCGTTGGTTCACCCTCCAATGGCCGCCACGGCCAGCGCGCTATGGCCGGCACACCGCGCTGATCCGATGGCAGGAGCCAGGTACTTCTCCTGGTCTCCCATGGGGTGCAGGGCCCAAGCACTTGGGCCATCCTCCACTGCACTCCCGAGCCACAGCAGAGAGCTGGCCTGGAAGAGGGGCAACCGGGACAGAATCCGGTGCCCTGACCGGGACTAGAACCCGGTGTGCCGGCGCCGCAAGGCGGAGGATTAGCTTAGTGAGCCGCGACGCCGGCCCTTACCTCTCTTGACCTCAGTTATTCGGGTGAAAATAAGGCTTGTTTTAAAAAATTGTGCAAAAGCAGGACATGAGATGTATAAATATCTCTGCGAGTGAGATCCCAGTGGAAAGAACGGGGCCATCCAAGAAGGAGGTACCTTTCTCTGAAGGGAGGAGAGAACTTTCACTTTGACTATGACCCTGTGTGAATAAGATCGAAGTCGGTGAACTCAAAAGGCTTCCATAGCCTTGGCAACTCATGACTAGAGCCTAGGGAGATTACTGACGCCATAAACAAGAGTGTCGAATTGTTAAGTCAACAACAGGAGTCACTGTGTACTTACTTCTCATGTGGGATCTGTCCTTAATGTGTTGTCCAATGTGAAGTAATGCTATAACTAGTACTGAAACAGTGTTTTACACTCTGTGTTTCTGTGTGGGTGCAAACTGATGAAATCTTTACTTAATATGTACTAAATCGATCTTCTGTATATAAAGAGAATTGAAAATGAATCTTGATATGAATGGAATGGGAGAGGGAGTGGGAGATGGGAGGGGTGTGAGTGGGAGGGAAACTATGGGGGGGGGGGAAGCCATCGTAATCCATAAGCTGTATTTTGGAAATTTATATTTACTAAATAAAAGTTAAAAAATTATGCAAAAGCAGGACATGAGATGTATAATAAATTTTGTACAGCTTTGAGGGGATGCACCCCTGCTGGTATTTCCTTAGCTCTGTCTTAAGTTTAAGACTGAAATTAAAAAAAGTTCCCTCTTCATTGGAGGCTATAGTATCCTTTAAAGAAACAAATCTTCAGGAGAAAATGATAACCTCCCAGTTATTAGGAAATGCTAACTCATAAATATGTTCCATTACAATGAATGATCTAGCCTTTGAAGAGCTTTTACAATTCCAACAATGAAAATCATTTCTTGGAGGAGAACAAAAATTTTCCCCAGTGTAGTTACAGATCGTTTCTCCTGCAATCTGGTTTTCAGAATCATAATGCAATGAAGAATCTTTCCACTTCCTCTGTTGAAAAAGGAAGGAACTGAAGTCATTAATGGTTTTGATGAAATTAGGAAATTCATACTTTCCTATCCCCGAAGAGACTATGTAAGTGGTTTTAACAGCTTAGAAGTCTCTCTCCGCTTCATTCTGTGTTCATTAAGAAAACACATGATAAATTCCCATATGGAAAGTATGGATTTTCTTTCCTTTAATGACATGAAGTAGTTTCTTGTTTCTCTTTTTCTTCCTTATGGAGTGCACAGGACTAAACCCCAGGTTTATGTCTGTTGCAGAGCGCTGGGGTCCATATCCCTACCCATCAACTGCTACGTGCTCACGTACAAAGGTAATTAGCTCTCAGGCTTCTAGAAATGTTTTCACCTCTTATTCTAGCTTTGCATATAGAGATTTTGTCAAGAGTTTCTGGGTACCTTATCAAGCATTTACCTTACATGATGAAGATGGGAAGACCGCAAGCACTAAGAGCAAAGCCCCAGCTGTTGGGAGAGACATTGCCATGATAGGAGCAGCTCAGAGGGGTAAACTGGGAGATGATGTTAGCAAGCTTGGCTAAGAGCTTCTGGAGGTTAGTGTATCACAGGTCTAAAGGTTATACCCATTTTTAGTAAACTGTTTATGATCCCTGTAGAACATTATAGGAAACATTTTTATAAAGTATAATATTTCATTATAAGTCTTAGAGATTTTGAGATAAACATGTATTCCCAGACCTAAAAGAATCAAGGACAATGATTTTCACAAATGTCTTATATATGAAAAATCAATGCTTAAATGAACTTAGTATAGTCACAACATTGCTTTTCCTGCAAATATTTTCCAAAGGAATGGTGACCTTTAGGCCAGTAGTTTACTCTGTGATATATGATTTCAAATAATATCTAATTTCTGCTTTTATGTCCTAGCCATATTTAATTTCTTTGAAGTAGTTTCTTTTCTCCCAATTTATGGAGTCCTAGGTTATTTGTGGAATTTTAGTTCCATTTGTGCTATAGTTTCTTTGAGCACCATTTAGAAAAATTGGATTTCAGAAGCTGCCACATAAATTGATGATATATGGAATTCTTATACAGTTATGCTATTATGTGGAATTTACATATATACCTAAATTCATTTTAAAAATATTTATTTATTTACTTTGAAAATTGGGGTTATAGAAAGGGGAGGGACATAACAGAGAGAGATCTTCCATTTGTTATTTTATTCCCTAGATGGCTGTCGATAGACAGGGCTGGGCCATGCCAAAGCCAGCAGTCAAGAAGCTTCATTGATGGTAGGAAGCCAAATACTTGGGCCTTCTTCCACTGTTTTCCCCAGGCCATTAGCAGTGAACTTGATCAGAAGTGAAGCAGCTGGGACCCTAAGTGGCATCCATAAGGGATGTCTGTCTTGCTATGTCACAATGCCAGTCCCATGAATACCTAAATTCTAAACTTTAGATTTTTTTTGTGTTTTATATGATGTTCTTGTTAAAGCTTGCCTTCCATATTATGTTTTTATTAAATTATCAGTGAATTCTGTTTCATTCCTGAAGAATATATGCTGGAAAATGAACACAAATAAAGCAACCTAGAACAATACCTATCCATAGCTACTGCTAAACGTATACTGCTTGAATGAGTAAATGAAATGAAATATTGAAAATCATAGTAAAAAAAATTGCCAAGTAATTATTGAGAACTCATCATGTTTACTATATGTATTTGAAATATAGTTTTACATTTTTAACAATCACTGTATTTTTATATTTGATGTTTCTCATTATTATATGTAGGATTTCAATGAATGAATATAAATAGTACTTTAACTAGTTTGAAAAAAATTTGTTAGACTGTCACATGAAAACTGAATTTACCTAGATAATTCATCAGAAAATAATGCTACCTTTTCCCACAGTGCATAGGATGTTAGCGGCCACCAAGGTAGTCTTTTAAGCTTATGTCCTAGCTCAGTTTTTATTCAGCTCAAGTGCTCTTTGATATTGGTCTGAACTGCTATTGAATTGGGACACAAAAAGATGAAAGATTACTCTTTTTTCTGTTAAAATGCATTTGACAGAAAGCTTTTCTCCATCCATGTATTTATAGCAATTATCTTTGGCTCTTTCTGAGAATGCTACCATTGTGACATCTTTACTCCAATGTAGCATCGAATACCTAGAAAGAGACTGATGTGCTTAAGATGTGGTGAAGGCCAATTAGTGAACTGTTATCAGGGAAAGAAGCTGTGGATACTAGGCAGGAAAATATCATATGTGTCCTCTTCTATTATCATTCAGCTAATTATCCATGAAATACATGACCATTTCTCTACCATTGAAACTTGAAATTATTTTGAGGCATTTTGGTCTAATACACAATTTCCTCTAGAATGGATTTTTTAGGAAGAAAATTTTGGGGCCCAAATATATTAGTAATTTTTATCTTGGTAACCTGTTTTGTTTGTTTTCCAAAATGATGATATTAATATACAGCACCAGCTGGGCATCATCTCCATGAGCAGTAAAGTAACAATTATTAAAATAACAGTTAGAGAAAAAAAAGTGTTTGAAGTTTTGCACCAACTGGCATTTAAAGTATAATGCATATATTCACAGGACTATGTTCACAAAAACACCCCAAAGTAGTTTCAGGAAATCTACCTGTGTTTAGATGGAAAATATGTCATGTAGGGATAGGCACTGGGACACAGCAGGTTAAGCCATCCCTTGGGATGCCTGCACCACGTGTCAGAATGCCTAGAACAGAGTCCTGCCTCTGCTTCCAGTACAGCTTCCTGCTAATGTTGCTGGAAGGCAGCAGATAATGGCCCAAGTTCTTGGGTTTCTGCTACTTGTATGGGAGACCCAGATGTAGTTCCTGGCTCCTAATTTTGGGTTGGCTCAGGCACTGCTGTTGCAGGTATTTGGGGAGTGAACCTGCAGATGGGAGATTGATCTGTCTCTCTCTTTCTCTTCCCTCTCCATGCTTTCTTTCTTTCCTTTTCTTTTTGTCTTTCCACCTTTAAAACAAATAATACACATACTATATATTTATGTTTATATTTAATGTATTTATGTATACCCATGCTATTCTAGAAAATATTTCAAGATGACTGTAAGATTCTATGACAATAATTCAGAATAGACTTAACATTGCTGGACAGAATATACATTGTATTTCCTTCCAAGTGAAAGGTAATGGGGGCAGCAAATGCCACATGAAATGTCCTTTAATTCGAGTTTCCATATGGAGCTCAATCAATCTTAAATCTAAGATATAGGCAGAATTGACCTCCAGGAATAAAAATTTACATTTCTTTTGGAAAGAAGTTTGGAAAATACATCATAAGCCACAAAAATGTGCCCACTCTGACCCAGTAATTTCACTCCTGGGAATTCTAAAAAATAATTTATCAAACATAAAAATAATGAATTTTATGCATTACATATTCATCAGTTTTATTCATAATATTAAAACTTGGAAGCAACTTAAATCTCCCTCCAAAATGGAAACACTGGATAATTAATATTACATCTACTTGTTAGCATAGCAATTTGGCCATTCATGTGTGATTATTAATCATTGAAAAAATTAACATAATACTGAGTGAAAATAGATTATAAAATATCAGGTACAATGTGATTATAACTGTGTTTAAAAAGAAAAAATATTATGTATTAAAGAAAAAAATGAAATAAAATAGGCCAAAATGTTCTGGCTGTAGCATTGAAACGAGGGGGAACCATGGGTACTATGTAATCTTTATTTTTTTCTACTAAAATTTTTCTATGAGCTTTTATTACTTCCAAATGAATTACATGGAGGACTAATTAAGCCTCCAATATCTAAATAATCTCATTGTTATACTATGATGTAATATTAAGTAACAGGAAAAACTGCTGTTGGGAGACTCTCATCTGGTAAATATTCTCTGTGTGTGCTTTGGCCTAAATTAGCCCCAAACAGGGCTGCAGAGGAGCATATGGGGTTCTGCACTGGGAGGACAGCTACGATAAAGGGAAGGGCAAGTTTATGGGGATGGAAGACAGTGGAAGTTCACAGATTCTGAGAATTTGGAAAGAACTAATGACCTAAAGCTAAAAATCAAAATGGGACAAGATTCAGTCAATCTTGTGAAAATAATCCCCAAAGAACCCAGAAGATCCTAAATGTGTGGAACCAGGGACTATCAGAGGGGATGTGCAAACCAAAGTCTATCCTAATTCATGCCAAGCTTCCATTCCTGCAAGATGGGAACCTAGTCACTAAAATCTGCCTCTACTTCCCCTTGCAGATAAGGAGTGGAAACTTGCAGAAACAAATGCAAAAGCCCCAGCTAATTGGAATGAAATCGCAGTGTTGGCCTGGAGCATGGAGAGTTCTTCTTATTTATTTTTTGTGGACTTCCTATTTTTCCAAAGCCTGTTTTACATATTTTATCAGTGTTAGTTTGTTTAAGCCACATAAAAAACCTATGAAGTAGGTAATACCATTTCCCATTTTGTAGAAGGGACTTGGACTACCAAGAAGTCACTTGTCTTATGTAGGGGCACACAGCTAGTAGTGGAATGAAGATTTGAGCTCAGGTCTTCAAAGACCAGGTATTTTCTATTTTCAGCTCTAGTAGAGCTGAGCATGAAATGGCCCTACCCCAGAGCTTAGGGCCAAAAGATGAATTCTGTATCTCACTGTTCGTGGAAGGCAATTGAGTTATCTTAATCCATTAACCTAGAAGTAATAACATCAAAAGGCTCTGTTCACTCAGCTCCACTCAAGATAATTGGGGTATGTCTAGTTCTGGAGGCAGACCTCACATGATTGGGCTAATGGCATCTGCAGAGGAAATGGTTGCCTCAAGTCTTGTGAAATTTAGCATCTGGTGAGAGATGGGTGGACTCTTGTTACAAGAAGGATATGTTTCCATAGCTCAGCTGTCTAAATTCCATCCGGACAACCCAAGCCAAAACAAGTAAACCACACCAAAACAAGCCAGTTCTTACAGACATCTGGTGGCATTGTTATGTAATGCAGAGTATATGATAAAGCAGTGACGCTCCAATGACTACACTTCTACACCTGCAGTTACATGTATGTAGAAGTAAAACATGCATTAGCTCCATGTACTTGGGAATTGAGTTCCAGATATTCTCTACTTGTTAGTTTGCAGTTTGTCTTCATTACAACTTTTGAGGTCAAGTGCAACCTCCCCGCCTTCCTTTTCCTAAAACTTTATTTTGTAGTCAATTTCTTCATTACTCCAAAGCTGGCACCGCGGCTCACTAGGCTAATCCTCTGCCTTGCGGCGCCGGCACACCAGGTTCTAGTCCCGGTCGGGGCGCCGGATTCTGTCCCGGTTGCCCCTCTTCCAGGCCGGCTCTCTGCTGTGGCCAGGGAGTGCAGTGGAGGATGGCCCAAGTGCTTGGGCCCTGCACCCCATGAGAGACCAGGATAAGTACCTGGCTCCTGCCATCGGATCAGCACGGTGCGCAGGCCTCAGCGTGCCAGCCGCGGCGGCCATTGGAGGGTGAACCAACGGCAAAGGAAGACCTTTCTCTCTGTCTCTCTCTCTCACTGTCCACTCTGCCTGTCAAAAAAAAAAAATATTGCTGCCATCTTGCAGTATCTGTTACCTCACGGCTCTCACACAAATAACATTTTTTCTAAATCTTCTGTAGGAGTCATTTTAGAAATTCTAACCTGCATACACCTGTATTGTTTAATCCCTCAGTTTTTCACTCTTAAGCATAGCCAACCTTTAACATACTTAGTTTACATACTTAGTAATGAGGCTAGCTCATCTTAAAGGGGAAAATTTGAAGTGTTGATAGTTCTCTGAAAGCCAAAAAAAAAAAAAAAAATCCAATATAAGTGAATTAGGTCAACTCAGGTCACTCTTCCTATTACTGAAAGGTAATCACATTTAACAGAACTTCCAGAGAAACAGAACTGAGAAAGCTTCTGTACATCTTAGGACCGTAACAGCTGACATCCTTCACACGTAATAATCACACCTGAAACTGTTCCGGAGCCATGTTCAGATGGAATTGAAATGTGGGGAAGGAAAGGATTTAGAAGTGCAGAAAACCATCATTTTTCTTTGATAAAATCTCAAGATTCTATCCAAAATACTGTGGAGTATTATAACCTTCGTCCACTTCTCTGCCACTCTCACTCTTCCTGATAGTTCTGCCCACTCTCAGAAGTCTCTCTCTTCCCAAGACCGATAAATATGACAGTTGAATGTCCCTACAACATCCCACACCCTATTTAACTATTTCTCAACTCTGCCCAGCTGGATTCACGGATTCTTTTTTTTTTTTTTTTAAGATTATTTGTTTATTTATTTGAAAGGCAGAGTTAAGAGAGGTTGAGGCAGAGAGATGTCTTCCATCCTTTGGTTCACTTCCCCAATTGGCCGCAATGGCCAGAGCTGCACCTATCCGAAGCCAGAAGCCAGGAGCCAGGAATTTCCTCCGGGTCTCCTAGGTGGGTGCAGAGGCCCTAGGACTCGGGCCATCTTCTACTGCTTTCCCAGGCCACAGCAGAGAGCTGGATCAGAACAGGAGTAGCCAGGACTTGAACCAGTGCCCATATAGGATGTTGGCACTGCAGGTGGAGGATTAATTAACCTGCTGAGCCACAGCACAGGCCCTGATTCATTGATTCTTTGTGTAACCTCATTTCCTGAGTCAACCCTAGCTCAAAAGACAATACCCTCAAACTGTTTTAGTTCTCTACTCTTGCCATTCTTTGGAATTTAAAAAATAAGTCACTCTCCCAAGACCTAGATGTGAAGATTCAAGCAGAATTGATGCCCTCCCTGTTTCTATCTATCCACATTGCTGTGAGTCTTGGTTTTTATTTCTTACCTTCTCTAGATCTGGTCCATAGGAGCAGGTTGTTCTCTTTCACTTTTCCAGGATCTTTTATAACTCAGTATTAGTTGAGGAAGTTTGGCCTTTAGGATTCATATGGCATTGTGTCAATTACACATCATATTCAATGGAAGTCTCCCTATCCTCACCAATTCTGCAGTGATACTGGGGGCAATATTGGGGCAACAAACACTTCTGGTGCTTCAATCTTGCTTCCTCTATAGGTTAGTTTATGGGTTGTTTTGCAATACAGTTGTACAACTACTTTTTTATTGCTGACATGAATGACACCTGCACAAAGCAATCATGTGTGGATTAGACTTAGGGCATATTCACTGTTCAGCCAGCTTGAGTATCGAGGGCTGAGGTTCACATTGCCCTCACTCAAGGATGGAGAAGGGATTGGACAGGTACTGGGTTAGAAGATCGTGTGAATGCAATGTCCTACTAACCTAATCAAAGTGTGTAACTGTAGCAAACCCTGGAGTGGGTTTGGACTGTGTACTGTTTATCCTATGAATTGTTTTCAAGGAAAATCTCTCTAGATCCCTGAGTCCAATAATTCCCAGATGCCATCTAGGTTTCATTTGTTTTATGATGGATTGAATTAAACAAACAAGGGAGATTGACACACTTATTGACTATGGGTTTAGCTAAGAAAACTGGTTGTAAGGGGGCAGTGGAATACAAATACAGCTCATTTATTCATGCGTGCATTTATTTAGTCAAGAAGTGTTTACTGACTGCCTTCTTTGGCCCATGCAAAGTATAATATACTTGGAATATACAGTTAATAATAGAATGGATATGGTCATTTCCTCATGGAACTTGCAGTCTGCTGAGAGAAGCTAATGATAAATGAGAAAACTAGTAAACAAATAGACTGTCTGTAATTTCCATGAATAACAAGTATGAGAGGCTCTTTTAAAAAATCACTCTTACGGATGTATAATTATTATATAATAAAATGTACCCAGTTTAACTCTGGTTTGATGAGTTTTGATAGTCACCATTTTAATCAAGACATAGAATATTTTCATAATGATGAAACTTCTCTCAAATTCTTTGCAGGTCATACTCCTCTGCTCATGCCAGAATCCGACAGCCACTGACTTTCCTTTTTCATGATTTTAAAATTTTGTATGAATGAAAATCTGCTGTGGTATTCCTTGGTGTCTAGCTTCTCTTACTCAGCATAAATTTATCGATGTTTTTAGCACGTATCAATTATCTATTCCTTTGTCTTGTTGAGTTGTTTTCCATTTTAGGAATATTCTACAATTTGTTTATCTACTGATGAACATTTCGATTATTTCCAGTTTCCACAGATACTATGATCATTTGTATACAAGTTTTTGTGTGGGTGAAAGCTTTCATTTCTCCTAGGTAAATATCTAAGAGTGTGATTATGAAGTCATATGGTTAACATATATTTATCTTTATAAGAAATAGACAAACTTACTCTCTAAAGGGTCCATACCATTTTGCTCTCCTGCCAGCCATGTGTAAGAGTTCACATAGTTGATCCATATCCTTGCCAGTGCTTGGCAGTATCATTCTTTTCTATTTTAGCCATACTAATAAATGTTTAGGATCTCATTCGCTTTAAATTTGCATTTCTCTGATGACAAAAATGTGAGGTTGTTTCCTTTGCTAGTTGGCCTTTTGTATGTGCTTTGTGAAGTGTATGTTTTGGATATTTATTTAGTTGCTTGCTTCTTTTAAGTTACAAGAGTTCTTTATACAATTTTGAAAAATATCACTTTTTATATTTATGTATTGCACATAGTCTCCCTGCTTCTGGTCTATAACTGTATTTTCATTTTCATTTAAGAAAAATTTTAATTTTGATGGTGCAATTTTTCATTTTTTAAAAATTTATTTTTATTTACTTGAAAGACAGAGTTACACAGAGAGAGGAGAGGCGGGGGTGGGGTATTCATCCATTGGTTCACTCCCCAATTGGCTGCAACAGCCGGAGCTGCACCAATCTGACGCCAGGAGCCAGGAGCTTCTTCCAGGTCTCCCATGTGGGTGCAGGGGCCCAAGGACTTAGGCCATCTTCTACTGCTATCCCAGGCCATAGCAGAGAGCTGGATCGGAAGAGGAGCAGCTGGTACCAGAACCGGCGCCCATATGGGATGTTGGTGTTTCATGCCAGGGCTTTAACCCACTGCACCATAGCCCGGCCCCAGCAATTTATCATTTTTTATAATTCATACTTTTTGGTACCAAGACATTTGCCTAGTACATGATTACAAAAAGATTTCTTCCCTTGCCTTTATTTTTTAAAAAATTAATTATAAAGTATTTGGTGATTTATTGCACAGAGTGAGAGAGAGAAAGGAGAGAGAGCGAGAGTGAGAGCGAGAGTGAGAGAGAGACTGTCCACTGCTCCACATTCTAATTATCTGCAATGGTTACAATGACTGATGCTAGATCAGGGCCAAAGCCAAGAGCCAGGAATGAACCTAATGCAGGCATCCCACATGCTGGCAGATACTCAATTACTTGGGCCATCACAATTGCCTCCCAGGATCTCCACTAGCAGCAAGCTGGAGTCAGGAATTGGAGCTAGGAATCAGCCCTGGGCACTTGGAAGTGGGATTCAGCTGTCTTAACACTTAGGCTGAATGCCTGTCCTTCCCATCTTTTCTAAAAAGAAATTTCATAATTTTAATTTTTGCATTTATTTCTATGATCTATTTGGAATATAGTTTTGTATGTGGAATAAGGTGAAAGTTAACAATCATCTCTGCCCAATATTGCCATCTTGATCACCTTTTTTCTATATGGATATCAAGTTCTAGCATGATTTATAGAAAAAAAAACACCCTTTCTTCTTATTGAATTATCTTCACATTTTTGTTAAGAATTGATGGAATGGATTACATCAAACTGAGAAGCTTTTACTCTGCAAAGGAAACACTCAGCAAAGTAGAGTCAACTGACAGAATGGGAGAAAATATTCACAACTGATAGAGGGTTAACATCCAGAATTTTATAAAAAGCTCAGGAAATTCAACAACAACAAAACAAACAATCCAGTGAAGAAATGGTCAAAGGACTTGAATAGGCATTTTTCAAGAGAGGAAATTCAAATGGCCAACAGACACTTGAGAAAATGCTCAGGATCACTAGCCATCAGGGAAATGCAAATCAAAATCATAATGAGGTTTCACTTCACTCTAGTTAGAATGGCTCACATATGGAAATCAACAAATGACAAATTCTGGTGAAGATGTAGGGAAAAAGATATCCTGGTCCACTGTTGGTAGGAATGTAAACTGGTGCATCCAATGTGGAAGACAGTATGGAGATACCTCAGAAATCTGAATATAGACCTACAATATGATATAGACATCCCTCACCTGGGAATTTACCCAAACCAAAAGAAATCAGTATACAAAAGAGTAATCTGTACCCCCATGTTCATTGCAGGACAATTCACAATGGCTAAGATATGGAATCAACTTAGATGTCCATCAACTGTTGACTGGATAAAGAAATTATGGTATATATACACTATGCAGTACTACTCAGCTGTGACCAAAAAAAATGAAATCCTATCTTTTGCAACAAGATGGTCACAACTAGAAACCATTACACTTAGTGAAATAAGCCAGTCCCCAAAAGACGGATAGCATATGTTTTCCCTGATCTGAGGTAACCAAAAGGGTACCTGAAATGTAATATATTGGAGTGAAATAGATATTTTGAGAATCGAAGATTGCTTATAGCCCTTGTCTCTTCCATTGAGGAACAATGTTTTGTTTTCTTTTGCTTCATACTATTTATTGAACTCTTTTACTTAGAGTAGGGTTAACTATACTATCAATAAGTATATTGAAAATAGATCATTGTAAAAATTAAGAATGGAAATGTGAGAAGGAGGGGAAGAAGGGGTGAAGCATGAGTGGAAGGAAGGGTGGGGGAAGTGCCACTATGTTACTACATATATGTATATGAAATATATGAAACTTGTGTAACAAATTATAAAAAAATTGATGGACTGTGTAAGTGTGTTTATTTCTGATGCATTTTGTTCCATTGAACTCTTTGTCTATTCTTATGCCAATATTACTGTCTTGATCACTGTAGCTTATGATTAATTATAAATGAATAATATATAAACTAATAATTTAATTAGCATAAACTAATAGTTTAGTCACTCTGTAATAGTTTATTATGTAAAATACTGACACTTCAAAAGGTCAAGATGTCAGCAACAAGGCAGACAATCCCTCTCACACAGAATAAATACACACAAGTCAGTTCTCTTCTGAATACATCAGAATCCACTTGAAAGACTTTTACATGCCTGGTACCTAAGAAAACAGTCACATAAAAGCACGTGAGAAAGGCAGGGATACTCTCGTAAAGGAAGCCAACCCTGAGCGCAGCACCTTCTTTCTACTCAGCAAGGAAATCTCAGCTCGCGGATTTTCCCCAAGGGGTGAGGGCCATGTTCCAGACACATAGTGCCCAACCTTTATAGTCTTACCAGGAAGACTTGGCTCTTAAATCACCGCACGTGCAGAACAAGGTCAGGACGGAAGAGGATTCCCCGCAAGCACAGAAGAGAGGGCTGGGAGACAGCCTGTAGGATTCTCAGCAGCGTCTCGTGGTCCGGGTTTCTAACAGTTCAATGTTTGGGAGTCAGTGGAGCAAGTGAAGACTACAACTCTTCCAGCCGCGCCAGGAAGATCTCGCTCTCCACACCTTCCTTCCTGGCTCAGCCAGTGGTGATTTCAGCCCTACGACTCTAGCAGAGAGGTTTAGGGCCCCTGCCAGTGACAACAGGAGGGAAGCACGCCTTCACTTCTTCTTTCCTGGCTGGCGTCTGGAGAAATTTCTGCAATTTCTCATAACAGGGAAGCTGGGGGACCTCCCGGTGCCGAAATGGGAAAGGGGGCATCTCCTGCATCATCTCCCATGGCTTCCTCCAGATCAGAAGGTTCCCCATACAAGGAGGGCGTCAGGAGAGTGGGTGCCCTCTGACCCTTACTGCTAGGCCTGCTCCAGCGATAATCCCAGCCCTGTAGTCTCTCTGGAGAAGTAAACTCGAGGCCCCCGTGAGCAAGAACTGAAGGGATGGTACTTCCGGAACCCTTTTCCCTTGCAGAGTAAAAACTTCTTCCCTAGACTTCTAAAGTCTCTCTGTGGGTGGAGGCTGGGGCAACTCTCCACTCCTGAAATGAAAAGAGGACACTCCCTGCACTTTTGTATTTGGCTTCCTTAGTGGTAACTCCAGAGCAGAAATCTCCCCTACTAGGAGGGTGTGGTACTTCTGCTTGCTCGGCAACAGTGGGCACTCCCCGTACCTTCTTCCTTGGTTTGCTATAGCAATAAATCCATCTCTGTAGAGTCTCCTGGAAATAATAACTGCATGAATTGTGCTCTCCAGCTTTTACAGCCCTCCACCAAGTGACTGGCTCCTTAATAATACAGCCCTGGGATTCCAATGAATCCTTTCCTCTTAAGTCTCCTAGAGCATAGAAAACAAAATGGTGACTTGTATACTTGCAGATGTTCATCGGGTATACCTAGATTCAAGGTGAGAAATCAAATTAAGAGTACAAGCAACTGCCCCAGATCATCTTCTTGGTTTAGGAAAGAATAAATGGGAAATAAATACAAGGTGTCAGGTTTTCTACATGGGCAGAGGGAATTGGAAAATACGTTTAACATCTCGTCTTTCCAGATGGATTCCAAGGGACAGGTTTGATCATACCTCTCTCAAGGCAATAGCATCACTTGACAGCATTTATTTCCTTGGGAGCAGCACTAAGAACAGACAGCAGGATGGACAAACACAGAATGTAGAGGCAACCAGACTCACTGGGCAGGGTGATCAGGAAGGAACATCTCCTATGTGAGACACGTACAACCAGATTGAGAAAGGTGGTTTTCTTATCTAATGTTCAGAAACCAACACAGAGAGCCAATGAAAATGAAAAAGCAAGGAAATATATTCCAAATAAATAATAAGCAAACCTTCAGCAGTTGACTAAAGAAATAGAGATATACAACTGTCGGGGAATTCAAAAGGAGCTATAAAGATGCTCACTGAGGTAAGGGGAGCAATGCAATAAATGTGATATACCATAATTAGGAAATTAAGGGCAAACCAAATTATCATCTCCCTAGATTCAGAAAAAGCTTTTGTCAAACTGCACTATCTGTTCACTGTAATACTCCTCAACAAAGTAGCTATAGAAATGATGTACCTCAATTCAATAAAAGCTATGTGTGACAAGCCCATTGTTAATATCACAATTGATGGTGAAATGTTCTTTTTCTCTAAGATCAGGAATATGATGAGTACCCACTCCTGTCACTACTGTTAAACATAGTTCTGTTAGTCCTAGGAAAAACAATTGGGAAAAAAATTAATAAAATGTTTCCATATAATGAAAGAAGTGAACTTGTCTGTGTTTGCTGGTAAAACAATCTTATACATAGAAAACCCTAAAGACTCCACTAAAATTTCATTCGAACTTTTCAACAAATACAGTAAATTTGCAATTAATAAAGTTAACATACAAATATCAGTAGCATTTCTATACACTAACAAAGACTATCTGAAAAAGATATTAAGAAAATAATCCCATTAAAACAGTATAAAAATAAAGTACTGAGGAGTAAATGTAGCCAAGGAGGTGAAAGATCTTTACATTGAGAACAATAAAAGATCAATTAAAGAAATTAAAAATGTGAATAAGTGAAAAAATATCACTTGTTCATGGGTTAGAAGAATTAATATTATTAAAATGCCCATGTTACTCAAAGCAATTGCTATGGTTTGGATGTGCCTTTACCTCAAGGAATCCATGTGTTAGAGGCTTGGTCTCCTGCCGTGGTATGGGAAGATACTGGAACCTTTCAGAGGTAGGGCCTGGAGCGAGGTCTTTAGGTCACTGAGGGTGAGCCATTGAGAAGAGATTGAAGTAGTTCTTGTACACCTAGTTGGTAGGGCTTGGAAAAGGATTGACATAAAAGGCTGAGCCTGGCCCCACCCAGTTCTTTGGCTTCCTACATGGAGACGTGATCACCTGCTGCTGCATGTACTGCTGCCACTGCTGTCCAACATGATATGACACAGCTCGAGAGCCCTCACCAGAGCCGGGCCAATATCAGTGCCATACCCCCGACCCTCGAAATTGGGAACTAAGTCAACTTTTTTCTCCTTAGGTATTTTGTTATAGTGGTAAAAAGCTAACATGACAATTGACAGATTCAATGTAATCTGGACCAAAATTATAGTGTTATTTCTCACAGCAATAGAAAAAGGTAATCCTACATTTTTATGGAATCAGAACTTGAATGACCAAGGCAATAGTGAGAAAAAAGAGCAAAGCTAGAGGCCTACACTCTTTGATTTAAAAATAAAGTACAAATCTGTTGTAATCAAAACAGCATGGAGCTAGCATAAAAAAGGACGTATAAACCAATGCAATGGCACAAAAATATCCCAGAAATGAAGTATTTATGGTTAATTTATTTTCACCAGAGATACCAAGAGCACACAATCATGAAAGGACAATTTCTTCAATAATGGTATTTTAAACTGAATTTGCACATGCAGAAGAATAAAATTGGACCTTTATTTTATACTATATGAAAAATCAACTCAAAAGGTTTTGAATGCAAGTTCTACAACTATAAAGCTACTAGAAAAAATACAAGGGGAAGTCTCTGCTAAGATTGATCTGAGCGATGTGGTATAGCAGGTTAAGCCATGGCTTGCAATGCTAGCCTTCCATATGGGTGCTGGTTCAAGTCCCAGCAGCTCCACTTCCAAACTAGCTCCCTCCTAATGTGCCTGAAAGCAGTAGAAAATGGCCCAAGTGCTTGGGGTCCCACGCCCACATGGGAGACCTAGATGCAGTTCCTGGCTCCTGGCCAAGCCCTGACTTTGCAGCCATTGGTTTCTCTCTCTCTCACTCTCCTCTCCTCTGTCAGTAACACTGCCTTTTAAATAAAAAATAAATCTTTAAAAAAGTATTGGTCTGAGCAATGATTCCTTGGATAGGACTCCAATGCCACAAGCAGCAAAACTGAAAATAGACAAATGGGATTCTATCAAACTGAAAAACTTCTACATAGCCAAGGAAACAATGAACAGAGTGAAAATACAGCCACAGATTGAGAGAAAAGTATTTGAAGACCATATATATGATAATGGGCTAATATACCAAATATGTAAGGAACTCAAACCACTCAACAGCAAGAAAACAATCCAATTAGAAAATTGGCAAAGGATATGAACAGCCATTTCTCAAAAGAAGAGATATGAATGGCCAATAGACAGAAAAAATTGCTCAGAATCTTTAATTATTGAGGAAAGGCAAGTTAAAACCGCAGAGATCATCTCATATCTATTAGAACAGACACTATTTTTAAAAAGGAATTGTAAATATGGGTGAGGACGTGAAAATAAGGGAGCTCTTGTATACTGCTGGGGTTTGGGAATGTAAGTTCACACAGTGAATATTCTGGAAAACCAAATGAGGTCCTTCAAAAAATTAAAAATGAAATTATTATATAATTCAGAAATCCTACTTCTGGGTTTATATACAAAGGAATTAAAATCAGCATGTGACATGAATACCTGTTCTCCCATGTTCATTTCAGAATTATCCACAATAACTAAATATGGAAGCAACCTGAGTGTCCATATGCAAACAGAGTAGAAAGGTGGTTACCAGAGCCTGGGCTGGGAGGTGAAGGGAGGAGAGAGAGGATGGAGAAAGGGCATAGGTTGATCAAAGTATCCAAAATTTCAAGCAGAGTGAAAGAATAAGTTTTAGTGATCTAGCGCACTGCTTGGTGACCATAGTTTTTAATAACGGACTATATATTTTGAAGTCACTGAAAGAATAGACTTTTTGTATCCTCGCCACAAAACGTCGTTTGGTGAGGATAACAGATATGTTCAGTAGTTTGATTAATCATCATGCAATGTATATGAAGATCAGAATATCATATCAGACCCATAAATACATATACTGTTATTTGTTAATTTAAAATAAATTAATAAAAAATGAAGTAGAGATTAAGCTAAAAACACACTTTAAACTGTATTATTAGCAGTGATGGCTTTATGTTACTTCTTAAACCATGAAATATCTGTAGAACAAGTTTCTTCTTTAGCAACTGTGGCTGTAAATTCATTATTTAAATACTCTTGATGATATGAGTTTCATTGACTGACTTCTTGTCAGGTGAGATTAGCCAGTCTTTGTATCTAATATTTATTATTATAACTGTGGGGAGCAACCCGGACTAGACTAAGTTACTGGAATTAAGACTTATTCTATGCATCTGCTCTCCCACAATATGGCGCTGGGAGAGGAGAAAACAGCTTCTACACAGCTGCCTCCAGTTCAACCAATAAACTGTAGGACCTGCTCCTGATTGGAGGAGAGCAGCGTACTCGGCGTGTGGGCAACCGAGTTGGGATTGGCGGAAGAGGACTATAAGGGAGGAGAGAGACAACATGCACCAGGAACATCTAAGGGGAACATCTGAAGGAACACCTGTGCAGCCCCTGAGAGAGCCGGCCGGCGGTGTGCTGCTCCCCTGCGGAAGTGGGGAAAGTGGCCAGGGGGAACCGCCCTTCCACGGAGGTGGAAGGGACGGTAGCCAACCCGGGAAGAACCAGCAGCAAACCCGGGGAGGGCCGAGCAGACGAAAGAACAGCGCAGGGTCCTGTGTCATTCCTCCATGAAGAGGGGGAGCGACAATAACTAATGAACATCTTATTCTAGGAGTAGACATGGTAATTCTGCTGTTCTTTTTGTAGTTTGCCTGTGACTGCCTTAATAGCTATATTCATAATTTGTAAATTGTTTGCTGGGTCATTCTTCATGCCACTTCTCTATTATGTAAAGTTAGGTTTCTACAAACATAGGGAATTGAAACATATTTACTGAGGTTACTTAGAGTGCAACATGTGGAGAAGTTACAAGAGCATGATGGCCCTAGTGTAGATTTCCTTCCTACTTTTGCTAGGGAATATTTTGCCTATGGGCAAAATTTGTTACCTGGTAAACATAACAAGGGATAACACCAGTCCAACTGTATATTAAATATTAGCTTGAACTTCCTTCTTAATAATTTCCATTACAATAAATTAAAGTGGAAATTGTAAATTTTTCTCTGTACCTCAATGGGTCATCTCTTTGTCTCCTGATATCTAAGTTTTCTCCACTCCCTTGGGAGACCAGTGGTTTAGGCTCTGTTCCTACTAGGTTTGTGTCATTGTGTTTAATTCCTTTAATAGCTGTCATGTCACATCATGCTGAGTGAAATAAGCCAGTCCCAAAGGGACAAATACCATATGTCCTCCCTGATCGGTGACAACTGACTGAACACCAAAAAGGAAACCTCCTGAAGTGAAACGGACTCTATGGGAAACGGTGACTCGATCAGCATAGCCCTGACTGTTAATGAACAACTTAATACATTATCCCTCTTAGTAGTTTTTTTGGCTGTTCTACTTAATATGACTGGTTTAATTCTGTAATTAATACACAGTTATTCTTAAGTGTTGAAAATTAACTGAAATGTGATCCCTGTTAAACATAAGAGTGGGAATAAGAGAGGGAAGAGATGTATAATTTGGGACATGCTCAAGCTGACTTGCCCCAAATGGTAGAGTTAAAAACATACTAGGGGATTCCAATTCAATCCCATCAAGGTGGCATGTACCAATGCCATCTCACTAGTCCAAGTGATCAATTTCAGTTCACAATTGATCATAATGAAAGGACTAAGAGTCAAAGGGAGCACATAAACAAATCTAGTACCTGCTAACACTAACCGATGGAATAAATAAAGGGGAGAGTGATCCAACATGGGAAGTGAGATACTCAGCAGACTCATAGAATGGCAGATGTCCTAAATAGCACTCTGGCCTCAGAATCAGCCCTAAAGGCATTCGGATCTGGCTGAAAAGCCCATGAGAGTATTTCAGGCATGGAAAGCCAAGACACTCTGGCAAAAGATCTCTGTGAGTGAGATCCCAGTGGAAAGAACAGGTCTTCAAAGAAGGAGGTACCTTTCTCTGAAGGGAGGAGAGAACCTCCACTTTGACTATGACCTTGTCTAAACAAGATAAGAGTTGGAGAACTCAGAGGGCTTCCATAGCCTTGGAAATTCATGACCGGAGCATAGGGAGACTACTGATGCCATAGACAGGAGTGTCAATTGGTAAAGTCAACAACAGGAGTCACTGTGCACTTACTCCTCATGTAGGATCTCTGTCCTTAATGTGCTGTGTATTGAGATTTAATGCTATAACGAGTACTCAAACAATATATTTCACTTTGTGTTTTTATGGGGGTGCAAACTGTTGAAATCTTTACTTAATGCATACTAAACTGATCCTCTGTAAAAAAAAAGAAATTATCAACTCCCAACTTGACTCACACTGGGATTAAACATGACAATAGGTCTGATCTGATTTCATCATCATTTAAAAAAAATCATCTATTATTTTTCACTTTATGTTTCTGTGTGAGAGCAAACTGTTGAAATCCTTACTTAATGTATACTAAGCTGATCTTCTGTATATTAAGATAATCGAAAATGAATCTTGATGTGAATGGAAGGGGAGAGGGAGTGGGAAAGGGGAGGGTAGTGGGTGGGAGGGACGGTATGTGGGGGAAGCCATTGTAATCCATAAATCGTACTTTGGAAATTTATATTCATTAAATAAAAGTAAAAAAAAATAGCTGTCATGTCTCACATAAGAATTAAATTTAAAAATTAAATTAAACTATAATAATACTTGCTGTTCTACAACTCTGGCACAGCCAGGTGAATCATAATGTGTTCTATTGATCATAAATAAGGACAAATTTGGATATTCTTTGCACCCTTACAAATTTGGGAATATCAATGTAAAACATGTGTTTTCTGAGGTTACATAAAAGT
This sequence comes from Oryctolagus cuniculus, assembly GCF_964237555.1. Classification (NCBI taxonomy): domain Eukaryota; kingdom Metazoa; phylum Chordata; class Mammalia; order Lagomorpha; family Leporidae; genus Oryctolagus; species Oryctolagus cuniculus. The sequence goes on from NC_091442.1 coordinate 91,266,599, forward strand.
TCAATATCTTCTCATTCCATAAATTATTTTACTGGGAAGCTTTGATAAAACAAAAACTTACTTCAATGCATACAAATTTTCTGGATACTTCTAAGCTTTATTTCCTAATTACATATGAGTTTGTTTCAGTCCCAGTCTACCTCTATGTCATTCTGTACAATTTCTTGATAAAAAACTTAATTACATGATATGGTTCCTGGTTTTAAGGTCCTTGACCTATTCATGGAAAGCTAAGAGATTTATAAGTGAAGCACTTATAGAACAACCAAAAACAGGATATAGATAATATCCAAACACTTCCTTTTCCTTTCCTAAGACTAAACACAAGTCATTCTAAATATAACTATAGAAGAGCATACAATGAATATATATCCTGGTGGGAAGCAACCTACATCATCTTAGGCAAGGTCTTTCTATCCAGGGAGCCTGCTTACACCTTGGAGCACTGAGTTTTATAATAATGCAGGCTAATATTCCTTTAGTGTAACAACCCAGAACATGAGTGCTGAGAGAGATAAGGGGAGGAAGAGAAGAGAAGGATCAAAGCCAATCAGGAAAGTTGGAAAGGGATGTGAAGTAATGCTGATTCATTCCACTCCCTACAGATGTCTGCCATTCTGGCTTTAACTGGATCTTTTCAATGCTAAACAATATCTTCATTCACTTGTTTTTTGATTCCCTAGAATGGGGATTGGCTAATTTAAGCCCATGGACCAAATCCAGCATATTTTTGTATGTCACGAGAGCTACGAATGGTTATTATATAGTAGAATGTTTTTTTAAAAAATCAAAAGAAGAATAGTTTGTATATGTGAAAATTATATGAAATCTAAATTTCAGGCTTCATAAAATAACATTTTATTGGAGCCCAGCCACATACTTATTTGCTTCCCTGTTGTCTGTATGACTGCTTTTGTGCTACAGAGGTGTGCAGTTAACAGAGACCATAAGGCCCAAGAAGCTTAAGATGTCTAACTCTCTGGGTCTCTTCATATAGTACTTGCTAACATTGTTTGAGACAGTTTTCTGACCTGTCTTTCCAGCTTCAACAAAAGTTACTTTTTTCAAGAATACAGAAATAGAACAGATATTCGTGGTGTAGCAATTTGCTAAGTGATTTCATAGAATCCTACAACAACTCTAGTCTTTTTTTTTTTTAAAGATTTATTTATTTACTTGAAAGAGTTACACCGAGAGAGAAGAAGAGGCAGAGAGAGAGAGAGGTCTCCCATCTGCTGGTTCACTCCCCAGGTGGCCACAATGGTGAGAGCTGTGCCAACCCAAAGCCAGGAACCAGGAGCTTCTTCCAGGTCTCCCAGGTGGGTGCAAAGGCCCAAGGACTTGGACCATCTTCTACTGCTTTCCCAGGCCATAGCAGACAACTGGATCAGAAGTGGAGCAGCCAGGACTCAAACTGGTGCTTATATGGGATGCCAGCACTGCAGGAGGCAGCTTTACCCGCTATGCCACAGTGCCGGCCATCAACAACTCCATTAAATAGGCATTAACACCCCATTTCATAAATTAAGAAGCTAAAGTCCAGAGAGTTTAAATAATTTAAGAGATGATACAGGTAGTAGGTTAGGAACAATTTCTCAAAATGTGTTTTACTATATTATATTATTTCCCATACTCTCCTTTGTCAAAGCAAGTAGATTTGTTATGATACTCTGAAACACAACATGAAAAGAAAATTTATGATTTGGAAGGGCGTCAACTGTGCAATGGTGATATCTGTGGTTTGGACATGGCATACTATCAAGCTGTCTCAGCAGGACTAACGCTGAAGTTATAGGAAGTTGGTCTCAGGTACTTTTCATTAGCCCATGGATATCTCCTCTAAAGACTAACATCTCAGATATATTTGATTAAAGTAGCTCAATTTAGGTCCACTGCTATTTTTAATGCTTATTCTTAATATGATAGCAGCTGGAGCAGCCATCTATTGAATTAGTCTTTGAAAACTCACTGAAAAAAACACTAATGCTTTCAGTGAAGGAAATTATAACGGACAAGTATTATATCCCTTTAAGGTGGCTGGACTAAACTGCATTGTGACTTTAACTTTAATCTCTCTCTCTCTCTCTCTCTCTCTGATTGATCTAAATCATCACAGTCAGACACGTTCAGAGAAATAATACTTAAAATACTAAAATAAATATTGGCCATATTGTAACTTAAACATTTTTTGGAAGTTGATATGTTTCAGATTCGATTTGAAGTAAAATATCGGTCTATTTTGCTGTCAATAAATTGATGCCTTATCCCTAACATTATTTTTCTCAAATTTTTTTATGCCAACTTTCTCTCACTTCATAGTGTTCCCTCCTTAGAAGCAAGAAATATGCAAGTGCTTACTGCTGTCTGCTCACTTGCTTATTCCTATTGTACCCCCACACCTCTCTATGCAACCTATCACCACAATCCTCTCCCCCAATCCTACTGATATCATTTCCTGATAAGCAAATTCTGATGGTAATAACCACATTGTTACATGTCTTGTAATGCTTATGAAATCCAGGACAAAAATCAACGACTGTAGGGGCACGAAGGAAAGTTTACTTAAGATTGGATGGTATTGAGAATGGCAGAGATGGACACTCTAAAGATGGAAATTCTGAACATGGAGCATTATTCCTTGTATACGATTACCAAAGAGAAGATATATGTCTGAAATGTTTGTCTTTTCTTCATAGTAGCAATGCCTAAAGGAATAAAATGGAAACAACAAACAAACAAATAAAACAACAAAAAGCCAATATTAAAACAACATTTTAATAAATATTCTCTATTGACACAATAAAATTTCCTATGACAACTGAAATGGTAATTATTAGTCCATAATAGACAATCAAACTGAATAGTAAAACATTTATAAAATAATATAACAGCAGAGTTCAGAATAGGGTTCTTAAGTTAAAGAATTTTACACTGACTGAGTCAGAGAGGGAAAATAACAAGAGAGCGGAGAGAGGGAATGGAAAAACATACAAGCTCACTTTCTGTTACTATAACCAAATATTTGAGACAGGCTTCTTATGAAGAAGAGAGGTTTATTTTGGCTCCTGATTTGTAGATTCAAGTCCAAGAATAAGCAGTCATTTATCTTGGATCCTGATGAGGGAGATAGATGGCGCTAATGGATTCATGCAGAGGAGAGATCACGTGGCAACTGAGGAGGCAGGGAGGAGGACTGAGCCACCTGAGCCAGGCATTTCTAACCAGTCCTCTCTCAAGAGCTACCTCCTGAGGGCACACTCCCAAAGACCCAAGGACCTCCGTTAAGCTCACCTCCCAAACACCATAATGCAATTAAATTTTCACCATCATGGCACCATTAACTTATGGCTTTGGATTCAAAAGTTCTGCTTTAGTTCAGGAACCAAATAATGTTGCAACATGGAGGGGATGGAGAGAAAGAAAAAGAGAAGAGAGAAGGAAAAGTTGCATAGCCAGGTCTAAAAGAGAGAAGAATGGTAAGTTCCAAAAATCTGGGAATCAGAAACAAATATCAAAACATTACAGACAATGTATATTTTCAATAAAGAGGTTATGAATGAATGAATGAATGAATATTTTCTGCTTTTATGAAGTTTGAGAAGTATAGCTAGAGACTTTCTTTGTAATATTACCAGCATTTTCTCTTTTAATGACATTGGGTGAGACTGATTTTTATTTTCATTTTATTAGTTGGAAAGCTGTATTGATAGGTATATTTTTAATCACTTCCAGTGTTAGCATAGATGTAAACCTTTTACAGTTCAGCTAAGAAATCTGGAAGCCAAGAAATGATCTTTGAATCCTTTCAGGTTCTGTGACAACTGTCTTTCAATAAAAATCACTTCTCACTTAAAAATAGGAAATATGGCAGCTATTTAAAAAGTGAGAAACTAAAACATGAATTTCAGAGAATGGGACATTTGCTGCACAAAGCACAAAGTTGCTGTGAAGCCCGTTAAAATTTATGAACTCTATATTTTGCTTTTGGACTTCACAAAACAAAGTGCTTTCATATTTTATAAGACCTTTGTTAAATTAGATACCATTAAACAGGAATAATTTAAATAATAATAATATAAGGGGTCTTCAATAAGTTTATGGAAAATGAATATTATGAAAATATGAAATTATGAATTTCATAATTGCACCCAAATAATCTTGTCTTTTTATTTTCCAGGAACTTTTTGATGTACCTTTTTATATATAAGAAATAGATGTTTTGGGGGTATTATTACCACTCTTTGAATACATATTAGAGCATAGTTTCTCTTATAAAATTCATATAATTGGGTACCATTATTGATTATTAGGAAAAATTATAGAAATATTTTATTGATTTTTAAGTTTTACATAATATGAATGCTTCTTTATTATTGCAGCTGTGCAGGATTAATCATGTTATTTGTGTCTCTTGTTTCCTTTGCTTATATCTTTCTGCCAATGATCTCTATGTTGTCTGCTGTAAGTGGAAGATTTGCAATTATTTTACAAGCAAATATGATGAACTGTGAAGGTAGCAGACATCTTTGAAAGCCTCACCTACTTATCATCACTTCCAATCTCATTTTCAGGAGATGAAACAATGATTGATACTTTCAGGAAGATTCTCCCATTCTTTCTAGGAAATTTCTTCTGTTGTGCAAGTTTTTTGTGTAGCTATAGGACTATCTGATGGATATAGTATGTTGGATTGTTGGGACTTGAGGTAGTAAGAGAACAGACTCCATTTTTGCTTAGAATCACTTGAATCTTTGGACAGTAGAAAGCTTGAGCATTGGGTGGTGGGGCAGTGGTGAATAAAATGAAGTTGCCCCGTCTCTTCACTGGTTGGGGTACAGTAACGTTTTTAAATTTCTCATATATGTATTGTCTATTTCCCTTCTCATAATTTGTATTAGTCCAAATTTCTCCAAAGAAACAACAACAATAGGGGATATATATGTCAAATGAGATTTGTTATAAAGAATTGGCTCACAGGGTAACGGAAGCTGAGAAGTCCAGTGATCTGCCATCTGCAAGCTGGAGACCGGGGAAAGCCAGACTCTAGTCAGGGTCGGAAGGTCTGAATGATGCAAGCCCTAGTCTATGGGTTACTGCTCTGTAAACACTTAGCACAGGTGGACCATGTTCTTTACTATTTTTACATTTCTCCCTGGTACTTTTATTCTCCATGGATTTATTAATTGTGTCTTCTTTCCCTTCTCTTATACCTTTCTGCAAATGAACTCTGTGTTCTCTGCTATAAGTATACTCATCTCATTCAAAGTAATAAATAGAGCAGGTATTTTCTCAGTACATTTCTTTTTGGGCACAAGGATCTTGGAATTCTCTATCCTCCCACTCAATTCAGATGGGTTACTCTCTAATTCTTACTATCAAATTGCTATCCTGGGATATTTCCCCATCTCCCTGGATAGTCTAGTTACCTTTTTCCTTCCATTCCATTTCCTTGATTCTACTTCTTCTTCTAAGTTGGTTTACTATTCAGATTTATATCTGGATATAGAACAATATATTCAGCCAAAACAAAATTGATCCAAATTTCGAGATGGTTTAAATACTCAATGATAATCTGTCAAATAATGTGTCAAATTAATTGTAGCAAATAAAACAAGTGTCTAACATGATAGCTACACTCACTGTGCCTTAACGTGAGCAACCCACACACCACAGATTTCATTTCTCAAGCTTTGATTAAAAGTTCTAGGTTAGTGGCAAAAAAACTTTGCATTTCACCCCTTTGTTTTTTAGTAAGACTTATAAATTTTCTTCTAGTTTTTCAGTGATGCTAGCTACCATCACATATACAATCCTGAAGTTGCCAGAATTCTTACCCTTGTCCCTTGATTCCCCTGTGGTAGTATAAAAATAAACCCACCCTAGACAAAAAGAAGATAAGATTCTTCATACGTACGTGATTTTATATTTTCTTTAAGTATCTGCTGATCCAAATTCTGGCTTTGTTCCTTTCTAAGATGTACAGATACATACTCCTCTTATATGTTTTCTTCTTCCCTATGGTAGTGTGTAGGTGATTATATATGGAAATGGGAACATGGTAACAGATTCTCAGATATAGTCTGATTCATATTTATATGAAGGAGTAAATAAACTAATTGATGACCACTATTGACTGATCAGTTTTAAAAAAATTATTTATTTATTGAAAGACAGAGTTACAGAAGGCAGAGCCAGAGCCAGAGGCAGAGAGTGGTCTCTTCCATCAGATGGTTGATTCCCAAATGGCCACAATGGCCCGAGCTTGGCCGATCCCAAGCCAGGAGCCTGCAGCTTCTTCCAGGTCTCCCACGTGAGTGTAGGGGCCAAGAACTTGGGTTATCCTCAGCTGCTTTCCCAGGCACATTAACAGGGAGCTGGATCAGAAGTAGAACTTGTGGAATGCTGGCACTGTAGGTGGCAGTTTACCCACTACACCACAGCACTGCCCCAACTGATCTTCATTTTTATCAGGTGTGGTTCCATGGCTCATGACGAGGACCATGGTACTTGATTTAATCAATCTATGGGTCATTTTGTTTTTGTTATTTTCTCCCCATATATTTAGTGAATGAATTGGAATAAGTAGTTTCTTGTCTTAATCATAGTTTCAACTGCTGTTCTTAGTTTGTCTTTCTGTCTTAAAAGGTAGATTCATTTATATATTTGAAAGACAGAGTAGCAGGGAGAGGGAAAGAAAGAATGAACTATCTTCTGTTCACGGGGGCATTCCCCCCAAAATCCTCAACAGCCAGTGCTGGGCCAGGCGGAACCAGGAGTCAGGAGCTCCAGCTGAGTGGCTGGAACCCACGTACTTCAACCATTATCTGTTGCAGGCTCCTTAGCCATAGTGGCCAGGACTTGACCCAGTTACTCTGATATGGGATGTGGATATTCCAAAGGGTGGCTTAATTCACTGTTCTATAATGTCAGTGATTGATCTTGTTTTCAGTAGAACTTTTATCCCATTTAGCTGCTGTCATCAATTCTTAAGCATTGTAGGCTCAATCTAGACACATCCTACTGGCATAGAACAATGAAATTTAGATTTGATGGAGGGAAATGAAAACAAAGTCAATGTTTCTTATGTGTCTCATATTTTATGCACTATGATAGGAACTTTCCTATCCTGCTACAGAAACACTATGCAGAAAGAGATTTGGTTTTGCCTACTACCATGTTTAGGTGCCTGGATCAGTGCTTGACACGCCAAGCCTCTGAATGAATGAATGGCTAAATGAATGTGGCATCTTGGTCAATCCTGACAGTAGCCTTTTATGTGATGACATCAAAAAGTTGAAATAGTTTGCTTTTATTCTCACAGGTAGCAGTAACTGTTAGTAGGTAGGATTCAAATTTACATCTATATGACTTCTAAGTGTTTGATTTTTAAAAATATTGAACTTAACTGAAAGCTTAGTTAAAAGCTTTCAGTTAGAAAAGGGTCTTTCACATGCTGATCATAAAACACAGGAAAATGTTGAAAATGTATAAAAATGGGCAAAAAGAAAAAAGCGTGGAATCTTACATAATTTAACTACTTTTATTCATTAGTTTTTATCAGGATTCTATCTTTTACCGTGTCTTGGCACAGAGCTTGATGTTTATTTTTAAATTTTCTCGCAATACAATTTGCCCTATTGTCTTCTTGTGAGACATAGGGTATTTGCCAAAGGGTGTGGTTACCAGTGGTTAGATTTTCAGAAGTCACTCATACTGTTTACTTCAGCTTTCATTGTAATTAAACAATGATCTGCTTTAGACATTATTATTTGATGAACACCAGATAAAATGGTTATCTGCATACGATAAGATGCAGAAATCAGAAAAAAATCCATCAATGTATTTGAGAAATGCCTAGTACAGATTGTTTCAGCATATCACTGTGTTTTGAATAAGATCAAAGTTATAGTAACCCATTCTTGGTATTTAATGTGATATGTTGATACTGTTACCTGATCTAAAAGAAATCATAATTAAAAATCTATTCCTAGTTAGCTTTGTTTTTTTTTTTTTTTTTTTTTTTTAATGGCAAGCAGAAGTTTCACTTATAAAGGAAGTGCAATAGAACTATAGACGCAATGAACTTGGCAAAGTTAATACATCTGAGTCATGGCTTGACCAATTCAATAATTGTGAGAACTTGTGAAACTCATGCAATTTCTCTGAGCCTCAATTGATCCAAACATGAAATGTGGACCAAAATTCATGCATTAATTTAAGCCCCTGGGGCTGTTGAGAGCATTAGATCAGAGAATGTATATGAAACAGCTTCATGTTTATAAAACATGAAACAAATGTCTTTTATTGATAGTATTATAATTAGCATTTATATTCATGGCAACTTTCTTGTTGAGCCGTTCCCAAGCCTTATAAATGCTAGTTTCACACTTTCACCATAATTAACAATAATCAATTCCATTTCTTATGTGTTCTTTACTGCTTTTCTTATTTTAAGATTTTATTTATTAATTTGAAAGACAGTTACAGAGAGAGGGAGAGAAAAACAGAGAGAGAGAGACCTCCTTGCTGCTGGTTCACTCCCTAAATGGCCGCATCTACTCTGGTTGTGCTAGGCTGAAGCCCGGAGCCCATTGCTTCTTCTACGTCTCCCACATGGGTAGCAGAGGTCCAAGGACTTTGGCCATCCTCTACTGCTATCCCAGGCTCATTAACAGGGAGCTGTATTGGAAGTGGAGCACCCAGGACTCAAACCAGTACCCAGTTGGGATGCTGGCATCACAGGAAGTGGCTTAACCCACTATGCCACAATACCAATCCCTTTCATGCCTTTTAAAAACAAATTTGAGACATGTTGTAATTAAAATTGTTCATTGTGATTAATAAAACAGAAGTGGAAAGAAATTTAAATAAAGACAATTTCATACTAAATAAATCCTGAAAGTTACTATAATTAATATTATAACTGAGAACAAATTCTGGATTGTAGAATTTGATATTAGTTGTATAAATAAACACAAACAGTTTCTGTATGGCATTCCCAATTCATCTAAAAAATAAATCCCACTGATGCTGCTTTGTGCCTTCTCAAATTCAACAAATGCGCATTGAACATTTACCATGTGCTAGATACTGAGTAAAGTTTGGGAACAAACTAGAAATGGCCTGTTATCAAGTAGATTTCAATGAGACTTATGAACTTGATAAAAACACACAGCTAGTGATTCAACATATATTTATATGAGTTATAATGAAGAATCACTATATTCTAAAATAAAACTTAAAATGCGAACTGTATTCTGTGAAAGCAGGAATGATCCTTTTTAATCTACAGCAGATGGACTGGAAATAAAAAACAATAGCTAATTTTTATCAGACTATAAGGTATCTTTCATTATTGCAAGTACCAAGCTTCTTTCATTTTTGTAGGATTTCCACAGCTAAGAAATATTACCATATAAATTCCACAGATGAAGAAATTGAAGAAAAAAATAAAGTTACTGGCCTAAGTTAGGTTCATGGATTCTAAGTAGCAAAGGATTCCCTTAGTCTGACTCCACACCCCACACTCCTTCCCACTACTCACTTCTGTTGTACTCAATGATGAAAAGACAGACATGTCCAGGAGAAAAACAAATAAACAAAAAAGAGCAATGCAATGTTTTCAGTCTACAGTAGCTACGTCATATGGAATTTCAGGGAGACAGGAAAAACCTACTACTTCCCAGTAAAAGAGCACACTTCACAGAGAAACATTTGTTTGAATTAAGTTTTGAAGTGTCAGAGGAGTTTTCTAAGAGGTGGGCATATGTGCAGTGGTTAAGGCCCACATTTCATATTTGAATGCTGGGTTCAAGGATGGGCTCCACTTCTGGTTCTGGTTTCCTGTGAAAGCACACCAAAAGACACAGCAGGTGATGGTTTGCCACCCCTGTAGGATACATTGGCTAAATTTCAGATTCCTGGCTTTGACCTGGCCCAACCTCAGTTGTAATTGCTGTCTTAACCCCAGTTATTGCAGGCATTTGGTAGTGAAAGATGGGAGATCTCTCTAAATGTCTTCCAAAAAAACAACAAACAAAAAATCAAACAGTAAGTGTGGGGAGCAACTGAGACTAGACTAAGTTACTGGAATTAAGACTTATTCTATGCATCTGCTCTCCCACAATATGGCGCTGGGGAGGAGTAAACTTCTACGCAGCTGCCTCTCGCCAACTTGACTGATAAGCTGCAGGAGCTGATCCTGCTCCTGATTGGAGGACAGCAGTGTGCTCAGCGTGTGGGTAGCAGAGTTGGGATTGGTGGAAGAGGACTATAAAGGAGGAGAGAGACAACATGCACTGGGAACATCTGAAGGAACCCCTGAGCAGCCCCCTAAGAGAGCCGGCCGGTGGTGTGTCGCTCCTCTGCGGAAGCGGGGAAAGTGGCAGGGGGTGCTGCCCTTCCACGGAGGTGGAGGGGTCGGCAGCCAACCCGGGAAGGACCAGCAGCAAACCCGGGAAGGGCCGAGCAGACCAAAGAACAGCGCAGGGTCTAGTGTCGTTCCTCCGCGAAGAGGGGGAGCGACAAGTAAGTCTATATCCTACTGGATATTCTAGGAAGAATAAAATGATATGTTTTTTGAAATGTCAGAAAAAGATAAAGGAGGATCAACAATATGTAACTCTTGAAGTGTAAAACATTCGCCTACAATGTTTGAATATGGTTCTCCTTTCAGCAAAAGGGTAGAATTGAGACTGTTGGGGTGGGTCATGGGCAGATCACAAGGGTCTTCTGATCTACTAGTTTGTACTTGACCTTGAATGCCATGCAAGAATCTATTTTGAGAGGGGGGATTGTTACTAAGTTGAGTTATAAAGCGAACACTGTAGTGGCTGCTTCTAGGATGAATTGGAAGAGCCTTCTCCATGTAGAAGGAGTTTGCAGCAATAACTGAGTTGCCAGGGATTAAAGAGCTGAAAGAAAGCTCTGGAAAGTAAGGAAAACATGGCACAAAAGATCAAATGTGAGCCATTGGGAGAACCACTTGGATGTGTGTCTTGTGTGAGAAAGCTCTGATTTAGGATCATGTTTCAGATGTCTAACCAGAGAGATGAATATATAATAATGTCACTCACCACATTATAGAAATCAAGAACTGGGAGAATTGTAGAGAAAACATGATGCAGTCAAATCTGGACAGGAGGATTTTAGGTTTCTGTGAGATGACAGATACCCTGCAGGCCCCTGCATTTGTGGGTGTGAGGTTTAGGAGTTCTGTGCTGGAGCTGGAGACGCCTTGCCAGAGGCCAAGAGAACAGGTAAGGGAAACTGTTGAAGAAGAAGAAAGTGCACCATCAGCTCCAGGGCTTCATCAAGATTGCGAATGACCGGAGAGGAGGAAAATGGGAAATATTTGTGCCCTAGAGGAAAGGAGCAGCGAATTACATGAGAGAGGGCAATGACCAAGAGCGGGAAATTTGGATCAAGATTGATGTGGTTAAAGACGGAAAGTGAACACCACATCTGACAATATGGCAGTTCTCGTGTGCTTTTTCTCTCAGCCAGTATCTAATGAGAAATTACTCTGTTAAGCACGAGGTACACTACTATGAATACACTATTAGCAAATAGGGACCTCCTTTGTCTTCATGATGCTTGCTCAAATGGTGTTATACAAGTAATCTCTGAATAACCCAGAATTAAGAGACATCGGTCTGGATGAAGGGAATTGCAGGACTAAAGTTTCCAGTGAAGGGCATCTTTGAAGAGTCATGTCAAATCAGGTTTCAGTATGAACTTGTCCAGAGATTGCAAAACAACTTAGGATGGTCACGTACAATCAAGATCTTCCTTTCCTTTTTTCAACTCTTTTCTGTTAACACCTCTCTTCTATTCTGTCTGAAACACAGGTGCAAAGTGAGGGAGAAGAGGGCCTGAATCAGGCTCTAAGTAGGGGAGGGAACCTTTAATACTTTTTTAAACTTTTATTTAATGAATATAAATTTCCAAAGTACAGCTTATGGATTACAATGGCTTTTTCCCCCCATAACTTCCCTCCCACCTGCAACCCTCCCCTCTCCCACTGTCTCTCCCCTTCCATTCACATCGATTCGTTTTCAATTATCTTTATATACAGAAGATCAGTTCAGCATATATTAAGTAAAGCTTTCAACAGTTTGCACCCACATAGAAACACAAAGTGTAAAATACTGTCTGAGTATTACTTAAAGCATTAAATCACAATGTACAGGACATTAAGGACAGAGATCCTACATGAGGAGTAAGTGCACAGTGACTCCTGTTGTTGACTTTACCAATTGACACTCTTGTTTATGGCATCAGTAATCTCCCTAGGCTCTTGTAATGAGTTGCCAAGGCTATGGAGGCCTTTTGAATTCACTGACTCTGATCCTATTTGGACAAGGTCATAGTCAAAGTGGAAGTTCTCTCCTCCCTTCAGAGAAAGGTACCTCCTTCTTTGATGACCTGTTCTTTCCACTGGGATCTCACTCGCAGAGATTTTTCATTTAGGTCGTCTTGTGTTTTTTTGCGCCACAGTATCTTGGCTTTCCATGCCTGAAATACTCTCATGGGCTTTTCAGCCAGATCCACATGCCTTAAGGGCTGATTCTGAGGCCAGAGTGCTGTTTAGGACATCTGCCATTCTATGAGTCTGCTGTGTATCCCACTTCCCATGTTGGATCCAGAACCTTTAATTCTAAAATCAAATTTCAATCATTGATCAACATCTTGGATGGAGCATTCTAACTGTTGAATAGAAACTGAATTTTTTTTTGACAGACAGAGTGGACAGTGAGAGAGACAGACAGAGAGAAAGGTCTTCCTTTTGCCGTTGGTTCACCCTCCAATGGCCGCTGCGGCCAGCACACGGCGCACCGCACTGAGCCGATGGCAGGAGCCAGGTACTTCTCCTGGTCTCCCATGGGGTGCAGGGCCTAAGCACTTGGGCCATCCTCCACTGCACTCCCGGGCCACAGCAGAGAGCTGGCCTGGAAGAGGGGCAACAGGGACAGAATCTGGAGCCCCGACCGGGACTAGAACCCAGTGTGCCAGCGCCGCAAGGCAGAGGATTAGCCTAGTGAGCCGCGGTGCCAGCCTAGAAACTGAATTTGAGACTTAAACTGACAGCATGATTATCTATTATTTAATGACATTTGTAAGTGGAAAAGCCATGGGATTGGCCAAAGTTTGCCTCAGAAGACAAGGGGTAAATCACCCTGCATGAATTTTAAAATTACCCACAGGAGGAACAAGTAAGTTACCTTTGCTATTGTGTCAGAAGGCACAAAGGAAAAAGGACTATGGCAGCCTGAAGGGAGGGTAAGAAGTGAGGAGTTAAAATGGGGGAAGGATGCCTTTTCCTAAGAAAGTGTGCCATGAGAGGGTAGCAAGTCATGAAGAGTTTTTCCTATAGTGGAAAACTCTGAGCATGTTTATATGCTAAGGGGAAAGAGAAATAAAATATTAATATTATGAGAGAGTGAAGGATTCCTGTGCACATATTTATTCTTGGGTTTTCTCAAGAATTTGTAGTTAAACAAAGCCCTCCATTCTTGGGTCATGGATATTAGCAACATGATCAAGAAGTTGTGTGGTTTCTTTACCTTTCTTTCCAATGTTCAAGTTTATTTTTGTCATTTCCAAGTCAAAATATTTACTTCTCCTAGTGAAAATGCCCATTTTGGCTACAGGAGCTTTGCTTATAATTTGGATCTTCTTTGGAATCTTAAAGGATTGAGCAAATGTGTAAACTCTATGACAAACTTTGTTCTGTTCCCTTTGTCGCTCCCCCTCTTCGTGGAGGAACGACACAGGACCCTGCGCTGTTCTTTTGTCTGCTCGGCCCTCCCCGGGTTTGCTGCTGGTTCTTCCCGGGTTGGCTACCGTCCCTTCCACCTCTGTGGAAGGGCGGTTCCCCCTGCCACTTTCCCCACTTCCGTGGGGGAGCGGCACACCGCTGGCCGGCTCTCTCGGGGGCTGCTCAGGTGTTCCTCAGGTGTTCCTGGTGCATGTTGTCTCTCTCCTCCTTTATAGTCCTCTTCCACCAATCCCAACTCTGCTACCCACACGCCGAGTACGCTGCTCTCCTCCAATCAGGAGCAGGTCCTGCTGTTTATTGGCTGAACTGGAGGCAGCTGTGTAGAAGCTGTTTTCTCCTCTCCCAGCGCCATATTGTGGGAGAGCAGATGCATAGAATAAGTCTTAATTCCAGTAACAGTCTAGTCCGAGTTGCTCCCCACACCCTTTATCATATAAGTTGTGTTTACTCTGCATTCCCAGCAATTGGAACAATACCTAATGGACAGTATATAATGCAACATAGTTGCTGAATGAATGACTCATAAGTAATAGCAGCAACCGAAGGGACGAGGTGAATAATAACTGAGTGGAAGGTCCCTCACAGAGAACAGCTCTACCAGATGTGTCTGTCTGAGCCAAGCATTGTTAAAAATAAGAGATCAGGAATCCCAAAAAAGGACTTGGTTTTTAAGTGAACATTACTTATGTACTTTATTGTGAAGATTTACTTAGTTTTATTTATTAGAAACAAGACTGGTGAGTTGGTTCATTTTGAAATACATGCATAGTAAACTTACTTTGAATTCTACTTTTTTTGAAGTGGTTTTACATTTTGCCTCTACCAAAAAACTCTGTAATATAGTTAGAATGGAGAAGAGAAGAGAGAAGAGAAGCAGAGTTGCCTAAGCTTCTCACACTAAGCCAATGATAGAACCAATAATAAATCCAACATTCCAGAGTCAAGGGTGTTTTGTCTGTCACATAAGTTTCAATAGTCATCGAATTCCTTCAAATATTTTAAAGAGCAAGCTATGGACATTCAAAAGCATTGATTCATAGATTAGCCTTTAAATAGAAGAAATAATTTAAACTCGAGCATTGCAGACCTTGGCATATTCATTCAGCCATATGATTCTTTCTCTTTTAATGTATGCGATTTAACATAATGAATATTATTAGGGGCTATTGGATATATAATTCTGACATTGGAAATTGCAGGTTGAATTCAGCAAAGAGATCATGATTATAGCTTTTTTATTGTACACTTGCTTCCTCTGCATTTTTATCATGTGAATGGCACCCCTGTTTATTATCATCAGTTATTTTCAAAATTTAACCACTGGTCTTAATAATTAGTATTATATTTAGAGAAAACTGACAAAGTAGATGCAGTTTCTTATTCACAGAGTTACAGGTTTTCTATAAATAAAAAGGTGATAATTATCATGGGAAAACTTATATTTTGCATATGAATAAGCAAAGTCCAAGAGTGACATTTATTTCTTAAGATTTACAGTGTGAACAGTAGGTGATTAGGGTTTCAGATTCCTTATTTAATAAATCTTTCAGTCAGATCACCCTAGTGCTTCCTGTATTCTAAACAATGGCTAAACAAGAATAGAAACTGTGATACACACATTCCCAATTGTTAATTGTTAAATGCTATTGTTGTCAATTCAGTAGCACTACTCCTTTGGGCTTTTTTTTTTTTTAATGATTTACCTATTTATTTGAAAGGCACAGTTACAAAAAGAGAGGGAGAGAGAGTGATCAAGTGAGCAAGAGAGATAGTCTAATAGTCCACCCATTGGTTCACTTCCCAAATGTTTACAATGGCCAGGGCTAGGCCAGGTCGAAGCCAGGAGCCTGGAACTCCATCCTGGTCTTCCACGTGGGTGGCAGAAGCCATCTTTCATTGCTTTCCTGGGGAGCTGGATCAGAAGTGGAGCAACCATATGGGATGCCCGTGTCACAGCTGGCAGCTTAATCTGCTATACCACAATGCTGGCCCCCTTGGGTGAGGTTTTATGCATAGATCTATCCTAAAGACACTAATAAATATCTATAGATCTCAAAAAGAGAGATCTCCCATCCACTGGTTCAAGTACATGTTTTGGCTGGGCCTGGGAGGGGCCAAGGCCTGGAGCTAGGAACTCAATCCAGGTCTCCCAGGTGGGTGGCAGGGATCCAACTACTTGAGCCATTGTCTCCAGCCTCCAAGGGTGTTCATTAGTAGAAGGTTGGAATCTGGAGTAGACCAGGGCTTGAACTCAGACACTCATGTAAGGGATGCAGATGCTTCAACAAGAGTCTTAACTGCTAGGCCAAATGCCTGTTGCGTTGTGTTTTTGAAGAAGATACATACTTTTCCTTTTACTCATTTGGTTATCCTTTTAAGAACACTATTTACAGTCTGGATTAGTAAAACAACATCTTGTATATACTAAAGCTAATTTTTGAGGCCGGCGCCACGGCTCACTAGGCTAATCCTCCACCTTGCGACGCCGGCACACCGGGTTTTAGTCCCGGTCGGGGCTCCAGATTCTGTCCCGGTTGCCCCTCTTCCAGGCCAGCTCTCTGCTGTGGCCAGGGAGTGCAGTGGAGGATGGCCCAAGTGCTTGGGCCCTGCACCCCATGGGAGACCAGGAGAAGCACCTGGCTCCTGCCATCGGATCAGCGCGGTGCGCTGGCCGCGGCGGCCATTGGAGGGTGAACCAACGGCAAACGAAGACCTTTCTCTCTGTCTCTCTCTCTCACTGTCCACTCTACCTGTCAAAAAAAAAAAAAAAAGTAATTTGAAGAATATATCAGAATTTGTAGATTATTTCAATTTATATGTATATTTTGGGCATTTTCAAGATTCTTCCTAAGTCTCTCCTCACATTTCTGACTTGTTTCACTGTTATGCATATTAGAAACAAAGTCCCCTAATTGTTAATTCACAGCAGAAACTTTGAAAAACGTTCAACCGCGTCAATTTGCTCCCCGTACTCACCATTCCAGTCCATTCTTCTTGGCAAATGCCCTAACTGTCCTAGGGCAGCCTCGGCTTTCCACATGTAGGTGTGTTTGGACCTGCATGCATGCATGGGTGAGTTAGGCTGGGGATGGAGGAGGTTGTAGGACAGAGCTGGAAGTCTTGAGAGTTCATGCTCCCAGAGCACCCTTCAGCCAATACCAGGGAGAGGATCTGAACGATAAATACCTTAGTGTCCTCACTCTTGGAGCGGGGGACTTTGAGGCAAGCTCTACATCAGCGCCCAGGATTCTGCAGAATGGAACCTCAATTGCTCACAGTGAAAATTAGCTGGAAAATGTACTTTTCTTTGTTCCCTTTTATCTCAGTTTCCTACTATCCTACTGATGCTTCCTGAATTCACCTGCCAAATAAACTATTTAAACTGAGTCCACTTTTAAGGGAACCAACCCAAGATAAGAATTCATTATTGGCACTTACATGATTATATATAGCAAATATCAAATATCATTCAAATACATAGGTATTGTGGGGAGCAACCCGGACTGGACTGAGTTACTGGAATTAAGACTTATTCTATGCATCTGCTCTCCCACAATATGGCGCTGGGAGAGGAGGCAACAGCTTCTACCCAGCTGCCTCTCACCAACTTGACAAGCTGCAGGACCTGCTCCTGATTGGAGGAGAGCAGCGTACTCGGCGTGTGGGCAGCCGAGTTAGGGTTGGCGGAGGAGGACTATAAAGGAGGAGAGAGACGGCATGCACCAGGAATATCTAAGGGGAACACCTGTGCAGCCCCCGAGAGAGCCGGCCAGCGGTGTGCCGCTCCCCCGCGGAAGTGGGGAATGTGGCAGGGGGAACTGCCCTTCCACGGAGGTGGAAGGGACGGTAGCCAACCCAGGAAGAACCAGCAGCAAACCCGGGAAGGGCCGAGCAGACAGAAGAACAACGCAGGGTCCTGTGTCGTTCCTCCATGAAGACGGGGAGCGACATAATGGTGCCGTGACTCGGATATGAAGCCTAGGCAGGGTTTGGTGTTGTTCCTCCACGAAGAGGGGGAACGACAGGTATTAATTGGAAAGATGTATAATGTTGACAAAAACCATCACCATTTCGTTGAATACTTATTATGTAATTATGTACCTGTAACCACTATAAATATTCTTACATATTAATATAATTTCATTATCCCTATCAATTTATAAAGGAAGAAACTAAGACTTAAATAAGTTAGGTCACTTCACTGAGGTCCCAAAGTTAATAATTACTGGAGCCAAGATTTGAAGTCAATGCTTTTATTTATTTATTTATTTATTTAGTTTGACAGGCAGAGTGGACAGTGAGAGAGAGAGAGAGAGAGAGAGAGAGAGAGAAGTCTTCCTTTACCGTTGGTTCACCCTCCAATGGCCACTGTTGACTGCGCACTGTGGCAGGCGCACCACGCTGATCCGAAGCCAGGAGCCAGGTGCTTCTCCTGGTCTCCCATGCGGGTGCGGGGCCCAAGGACCTGGGCCATCCTCCACTGCACTCCTGGCCACAGCAGAGAGCTGGCCTGGAAGAGGAGCGATGGGTACAGAATTCGGCACCTGGACTGGGACTAGAACCCAGGGTGCCAGCGCCAGCGCCGCAAGGCGGAGGATTAGCCTAGTGAGCCGCGGCACCGGCCGAAGTCAATGCTTTTAAATATCACAGCACAATGTAACCCCAAATTGTAAATTTGGTAAAAAAAAATTAGTTCCCTTCAGGAAATTTTACATATATAAAATAATGTTATACTTATTTTAAATATTATATATCCTTGTAATATACTTGAGGTCTTTAAAAAGTTCATGGAAATGCCTTTTTTAAAAAAAATATGTATGGACTAAAAAATACAGTTGTTTTTTAAATTGCATTTTCCACAAACTTTTTGAAGTACCCTGAGGTGTATCTTTTTTTTACTTAAAATTGGTTTTTATTGATAAAATTTCATGATAGAAGTAAAAACTTTTATTTAAAAACAGTTGAAGCTTGACAATGAACAGTAGTAATGATTATGAAGAAGTCTTCAAAAGAACAAGGGAAGCCAGGCAAGGACGTCACCTGAGTCATTCCCCATCTGCAAGGCCGCTTTTCCCGAGAAGGGAGTTGAGTCCAGGTGGTTGAAGTGGTAAGGTGGTAAATCATGTGGACAAGAATCTTGTTTCTGGTTTGTTTTAGAAGAAAAAAGCTTTTATATTCTATAGCAATGGAGCCAATGGCTCATACTAACAAATTCCAGATTAAACTCACACTTGTTGAGTCGCAAGGACCCTAGCCTTCTTATCCATCATTGGTTTAAAATTAATCAGAGAAAATTGTGTCATCATAGGACTTTCGCTGTTATAGAAACAGAAACTTAAGCAAAGCTTTTAGGATTTGAAAAATGTCCTAGTTTCTGAGGATTCAGCTGGACCTAGTAACAGCTATATTTGATACGTAGAAAAAAATAAATCCATTGGCATCGATCATATATTTATTTTGATAATAACATCATCATGGTGAAGAAAAATTCTGTCTTACCTTATTAGCATTTAAAAGCATTTTATTGGGGCCAGCACTGTGGCATAGTGTGTAAAGCCGCCATCTATAGCTCCCACATTCCAAATGGGCACTGGTTCAAATCCCAGCTGCTCTGCTTCCGATTCAGCTCCCTGCAAATGTGCCTGGGAAAGCAGCAGAAGATGGCCCAAGTGCTTGGGCCCCAGCATCCATGTGGGAGACCTGGATGAAGCTCCTGACTCCTAGTTCCTGGCTTTGGCCTGGCCCAGCCCTGGCCATTTCAGCTATTTGGAGAGTAAACCAGCAGATGCAAGAATTCTTTCTCTACCTCTGCCTTGCCTTCTCTGTAACTCTTTCAAAAAAATAAATAAATCTTTAAAAAATTGATTGATTTACTTGCTTATTTACTTATTTATTTGAGAGAGTGTGTGAGTGCACACTTAGATTTGTTAGTTCACTCCCAAATGTCCACAACAGTCAGAGTTGGGCAGGGCTTAAGCTAGGAGCCGGGAACTCAATCTAGATCTCCAATGACAGTGGAAGAAGCCCAGGTATTTGAGGCATCACTTCTTGCTCCCAGGTGCTGCCCTGTGATACGGGAGGTAGTTATCTTAACCACTAGACTACATGCCCATCCCTAAGTACCCTTTCTGCTGCTTAGGCATGGGTATCTGCTGAGCATTTGACGAAGCTTTAGTTTCTGTATTGTGAGGTCATCTTTTCAGGAGTCGGAATGAAAAATTGTTTGTTTCTTTCAGCTTCTTCCTTCCTCCCCCAACCTTTCCTCCTGTTTCTCTTCTTCTTTTTGGAAATAACTTCTTTTTTTCCTTTGGGTCAAGTTTATATAAACTTGTTTCTCTATAAATATCCAAAGTCAGAAAATAGAAGACAACTTTTCACTTTCTTCAAGCTCATTATCATTAGAAGTTTCTGTTGTAAAATATGAATTTAGAAATTCACACCTGTGTAGCTTTTTGAAAGAAAGAATAAATATCAGGGGAAAAGCATACTTAACAAGTGCTATGCAATTACCTATAAGAAATTCTGTTAACAGATATTTCATTTGATGATTAAAGCTTACTTTCGGGGCTGGCACTGTGGCTCAGCAGGTTAGCGCCCTGGCCTGAGGCGCCAGCATCCCATATGGATGCCGGTTCTAGTCCCGGCTGCTCCTCTTCCAATCCAGCTCTCTGCGATGGCCTGGGAAAGCAGTAGAAGATGGCCCAACTGCTTGGGCTCCTGTACCCGCGTGGGAGACTGGGAAGAAGCTCCTGGCTCCTGGCTTCAGATCGGCGCAGCTCCGGCTGTTGCAGCCAGTTGGGGAGTGAAGCGTCAGATGGAAGACCTCTCTCTCTCTCTCTCTCTCTCTGCTTCTCCTCGCTCTGTGTAACTCTGACTTTCAAATAAATAAATAAATCTTAAAAAAAAACTTACTTGCAAAACTAATTCTTCTGTAAAAAGATAAAACAAATATGTCTGTTTAGTCTTGATTAAAGAATAGCTGTTTTGTCAAACTTTGCATTAGTTATCTGTCAATTGAAATAAATTTTAATCTTCTCAGGATTTGTATCATTCAGTTATTCAATGAATATTTATTTTACACCTTGTAATAGATTGTGTGCTAAGCCATTGAGATGAAAAGATAAATAAGACAAGGTTTCTGTCCTTGTAGAGCTTAGAGAAACAGAGAGAAGGTGATGAAAGAGTAATAGAATCAATGTCATTACAGTGGCTTGTACAAATCCATCCAGGAAACCTGAATTTGGCACTCAACCCAATTTCAGAGAAGTAATGTGAGAAAGAACAGGAGATTGGAAGCATAAGCTAAATTAGTGTGTTGAAATGTAAAGATACGTATAAAGAAATTGAGATATTCAATATGTGGAATGAAGAAAACTTGCTGCTGAACTAAATGAAGTCAGTGAGGGAAGAATGCAAAATGACATGAATTTGATCAATTTTTATATTTATCAAAAATAAATATTTAAAAAATTTAAAATCTTGATGACCAGTAGGAAGATTTTATTGGATTTGAATGTACATAGGCTACTGGAATTTCTCTGGCAGTTTTATCAGAATGTAAATCCAACTGAGACCAAAAAAATATTCACCATGTTTATTTAGTTTTGCCAAAATAAATTTCAAATATGCATCTGGTGATATATATTTAATGGGTACTGTCTCTAATTAAAATTTCAGATTTTTTAATTTATTTATTTATTTTTTTGACAGGCAGAGTGGACAGTGAGAGAGAGAGACAGACAGAAAGGTCTTCCTTTTTGCCAGTGGTTCACCCTCCAATGGCCGCCGCGGCCGGCACGCTGCAGCCGGTGCACTGCGCTGATCCGATGGCAGGAGCCAGGTACTTATCCTGGTCTCCCATGGGGTACAGGGCCCAAGCACTTGGGCCATCCTCCACTGCACTCCCTGGCCACAGCAGAGAGCTGGCCTGGAAGAGGGGCAACCGGGACAGAATCCGGCGCCCCAACCAGGACTAGAACCTGGTGTGCTGGCCCCGCAAGGTGGAGGATTAGCCTAGTGAGCTGCAATGCCGACCTAAAATTTCAGATTTAAAAAAAGTGTTGGAAATACAGAAGACAAAACTCAGTTGGTCTATTTCCTTTATCCTTCTTAAAGTATAAGTTCTTGATTATTTGTGAAATGAATATGGAACAGACAAGTGACAGGGACTCAGCTAAACGCTACGCAGATAAGCAGATAGCGTAGACAGACAATGCATTCACATGAAGTTCTTATCAAGAAGGAAGGTGATTATCAATGGAATGATGGAAGTAGTGCATTTCTTAGATCTAATCTCTTTGAAGGCAGATGTCGTATTTTATGTTCCTTAGGAAACTATGTCCATGACAGTTTCACAGTACTGATTATGTTAGGTTCTCAAAAAATCTTCATTGAATGACCGATCAAAAAGATATATTTCACTTTACAGAGTTGGAGGGTACTTACACTTATCTGACCCCTAGTC
Organism: Oryctolagus cuniculus; assembly: GCF_964237555.1. Lineage (NCBI taxonomy): Eukaryota > Metazoa > Chordata > Mammalia > Lagomorpha > Leporidae > Oryctolagus > Oryctolagus cuniculus. The sequence goes on from NC_091442.1 coordinate 91,288,843, forward strand.
ATTTATTCTGTGCACCTTGATTATTGATATTAATGTGATATTAAAGATTTTAACAAATTGCCATATGCTACCGCCCAGCTTCGTCTTCTATTATTCGTAGTCCCTTTCAGTATTGTGATAACAGAGGATAGAGATTGCTGTGTTGAAATTGCAAGAGATTTTGTAAATACCATGGTAGCTCTTGGATTTGTGGGATCATGGTTGTGGATGTATCCAAAATCAGCTCAAGGAAAAACAGCAATAGAACTCTGTGGGCCACTCATCCTTACTGTAATTGCGACATTCCATAGAGTCTAGTATATTTCAGTAACTCCTGGCTGCCATCACCGTAACAGACATCAACAGGAGAGATGGGAGGAGCAACAGCAGTGTGACCTTCACCCGCAGTTAGGCCTAGGAACACTCATCTTTTTATGTAATTCTCCAATTCTCATGACACAAAACACCTTTCCTTGAGCAGTTACTAGTGTTCCAAGTGGTGTGGGGCTTTCTTCAATATCTTAGCACCAAAGATTTTGTTTCCATTTTTCCCCTTAGAACCAGCGCAATTAGATTAGACAAACATCTATTTATGTAAAGCCCATATGTTATAAATTTAGGGGGAATTTGTTGACCAATTATTTTAAGATAATAGAAAATGTAAGTAATTGTTGTATAGTCCATATAATAATTCAGAAAATTCAGATGATAGAGAACTTAAATGGTGCTTGGAGTAATGGAAAAAGGAATAAACAACATCAACCAGAGTGGATTTGAGAATCTTCGCCAATTAACTGAGGAGTCCAGAATGGATATCCTAATCCCTATCAACATCCCTCCAAAAAAAGTCTATTTATTTCCTACAATGCTACTTTTAACCAATCAGGCTCAAATCTCAAATGGCTAATTAACTGCTCAGCCTATTAATGAGGTAGTGACTTTATTTAGATTGTAGAAGAAAATAATATAAGCATTCAGTACATGATACAGCTACCTATGCTGGTCACAAGCTTCAAGACTTCCCCTCCTGCAGCATCTGCAGTTTGTACCCAGTCTGGGCATTTTACTTAATAGGTTTGCAATGAATGCACTTGCTTTCGCAACACAAAGGAATTCATTTGCCTCCTTTCCGGTCTTGCATCATCTGTAGTTCTGCAGAGCTGACCTGAGGACTGCTCTGTAGCTGAGCTCAAGGAAGCAGTAAGACAAGAAGATGGTGTCAAGTCGGCTGTCCATGATGACAGCAGCCTGGAGGAAAAAGGAGCATATTGGATGTCCAGCCTTTTCCAGGGCGAGTGGCTGAAGCGCACTGAGAGGACGGTCTTGCTTGGAGCCATCTGTTTCCAGAGATGGTTTCCTGGCTCTGGAGCCTGTCGGGTTTACTGAGGCCAGCCGGGGTTCAGGAAGTAGAAGCAGCCAATTTGTAATGCTCAGGCGGTCTCCGGTCACAGGTGAAAAATCTTAAAGAAACAGGAAATACACAAAACGTGTTCAATCAGAGTATCCGAAAGGATTTGCTATTCATTCATTCATTCACTCATTTTCATTTTAATGGAAAAGCCTAAACAAACCGGAAAGGACAGTTCAGCTGCTTTTAGTCTTCTACAGGATCCAAGTTCTTCACGTTCCTCAAAACAGAAATGCCTCTGATATTACACAGCATTTGATCCAGGGAAATAAAGGTAGCTGCTCACTTCTATCGGGGCCTATCCCTTCCCAGCTTGGTTTAGAAAAAGAAAGTACCTCTGCCCTCTTTGAACTACAGTAAAGCAGCGCAAGTCTGACAGTGGATAACTTCTGCAAAGGACTGATTAAATCTCTCTTTCTTCTCGAGATGAAAGGAGCTTTAAAAACAAACTGAGGCTTTATATCTGTAGGTATTAAATTCTTCTCCTGCATTTGCTTGAGTTGAGCGTAGCATTTGTGTGGTTTATTGCAACATCTTTCATGTAGCAGATCTGAAAACCCCTTTGTGAGGTGGAAGATAATGGCATAGTGTGCCATAGGTTTTAAAGCGCCTGCTTTTCAAGCCGGCAAGTGGCCCTTTGCCGAGAGAGAAGCTGCTGCGCTCATGTGAAAAATTTCTTTTTCTGGCTGTGGTTTAATTTTCTGTTCATTTCAGGTATTGCTTTTTGCAAATAAAATATTTGGTGACCAGTTTTCCCTCTCTGTCAGGCCTACAGCAGAAGCTGCCAAGTTGAAGGATAAATTCAAACCACATGGAATGTTTGCTGAAATGTGGATCTGTGGGACCCTCATCCAATGCACTGATTCAGTGGACTGCAGACTGGGACCCAGAAGGTACTTGTTAACTGGGCACCCAGTTGGCCTTGATGCAGGTGGTCATTGAGAGAAACACTGGCCTAAACTAATTTTGGGAAAAACTGAACATAAAAGTATTAAGCCATCAGCTTTACAAGATATTATCTAGGTCTAGTTGATGAATTCTGTTCTACTCCAAATGGTCAGACCCAAAACAGGACATTTACATTTTAAAGTGAAATATATTTAAAAGGAACTAACATCGCCTGGCTTTCCCGTGGGTAGAAAGAAATCCATTGGTTCATTATAAAGCATTATTGAGATTTCATAAAAACTAATTGTGCACCACGAAATCCAATTCTCACAAAAAGCCTTGGTAAAGATAAACCTGTAGATTATAGTGTAGATTAGTTTAATAAGATGCTGTCATATGCTCCAACTTGTTGGCTGTCAAGTCAGCACACACTACATGCAGAGATGGCAAAATGCCTACCAATGTGTTCTGAATACTGGTACGCCCTCCACTCGGAAACCTACCACAGGCCTTCCACCTTTCCTATTTCTGTTCAGTTCATGGGCTATTGAAGGGATAGGTGATAGTGGGCCCTAACTGGCAACACCTGGAGATCAGGCATACCTGGAGACTCTTCAGTGAAGCCCAGGAATGGAAAGAAGAGCCAACATCTAAGGTATTTTAGAGGACCACACAGTGGTGCTACTCAAACCTGATCGACCAGCTGCAGGTAATGTTGCCGGTGCTGAGGAATTGGCAGGTTGTCCACAACACCTGGAGAAATGATGGCTGTCTACCTATTGCAGTTTCACGTTACACAAACAGATCCCTAGAGAAGTTCATTTAGATTTGCACATGCTTAACTGGTTCCAGTGGTAAACCTTCAGTTTTCAACTCTGCAATCTAACAAGAGTAAGAAAAATTAACTCCTTATCTTTCAACCAACCAGTTATTACCGCAGTGAAGAAGTTAGAGGCTACACCGTGAAGCAATGTAAGACAGCCGCTGCATGGCCCAGAGTGTCTAGACTTAGATTGGCTCCATTGGTTTCTTACTGTGGACTATTGAGCATATGAATGCAATATCTTGCGTTTCAACTTCCTTCTGTATAAAATGGGGAAAGGAGATAGAATATGCAAGATAATGAGATAAGAGCTATCCTAGAATCCTTAAGGAGGTTAAATTAGTTGGCATATATGAAGAACTTATAGTGCCTGGCACAGAACAGGTTCTCAACAAGCTCTATTATTAGCATGGTTGCTATGGTTAAAGAAAATATGTTTTTGGTTAACTATATCAAGGTACACTTGGCCTGTAATAAAATGTACAACTTATAGGCCTGTGATTCATTGACAAATGTATACACACCTGTGTAATCAGCATTCCAGTTAATATATAGATCTTTTCCTTCATTGGAAAGTTCCCTAATGTACTTTGCCGTCTTTCATCCCCTTCCCACACCCCAGCAGGCAACGTTAACTTCCAAAACCACAGCTTTATTTTGGCTTGTTAAAGAACTCCATGTAAATGGAATCACAAAGGAAATACCCTTTTGTGTCTGGCATTTTCACTTGCCGTGATGGTTTTGAACTTCATCTATGTTGTGTGTCTCGGCAGTTCTCTTCATCGCTATGTATCCTCTTTTCTTCTATGTCACAGTTTGCCCACTCACATGTTGATGAGCAGAGATGGCTCAGGTTTTTGCTACTAGTAATCAAACTCTTCATCCTTGCGTATGTCTTTTTGTGAACGTATGTTTGTGTTATAGAAAATGAAATAGAACTTCTAGGACACAAATAATATAATCCTGTATGTTCAAGTTTATAAGAAATTATAAACTCGTTTCCAAAGCGGCTGTTCCATCTTCTGAATCCCACTACTGATGTTTGAGAGATCCTTTATTCTACATCTTCAACAACTGGTATTATACTTTTTAATTTTGGCCTCCCAGTAGTGGGAAGTGATATCAAATTATGGTTTTAATTTGCATTTTTCATAAAACAAAATGTGTTTAGTATCTTCTCTGTATGTTTTAGAAATTCCTACACCTTTAAGTCTCTGTGAATCTCTTGCATGTTTTCTTAATTGGCCTTATTTTTATTACTCAGTTGAAGGAGTTCTTTATGCAATCTGAATATGTAAAGTGAAGTATTAACCGAGTTTTTATTGTCTTAATAATGTCTTTGTGGGAGCATGAGTTTAACGTTGTTGGAGTGTCATTTTTTAAATATGGTTGGAACTTTCTGTAGCCTAGGAAATCGTTATCTATCCCCAAATTGTAAAGACATTCTCCTGTGTTTTCTTCTAGAAGCTTTAGTGTTCATGTGATATTCAGGTGTTTGCTGTATCTTGAATTAGTGTCTATATATTGAAGACAGCTGAGCTTTGAAATGCTCCCTACAGGGCTGAGGCAAGATGGCCGCTGGGCAAAAAGGCTCCGGAGAGGGCGGCAAACACCTCCCTGCAGAGCCAGCAACGTGGACAGCCAGACACACAGCAAGTCGCCCTCCCAAGAGCCAGGGCGCCAGGTGAGGGAGCACGGAACCTTGCCTTGTGGAAGAAGGCAGGAAGGGTAGAGGTACCTGCGCCCGCTGCTCCCTTGGCGCCAAGGAGCGCAGCGTGGGGAGACTCCCCCAGCTGCGGAAAGGGAGAGCAAACGGAATCCCAGCTGGCCTGCTGCACAACTACTCAGTCTGGCTGAGCACCCGTGCCTTCCTGTAGACAGAATACGTGGAGTTTCCACGGCCAGGCGGCTATTGCCACCTTTTCCCTAACTGCCTGCCCATAGCGAAACTCCAGCCCTGTGGAGAGGCCTGGAGACAGCTTAGGGCGGCGCCATGGAGCTCAGAGCTGGGCCTAATATTCAGAGAGCTGGCACATGACAAAGCCCCAAACCCGTAGTTCCTGCCGGTGCTCAGCCGGAGGCTCCATACTTGCCTGGCATCGGGTGGAGACTTGTGCACGGAGGGGTCACACTCATTTTGGCAGGTGCCACTGCTAGCCTAGGGTGGGCCTGGAGGGTACCCCCCAGGACTTTGTGGGGCCCAGGGACCATGAGACCCCACTGGGAACAGCCTAGGATCAATCTGGATAGTAAGGGGGTTGCCTTTATCACCCTCTTCCAATCTGGGACAGACAGCCCCGGGCTGTGTCTTGGAAATCAAAGGTGGGTGGATCCTCGCGGTTTCCAGCCTTGGGAACAGAAGTCTTGACCTGCTTTTGGACAGCCTCTGTAGTTTCCCCAGTGCCCAGCAGAGACCTGCGCCCTGGTGAGACAGACTTGGTGTGTAGCATCAACAGACTCTTGAGCCCCCAAAACTGCTGGTGACTTGAGGGCTCCCCCTAACCCCCAGGGCCTGCCTGAGTAGCCTAGGAGCTGCCTCTTTAACCCCTCCTACAACCTTGGGTAGACAGCAAATAATCACAGGACTGTTTTGAATCTCAGTGCCAGGCTGATAAAACCCAGCCTTGAGTAGATTCTAACGGTCCCTGGCCCAAAGCCAGTGCCTGCACACAGTCTCTGGACCCACATCAGTGCCAAGTGGATTCCCATGGCCTTGGTTGAGCATCTTCTACCTAGCCTAGCCTTGTGCCTATCAGCCTAAGTGGCGGGTAGGTGCAGACTGGGAAATGAGCCAACCTCAGCCACAGAGCAGACTTCTTGGAATTTCTAGAATAACAACCACAAAGTTGGTTTATTGAAACATGTTCTTCAGTGTACAGACGCCATCAGACTCCAGTAGGCATTAGGAGCTTCCAGGAAACCTTGACCTTACCTAAACAGCAAAATAAGGTTCAGAAACTATTCATCTAGGGGTGGAAATTTCCAGATGCTCAGATGAAGATTTCAAAGTAACTTTGAAGGAAACTCTTCGAAAAGTCAAGAGAACACAAACAATTCTATGCTCTAACAGAGACATGATAGGTTTCCAGCAGAAACACACTAAGTGAAACTACAAATGTGATAGAAGAGTAAATCAAACAAAGAATCAGCAAGCTCAGAGAAGGTTATTTGAAAATGCTGAGTTTAGAATCAGCCCTTAAGGCATTCAGATCTGGCTAAAAAGCCCATGAGAGTATTTCAGGCATGGAAAGCCAGGACACTGTGGCAAAAAATGACCTAAATGAAAGATCTCTGCGAGTGAGATCCCAGTAGAGAGAACGGGCCATCAAAGAAGGAGGTACCTTTCTCTGAAGGGAGAACTCCCACTTTGATTATGGCCTTGTCTAAATAAGGTCGGAGTTTGCAAATTCAAGAGACTTCTTGGCAGCTCATGACAAGAGCCTCGGTGATCCCTGACATCATAAACAAGTGTCAATTGTTAAATCAACATCAGGAGTCACTGTGCACTTACTCCCCATGTAGGATCTCTGTCCTTAATGTGTTGTACTTTGAGAATTAATGCTAAAACTAGTCTTCAAACAGTACTTATACTTTGTGTGTCTCTGTGGGTATAAGCTGTTGAAATCTTAATATAAACTAAGTTGATCTGTATATAAAGATAATTAAAAATGAACCTTAATGAAGGATGGGAGAGGGAGATGGAATGGTTTGCAGGTGGGAAGGTGGTTATGGGGGAAGAACTGCTATAATCCAAAAGTTGTACTTTGGAAATTTATATTAAATAAAAGTTTCCTATTAAAAAATGCTGTTTGAAGAGAAACAATGACTCAAGACAAAGGATGAAAGTGTTCAGGAAAACAGGGAATAGTAGGTATCGTAGTTATTTAGATACAAGAGGCACTTGAGACAAAGCACATTCATGGAGACAATGACAGAAAACTTCCCAAACCTACAGAAAGACACAACTATGCAGGTTGAGGAAGGTCAAAGGTCACCAACCAGTTCTACCTGAGGCATATGTTAGTAAGTCTCCGAGGTTAAAGAGTTTCCAAATCTGCAGGAGAGGAAGCAAATAGTTGGTAAAGGATTCCCACTTCCCCTGACTCCAGACTTCTCCACTCTTGACTGTGTCAATTAGGTGTAAATACAGCAGTCCCTCGGCACCTGTGCCAGGATCACCACAGATACAGAAGTCCACAGATGATCAAGTCCCTTACTTACTCAGAAAATGGCTTAGTATTTGCATATAGCCTATGTGCCTCCACTTGAGTACTTTAAATAATCTCTAGGTTACTTATAATACCTAATGCTATGTGAACAGTATGTGGAGAGTTGTTAGGCTGTATTATTTAGGGAATAATAGGGAAGATTGTCTGGGCAGGTTCAGAACAGGTGTGATTCCCGCTCCCCCGCCCCCAGTGTTATTCTTCCACAGTTGATTGACCCCACAGATGCAAAATCCATGCATAAAGAGGGTTGCCCATAGTATGCTTGTTTTACAGATTCCGGTATTGGTATTAGAAAACCAAGTGCTTAAACAACTTGCTCCAGGGGCCGCTGCTGCTAAGTGGTCAAACCCTGATGCTGCTTGGTAGTCTGGTCTCAAGGCTCAGGATCCTGTCTCGAGAAGTTTGCTGGTTAAGTTCTTCCATAATTGTTTCACATTGCGTTTATGGGCCGGCAAAGGCTTGGGAAAGTGGTTTTCCTATCATTTGACACATGTTTTAGAATATGTAAGTAAATGTTGATCTGTGTATAGAGGGAGATGGTTACATGGCCTGTCTGAATTATTTTGCTGTTCAAATTGTGCTTAACACAATGGTATTCTGTATGTACCTGATGGCAACAAATTATGCACCTAGCAATTTAGGTCTGAACAGGAGGAAATACTGCACCAGGTAAGAGGACAACCAATATAATACATGAAAAATACATATCTGCCTCACTTTGACAAAAGTTTGTATTCTGTCACTACAGATAGTTATCTGAATATTTCCTGCTAGTAATTTCCAAGTATTATCTGTAAGATTCACTATAGGGGCCGGCACTGTGGCATAGCAGGTAAAGCTGCCGTCTGTAGTGCCGGCTTCCTATATTGCATGCCGGTTCGAGTCCCGGCTGCTTGACTTCCCATCCAGCTCTCTGCTGTGGCCTGGGAAAGCAGTAAAAGATGGCCCAAGTCCTTGGGCCCTTGCATCTACATGGGAGATCAAGAAGAAGGTCTGGCTTCGGATTGGCAAGGCTCAAGCCATTGTGGCCATCTGGGAAGTGAACCAGCAGGTAGAAGACTTTCCCCACCTCTCTCTCTACCTTGCCTTCTCTGTGTAACTCTGACTTTAAAATAAATCTTAAAAAAAATTACTATATACATTTTTAAAAGATCCATTTATTTGAAAGGCAAAGTTAGAGAGAGGTCTTCCGTCTGCTGGTTCACTCCCCAGATGGCTGCAATGGCTAGAGCTGCGCTGATCCGCAGCCAGGAGCCAGGAGCTTCTTGCAGGTGTCTCACGTGGGTTCAGGGGCCCAAGGACTTGGGCCGTCTTCTACTGCTTTCTCAGGTCACAGCAGAGAGCTAGATCGGAAGTCTAGCAGCTGGGACTCCAACCGGCACCCATATGGGATGTCAGTAGGCACTGCAGGTGGCAGCTCTACTTGCTATGCCACTGTGCCAGCCCCCACTATAACCTTTTAGGAAAGCATTTCAGGAACCAAATAAGTATTTGTTGAATAAATAATGAATAAAATGTGGAATAACATTAGCCAGGGTGGGGGGCAGATTACAAAGTGCTCAAGGTAAAACAGAGCTGTGCAAATACTATACAAGAGAAAGTTTCTCTGCTAAGAAAGAGCTCCAATGTGGTGGAATGAGAAGGCCATGCCAAGATGGCCACTGGCAAGCGAGCGTCAGTTACTCAGGAATGGCTTGGAAACCTACCTGGCAATGGAGCCTGCCTGACAACAGGCTGTGATTGGATGGCTTCGGATACTGCCTGGCAACAGGCTGTGATTGGTTAGGGCATAGACCACCCCTTGACCAGATTGGCTGCCTTGGCTATTTAAGCTGCTGTACCAACTGAAATAAATGAGTCTGCAGGCTGCTCGCCTCTGGCCCGTTTTCACCCGACTCCTGGGGTCTGTGCGGTGACTCCGTGCCTCTTGCCTCCACCACGCTCCTCCTCTCAGAACAAATCCACCTCAACATTCCAACTACCACAGGGTAATTTAGTAACATAGAAGAGATCATCCTTGTCAAAGACCTTTTGACCTTAAATACATAGGTTTGTTTCTGGGCTTTGTACTCTGTTCCATTAGATTTGTTTTATGCCAGCACCATACTGCTTTGATTATAGCTTTGTAATATACTTTGAAACAAGTCTGATGTCTTTAGCTTTGTTGTTGGTTCTCAAAACTGCTGTGGCTACTCAGGGTATTTAGAAGTTCCTTAAATTTTGGAATTGCTTTTCTATCTTGGTTATATTGAGTCTGTATATCACTTTGCATAATATAGACATTTTAATTCTTCCAATCCATGAACCAGGAATATATTTCCATTCGTTTTTATTTCTTCCATCAATTTTTTCTAGTTTTCAGTGGTCCTTTCTTTTATAAAGTTTTTTTATTTTTGATGCTATTGTAAATTAGATTATTAATTTAGTTTTCAGATAATTCACTGTTAATATATAGAAATACAACTGATTTTTGAATGGCGATTTTGTATCCTACAATACTGCTGAATTTCCTTATTAGTTCTAACAATATATTTTGAAGAGTCCTTAGGTTTTCTAGATATAAGGTCATATCATCTGCAATCAGATAATTTTACTTCCTCTGATTCCATTGGATACCTTTTATTTCCCTTTCTTGCCAAATTGCTCTGATTAGGACTTCTAGAGTTACGATTCATAGAAGTAGTGAGTGAGTATCCTTGTCTCATCCCAATTCTTAAAGGAAAAGCTTTCAGTTTTTCCACGGTTAAATATGAGGATATCTGTGGACTTTTTATATGGCCTTGGCTGTTTTGAGGTAAGTTATCCTCTACCCAGCTTGTTGAGATAAATAGTTTTGGGGAAATTGGATATCAATATGCAAAAGAATGAAATAACGCCTATGTCTCACAACATACACAAAAAACAAACTAAAATTAAGAATTGAATGTAAGACTGAAAACTATAAAACTCCCAGAAGAAAACATGGAGAAAAGTCCTTAGATCTTGGCACAGACAATAGCCAAAATAAGTGAGTAAGATTATAACAAACTGAAAGTCTTCTGCAAAGCAAAGGAAACAATCAACAATGAAAAAAAAGGCAGCTTAAGAAAATATTTGAACTAGATATCTGATAGAGGGTGAGTATCCTAAATATGTTTAGGAACCCTTACAACTCAATAGTAGTAAAACAGACAATCCAATTTAAAAAGTGGCAAAGGAACTTATCCAAAGAAGTCCTACAAATGGGCAACTGTTGCATGAAAAGGTACTCAACATTATTAATCACCAGGGAGATGTACGTAAAACCGCTATGTGATTTCACACTTGTCAGGATAGCTGTTGTCAAAAAACCCAAAGATAGCAAATGCCAGTGGGGGTGTGAAGACAGAGAGACTTGCATTCACTCTTGGTAGCAATGTAAACTTGGATAGTCACTCTGGCAAAAAGTTTGGAGACTGCTTGAAAAACTAATAGAATTACCAGATTACTCAGCAATTCTTTGGGGCAGATGTTTAAAAGAATTGAAATCAGAGTCTCAGAGAAATTTGCACTCCCCTAGTCATTGCAGTGTTTTGAAAATAGCCAAGGCATGTATTGGCAGATGAACGAAGGAATTGTAGTATGTACCTACGATGGAATATTTTCGAACCTAAAGGACATCCTGTTGTAGCAACACGATGAACCTGGAGGATTCATATCAAGTAAAATAAGTTAGACAAGGAAGAACAAATGTGTAACAGCCACCAGTTATTATATGATAAATCTAAAGTAGCCAAACTCATAGAAGCAGACTAGAATGGCAGTTGCTAGAGGTTGCAGAGAAGGGGAAATGGAGAAGTGTTGAACAAAACGTACAAAGTTTTGATTATACAGCATAAATAAATCGCAAAGACCTGTATAGCACAGAGTCTGTACTTTGTGTGAGAGAGTATGAGGGGAGGGGACAGACTTTAGAAGGTGAAAGGTGAAAGGTTTGCCATGTAGGTTGTGGTGGTGGCTTCATGGGGGCACAGTTATGTGCATACGTTCATGATGTACAGTCTTTTTTATACCAAAATACTGAATAAGAAAGTTGTTAGGTGTCAGATAAAGCTTCATGCAGTGGATTCCCACTTTTGTGACACATTTGATGTCCTCCTTGGTCTCCAGGTGCTGCTCCCTGGGTGTATCTCCCGCCTCTCTGTTCATTCCTCCTGCGGCTCTTTGCTGGACCACCCTCAGTTTCCCACATACGAGGGTTGAAACGCCCAGGGCTCAGCTTTGTGTCCCTTCTCTTCCCATCTACACTCGTTGGCTGGGTGATCTCACTCCAGCCCATGTCCTCTGCCCAGCCTGACTCTTTGCCTTGAGCTCTAGAGTCATTGATACAGCTGCCTTCTTCATATTTCCTCTTGGGCTTAGTCCAAGTCTGTGGTAGCCCAACAGGCTTCTTTGTCTATTCCTACATGACAGGCAAAGTGACCTTTAAAAATATACCAGATTGTGTCTGCCTCTGCTTTAAACCAGCCAATTGCTTCACTTATTGCTCAGAATAAAAACAGAAACCCTTCCCTTGGCTAAGAAGGTCTTGTGTGGTCTACGTGTTCCCCCATCCTCAGTCCTCACTTCGTTGAGCTCATCTCTCTACCGGCTCACTGTCTCCAACCATGCTAACCTTCTTGGTAAGGTTAAACTGTGTCTAACACCCTCTTTCCTCAACAGCTGGACAAGTTTGCTCTCCTGTATATAGATTGTGCCTGTCTTACTGTATGCCTTTGTGTAAGTGCTTAGTCCCTGGCATCCATCTAAGACCGGATGGCCTACGTATTCCTCTTGTCTCCCTACTTTATTTTCCTTCTTAGCTTTTCCTCCCGTATTTGTGGTTCTGTTTGTCTCTTTCTACCCCTTCTCTTTGAAACAGAAGTGTTTTGGAGAATGACTTCATCTGTTTTATTTCTGCTGTATGCCCATTGCAGTGGACAGTGTCTGGCATGTAGTTGCTTAAATTTTATTGGCACAACGAACATACGAAAGTATTTTCATCATAAAAATCTAAAATATTGCTAGAATGAGAGGTTATTTTACACAGAGCTTCCTCACAAACTATGTCTACAAAAACTGCTAAAAATCTAACAAGCGTCTTCTCTGCCACTTGGCCATCGGCCTTTGGGAGTGAGCGATGTGTAATCCTGAAATGCAGAGATGTGTAGGCCCTTCCACTTCTCTCCCTTTGGCCAGGCTTTGACTCAGAAGGAGCGAATGAGTGTGAAATATTTTCCTGTGCCCTGGGGACAGTGTAAGATTTTATAGTCCATAATTATGTGGCATGCAGAGGGAGGCCCTCTGCATGGGCAGGGTCTCGGGAAGAACAAAGCACAGACAAGGCCGCCTTTGCTTCGGCTCTGCCGCTGCCCCTACTGGAGCCCGTCCCTCAGTGTGTAACCCACTGACCTCCTGCTTTCCAACCCATTGAACAAAGCTAACGATACCGCCCCTGCCTTACAATAAGCTGGGAAGCTTAGTTAATCAATAGAGGCTTATGGAACATTTGACGGAGTATAGATGGCTAATACATTTTTAATAGTTAGATTTCTCAACATGGAAGCCATGACATTTTTAAATTTTATGAGATAAAAAGCCTTTAAACAAATGCAGTTCTATATTCATTTTTTTATAGAGAAATTGAGGCACAAAGAATAGAATCTGTTTCCAAAAGTGATTCTGCAAGCCAGTGGAACAGTGACAAAGGACATCATATGAACACGTGTGCGGAGAAAGGTGAAAGTGTGGCAGTTAGTTAACCTAACCACCTTAACACATGAGGGCAGTACATCGGGAAGAAACTCCTATAATAGGAAAGTTGCTTGACCAGAATCGGGGAGATCAAGGTCATTGCCCTGGTTCTCAGACCAACTCACATGATATTAAGTAACCCACTGAACAGGTGTTCATGAGATGCCTAATACACCTGTGCAGGTATAGATGCTATTTCTCAATGGAGAGGCATGGCACCTGGGAGGAAGAGTGACTTTCCTAGGTGGGTGACAATGTCACTCAAGAGACAGTGTCACAGACAAGGCCGCCTTTGCTGCTGCCCCTACTGAAGCCCATCCCTCAGTGTGTAACCCACTGACCTTCTGCTTTCCAACCCATTGAACAGCGCTAATGATACCGCCCCTGCCTTACAACCAGCTGGGAAGCTTAATCAGTAGAGGCTTATGGAACATTTGACAGAGTGTATATGGTGAATACATTTTTAACGGTTGAGAAACCTAACATTGAAGCCATGACATTTTTAAATTTTATGAGATAAAAAGCCTTTAAACAACTGTAATTCTATATTCATTTTTTAAAGAGAAATTGAGACAGAAAGAATGGAATCTGTTTCCAAAGGTGATGTTGCATATCAGTGGAACAGTGACAAAGCAAAGAGAGGTCTTCGCTTGGGTAACTTCTGCTGCCTCTCTGTTCTCTGATAGCCCAGTGCTGGCAAGACTGAAGGTGAACTGCACGGTGAGCTGAATGGCTCCCAGCTCCAGTACACCTGTTTGCAGTCTGAGGTAACTAGGAGCCAGTGGCTCTGTGTACCTCATCAGAGTATTAACAACTACCAGTGTCTTCTCTCCTGACCATTGGAATTGAACGTTGTACTTTCTGGCACTCTCCGGGCTGCTCAAAAGGCTTCCATAGCCTTGGCAGCTCATGACAAGAGCTTTGGGTGATTACTGATGCCATTAACAAGAGTGTCAATTTGTTAAGTCAACGACAGGAGTCATTGTGCACCTGATCCCCATGTAGGACCTCTGTCCCTAATGTGTTATACTATGCAAATTAACAGTAAAACTACTACCCAAACAGCACTCTATACTTTGTGTGTCTTTGTGGGTGCAGTCAGTTGAAATCTTTACTTAGTATATACTAAGTTGATCTTCTGTCTATAAAAATAATTGAAAATGAATCTTGATGTGGGTGGGAGAGGGAGTAGGAGATGGGATGGTTGCGGGTGGGAGGGAGGTTATGGAGGGAAAAAGCTGCTATAATTTCAAAGTTGTGCTTTGGAAATTTATATTTATTAAATAAAAGTTAAAGTCATTCTTTCACTTAGTTCCATAATAAATGTGATGTCTGCTGTGCTGTTATTTTAAAAAAAAATTCATGGACAGTGACTTCATGTTGTGGCCATGGATTATCGAGGCTAATTTTGCTTTTATATAATTTTATGCCTTAAAAGTACAAACTGTTCCTCTACTCTAGATCAGAAAACTCCAGGAATTTAGGTTTAAAAGTATTCTGTACATCTTGTACTTGGATGTGGCAGTAAAAAGAATTCTAAAGATTTTATCTTGATATATTAAAACGAGAGGAAAGGAAATCAGAAGATTTGGAAGCAGTTAGGAGAACGCTAAAAGAATATTGCTTGTACAAGTGTGGCAATAAATTTGAAAACCAAGGGGTACAGAGGGAATTTACCAAAACTAATCAAACTAAAATGGAGAACTCGAGTAGACAATTATAGAAGACAGTTGGAAGATAATGTAAGATATACCAGTAAAAAGGCTAATGTTTAAAAATATTATATAAACAATTTAAAGCTTGAAAAAGATGATTTCTAGTTAAGTTTATAAGAATCTAAATTATAAGCTGGTACAATGCCACAAAAACTATATAATTAATTATATAATATATAGTTAATTATATAATATATAATATATAAATATAAAAATTGTAAGTAATTGTTAGCCAACAGAAGTAAACAGTTTATAAAATAAGAACCATGATCCAAATTGCATTTCAGGAACATGAAGAGAGCTCACTATCAAGAAATCAGTCAGTGTAATTAACTATATTGGCAAATTAATGAAGAAAACTAAGTGAATGTTTAACACTCAGTGGTTGGATACTAAAAAAAAAACCTCTAAGTAATGCAAATATGCAGTATTAAATATTGCAGAAATGCAATAATTAAATGTAATATTCACTCAAATTCAAGAAGACCCATCATGCTCTGTGATGAAATTCTGTCACAACTTCCTTCAAAGTGAGTGATCTCTTTCTCTCCCCACCCTCCTCTCCCCCTCCCCCCCGCTGTTTATTGTGAAAACAAGCAATCTAGAGAAAAGTAAAAGATTAAATTATTCAAAAGTCCTACTCCTTTAGTCATCAATATCTGAGAATATAGTTCTACAGGTCATCAAAGAAGGAGGTACCTTTCTCTGAAGGGAGGAGAGAACTTCCACTTTGACTATGACCTTGTCCAAATAGGATCAGAGTTGGTGAACTCAAAAGGCTTCCATAGCCTTGGCAACTCATTACAAGAGCCTAGGGAGATTACTGATGCCATAAACAAGAGTGTCAAATTGTTAAGTCAACAACAGGAGTCACTGTGCACTTACTCCTCATGTAGGATCTCTGTCCTTAATGTGCTGTACATTGTGATTTTATGTTATAACTAGTACTCAAACAGTATTTTTCACTTTGTGTTTCTGTGTGGGTGCAAACTGTTGAAAGCTTTACTTAATATATGCTGAACTGATCTTCTGTATATAAAGATAATTGAAAATGAATTGATGTGATTGGAAGGGGAGAGAGAGCGGGAGAGAGGAGGGTTGCGGGTGGGAGGGAAGTTACGGGCGGGGGGGGAAGCCATTGTAATACATAAGCTGTACTTTGGAAATTATATTCATTAAATAAAAGTTAAAAAAGAGAATATAGTTCTAGACATGTTTTATACCTATCTAGAAGACAGATTAAATTACAATTGTGCTATAATGCTAATATAAACAGCATTCTGTATTCTAGATCTTTAACACACTTTGTGTGTCTTTGTGGGTGCAGTCAGTTGAAATCTTTACTTAGTATACTAAGTATACTAAGAAACTAAAATGGAGGCAAAACTGTTAACTCCTCATGAGTATTCTTTTCTGATACTAATTCATTCTAAAATTTGCTGACTATGTAATTCTGTAAGATACACTTAAGAGATTCTTTCTTAATTTAAACTTCCAATTAAATCAGACTTTAGTTCATTGACTCCGCTATTATGAAAATAAGAAAATTATTCTGACCAGTTTTGGAAAGATTATTAATTATACATGTTGAAACGTATAACACTTAAATGCTGCCTGACACCATGATGGTCATGTGCAGTTCCACAGTTCAACACAATCAAGTTCTTCGTTAATTCCTAAAGGTGACTTCTCCCTGGATGTTATTTTATATCATCGATCAGTTCTCTAGCTTTTGTTGACCAGTGCTGTTACAAAAAGGGCTCACAAACACTGGCTGTCACATGCAATAGATCACTGAGCATTAAATTGTTTCCTTTGTTCCTCTTAGTCCTTTATGAGTGTGTGTGTGTGTGTGTGTGTTGTTGTTGTTGTTGTTGTTTTAACTAGCTTCAGACATGGGATGTTGCTATACAAAAGTCTGAAGCCTAACTGGGCACTTGTGATGTTAATTTTATGTGTCTGCTTGACTGGCTAAGATAGGCCCAGGTAGATGGTAAAGCATTTCTGTGAGTATGTCTCTGTGAGTATGTTTCCAGAATAAATTAACATTTGAATCAGAAGACTGGGTAGAGAAGAGGTCCTCACTCCTGCAGGTGGGCATCATGAAATCTATTGAGGGTATGAAAAGAACAAAAAGGCAGAGAAGGTGAATTCTTTCACTTTTCCTAAACTAGAAAACTCATTTCATCATGTTCCTGGATTTCGGCACTCCCGGGCGTCCTAGTTCAAGATTCTGGGCTCTATAGTAGCACTCTCTGCACTGCTTCCTCTGCACTGGGACTGAGTGGTACCACCGGATCTCCTGGTGTTCCAGCTTGCACTTAGCAGATGGTGGGAGTTTTTTGGCCTCCATAATCACATGTGCCAATTGCCACAAAATTGATCAATCCGTCTCTTTGTCTCCTTCCATCTAGGTACATCTGTCTGTCTGTCTATCTTACCGGTTCTGTTTCTCTGAAGAACAGTACTTTTCAGTGTAGGTAGTCTTTTCCATTCTGTAGGATTGCATTTTTCTTTTATCCTGATATTTAAAAATGTTAAGAAATATCTTTGTATTTCTGTGTAAATATTTCCAGAAGAAAGTTCTTTAAATTTATTTTCATTTCATTTGATGGGTAGACAATCTTTGAGCCGCTTATTTGCTCCCTGAATGCTCACAAAAGCAAGGGTGGACCAAGCCAAGTACTTGAGCCATCATCATCTGCCTTCAGGGTGCATAGCAGCAGGAAGTGGAGCCTGGATTCAAACCTAAGCACTCCAGTGTAGCCCACAGTGTTTGCTGTGCCAAACTGCAGCTCCTAGGAGCCAGTTTCCTTTGTTAATTAAACTTCTAAAAATTTCCAATTTTTGTGTTTTATACATTCTGTTCTATCAGAATGCCAGTTACATGGTCTCAATCCATCTTTTTAATATATTATTTTTTTAAATTTTAAGTTTTTACCGGATTCAGTGTGATTTGTAGATACATTTCCAAGAATATAGGGTAATTCCTTTTTCCCTCCTTCCCTAACCCCCTTTCCTACCCTCTTTTCTTCTCTTTTAGTTTTTCAGATAACATTTTTTTTTTTGACAGGCAGAGTGGACAGCGAGAGAGAGAGACAGAGAGAAAGGTCTTCCTTTGCCGTTGATTCACCCTCCAGTGGCCGCCATGGCCAGCGTGCTGCAGCCGGCGCACCGCGCTGATCCAATGGCAGGAGCCAGGTACTTATCCTGGTCTCCCATGTGGGTGCAGGGCCCAAGCACTTGGGCCATCCTCCACTGCACTCCCGGGCCACAGCAGAGAGCTGGCCTGGAAGAGGGGCAACCGGGACAGAATCCAGCGCCCCGACCGGGACTAGAACCTGGTGTGCCGGCGCCGCAAGGCGAAGGATTAGCCTAGTGAGCCACGGTGCTGGCCTCAGATAACATTTTAAAATTACATTACAATAAAAGACTTAATGCTTCACAGAATAAGAAGTTTAACAAGTAAAAAGCAAAAAGACCCTAGTTTAGGGGCAATATAGACAATGGATAGAAATGATAATTGAAGAAAAATGGCCATTTCAACCATATGCAGTAAATTTTAAAGTAATCACAGATCATTGAAACTATTGCAGTGTAACATTCTTAACCATTGGTTTGACAAAGGTATAAAACAGTTCTACAAAACTATTTTCAGCAACACTGATACAGGCATTACTTCTTTTTTTTTTTTTTTAATTTTAGCTCCCACACATAAGGGAAAACATGTGGTTTTTGTCTATGTCCAGCTTTTTTCACTCAATGTGATGTCCAGCAGTTGTGTCCATTTTGCTGCAAATGGTAGAATTTCATTCTTTTTATAGCTGAATAACATTCCATTGTGTATATAGACCACATTGTCTTTATTTATCTGGATACCTTGGTCGATTCCAAATTGTGGCTGTTGTGAACAGTGCTGTTATAGACTTGTTGGTGCAGGTATCTTGGATTCATTGTGTTCAAGTTTTTGGTTGTATACCCAGGAGTGGGATTGCTGGATCATATGGCAGGTGTATTTCTAATTGTTGACGAAATCTCCACGCCGTCTACCAGAAGCTGCATTAATTTACACTCCCAACAATGTGTAAGAGTTCCGCTTTCTCCACATCCTTGCCAGCATTTGTTACTCTGTTTTGATTTTAGCCATTCTGACAGGGGTGAGGTGATATCTCATTGTGGTTTTGATTTGCATTTCCTTGATGGCTAGTGACATTGAGCATTTCTTCATATATTGGCCATTTGTATTTCTCCTTTTGTGAATTGTCTGTTGCCCATGTCTCAACTGGATTGGTTGATTTTTGGTGGCTGAGTTTTTTAAGTTGCTTATGTATTCTGGATATTAATTGTTCATCAGATGGGTGGTCTGCAAATATTTTTCCCATTCGCCATAGATGTTTGTTCACTCTATTAATCATCTTATTTTCTGTGGAAAAGCTTCTGAATGTGATGTAGTCCTATTTTAGTCTTGATTTTATTGTCTGTGCTTTGTGGGGTTTTATCCACAAAGTCAAAGCCCACACCAATGTCTTGGAGTGTTTGCCTTACATTTTCTTCTAGCAACTTCATAGTCTTAGATCTTGTATTTAGGACTTTGATCTGTCTTGAGATGCTTTTTGTATATGGTGAGAGGTACAAATCTAATTTCATTCTTCTAAATATTTACATCCAGTTTTGCCTGCACCATATGTTAAAGAGATTATACTTACTCCACTGTGTAGTCTGAGCACTTTTGTCCAAAAAAGGTGGTTGTATGTGGAATAATTTTTGGACTCTATTCTGTTCTATTGGTCTATGGATCTGTTCTTATGTCAGTACCATGCTGTTTTAATTACTGTAGCTTGTAATATGCTTTGAAGTCTTGCATTGTGATGCCTCCAGCTTGATTTTTCTTATTGAGGATTGCTATGGCTATTCTGGATGTTTTGTGATTCTATTTTAGGATTGCTGTTTATTTTTTTTTTAAGATGTATCTATTTATTTGAAAGACAGTTACAAAGAGACAGACATAAAGAGAGGTGTCTTCCATCCATTGGTTTACTTCCCAAATGGCTGCAATGGCTAGAGCTGGACCAGGCCAACCCCGGGAACTAGGAGCTTTGATCAGGCCTCCCAGGTGGGTGCAGGGCCCAAACATTTGAGCCATCTTCTGCTTTCCCAGGTGCATTAGCACAGAGCTGGATCAGAAGTGGAGCATCTGGTACTCGAACCAGCACCATCTGGGATGCCCGCACTGCAGGCAGTGGCTTTACCTGCTAAGCTGGCCCCAGGATGGCTTTTTCTAATTGTGTCAAGAGTGTTGTTGGTATTTTGATAGGGATTGCATTGAATCTGTAGATTGCTTTAGGAAGTACAGACATTTTAATGACATTGATTCTTCTGATCCATGAACAAGGAATCTCTCCATTTTTTTGTGTCCTCAATGATTTCTTTCATCAATATTTGATAATTTACATTGTAGAGCTCTTTGACGACTTTGGCTAAATTTATTTCTAAATATCTAATTTGTTTGTGGCTATGGTGAATGGGATTTCTTTTTGATTTCTCTTTCCATGAGTTAATCAATGGCATACAAAAAAAGTTAGTTTTTTTTAATGTTTATTTTGGAACCTGCAGATTTATTGAATTGGTTTATCAATTTTAACAACTTTTTGGAGGAGTGTTCAGGTTTTTCCAAGTACAATATCCTGTCATCTGCAAACAGAGTTCATGTGTTTTTATGCTCTTTATTTCTTTCTCCTCCCTAGTTGCTCTTGCTAAAACTTCCATACTGTGTTGAATGAGAGTGGTGAAAGTAGATAGCCTTGTTTTGTTCCAGATCTAAAGGTAAATGCTTTCAGCTCTTCCCCATTCATTATGTTTGGTGTTGGTTTGTCATATAGCCTTTATAACATTGAGGAATGTTCCTTCTATACCTAATTTGTGGAGGGTTTTTATTATGAAGGTGTATTGAACCTTATCAAATGCTTTCTCTGCATCTATTGATATGACCCTTTTTTTTTTTAAGATTTGTTCATTTGGAAAGTAGAGTTGGAGACAGAGGCAGAGAGATCTTCATCTGCTGGGTCACTCCTCAAATGGCTGCAATGGCCAGAGCTGGGCAAATCTGAAGCCAGGAGCTTCCTCCGGGTCTCCCACATGGCTGCAAGGGCCCAAGTACTTGGGCCATCTTCTCCTGCTTTCCCAGGTGCATCAGCAGGGCGCTGGATCAGAAGTGGAGCATCCTGGAGCCAAATCGGTGCCCATAGGGGCTGCCAGCACTGCCAGTGGCAGCTTTATCTGCTGTACCCCAGCGCCAGCCAAACCCATATGTTTTTTTTCTTTGATTCTGTTGACGTGATTTATGACGTTTATTTGTGAATGTTGAACAATGCTTGCATTTCTGGAATAATTCCCACCTGATTGTGATATATCATCTTTTTGATGTGCTTTTGGATTCAATTGGCTAGCATCTTGTTGAGAATTTTTGCGTCTATGTTCATTAGGGATGTATGTCTGTAGTTCTCATGTTGTGTCTGCTTTTGGTATTAAAGTATTGCTGGCCTCATAAGAAGTTTGGCAGAGTTCCATACTGTTCAATATTTTGGAATAATTCAAAGAGTATTGAAGTTACTTCCTCTTTCAATGTTTGCACTGTATTTTGTTTCAGGTTGGTGAGTACCATTAGCCTGCAGTATAATACACTACTTCTGGCTTTCTTTATTCTCTTTTTCATTTGATCCCACCATACCATCCTTTCTGTAACATATCCTAACTTCCTCCAGCTTGTTACACTTCCTTCTTTCTAATCACTTATTTAAATATTTCTTTAGACATTTTAAAAGACATAACATGTATTCGTGGTTTCTCTGAATCTAACAGAAATATTGCCTTTTGTGGGAGAATGAGTCAGAAGAGCAATTACTCTGATAGAATTTCTGTTGCTTTCCTTTATGTAGTTCTTATTCTCTATTTGAGTAGGATCTTCCCAAATAGGTTTGCCTTGAGTCTCTTTCTTACTACCATGCAACCTTGAGTTAGGCCAGATATTTGCTGAATATTGTTTGTGGAAGGCGTAGGGAGTGAGCCATCATAGAAGGAAGCTGCCATTTTGTGTACTTGTATTAAACACATTTTGGCCGGTGCTGTGGCGCAGCAGGTTAAAGCCCTGGCCTGCAGTGCCGGCATCCCATATGGGTGCTGGTTCTAGTCCCGGCTGTTCCTCTTCTGATCCAGCTCTCTGCTATGGCCTGGGATAGTAGTGGAGGATGGCCCAAGTCCCTGGGCCCTGCACCCACATGGGAGACCAGGAGAAGCACCTGGCTCCTGCCTTCAGATCGGCGCAGTTCTGGCCATGGCGGCCAACTGGGGAGTGAACCAGCGGATGGAAGACCTCTCTGTCTCTGCCTCTCTGTAACTCTTTCAAATAAATAAAAATATTTAAAAACACACATTTTGCGATATCCCTTGTTGTGTCTGCTCTGGGATGGCATTTCTATCAGTTTTGAGTTCTAGTGTGGTGGCCCTTTAGCAGAGGCTTTTAGCAGAAGCTGTGCAGGCTCTACGATTTTCCCATCTTTGGAAAACAACGTCCCTCCCTTGGTGTTTCCCTGCCACTCTACCCACAGACTTCTTGCTAAGAGCTAGCTTGAAGGCAATGCAATAACACATGTCCATGGTCAAAGGATCACAATAAGCATTTTGCCCAAGAAGATATACAAAAGACCAATAAGCACATGAGAAGATGTTCAGCATCCTGATTCATTAGACATGCAAGGCAATACCACAATGGGATACCATGTTAGAGTCGCTAGCATGTAAACTGATACAGACACTTTGGAAAGCAGTTTGGCAGCTCATTAAGACGTTAAGCATAAAGTTGCGATTTATTGGGTACATACCCTAGAGGAATGCAAATATATATCCACACAAAAAGTTACACATTAATGTTTATTGTTGATGCACTCATTTATATGGGATAAAATGAATCATGTTGTGAAAAAAATCCCAACTATCCATCAGGTAATTAATGGATAAATACTATGTGGTATATTTATACAACAGAGTGTTGTTTGACAATAAAAAAATAAAAGAAAGATTGACCCTGCTGCAATAGATGGATCTTAAAATCATTGTGCCAAGTGAAAAGACACAAAAGACCATATATTGTATTATTGTATAATTCATTTATTTGAAATGTCCCAGATAGGCAAAACACCGGAAAGAATTTTAGTGGCTGCCTAGCCCTGGGAAGAGTGTGGGGATGGACACTGTTTGTTTTGCAGGTGATGAAAATGTTCCAAAATGAGATTGTGGTGATGGTTGCAAAGTTCCGTAACTCTCCTTAAACATTGAGATACATACTCATAGTTAAATGGATGAGTTGCGTGGCGTGTGAATTCTCTCTATCTTCATTATGCTGCTTAAAAACAAAAAGACTGAAGACTCAAGTCAGAATTCCCAGGTTCAAATCCTGGCATCTTGATTGGTAGCCATGTTGAATATAGACAAGTTCCTCTACTTTATGTACCTGCGTGAGGTGGGTAATGTAGCACCCACCTCAAACTTGGGTTGTGAGAATGAAGTGAATGCGTACTTAGAACAGTATCTTGTACATGGAAGTACACACAAGAAATGTCATCTTATGAGCTTGTCTAGTATCAATATATAGAATTTCTAGCCAAAGATACATTTTTATCTCAAAGATCATAACTTTTGCTAGAGACTCTGTTTTCCAAATCAGTTTATTTTTGTTCACATTGCTTTTCTTAAATTTTAATGTCTTCTGTTACATATTTAATAACTAAGAAATTCTTATTTAATAGTTTATCAAGAACTTTAAGGGTAATTAGTTTGTCTAGCTAAGCATAAGTACCTGGCATGTGGAAGTTACTCAATAAACTTTTGAATTTCAGACTGAATGCCTAGTTGATAGTCCTGCTTTCCACATTTTTCTACTGTATTTTCTTAAGGAAATTATATAATTACTTTTTGTTTCAATTTGCTCATACGGAACACATAACAATAATATCTGCTTCCTAAAGTTGTCATGAGCTTAAGTGAAGTCATGTCTAATTTAGTGCTTGATTCATAGGTGTGCTTGATTTCATTGGTTTCCTTCCCTGGCAGGATCTTAATCATCATTTCATATCTTATCAGAACTTCTATACCACCCCCTTAGGAACAGCTGAGTGCTCAGGTTTTCACTACTTCTGTTGGGGCTTTGTGGCCCTCTGTGGGTTCCTGTGGAATCTTTCTCGTTCTCACGTGTTTCATTGTTGAGCTCTTGGGGATCACACACATCCTTATGTTGTCTTGTGCACTTCCTCCCCCATTATTTTTCTTCTCTTGCTGCTCTGAACTGTAGCTGCTGAATTATTTTTAACTTTGATAATGATAACTACAAAAGCTCCTTAGCATCCACACCGTAGAGTAGAAACTCCACACACAACAACTGTGTCTTAAATAGCTCTTGACCCCTGCAGCCACCCCTCACTCTGCTTCCTGTCACTCCCTTTCCTTTGATGTTCTGCGCATGTCTCCACTGAGCTCCGCACAGCAGTGTTCCATACTCTGGTGAGTCTTCCATTGCTTTTCTTCCTAACCCTGGATGGCCAGACTCTGCAGCATCTTTTGTGCCATCTTTTTATATATTATTTGTTATTTATTCCTTTTAAAGACAGTGATGAAGTTAAGGAGAGAGAGAGAGAGAGAAACTCCTCTGCATCTGCTAGTTCATCCCCAAACCAGGACTGGACAGAGCTGTAGCTGGGAGCCCTGAACTCAGTCCAGGTCACATGTGGATGATGGGAATCTGGTTACTTGCACCTTGACCACTGCCTCCAAGGTTCTGGGTTAGCCAGAAGCTGGACTTGGGGGAGCTGAGCCGGCATTGAACCTGGACACTCTGAAAAGGGAAGTAGGAGTCCTGGTTAGCAGCTTAACTGCTAAACTAAATGCCTGCTCCTGCTTCAGCTTTGAGTTATAAAGGGTCTGAATTCCTGGAAAATGGATATCATTGCTACCCATTGGGGTGTCGGGGGGGGGGGAGCCAACCATCTCAAATGGTGTATTTATAGGTCTCTATTTCTTCCTTATGTGCATCATAAGTAACACTTTATATAAGTTTTTGTGAAAGAACTCTTTCCCCTCTCGCCCCCCTCTCGCCCCCCTCTCGCCCCCCTCTCGCCCCCCCCTCGCCCCCCTTCTCACCCCCCCCCGCCCCCTCCCAACTGGCCATTCCCTTTAGTGATGAAAATGTTACATGTGATGTTAAGGAGACATTAAGTTAAATAAATTGCTTCCTGATTAAAATATACCATGAAATTTGACTCAAGTCTTGAGTACTATCCAAGCAAACAAATCACCAGAACAATACTACAATAATATTTTATCCATTAGTACTACTTATAGTCTTGATAATTTAGGCTTCAAGCCTAATAGTAGGTGGATTCTTCATTGTGAAAAAATTTGAAGTGAGAAATGGAGGGTGGGGGCAAGAGAAAGGGAAAAAGATATCTTGAGAAAGAATTTTAAAACGGGCATTGTTCGGTCCCAAAATGTTATTTTTCCATCTCCATTCCTAATGTTCTAAAAATTCTTGAAACAGAGATCCGGGATTCAGTGAAGGTATTCATAATTACACAGTAAAAGTCAGATGTCCAGTATCTATTATACAGATTTAGAATGTTGGATATTTACTTTTTTTTTTTAACCTTTCCAGAATTTATATCCTCTTCTTCCAGTAAAGATACTACTTTTTTCTTTGGGGAAACCATACCTTACTCACTCTTAGCCCAAGGGGTTTGAGCGAGACTGATCAGCATATGTAGTCTCTTGGCTAGGCCCTCTGATTCACAGATAGGCGGGATCTTATTTAAGACCAGTTTTACATGACAAGAGTTATAAAACTCTTACTGGGTGAGGCCGCTGAGAAAACAGTGATCACACTTATGGAGTCTGGGATGCTCCCTTCTCACCCACACTTTAACATGTCTGATCTAAGAGTGCATCTTGCAATCTGTGTCATAAAAATGCTATTATTTAATATTGTGCATTTTTCTCAAAGGTACGCAAAGTTTTTTCTTACATCCATGATGCTGCAGATCCTGTGAAATACAGTGTGCCTGGAGCTTCTAGTAGCTTTCTTTCGGTCTTGAGTGACAGGGCTGCCTAAGAATGGAAAGAAAGGGAAGGAAGGCAGAGTCCAGAGATCAAGTCACACTGACGGTTGATGGCGGAACTCAGTTTTTGTTGTATCCAGTCATATCTATAGTTGATGCTTTGAGCTTCGGTAAGTCACCTAACTCCTCCATTAAATAGACACACATGCACACACATTTTTTTTTAATCTGCAAAGCATTCTGATGTCTAGAAGATCAAGTAAAGAAATCCTTGATGTTATTAAAAAATAGCACCTAAACAGAGTCCAATAGACATTTCTAGTCACTTTATTTCTCAACATTAATTGACACCAAGCAATTGGAAGCTTCTAAAACATTTGATAAATAAGGTCTGTATTAACCATGTTTCTCTCATGAAATGCTCACATACCTATTAATTCATTGTCCCTAGAATAGAAAAATGGACTTGCAGAGATTGCTGTCTTCATGAGAAAGAAATCCTTTCATGTTCACTTAAATACAGGGAATTTATAGAGTATGGTCTAGCTAAACTTGCAGTAATGGGCACACTATGTAGGATGGGAGACATGTGTGAGTATAGGCTCAGGGAAGTAAAGAACTGGAAAACTTAAAGAATTCAAGGTGAAAAATTTTATATATCAAAGTAAACAATGGGACTCTATTTTTAGGGGTAAAATATTGGGGTGAAGGCTCAAGATTTTGGGTACAGTTGCCATGAAACAGTAACTTGACATTAGCCTCTTCTACAAGCCACCAAAAATACTTCCTAATATTTCAAGGTATTTGATACCTGTAAATCCATGAACTCCTTATAGGGTAGGATGTATGTGGAGATACTGTTCTGTCTTGTTAAAATGCCTTCCTTAGTGGATGGTGCCTTTGTGCATAATTAGCATATTTTGTCCTTAAGCCTTGCACCTAGTAATGCTCTCAAGTGATTAGGACAATCTGAGAAGTAGTATAATCCCCTAGAAATGTACTGTTTGGTTTTTCTCAGTGCTGTTATGAAAACCGCTAAGAATGCATAAACTGGAATTAAGAAAAGTGTTTCCTGTCAGTTAAATGAACTGAGCAAATATGTATATGTTCAATCATGTTTGCCTTGCTTCGGACAGAAGGACTGAAAGAATTTCTTAGTTGAATTATTTAACACTTTTGTAAGCACAAGTGTTTTTGTCTTTATTATGAAACTGACATTAAGCAGATAACAATTGTGCAGGTCTATTTTTCCTTAAAATCATGAAGAACTGCCAGAGGATCATCTTTGTATGATGAGGGTGTGCATAAGGCTTTGGGAAACCACTTGACACCTCACAGGTAGATGCAGCATGAATCAGACTTGCTTGTTTTGTTTTTATTAGATTTTCTTCTACCATCACAGTGACAAAATTTGTATGATACTAATCTAGGTGAGATTCCTATCTTTTCAATGCTGTACGTACCAAAAAGTTAAGCCAATTTTTTGAATGAGTGCTTTGGTATATAACAAGAACAGTGGTTGTGTAACTGAACATATTCAGATGAGGAATCTGTAACCCCGCCTTGCACAGCCACCTCTAGACTCCACGCCTACTTGGCCATACTCTGGTGAATGGTTTTGTGTTTCATTTGGATTCAGGAATCATTAAGACAAATGATATTTTAGTTTTACTCAAACAGTAGACAAAACTTGTGAGTTACGATGTAGGCATCATGAACAGAATAATAAATGCATTTATGAAGCACTTAAACTTTACAGAATAAATGTAAGCACACCTATAGATGGGCTCTACTTCTGAACAAATGGCACTCAAAGATTTTATTTTGCTTTCCAGAATACCTTCTTTGAAACTTTCCCATTGTTTTTGCATTGACCACTAGATTTTTTTTAAAGATTTATTTATTTATTTGAAAGAGTTACACAGAGAGGAGAGGCAGACAAGGGGGCGGGGGTCTTCCATCCACTGGTTCACTCCCCAGTTGGGCCACAATGGCTAGAGCTGCACTCATCTGAAGCCAGAAGCTAAGAGCTTCCTCCATTTCTCCCACATGGGTGCAGGGGCCCAAGGACTTGGGCCATCTTGTACTGCTTTCCCAGGCCATAGCAGAGAGCTGGATTGGAAGTGGAGCAGCCAGGATGTGAACAGGCAGCATAGGGGATGCCCGCGTTGCAGGCAGCGGCTTTACCTGCTATGCCACAGCGCCAACCTAACCACTAGATTTTCCATTTGAATTACTATGCCTAGCTTTTTCTCTGTTGCCTATGTTTTCTAGTTCTTGGTGAAAAGGCACAAGGTGACTGTTAATTATATAGGAAATGCTATTATGGGGGTAGAAAATAGTGACATTGTTTGGAAGTTGTTTGGAAGACAATGCTTTCTACTAAACTAAATTATTCTATGATGCTTGCTTCCAATGTTCACAATTGATCATAATGAAAGGACTAAGAGTCAAAGGGAGCACATAAACAAGTCTAGTATCTGCTAACACCAACCGATAGAATAAATAAAGGGGAGAGTGATCCAACATGGGAAGTGAGATACTCAGCAGACTCATAGAATGGCGGATGTCCTAAATAGCACTCTGGCCTCAGAATCAGCCCTAAAGGCACTCGGATCTGGCTGAAAAGCCCATGAGAGTATTTCAGGCATGGAAAGCCAAGACACTCTGGCAAAAAGATCTCTGTGAGTGAGATCCCAGTGGAAAGAACAGGTCTTCAAAGAGGGAGGTGCCTTTCTCTGAAGGGAGGAGAGAACCTCCACTTTGACTATGACCGTGTCTAAACAAGATAAGAGTCGGAGAACTCAAGGGGCTTCCATAGCCTTGGAAACTCATAACTGGTGCATAGGGAGATTACTGATGCCATAAACAGGAGTGTCAATTGGTAAAGTCAACAACAGGAGTCACTGTGCACTTACTCCTCATGTAGGATCTCTGTCCTTAACGTGCTGTACACTGAGGCTTAATGCTATAACGAGTACTCAAACAGTATATTTCACTTTGTGTTTCTATGGGGGTGCAAACGACTGAAATCTTTACTTAATGTACACTAAACTGATCTTCTGTAAAAAAAAAAAAAAAAAAAAAAAAAAAAAGAAAGAAAGAAATTATCAATTCCCAACTTGACTCTCACTGGGATTAAACATGACAATAGGTCTGAAAAAAAAAAAAAAAAAAAAAGAGCAATGCAACTTACTTTACAAACAGTTTAACGATTATAAAATGTTGTAAGTATTTTTTAATGCACAGTCTCTGGTGGCAGATTTGCTGGGTTCCTCACTTCTCCATACCATTTACTAGCTGAGTAGTTATTCCTTGAAGAGTCAGTACCAGGTGCATCCCTGAGTTCTATGTCTCTCCTTCCCCCTTTGCCGTTATTCTGACGCCGAGTCTCTGCCCTAATTTAGCCACATAATTTCAGGCATTTTCCATATTTATAATTCAATCTCAAGTCTAAATCAGAATTTAGCTTCCCAATCCCTGTTTACTCACTGGTGTTCTCTGATCCCTGCATTTTAGCTTTGTCAGACTCTGAGACCCACTGACACACCTTGGTACTATCATCACATCTGCGTGTCTGTTCTGCCCTCCTCCAGCTTAATTCTGTGGTTCACCACTATAATCACTTATGTGTACAGACTCAGATCCTTGAGCCTTTTTTTCCATCGTGAACACTTAGCAAAATTCCAGCTCCTGTTCAATGCAACTTTCAGGCTGCACAGGGACGGAGGAATCTGAAGAAAAGCATACAATGAAGCTGACTGGTCTTGCTTCAAATGCATACCATGAACCTGAGCCTTAGTCCACCCCACATGCCCTGCCTTTTCTCCTCTTATTATAGAAAACCAATTCCTACCAAGAGATGAGGCCAGTTCTGTCTAGGGCAGAAGGCCCTCTCACTTCTCCCCTATGCAAGAACTCTGTTCCAATCATTCTTTCTCCTTTCTCTGTCTCTAGCTACTTATTTCTGATAAGTTGATCAGTCACATAATCATCAAAAGAATAGCAATTTCTTTCATTCTAAAAATATCCTTCAAGCTCCTCTTATTTCCATCAATTTCAGTTTCTTTTCCTAAATAGCAAAATTCGTCGGGTCAATTGTCTTTATTCCCTCTCTCCAATTGTTCTACTCATTCTTTTTTGAACTCTTTCTAATTAGGCTTTTGACCCCAGGACTCCAGTAAAAGCATTTTGGTTCAGGACAAGGACATGTGTATTTCTAAATTCAATGGTCAGTTCTCAATCTTCATCTTACTGTTGCATTTGACAATGTGGACTCCTAACTCCTGCCTGAAATGCCTTCTTTTTTTTTAACTTTTATTTAATAAATATAAATTTCCAAAGTACAGCTTTTGGATTACAATGGCTTTTTCCCCCCATAACTTCCCTCCCACCTGCAACCCTCCCATCTCCCGCTCCCTCTCCCATTCCCCATTCACATCAAGATTCATGAAATGCCTTCTTTAATTAGCTTCCAGGCCATCATAAGCCTCTGCTTTTCTTACATAGTTTTTTTTTTCTTGTTCCTTCTTGTTCTCTTTTTGTAAACTTCAAATATTGACAGGATCAAAATTGTCTTTACAACATTTTTCCTAGCTAGACTTCCCTGGTGATCCCATGTGGTCTCATGCCTCTTAAGACCATCTGTTACACTGATGGCTCCTGACTTCATACCTTGAACCCATCCCCCTTCCTTAGTCAAACACTGCCATGGGACTTTTGACCCATCCTTGCCTCTTGAATACTCATTAGGAGCATTTAACTTACCCTGGAAAGAACTGCGCTCAGTAAATTGTTATAGCATTTTTCCAGTGCTCATATCCACAATCTTTATCCAAATATAACTTTCAGAAACACAGAACTATGACTCTCACACAAATGGAGAATGAATATGTGTCAAAATTTAATATTTTAAAAATTTGAGTTCTCATAGGAGAGAACCAACAGAGTGGAAAAACTGATCCAAAAAAAAAAAAAGAAAAGAAAAGAAAAAAGAAAAAGAAAAAATCAAAGGACCCAGAAAATGTAGATTCCAAGCAGAAAACAGATGTTAGAAAACAAAAAGTTTGCTGAACTTGGAGGCTAAAGTGAACAGTAGTAACCTTTGGGACAATAAAAGTCTTGAAGTTAGGTTTCTACTGGGTGGGAAGTATTTGCATCCAGTGGACAAAGCTTCACAGGTGAACGTTTTGCTCCATATCAATGAAGTCATTTCGCAATGGTAAATAGCAGTTGAACATTTGTGTATGCCCCAGAGAATGAATTCATCCTTGTCAGGGCCTGTGAGGCAGTTATCTGATGTGAAAAGACACACAGTCATCCTTTGGTCTTATTTTCAAGTTTTGGATAATATTTCTCAACACCGCTAGTCATCCATGCTTTCTGTGTTATTTCCACATTGGAAATGTTCATGTTTCATTTATTTCAATTGCATAGGTAAACAGAATCTCATTCCTTTCTACTTGACCGTCATCACCCTGATCTGAATCACATAGTTTCTTGCCTAGGTTATTGACATGCCTCCTGAATGGTTTCCCTTCTATTTCTATAATTTAGTCTCAGCAAAGCAAAATGAGTGATCTGGTTGAAGTAGCACGCAGATCATAGCATTTCTATTGTTTTCATTTTCCCATCCCAGTAAGGAGTTGACAGGCAGAGTTAGAGAGAAAGGTCTTCCTTCCGTTGGTTCACTCCCCTAATGGCTGCTACAGCCGACACTGTGCCAATCCGAAGCCAGGAGCCAGGTGCTTCTCCTGGTCTCCCATGCGGGTGCAGGGCTGAAGAACTTGGACAATCCTCCACTGCCTTCCCGGGCCATAGCAGAGAGCAGGACTGGAAGAGGAGCAACCGGGACAGTATCCAGTGCCCTGACCGGGACTAGAACCCAGTGTGCCAGCACCGCAGGTGGAGGATTAGCCTAGTGAGCCACGGTACCAGCAACCAGTAAGGAGTTATTTCAATTGGCTGTTAGGCTCTAGATGACCTGTACCTCTCCCCCAAGTTCATCTCCTACAATACGCAATCTCACTCACCATGCTTGTCGCATGTGAGCCACCTGTTTTGTAAGCACAGAAAATGTTTCTGCCCCAAAGTCTTTGTACTTGGTCCCCTTGATGGCACATTCTCCTCCCAGATACTCTCCCTCTTCATCTCCTGCAGGTCACCATCTGAGTGAGGCCTTCACTGACCATCCTATCAGAAATTCACCCCACTCCTCCTACATCTCTGACCCAGCACTCCCCTTACCCTTTCCCGGCTTTGTTTTTCTCCATAGCATTTATCACTCTTTGACATATATTATTTACAGAAGTCAAGTGTGTTTGTGTTTTTTTAAATTTTTCCCCCCACTGTGCTCCCAAAGCCTAGAAGAGCTCCTGACACATGGAAATTATTCCAGTATTATTGAGTGAATAAAGTAGTTAATGAAGTGTTAATGTTCTGTCTATTCCTACTACCATTTTACATTTTCTTCTAGATGGCCATGATAAATTTATTAAAGATTTATTTATTTACACACACACACAGAGGGAGAGGGAGAAAGAGAGGGGTCTTCCATCTACTGGTTCACTCCCCAGTTGGCCACAATGGCCAGAGCTACGCTGCTCCAAAGCGGGACCCAGGAGCTTCTTCCTGGTGTCCCACAAGGGTGCGGGGGCCATCTACTGCTTTTCCAGGCCATAGCAGAGAGCTGCATTGGAAGTGGAGCAGCTGGGATGTGTACAGGTGCCATATGGGTTGCTGGTACTGCAGATGGAGGCCTTACTCACTTTGCCACAGCGCTGGCCCCCATGCTAACATAAAATGAAGCCATTACTTATTGCTGATTTCTGTTCCAACTTTTTTGAATCCAAACAAATTAAAACTAATAATCATCCATGTGCAAGGTTTCTGCCTATGGAGAACCCAGACACATGGGTTTGTAATCAACTGAGGAGTATGAGATAGTATAAGATGAGCAGATGAAAAGTTAGGATATAAAAGTCAAAGTTAAATCAATAAAGTAAAATTTCAAACCAAAAAATCAATAAAATACCATGGGTCTGAATATTAACAAATAAAATAATTTGGTTTCTGAGCCTCATACTTGGATGTTGTAGAATCAAAGCTTTGCAGTCTCTCTCTGCCACTCCTTCTCTCTTTGTATAACTCTGACTTTCAAATAAATCTTTTAAAAAAATGTAATAGCGATTGTACATATTTACTGGGTACAGTGTGGTATGTCAATAAATGTATAAAATATGTATTGAACAAATCAGAGTAATTAAAGTTTCCCTCTCCTTATTGTCACCACTGTCCCTCGCTCTTGAGCGAAAATACTTGATGTCATTGTGAAGACCTATTTTGTGATGGGGACTGGCCATTTTGTTTATGATGTTTTCTTTGATAGTATTACCTTTCCCTTGTTCAGGTTTGTTTTGGTACTGAATTCCTTGTTCTGACTTTCCACATTCTTTTCTTTCTGTTTTTCTTCCTCTGCCGCATAGAAACCACACACATATGCTCACACTTCTGGTTGTGTCTAATGGAGCGATCAGTTCTTCTGCAACTTTAATCAGAACTGGGGGCTTACTCACCAACATAGGTATGCTTTGGTTTCCAACTAAAGGGCTCCTGCCTTCTTTGGTTCCCCAACCTTGTCACAAAAATAAATATTTAAAATACGTGTACATTTGCATTGCTCCTCTCCCCATAATCTAAGCATCGCGCAGTTATATCTAGATAAGGTGGGTATCCCAAATATAACGAGTGCTGGCTCTGAAAAGAACTTGCTTTGCTTAAGGAAAATGTTTATATTTCATTCCCCGGCTCCTTCCAGAAAAGGTTTTAAGCCAGTTAGGTAAATGGAGAACAATGAAAGCAGCTTTATCAGCACAGAGTGTTTAATTTCTTTTGAAAGCAACATTGCCAACCTTTCTTCAGTGTTTTAGTTGATAATACTGAGAAATTGCCATTTGTACTGAGAAGCTGCCAAATAGAGCCAAGAGCCAAGAGATAAATATAGTGAGCTTCTGGAGGCTGTGTCCTCCTCTCATTTTGAAATATTCTCTGCCCTTCGGGCAGGCACCAGGCTGTCTATGTTTGATACAACATTAACTTTATTGGTGATGTTAAGTAGGAAATAATGAATCCACGTACTGGCTATGGCACTTGAAAGACATGTTCTCTGTCAAACTTATCATAAGCAACCATCTGAGACATTTTTGCTTCGAATAATCAAATCTGTAGTATGTATCTTTTGTAATAGACATCGCTGTTCTTTAAAAACCCTTACTTTGTTGATTATTTGGAAAAATCACTAGATTTTTCAAGATATATAGCAAAAAAAATTGATAGATATTCAATCTGTCCAGCATTCTCTCATTATTTCTCTGGGGCAGCACTTCTCTCTATAAATGTAGGTCAAATGAAACTCACGTTTCTCTTGCTTTCTCTAAAGTCATTCTTAATTTCTTTTCCTTTTTGTCTGTGCTATTTCTGCTTCCCTTGATGTTTAATGTTCCAAAGTGTTGGAAGAGTGTCAGAATATATTGCCCTAGATTTGTACGTTGTTAACTTTATTATCCCCTGTCATCAAAGTCCTTTCAGTTCTATGAAGAACTCTGATGTACATCTTGAGAATAATTTACTGATATTAGTTTCAAGTAAGCTCCACATGTTAAATAATAGCTAATTTGTTGTCCTTGCTTTCAAAAATGTTAGGTTTTTGCTTTATAATTTTCTAAGATTTATTTCATTTATTTGAAAGGAGGGCAGAAAGAGGAAGAGAACGAGACAAAGCTATCTGCCAGTTCACTCCCAATGTTCGCTGTGGTCAGGGCTGAGGCAGGCCAAAGCCAGGAGCCTGGAATTCTGTCTGGGTCTCCCACATTCGTGTCGGGGGTTCAAGTATTTGGGCCATCTTCTGCTTTGCCAGGTGCATGAGGAGGGAGCTACGTCAGACAGAGCATTGTCACAAGCTCCTACTGTCACGCAGCTCGACAGTAGCAAGTGTGACGTACGACTTGTCGGTCACAGGGAAGAAAGGAACAGCAGGGCACAAGACTGTCCTTCCAATGAGAGATTTTATTGCTTACGCACCAGGGGTTTTTTATCACACTACTCATCAGCATGCTCATTGAGGTCAATACACTTATCAGTATCAATATACTTATCAATCTATACTAATTAATGCACTTATCAATAAACTTAACACCACTACTTAATCATGACTTAACTGCTAAACTTAGCTACTTAGCTTAAC
The DNA here is from genome assembly GCF_964237555.1 of Oryctolagus cuniculus. Lineage (NCBI taxonomy): Eukaryota > Metazoa > Chordata > Mammalia > Lagomorpha > Leporidae > Oryctolagus > Oryctolagus cuniculus. Next base: position 91,323,976 of record NC_091442.1, read on the forward strand.
CTAACTACTTAGCTTAACCTAGCTACTTAGCTTAACTTCTTAGCTTAACATAACTACTTATCTTCTACTTAACTTACTATAATAACACTTAACTATCAGAGTAACACTATTTCCTTAATGTCTAGAGGACTACTGAAATCAATACCATCAATATCAATAATACTACTTATTCATTAATCCATAGATCGCAGTATACAGTGTTAAAGTAATTTTGAGGGTTATCCAATTAAATACTATATGTACATCAAGGTCTCCAGCATTATTTACAGATACCTTGCATAGGGTCAAAGCATAGTTACTTTATATTACACATGACTAACACTATTTGTAAAAGCTGTGTTTTCAAGGCTCGTATCATGGTCACAATAAAGAGTGTCAGTGTTCAAGGTCCAGAGCTCCACGTCTTGGCAGAGACGGATCTCAGATCAGTCACTTACAGGCAGGAAGTCGTGGGAACGCTGTCACTCTGGGCAGTAGGCTCAAAGTTACCAGGTGGACCGCCAGGCGAGAAGTTGGAGAGGTCCGCTGCTGAGAGGCCTGGTCTGGCTTGGTGGTCAGGTCTGGCAGTAAGCTGATAAGGGGTCCAGGCAAAGCGGTGAGGCAGCATCTCGGCAGGAGTTTTGATCCTGTCCTCACCTTGTGCCACATAGCAAAAGCTTGCAGGCTGGCTCTTCGGCTCCAAGTGCAAGGAGATCCAGAGGTTCGCACGCACTGGGCCCCCCCCCCACACACACACACTCACACTCACACAGAGACAGTGGGGTATTACAGCTCAGGGACAGCTCTGCAGGTCGGCTTGTGCTGCTACCTGCTCCATGCAGAGTAGCAGGCTGCCTCTTCAGCTCCAGCTGTGTGGAGATCCAGAGGTTCACACACACCGGACCATGATCCCTGAGAGGATGGAGAGTGGTGCAAGGGCTCCCCTTTTTATCCTCATTTTCCGGCAGTCCTCCAGCTTGCCATCCTCCAACTTGTTGTCCAATCAATGCTGTTTCCTCCTTGCTTCCAGTTGAACCGTCCAGTCAATACTGTTCCCACCTTGCTTATGTTTGAACAGTCCAGTCAGCGTGGGTAGGAGGGTACTGCCCCTAGCGCACCGTTATCTGACTGACCAGCAATGTCTGCTTGGTGTGATTAGGAGTGTCTCCCTAACAGCCGTTAGGCATTGCCTCAGCTCCTGATTTAAAACTCCACTTGACTTTTATTTTGTGGCTAGTGGTAACTTTTTAACTCAATGTTTGACTGTGAAGTTTCCACAGTTCTTCTCCTTTCCAGGTAAGCGGTGATCCATGACTCTTTGAGACTCCTGTGGCATTCTCCACAAGCATTCGGGGCTCAAACCAGCCCTCCAATACGGGACACTGGTGTTACAGCTGGTGACTTACATTGCACCACAACGCCTGCCCCTTCTTTAAAAACTTATTCCTTTACAAGTCTCATAAAACTCTGGAACCTTCTGTGTAATACTGATTCCTGGTATCATAATCATAGCTTTGCTTATAGCCTACATCAATAATAAGGATTATTAGAACAAAAATTGATAAATGAAAAACAAGGTGGATTTTTGTTATGGTATCGCCTATGTGCTAAGCTCTTCTACATCTTTTATGCACATAAATCACTGAGAAGTGTTAACACTGAATCATTTTATATAAGAAACACGAAGCTTGGGATCATTTTTAAACTTGCTCTGGGTAACTCGGGCAATGAAAATAGGTGACATTGCCTATGCAAGTGGGGAAATGGTGACATAAGTCTGGTAGATGACACTTTCTAAAGAACGGGCTATGTTGGATGATCTCACTTAATCCTTTGACAAATCTTGGAATAAGTGATGTTACAGTGCTTTTCTAGATGAAGAAACTGAGACAGGTTCAGTATTTTGCTTATGATTCCACAGTCACCAATGAGCCAACTCTATTTGGTGAATAAATTCATCAGCAAATACTTTTTTCAATAGTTGCTGTGCCATTCAAAAATGAGCCAGATTCTGAGTTTGTGAGGATAACACAGACACAGTCAGTCTTTTGGGTGTTACCTACCTAAGAGGAAACAATTTTAGCATGGTGCCCCATGGTAACATAGCCACAGGGACCTCTGGGACTGGTAGAAGAGAATCCCAGTTCAGACAGGGCAAGGAGCAGGGATTGGAGGAAGAATGGTTTCTGAGCAGGAATGCCACTTAACTGTAACTTGAAGAATCAGTAAGGATTAGGCAAGCAAAGAGGAGAAGGGTGTTTTAGAAAGAACCCCTGGGTCTGCATTAGTAGGGGGCTGGAGTTTGGAATGAAATCCAGACACTCAGATACTGAATGTGGGTGTCTTTATCACTGGGCCAAGGGCCCAGTCCTATCTACTTTTCTTTACTGATTTCTTAAAGCCGCAGTCACTGATCTGAAATGTTTCTTTTTAAAAGATGCTTACTGCTATGAATCTCCCTGCCCCCTCCATTTTGCTGTGTTGTATTTTCATTGTCAATCAGTTAAAATTAACTTCCAATTTCCTGATCAATTTACTCTTTGACATGGATAATTTGTAAGTATTTTACTTGTAAATAATTTAATTTTTCTGAAAAAAACTGTTCTTGATTTCTAATGTAATTTCTTTGTAATCATAGAACATATGATTTGAATGCTTTAATAATTTTGACACTTGTATGGTCCAGAATGTGGTCTATTCTGGTGAATGTTGCTTGTGCACTTGAATATGTACTCTGCTCTTGTTGGATGGAGGATTCAATAAACATTAATCTGCTCAAGTCAGTAGAAAAATAAAGGGGGATAATGCACATGGGAAAAGCGTGGTGATAAAAGCTTGAGAATTTCTAAGAATCATCGGTGTAGCCAGCAGAACGAAATGAGATGGCGGGGAAGGGATGTAGAAGTAAGAAGGCAGAAAGCCAGGGAGCTTTTGAGATACAGCCTAAGCTGTCGAGACTTTCTATTCTCAAAGAAATAGAAAGGTATAAAAGGATTGTTAACAAATCAGATTAGAAAGATTGGCAGGTAATGGAGATCTATGGAGTGGAAAGCAAGAAGAAAAATCAATTATAAAGCCATTGTGGTAAACATCAAAGAATGATGTCAAACTGAATATTGACTTCGAGAAGGAAAGAGTGAGGGCATAACCCAAAGATATTAAGGAGGTAAAAATGACAATATTTGGTGAATGGCAGGCTGAAGGGACTGAGAGGAAAGGGGAGGATTTTAGGATGACTTCACTTTTCTGGAACTTCTCTGTGAAGAGTGCGTCTGGGATATGATGCAATCCACTTCATAAGTTTTGATGACCAGTCCATGTTTCATTAAAATTTGAAGTGAACAGATTCTACAGGTCTTATCTGATTTGTATTCACTATGGAAATAGAGCAGTTGAGGTACCAAATAAATATTACAATAACTGATCTAGATGAATTATCCAGAGGCAATTCCTTACTTCTTGCTATTAAAGTATTCACCTTTAACACAATATAGGATTCCACAGTATGTATCTTCTGCATATTCTGTAATACCTCAGCAATCCAGTGGCATAAATTCACACGGTGAAGTTGGAAGAAGTGTGTGTGTGTTTTTTTTTTTAATAGATGAAAAGGAACTTTCAGAAGCTGCCAATTCAGTTAAAACTTTATTTTTCTCCTTTTCCAATCTTTTGCTTGAGAGTTCTAAAATGATTTACATACTCTGGGATTAAAAAAATGAAGAGTCTATTTTTTTAAATTGTGGATTTCTTTGATGGATGAAGTATAGACTTGGAATCCCATGAGATTCCTTCAGTCTATGCTAACACTAAGGAGGTCTCATCGTTGATCTGAGAAGTCTCTGGGAATCTTTGGATTCACTCCATCTTCATTTCCTGTATCTGGATGTGTTTTGCACTCTTTGGAAGCTATGGCCTCATTAGAGGGCCAGGGAAAGGCAATTTCAACAAGCAGTTTTCAAAGCACTAGGTCTCTGAGATTACTCATTAGCCCATTCCAGGGTTCTAAATCTAATAAAACTCTAGAAAATGGATGTCCTGCTTCTCCTGTAGAACTGTGAAGTGGAAACACAGAGCCCATTAGTTGCTCATGTCAGCAGGGGAGAGCAGCAGTTCAGTGACATAGGTGGCCCCGTAGGCCAAGTTAAGACTGGTGCCTTAAGCCTCCTTGTCTGCGTCATAAAGAAATCCAGTGAGCAGAGCAAGGAAGGATCTTGTAGAGGAGAGCTACCATGCCTGCCACTGGTCCCAGAGACCCAGGGGAAGAAGATGCTGTAGCAGGTGTGCGCAGAAGAGGGCCAGAGTGGGCAGTGGTGGGATGGTCATTTCCTGCTTAGCATGGGTAAAGGGCAGAGGTGGGTAATTTGAGTCAAGTACACAGCAGGGAAGTGAACATGAACCAAGAACTCTTCTCCCTACACTCACAGCCTCTATGAGCTGCTCACCCTCACCCTAGAATGCTCAGAATTTTATCACCCTAAAGAAAAAAGGGACAAAAGGAAACAGTGAAAATCCTGAGTAGAGTCCTGGAGTCCACACCCCCTCCCAAATTCAGCTTAAACAAAAAGTAACAAGGCTTTCTGGACTTCAAGAATTCAGGTTTGCATAATGAATAGAATTAAGTCATGAAAGATAAATGTGGTTACAGAATACAGATGAGGATAGACTATTGCAGGTGTAACTGCAGAATTGCTGTCGGGACGGCTGTGGCTGAAGGGTGATGGTTAGGGGTCAAGGAGTGTGCAAAATAGTGAGGAGCACATCAGTAGGCTTGAAAACTAAGAAGAGTAGGCTATTTTGTTCACTAAATTTTATTACCCTCCCCTCTCAAAGTGAATGAACAGAAAAATATTTTTGTAGAAATGTCGCAGAAAGAATTAGACTGTTGCTACTCAGTAAAAACACTATACTGAATGAAACATCATTGATCTGTGTTATAATTCTGTTACATCCTCAAGCAGGTGTCTCCCTTTTATTTGGAGATGAATTATTTAAGATGAAAATTCTTAAAAGTATGAAAGAATTAATGAATATTAGTAATGGCTCTATAGATTTTTCTTGTAAATATTCTAGATTTTTCTTATTCTATGAAGGCTTTATATTTCTTCGTTAGCCTGATCCGATGGCAGGAGCCTGGTACTTCTCCTGGTCTCCCATGGGGTGCAGAGCCCAAGCACTTGGGCCATCCTCCACTGCACTCCCGGGCCACAGCAGAGAGCTGGCCTGGAAGAGGGGCAACAGGGACAGAATCCGGCGCCCCGACCGGGACTAGAACCCGGTGTGCCGGTGCTGCAAGGCGGAGGATTAGCCTAGTGAGCCGCGGTGCCGGCCTGTTTTATTCTACTTTAAAATCACTAAGAATATAAATACTATTAATACTAGTTGAAATCTTTAATAACATGAAATTATAACTAGTTTACTGTATTTCTTAGATTTGATATGTGGCATTTTCATTTTTAATTTTTAAAAAGCTTTTTATTGATAAAATGACTTGAATTTTTAAATCTATAAGCAACTGAATTTTAAAACTATTAAGTTAGGGGCCAGTGTTGGGCATAGAAGGTAAAGCCCCCACATGTAATGCCACATCCCATGTGGGTGCCAAGTCATGTCCTGGCTGCTAGACTTCCGATCCAGATCCTTGCTAAGGCCCTGGGAAAAGCAGCAGAAGATGAGACATGTGCTTGGGCCCCTGCTGCCTTTGTGGAAGACCTGGAAGAAGCTCCTAGCTCCTGGGTTCTGCCTGGCCCAGCACTGGCTGTTGCAACTATCTGGGGAGTAAACCAGCAGATGGAAGATCTCTATTTGTCTCTCCTTGTCTCTCTGTAATGATTTTCACATAAATGAAAATTAAGAAAAATACTACTAAACCTATGTAAAATTTTTATTTTATAAAATATATAATTTTTGCCACCAAACACTTGATCATTGTTTATAATTCTGATACTTGATGTAGGTATATTTTTAGCTGCTAAAATAGCATAATATTGAAATATGTTTTATTTGTAATTTAGTAGCAGATTTTCTCTATATTCTGATTTAAATATTGTTCATGTAGTCTGGTAATGGATGGTTAGAATTTTATATTATCATTGTGTTCATATTTACTTCTCTTATGTCTAAAATTGTTTTTGAATGTATTTTGGTACTATATTGATCTATAGTCATGAATCTATTATCCACTCCTCAGTTTAGATGTTGCCTTTAATCACGCAAGTGTGACCTTACTTTAATGATGTTTGCTATATGCTTGACTTTGAGCAATGTCAATATTGTTATTTCTGCTTTATTTGGAAGTACAATTGTTTACAACTATACTTCTTGCACTTTTAGGATCATTCTTCCGAATTATACTAGGAGTGTTTTCCCTTTTAGTTTAATGAGTTTTCTCCATGCTTAATGTAACTCATTCACTGAAGAACAAAAATGCGACCATGAGTGCAAGCTTTTCACATGCTAGGTTATTAAACATGCCATTTCTGAATATACCTAGACCTTTATTTCAATCTCGGCACCTTTCCAACTGTGTTCCTGACAACAGCCTAGTTTTTTGGATTTTGATTAATTACAAGATTAATATTGAGGGGAAATAGTTAATTAAAAACATTCACTCACAAAAGTCCTTTGGTTCTTTGACCATTTTCTTCTTGGTCTTGAAGTAAAACAATTTTCATGACAAAATTTCTTACTGTTTTCTTTTCATGCATGTGTGAAAAATGACCATTTTGGAAGCTAAAGAACTTAATGTCTTGAAATAAAAAGAAGGAAACACCCTTGAAAGGCAAGAGCTGCCCTGGAAACACAGAAGGATTAAGATGGGAGTTAACAGCTTATCCTACCCCCATCTGCTTTCCAAATGTGTGGATCACCCATTGAGGTCTGCATAATGGAAAACAAGTGGGCAAGAGGGGAGGCTGAGTTTTGACTGGAAAACCTGTATTACACTTGTCAGTAAGAGCTGTAACCAGGCCAACCATTGAGAGAGGTTATTTCTTTTCCTTATTTCCAAGTTGTGGCTATTTAATCGGATTTTTCCTTTTTCTTTTACAACTTGATCAATGGTCATGTGATTTCTCAGTACTGAATCAATAATTCTATGTTTAATTTTTCTGTCTAAATTGGAAGAAATATGATACAGATCTTCCTTAACTAATCCATAGATGGGAGGTATTCTCTGTGTGCCCTATAACATGCTTTGGTTTAATTCTTAATGGGTTTCACATTCACTCTAAGAAGCTTCCTCAAGTGAGCCAGAGATCCAAGTTCTCTAGCATGACAACAAGAAAGCATTGACTCATTCTAGTATTTCATCCCTTTCTAGCTCTTAGGTCTTTGTTTTTGACCTTTTGGGACTCTCTTGCCAGACTAGTCTTATTCACAGGACAACTAAAGAGGGATGATTGTCCTAAACAGCCACAAAAGAAATGATTTTATTAAATACCCACAGTTTTTGTGTATGGCTAACTTTACTTACATTTAATATACTCTAACCGGTAAACAAATTTTAGACCAATGTCCTCAGATTCAATTTCCTAGAAAATGTCCGTATCTCCTAACAACCTAGAGTTGAATGTTTCTCAGGGCTGTGTTGGAGCTGAACCATGGATAAAGGATGACATTCCTGTCATTACTAAAGCTCTGTGTGGAGAGAGAGGTCACAGAATGATAGAGTGAGCTTCAGAAAATAGACATAGGTCACCCACAGAATGAGATGGTGTCAAGAAAACAATTAGCAACAACAGCAACAGGATCATTACATTTTTAAGTTGGAACTTAAAAACATACAGCTAAGAGCTCTTCAAGGATCTGAAGAAAATACCAGAGCTGAGAAAATTCTGACGTAGAATTAGTGTGCTTGTTATGGAAATGATGAATGATCTTGTTTGACATCATTTCAGGTTTGTTGACCATTAATGTTCACTTGTCTCAAATTGCTTAGTTTCTAGCAATGTGGTGTTAATTAGGCCAAGGTCACAGGTTTAATCTCTGTGTGGGTTAGCCAGTGTGGGGTGTTGGTTCAGACAGCAGTAGGGCTTTCCCAAAGCATATCTTCCAGTACCATAACTATGTTTATTAGGCAAAATACTCTGGAGAAATTTGTTAAATTCTCTGAGCCTTGGAATTCTACATTTGCAACACAGAGGAAATAATCCCTTATTTTTCTATATAGGAGTGTGCAGGACAGGGGGATGAGGTGGCTGTATGTTCTCTAAAATCCTGAACAGTGGGGTGAGCACCTGGCTTAGCCATTGAGACCCCAGTTGGGACACCCACATTGCATATTGGAGGGCCGAGGTTCAAGTCCCAGCTCTGCTCCCAATTCCAGGTTCCTGCTAATACACTCCTAGAGGGGCAGAAAGTGATGACCCAAGTGGGTGGGTTCCTGCCACACATATGGGAGATGTGCATCCCTGCTAAATCGGTGCTGGGCCATTCCAGGTATGTGGGAAGTGAACCAGTGGTTGTAAGTGAGCGATTGTGCGCGCTGTGTGTGTGTGTGTCCAGAACTGCCTCTGTCAACCACTCTGCCTTTCAAAAAGAAATAGAAAAGCAGTCACAAACCACTTCATTTTGCTAACAAGTTCAATGTTAGATTCATTAAAAGAAATATCTGAAAAATATGACACAAATGTAAATTGTGATTAGCACTATCCTAGTCATTCATGACCGTTTTCTTGTAAACCATGCCTTTAATTTACAAGGATGACCAACTCAGTTTATCTCGGACTTGATCCAGTTTCAGTGTGAAAATTCACAGCTTTCTCAGAAACTCTGTTCTGGACAAACTCGGGGTGTTGGTCATACTACAGTGGGTAGAAGACAATAGTTCGTAGCATATCTAATTCTCAGCTCAGTGGCAGTTTTCCTCTTGAACAACATGTTCATTAACATGTTCAACATAACTTTTGGAGTCCTCATAGTGCAACCGTACTTGGTGAGACAGTGAACATATAACTATAAACAACAACAAAAAAAAACTGAGTTTCTACCCTTAGAGAAAAGCCACTGTATTCCATGAGAGAGAAATTAAAATTGAGTAAGCTTGCGAATAAGAATATAGTTACAAGTTGGAAAAAATGAACTGAAGAAAAAAGAGCAAGTGTCTTTGAGACAGCATGGAAGATAAGACCATCTTTCTGGAAGGGAAGAGGGGACCAGGATACATAAAACTGAGGTGTGAGGGATTCCGAAGGATCAGCTGGAGAAATTTAGGAGTGTGGTGGTGGTGGGCGGTGGAAGTCACAGATGAAGGTTGGATTTTCCTTCTCCATTTTGCAACCTTGGTATAGCACAGTACCTGGCATAAAGTGGGAAGGTGCTCAGGAGTAATTTGCTGAATGAATAAATGAATGAATGATTCCAGGAGTCTTAATATTTAGTAAGTAAATCTAGAGTTTCAGATTTATGACCCTGTAATGGGAGGGAGATTTGAGGGCATAGACACTTCGACTGTTGTTCCCTACATCACACTGATGGGAGGGAGAGTCTTTTGTCTCTACTGTCCTTAACACTGAAAGATCCGGGGATTTGGATACCCTACCCTAAGCCAACTCTGTTGGTTGGCTGCCTTGAAGGCCTGACCTGGATGTCCCGTAGCTTTCTAGGACTTCTCACTCTAATCACAACTGACTAGTGATTTAAAAAAAAAGCCCTTTTTTCATTTTAAGGAATGAACAGGTTTTGTACACTGATACTCTGAAGTGCTATGATTAGTATCATTCTATTTTATTTCCCCCTGCATTTTTACCTTATACACCAAAAATTGTAGATTTTGTTTACAAGTGTGATTTCTGGTCTGTTAAACATGTTGTCCTTGTAATTAAAGAAAAAGTTGCTACTCCACACTCCTGTCTGTCTTAATCATTTTCCATTTATTATGTAATATTTCATTACTCATTACCTTATACCTTCAAATGCCAGGCTTACTTCTGGACTTCCGTAAGTTGTTGCCATTTCTTTCTCTGCTTCTCTTTGGATAATTGGTACCTTTTGGCAGTTATGGGTACACATGGCATGAAGCACCTGAAGCACATGATCGATATTTATTTTTACTTTTTATTAAGTTCCTCTTCTCCATCTTCGCTCTTACCTCTGCCTGATACGTTGGTACCAACTATGTCAATATTTGCTAAGTAAAAATATGCTTTCAGTTGATATGAAATAAAAATGAAAATCTTGAGAATAGAAACAGAGCATTAAATTTGGGGAAAAATAGGTGAGGCCTCTAATGGATAAAATGTAGATGCAGACCTTTTTGCAGCACAGAGTTTAGCAAGAGACTGGTAACTGAGATAGAGGAAATGGTGGCCATGAATAAGTCAGCAGTCTCAGCACAAGAGAAGGAAGTTGCCAAGTCTATAAGAGGACTTGAAATCAGGTCAAATTGTTGCAGTAGTTCTGGGGTGCTCCTGTTTGAATTTATCTTAGAATTAAAACTGGCAAATCTTAGATTTGCAGAAAGAGGAAGTGTTACTGTACCTCTTGGTGACGTTCCCCTGAGCCTGCCTCCCCAGTGGACTAGCATCTAAAGGAGCTGAATTACTCTGCAGGCAGGTGCCTGCAGCAGTAATTGAAAGGGTGGAGTTAACAAAACCATAGGCTCTCATGTCTTGGAGGTCAGCACATGGGTTATCCCCTCTAATTTGCCTGTGCATCTAATCATACTGGATGCCTGTGCATCTAATAACTGAAGTGTATGCTGCAGTCAGATGATAATATCTAAGAGTGGAAAATTCTGTCTTAATTTTGCTTTTGTAGATTGCAGGAAATGCTGGAGTAGCTCTTGCTTGCTTGGATTGCTACCTTTGCTGATAGGTGGTGGGGACTGTCACTTTAGTTACAGCTTAATTTACAATCTCTGCAGGCCTCCAGATCTTTGATGCCATAGGATTAGAACTTTCTTTGGGAAAAGAAACAAAGGATCCAGAAAACAATTAAGGAAATGGCAGTAGGAAGTCCTTACCTATCAATAATTACTAGAATGTAAACAGATTAAATTCCCTAATCAAGTGGCAGAATGGCTGAACCGAGTAGAAAATAAGAAGTCCCAGCTATACTCCTATGCTGTCTACAACAGATTCAACACAGAAAGTGAAGGGATGGAAAAAGATATTCCATGCAAATGGAAAGTTAAAGCAGAGTTGTGTATATTTAAATCAGGGTTAAAACTTTCTACTGCATTGTGGAGGAGGTTTTCTTTCCACAATATGCACTTCTCTAATATGATTGTTTTATAATAAGCAAACATTACATATTTTGTACATTTCTCAAAATATTAGGTATGTTTTAAATTGTCTGCATACGGAGCAATTAATGAGCTTGCATTATTATAAAAAGAACTAGATTTTTAAAGACAGGAATTTATCACTAGGGAATAATTTTTTGGACTAACCTATGATTCTACAATGTTTTGCAGCCATCTTTTACTCCTGCCTCCCTTCCTCCTCTTGTAGAACTCCTATTTAGGAAAAGTCTTGACACTATCTGATAATAAGGTATTTTTCCATTGTTTATTAACTTCACATATACAAATCAAACTCTAGAAAGCATGAGATATCTAGAGTTGCCATTAAATTGCCATACTTCTAGCTGATGGTAACAAACAGTCCCATGACACAAGTCAACAAGTCTTTTTAGTTGGATATCTGGTCACAAAAATAATTTCAGAAAATGTATTAATGTGCCATTTTAAATTCT